>NC_136071.1:284802475-286052475 GCF_964261635.1 Lissotriton helveticus
TAATATAGAGTACATTTTGTTCAGAAAAAAAGAGTTATGTTCCACGCAAACGTTTCAGGATCCTCTATATTGGAAGTTACTGGTGAGGACATTCACTTACAGGACTAAACTAAAGAGCATTCTAGGTTGATTTGCAATTTCATTATGATTTATAGGACTCTCTCTGATTCTTTGTCGCTTGATCGGATGAAAGCTTTTCATAAGCATTGCCTTGAATAACATTCAGACCTTTCATAGAAAACAGTGCTCCGGAGCAGGCTGTCACGACATTTCGAAAGAATTCTAATAGAAAATGACATACACAATGAGTAATATTGGTCAGAACAAGCAGAATGTTGGATCAACTAATTGAAAATATATAAAATCATACGCTTGCTGTTTATAATATTGAAAATCTGACTTGCTTTTTAGTGTGTTTCTTGGAGGTTTCACAGTACAGAAAGAATGGTTTCTAGATGATGCTCAATACGTGTCATAAAAAAATGTAAACATGTTTCTAAATTTAATTTTGCTATGGAGACATAATTGACTTATTTGTGAGGAACATACAGGCTTTCGGAAAATAACCCCGTAAATTGCTCTGTTTTCAGCAAGCCATGTTCTGAAATGCACAAGCAATTATATTAATTTCCTGACACCATCATGTACATAAGCAGTTTGGTGCACAGGGAGGCCTGGTCAGTGCAGTAGCAGAGGAGGCACTATTAACAATCTGCTGAACCATCACCAGCTGATGGGTTGTGTACTCACTGCTAGTGGCTGGTAGCTAAAAGGCAGGAGGTAACAGGGTGAGCCTTTGGCAACCTGAGCAGAATCCTTGAGATTCAGAAGATTATACTGCCACTTCCTGGGACAGTACTATGCCATCCACCTTTCAAGTGCCCTCCTCCTGTCTTCAATGCTACTTGGTATCCCCATCAAGCCAGAGAGGCCGACTGTGCCGCATTGAAATGATCTTCAAAAATGTAGTTGCTTTATTGCTCTCGAGCTTTCAGGGCGGAGGTCTATTGGAATTAGGATGGTTGGTAGAATAGCATAACCAACAGATGGTACCGTTGGCATTAGGGTGATAGGATGGAGCTGCCCTTGCTTGTTGGGCACTTTTTAAAATAGTTATTTGAAACTGAACGATTTTGTGCATGTGTTTTTTGGGACAGAAAAGCCTTCTACATTGTAAAGACGTGTACCCCTGCCCCGATGCCCGACTGTATTGTTGTCTGTATCCCTAATGCAGATTTTTTGTCATAGGCGAACACGAATCATGCATATGCACCATGACATAGACCCATCTCACGGATTGCGGTCGAAGGCTACTGCCTTCACCATGAGTTAAACAGCACAAGCACAGTGGTGGCAGCATACTGTGTAAGGATCAGTAATAGACAGTGAATGTCTGTGGATTCATACTGAGTGAAGAAGTGCCTGCAGTGGTACATTACAAGGAAGGCCTTACTTGCGAAGCCCATGCCCTTCTGGTGGAAATATCAGGAGTAGAGGAATCTCCCCAGACATAATTGTACATTTCTGCATTTCTGTAAGCTAGGTGGGACAAGCACTGGGTGACACTGAGCCTGTTTCTTCCTGTGAATTTCAAAGAGCTTTTTGATCCAGTGACACATCACAGGGAAAGGGCCTTGACAGATAGCAGGAAGAGGGAGATGGGGATCATAAGAGAATGATAAAGGGCAGGGCTGAGGGCCCAGGATTAACCTTTGATCCACATATCACTGTGGCTGATATCCAGGTGTAGAACTCTGGTCGCTCCCATTAATCTTGTTGTGAGTTAATCAGCTTCGGAGCCCTGCCTGCTGTGACAAACATCCTTCAGGAGGAAGAAGAAGGGGAAGAGATGGCCATTTCAAAGAAGCAGAACCCCAACATAAAACTTCAAAGCAACAGACCCTAAATCACGTTTTGTATCTGGAAAAGAGTCTGAGACCTCATATGTTGTCACCTGCTGAGCAGCCAGCCAAGCTGCATGAGGAGGGGAAGCTCCGCGAAACCTCTGCCTGTGACCGGGACTAGGGGTATAGCCTGCTATTCACCCTGCAGGGTGAGCGAATATCACAGAGGGAAACAAAGATCTCCTGCCCTGGAGTCTGAGAGAGGAGTCCAGACGTGTGAAGCTTCGGATGTGAGGAGCTAAGCTGTACCGATCAGGCTGTTGTCTATGTGCCTTGTTGTACATTTTGGTGAATCTCTCAGCTATAATTTGAGGGAGAGTTACTGTGTATACTATTTGTGATTGACTTCTCCCTACATTTGTTTAGCATGAGTAGATGTGAGAGCAAAGACAACAATGACATAAATCGACATCTCAAACCACTCCCAAATTTGAATATATTCAAGAGTTAAAATATTCTTCACTTTGCAGGAGAGAAATTGTTTATGTTCACTTCCAAGAAGGGGCTTTTCAAGAGGCAGTCTACATGAGTCCACAACAACCACAGGGACCAGTACCAAATAGAAAATAAATCTTAAGACAAGACACCCAGAGAGACAAACGCTCCAAGGGCCCAATCATCTTCCAAGAACCTGACGACAGCAGCTGCTCTTTTCTCTTCTCCCTTCCCAATCCCCACTTCACCTCAGGGACTCCATTCTTCCTTGTTGAAGTAGGCTAATTAGTGAGTGTTTAAGCCTCAGGGGGCATTGGAGAACAACCTTCGCTTCTGCAGGTGAGTAGATTGGCATAACAGTCCAGACACAAAGTAGTACCCAGGATAAGTCAAAGCAATATTGGTGGTGTTGGTTCTTCTCCAATAGGACAGGGAAGCTGTAGCTGTCAGAACTGCCAGGTCCAGCGTGAGTCCTACAACACAGTTTTTTTTGTACATCTTTTTATTAAACAGTTGCTCAGTTCACATCAGGTGATACAATCTTGTAGAAAGAATATGGCACTTTGTGGTGAAGAGGCATAACATTGTTACAGTTTCAAATAATAATAGACATAGCACCGATTGCATAGGTGTAATTGTAGGTACATGCAATTATTATCATCATCAATTGTCATTCAGACCGCAACCCTCCCCCTCCAAACCAGGCCTTTATGTTTCCCTGAACACACCCTATTTGTCTAAAACTTTCTCACATTTTCTATGGCATCCTCGAATTTGATAAATCACCCGCTCCACTTGTTGGATCAGTCTAAATTGTTTTCCCAATCTTGGACGCTCGGGTGTCCATCTGCACCCCATGCCTCTGCAATGCTTCTTTTTGCCACCCCGGCTACCAACATTAACCAAAATCTTTGAGTATCTGGGCCAAGTATCCTCTCCTGTTATGCATAGCAGCTGTCATCTGGCCTCCAGGGGGACAGCCAGACCTGTAACTTTGGCCATAACTTGTACTACCCCCCTCCCCAGTACTGTTGGATTACAGGACATTCTCAGTTGATATGAAAAAATGAGCCCACCAAGCCACATCTTCTAGCACAGAGGGCCCTATCGTACAGGCCCAGATGGTATAATAGAGGACTAGAATAACAGGATTTGTTTAATATCCGTAACTGTATTAGACGGAAGCAAGCTCTTATGTCCATTTCTTTGGGGCTCTGGAGTGCCTCCACGCCTCTCACAGGGAGCGCAGCAGGTCAGGAGAGTTGTTCATTATTTTCTTATGAATCGAGGAGATCGCCTTGACTGGCTTAGGGTCCATTAGCAAGCAGTCTTCCTGTGGAGTAGACTCCAGAAATTGCTCCCCTTCTGGCATATGGCGCCGTAATGCACGTTCCATCTGCAAATATTTAAACTGTACGTCTTTAGCCAGCAGTGGTCCCCCCTCTAAATGTTACTGAGGTATTCTATACCTATCAGTCCCTATTTATGGAAGCCTTTCAGGTTTCCAACTTCCAGTAATAACTCACTTTGTCATAGTAGGGTCCTATCTGTCAGCCTGCCTTCACCGCCCAGGTGTTTATTGGCCTCTCGCTCCATGCCCTAGCAACTATTTGAGTATGTGGCAGCAGCAATCTCACTAATATTTTATTATAGAATATTGATGGGTCTCCTCGGCTTTCCATTGTGTGTCGATCAACTTGGTAGGCCTGATTCTCTATGTCTCCGAACACCCAGTCATTGACTGCAGTCTGCTGCGGCGCCTAATAGTAGGTACGAATGTTGGGGTTCATCAGCCCTCTCCCAAACACCCCCTGCTGTAGCTTACCAAAGAAAATCTGTGAGCTCCCCCATTCCAGCAGTATTTATGCAATTTGCTGTTCATCTTGCAGAAAACATTGGGCGACAACCTGTATGGGGTATTCTGAAGGACATGTAGCAGATGGGGAAGGGCCATCATCTTAAAAAACACAGCCCTTCCCCTCAGGGATACCGGAAGTGCCCTCTAATGTACCCACATCTTCCCTAAGACGCTCAAACTAAGGAAAAAGGTTTCTTTGCACAAAGTCCTCCGTATCGTTGATCACAAAAAAGGATAGATATTGAAAGCTCTCTGTTAGTGCCGGAGGCCCGCATGAAGGTGGCAAAATCAGGTGTCCTCCGGCTCGAGGGAAAATTAGAGAATTATTCCAGTTGATCTGGTAACCAGAATAACTTTCAAAGAGTTGAAAATGATGTAGGAAAAGTGGCTGCGTGTCCTGCATGCTTGTGAAGACTAAAAAAGCGAGACAGTATGTTGTTGACCCGCACCCTCACTAAAGGATCCTGATACAGGAGTCTAATCTAGGAACAAAAAGTGGGGCTGCATCCGAGTGCGGATAGAGCAGTACACACTTCTGGCCATTCTATACTGTCAAAAGCCATTCTTGCAGCAAATGAGAGCAGAACAGCGCCTTTGGCCAGAGGGGCTGCCATCATGTTCAGTACCCCGTAGAGGCACTTCAAATTCAGTATAGTACAGTACCCCTGTGTGGCATAAATCCAGATTTGTCTGGATAGACCACCGTGGTGATTACCTGCATAAGTCAGTTGGCCTGGACCTTTGCCTCTAAATTCAAGAGAGATATCAGCCTATTAGAATTGCAGGGGGTGGATGGTTTGCCACAATCATTATATAACACGTTTCTTTGTCTGTGTGAGTAGATTAATGCAGGTTATTGTAGTCTATGTTCATGCATGTCTGTCAGTGTTGGGCTGGCCTTTCAGGTGAACGTGGTCTAGGACCTGTCAGTCTAGAGCTGCCACATGGGCCAGATTGAAGGGGATAGTGTGTGTTTTTTTTATTTGGTCCTGTGTAATGTTAGACATGACTCTGGTTACTTCAAGTCCCTTGAGTTCCAGTTCCTGGTCTCTCAGGGTCTCATTCACAAATTTGTATCGATGAGTTGGTGTGCCTTTCTTGTGAGAATTCAGGACTAAGTTCCTGATTTAAAGTTTTGGCAGATGAGTTACTCCATTATAAACATGATGGCTATCTCATCCGCCATATTACAAGTGAGAAGGCTCTATGGCAAACTCTAAATCAGGAGTAAAGAGTAAGACAGTAGTAAATCATACCCACTCACAGAGATGTCTTTGTGAACCAGTACAGGCTTTATTATTTAAAATATTCTTAGATTTATCCACATGGTATGTGGGAACAAACTTTAGCTGGTGCACCCATCAAACATCAAGAGAGTTTGCTGTATATGTGCAGAATGCTCTGAAAGGTGGACCCGCAATATGAACCACCTAGTACAGCTTTAAATGCAGAGGGACACACAGTACATTGAGAAAGAGCAGGCATTCCCCACAGGCAGGTGCAGGGAGGTCTGAGCAGTCTCTCAGACCTGGTAAGTCCCCTCCACAGGAGTGTCTTTGTGGGTGCAATGACTGCACACCACTCCATATGTGGTGCACAATAAGTGTGCCTTTAACCCCTTTAAAGCGTTGTAAATAGACCTCCCCAGTGCTGCGCTGTCCATTGGAACTAGTGCTGAATGGACGTCCAACGGTCGTGCGCAGCACTGGGGAGGTAGTGGCCGTGACGACCGTTGGCCGACGGCAGCAATTAAGGGGTTAAATGGTCTTTTTGTCTCTGCTCCCACATCTGTAATGCGACTGGGGCTTAGTGTCAAATGTAAGGCCCCATACAAATGAGGAAATGCTCCTTTGTATTGCACAGGTGCAAAATATCTACCTTTGTGATCCATATTATTGAAGGGCTCTGCATGCTTCAGAAATACAAATGTCTTGAGAAGACAAAAACATGCCCAAAAGGCCTTATGCCCCCAGGGCAATATCTGTATTGTCCCTTTGTAGATTAATTATGCTCTACGTTGTCTGCTGCCAATATGGTTGTCAGAAATTGGCCTATAAATTTAGGATAGAAGGAACCCTACCAATTAAATCAACATTATATGATTATGCCTATATATAGTACTTGGAGAATCCCTCCCCAACCTCTAGAAGCTATGCCACAAACAGCAGTCAATCACCAGAGAAGTGCTTCTAAGTTCAAGCAGAATCAACAGTTTTAAAGCCAAGAAACTAATACAATAAATGTAATGAGCAAAAAGGCACCAACATTATTAAAATTGGGTAAGGATTACAGGAGAAATACATTTGTAACATTCTAACCAAAAAAAAACTAGAAAAAGTGAGATATAGGAAAGCAACAGTTTGCGGTGAAAAGTTATCTAAGCACTTATGATTTTGATTTCAGGCCTACAATGCTGGAGCAGAGGTAGAAACATCAAGCAGGTCTTCCAGGTCAAAGTTTTTACCTTGGATCTAGTTTCAGAAATGGATGTCAAAATCCTTCAGCAGGGAAAGGTACATGGCTATGGTCAGTGAGGGTCCCACAAATACACATTTATAATTGTTAAGCACCCGCTGATGACATTGGTCAAAAGTTCAGAGAGAAACAAAGATGG
Organism: Lissotriton helveticus; assembly: GCF_964261635.1. NCBI lineage: Eukaryota > Metazoa > Chordata > Amphibia > Caudata > Salamandridae > Lissotriton > Lissotriton helveticus. The sequence continues at coordinate 284,809,287 of NC_136071.1, forward strand.
TTTTTATTTGAATTCTGTCACTGTTTTGGTTTTCAAAATCCCGTAGCAGGGAAAGCCTGGAGGAGGTAGTTGGGCAGGTTTTTACGAGTCCAGGTACCATTAAAGACCTTAGTAGGATGAGTCTGGGCTCAAATCTGCTTTAGGTGTAAACTCCTTAAGCAAGCTTCAGTACCTTGTCCTGGCCCTCCAGAGGGGGAATCAACTACCAAGTCCCACCTTTTTAAAATTGCTAGCAAAGTTCTTTCTGGTCTGTCATACAGCCCCAAATTATCAGTGCAAGTTACTATCCACTAAAGCTCTATCCAGTCGGTACAGCTAAAGCATCTGGTCAACTGTGCTCAACTAAGGTCTCTTGGAGTCAGGACTTCTTTTGTTTTTGGTGTCCCTAGAACAGAAACAGGAGGCCAACTATTTGACCCTTGGAGAGCAGTTCCAGTCCTTGGATGCCATCATGTATCTGTAGTACTTGAGTCTTTTCCTTCCAGCAGGAGTGAGAAGTCTGCTTTTCGCTATTAAGTATTCCTTTTAAGTGTATTATTTTTACTTCCCAGTGATACACAATCTGGGGTCCACAGAATTGTAGGGGTCAGACTTCTAACCCTCTGATGAAGGGACTAAGTTCAAATCTCTAACATTGAATCAAAAAGGCATTTGTACTACAGCCCTAACACAAGCCCACTTTGCGTTCCTGCTCAGGTCGTGTTTTTAGGTTGTGTTCAGTCCCTCTAGATAAGTTCAGGGACACAGTGGCAATCCATACAGTCTTTTAAAGATAGCCCTAAGGAGTGGGGACATGAGGTTTAAAATATTTAGTTTAAAATCCTCACTGTAGTGCATACATATGTACAATAAACACAAAGAATGCACAAATAAAATTAGTTAAGCATGTAACTGTCACAAAAACAAGATAAATGTTTCAAAATTTGTTAGCATGTTTCTGACACTCTAACACCCAAAATCTATTTTTAAGTGCGGTGCTAAACCTTAGTTAAAGCATTAGATAGCCAAACCTCCCTTGCAAGTTCCATAGGATGGACAGCACAGCATAACATTGAATAGCTTGCTGCAGTTATTCCTTATAAGAGTTCTGACACACAAGTAGGAAATGTGCTCATGGCAAAGGGAGTCTTCCGCATGGTTTCTGTAATCAATTATTTGACTGAGAATACAGGGCTCTGCAATATGGTGTTACCTCTGGCAATAGTTCTGGCAAAAAGACGTCTTCTAATCAACGGTCACAGCCCAGGTTATATATATTATTTAAGTACTGAATTAACTCATATGTTCAAAACAAAACAGGGTTTGAAGACAGTAAGGCTAATCTAAGACTACAATAATCTGGCACCAATGTGCCTGCTCTATCCACATGTTGAAATTAAGCCTGCATCTATGTAAACAATAAGCTTGCACTCTAAGGCACCATCTTTTAATGGCCGCACCCATTAATACAAACAAAAAACAAGTAAGCCTACAGAGTTGTCCGCCATGATGATTTTGAATTTTTTTTAATATGTTCAAATAATTTCGCACTTTCTAATAGACATAAAGGAAAGGAAAGCCACAGTTAAGCAATGAAAATGAGTACTGGATCGGTGTTCACAACGTAGGAATGTTCTGAAAACTTATTGGTGGTGTGCTAGTTTTATCCTGTACATTAACCAGTGATTGTAGAATTTCTCCTACCCAATTCAGTCTTCATTCCCACCGTATGGGCCGGACTGGGAACCAAAACCGGCCCTGGCAAAGTGCTCGGCTGGCCCCCGCACCCTCCCCCGGGGGGTTGTGGGTGCCACCGAGCTCTTTGCCGGGCCGGTTTTCCGCCGATTTTGTTACAGGGCCGATTTTGCAGCTATGCTGCAAAAATGACCCTGTAACAAATACAGCCCCCAGGGGCCCCAAACCGCCCCCCCACCCGTGCTGCGCACCGGGGGATTGCACGGTGCCCGCTATAGCCAGTCCAGCCCTGCGTATGACAACCTACTTTTGCAGAATTTCCACTCCGATTTACAATAAAACTTTCGAAAAGCCTTACATTCAAGATATCTGAGCCCATCTTTCACTAGAGGAACTGCAGTGAGGATCTAGGCACTCCTCTATTGAGATGATCTTTCCTTCCTATTTCAGGGATAAAAACGTGCTCTCTGTAATTTCCTAGGAATTACTTGGAGCAGATCCAGGGAGACCCATTTGGGATCAGAAGTCAAAAGAACTGTTAAGACTGTCCCTTATTACCTCTAACTTCCTGGGTATAGAAGCCAGGCTATTGCACTCTGACAGGCGGAGTCCTCAACTACAACCAGGAATCTGTATTGGCCTTGGGAGTAGTGTTGAGGGGCAAAACTGTTTTTATGCCAGTTCAGGCTCAGATGGCCCAAAGTAAATATTTTTTAAGTTACTTTTCTATTAGAGTCATTAAAAATCAAATTTTACTATAAAGTCAGATTTTAAAAATTAGGTGTAAATAAACTGTAAATTATTTAGCACACCAACAACACTCAGCTAATTCTCTCCCTCACAGACAAACCCACAGCCACCAAGAGCAACTTCCACGACGGAATGAAGGCAGTCGCCACCTGGATGTAGGACAGCTGCCTCAAGCTTAGACAAGACCGAAGTCCTCATCCTGGGCTCCTCCACCTCCACCTGGGGCAACTCTTGGGGGCCTGTAGTGCTCGAAATCCCCCCCAGACCCACAGATCAAGCTTCATCATCATCCTGGACTTCTCGCTTTCAATAAACTGACAAATCAATGCAGTCTCGTCCACCTGCATCCACACTCCACCTCCTTTGTACAATCATTAATGGATCCCCACCGAGTCCAGGAAACTGGTCACCCATGCGCTTGTCAGCAGCAGACCCGACTACGCAATGCACTATACACTGGCACCACCCAGAAATTCCCCCAAAAAACTGCAGACCCTCCAGACTCATCCTGAACATTCCACGCTTCAACCACATCACCGGCCACCTGAGAGGCATTCACTTCCTACATGTCAACAAGAGAATCACCTTCAAGCTTCTCACGCACACCTACAAAGCCCCCCCGCAACGCCACAATTCAGGAAGGCCCTCAAGACCTGGCTCTTCGACTGAACTGGAGACCAAGCCCCCCCACCCAATGCCTTGAGACCCTCACGGGTGAGTAGTCGTGCTTTATAAGACTATTATTGATTGATTGATTTAATAGCATTTTCCCTAGCAGAGATGTCAAGTTAACATTTTAGTCATACCTAGGTTTTTCTTAGAGAAAATGTTGCTGAACCCACATAGTGAAAATAACTTTCAGGCCTTCAGTCACTGTGAAGGCATCTATTTCAAATATATAATGTACTGCTTTTTTTAATTTGTGCTGTGGCAACAAATGATGTACGGAATGCTGAATGAATCAAACATTCATCCCCAGATGATTTCTTGCTTAACACAGACTCATTTGCATCTCCAGCCATACTATGGGAGGCTATGAAGCCCAATCTTCAAGGAGTGGATATTGCCTTCTGTGCTGTGTGACGCAGGCAGCGATGGGATAAGTTATTAAAACTTGAGGCCCAGCTACTCGACTTGGAGCGCACCAGTAGGGGTGTGATGGGCCAAATAGCCTGCAGACCGATACTACATTTCCAACAAATATACGCCAGTGAACTGTTAAACGAAGCCTGGCTCTATTGGCTGGCCACTCGCAGCCGAATATACCAATGGGGAGACAAGTCCAGTGCCTTGCTGCATCGTCTGTGCCAGCAGACACTACGCCCCCGGACACTCCCAAGCATACGTGGTCCTGATAGAATGATCCCCACGGATCAGTCCATTATGGTGGACTGTTTTGCCTTATATTTTACAGGTCCTAATGCCCCCCATGAAATATTGCCTCCTAACCTTTTACAGAAGTTTATTAATGACTTTCCTCCCCGAGCGTTGTCCGATACGGGGCTAGAGGCGCTTGACACCCCCCTATGGGTTGATGAGCTGCTGATCGCACTGTTGAGTATGCAACCTGGGAAAGCATCTGGCCCGAACGGCTACCCGTGCAAGTTTTACCAGAAGCTCCATCCTCTGCTATTAAAGCCCTACCTGGCAGCACTGGAGGCTTCCCTGGAGAGTGGCACTCTCCCGCCGGACTGGCGGCATGCAGAGATCGTCGTTTTCCTGAAACCGGGTCACCCACTGGAACAGTACTCGTCTTATCGCCTAATTTCACAGCTTAATAGCCCCTTATATTGCCGATCTGATCCATCCTGACCACGCAGGATTCATGCCAAACCGCGCTACAGGTCATAATATGAGGCGAGCCCACAATGCCATCGCTGCGGTTAGCAAGCTCCATAACCCTGCCGCACTCCTGCTGGCAGACATGAACAAGGCTTTGATTCTCTCAGCTGGACGTATTTGTTTGCCTTGCTCAATCATCTCACTATTGGTCCCCGATTGCTGAGGTTTATCAGCCTACTTTACATAGACATAACTGCCTCAGTCCGAGTGGCTGACTCGACTTCAGAGAGCTTCTCTATTGAATGAGGGACATGTCAAGGCTGTCCACTCTCCTCCTATCTCTTTGCTCTTGCCATGGAGCCACTAGCGGCTTGGATATGCATTGACGCTCAATTATGCGGATTTGAGTGGGCGCCAGGCATAGCCAACCACATAGCACTCCATGCAGATGATGTTTTGTTTTTTCTTACAGACCTTGACCAATCTGGCCCACGCCTCCTCAGCATCATGCAGATTTTTGGAGAAACATCTGGTCTCTATATGAACCGAGGGAAGTCCTTTTTATGGGCGCTGTGGGGAGGAGAACGGCTGGGTGACTGGTCAAGGGAAGTAGTGGTGGTGCCTGATGGCTTTCAATATTTGGGACTTTATCTCTCATCGTCCCAGGCATTGGCGTGGGACAGAAAACTAGCCAAGCTAAGGGGAACATGTTAGTGGCCAGACACATGTGTGGTCCCATTTGCCTCTATCTCTCTTTGGTAGGTCTGCTATCTTTAAAATGGTTTCCCTACCCCGTCTCCTCTATCAACTAGCGAGCATCCCTATCCAATAAAACCAATGTGGTGTCACCAACTAAATGCTATCCTGGCCTTCTTCCTTTGTGGGTGTGGGGCATCGTGAGTAGCCCTGAGATCCTGCTCTCAATCTACCTACTCTTTCGGTGTGGCTACTCCTGACGTTCAAGCCTTTTTAATGGCCACCCATTTACTTGTCCTAAATGACTGGTGGTATGGCCACCATGAGGATGCGGCCTATGCGGTGGAGCGCTGGCTACTAGGAGACAGCGCTCTTCACCTGATTTCATACTCAGCGACACTGCTCCGTGAACTGCTACAAATACGGCCTTTAGGCTCTGGAGATAGGCGCTTCGCCAACTGGGCTGGTGGGGGAAACTTACAAGGGAAACTCCACTATGGAGCAACGGACAACTTCCGCAATTGATGCATCTGTCCGGGTTTCAGGGTTGGGAGGCAATTGGAATAGACAAGGTGGAAACAGGGATATGTGGGTGCACTCTCAAGTCCTTCCTTGACTTACAGGTTGAATACAGTATGCCCCATACACAATTTTACAGATATCTTCAGTTTTGACACGCCTTTACCCCATAGATATCCTGTCTTACGAAGATTCTTGGATTTAATCCCATTGAGGCTAAGGTCTTCATGGGCGACTGGGGGGACCATAAAATAACCAAAATCTATCGCACTCTCATTAACAACACCCCCACTGCCATCCACAAAACTACAGAGGCATGGCAGCAAGACCTAGGCCCGTTAGAGGAAGAGGACTGGGTGGAGGCTTTGGAATCCCCACATAGTGCAGCAATTGCAGCTCGCCTGCGCTTTATCCAGTTCAAATATTTACACAGAGCCTATTATATAAGGCGCAGGCTGTGGTGTGCTGAACTTGTTGCGTCCCGCAATGCTCAAGCTGTAGGCTTATGAAGGGCACATTCCTACATACTGTTTGGTCTTTTCCAGTGCTGTCGAGATTCTGGAGAGGCGTGTTCACGTGCCTCTCAGAGGTTTTGGGGTGGGATGTTGCACCCTCGCCATGATTGGCTATACTACGTATCACCGAAGACATTGGTGGGAATAGTTACAAGCGCCATCTCTTATTCCTGGGCCTCACACTGGCAAAACAAGATATTGCCCGAGTTTGGAAATATGAGTCTCCACCACCACTCGGGGTGTGGAAGAATGGCTTGGAACTCCCAGTATTCGAAGCACGGGATGTCCCCGCAAACACTACAAGATTTGGAAGCGTGGGGCGGACTATAGGGGATTGTATTTGGAGCCCCCCCTCCCTGTTGCATAGGCCATGACACTGGCTGGCTGGCTGGCATTTGAGCAATACCCTTAGTCAAGGGAGTGGAGGAACATCTCTTTATACTTAAGATTGCAATGGATATTAACGAGTGGCAATGTGACACATTTGTTTTTCATCTCTTTTTATTTGTCTTTACTTATGATTCTCCTTGTATTGTATTTTTTGTGCAATGAATCCTACATTGTTCTTAAAAATGTTGACTTATACACATGTTGCCCTATTCATATACCTTGGGTGCGTTATGTGATCCTTGTATTGTTTAAGTCGTCAACAATAAAAATATGTTGTGAAAAAAAAATAGGTGGCAAAGAAATGAAAGAGGGAGCAGAAATTCTCTGGTGATGTAACCCAAGGGCAGCGTGGGGTAACAGGCAAAGCATGTAGAGCGAGGTACCTATGTCCACAAACCAACACACGGGGTGTGGCACAAGTAGGCTAAAAATAGACACATTCAGGGGCGGCTGGTGACATTTGAAAGTGGTGTGGCTTAAACTAATTTGCATATTGCACCGCAGCGAGCGAGCCCGAACCACCTTGCATCCATCCATACATCATTCATGCATCCACCCATCCATCCACCCACCCACCCATCCTGCATCCATACATCATTCATTCATGCATCCACCCATCCATCCATCCATCCACCCATCCATCCACCCATCCATCATCCATCCTGCATCCATTCATGCATCCAGCCATCCATCCATCCATCCATCCATCATGCATCCATCATTCATTCATGCATCGGCCCTTCCATCCACCCACCCATCCATCCTGCATCCATCCTGCATCCATCATTCATTCATGCATCCACCCATCCATCCACCCATCCATCCTGCATCCATCCTGCATCCATCATTCATTCATGCACCCACCCATCCATCCATCCATCCACCCATCCATCCATCCACCAATTCTGCATTCATCCTGCATCCATCATTCATTCATGCATCCACCCATCCATCCACCCATCCATCCTGCATCCATCCTGCACCCATCATTCATTCATGCATCCACCCACCCATCCATCCTGCATCCATCCTGCATCCATCATTCATTCATGCATCCACCCATCCATCCACCCATCAATCCTGCATCCATCCTGCATCCATCATTCATTCATGCATCCACCCACCCATCCATCCTGCATCCATCCTGCATCCATCCTTCATTCATGCATCCACCCATCCATACCGATATGTTGTGGGTATTAAATTGCTTAATAAACGACAATATTGGAATTAGAATTAGTAGAGGGGATCTTATGTTATCATTACACCTGTCAAATGACTGCATTGTTACTTCATTCAGTGTGTTTAAGAGTTTAGTGAAAAACGTTTTCTGCACAGGAAAATGTATGTTTATTTCTGTTTTCATACTTTTACAGACTGTCTTCCTCTGTTCTAAGTGAAATCTTTTTGTCATCTGCCTGGGGCTTCTTATCTCTGTGTTCTGGGAAGCGCGGGCGGGTTTTCTACACAGTAATATAAGGCCACAATTGTTATATGGGGCCTCCTCCTGACATAACTTGTGGATTCACCTCACAGAGGCTGGTCACTTCCACCTAGCCTTTCAGCCTCTGCTTAGATGTATTTGTATAGTGTATACAAGCGCACAGGCTACCCACAGACAATGGAAGATTGTATTACAATCACAGCTTCCTTTCAAAATTTGCGAAAACTGATAATCACCCGACTCCAGGTTGACTTCAACACTTTTATTTAGCAGTGGGTTCCCCATCCTGCGTGAACTCAGGCGAGGTATGCGCTGTTGTGCTCAACGCCGCAGGAGGTCTGAGCTGAGACACTGCTGGTGCTGTGCTTAGTTCTCGGTTTCTATGTAGTGGGCCTCCTGGCGCTGAGACACTAACAGTCAGGATCAGCGCAATGTGTCTGATAGAGACAGTGCTCAGGAGCGCGGCCGGAGCTCCCGGATTGTGTTCCCCTCTCACCCCACCTCGCGGTGGTAATAACTCAATGCCTTTTTTGAACCACCTTTTCAGTATATTTGCCACAAACACATTTCCACATGAAACACGGCACATGTGCCCTACGCCATTGGCAGCAGAGTGGTTGAAGTGACAGGAGTTGACTGACCAGCCAATCCTGGCGCTGTATGCAGCGCAGGATTGGCTGGGGGGGCACCATGACTCCTCGCCCAGTCGCCCTGTGTAACCCCGGGGGCTGCGGCCCGCCCCCTGGTCCTCTCTCTAAGGGGGAATTCACAGGAAAACGATCTGCGCGTGCGCGGGCATGTTTGTGCCCAAAAATACACTTGCGCAGCTGCAGCAGGCCCATCCTCCCCCCCCACTCCCCCCCCCCTGCGCACTCCGGGAAAGTCGGGTGTCTCCCGGTTTCCCGGCCGGCAGATAGCGCGATTTTTTAAAATATTTGTATTTGGCTTTTAGTGACGACGCGGTAGGTCCATGGGGCTTAGTGGAGCTACGCCCCTACGCCCCAATGGACGCACCGCGCCATTGTCATACAATGATAATCATAATAAAGGGAAATAATTCATAGTTTCAAACCTGTGGTCGATCTATTCACATTGTTCAGTGACACTCTCAGAAGTGTCTTTTGACAAGAATATTGAGTTAAAGGTGAGAGGACCACGAGAAATAAAAACAAGTCTCTATCGCCAGCCACCACCATCACATGTATCAGAGGGAATTAAACATGGATAGCTAAACTTGTCATAAGTATGGAAAGCTCTATGATTGCAATGTTTTTTAATTAACATAAAGTGGCAATCATCATTGGCAAAAGGAGTATGCAGTACAGTGGGCATACAAGTCAGCATCCATGCCTAAGGCTCTGAGTATATTAATCAGTTGTAGAGGACCTGATCCCTTAATTACGGGCTGTCTTCCAGCTTTGGTAAGCATACTCTTGCTTCATTACTTTTAATATATTTCTCATTAGAGGAGCATTCATATTTTGCAGTAGCAAGTGGCCTGGGACATATTTGCTCAGTGTCCACGTTGTTAAGGGTGATGAATAGCATGGTAGTCAGAGTGGAATATGTGTTGCATGCGGAAGCAACAATTTTATGTTTTGTGTTTTCAGGAAATTGTTCAAGTACATTTTACGTGGGACAATATTTTAATTTCTGTTTACCTTGATGACAGCATTTTAAATTCGAAATATAAGATTTCCTTTAGTGCTGTTTCTCACAGGGCAAGCAATGTCTGTCCCCCAAATTCACTGTTAACCCCTTCCCTGCGGCGCTAATTCCGCTGCGGTGCGGGGATTTAATTAGGGGGCGTAACTCCTTGTGTGTTCAGGATGGCCCCCGGCCGTCCTACGTCATACTGGGCATGTGCTCAGGACGGCCGGGCACCGTCAAAACTCCCACTAATTAATTCTTCCGCACAGGCGGGGAATTTGCGCAGCGCTGCGAAATCGGCGGTGGTCGGACGGCCCCTGTCCGTCGGGAGCACACAAGGGGTAATTCTAAATATTTTGGGTGTAAATCTGCAAGAGGAGGTGCACCTGTGTACTACAGCTCTGTGACGTGCTAGGAATGGAAATAATAAACTACATATCTGTCAGTAACATAACATACCATGGCAGAGCATAGCACAACATAACATAAACACTGGGGAGCTCCTTGAGTCACTCAAGCTGAAAAGATGGGAAGCACGAATGAATGACATGGTGTGCTGTCAAGTCAATGACTCTGCTGTGTTTCATCCATGGGATCCACAGTGGTTCGCCCCTTACCTGCCCCAGTAATACCTGGACTCAGAGTACCCTCACCAGGCTTACTACAGCACGCTCTTTACTTAGTTAGTTCCTGGTTAATTTTGAAAGACAGATTGAAACCAACTGGACAGTCAAAATGTATTATTTTAAATTTTTTGTGCGGAAATGGTTAACAATTTTATCACAATTTAACCCCTTTGCTGCTTCTGTCGGCCTATGGCCGTCGTGAGCACTACCTCTGTAGTGCTGCGCTTGTCCGTTGGCCGACGCGACCCCGCCCGCTTAATAGAATGTTCCGCACCGGCGCAGAATGTTCGAAGCAGCAAACGGGTTAAAGAATGCAGGGGCATATTATCAAGGGGCTTTATCTCCGCTTTTTTGGCTTTAAAAGCCAAGAAAGCGGAGATAAAATTATCTCTCTATTACCAAGCTGTCGCTAACACCAGTTAGCGACAGCTAATAGGAGATAGTGACCATCTTGGGCCCCGCTTTGCATGTCAGTGATATTTATCACTAATGACATGCAAAGTGGGCGTGCCAAGATGTTAGCGACTGAAAACAGTCGCTAACATCGCTATCTCCTATTACCAACTTTTGGAGATATTCGCGCTAAGCGCGAATATCTCCAAAAGCTAACACTTGTCGAGGAGCAGTTCTTAGCCATGTTACCCAATGGGAGGTGGATAACATGGCTAAGAGCATTTGCTCGATAATGCATGAATATCACTGACTTTTCAGCGATATTCATGCATTGCGGCCGTTTTTTATCGCATTTGCGATAAACCTTGCTAATAGCAAGGTTTATCTGCGATAAAAATCGCCGATATGCGGCGATAATTTTTGTCTCTAAATAAGTTAGAGACAAAAATTATCTCTATTGGTTGGTAATATGCCCCGCAATGATTATACAATCAGCCGAAAGTGATTTTATAACTATGTTAGCAGCCTCCTTCTACTGCAGTTAGAATGAATGACTTAATGCATTCATAGACTGGGAGTACTGTGTGCGTTGCAAATATTTCTCAGCAGGTTTCAGCATTCTGATGATTTCTAGACTTATCACATCTTACAATACACTAGACATGCATTTCAAATTTCAAAATTCAGCTAGACACAACAACGGCCCACAGGTCCAATGGGTTGCATGCTTTTTACCTTACATGATTGCAAAAAGAATTACACTACAGTAATCTACACTAATAGTTTCAAATAATTTTACTTTGACCCCTGAACCAAAAAATAAACATGCACAATTAATTAAAGTAAGGTCTGCTATTGATACATCTTTGAGGGGTATTCCTTCATTTAAAAGATGCTGCTTTTAGCAGGGAGTGCATTGATTATTTGAGAAAGGTATTGAGGTGCATTGCTCGGTTGATTGAGGGCCTTGCTGATTAAATCCCTTGCAGCAAGAGCCCTGCATTTCCAATAGCACTGAAGGATGTAAGGTGTATTACCCTGTTATTGATGTTGCGGCAGTTTTAGAAATTACTATAAGCTTCGAGCTCCTGAGTCGCCATCACGACTTTTATGTGCTGTTGGAATGGATTACCTGCCACCCCTGGAACGATTTAAGGCGAGTTTCCAGCATATTAGCCAACAACAGGAATAAAAACGTCTCCCTGTATTTCATTTCATCAAATAAGTAGGATTCTCACAAAATCCACAATGATGAAGAGATTTCCACTATTTTATGTGATTAGCATATAAATAAAAATAATGTCTCGCACCTGCATGGCCTCAAAGCTCTTCCGGAGTCTGAGCGCCTTAGGGCGACCCTATGATTGCTAATGGAACGTGGTGACGTGAGGTCATAGCGTTTGACCAATGACAGTCAAACTGCCCAATGTATTGTTCAATAATGGCATGCAGTGATTATTCAGAAATATTAGGTGTGGGTGATGGCGCCAGGGTTATTTGTAGTAAACAATGTGCGCTGTAGCCGTTTAGTATTTATTTTATTCTGCATGCTGAATGGTTGGTCATGTCCAGGCCTCAGGTGACGGTTCTGTTAATTATCAATTATTCGTGCGCAATACAATGTTGTTCACATACGTTGTCTGAGATGCAAATGTTTCTTTTACAAATGAATGCAAGGAGCGGCCTGCGTTGTTGAGCCAACAACGCTTTGCCCACTGTGTGGCTTTAGTGCCGTGTTTTGTGCACATAGGAGTGGATTGAGACCTATCTACTGAGTCATGTCGAGGTAGATTGGAATCAGAGTATACGGGGCATATTCTCAAGAATGTGTGCTAAACCATCCCAAAAGTAACTTAACGCAACCTTCAACATCGCTGTCTATTGCGGGAAAAGTACGCCGTGTTAACCAAGTATTCACAACACGGCGGTACCATGCGATAGTCTCCAGATAACGCGTCAAATAACAGCGCTAAAATCAACGCCACGGCGCAAAAATGCGAAACCCGAACGCAAAAAAACTTGCGATGAGGCCAATCGCAAAACAAAAAGCAGCAAAAACCAGCGACAGGCGTAAACAAACGGTGAGATGACAACATACGAGCACAAAACCACAGCTGTGACGTAGAACAAATTACCATTGTCCAAATCAGATAGGCATTTCCCCACAAACAGCCACAATGTACATTGACATGCATTCAGTATGTAACCTGCCCCAATGCGGAAACAAACATGGAACACACTGGGAAACAGCATCTCCTCTTCACATTGCAGTGGGACAAACAACACCCCCTGCACACCGACGTGCCATGTCCATGATCAAACAATAATAAAAGCATGGACCAATGTAGGGGCAGTGACTCCCCCTTACGTACATGTCGCCCATGTCATGGGACTTCAGTGACAGGGTGCATCCCTGCATCATGGCGGCACATATCAGACCCCAAAACAATCCCTGTTGTCACTTGTAGTCCACAAATGACAGCCAAAATGGAATGGATTGGGGCATATGTGCAATGCCGAATAGTGGGATACTGTAAGAACGCTGGCACACAGAACTGACATTTCGAATACGTGACACACTAAACAGCTTCACTGCACAGAGGTGACACACCTACCATCCATTAACAAATTCCTAAATTGTCAGCACAACATGTCACACCGACACTTGTCTAAGTGAAGTGCCTGTTGATGAGTGACATACACGCAGGAAATGTGTATTGGAATGCATTTATTAGCACATGCTGTACCTGTGGTCAGTCATCGTACTGTCCCATTAATGCTAAGGACCCTCAGAATGCGACGTCAACCAGAGAAGAAATTGTCAATGATGTAGTCCCTACGGGCTATTCCTGCTGCGGCTGTAGTGGGGTGTGGTCCACCTGCCTCATCTTCATCCAGCCGCGATCGGCATTGAGAGTACCTGCCGGGCGGTGACGTGGGGAGGGGGAGGGGGGTAGTAATGTATGGATTACGGACCTTAACAGGTAAGTAAATATATAAATAAATAAACGAATTTCGTTGCGTGCACTGCATCACCAAATGCGATGCAGTGCGCGCAACAAAATTCGTTTTATTTATTTATATGTTTACTTACCTGTTAAGATCCGTAATCCATACATTACTACCCCCACCCTGCCCCGCCCCCTCCCCACGTCACCGTCTGGCAGGTACTCCCACTGCCCGCCGCGGCTGTCTTCATCATCATCGTCTGGTGCTCGTATCCATGGGGCTTTGCTGCGTACACATGTGTTGTGCAACACACAAAATGCAACAATCATCTTGCACACAAGGTCTGGGCTGTACAGGAGCCTTCCACCTGTGATGTTCAGGCACCTGAAACGTGACTTCAATACAACTCAGGGGTTGGTTGGTGATGGCAAAAACCACAACAGTGAGCAGGCAATCAGCAGTACAAGGTACTAATAGCAAGGGTCCCTGACTTGAGCAGCACAGAGTTTGTGGCTCCGGATGCACAGCGGCTGGCACAGGCACACCGCCACAGGACGGTGACTTGCGGTGCACTGAGGTAGGGCCATGCGAGCTGAGCGTGTACTCATCGATGTCCAAGCGAATGTCACAGAGAGTTGCGGGGAACAGTTGAAGGTGTCCTTCCAGGGCATGATGGAGAGGGCAGAAGAAAGCAGAAACAGGCAAATGGTGGAGTTGAATGCTACTGACTCCTCTTTTCCACCTTGTTAGTATTTGCTACATGTTGATGAAGACAACCTCCAGCCCATGGGCTCAGACACCACCGACGTTCAAACAGAGATTGCCTATGAATTTCAGGGCACACACTCAGTGGCACCAGAGCTGAAATGGGATGCAGTCTGCGATTAGGCCTGTACAATGACATGGACTCTGCCAAGTAGACAGCAAGACTCAGTTCAAATTGAGTGACCTACTCCACCGCAGTGTGGGCCGGAGGCAGCGGTCAGCAGTGGCCCACAGCCACGTGTGGTAGGCATGCGCTGCACAGAGTCAGTGGCACTAGTGCAGTTGTTGGTAGTGTCCCATCACCTCCGTAAAGGTGAGCCTTTTCTCCTCTGGACTGAAGTGCGTCTTCCTCTTACTTCTCTCCTTGCGGACTGTGACATGAACACTGCCATGAAGAAATCAAGACTCAGTTCCAAAAGTGCAACCTAGTTGGCCTCAGTGTCGGCTGGAGGCAGCAGTCAGGGAGGGTTAACGGCCGTCCAGCCATCTCCTTCTGGATCTCTGACTCAATGTTGGAGTGGCATGTGGATTAGATTTGTGGTTGACGGAGGTAGTATTACCAGTGCTGAGCAGGTGTGCAGCCGGCAAGGATGCCGTGTCCTTTCTGGGACGGACTGCATTGGATTAGTGTGAGGCCTGCAGGACCGCTGTGTAGGCCGAAGGCCACAGTCAGCAAGGGCCCACAGACACGTTTGGTGGGCCAGCCCACTCCGCGTACGCTTATAAGGGAGGTCATAACAACCTACATTTCCTTGATCTGCCTCACTGGCTGGAGTGACATGGTTGCGTCCACTGTCCACTACACTCCAAACACCAGCCGTGTGTGTCGACATGAATATGTCTGTAGCCTGCATACTGCAGTCCGTCCAACCCATCCAAGCCACACTTGGCATTGTGTGGTCTCATTTATCGGTCACAACACCTCCTTCACACATGCCTGGTTCCCTCCTCTTCCCACTATCTGCTATTGTGTAGCTGAGGTGCCATGACGTTGATGGCTCATGTATATGGCTAGGCCAGGTTCCTACAGTGAGTTGTGCTGTTGTGTCTGGTGTGTGGGCATGTTGTTTGGCATGTTGTATGTGACTTTGTGACGTGTGCATTCACAGAGTTGTGGATTGCATGATTGCGTATTTGAGGTGTGTGGTGTGTTCATTTGCTACTTACCAACGAGCAGTGCATTCCCATAGGTGCCATCCTGGAAGCGCTAGTTGATGATAAACTGTCGGAAGATGTAGGAATCATGCACACTGCCTAGGTAGTTGGCGACGACGTTGGTGAAGAGTACCCGGTGGTCCACTATTGCCTGCACATTGATGGAATGTGTGTGCTTTCTGTTGCAGTGTCGGCAGGGGGCACAAGTAGGACATGTGTGCAGTTGATTGCCCCCAACACGTGAGGGAAGCCTGCTATGGCGTACAAGCCTAGCTTGGTCTCCAATTGTTCCTCTGCAGTGTGGGTGAAGTAAAGGTACTGGGGTACCAAGCTGATGATTGCATCCAGGACAGGTTTGAGGGACTTTGATTGGGCTGGCTGTGAGACTCCTCCGACTCTGGCTGTTGTTGGTTGGAAGGAACCAGAGGCCAACAGATGCAGCACAGCCAGCAGCTTTGTCTGCGGAGGGATGTTGGTTTGTAGTGTGTTTTATCTAGGTACCTGAATCAATATCCTATCCTTTGCCCTTGCCCGGTTATAAATCAATAAATATCCCTGCAACGGCACAGAAACCCTTTTCATAATACGATCATAGCGCATGCTGTCACATTAAGCAAGCCTATTCCTCCAGCCCCCTAGAAAAGCACACCGAGTTCTTAAACAAATCCAAGCCTCCAGCAAACCTGGGAAATCCCCGCTGTTATTGTTTTGATTTCGTCCGAGAACTCCTGTAAAACTGTAAGAACGACCAGTTCTTAATGACATCGTTATTGACGTCTTATGTCCATCCTTACGTCAAACCCGGCACCTTTCAGCTATAAATATACCAACGCTGCCTTAAGCAAAGACACGGTGGTGATGAATCTGGAGCAGCGACTACTTGCCCGAGAGCCCAGCTGATGCGAGAGCCCACGGACGCTGCCCCTCCCTTTTGACGCGCTGAGAAAGACGCTGTCTTTTCTCTTGCCGAGAAATCCAGCCTCTGGCGTTTCCAGCCTACCCTTGCGGGTGACTGGGATACCGAGTCCTGAGAGAGAGATACCAGCCCTCCTGCCTTCTAATACCCAGGTACTGAACTGACTAAACCCTTACAGAGAATTCTTGAGTCAGATTCTTGGCAAACCAAACTTAACTTAAACTGCTACTTACTTACTCCCTCCCATGTATTAGGCTTAGGTCAGGTACACCGGGGTAGGCGTAGTTAGAAGCACCAGTTGAGTACGATTAGTCAATGCATATATGTATGTATCTATTTTATCCATTTTAAAGTATCATATGGCTAAGAAACCATATCAATGCTTTTACAGTATTATTTCATAATCCTGCTTTTACTGTATGCACTTTACTTAACTATAAGTATTGCAATTGTAGCAATTCATTTCTCTTGTATGAGGAAAGAGACTGCTCAATAAATAACACCTTTTATTGAAAAACGCCCGTCTCTCTTTTTCTCTACAAATCTGGTGAAACTAAGTACGCACATATTGACTGAGTAAAATAGCTGTCTTTTGTTTTCACACGACTCTAGAGATACACTCTTATTCAGGGAGAGCAAAGTTGTCATGTTTTATGGTTGTCAGAAACTAAATCCCTTCTTGTCTATCCAGGGAGGTTAAACTCCTCCTCGCTTATTCGAGAAAGTTTCTAGTGAACTCTGAGCTAGCTGGCAAAAACTTAAGTCTAATATCGTCAGTAGAGACCTAGTTAACCTCAGTCCTACGTCTACACTACTGAAGATATTATTCCAATGCGCAGAGCCTATTGGGAATATAGGAACTACACTACAGGTTGTCCGCTGTGATGGTAGCATTAGCCTGTGGGCTATGATGTACAGGATGCGAGGATGGTTGTCCTTTTGAGCCTTTAGTGGCCAATGACATACTCTGGTGTTAAATCTGTGAGGCTGGTGCGTTTTCTGAAGGTCCACGGTCTGTGTCTGCGCTGCCTCTGTGGTGGTCCGTAGGGGTGGTGCGGGTGGGATCCAGGGGGGGTGGAGGGCCTGGGGGTGGTGGCGGTGGGTGTTGCGGGCCTGTTGGGGCTCCGAGCTGCATGATCAGTAGCTCCATGGCATCTGTTGCCCTTCAGGTGTGGCTCTGGGCTAGCCTCCCTTTTCTGGTGCCGGCTGCCGTCCGACTTTACACCAGGTCAGAGCAGGTGTTAATTTCCTGCTGCTAACGTGCCTGTTTTGAGTTCTTATCAACGATCTGGCTAGTCGTTGAGAATGTTGTGGAGTGGTGTTGTCACAGGAACGCCTACTCTGCATCTCATTAGCGATAGTTGCGGGGGTAATCTGTGGCAATATTTTTGTGGCTGCTATCACAGGTTAACTGGTTATATGGGCTGTTTGCATCAGCTTGTGAATAGGGCTATGTATTTATCGCCACCTTGGCTGCGATAAAGTGCCATCAACTCGCCGATAGTTCCTTGAGAATATGCCCCTCCATGTACAAGAAAAGAATATGTAGAAGTATCGATGAGTAGCCATCATTAAAGGGGCATTTTTCCTCCAAGGATTCCAGAGTGACAAACAAATATCCAAAGAGGAGAGGATGCTGGCTACCGAGGGAGCTGCCGACTTGGGAACTGGGGAAACAGGTTTGAGTCCTGGTGTCGGCTAAATATCGTGTGATTCTGGGCAAACTACCTAATCTCCCAGCGCCTAAAAATGAACAAGCATTTACAATGCAATAGGTCTTGCATGTGTGAGAGGTAAAGCTATTGGCATTGTAAATTATATTGTTTTTACCCATGTGTTTTGGTTTGGAGTCGATGTATGTGAAGTTGAGTGGAATTATGTAGATTGGACTGGAATTGTTAACTGTGGAATTATATGGAGTGAATTTGTGTAATGGAATTATGTGGCATGGTGTGCAGTGGAATTATGTAGATAGTAATTATCTGGTATTGAGTGTACTGGAATTATGTGGAATGGGATTGTGTGTAATGGAGTGAATTATGCAGAATGGTATTTTGTGTTGTGGAGTGGTATGTAGTGGAATTTAATTATGGGGTGTGCTGTTGAATTTTGTGACATGATGTGGAATTCTGTGGTGCGGATTGGATGTATGTGGTGTGTTGTGTAATTGTGTTGTTGATTTGAAATATGTGGTATGTTGTCGAATTATGCGGTGTAGATTTGAAATGTGTAGTGTTGAGCTGTGTGGCACGGAAGTGCGTGGCGTTGAGTGAAAGTATGTGGATTGATATTATGTGGCATGGAGTTCAGTATATTTGTGTGGTTTGTGATACCAAGTTTAAAAGTGATTAAACATAATTACAAAGAAAGGCAGCCTTTTATTGCACGCAAATTCAGAAAATTACTGAAGAAGAAACATCATTATTATTTATGAAAGCTTCAGTACCAATAACTTAATAAATTAACATGGTTGAAGGACATTTAATAAACGGACTAGGCAGACATTTTTTAAAAGAAACACGGATGCACCTGGCAAAGTATCAGGACAGAATTTAGCAAAATGAATAAAACGGCGTAGTTAATGTATAGATAGTGAGGTAGAAATGTTATCTATACATTTATGAATGCAAAGATACAAACCTGAGGCACTTGTGTTTGCGTCCAAATGGTGTCACATACGCATGTTACAGCACCATTCAATTTGACATTGAAGACACAAGTATCGAGCACTTGATTATTAAATGCCTGTATAGGCAACTTCCTATGCAACCCTCCAACGTGAAGGGCAAGTGAGGAGAAATGCCGACAGGCCTGCGTTATCGACCTCTAATAAGTATTGGGGATTCCCTGTTCAGTAGAGGTCCACACAAAACAAAAAAAGAAAAAAAACACAAGCTCGAGGATGCTGAAGATGCTGACAATGTGTTGACTCTGTTGGCCTACAGCCTGGTTTATTCTCAAATTTATTTTTAAACTCGCTCTGTTTCAGCATGGAAACAAACATGAACTTTAGTAAGATGTAATGATTGTGACTCAATGCAGAATATAACACTGCTTTAACAGACCGGTTTCCTAAGGCACGGTCCCTTCTAAAAGTAGCCAGGGTTCATATTGCCAGAGTAGTTTCCCATTTGAATGGAGTCACTGCACCCGCTTGCCATTTAAACCCTTTTCATCTGCCCCATTCCCTGAGGAAGGTGCTCCCTAGGGACTTGCATAGCAGGGCACTGCACCATCAAATGAACAGGGGGGCAGCCAACACTGCTGCAGTGGGGAGACGCTTTTAATATTTTCCACTGTAAAGGTTGGTATGGCGGTATAACAAATTACCACCAGTTGTATTACTACTGTTCCAAAACATATGACATCAGGGGCACCCCATGGGGAGCATGCTGTACCATTTCGAAGACTGACTTGACCCTAGTGCTGAAACACCGGATGCTACCCTTATAGTGGGATTTAAGATTTGTAAGGACATTTTCTATTATTCACTGGTGAGCTAAGGCTCGCGACAATCATGTGCTGCTATATAGTATTTAAGAGATGTATGATACCATTACTATCACTACATATTAACCAATAATATGGATGATTTCTTGTGAAAGTGGCTGCATTACACACTTGTTTGATAAAGCAGGAAATAGAAACTGTGGCCACATGCACATGTTGACCAACATTTTGAAAGAAAATAAACTTACCAAAATTACATAAAATGCACTTTATGGGATTTCAAATATTGTTCAAAACCACATTGTCAGTACATGTGAATAGGACATACATGCCATTCGCAAATTACAAATGTTGTCCTCACAGATTTCGCTGGCTGAATGTCGCACATGAGACAAACATGAACCGAACTGGAGCAAGCAAAGTAAAGACAAGTATGCGGTACAGAGTCCTTGGTACGCTCCTACCCAGATAGTGCAAATATCGGCATAAATAAAGACTTGCAATGGGTTAAAAATAATAAAAGTTAATACATAATGCAACACACAAAAACCTGTAAGCCAAAGTTGAAACAGTGGTTTGGCTTCTGAAGCACAGGAGCAGGATGTTGTTTTACCAACCTCGTGCATTTACGCGACGTATTAGAGATAGAGATAACCCTCACACTCCCCCCCACCTTCACATCTGTACATTTCCACAACTGCATTCCCCACTCTGCAAAATAAACCAACGTACACTTCTGGCTTGTGGTTGTCATTTGTTGGCCACAGTTTATTAGGAATACAGTGAAAACATACATAAACTTTTGTACTTTTGCTGTCTAGTCTCTTTTGGCATTTTCCTTTGGTAGATTGGATTTGGGCTCCCCTTGTGCGGGGGGAAGGAGTAGCTTCTGTACTGAGATTTAGGCCACGACTCGCTACCTTGTCCGGTTCTGGTAGTGACCTGCCATTCGGCGGGGGCTGGGCTGCGAGCGCCGTCTCCGTTTCTGCTACCCCCCCTTCTTCGGTAAGCCGCCTCACCTAGCCGTGAGGCATCTGAAGGTGAGTGGTCTTACCCTCTGCCCTTAGGCCAGCTCTCCCAGCCGGGAGGCATCCCAAAGTTAGTGGTCCAATCCTGGCACACCGCCCTCCGGTGTACCTCGTTACCAACCATTATCCACGTAGGTTTCTGCCCCGCCTGCAGCTACCTCAGCCTGCGACATCGCTGTTCCTTCGGTGTGGGTGGGTGGGAAAAAGATTCCGGTCAAGGTGCTGCTCCCCCCGCTCCAGTGAACTTGGAGCTCACCTGGGGGAGCAGGCCTTATATCCCCCCCTTCCTTTCATTGCTCCCTGCCTACCTTGCAAAGCTGGCCCTCATTGGGGAGTTTGTAAATCGCATAGCCCCCCATTGGCCGTGCCGGGTGGCACCCGGGGGGGGGGGGGACAAGGCCGGGCTGATTTCGTGCCCTTTGCCTCCTGCGCGCCAAAAACCGGCGCGGACTCGCTCATTACAGGGAGGGCACAGCGATCGTTATGGCGCCGGCTCTCAAGCTCCCTTTGTGTGCAGCCTCTGCGAAAGTACTTTCTAGGGAATAAGAACTAGAAAGTGTCCCTCCAGGTTTGGCCATTTTGGAATGGAAGAGATAGAGCTATAGCAATTGAACTAATAAATGTGAGCAGCGGTAGTTCACCGCCGCTCACACACCACACGAACAGTCAAGAACCTACTGGTCTACTGTGAGGCTGTGGTCCATGGAGCCTTTTCCGTGTTGTGACTGCATCATGAGGGGGCAGGTCTTGGGGGAGCCTTCAAAGTACAAAACATCCGCCTCTCCTCTCCTCGCTGCTGCAGTCACTACGATGATCGCTGCAGTCCTGTTATGTTGGTGGCAGAACAAAAGCCGCAATAATTAATGTGGCAGCAGGCAAGCTGCTTGCAGCAGCATCACTGCTGTGCCAATGGGATGCCTAGTTCTGAACGTAAGAGGAGACAAGATACGGCCAGGTTGTAGGAAAGTGGGATTGTACAATGCAAAGGGTTGGGCCAAACAGAAGATACAACCAGTTAACAAACAATAATAAGGAGTGACAGGCAGGAGGTAGCGGTGGGGGGACGCATATATGACGAAAGTGGCACCAAAGACATGAACAGAGAACAAATAATATTGAAACTGACAGCAGAACATAAAAGCGCTAAAACCCAAAGCGTGGCACCCGTGTTGTAAATAATAAATCGGGTGCCGTGCTAAACAGAAAGCGCAGCGTCCGTGTATGTAAAAGTTTGGTGCCTCCTCTGTGGCTAATCATTATCAGGAAATAAAATAAGCAGTCCTCAAAGGAACTGATGAACACCTACAGCGTAATTCAGCTGTAGTTAGTCTGTGCTTCCTCGGCATAAAACAGAAATGTTGTAATGGACCACAAACCAATAAGGCTCCAGGACTGAAGAGCAACGTAGGAGTGAACCAATCCCAAGCAGAAGGCGGGATTACACTCCTACAGTGTTTCAACCAGGTCTTCCAGACAGCACATGCGGGCTGCGTAGGCTCGATCTATAATTGAATGGGACCTTGTGTGATGTACATGGTGCTCATGTAAAGCGCTCCAATGCTCTTAGGCTATAAAACTGCAAAAATATAAAATAAATAACTAGGATGCCACTTGCACCCCAAGGTAGACAACTCCAAATTATTGAGAGCTTCCCATCTGCAATTTCATGTTACGCATGTTCCCCTAATCCTCTTGCACTGTGCAGCTGATCTAATCAATGAGTTAAACAGGAGAAGGGGAGACGTGGGGAAGTCATCCAGAACATGACTTCAGTTCTTTCAACCCACCTAATGGTACATTTAAAATAAATAACCCAGTGTCTTGCTACCTCCCCCATCCGAATGCATAACATACATCACATGCACCACCAGTGTAAAACCATCCTCCACTACCCCATCCCAAAATATAGAAAACTACGGGGCATATTTACTAAATAAAGTCTGAACAAAGTGTTAAGCCAAATTTGGCAGCGCCGCGCACTGACATTTTTAAAATGCAGGAATGTGGCGTATTCACAAGAATACAGCGCACACCTAAACTTCATCTAGCGCTAAAAAAGCTTCCTAGCGATAGCACGCTTGCGCCAGGTTCCTGCACAGGAACAATCATTAAAAGCAATTTGCTATTTGTCTGTGTGCTGCAGAATGTAGCACACATGGAACGAGCAAAATACGAGGAGAAATTAATAATTTCTCCTCGTATCGCCATGCTAAGGCCAGGTATTTCCTGGCCTTATTAGGGCTCGGGCCTACGTCACACTGCGTAGCAGTGTAGGCGGAGCCTAAGAGTCCTGTAGTTAGCGTCTCCGAAAAGCTACCTAAAAATTCCTGGCTGCTTGTGATTTTTAGTCCTTTATTTTTGCCAGCTACATTTCAATTGGCC
The DNA here is from genome assembly GCF_964261635.1 of Lissotriton helveticus. Lineage (NCBI taxonomy): Eukaryota > Metazoa > Chordata > Amphibia > Caudata > Salamandridae > Lissotriton > Lissotriton helveticus. Next base: position 284,832,371 of record NC_136071.1, read on the forward strand.
TTCTTGTGCGTGTCTTTTTGGAAGAGAGCACGCAATAGGCCATAGGCGGTAGAGTAACTCTGCCTATGGCATATTGCGTGCGGTCACGCGCACCAGAAGGCCATATTTCTGCAATTATCGCGGCTGTCAGAGGCCGCGGTAATTGAAGACAGATGCTGGGCGCGCGTGCACCACTCTCGAGTTTCTTTACTGAAGTGGTGCTCCGACATGAAAACAAGTAAAACTCGGTGAAAGGTTCACAAGGTGACAAAATGAGCGGTCTCCTCAAGGCGTGCTCTTGATGTCTCCACTGCTGCTGTATCCTCTCACCTCGTTTTTAGTCCCACCTGTCTCGTGGTCTGTGTCTCTCTTCCATTGGCCTCTAGCCTTCTGTTCCTTTGAGGTCACTCCGGCTCCCTTTGACTTCTACCTCACTGTTTCTCTCGGCGCATGTCTGTGCATCTCTCCACCCCTCGTTTCCCCTTCACCTCCTCTTCTCCCTCGCTGGCTCCCATACTTTTCTCCGACTCTCCCTCTGTATTTGTAGCTCTCTTGTCTTCGCGCGCTCTTCCCATGAGCTTAGTTCGCTCCGTGTGTCTCGCCATAAATGACCTAACGATCTGTGTCTCTCTCTGGTTACCGTGCGTCGTGCTCCACAACTTTCCCCTTTCTCAATCTCTCCCCGTGTTCTCTCCGCGTTTCCCCGGCCCTCTCAGAGCCCAGTATCTTTCGCGTCTTCTTCTCAGTCTTTCATCTCAATCACCTCGTCACACCCCCTCTCTCTCTACATAGCCCTCCCCTTCTCTCTCCCTGCTCCCTCGGTATTTCTCCACGCTGTCCCCTTTTCTCCTCTTTCTTCCTCTCTCGGTTCCCCTTCGCTTCTCTCACTTATCCTCGCTGCGCAGTCTTTTTCTGTCTCCCACACTTCTCCGTGCCCTTCCCTCACGCCTGGCTCCTCTCACTTTCCATTACTCCCCCTATCTGTAGATTATTTTCTCTCTCTCCCTCTCTGCCCCCTCTCCTCTTTCATCACTCCCTTTTTTTAAGACATGCCACTATTTCTTCTCGGTATCTAACGATCACTGCGCCCTCTCTCTACATCTCTCTGCCCCCTTTCTCTCTCACACACACCATCTCAACCCCGTGTCCTGTGTTCTTTCCCCTCCACCTCCCCTAACACCCCTCTGTCCCTATTTCCCTGTCTTTACCTCACTGTCTCTCACTGTCTCTCCCAATTGCTTCTCTGTTGACCTCTTCTTCTATCTCACTCTCTTACTAACTCTCCCTCGTTCTTCTGTCGGTGTCTTTCCTCTCTGTCCATCTTCTCTTTCGCGCACCCCCTGTCGAGCTGTTACTTAAGTGACAGTCTTCTGCCCTCCCTGTAGCTCCTGTCTCAACCCCACGCACGTGACTCACTCTTTCTACAATGGCAGTCTCTTCTCCCCCTGTCACTTGTAGTCAGCCTCTATATCCAGTCAATTCCTCCATCTGTCTCTTTCGCTTTCTCCGCTCCTATCTCTGTTGTTGTTCCTCACACCGTCTCTTCCCCTTCCTTCTATGAGCCTCTCTCCCTACCCTTCACTCTGTCTGCCTCTTTTTCGCGCCCTCTACTTCTATGATTTCTTCTCTCCTGTGTCTTCCTTGCTCTCTCTCGCGCCACCGTCAGTCTTGTGTCTCTCTGCCCCTGTGGCTGTCCCTTTCACTTCCCTCCTGTCCGCCTCCTGCCCTGGACCGTCGCCCCCTCACTCCGACTGCCTCTTCTTATTATGAAAAGAACACAAACCGCGGAGGGGCTTAAACGGAGACGCGTCTGGCGAGCACAGCTTGGCGGGCACCGGCCCCGGGCGCTGGTGTCGGCGCCCCGTCACAGCGCCACGAAAGCCCTCGGTTCACCACTTTCAAACTAGTGCTCAAAAACGGTTTTCGGTGTTGATTGGTCTATTTATAGATTAAGTAATCGTCGTAAATTTCGATCTATTCACCACCCCCTCCATTTAACCACCGGTAACCAGCGACGTCTTTCAATGGAGCTATCGTTCAAATCTTTTACCAAAACATGTCAGTCTTGCAACGGGTCAACCTACTGAGTGTTGTATGTCAGTTAATCTATCCGGTTAGCAAAATCAAAAAGATGGTGTTTGTGTTCATCCACACAAAGTTTCACCACACTCATCCACCCACCAACCCCAACAATCAATCCATCTATCCACCCACCCATCCACCAGCCCCAACAATCAATCCATCCATCCATCCACCAGCTCCAACAATCAATCCATCCATCCATCCACCAGCTCCAACAATCAATCCATCCATCCACCCATCCACCAGCCCCAAAAATCAATCCATCCACCCACCCATCCACCAGCCCCAACAATCAATCCATACATCCATCCACCAGCTCCAACAATCAATCCATCCATCCACCCATCCACCCATCCACCAGCCCCAACAATCAATCCATCCATCCACCGGCCCAAACAATTAATTCATCCATGCATCCATCCATCCACCAGCTCCAACAATCAATCCATCCATCCACCCACCCATCCACCAGCCCCAGCAATCAATCCATCCATCCATCCACCCATCCATCAGCCCCAACAACCAATCCACCCATCCATCCACCAGCTCCAACAATCCATCCATCCATCCATCCACTCATCCACCAGCCCCAACAATCAATCCATCCATCCACCAGCTCCAACAATCAATCCATCCATCCATCCACCGATCCACCAGCCCCAACAATCAATCCATCCATCCAACAGCCCCAACAATCAATCCATCCATCCATCCATCCATCCATCCATCCACCATCTCCAACAATCAATCCATCCATCCACCCACCCATCCACCAGCCCCAACAATCAATCCATCCATCCAGCCATCCATCCACCAGCCCCAAAAATCAATCCATCCATCCACCCACCCATCCACCAGCCCCAACAATCAATCCATCCATCCATCCACCAGCTCCGACAATCAATCCATCCATCCATCCATCCATCCACCCATCCACCAGCCCCAACAATCAATATATCCATCCACCAGCTCCAACAATCAATCCATCCATCCATCCACCCATCCACCAGCACCAACAATCAATCCATCCATCCATCAGCAAAATGTCTGACGTTGGCAGGCCAGCGTTTCTTTTTTCACATTTTTGGGGGAATAAATATATGCAATGGACATAGCGATAGACATTAAAAGTGCTAATGTAATAAGTAAAGCCGTTGTTGCCTAAAGGTTATGCACGTACGTTTTCATGAGTGCAGAGTGCAGAGTGAGTGCTGCAGAGTGTGAGTGAGTGCTGCAGAGTGTGAGTGAGTGCTGCAGAGTGTGAGTGAGTGCTGCAGAGTGTGAGTGAGTGCAGAGTGTGTGCAGAGTGAGAGTGAGTGCTGCAGAGTGTGAATGAGTGCTGCAGAGTGTGAGTGAGTGCTGAGTGAGCGCAGAGTGAGTGCAGAGTGAGCGCGGAGTGAGTGCAGAGTGAAAGTGAGTGTAGAGTGCAGAGTGAGTGCAGAATGAGTGCAAAGTGAGAGTGAGTACAGAGTGAGTGCAGAGTGAGAGTGAGTGCAGAGTGAGAGTGAGTGCAGAGTGAGTGCAGAGTGAGTGCAGGTGCAGAGTGAGTGCAGAGTGAGTGTGAGTGCAGAGTGAGTGCAGAGTGAGTGTGAGTGCAGAGCTAGTGTAGAGTGAGTGCAGCTGCCGAGTGAGTGCAGAGTGAGTGCAGCTGCCGCGTGAGTGCAGAGTGAGTGCGAGTGCAGAGTGACTGCAGAGTGAGTGTGACTGCAGAGTGACTGCAGAGTGAGTGTGACTGCAGAGTGACTGCAGAGTGACTGCAGAGTGAGTGTGAGTGGAGAGTGACTGCAGAGTGAATGTGACTGCAGAGTGACGGTAGTGTGACTGCAGAGTGAGTGTGACTGTAGAGTGACTGCAGAGTGATAGTGACTGCGGAGTGACAGTGACTGCAGTGTGTGAGTGTGCAGGGTGAACAGTGTGTGAGTGTGCAGGATGAACAGTGTGTGAGTGTGCAGGGTGAACAGTGTGTGAGTGTGCAGGGTGAACAGTGTGTGAGTGTGCAGGGTGAACAGTGTGAGTGTGCAAGGTGAGCAGTGTGTGAGTGTGTAGGGCCAGTGTGTGAGTGTGCAGGATATAAACACTTGAACTAAGTCCACCACACACACATACATAAGACCACACACATACGACCACACACACACCACACACACACCACACACACACACACACACACCACACACACCACACACACCACACACACCAGTCTCTCACCACCACACACTCACCACCACACACACTCACCACCACACACTCAACACCACACACTCAGTGCAAACTTACACACACTCACCACCACACACTCACCACCACACACTCACCACCACACACACAACCACCACACACACAACCACACACCACCAGCCGTCAGTGCACGCTTTCACCAGGCACAAACACCACCAGGCATCAGTGCACGCTTTCACCGCACCAAGCACACACAACACCAGCCGTCAGTGGATGCTTTTACCAGGCGCACTCACCACCAGCCATCAGTGCACGCTTTTACCAGGCGCACTCACCACCAGCCGTCAGTGCATGCTTTTGCCAGGCGCACTCACCACCAGCCATCAGTGCACGCTTCTACCAGGCGCACTCACCACCAGCCGTCAGTGCACTCTTTCACCAGGCACACACACCACCAGCCATCTGTGCACGCTTTTACCAAGCACACACACCACCAGCCCTCAGTGCACGCTTCCACCAGGCACACACACCTCCAGCCGGCAGTGCACGCTTCCACCAAGCACACACAGCACCAGCCATCAGTGAACAATTTCTACAGGCACACACACCAACAGCCATCAGTTCACACATCAATTGTTAACGCATCCACAATAAACTATTGTACCAATCGCAGTATGGTGCACTTTACTTTTAAACATATTCATCTAAAGCGCAGCATGCCACCATTGATACTATTCCAATACAACCCACATATTTCTACTACACACCACATGCATACACTCCATAAGACATGGATAAAACACATTGCCATTTACAATGCCATTACCTCTAACTCAAATAAATCCGAGACCTATTGCATTTCTAATGCTTGGTTTTTAATGGTGACTCAACCTTGAAAATCTGGGACAGCATAAAAAAGCAAAGGTTATTGCGATGTAATGCCCGCTCCAACATCCATTGCTTGCCCGTCTGCCGCAGAAGACTGCTGCAAGAAGGGGCATATTTACAAGGTGGTGTTCAGATACGCTAAGTGGCTTAGCGTCATCCTGTAAGTATGTGAAATGGCGCTTCGCCACTGGAACGTCAAAGAAGTGACGCTCCAGTGGCATTAGGGGATTGTAAATATGCCCCTCCCCGTCAGACACCCTGACACACACCCCTGTGTAGTTTTCCTCCCTTCCTTGTCCAAAGCTGCATTTTCTGCTCTCATAGAGCAGAGATTAGGTGCCATACTGAAGGCTCTCTGAAAGAACAACTGTTATCACAGCCCGCAATCCCTTGTCAGCATGTTGTTGCTCAGACCTACACATACAGGAGAGCCAGGCAGCACTTGGGAACAACTGCCTTTGTCAGGCCTCTGAAGATCTGAGAGAGGCTGGAGACGGAAATTGAGATGGAAGACTGTAACCACTTCATTTGGGTCTCTGGAAAAAGGACGAGGCATGCCAACATACAAAAAACAAGCACACCCTCATATGATGTAGCAGCAGCGGAAAAACATGTTTCCACTGGTCCACTCTTGCAATGTCATGTTAGTGAATGGGTTTATTTAGAACCACATTTTTCTCCCTGCTGGTACCATGCAACTTGTAATCTGGACCTATATGGCCTTTCTGAGAAGTGTTGCATGCATGTGATATGACCAAGTCATTAATGTGCCCTGTTGGATGTTTGTGTGCAATGTCTTGCTGCTAGGTGTAGAAGAAGCATCATGATAGCTATTTAAAGTCACATCTATGTTTTGATATGTGTTTGATATAATATGCTCTAATGGGTGTTGCCCTGTCTTATATCAGGAAACCAACAAGCACAAAAGTTTAAATGTTTTAATCAGCTACACTTTTATCACTTAGCAACCATTTAGTTAAGATAAAAAAAATGAGTATATAAGATGGTGTAGAATAAGCCCTTTCACTGGAGGAAAGGGGATATGAGGTGAGCCTCTGCTTTGCTCATGATTTCCATGGCCCGGCTGAAACAAGCCTCCGATTAGCCCTTGTCAAGAAGCGAACAAGCAATATTTGGATTTTTAGTGTCATGCCATGCAAGCATGCAACTTAGAGGCTTGCTTTGGGGACTACCCTGTGACCCGGATGACAGGTATTTCTACTGACTATGAAACCCCATAAACAATATCCAAGATGATGATGCCCTCCCCCTGGAAATTGTAGAGAGGTTTGGGGTGTGTGGAGGTGACAATGATTCGTAGAGTGAGGGCTTATGGACAATCATTGGCTCTAGCAGGACATCTGGTAGTGGCAGGCAGTTCCTTATTGCACTGCCTTAGGTCCCGCAAGAATCTAGGCAATCTCTAGACACCGGCAGCCATCTTAGGTGTGGTTTGTTTTGCAAGCCGCATCAATTGAAAAGGGGGGGCCCTCGGCCCCCCCGCAGGCATGGCGGCGCGGCAACCGCTTCCCCCCTTTCCCCCTTGGCGCCTCTCGGTGGTGGGGGCGGGCCCTTGGGGCGCGACCCACCACCGATTGGCCGGCGGCCTCCCTGACCCGGATACCAGTGTAGAAGGTCCGGGTCAGGGGGGCGGGCTACTGGAGGGGTGGGGCGGGGGGGCGTTGCCCCCCCGCCTGGCCCCTTAGGAATAAAGAGGCGGGGAGCGCCCAGGAGACCCCCTTGTCCCTGGACGCTCCCTCATAACACGGTGTGCCGGGGCTTCTTCTCAGACCTGTTACGCAGGGGAGGAATTTGCCGTCGGGCACCAACAACATACATCAGCGCGGACCAACAACCAGGAAAAAGTGAGGACAATTGTTTGGATTGTGGGTCACTCCTATGTGAGACGAGCCGAATGTGTTTTTATTTCAGGTGACCGTAAGAAAAGGGCTGCACAACTGGGGTTTGACATCTCATTCTTCGGGAGAGGGGGTTTATGTCTCAACCAGTTTAGGGACTTCTTCCAAGGGCTGTTAGCGCGCCGGCAATTTCCCCCGTCAGTGGTGATACTTCACCTGGGGGAGAATGATTTGGCCAAATTGGGGAGGCGCATTCTGATTGAGGAGATTATCTCAACTGCGGGGTGGATGGCCAGGACCTGCCCGGGTTGCACGGTAGTATGGTCGCAACTCATACCCCGATTGCAGTGGCGGGGGGGGGGATTCGGTCAGGGCGTTGAATCACTCGGTAAAGAGGATCAACACACAGTTGGACAAGCTGTTTCGAGCCCCCCTGTTACAGACGATACCTCATGGGTGTATCTGGGGTGAACGGTATTACTTGGGGGATGGAGTTCACTTGAATGGAGCAGGGAATGTCTTGTGGTCTGACAATATCTGGGCCTGGTTGGAGGGATTTGCAAACAGGAGCGTTCCTTAGGTAGGGCCTAGAGGGAGGAGGCCAGATCGTCGGTTAACAATGCTGGCCTGTGGCGGTAAGGTCATTATCGGTGAGCACATATTTAAGGTCTGAGGGGGCGGGCATCATCCTATGGAGGTTCCCGCCCAGGGGGAGGGGCCTGCGGGCCACTCCTAGAACTCCAGGGGCAAGGTAATTGATGCTTCAAAGGAGCGCGGGTAGGAGTAGTCACGCTTTCCTTAGGCTGGTAGCCACCCCGCGCGCGTATACTCATGACGTCACCGGATGGCGCAGAGTAAGGGCCCTCCTTTAGTGGGTAAATGGAGTTCACGGCGTAGACCGGGCAATTCCCGGGGCACGACTGCGCATGCGCACGGCTCTAGGTGAGGCGCAGCTTGTAGGACCTGACACCGGTAGTGACCTTGCCATATGGCCAGAAATGTACAGAAATCAAGATGAGGATGTTAGATTCGGTTAGGAAACAACATGTATTAGAGTTTTGTTAAGGTTAGCCTCTCAAACTTGTTCACGATATTTGTATCTAATGTCCTGGGGATTTTTGTATAATTGTTGACCATGCAATTAAAACCTTTTTTAATTTCATATCTTAATAAATACGGCCGGGGGACTAGCCCCCGCCTTCCAAAAAGTAAAGAAGTCTCATGTCCACGTTTCTGGGTGTTGGGTGCCGGATTGGGGGGGGCGGCAGCCAGTCGCTGACCATGTGAAAAGGGGGGCCCTCGGCCCCCCCGCACGCATGGCGGCGCGGCGACCGCTTACCCCCTTTCCCCCTTGGCGCCTCTCGGTGGTGGGGGCGGGCCCTTGGGGCGCGACCCACCACCGATTGGCCGGCGGCCTCCCTGACCCGGATACCAGTGTAGAAGGTCCGGGTCAGGGGGGGCGGGCTACTGGAGGGGTGGGGCGGGGGGGCGTTGCCCCCCCGCCTGGCCCCTTAGGAATAAAGAGGCGGGGAGCGCCCAGGAGACCCCCTTGTCCCTGGACGCTCCCTCACAACACGGTGTGCCCCGCGCTCGGGGCTTCTTTGTTTTCCCACCCACCATCCCTTGGAACAAAAGTCTTGTGGCATTCATTATGTCTGGTTTGAGCGTAATTTTGCGAGTATACTGTTAACATGTCTTACATGCGTAATAGAACTTGATCGGGTCGGTATATTTTGATGATGTGATTTGGTTTAGGATTTTTTCCCTTTTTTAGCGAACTGTTGTGTGAAGTACTTTTGCTTTGATGCCAAGTGTGTTTAGGCCTTTTTTCCCTTTGTAGCTGTACGGTGATGCTGTTATTTATTAGCCAGTGTAGCTGTCCTTTAGAATTTTTTCCTATAGGTCGTCGTATTTATTAGGTATGGGGCATGCGGTAAGGTCATTATCGGTGAGCACATATTTAAGGTCTGATGGGGCGGGCATCATCCTATGGAGGTTCCCGCCCAGGGGGAGGGGCCTGCGGGCCACTCCTAGAACTCCAGGGGCAAGGTAATTGATGCTTCAAAGGAGCGCGGGTAGGAGTAGTCACGCTTTCCTTAGGCTGGTAGCCACCCCGCGCGCGTATACTCATGACGTCACCGGATGGCGCAGAGTAAGGGCCCTCCTTTAGTGGGTAAATGGAGTTCACGGCGTAGACCGGGCAATTCCCGGGGCACGACTGCGCATGCGCACGGCTCTAGGTGAGGCGCAGCTTGTAGGACCTGACACCGGTAGTGACCTTGCCATATGGCCAGAAATGTACAGAAATCAAGATGAGGATGTTAGATTCGGTTAGGAAACAACATGTATTAGAGTTTTGTTAAGGTTAGCCTCTCAAACTTGTTCACGATATTTGTATCTAATGTCCTGCTGATTTTTGTATAATTGTTGACCATGCAATTAAAACCTTTTTTAATTTCATATCTTAATAAATACGGCCGGGGGACTAGCCCCCGCCTTCCAAAAAGTAAAGAAGTCTCATGTCCACGTTTCTGGGTGTTGGGTGCCGGATTGGGGGGGGGCGGCAGCCAGTCGCTGACCATGTAAGCTATTGATGTGGGTTCTTCAGGATTCCTGAAGATGAGGGCTAATTTACTGTATACTCAAGTACTCAACTGTTTGTAGGTCTACTCCTTCTGCAGTTCGATGTTTCGTTTACTTTCTGGTGCAGAATCTTTTATGATGCCTTCCTCTGTTACTGGATCTTTCACAGAATGGCTTCCAGCTGCAGGTCCTTCAGAGCAGGGCACTAATGAGCATACATATCAACAGACCGGGTTCAGGCGGGAGACTCCTGATTTTTAAGCCAAAAATTACTTAATTGTAGTTGCTGCCACCTAAAATTGCTTCGCTTTATTGTACGTTAATGGAGACAATAAATGGCTCTCGATTGTTTTTCAAAATCTCCCACTTTCTTATTTCAAAATGTTGGCATGTATGTGCTGCGACGATGACAAAAGCAAATACCAAAGGAAGGGAATGTGCAATTTCCTATAATTCCCACCCACATAGGGTGACCAGGGGTCCTGGTTTTGCCAGGACGGTCCCGGTTTTTCACCACATGCCCCTACAGATTTCACGAAATTTAGCTCATGTCTCGTTTTTAGAGAGGACTGACTGTAAACGGCAGGAGGTGCTTTTAATTGTTTGACAAAGCAGGGATAGTTACAGTTGTTTCAAGAAATCAATTTAATTTACAGGTAAGCTACTGGGTTTAAAAATTGCATGTTATCCATGTGCTGAGGAGCGCTGTCGTTCTGTGGGCTCACTTAAAGTAAAATTGTAGTCCTTCTATTTTTGTGAAATGTCCCGTTTTTTGGCTTTAAAATTCTGGTCACTCGACACCCACATAGACTTTCCAAATAAAAAACGAAATGGCCCGGAAGGATAAATGTGCTTTTGAAATTCTGTTGAAAGAAAGACATTGTTAGAGAACTGTAGGTTGTGAAAGAAAAACACTGAATTACAAGAACAGCATTAGAATTGTGGATTAAGTAGATCTTCTTGGAAATCTCTTTCCTGTTCATGAATATTATCAAAGGTGAGCAAGAGTTTATGTGGCCTATACACAAACTGCATTTTGTGGTATGTTTAATCATACCACAGTAGTACTCCTTCTACAAATGCTATTCACAAACTTATGGGACCTATTCACAAACTTAATTTTGTAGTATGTTTACTAGTACTGAAATATTACTAGAGAAAATGACTACAAAATGCTATTCTGAATATGAGAAGAACCGGGGAAAGGGCTGGAAAAAGGGGCATACTTAACACCACATAGGAAGGGGATGGGGAGCAGGGAGAGGGGATTAAGGAGGACACACATCCAAGAGAGTAATTCCACTTCTATTCACAAACTGCTCTTTAAAGTTATTACAGCAAAAAGTGACACAAACAGTACACAATTAGTCGAGTTCAAAGCTGGAGTAAGTCAAGTACCATACATGGCCTATCCCTGGTCATTCAACACCCTCTCATTGAAATTAGTGGAAGTAGGGGCTTAAAATAAAATCCACCGGAAAAAGTTAGCTTCAATTAAAATAAGTAAGATGATTAAACATATAAATAAGCATATTTTAATGTTAATAAATAATACATATTTCTTATTCTGTTTTATTACCCATTTTTAAATGTGGACTCTGGATGGATGAATTAGACTATTACCAAGCTGGTCTGTGTAACAGTAGGGAAAGCGTTGTACTTCGGAGGGGTAACATTTACTTTTCTCATTCCAGTCTATGCAACAGTAAGGAAAGCATTGGACTTCAAAGGTGGAAAATGTAGTATTCCCACTCTAATCTGTGCAACAGTAGGGAAAGCGTTTGGCTATGGAGGGGTAAAATGTACTATTCCCACTCCAGTCTATGCAACAGTAGGGAAAGTACTGCACTTTAAACACATAACATATATGAAACAAAACACTATTAATTTAATAAAAATATATAACTCTTAATATAACTTTTATTAATCCACCCACAAAATATATATATATAAAAAAACTATTAACATCATTGTTATCAATTTAATAATGATCAGTTTTAAAGAAATGCCCATTTTATATTACTTTCCTTACTACACTACACCCCCACAAACCCAGAAGCCCACACTTAAAATATAACAAAAATAAATATACGTAATACAATTAACATAATTATCAACTAATTAATACATTAATCATTAATCATTACTTAATCAGTTATTTACTATTAATTAATGAATCAATTAATAGTTATTTATGAATTAATGTATTAATTAATAATTAAATTCCCTGTCTATACCCTACAAACCGACCAAAATGCACCTAGCAAATAAAGTAAGAGATATTTTTTACAAGATTTACATAAATAATAATCAACTAGTTAATTATTAATAAGTTGTTAATTAATAGTTGATTAACTATAACCAAATTTCCTTTCTACCCTATACCCCTACAAACCTAGCAACCCGCACCTAACAAATAACTTAATACATATAATTATTACACAATTTACATAACTAATAATCAATTAAATAATTATAGTAGATTAAATATTAATTAATTTGATTTCATTTACTTCCCACCCTACACCCCTACAAACCTTCAACCTGCTACAGCGATCTAAATGAGTATTATAATTTAATAAAATATTATAAATCACTTCACATTTCAAACTATATTTAAAAATATTATTAACAATTATACACACAATAATAAATCCAAAAATAAATACATAAACTACCACACATAGGGATAATCAAAAAAAAAAGGGGCTTATTTACAAAGCCATTACGCCGCCAGTGCAACACTATTTTAGATGCACCAGAGGTGCAGTGTGACTGCCCATATTTACACGGCCACGTAAAGTCACCCTGTGTGGCTTTTCATGGCCTTGTAAATTTGCCCCTTTTCACGCAATAATTTGCGTGAAAGGGGCGTGCAATGGGTGTTGCTGTGGGTGTTCCAACGCAACATCCATGGAACCTGACTCATTACCAAATTTACAAGGTTTTGTAAACTTGGGAAAGTGGCAGATTCCTACGTCTCCCCGGGGGAGGAGTAAGGTAGGTGTAACGAGGAGAAATACCTTTATTTCTCCTAATTTTTCCTTTTTCTATGTGTGCTTCACTATGCAGCACACACAGAAAGAGGAAAGCACCTCTTGCGATTGTTTTTGTGCAAGAAGTTGCCCCTTCCTCCACAAAAACAATCACCCCTACAACGCAGACACCCTTGCACCATGGTGCAAGGGTGCTTGCATTGGGACATAGCAGTCCAGTGTGCGGAATCACAGGGGAAAAAGACGGAAATGTTCCATATCTTGTAGATACAGCACATTCCTGCCCTTTTCCTTTGATACACAGCAGTTCAGCAGGAATGTTTGTCGCACTGCCGTGCGTCAAAATATTGTAAATGAGGCCACTTTTTTTTAAAACTATATTATTGAAATTGAGATTTACAGCAACGATATTCTTGAAAATATTACATACCTAAACAATTGATATTCTTAACAATTATATTTCTGCATTACGACATTGTAGTGTCATGATGTTTTTTCCGATATTTCTGCATCCGATCCTTCCAACTCAATATTGTGTCCAAATACCCAACGAATAAGACATTTGTCAGAATTTGAACTTTTGCCCCTAAATCCTCCGTACTCCTCAGACAATGACATTTGTCTTCCAAGGCTTGACCAAAATCCATGTTCCCCTAGGCTTTCTGAGCTTAGGGGTGTCAGACATGAGTGGGATTTCCATGAGTTTGAGCAGGGACCACACTCTACACAACACTCAGGGGTCCACTAGGACGCCCGCCATCCCATCGGAAATTGGGACCGCCCGCCATAAGGTCGGGGGTACCGCGGGGGGCATTAGGATGCGTCCGCCACTGTGGCGGGCTTATCCTGTATTTTTAGCATGGTGGCGACGGTGCTCTCAGCACCGCCCACCACAATGCTAAAAATGCACTTCTACATTTGCATAAACAAAGCGGCAGGCACTGCGCGGAGCCTGCCGCTTTGTTTATGCAAATGCAGGGGGGTACGACAGGTACCCCCCGTGTGCACCCCCCACCTCTCCTTCCCTCTGGGGGCCCGCAGGGGGCCCCCAGAGTGAAGACCGGATGCCTTCCCGGAAAGGCATCTCCCTAAGCCCATTATAATATGGCTGGTGGGGTCTAATAGACACCGCCACAATATTAATCCTTTTCCGCCCCGGCCGCAAGGCGACTAGGCGGAAAAGCGGCGGACGGTCTTTCTGTCCGCCGAGGCCCCCCCCGCCATACTAATATGGACGGGCGGGAGAATTCGAATGTGGATGTCGGGCGGATTGCCCCCGCCAGGCTGGCGGTAGCCTCCGCCTGCCTGGCGGGGGCAATCCGCCTGACATCCTAATGGGCCCCTAAATGTCTTTAATTCTGAAGTTTCCATGGGTATGTGTCCTATATTAGGGCCAGCAGTTGGCCTGCACCAAGGGGAAACTACCTCTAGTTTCTGAAAACTAGAGAAACAGGAAAATTCTCAGTGATGTGGCTTGCATTCATCCTAACATATTTTTATTACACAAAATCCTCAAAGTATACTTAAAAAAATCAAAATGTTTCTCTGTTCTGTGCCAGAAAACTCCAGAACTTCAAGCTAATGGCAAAGGTCCAATGTTTCGACGCTGCACACAATAAAAATAACAGTATAGGTGGGCCTATTTCACAGGACAGGATGTGGCCAAAGTTATGACCATGTGAAGACCAGATTACATTGTATTAACAACCCATAGTCACATATTTGGCCACTTCTTTTCAGTTATGAAACATGTGAAGTACTATTTTTATTGATCTACGTTTGAGAACACTGGGTGATGGGAGTTTTGCTGTTCCCCACAACTTCCACAACTTTCTGAGGTGGCATAGAGTGATTATGAGTGGCTGAGATTAATTCAAGTACTACTTCAATTACCTTGTTGTTTTTACAGTAGACACCCTACGTTTGACAGGCACGCCCTGACGTGGGTCCCAAGCTCTCTGTGCCATGCAATACCTCACTAATGAAACCTAAGCTGGTTGAAACTGTTCTGGGGTTGCTTGTGGTCCCTGATGGAAGGGGCCTCGTCTGGCAATTCAGTATGGACAGCTCCCATTAGGAGTAGGTCAGTACTGATTTGTATAGGGCAGGCTTTTATCTAGAGTGGCATGTGGACAAAAATGATGGACCGGAATGCAGCCCAGATAGATTTTCTGGGGCTACAATTCATTTGAGCATTCCATCCATCACCTTCTTGTTCCTGCAGTTGATGCGTGAGATGGGTATGTCCCCCAAATGTGTCTCCCAAACTCATTGCTCTACACTACTAAACTAATATCTCATAAATCAGACCTCAGTACGTCGAAACTGGTATGGGGTTGCTTGTGTTCCCATCTGGAGGGAACCTGGCCTGAGGGTGTGGACTGGACAGTTCCTAAAGTATCAGAACCAAGACTGAATTGCATAAGTCGGATCTCCGCCTAGAATGGCACAGTGGTTGAAAAAATGATGGTTTGGAATGCGGCCCAGAGTAATAACCATGGGATGGGGATTAATAAGCATTCCTTCCATCACACCTTGTTTTTGCTAGAGATGCCCGCGTGCGATGAGTACGCAAAGATATGGATTCCATTCTCACTATATCTCAATGATGAGACCTAAGTAGAAACTGGTCTGGGTTTGCTTGTGTTCCCATTTGGAGGCCTCTGGCCTGGCAGTTCAGGCTGCACTGTTCTTACTTGACTTCAAAAAATGACAGGTCAAGTATAAGAAATCATTCTTTATGTAGGGATAATTCCATTTATTGCTTCTGTAATTGTAATTCGATGCTTGACTCTTTATAAACTTTAGAGTCATTCAGAGCAAAGTCGGATCATAGACCTCAAGAAAAACAAGAGCATGTTGCAGCCAACACGTGTTTCGCCCCATCACATTGGCCTTATCTGCCTGGGGCTTCCTCAGGGCATGGCGTGTATAAGTATAAGGTATCAGGTTACTTACGTTTGAGTGATTGTTGGTGGTTTTAATTTCTGTCTCTGATTCTTGGCAATAAGAAAATCTGCAGTTGGTGAGGGGGTGATACACGTCTTGGCTGCAACATGCTCTTGTTTTTCCTGGGATCTATGATCCGTCTTTGCTGTGCATGACTCTGAGGTTTATAAAGAGTCAAGCATTGAATTGCAATTATAGAAGCAATAAATGGAATTATCCCTACATAAACAATGATCTCTTCTACTTGACCTGCCATTTTTTGAAGTTTTGCCCAAGTAGTGGGGAAGGGGTCTCCCATTGCCAAAGACAAGTAATTTATCCTAAATATGCTCTATTTGATGAAGGCTTGCTAAATATATGGACCCTTTTGCCCATTGTTCTTACTTGAGCCAGAGAGATTTTGATAAGGGGGGGGGGTCTCTTTCTAGAATGGCACAGTACGCAAAAAAACACTGGGTACATAGGCACACTGTTGTGAATATACTTATATCATTATCATAATAATAGTATATTAAAGTCCATTTGTATCTATGTCACTGCTGGCTCTGTTCTCTGGCACCTGCAGAGTGGTTCACATTCAAACCTAGAATGGAAGGAAGGCTGTGAGAGAAGTTGTGAGGGCTGGATGAGAGAAGGTGCAAATTCCTGAGCTCCCCAGTACCATTGTTTCTTCTTATAATACAAAAATGTTTTTGGGGGCTTTGCACACACAGTTGCATCTTCTCCAAAAGTTTATCTTCCATGGAAACGAATAGTGTAATAAAGGACCGGCCTGAACCTGAATCAGAGAGTGGGGATTGAAAAGGGAGGGCGTAGGAAAAATCGTAATCCCTCCCCTTCCAATCTCCACCTCCTGGTACCCTTCTGTTGGTGGCATTGGAGGGGAGTTTGGAGGGATAATGGGAGGAGCTTTCCTGCTTCTCTGCCCTCTTCCCCACCTCCCTCCTTCCCACTAACAGCAAAAAGCACTAGCAAAACCAATAGGCCTGGGATTGGCCACCAGCGACTTGGTTTCATCAATGCTTACTTTACAATGGCTTTCACAAAACCTTACAGTCGCAACACGACCTGTTTGCACAGAAACAATAGCTCATTGAAAACGCTTAAAACTGACTCCACGCGTTTTGCTTGTGCACGCCTTCCCATAGTGATAGTGCTCGCTTCTGAACATGCCACCCTGCCCAGAGCATCTGTGCATGAAATATTACCATGGGACTGGTGCAATGCACTAAAAGGCCCGTTAATTCTCATGGGCCTGAGAATGAGAGTTACCAGTTCCGTTAGAATTATAAACTACCTCAGGTGACTGGTATGCCGCCCGGAGATTTTACCAGATGAAAGTAGGTAAAGGCTTCCAGGTAGAAGACTGGGGAAAAGATACACGTATCTGCATGGCAAATCCGTTCCCCACTTATTATTCCCTCCCAAATTTGTATCTCCATTTCGCTTCTCTGAGAATTAGTGGAACCCCCAGTAATGGCAACTCCAGCGGAGTGAAATATTACTAACACTTTTTCATCAAATAGGAAATGTGGCAGTTTCCTTTCAATTTTTCCATTTGATCAACAAGGCAAATAAATAATTTCTCTAATTTGTGCTGGTAATGTTTGTCCATGCTTTACTTTTGAATGAATGGGTGCATGCCACCTTGAATGTTCATTCAAAACTAAAACATGCACATTATTTAGGGGTCACCGGGATTTGCAGCGGCAACGCCTTGCATGTTTTTTGTGACCCTGGGTATCAGAGGTGGCAACATCAGTGCCAAGAATACCGGGGATGCTTGCCTCTATGTGTGACAGGACTCGACCCGCCTGGATTTCTGCCCATTTTTAATTACCCCATTAGTTGATAATTTATTCTTAACTATTAGTGCAATAAAAATGGAGAACCAGGATCTGGATAGCGATCTTGACTAGCAGCTGAGGTGTAAATGTAAATGTCCAGTATTCGTAAAGAGCGAACAAGTACCCAAGGGCATCTAGGCGCTATGGGGCGTCGGGAAGATTAAGCGAGCTATTGCCCTGAGTCACTTGGTGCTGGGCTGATCTGCCGCCAGCGATCGAACCGAGAGCCCCCGTGTTCCAACGTCAGCCACCCTGGCCGCAGCGCCACACCTTTTCCCTCTCTAAATTAAATAAAATGCTTTTAAATGTACAATGTATCCATTAGTGTTGATGAGAATGTGTTCGTGTGAGAGACAATGCGTGTATTTGTGAGTGTGTGTGTGTATCTGTTAGCATTTGCACGTGAGTAGAAGTGAGTGAATGTGAGTGGCAAGTGGTGAATGAGAATGAGTGAGAATGTATGAGATTAGGTGTTTATGAATATGAATGAGCCAGAGTGTCAATCACTAAGAGTCAGGGTGACTTAGGTAAGTGTGAGTAAGTGAGAGAAAATGTGAGTAAGAATGAGTGTAAAGGAGTGTTAGCCAGTGTTAGAGAGTGTGAGACTGAGTGAGAGGGAGTGAAAGTATCAATTAGGATGAATGAGTTAGTCAGATTCAGTGAGAATAAGCAAGAATGAGTTAGAGTAAGAGTGAGTGAAGGTGCAAGTGCAAGTGAGTTAGAAATTATGAGTGAGTAAGAGAGAATAAATAGAAGGGAGTGTCAATGAATAAGTGAGAATTAAATAGTCTGAGTGAAGGAGAATGCAGTAGACTGATGGGCAATTAGTGATTGAGTGTAAGAGTGAGAGCAAGTGAGTGTCCATGAGTAATTATAAGTCAGTGAGAGTGAGAGTGAGAGCGAGTGAGTGTGAATGAAGTAATGAGTAAGTCAAATTTGATGAAAATTAGTGAGACTGGTGAGAATGAGATGGCAATGAGGGAAAAGTTGTGAGAACCAGTGCATGTGGGTTAGGAAGTATGAGTGAGTGAGAGTAAGAGTGTGAGTGAGAATGACTGTGTGAGAATAAGAGTGCAAGAGAGCAAGTGGGAATTATTAAGTGAGCACAAGTGAGCAAGATTGAATGAGTGAGCATGAGTGTAAGTGTAAATGAGTGTAAATGAGTAAATGTAAGGAAGCACAAGGGAGAAGGTGGTGTGATGCTTGCAAGTCTACAGTTTGCACATGTTTACTGAAAGTAATTTTTGGCTTATAGAAGGCACCCATGTCAAAATGCTGATACTGGCATCATGGAGGTAATTTTTTAGCATGACAGGCACCTGTGATCAAATACTGACACTAGCATATAGGAGGTAATACTTGGTATAAAGGGACTTATGTTTATTTAACACTTTCAACTGCATGAATCTTTTGTGCCACCTATAAATCAAAATAATGAATATGATTTACAATATACAGATTAAAGGGCTTTAAACAAAACATATTAGACAAAGAACAGGAGACAACATCGAATATTAAAGATGCATTGAGGAGAATATAAATTACTTCTATCTACAAGGTTTAAATCTAACTGTATTTGAAAAGGTACTTAAATTGGTCCTACAGTGAGATTCTAAGTGGAGAACTTTCATTCTGAGTTTCTGCGTCTCCATAAATATTTAGGGAGTTTTCTAGATCGACAATAATGTAATTGTATTTGTACAATTCTGGGACATGAGCACGTCTCAGGCACATTAAATCTTGATGCCACATAACACGTGAGCCAAACTTTGCCCTCAACCATGCTAGAACCCTATTTCGAGGTGCCTCCCACTGTTCTTTCTTTGCATATTTAGGTGCATTAACAATCACAAAATTCTGATGGCCATTTATTTGGGTCTTAAGATTTTGATCTACTGGTTGAGGCATATTCTCCTTCCTTTGCATAAGGTTCCCAAGCTCCTACTTTGCAATAGAGTGAAAGGGTTGAGCCAATGCATTCAATGACCTGTTTTTGGCTGTTGTCTTTCTCCACAGAATGTCCCATTTATAGCCCAACTTTTGTTTTCAACAAAGAAGGTAATAAAATTAGTGTTGAGGCTAAACAAAACCCAGTGCTGCAGGGTGTGGCAGTGAATGCTGCAGGCAAACCGCATTGCGTACACAGGCGCCTGGAGCAGCATGCATGCTCTAGGACACCGGTAGCTCTTTCAGTAGCCCTTGTTCTGGATGAGAGAAGACTGGAGATACAACTAAAAAGAACTGGGCCATTTTACACACAGTGCCCTGGGGGCAAAAGTCATTTGTGCCCCCATTGCGCACCTGAGGCACTTTGGTATTACAGAAGGGGCCGCAGTCCCCTCCTGTAATACCGATACCGCTTTCTTCAGGGAGCATTCTCTCATTTGCACTGGGGGGTGCCACAGGCAAATGAGGGGATCTCTTTGCCTCTGCGCCTGCACCCTGTTACAGACATGGGTGCAGAGGCAAAGAAGTGTCAGGCAGTGAATTAATAGTGCACCACCTAAAAGGTGGTGCACTGTCAGTAATGACCCTGAGAGCAGCCCTCAGGTGGCAGTACAGGGGGTCCCCAGACATCCCCTTGACTAAGGGGTTCAGTCGCTGACTGCACCCGCCTGCAAGGAGATCTCTAATCCCCCTATAAAGTGCAGGTGGGTTGCCGCCTCCTCTGTGAAAACACGGAGCGGCTTTAACCCCTTGCCTGCGGGGCTAATTCCCCCACTGTGCCGGGGGGGCGGGGGCGTGCACAGCGCCCCGGTGCTCATGACGAGCTCAGCTCGTCATGAGCCACTGTGGCCGTGTGCTCATGACGAGCTGAGCTTGCCATGGCCACGCCCGTTTCTTTAGAACGCTCAGCACAGCGAGGCCACCGTGGCTCATGATGAGCTGAGCTCGTCATAAGCATGGGGGGGTCTAGCAGCCACTCCATTTCTCACTGGATTAAGCTGCCCCCAGGGCAGCGAGTGTTCGCGGCTACCCTGAGGGAAGCACGTTCACCATTATGCGTCCCATTTTCCTTCATTGCGCTGAACACACCTTCTTAAAGGTGTGCCCAACGCAATAAAAGAAAATGTGCCCCATGTGAAATGCAATCCCTGGTGATCTAACCTTCGGGATAATATCTTTGGAGTGGTGAAAGAATGAAAGTCAAGAACATTACAGATGTTTATAATTATTCACCCAGGAGACCAACTGGGAGGAAAAGCCAATGACTTAGCAAGATAGTGGAGTAACGATATATAGGTGCTGAGATAAACCTATAAACAAAGTGTGGGCCATGAATCATAATGGGTTCATTAGAGATGGTAAGTAGATACATTGATACCTGATAAAAAGCAAATGTTTTGGTGCCACCTTCCTCAGAATGAAGAAGGAAATAACATCTTACAAAGGGGGTGAACGGATTGATGATTGCAACAATATATATATATATATGTGTGTGTGTGTATATATATATATCACCTACTGGCGGTCACCAGTAGGTAGTTATAGTTAGGGCCTATTATCCATAGGAAATTCGTAACATTCTTTTCCCAATAACTTTGGCGCCGATTGACGAATGTTCGCGAAATGTTCAAAACTTATGGCCCGCTCCGGTCCGCTCTTATCTTGAAGGTTTCGGGGTGATCCAGCTAGCAGGGGCTGAGAAAAAAGGGGGTCCCAAATGTGTTTTCCCCAAGCAATTTTCCATTGGAAACTTTAGACACGGCTACAGCCTGAACTGCTGAACGGAATTACACCAAATTTGACAAAAAAGTAGCCCTTGGTACAGAAAGAGACCTTTTTGTATGTATGGTGTAAATCTGTTCAGTAGTTGCTGAGAAAATCTAAATTAAAAAAATATTGATACCTAGAGGCGCACAGGATCCGCGCACCCTGCAGATTAGGATCCGTGCACCCTGCCTATCACAAGCTGCATTCTCATTGGCTGTGAACACTCCAAACCAGGAACTGTTGGCAGCCATCATGCGCCTCGATAGAAGGGAGGCACAAGAAAACAGTAAAATGAAGGCAGAAAACAAGAATAGGGGGCAGGGTTGAAATACCCTGATCCCCTAGGCCTGCAAAGGGGGTCCTACAAGGACCTACAGGGCTAAGAAAAGCCTTTTTTTTTTAAAACGCCAAAATGCGTGCTGGGTGCGGATCCAGCCGCGAAAATGAAAAAAACGAACTGCGGGCTCCTGCGCTTTGTTAAAATAAAGCCCCTGGTTGGGCCAGGTCCCGGGGGCGGAAAAAGAAAAGTGTGGGGGGGGCCCAATCCCCCACACTGCCCTGGGGACTACCACCCCTGGGGCTTTAGTGAATGATTTACCACGGCACATTGCTCCACTCCACAGCCCCGGGGACCACCACCCACGGGGCTTTTATTAAAATATTTTTGGGGGCACACAGCCCCCCTCTGCCTCGGGGACCCCAACCCCGAGGCTTTTATTTAAAAAATAATTCCTGTGGGGGGGCCTGAATCCCTCCCATACGCCCCAGGAACTACCACCACCCGCTGGGGCTTTGTAAATGTTGGGAGGGCGGCCGTGTGGCCCCCTCCTGGAGCCCTCATTGGCCCTGGGGACTGCCATATCCCTGGGTGCCCACCCTCAAGACACTTCTGTTTGCTATGGCAGGGCGGGAGCCCTGCCGTTCCCGCCCCGTCATAGCAAACTGGGGTTTGGTTTTTGGAAGAGCGAGCAGGGAAACCAGCTCTCTCTTCCAAAAACCAAAGCCGATTGCTTTTCCACATAGGGAGAAGCTCCCCATGTGGAAAAGCACTGCCGGCTCCCGAAGGACGGGGGGAACCGGGGGGAACCGGCCGGACCGTGGAGACATTGGGGCTCCACTCACGGTCCCCATCGTTTTATGTAGGCCCTGGGGGATGGGATCCCCGGGGCAAATAGAAATTAGTGGTAGGAGGCACATTTTTTTACGGAAAATATTGGAGTCGTGACTCCAGCGCGACGCTCAGCATGGCCCCCTGGTGTGAACGCGCTGGGTGCGCAACTCCAAAACACGCTGGGTGCGAGACTCCAAGCACATTTTTTAAAACTTTTTTTAAATATAAATCTTGCTTATATGTTTAGATCTTGTGTGGCTCTAAAAAGAACCCTTGTGTTTATTGAGAGATTTTGGTACCTACAAGTAAGTGCCTATACAGAGTCTAAAGTTGTTGAGAAAGACTCTGTTACCCATTGCGCACCTGAGGCACTTTGGTATTACAGAAGGGGCCGCAGTCCCCTCCTGTAATACCGATACCGCTTTCTTCAGGGAGCATTCTCTCATTTGCACTGGGGGGTGCCACAGGCAAATGAGGGGATCTCTTTGCCTCTGCGCCTGCACCCTGTTACAGACATGGGTGCAGAGGCAAAGAAGTGTCAGGCAGTGAATTAATAGTGCACCACCTAAAAGGTGGTGCACTGTCAGTAATGCCCCTGAGAGCAGCCCTCAGGTGGCAGTACAGGGGGTCCCCAGACATCCCCTTGACTAAGGGGTTCAGTCGCTGACTGCACCCGCCTGCAAGGAGATCTCTAATCCCCCTATAAAGTGCAGGTGGGTTGCCGCCTCCTCTGTGAAAACACGGAGCGGCTTTAACCCCTTGCCTGCGGGGCTAATTCCCCCACTGTGCCGGGGGGGCGGGGGCGTGCACAGCGCCCCGGTGCTCATGACGAGCTCAGCTCGTCATGAGCCACTGTGGCCGTGTGCTCATGACGAGCTGAGCTTGCCATGGCCACGCCCGTTTCTTTAGAACGCTCAGCACAGCGAGGCCACCGTGGCTCATGATGAGCTGAGCTCGTCATAAGCATGGGGGGGTCTAGCAGCCACTCCATTTCTCACTGGATTAAGCTGCCCCCAGGGCAGCGAGTGTTCGCGGCTACCCTGAGGGAAGCACGTTCACCATTATGCGTCCCATTTTCCTTCATTGCGCTGAACACACCTTCTTAAAGGTGCGCCCAACGCAATAAAAGAAAATGTGCCCCATGTGAAATGCAATCCCTGGTGATCTAACCTTCGGGATAATATCTTTGGAGTGGTGAAAGAATGAAAGTCAAGAACATTACAGATGTTTATAATTATTCACCCAGGAGACCAACTGGGAGGAAAAGCCAATGACTTAGCAAGATAGTGGAGTAACGATATATAGGTGCTGAGATAAACCTATAAACAAAGTGTGGGCCATGAATCATAATGGGTTCATTAGAGATGGTAAGTAGATACATTGATACCTGATAAAAAGCAAATGTTTTGGTGCCACCTTCCTCAGAATGAAGAAGGAAATAACATCTTACAAAGGGGGTGAACGGATTGATGATTGCAACAATATATATATATATATATGTGTGTGTGTGTATATATATATATCACCTACTGGCGGTCACCAGTAGGTAGTTATAGTTAGGGCCTATTATCCATAGGAAATTCGTAACATTCTTTTCCCAATAACTTTGGCGCCGATTGACGAATGTTTGCGAAATGTTCAAAACTTATGGCCCGCTCCGGTCCGCTCTTATCTTGAAGGTTTCGGGGTGATCCAGCTAGCAGGGGCTGAGAAAAAAGGGGGTCCCAAATGTGTTTTCCCCAAGCAATTTTCCATTGGAAACTTTAGACACGGCTACAGCCTGAACTGCTGAACGGAATTACACCAAATTTGACAAAAAAGTAGCCCTTGGTACAGAAAGAGACCTTTTTGTATGTATGGTGTAAATCTGTTCAGTAGTTGCTGAGAAAATCTAAATTAAAAAAATATTGATACCTAGAGGCGCACAGGATCCGCGCACCCTGCAGATTAGGATCCGTGCACCCTGCCTATCACAAGCTGCATTCTCATTGGCTGTGAACACTCCAAACCAGGAACTGTTGGCAGCCATCATGCGCCTCGATAGAAGGGAGGCACAAGAAAACAGTAAAATGAAGGCAGAAAACAAGAATAGGGGGCAGGGTTGAAATACCCTGATCCCCTAGGCCTGCAAAGGGGGTCCTACAAGGACCTACAGGGCTAAGAAAAGCCTTTTTTTTTTAAAACGCCAAAATGCGTGCTGGGTGCGGATCCAGCCGCGAAAATGAAAAAAACGAACTGCGGGCTCCTGCGCTTTGTTAAAATAAAGCCCCTGGTTGGGCCAGGTCCCGGGGGCGGAAAAAGAAAAGTGTGGGGGGGGCCCAATCCCCCCACACTGCCCTGGGGACTACCACCCCTGGGGCTTTAGTGAATGATTTACCACGGCACATTGCTCCACTCCACAGCCCCGGGGACCACCACCCACGGGGCTTTTATTAAAATATTTTTGGGGGCACACAGCCCCCCTCTGCCTCGGGGACCCCAACCCCGAGGCTTTTATTTAAAAAATAATTCCTGTGGGGGGGCCTGAATCCCTCCCATACGCCCCAGGAACTACCACCACCCGCTGGGGCTTTGTAAATGTTGGGAGGGCGGCCGTGTGGCCCCCTCCTGGAGCCCTCATTGGCCCTGGGGACTGCCATATCCCTGGGTGCCCACCCTCAAGACACTTCTGTTTGCTATGGCAGGGCGGGAGCCCTGCCGTTCCCGCCCCGTCATAGCAAACTGGGGTTTGGTTTTTGGAAGAGCGAGCAGGGAAACCAGCTCTCTCTTCCAAAAACCAAAGCCGATTGCTTTTCCACATAGGGAGAAGCTCCCCATGTGGAAAAGCACTGCCGGCTCCCGAAGGACGGGGGGAACCGGGGGGAACCGGCCGGACCGTGGAGACATTGGGGCTCCACTCACGGTCCCCATCGTTTTATGTAGGCCCTGGGGGATGGGATCCCCGGGGCAAATAGAAATTAGTGGTAGGAGGCACATTTTTTTACGGAAAATATTGGAGTCGTGACTCCAGCGCGACGCTCAGCATGGCCCCCTGGTGTGAACGCGCTGGGTGCGCAACTCCAAAACACGCTGGGTGCGAGACTCCAAGCACATTTTTTAAAACTTTTTTTAAATATAAATCTTGCTTATATGTTTAGATCTTGTGTGGCTCTAAAAAGAACCCTTGTGTTTATTGAGAGATTTTGGTACCTACAAGTAAGTGCCTATACAGAGTCTAAAGTTGTTGAGAAAGACTCTGTTACCCATTGCGCACCTGAGGCACTTTGGTATTACAGAAGGGGCCGCAGTCCCCTCCTGTAATACCGATACCGCTTTCTTCAGGGAGCATTCTCTCATTTGCACTGGGGGGTGCCACAGGCAAATGAGGGGATCTCTTTGCCTCTGCGCCTGCACCCTGTTACAGACATGGGTGCAGAGGCAAAGAAGTGTCAGGCAGTGAATTAATAGTGCACCACCTAAAAGGTGGTGCACTGTCAGTAATGCCCCTGAGAGCAGCCCTCAGGTGGCAGTACAGGGGGTCCCCAGACATCCCCTTGACTAAGGGGTTCAGTCGCTGACTGCACCCGCCTGCAAGGAGATCTCTAATCCCCCTATAAAGTGCAGGTGGGTTGCCGCCTCCTCTGTGAAAACACGGAGTGGCTTTAACCCCTTGCCTGCGGGGCTAATTCCCCCACTGTGCCGGGGGGGCGGGGGCGTGCACAGCGCCCCGGTGCTCATGACGAGCTCAGCTCGTCATGAGCCACTGTGGCCGTGTGCTCATGACGAGCTGAGCTTGCCATGGCCACGCCCGTTTCTTTAGAACGCTCAGCACAGCGAGGCCACCGTGGCTCATGATGAGCTGAGCTCGTCATAAGCATGGGGGGGTCTAGCAGCCACTCCATTTCTCACTGGATTAAGCTGCCCCCAGGGCAGCGAGTGTTCGCGGCTACCCTGAGGGAAGCACGTTCACCATTATGCGTCCCATTTTCCTTCATTGCGCTGAACACACCTTCTTAAAGGTGCGCCCAACGCAATAAAAGAAAATGTGCCCCATGTGAAATGCAATCCCTGGTGATCTAACCTTCGGGATAATATCTTTGGAGTGGTGAAAGAATGAAAGTCAAGAACATTACAGATGTTTATAATTATTCACCCAGGAGACCAACTGGGAGGAAAAGCCAATGACTTAGCAAGATAGTGGAGTAACGATATATAGGTGCTGAGATAAACCTATAAACAAAGTGTGGGCCATGAATCATAATGGGTTCATTAGAGATGGTAAGTAGATACATTGATAACTGATAAAAAGCAAATGTTTTGGTGCCACCTTCCTCAGAATGAAGAAGGAAATAACATCTTACAAAGGGGGTGAACGGATTGATGATTGCAACAATATATATATATATATATGTGTTTGTGTGTATATATATATATCACCTACTGGCGGTCACCAGTAGGTAGTTATAGTTAGGGCCTATTATCCATAGGAAATTCGTAACATTCTTTTCCCAATAACTTTGGCGCCGATTGACGAATGTTCGCGAAATGTTCAAAACTTATGGCCCGCTCCGGTCCGCTCTTATCTTGAAGGTTTCGGGGTGATCCAGCTAGCAGGGGCTGAGAAAAAAGGGGGTCCCAAATGTGTTTTCCCCAAGCAATTTTCCATTGGAAACTTTAGACACACCTACAGCCTGAACTGCTGAACGGAATTACACCAAATTTGACAAAAAAGTAGCCCTTGGTACAGAAAGAGACCTTTTTGTATGTATGGTGTAAATCTGTTCAGTAGTTGCTGAGAAAATCTAAATTAAAAAAATATTGATACCTAGAGGCGCACAGGATCCGCGCACCCTGCAGATTAGGATCCGTGCACCCTGCCTATCACAAGCTGCATTCTCATTGGCTGTGAACACTCCAAACCAGGAACTGTTGGCAGCCATCATGCGCCTCGATAGAAGGGAGGCACAAGAAAACAGTAAAATGAAGGCAGAAAACAAGAATAGGGGGCAGGGTTGAAATACCCTGATCCCCTAGGCCTGCAAAGGGGGTCCTACAAGGACCTACAGGGCTAAGAAAAGCCTTTTTTTTTTAAAACGCCAAAATGCGTGCTGGGTGCGGATCCAGCCGCGAAAATGAAAAAAACGAACTGCGGGCTCCTGCGCTTTGTTAAAATAAAGCCCCTGGTTGGGCCAGGTCCCGGGGGCGGAAAAAGAAAAGTGTGGGGGGGGCCCAATCCCCCCACACTGCCCTGGGGACTACCACCCCTGGGGCTTTAGTGAATGATTTACCACGGCACATTGCTCCACTCCACAGCCCCGGGGACCACCACCCACGGGGCTTTTATTAAAATATTTTTGGGGGCACACAGCCCCCCTCTGCCTCGGGGACCCCAACCCCGAGGCTTTTATTTAAAAAATAATTCCTGTGGGGGGGCCTGAATCCCTCCCATACGCCCCAGGAACTACCACCACCCGCTGGGGCTTTGTAAATGTTGGGAGGGCGGCCGTGTGGCCCCCTCCTGGAGCCCTCATTGGCCCTGGGGACTGCCATATCCCTGGGTGCCCACCCTCAAGACACTTCTGTTTGCTATGGCAGGGCGGGAGCCCTGCCGTTCCCGCCCCGTCATAGCAAACTGGGGTCTGGTTTTTGGAAGAGCGAGCAGGGAAACCAGCTCTCTCTTCCAAAAACCAAAGCCGATTGCTTTTCCACATAGGGAGAAGCTCCCCATGTAGAAAAGCACTGCCGGCTCCCGAAGGACGGGGGGAACCGGGGGGAACCGGCGGGACCGTGGAGACATTGGGGCTCCACTCACGGTCCCCATCGTTTTATGTAGGCCCTGGGGGATGGGATCCCCGGGGCAAATAGAAATTAGTGGTAGGAGGCACATTTTTTTACGGAAAATATTGGAGTCGTGACTCCAGCGCGACGCTCAGCATGGCCCCCTGGTGTGAACGCGCTGGGTGCGCGACTACCAAGCGTGGCCTCCTGGTGTGAACGCGCTGGGTGCGCAACTCCAAAACACGCTGGGTGCGAGACTCCAAGCACATTTTTTAAAACTTTTTTTAAATATAAATCTTGCTTATATGTTTAGATCTTGTGTGGCTCTAAAAAGAACCCTTGTGTTTATTGAGAGATTTTGGTACCTACAAGTAAGTGCCTATGCAGAGTCTAAAGTTGTTGAGAAAGACTCTGTTACCCTCATCTGTGAAATGTTCACCATCTCACTTGTAGATGCCATCCATGTTAAAACGCAGATTGTTGTTGTAAATGGACCCCATCCTATAATCTCTGAGATAAGCAGAAACAGCTTTATTGACATGTTTCCTAGCTTTCTCAATCTGTGGATAAAATTGATTGGACCAGTTCCATTTCTGTCTTTGGCATATGTTAGTGTAGACACAGGCAGTTTGGTGGAAAAGTAAGATCAATTCTGCAAAGGTGTCCTTCATCAGCATTTCCAGACCTACCCCAGTCAATGTGCCTAGGTCATTCCCACCACAATGCACAATTATGAGGTCAGGGTGTTGGAGATGTAAAAAGAATTTAACCAATGGCATCAATTGGTGCCACTGTAATCCTCTCTGTCCAATCCATTATTTTTTTTAAAACTCTTTATTCACAGCTGCATCATCAAAACAATGACAATATAAGAAACGTCTGTGGTACAACAGCTGGTATTTTCTATGTTTCTCCCCTAACCACAACAACCCACTTTGTCTTGTTGGTTCCTAATCGAGGAGCCATCAACAATTCAGGCGGTCTAACCACAGTGTGTAACGCCTCTCATGTACATGTCTGTATTTGTATTCAGTAATATCGTGGGACCTTAACAAGAGATTAACTAATCTTCCCTTCCCCACCCTCCCCCTCCCCCATAAATTCCCCTCCCTCCCCATCTTCTGGTGATCCGTGCAATTCTCTTCATCTGAGTTCAGGTTGTGCTGGCCGTCACGTAACATAATAAGCGGTGTATCCTGAAATGTCTTACTGTTCGTGGGGGCCACCAGGTCTTACCTTTACAGTCCTCGACCCCCACCCTCTAACCCTGAGAGCCAAGCCCCGGTGCCGGGGCTAGATCCATATCTTCAAGCGCTATGAGCATGACCTCCCAATCCTGGGATATGGGATATTTTCTGTGACCCCGCAGTTCCTCCTTCCTGAGGACCACTCCCTCCGCTCTGCCCCATTTCAGTACCTCTGATTGCCATGTATGTATTCCCAGTGCCCTTGGAGATTTCCGTCTCATTGTTAATGCCCGTATTGCCAGTAACATGGCAAAGTCCAATAATTTCAGTCGGGCTTTCTGCGGTTTAGGCCGTCTGCGCAGCCCCAGAAGACAGGGCAGTGCCTCGACCGGTACCGGTAGGTTTGTGACCGTATGGAGCACCCGGCACACTTCCAACCAGTATTCTCGAAGTCTCGTGCAACTCCAGATCATATGGAGAAACCCAGCATCATCCTCTCCGCACCGCGGGCATCTATGTGGGGCGTCCTGGAACATCAGGTGTAGTCTTTTAGGGGTGAGGTATGCCCTGTGCAAGATCATTACCTGAATGAATCTGAACCTAACGTTTCGTGAAACCCTCCGGGATGCTCCAGTACGGCATGCCACTCCTTTTCTGTCAGTATCCTGTCCGTGTCCCGCTCCCAAGTATGTTTTAGTGTTGTGAGTGGAATCGCAGCGTGCGCCCTGATGCCAGTGTACAGCCAACGTACCAGGTGACCCCCTGCACCCATGTAATACAGTAGGTGAACCAGGTCATGTTGTGGAGGTCGGAGTCGCTGCGGTGCCCATCTGGTGCGTATGAAATGTGTGACAGTGGCGTGAAACAAATACAGCTGTGGAGGGGCCCCGGTAGCCTGCTGGAAGGCGTCATGGTCCAACAAATTGTCGTCTCCGAAAAAATCACCCACCACAGTTACCCCAGCCTCCCGGCAGGGGCGCATTGTTCTATCAGTGAGTCTACCTTGTGGCGTTGGGAATCCCAATAGGGGGATATTTACCGCGTACACCACTGTTGGGGCTGTGTACGCCAGGGCCCTCCGCCAGCATACCAAACCCGTACGGAGGAGTGGGTGACAATCCGTAGGGATGCAGCTCCGCGGGAGTAATAATGTGTGTAGTTCACCTCGGTTCACTTTTGAAAAATACAGGGGACCCCTACTCGTGATGCATTTGCTACACGTAGGGAATACTGAACAATAGTGGAAAAACGAAATGTAGCAAGCAAATCAATCCCTATATGCCATTGTCTACAAGGTGGGCTACACAACAATACACACAATTATAAAAAACCGCATAGTATCTGACATGTTTATTATAAAAATATATATTCTATTATTTTTTCATATTTTTTCTCATTATATAAATGTATTTGATAACAATTTCAATATGAAGTGATCAAAAGTAAGTAAAGGAAAACTATACAAACACAATTACAAAAAACAATATCAAATGACCAGTTGGTACTAGGACTATTGACGTTGGCAGTGCGGTGAGATGGAACACTACGCGCGTTTCGGCCACAGCCTTCATCAGGAGACCGTCATTTTCCACCAAACAAAAAAGAAACAACTAAAAAAGAAATTTATAGATAAATATAATGTCAAAAAAATTTTAAACTATGTACATTCTAATTATATATCATCCAATTCATAAGCCACCAGTAGATATGGTCAAATCTTTTAAACAACTGCATTGAAGATATAAATCTTTTTTTATACTGACAACAGCTAAATGTATCCCTGTCCATTTTGAGATTGATACTCATTTTTAGGACTAGTCATTTGTTTTTAACATGATTATTTTATCTATAAACAGTACAAACTGATGATATTTCATATTTCCATTTTTTAAGTTTCGAGATGAACGTTTTAATGATATTCATGGACCAAAAAGCAAATATTAAAAAACCTGCATTGTTTGAAACAACCGTACAGTAAGTACAGGGCAAAAGAGATTTTTATATATTGAAAGAAATAAACAAAGGAAAAAGAGGAAGGAAAGGGGAAAGAAAAGAAGAAAAATAATGGTATTAGTGAATAAATCCCTCTTTGCTTCACTTATTTATTCTCTATATTTTTAGAGGCGAGTTGTTTATATATGTAGATAATATACATGTTTATACCAACAAAGAATGTGAATAGAACATATCCACATATCATCTTACAAAACCCTATTATTTGTATCAATAGATAATTTTAGCTGCACTATTTGACAGCACAGCGACGCCCTACATAATCGGTGTAAGATTATATATATACACTTACTTGTATTTTGCATCAAAGGTGAGCAGATTAATGAAAGAATATAGAATACAGAATTCAGAATGCAGAGATCTCTTCTTCTATTCGCTTGCTTTGACTACGTGAATTGTCTAGAAAAAATATGTAATCCTAGTTAGCAAATAATTTATATGCCAGTTTGCATTTTTTAATATTTACAAGGTTTATTATGAGAGAAAGGAATTTACCAGAGCGATATTTCTGTGCCCTCAGGAAGATATCTTATTATTGGATCAAATGATTATGTGTCCAGACTTTATTTTAGCCCCTTGACCCGACTTCTTGCTAGCAAGGTTGATTTCCTAGATTGAAGTAACAAAAGGAACTATCACACCAGATAATGCCTCGGTTCAGCCTGTCAGGTGTGTAGCCTATTTCGTGCAGGTTTCGTCCTGCCGTCCAATAGGAGAGCCACTGGAGCTGACTAGCCAGATAGTAACCTTTAAAATCCGGTGCCCCCAGACCTCTGTCTTTAGGCCCCAGCTGTAGTTTCCAGAGACCTATCCGGCGTCACCCATTTCCCCATATTAGAGTAACTAGTAGCGTATTAAGAGTGTCAAAAATAGACTGGGGCAAGCTAACAAGGAGGTTGACAAAGAAGTATAGTATTCTGGGAAGCATCATCATTTTGGAAATTGCAATCCGGCCTACTACCGATAATGGCAACGTAGTCCAGAACCCCACTGAGTTGCGGAGCCGTATAATGGCACTCTTGATGTTTCCGTCGATCTGGTCCACAGGAGTCCTGTACACCTGGATCCCCAGGTATCTGAACGTAATTGGAGCTACTGGAATAAGATGGGCCCCAAAGGGAATGGGGCCTGGGTTTGGGATGTCCCGGAAGTAAAAACCATTAGATTTTTCCGGGTTAATGGCTAGGCCGGAGACCCTTGCAAATTGCTCAAATATGTCATGGATGGCCATGTGATCCGCCCCCAGGTCTCGTAGGTATAACAGAATATCATCTGCGTAGATCGATATTAGGTCGTATGTACCATTACTCGGTATACCTCATTGGCTTTCTTTCGTGCGCAGGGCTATGGCCAGGGGTTCCAGTGCAAGGACAAACAGCATTGGGGACAGGGGGCATCCTTGTCTGGTGCCCCTATGCACTGCATACGTGTCCGATACGTGACGGCCCGTGCGTGCTCGAGCCGTAGGTGCTGTCCAATCTATTTAATGTCTACATTTTGTAAAGCTAGGTGTTTGTCAATACCTCTGCTTTCAGCATACCTTTTGCACCAGAAAATATAGCTGTAACCCACAATCCACACTCTAAGCATGTTGAAGGGAAGTCTGGATGCACTCGAAAGATGTCTTTAGGTGAAGTAGGCAGTTGGTAAAATAAGAGGTCTGTAAAATGGTCGACAAGATGCAGTTTTACACTCTGTTTGTAATAATGTAATTATTCTAGTTACTAGTCATGAACTTATGGAATGGCCTAGCTACTAACACAAGTACGGCAATAATATGTTGTGCAGTATCCAAGCACACGTCTAACTAGCTACAAATTAAAGATACACTCTTCTAAATACTCAGTTAGTACTTATACAGTGTAGGAATCGTCCAGTCTGTTCCATGCACTTCTTTAATCACTTATCTACCAGTATCTACTTATCCTATCACTCCACCAATACGTAAGCAGTTATAAATTAAGTGTTCACTCTGTTTGCAGAACTGTCATCATTCCAGTTAGTAGTGGTGTTCTCATAAAATGACCTAGGCACCAACAGAAGTACACATACAATATTATGTGCATAATCCCTACAAATCTCTAAGCAGATACATACTATTAATCCACTCCGTTAAATAGTGAAGTAGTACCCTTGCAGCGTAGGATACCCCTTATCACTCTCATGCAATTCTTCAATCACCCTTCCACTACTATGTTCTTATTGTATCAGTCTGACAATACCTAAGCACTTATGAGGCAGATTTACAGGCACCCTGCACCACCAGTATGTCACTTTTTTCTAACGTAGTGATGGCGTCAGGCACTCCATATTTACAAGGAGAGGACAAGACACCCTACATGGCTTTTCTTCTCCTTGTAAATACGACACCTTTATACACAGCACTCTGCATCAAAGGGGCGTTCCATAACTGTTGTTATGGGTGTTCCCACGCAACACTCATAGAACAAGACACATCTCCAGATTTATCAGGAATCATAAATCTGGAGATGTGTGTAAATGTTGCACCATCCTAGAGTTGGTGTAGCAAGGCACAACGAGGAGAATTGTTTTCATTTATACTAATGTTTTCCTCTTTCAATCTATGCAGCATTCCACAGCATACATTGAAAGAGGAAAATGCCTTTACTGATTGTTTTTATGTAGGAAGGTGTCCCTTCCTGCACAAAAGCAATCTCTCCACAACACACACATCCTTGCACCATGGTGCAAGAATGCCTGTGTCACTGCATGTCTGCAGTTTGTGCACCACTGCAGAGGGAAGCACAGAGTTGCAACATATTCATGTCCATTTGTCACATCGCTGAGCTTTGGAAGTACCACAGCACAGTGCAGCTAAAGAGCTTACAGTGTCACGCTGCAGCACTTCCTTATACATCTGCACGTATACATTCACCATACACGAATAATGCATGTTTTCAGTCAATCATGCTCTACACATATACTCAACCAAACTTTCACACTTTACCATGCAATTATAGTTCTTTGTTTTAACCAGATAAGGTAGTTCTGATAAGAACTATTTTTTTTTCTTCTTTTTTTGTTTTCTATTTTTTTTGTATTTTTTCAACGATTTTGTATTTAATGGGGTGTTTTTTATTAAAAACTGAACAACAAAACGATAACAATAAACAGGTAACGTTTGGAATTAAATATCATTCCAAAAAGAAAAAAAAATGAGAAAAATAATTAAAATTTGTGGTAGTGTTGAGCAGCACAAATAGCATCCACAGATTGCTTTCCGTAGCAAATTACTTTTTTACATTTGATGCAGTGCTGCTCTAGAAACGCAAATTCAGCCCTTATATCTAATGGTGGCTGAGATGTTGATGCTGTTGAAGTACTTGCTCCTGCTGCTGGTGGATTCAAAGCAGCTCTTCTCATCTCTTCCCGAGCAAGATTTAGTGGATGGAGTGTACGAAGGTGTTTCAACATACTGGCAGTGCCACATGAATACTTCTTTTCAGTGCCCCTTGACAGCACTCTTTGACAAATTTTGCAAGTAACCTTAGTAGCATTGACTTTCTTTTGGCCTTCAGGAAATGTAAAACACTTCCAGACTATAGATTCTGGTCTCTGTTTCTTTAGTTCTTCTTGCAGGAATTCTTCTTCTGAAGAGTCTTCCATCTGCAGCTGTTGTCCAGATGCCATTTTTGTTCAGAGTTCACAAAAAACACCAAAAAAACCAAACAGGTCCAAGTTTGAGAAGTGATCCTTCCCTAAAGATGGTCCAAGAAGAATAAATAAATGGGTGGGGTCCTTCGATAGTTACAGTTGGAAATGTTATGTACCAATCAAATCTTTTTTTTTCAAGTCACATCGGATCCGTGGACTGTGCGCACATGCAGCACGCACCCTATGTGACTTAGCGAAAATATATTTAAAAGTAATATATTTTTATTATAAGTTCAATTTTATTATTTTTATGAGTATCTTAGATAATCTCTTGCCCTAATATGTATATTAAAGACATATACATATAATTTTAGACATAAAAAATTAACGGGAGTCACGCACCCACCGCACCGATCACGTATATGATGTCACGCGGAACCCGCCAACGCGCAAGTGTCGTGTACGGTAATGCGCACGTGTCGCGAATGCGCGGGAGCTGGAGTCGCGGACCGGTCGCATAGCAATTTCGCACATCACTGAAAACACGCAGCCTTCGCACACTGTACGCGGATCCTTCACAACTTTTTTTAAAATGACGGCTAGAATCCGCGCACCAATCTTGATGGGTGCGCTTTGGGTGCGCGACTCAAAAAAAGATTGGGAAAAAAAATAATAAAGAAAATAATATAAATATATTAAAAGGAAAAAAGAAAACAAAAAATGTAAACAATATTTCAGTTTGAATTTTTTAAAACTTTTTATGCAGTTTTTAATAAAAATATATAATGTTATTTAATAAATAAAATATTTATAAATAAACAGTTAAAGAACTGCAGAAAATAAGTAAAAAAAGAGATATAACTACTATTACACTTACAAATTAGTATTTAAAAAACATTTGACATTCACTGAAAAAACCATAGGTTTCAGAGACATTACAGTTAGAAATCAGCATTCAAAAAACCTTTGAAATTCACTGTAAAAAAACATAGGTTTCAGAGATTTTATATTTCGAAATTAGCCTTTAAAAAACCTTTGAAATTCACTGAAAAAACTATGTTTTTTTCAGTGTATATATATATATCTATACAAAAGAAGACACCCACGCAGCACTAGCTTTCACCGTCTATTGCAGGGCAGCAACAGCGGACCTGGATTCTCCTGCAATCAATGAACACCAAACGCCTACGCGTTTCAGAAACAATCTTCCTTCCTCATGGCATGGTGTGATGAAAGTGGGAAACAAGCGGCCATTGTTTATGAGGTGTTTTCAGGTAGGTGTAAGTCCCGCCTCACTGGGCATTTCCTTGCTAGGTATTCTGTTCAATGTAGTTTTCAGCCACTGTTAAGTCCATAGTGGACGCCGCTATTCCTTCCCTTGTTCAAGTATTCTCCGTCAGGACATTGTTGAAATGAGCCCAGGTGCGCTGTTCATTTTGAACGTAGTAAGGGACTACCACTCCCCAGGGCTTTATGTATTGTGGGAGGGCCGGTTGCCGTAGTGTTTTGGGGTGTCCATCCCGCCCTCCCATAGCATGGAACTCTGTTCTCTCTTTCAACATCTAAATCAGATTGCTTTTCCACATGGGGAGCTGTATGTTAGTAGCTCGTGATGTGGAAAAGTAATACCGACTCCCAAACATGTAGAAGTTGTGCATCAAAGGCGCTGGAGTCTCGCTCCCTACAGATTATGAGTCGTGCATCCAGCGCGTGCACACCAGGGGGCCGCACTGAGCGCTGCACTGGGTGCGCGACTTGTAATTTTACCGTAAAAAAATAGCCTCTATCAGTAATTTCTAATATCTCCAGGGACCCTATTCTCCGGGTCTTATAAAAAATGTTGGGGACCGTGAAGGGAGCTACAATGCCCCCACGATCCTGCCAGCTTCCCGCGTTCTTCGGGGGTTGGCATTGCTTTTCCGCAAGGGGAGATGCTAACTTGTATGTGGAAATGCAATCTGCTTTTTATTTTGAAAGTGAGAACAGATTTCTCTACTCTGTCTTTCAAAATGAAAATTAAGTTTGCTATGGGAGGGCGGGAGCCGTGAGACTCCTGCCCTCTCACAGCAAACAGCAGTGTCCCGGGGGTAGGCACCCCGGGACACTGCATGAGCTGGCCATCGTGCGTTGTGGTCTCCAGGGCTCTCGAGGGCTCCAGGCATAGGGTCACGCAGTCTGTCTCTCACAATACACAAATTTCCGGGAAGGTGGTTCCCGGGGCTTGAGGGGGGTCGTTGAGGCCCACACACTTCTAATTTTGTAGGGGGGGCCTTGGATGCGAAAGTGGTGCAAGGGGGTTGTAAATCTGGTACACAGTGTTTTGTTTTACTTTGCTTTCCTTTTTGGTCTTGTAGAGTATCCAGGGTTAATATAAAGGTTTTTGTACAGCCAGTACCTTTCAACTCTACCCCCAAATGGCTTTCTGCCTGTTTCCATAGTAACAGTTCATGGAACACTTAATGGAAAAACGTTACTGTGCTGGAGTTTTTAAACTTTTCCATAGGAACCGTTAGTCATAGGTATAGACTATGGTAAAGATCTGGTAAAGAGTTAGCCTCAGAGTTATACTTCAAATTATAAATAGCATTTCTATTGAGGACCGCTGCCCCCCTCCCAAAAAAAGACGTATATACTTTTATTTTTTATAAACTTTTATTTAAACAATAAATTACTGGAAACGTAACTTAAAGATAACAATACAATAAATAACTAGAAAAATAACTTTAACAAAATAATATAATAAACAAAATGTGATATGGACTTCAATAGAAGTATGGTAGATAATGTGCAAAACAAAAAAGAAAATAAGTGTTTAAAATTAGATCATTGTGACTAAAAGAGGTCAAACATTACAAGTCAAATAAACAGTTGAAGATATGTCCTTCTTTTAACGTGTGCAGTGTGCCTGATACATTTCACTTGTCTTATAGGCTTGCGTTCAAGCCGTGTCTGTATGGAAGTGCCTACTGCGTCAGATTTACATTACAGATCAACAGGTCTGTAAAATGATTTAGAGATGAGACAAAATTAGGTGAGAGATCAAGTCAATATGCAGGACAATATTCTTTAGGGCTTGTTTACAAGACTCTTGCGCCAGTTTTGTGTTACTTTTCTCATGTTAAAAGTGACGCAAAAGTGGCGCAAGGGGCTTGTAAATAAGGTATTTTATTTGTAATGCATTTAATCGGAGGCATTGTATATCTAGGTCGCTCTGCTTACCATGTGTAAACACTGTGACCAACAGAGTTCACAACTTGAACTCAGCTTTGGTTCTACACGTCAGAGTGGACAGCAGGGTCCATAATTTAAAAAAAGAAAGAGAAATGATGTGAGAGAGAGAGAAAGAGAGAGAAAACGACATTAAAACTGTGAGAGAGTGAAAGTTATAGATGGAGCAGTTAATAGTGGAGAAAATCTTCGTAGCTCACCTTTTGCCTTGGTTGTTTGTCCAAGTACGTGCTGGTTCATAGTGCACACTCCAGTTTAGTGATCTGAAATATAGTATATAGAGTTAGTCATAGTATAGTACACACAAAAGTGGCATAAGGGGCTTGTAGATTTGCCTCTCAGACTGTTGTAATCTATCGTCACTGCTTGTAGGTAATTGTACATTCCTACGCAGTGAAGCTGCTGCACACTACCCATTCTCTCCTTTCACAGATGACTTGTCGTTGTTTTGGAAACAAGCTTTTTTGCTCACATTGGTGTGATTCACAGGGGGTGCACTACGTGTCGTAGCAGCCTTCTCAAACGTTGTTACAATGGCCACGCATCATCACAGATTCCTCTAACGTTGAGTTTTAAAGGTGTTGGTGGGGTGAACGCCACTTTGTGAAACACAACCTGTAAGATAAAAAGGAAGTTAACATTGTGTGTAATTTTCTTATCAAAGGAGAGAGGAAGTGAGAGAGTGACTGCAAAGAATATTCGCAGCTCAACTTTCTGTCATCTGTGTGTTTTTCACCATGTGCTGGGACATATTGCACCCTGAAGCTCTACATCTAAAAGATAGTAAAAGAAAAATGTTATGCTTGGCAATTGTTACTATCTTAATGTGGAGTTGAATAACATCGGCCTTTCACACACGTTCCCTCTCACATTTAAAAGAACTATTTGTATAGTGTATATTCCGGACATTTGAGCGATTATAAAAACGTTCCTGCTATTAGAAAATTCTTTTTTTACATGTAATTTGATACACTATATAAGAGTGCATTTGTGTAAATCGCTGCGTCGCTTTTTTGTATCCAGTCTGCTACAGCCCTTCGACACAATCCAATGCACACCCATGCCTCACTGCTCACCTTTTCGTGGTCAGGACACCTTCTACATCATGTAGTCCCGATCTGGCACTAAGAAGTCTCATATATAGTGCCGAGTCTTGATATCGGTATGGCTAATGACATACTCGTGCTCCCATCATAATCGCAGGTTCCTCACCCGCTCAGTGCTTCTGATACCACTTTCTCAGTGACCAAAAAGGCCTCACCCGTAGTGGTGGGCCCCCCTACTTGGTGGTTCGGGTCTACATGAGGTGTTTGATCCACTAGGATGGGTCATCACAGCGCTTGGAATAAGAGCAACTCTAAAATGGCATAGAGCTTGTGCGCCCCGTCTTTTTTATTGGTAGGGTCACGTGTGTAGTGACGGATGTGCTAGATGGGTGTGGTGTGGGTGTATACCAGCCATGAGGGAGTGTGTGTGTTTGTGCCGTTCTGACAACTAGACCTCGAACTAAGAAATCAGTACAATGGAAATCTGGGTAATGTTGCGTTTTGGTTTTTTCCGGGTAGCGTAAGTGGAGTGGACTGGCCTGACGTATGCCAGTGCTGTGCGAGGCTCTGAACCATGATTCCAGAGCTATGGGCGTGGTTCCTTTGTTAGCTATATGAGAAATCAAGTGATTCGGGTGTCCGTTTTGTAGTGCTGACATCACCCGGGTCTTAAAAGCAAATTTGGCATTACATCTGTAAAGTTCCACAACATGGCCAACATGGAAGGTACGGGATATCACTGACTCTATATTCATTCATAGATGCATACATAAAAGATGGTGGACATTACACATTTCTGCGATTAATAATGTTTGTTGTAATTTGAGTTGAGTGTTGTAGCTGTAGTAACGTTGATGTTGCGTACGTTGGAGTAGTCAACTCCGCTTCTGTTTCAAAGGGGGGAGGGGTGAACACAGCTACATCAGGGGCGTAACACAGGCCCCCGCAGCCCACGCGTTGCAGGGGGGGCCCGCACCCTAGGGGCCCCAAGGGGCCCCCATACGCCTCGCTCACATACACACAGAAAGAATGGGACACACAAGCATGCAAATTAATTACCCCGCCCTTCACAACCACGTGAATCCTGCGTCTTGCGTCGGAAACATCTCATAGTCTTGTTGTTTATCTGGGCTGAGGTGCAAGGGCTCTCCTGGCCCAACTAAATGAGTGGTAGCTGCTTTCCGTGCTCGCCTGCACCTGGGCCTTCTTGTGTCCGCCCACACAAGTCGGAGCTGGAGTGCCTTGCAGCCTGTGCACAGCGAAGATGGCTCTCATGCTCCTGTGCTCCCTCCGCCCCAGACGACTTAATGACGGTCTGTTTCTGAAGCTGCTTGCCGCCCTTTTATACCAATGCGCACCCTAAGGAGCCGAGAGGCCCAATGTACATACTGCACAGATTTCTTTATTGATAAGTTAAACTTCGCCTGTCCTCTTCACTACATCTTGAGCAGCAGGAGAGCCCCGCTGCAGCTCCGGGAACAGCTGCCATCCCCGGACCGCAATAATAAAGAGGTTAGTAAAAAATGATCAGCAGTGTGCATTTCTTTAGAGGTATGCTTTCGCCCTTTGATCAAAAATGTACATCTAACGACATTTTTGAATGGAGTTATATTCTTGGTCTTAATGAGTCACTCTGGTTTAAATTGGTGACTACTTCTGTAGCCAACTAGAATGTTTATATGTTTTGGGTCTGTAAAGGAAAAGGAATATATATTGGTGAAAGTTATTGTCAAAAGCGTTGTCATTTTGTAGTGCAGTCTATGGGCTATGAGAAAGGCTGGTTACAAGAAGTTATGAAACTATTACATTGGGGGGGGGTAAAACTATTATGAGCTACCTTTAAGTCGTTACAAAGCGTTGCACATAAGGCAATGAAATGTTACTCATAAATACCCTAAAAACCTAGAAATTCACACTGAAAACCTGCCAGCTAGGCCCATGCCAGCCAGAAACCAGAACACCCACCACCCTAACTAGAACAACGTACTGAAACTACAGAAATTAGTTAACTGGCTGGCAAAATACAGTTTTTCCGGGCAGGGAGAGACACAGCAGAATAAACACAGGGCTCTCTCTGGTGCAGTTAAACAACATCTTGTTGCTTTCTCTGGCGTCATTTGTTCCGACCAACTGCCATCCCCAGTTAACTTGGTGTGCTCAATATCCATATCACACAATCCGCATGGTGCAGAGCTGAGATCATCTTCTGAGCAGCGGCAGTGCCTGCCTGCCCTCTGTTGCTGAGCACTGCAGTCACGCAGTCTTTATCAAGTTAGTGCCATTCCATTTCTGATGCTTTTCAGCAATTTTAAGACCTTCTTAAAAGTTTCTCGTTGATCAAATGGATGTCATTCCTGATATTTATATATGTTTCCTGCGTCTTCATTGCTTGATTTTCCTTGTGATAAATCGTCCCTCATAGTCCTTGAATGCCACTCATAATTACACTGAATCTATGGGAATGTCACACATAGCAATCTGAAACTTTGGCAGCTATGCGTATGCAGGCACATTTTTATTACGTAGGACCTCAGCCAACTTTGGAATGATACATCAGGGGGCTAGGCTGAGCACTTACTTTTATGGTGACCGGCCGTTGCAACCCCACACTGACCCTGCCCGCGGCAATGCCAGCCGCCAGGCATGATTGAGGTTCACCTCGCAGCTGTGCTCAGCTAGCTGCAATCAGGGAGGTATGATCTGGGCAACTGCTAAGCACTCTGGCGGCCGCCAGGCAGTCCATGGTTCAGTCAGCCGCTGGCCGGGTTGGGGCTGGCGTCGCAGGATCTCATCCATTACATCGGCAAATGTATAAGAAATGTTCCGTGGCCGCGCGTGATTCAATCATGGCATGTCTGTTACATTGTAGCATTAACAGTTAGAGCTCACCCAGCCCCTAAGCCTGCCGTGATCAGCGCGCTGCTGCTTTCTCAGTCACTAAATGGTGTATTTCAGCAGCCAGTGCTCCGGGCAGCTTTAAAGCTGAGGAGGTGTTACATGCGTGACTGTGCATTTCAGTGCAATGATGCGGACCACCACCGGGCAAATCCTGCGCTGCAGGTGTACAAAGCACCTTTTGAAGCGCGGTGGGATTCAGTCCCCATCTACTTAGGTGAACGGGAGTGGGGGCTTCATGGTCACCTCTTCCCTCCAGCTTTCCCAACGCACATCAAGTCAAGTCAAGTCAAAACCACTTTATTCGATTTAGTTAAAAATCATAAAAGCATTCTACAAGAAATTTAAAAATGGACAATACAAATTCATGAGAGGTTACATACATCAATAACAATTTATATATACACAGTTTAAAAACAGTTAAAAGAAAAATAAATATTAAGCTAAAATTTACAGGTACAAAGAATACATTTCATCCTTTAGTGCAGAACCCCAATATTACATTTTAAGACGTCTCCTCCTGATCCTAACAGCAGCAACAAGATAGTTGGCCACGCTAAACATGACCAAAGCTGAATCCAACATTTGGAGATACAGGAGGGCTGGTTTTGCCTGGTGGAAGGCTTTGTCCTTCAATAAAGGTACCAGGTATTTCTGTCTGGGCGCAATATAGAAATGACAGAACAGCATAAGGTGCATATTATCTTGCGGTGAAAAGTTGTCACAACTACACACAGGTGCATCCTCCTGCTTATACCAACCTTGACTATCACAAAGAACCGTATAAATCTGGTTAAACCGGAATTTTACCAGAAGCCACCTATGCACTTCACAAAGCCCACGCTGCGCATATTGCATGTAATAGGTCTTGCATACAGCTGCACTGTCAAACCAGACCTCTATAATGTGTAGCATAGCAGTACATCAAGGA
The DNA here is from genome assembly GCF_964261635.1 of Lissotriton helveticus. Taxonomy (NCBI): domain Eukaryota; kingdom Metazoa; phylum Chordata; class Amphibia; order Caudata; family Salamandridae; genus Lissotriton; species Lissotriton helveticus. The sequence continues at coordinate 284,875,229 of NC_136071.1, forward strand.
GAGGGAAAACATGTGGTCATATTTCTTCCTAATTCCTACTGAGGCATGCTGCAGCATTTAGAATGTTCTTAAGGGGGGCAAGCAGGTTTAAAAATGAACAGTGTTTCCCAGATACTCAGTTCAAGATAAGGTGTGTGGCACAGAGGTTTCCCGAGCAAGAAAGATATCAAAGCAAAACAGTTGAAAACAGCATAAACCTCAATTAAAGGCTTCATTCAAGACACTGTACAATTAAGTAATGGGGTCCTAGTGCTATAAATCTGAGTTCTGATACATTTACCCTTTTTTTGAATGATTAATAAAGTATAGGTATGAGCAGTGGATTGCAGGCGTGCGAGTTATAGATAGTACAACTAACTATAACGTGGGAATGTCAATGGTTTTGTACGAGTGAAATGTCCAACTAACTATAACACCCCTAAAACCTATGTTTTTTTCAGTGAATTTTTAAGGTTTTTTAAATGCTAATTCCTAATTATAACATGTCTGAAACCTATGTTTTTTTCAGTGAATATATATATATATTGAAAAAGGCAGCAAGTCTTGAGATGCATCTGTAACCCAAATAAAACCAAGGGTTTACCCGTTCCTGTGAGTGCTTTGCCTCTATTTTTGGAATGCGAGTGAGCCTAGGATTTTGAATCCGCGCAGTGTCTGCCACCGCGCTCGTAGCATCCAGCCGTGAGTGAAGGGGGTTAATGGCGACAGCGGAGCCTAATATATATATATATGGCTTTGTAAATATGCTGTGCCACATTGCGCCACCAGAGTGTCAAAAAAGTGACCCTCCGGTGGTGCGAAGTGCAGTAAGGGGACTCGTAAATGAGGCCCATAGTACTTCTGGTATTGTACTGTATTCTGCAGTGTTGGTTGGCTGTTGTGTCATTTTTGCTGTAGCTACATGGAGATTTGGTGCCAAGAAGGACGGTGCTCCCCATGGTGTACGCGGGTATTGTTATTAACCCTGCACTTTGCACTTTTGTTGATGGTTCATATTTTTTATGTATATTTTTTACTGACCATTATTGTGTAATATTTATTAGTGGTCATAAAATAGACTTTTTGTATTTGTATCAATATGGAAACCGCCAAAGTATGCCACGCAACAGACTTCTTTTTTAATCATGTCGACTGCCACTGAAAATGTCTGCAATGTTTGGAAAGTTTGTGTTTCGCAATAGGTCTTTATCATACAAATGATTTAAAATATTTGTATAATATTTATTCTTTTTATTGTATTTGATATACATGTGCTTTCAGGGTTTTTTTCTGAACCGAATAAAGCTTTACTAAATGACTAGCCCCCAGATTCATCAAGAACACATTTTGCTAATCCTTAATAGCCAAAAATAATGAATCGCTATTAAGGAATAGCAAAATGCTATGCATCAAGAAATCACAAAAAAAATTTAGCAATTTCTAATAATTCCTTAATTGCAACTCGCAAATTGCGAGTCGCAATTAAGGAATATCTCTCCATTCATTCCTATGGGCCTAGAGGCCCATAGGAATGATTGGGAAGACAATCTCAATTTGCTAATCGCAATTAGCGATTCGCAAATTGAGATTGCGATTTCAAGGGTGCAGAGGTGTCCAAAGGACACCCTGTTGCACCCCTGAAATGATGGGTGCACATATGTTGCGCACACACATGCCCTTAGGGCATGTGTGTGCGCAACATGAAACTTTGATGCAACTTTAGTGCAATTTTCAAAGTTTTTGCAAATGACCATGAAGTTGTACTTCATGGTAATTTGCGTGCCCTAATAGCGAATTCGCTATTTTTTTCACTTTCATGCATTGCATTTAAGGAATCTCAATTTGAGATTCCTTAAATGCAAAGAATCGCAATTTAGCGAATTCTTAATTAACGATTTTTGCTTTTGGGATGATGCATCCCAAATGCAAAAATACCGCTCGCAAAGGGCCAGATTCTCAGAATCTGGCCCTTTGCGAGCGGATATTTGTTTGATGAATCTGGCTGTATGAATTTTACCTGGTGAATAATAAACAAGAATATATTTTCCTAAAGATGAATAAAAGTATCATTGGGCAGTATGCAGTCTTTGGCCCAGATGTACGACCCTTTTAGTTAGCGCCTCCCAATTTGCGACTCACTGCTACAGTGTTATTATACTGTTTTGCAATTCCCAATGGGGTCGCAAATTGCGAGGCTCATTAATATTAATGAGCCTCTCGCAATTTACGAGCCCATTGGAAATGCCAGCTCTCCCAGGGATGGTGGACTGCTGGGCACAGCAGACCACCATGCCTGGTACTGCTTTTTAATAAAGTAGCTTTTTTTTTTTAAAGCAGCCCGTTTTCCTTAAAGGAAAATGGGAAGCATTTAAAAATGTTTAAAATGTAACGTTTTTGTTTAATTTTTTTAAAGGCAGGCAGTGGTCCCTGGAACCACTGCCTCCCCTTAAATATTATTTTTAGAGACAGTCACAAAGTGGAAGGGGTCCCCTGGGGACCTCTGCCAAATTGCGACTGCATTACCACCCTCTCGAACAGGGTGGTAATTTGCGAGTGCTTTGCGACTGTAACTGCGGTCACAAATTCCCACATTGCATTGCGGATGCAATTAGGAAAGGAGCGCCCCTTCCTAATTGCAACTCGCAATGACTAAATAGCGAGTCTCAAAAAAATTGTGACTCGCTATTTGGGAATTGTACATGGCCAACAGCAAACGGGTTCGCAGAATCTGGCCCTTTGCGAGCGGATATTTGTTTGATGAATCTGGCTGTATGAATTTTACCTGGTGAATAATAAACAAGAATATATTTTCCTAAAGATGAATAAAAGTATCATTGGGCAGTATGCAGTCTTTGGCCCAGATGTACGACCCTTTTAGTTAGCGCCTCCCAATTTGCGACTCACTGCTACAGTGTTATTATACTGTTTTGCAATTCCCAATGGGGTCGCAAATTGCGAGGCTCATTGATATTAATGAGCCTCTCGCAATTTACGAGCCCATTGGAAATGCCAGCTCTCCCAGGGATGGTGGACTGCTGGGCACAGCAGACCACCATGCCTGGTACTGCTTTTTAATAAAGTAGCTTTTTTTTTTTAAAGCAGCCCGTTTTCCTTAAAGGAAAATGGGAAGCATTTAAAAATGTTTAAAATGTAACGTTTTTGTTTAATTTTTTTAAAGGCAGGCAGTGGTCCCTGGAACCACTGCCTCCCCTTAAATATTATTTTTAGAGACAGTCACAAAGTGGAAGGGGTCCCCTGGGGACCTCTGCCAAATTGCGACTGCATTACCACCCTCTCGAACAGGGTGGTAATTTGCGAGTGCTTTGCGACTGTAACTGCGGTCACAAATTCCCACATTGCATTGCGGATGCAATTAGGAAAGGAGCGCCCCTTCCTAATTGCAACTCGCAATGACTAAATAGCGAGTCTCAAAAAAATTGTGACTCGCTATTTGGGAATTGTACATGGCCAACAGCAAACGGGTTCGCAAACCCAATTGCGTATGCAGAATCACGACATACATCTGGCCCTTAGTGAATTGCATGAGTAAAGGAGTAAAAGTGTCCCTGCAGTGGGTCTGAATAAAATATTACATTTTTGTTCTAGAGAGAAAAGAAAACTACTTTGTCATATGGAGCTGGGCAACATTGACAAAATTCTGATCCTGACAGATCAGAGGTAATTTGTGAAATAAGCATCACCCGTGGTATGTTGCAGACACTTATGGCAACATTCCGGCACTGGCATATTGTATGTAATATTTGCCCTAAGGGGACACACATACCACCTGAGGAACACCCATGACATAATGCTGCCCCTGTCACAGTGAATGTAATTTTTGACATATGGGTTCACCTTTAACACAGCTTGAACGGCAGGTTTCATTGCCCAGGCCTACTGTGATAGGACTTGAATATTTAATGAGGGCACATCAGAGCCTATTGACTTTTATTAACTTTATGTGAAAATTGTGCTTTAAAATGCTCTGTTTGGCCTGATTTATTTCAAAATGTTCTTGGGGGAAGAACCCCTCCCTAGTGGAAGTCAGGTTCATTTGCTACAATTTAGGACACGTATTATTGAAAGATTGCGAGCCACTGCTGCAAGACCAGAAAGTAAACAGCATCTTGATGAACACTTTTTGCATCCTGCAGCTTTCCTTACGACCAGCACAGTATGCTTTGTAAAATAAGTAAATTCAACTGTGCACACGCTGATTAAATAAAAATTGGGCTAAAGTCAAAGACATTTTAAACAAGTTGTTTTCATGTTTAACTCTTTTGAATGCATGAAACATTATGCTTGATATAAAAACTTCACCTCTACTGGCAGGAGTGTAGTGCCTTGCAATTGATCGCAGATCAAATGTTGATAGCAATAATGTATAATTGAAGCAAATAACAAGGTTCAACATATGGTTTGCATTCAACATATGGTTTATGTTAATTTAGACATGTGAAAACAATCTTTTTCATTCCTCTCTCTATGATTTATCAATATATTTCTCTTTACAGTATAGATTAGGAGAACTATTATTTTTTCACAGTGTGTGGTGTAAATCATTTGTTTGCCCTGTGCTTTTTTGTGTATTGTGGCACTATATCCTCTTCAGATGAAAGCGAGCAATGCTCCCCTGGCATATCATGTCAACACCCAAGTATAGGTAGCGTTCAAAATAGGCAACTGTCTGTTTTGTTTTATTAGACTAATAATGCAGTTATTATTGAACTTCAGCAATGTCAATGTATGTGATGTTATCAGGGTTAAGATCATGTGACATAATTTCCTTTGAAGAGTCAAGGTCAGAAGACATACAATGTCACTTCCTGTGAAGTCCCTATGGTCAAAGAACATATGACATCACTTCACTATTCCTGGCATTTTGGTGAATCAATATCAATGAACATGCACAAACATTCCCAATGGAAGTTACAACAGACTATTTCTGCTCCATTATGGGCTACCCATCTTACAAAGGAGAGAAAACAATAATACAGAACATACATTTCCCTCTTTGATGTGAAAACTCGGAATGTTGATGCACATTTTTTGCCATCTTAATTTGGCACAATTAGGGGTCAACTTACATACACATTTCTGTCTATGGTAATAAGAGTTTTTGGTGCCATTTGTTCTTGTTTTTCCCTTATATTTTGAAATGGGAGCTAATGTCTAGGCCACTCGCGGAATTGGAGGAATTGGGTGACTGCGTTACTCTTTTACTGGTGCATTCTGGCAAAATTCCACCAATCACTGTGTGGAGGATTATGTTTCCCATTCGAACAGCACAATGACAAAGGGAATAAAGCAAGGCTTCATCAATCCAGTTGGTGAGCGCAAGCACGATTTGGCATTCCATAAAGTGATTTCTGGTCACTAGGAAGACCTTCTGGAGTGATTGTCTAACGCTAGCTGCGTGGTCAGAAGGCTGTTTGTTGAGGAGATGTTCTACTTAAACGAAGCAAAATGAACTCAATATAGTTTTGAGTAGATATTCTAACTCAAAGGATGGTTCAAGTAGTTTTTTTACGCGTGAAGCAATTTTTAAATTTTTTTATTTTACTACAGGAAGGCATTGCAAAGAGACTTCAACTTCCTTTTTCTGCCCAGACGGCTCCTCTCATTGTTTTGTCCATTTCTTGGTCACTTTTCACTTGGATTAAGAGGGGTAAGGATCACTCTCTTTGTCTGCATTTGCTTATTTTAAGGACTTTTTTTGTGAGAAATAAAGTAAGTTACAGAACTTTTGGATATGTTGCCGCTTGATGTAAGGCATGCACCAGTATAAGTTAACCTTTTTTTTCGTTTTTAGTTTGATTGGAGGTGGTTTGGAGTTTCAGTAGGGACCTATTTTGCATTTACTTTTTTATTATTTTCTAGGGAAAATAATTTGCACTTTTTGGCAGAGCTGGGGACCTGGTTTTTATTTTTTTTATTTTATTGTTTTATTGCAAGAAAATACAGCAGTACACAGTTACAAAAATAACAAAATATCCACATTAAATACAGAAGAATTTATAAGATGTATATAATTCAAGCAGCTTAATTAATTAAATCCATTCGGCAATTGGTGCCCAAATTTTCTCCCCCATAACTCTTCTTTTAACCCCCTTTAACTTGTAAATAGCAGATTCAATGTTGTACATAAACAATAGCTTTTCGCGCCAAGTGAAGAATGAGGGAGGATCCGGACTGATTCATTCCTTAGTAACACAGGACCTGACTGCAGCCATACATATAAATAAAAAATAAGAAATTGGTTTTAACCTAGTAGAGGTATGATCAATGCCTAATAACACCAGTTCAGCAGTTATTTTAATCTCGCATTTGAGAACAACAGAAAGGAAATTTTCAATTTGTTGAAAAAACGTGCTGAGATTAGGACAAGAAAAAAACATATGTAATTCATCAGCTGCAAATAACCCACAGCGACTGCAATTGGTTCCCGTTGTCGTGCTCCACTTGACAACTTTACTTGGAGTATAGTAAAGATTGTGTATACACATAAAATGTTGGGATTTCATCATCCCTGTGATCAGACAGTCTGAAGCAACTTTAATAGAGAGCAAAATATCGACATCAGGTATGCCTAGACTGTTAGCCCATTTCAACTGACATTGTCCCAGATCATCCCCACATTCCTGAATCAGGCTAGAATAAAGAATTCCTATACGGGGCTTTTTCTGCAAAAGTTCTAACAATGGGATTTTCATCATTTTGGCTGGGGAGGTTAAGGGGTGGCTCTGTAAGAAGCTTCGAAGTTGAAGAAATTTAAAAAAGTCATTTCATACTAAAGAAAAGTTGTTCATTAATTCCTGAAATGAAGCAATTTGACCGTAACTGAATAGATCTCCCAAGTATCGTATTCCTTTCTGTTCCCACCTATACATCATTAGATCACAGAAAGTATCTGGTAGAAGACCCGTTGATATTAAGGGGGTATAAAAATTTAGTTTAGGTAGAGTTATGAATTTTCGAACTTTTCTGCCACACTCCAAATGCTGCCTTCAATGTCTTGTACTTTGTTTTTTTATGGTAGCTGGGCTCTACAATCTTGAGGAAGATTCACTTTCTCACCCATAGTCATTTCATAGATTGACGAAGTTTGGCAATTCGGTACTTCTACTCTATCTCCCATAATTAGAGGACTTATATATTGTAGTACGGCAGATAAGTAATAGAAAAAAGTAAGGAACATTCCATCCGCCACATGCGTTACTAAGTATCATTTTCTTAAGAGCTTTACGATGGCGTTTATAGCCCCACAGAAACCGAGAAGTACTTCTTTCTAAATTTTTTGAAAAAAGTGAATGGAATTCTAATGGTATTGTGCGATACATATACAGTACTTTTGGTAAAATCAAAATTTTTAAGATGTTAAGTCTGCCGTACAGTGATAAATGTAAATGATCTAAGCGCTGCAATGTGATGTTAATTTGAGCTATTACAGGATTTATATTACGTTCTGGTATTTTCTCTATAGGCAGAGAAATCTTGATTCCTAAATATATGACCTCTGAGATAGTGGGAATATTCAGAGGTGGGTTATCCCCAGAGCAAAGAATCTGCGTTTTCTCCAGATTGAGTTTGTAACCGGAGAAAAACCCAAATTGCTTAGCAAGATCATTAATCACTGGTAGAGCTGTCTGTACATCAGTAGTGGTTATCACTATGTCATCTGCATAGGCTAAAGCTCGATAATTAATGTTAGCTAGATGAATAGGTTTAATTTTTTGTTCCAAAATAAAGTGGTTGATTAAAGGGTCAATGTAAAATGCAAAAAGTAAAAGTGAGCAGGGGCATCCTTGTCGGGTGCCCCAGGTGATTGGGAAAAAAGGGGAGATTTGCCCATTGATTCGAATACAAGCTTTAGGCGCAGTGTACAAGGTTTTTAAAGCTTTTATAATACCAAAACCTAGTCCCTTCCTGGATAAGATTTCCGAGAGGTAGCCCCAAGCAACCCGGTCAAAAGCTTTTTCAGCATCTAAGAATACAAGTCCAACATTAGACCGAGTTGCTTTGGACCAATCCAAGAACGTAATCACTCGTCGAATATGGTCAGCAGTGTCTCTGGCTGGAATAAAACCATGTTGATATATAGAAACTAAAGGAGAAATAATATTGGATAATCGTGAGGCTAGAATTTTGGAATTTTTTTTACTGTCGGCATTCATAAGTGATATGGGGCGAAAAGATGAGGGTAATAAAGGAGGTTTGCCCTTTTTAAGAAAGAGAGTAATTATAGAGTCATGCCATGATTGAGGGGCAATACCTTGTTGAGCTGTTAGACATAGGTCCACTAGTTCTGATTTTAAGACACCCCGGAAATGTTTAAAAAACTCTAGAGGAATAGCATCGGGACCTGCTGCTTTTCCTGAAGCTAGAGATATCAGAGATAGTTCAATTTCCTCCCAGGTAATTGTTAAATCCAATTTCTCCCTCTCATGACTAGGTAAAGTAGCATTCAAAGCTGGTTCAGTAAATTGAGTGATCTGATCTGAGCAGTCTCCCGTGACATCCTCAGTATATAATTTTGAATAGAAATCACAAAATACTTTAAGGATATCTTGTATTTTATTAACAGTCATCCCAGTCAGATTGTTAATTTTATCAATACTAGCAAATGTCGCTTTCTGCCTAGCCCTCTTGGCCAAATATTTTCCTGAGTTTTCTCCAACTTCGTAGACTTCTGTCCGAAAAGCAGAGATTTTCTGAGCAAACGTTAAAGCAAATCCTTGGTGAATCTTGACTTTAAGAGCCAATAATTCCTTTATAATAGTTTCTATAACTAATCCTTTGTTGTACGCCTGCATTAGCTGAATCTCTAGCAGTCTTAAATTTTTCAGTTCTAATTCCTCTCGCTTTCTAGTCTCCTTCTGTTTTCTTAATGAGTAGCTCAGTGTTTCTCCCCAAACCCCGCACTTGAAAGCGTCCCAAACTATTTCTAAGGATGCAGTTCCCTTGTTGTTGGAAAAAAATTCAGGAATCCAGATATTCATATGTTCAACATAAGATAAATCAAACAATAATTTGCGGTCAAAAGACCATGATCGAGGGGTGGATGGAGTGTTTAACTCAAAATTAAAAGTTATGGGATTATGATCTGATATAATTTTTGGCAACACCCCATATTTCACCCCATAATTTTTGGCAACACCCCATATTTCATTATATAAAGTCTTAGAGACAAAAAAATAGTCCAGTCTAAAATGTCTTTGATGAGGGGCAGAAAAAAAAGTGCATCCAGACATTCCCCCCCTTTTTTCATACCCCACATCTAACAATCCATACTCTTGAATAATCCCCTTAATTGCTTTAAATACATTCTTCTTCCTCCCTGTATATGGGGTACTGCCATAAATATCAAATGTTTCATCCAAATGTAGATTAAGATCTCCACATAGTATAATATTGGGTGGCCATTGAGCTAGCTCCAAACTTAAATAGTGTAACACTGTGGGGTCATCAACTGTAGAGGCGTATAATGAACAGATAGTAATAGTCAATCCTCCAAATTTAAATTCAGCGATAACCGATCGTCCCAATGGGTCTTCTTTGATTCTTTTAGTTTCACCTAATCCAAACCTCTTTACAATTGCAACCCCTCTTATTGTAGAGCTCTGACGGGAGCATCCTACTCCTTCCAGTCCAAGATCTCTAAGCCACCCTCTATTTGCCCAGGAGATATGAGTCTCCTGTATGCAGACTAAATCCAGCCGCATAGATTTTAACATCTGAGCCATTATACCCCTTTTTCATTTGTCATTTAGACCACAAACATTGATGGAGCATATCGTCAGTTTAGCCAATGTATTGTTTTAGTGTATTAGCACAGTAAAACAAATACTAACAAAGAATTCCAAATTTTGGCACCTGTTGTACAAAAATCATAAACTTACAGTCAATATATCTTTCAGCTGTATTTCCTTGCACCCCAAAGAAGGCCTTTTCCCACCCACATCCCCCCCAGCACATCCTTCCCAACCCACCCTCTCCCCAGCATCCCCCCACCAGAAGCGTAAGGGCTAATGCCCTCATTGATGGTAAGTGAGTGTGAGCTATGTAATTCTACCCGGGTCAACCGGACCTGAAAAGTGCTATATCTCTGGCACAAAACAAAAAACCATAAAAAGTAAAAAGTAAATCAAAAGTAGGGGGGCAACCCACTAAAGCTGAAAAATTATATAATCATTATCCTTACCCTTATCCTGTCAATCGCTACTGCTTTGCGTCTAAGAATTGTTGTGCTTTAATCTCAGATACAAAAAAGATGGTTCTCCCCTTATGCACGACCTTAAGTTTAGCAGGATTTAGGAGAAAGACTAGCCCCCCTTAGATTGTATTGGTGCCATTAATTGTTTAAGTCTCCAACGCTGCTGCATTGTCGCCGGGCAAAAATCAGGTCGAACAAAAAACTCATGCCCCAGACCCTTTCTGGTTTTAGATGGCCTAGCCAAATCGTACAAAATCTCACGAAGTAAGTAATTCTGTAGGCATATAAGAATAGCTCTTGGATTTTTGTTCCCCCCCCCCCCTGATCACGTTTTTGATTAAAGGGAAAACGATGAGCTCTTATAACTTCTTTATCCCAGTCCCATCCTTTGAGATCCTGAAAGGCATCAGAAAACATCTCTACAACAAACCGTCGAACATCCTTTCCCTCTGATTGTTCAGCCACTCCCAATATACGTAAGTTGTTACGCCGTGCACGGTTTTCCAAATCAGACAATTTCCAATCAATGTCTTGTCTAGTACTATCCAAATCCTTGACTAAGGTTTTTTTGTGAGGATAATTCATCTTCCACTGCAGATATACGAACTTCAGTCTCCTGTACTCTTAAATTGGTTTCAGTACTAGACTTGGCCAAACGGCGAACAACATTCTGCAGCTTATGCACAGCTCCTTGAGTGCGAAGCCCTTCTGCTTTAGTTTCTTCTCTGTGAGCCATGATCAGTCTATACATAGATATCTGTAATTTATATATTGACTTTAATGTGATCTCTTCATCTCCCTCCAGTAACTCTGGAGATTCAGCATCAGTTTCTAAAGCCATACCTGCCCCTTCCCACTGTGGTTGATTTATAGAGCTTACATTTTCACCTGTGAGGGGATTTTTGGCCTCTACAACCCTACGAACAGTATTAGGAGCTCCTTCGTTCAGCAGAAAATCAGAGCCAAGTAGATCTTCTTCAGAGATTTGATTCCAGTCATCGGCCCAATCTTTCACAGGCTGATGACCCTCATTGAGTAACTCCTCATCAAGTTCCCCATCAGATGTTATCGACACATCAGACATAGAGAAGAATTGACCCCCTGATCCAATGGAGTCTGCGTCATTCAAAGGCTGTTCATTCACCCTAGGTGAGACTCTGACTTCCTCTACGGCTTGACAAAGTTCCGCTAGATCGTCAACACCCACTCCCGCTCCTATTCCAGCTCCATCTCCAACTGTTGGCAAAGTTGAGTTTAGAGAGGGTTCATTTGAGTGAGTCGCGTCGTGATTTTCAGGAGTAACGTCACGTGAAACATTAGAAGATATCTGCTCATTAATATTGTGCTTAGAGGAGTTAGTTGTATTTTTTTTCCTGAATAACTCAGGTATTACAGGTTCTTTAATAGACCCATTCTGTTGATGAGCTCGGGTCTCTGTCTCTATCGCTGAGGTTGGTGCTACTGCAGTCTTTTCTGCGGCTCTTGGTGTGATATTTATAGGGTTAGCTGAGTTAGTAGCAGTTTTTTTTACTCCCCTGCCTTTAGGGGCCATCGCTGCTCCTTAAACGGTTAAGTGGCTCGTAGATTTCTTTCTATGGCAGAGATCCTTGTACTGATACCAGCAATTTATGTAGATAACTAAAGGAGTGTCTATACTAGTTTATAGCAGTGTCAGTGCGTTTACTTGAACTTTAGGGGTTTCCTGTCTTACTGTGTTCTTGAAATAGCCTTCAGAACAAGTAGCCACAGTATCTGTTATTTGCTAACCCAGATACAAAGTTTTCAATATAAGTAACAGAAGCTTCCTACCGGGAAGTATGAGAGCCCTCAGTCTCCTTGGGTTGTTAGCTCCTTCCAGCCGCTTTCTCACACCTCCGTCAAGAATTTTCCTGCAGCTCTCACCCTTCACCTCCAGAGTTACGACCTGCAGTGCAGCGCCGCGCCACAGTACACCAGGACTCGGTGAAAGTTCCGGCCAGCGTGTCTCTCCTTTCACTAGGGGCCACGGCTCAACCGCCTGTCATTTCACAGCCTCCAAGCCTCCAGGCGTTTTTTTTACTTTTCACCCCCAAAGCACCTGTGCTCGCGCCGCTGTCTGCGTCTCCAAGCGCAGTATTTAGTTGCCACCGTGCACAAATACAAAATAGACGCAAGAGCTCTCAACCCAGCTCCCTACTCCAGCCGGTGCACCCGCCTCTCTCACCGAAGCGCCGCGGCTCACGTCTCCGACCGCGGCGTACAGCAGCCTCGTATCCCTGCACCAGACGCGGTGCACAGCAGCCACGCAGCCCCGCAGCCTCGGGCAGCCAAAGAGTTTGAAATGCCACAGTTCAGCGTGACAGCAGCAACAGGGAAGTGGGAGATTCAGTTCAGGCTCAGCTCGAAACGGCAGCAGCAGGAGACCCGCTAACGGTCAGAGCCAGGTCAGGTTAAACATCGGGAGAACGCCACGGCTCCTCACTCGGCAGCAGTAGCGGCCGCCATCTTGCTTTTCACCGTCATCAAGACTATGGGTGACCTGGTTTTAAAGTACTTTTTCTCCATTGTCTTGTGTGTTGCTTGTGAATTTTGCACAATTTTGCTCATTTTACTGTCTGGGGTCTGTCACAGCCAGTCAGCACTAGGCATTTGATGTATATTAAAAAACAATTTCTGTGCTTGATGTTTTCTTAAAACTTCTATTGATTTATGGGTGGTCTTGGATTGAATGCAAAATGTGTTTTTTTTTGTATTTTCAGTTGTGTTAAAGTGTATTTTGGTGGGGTAATGTCTAAGGCCAAGGGATGTTTGTGGTTGAGGAGGTTTTAAAGTTGACTATGCCATCATGTGGCAGGGCGGCTATTTTGTGTAGCTGGTGTTCTTTCTTTTGCCATTGGCTTGCATGTGTTCTTTGTTGTTTATGCCTTTGCACTCGGTAGCCATGTGGCAGGGCATCTATTTTGTGTATCCAGTGTGCCTTGCTATTGACGTAGGCAGGCTCGTGTTCTGTATTGTCCATTGCTTGTTGTTCTGACAATGTGGCCCTTTTATGTAGCCAGTGTGTAAATTCTTTTCTTCAACTTTTCATAACCATTTTTTAGGGACAGTGATAGAAGAAGCCTATGCATTCATTTTGTGTAGTCAATTTTCCCTTGAGAGTTTAATGTACTGAGGGTGATTGTATTCCAGAGTTTTTAATGGATTCTTTTTCCATTTTCCCCTGCACATCTTTGCCTCCCATAGGATTCTCATTCTCAATCTCAAATTTTACTATGGTTTGTGGGCAAAAGCATAAACAATGTCGATCCTCTTTATTGATAATACCCCTGTTGCTGAAGAAAACTAATTTTGCTATTTTGGTGATTTATTTACAGGCAACGGTTCAATGGCGCAACAGATTTTAAATACTAAAAGCAAAATGAGCAGAGTCACACAAGGCATTATTAAATTTCCATCTAAATTAAGTAGCCAGCCTATCAGAGAAATGGTTGATCTTTAGAAGGCTAGGCAGGTGACCACTGCCACATATGGGGTTGGTCATTCGCGTTACACCTCTAGAACCACCCTGCAAGTTGAGGAAAATATTTTTTTTAAACGCTTATCATGTCTACTCGCATCTGCTTCAAATGTGATTATTCATCAGGGGGTTGGCCTGCAGCATCTAGAGGATATACTTTTGGTATGGGCAAAAGGAGGAAACTAGCTTTATTAGATCAATTATTTTAGATTGTTTAAACCTGGATAACGTTTCCTGAATCCCCTGTTTAGCCTATACGAATTCCTCTTTCAGTGTGCTGTTTAAATTGACCTTATGGTCAGATCCAGAACACGTGTTATCACTAACTAGGCTGACTATTAAAGAAACCTTTTTTAGCATAGATCTGACTGACGAATGGGTGCTGACTGGAAGAACCTATCAGTTGGCCTCTATATGTCACTTGACTTATAGGAGGGTGGTAAAAGTTACTTATCTTGTGTGACCAATATGCAGCATCATTTTGCCCTGGTAAGACTGAGATGTGGTATTGTGCAACATTTAGTGGCTTTCCCAAATATGAAATCTTGTCCCTCAGATACAAGCCCTTGCCCGTGTGATGGTCGAAGCAAGCAAAGCACGGTGTACTTTTTGCTGTTTTGTAATTTTTACCAGAATCTTAGTTTTTTTAATCTCAAACCATTTTTTTCTGTACAAAATATAGATCTGATAAAGTTGGCATGAAATATTTGATGTCACTAAATGAAACCTTACTGTGTGTTGGCCTTTATATTCTGAAAGCTAAAATTGTGAGAAAAAGTGTCATGTACTAGCAGTTTTCGATTCCAAATTATGTTATGGATATATGAAGAAGATGGATTTTTAGATGGTCGCTATGATGATTTATACTGAATTTATTATATGTTTTATGTACTTTAATGGCTGTTTTAAACTAGTAGAATGCATTTTTATGAACCAACTAAGCAGCACTCAAATGGCAAAGTAGTTATGAAGGGGAATTTGTAAAGTTATATGAATTGCTGGTAATACTTCGCCACTCCATTCTATGGCTTTTTAGAGGAACACATCCCAGGACCCTGTCAACGGATCGGGGCTCCGACCATGCCAGCCTCCCCCAAGCCTCCCAGATTCACTGACCGGGAGCTACACAGAGGATCGGGTATCCGACCCTGCGCCTGCTCTCCCACATCCTCGACCCTGCTTTTCACCACGATTGCTGACCGCTTCACGCCCGCCCCCCACCCTGTACTGTCGTGTATTTCTATAGGTTCTGAATCGATCCCCCTATTCCTGACCATATTCTGGTTAACCTACCTAGCTAGTTAACTAACAGTCAGCCCATGAGGCAAGAAATCCCCCATGATGCAGATACCGTTATCTGACGCAGTCACACTACGGCACAGGAACGTGTTATCTGATTAGGTCATAACGCTTGAGATCTAATTAGACAAGCGACATTCCTCCAGCCCCTGATAAGGCATACGACGTTCTCATAACAAATCAAACCTATGACAACCTGGATAATCCGTGCGGCCATTGTTTTGATTTCACAGAGAACTTTAGTAAAGAATGTGCTAACGAGCAAGTCGTATGACATCTTTATTGACGTACCTATGTCCATCCTTACGTCAATCCCGGCACCTTTAAGGTATAAATATTGCCGACCTTGCCCTATGCAAACACACGCGTGGTGACAAGACGGAGCAGCCATACTTGCCGAAGCCGAGAGCAGAAGCAGACCCCGCAGGCAGCAGCCCCGCCTTCCTGACGCGCTGAGAGACGCGCTGCTATCTCAAACCGAGAGACCCAGCACCGGCGCTTCTGGGCAGCCCTCGCAGGCAGCCTGGAATATCGAGAGCAGAGAAAGAGATACCATTCCTCATTCATCCTAAATTCCAGGTACAGAACTGAATAACCCCTCCTAGAGAATTCTTTAGTTATTCACTTGGCAAAAACAAACTTAACTTAAACTGTAACTTTCTATTCCCGCCCACGTATTAGACTTAGGTCAGGTACACGGGGTAGGCGTATTTAGAAACACCAGTTGAGTACGTTTAGTCAAATGTATATGTGTATGTAAATATATTTTAATCATTTTAAACATCATATGGCTCAGAAACCATATCAATGTTTTTACAGTATTATTTTATACTATTGCTTTTAATGTATGCACTTTACTTAACTATAAGTATTGCAATAATATCGATCCATTTCTCTTGTACGAGAAAAGAGACTGATCAATAAATAACACCTTTTATTGAACACGCCCGTCTCCTCCTTTTCTCTACCCTCTGATGAGACTAAGAATGCACGTACTGACTGAGTAAAATAATTGCCTTGTGCTCACACGACTCTTGAGATTGACTCTTGATTAGGGGAGAGCAAAGTTGTCATGTTCTATGGTTGTCAGAAACTAAATCCCTTCTTGTCTAATCAGGGGAGTTAATCCTTCCTTGAACATTCGAGAAAGTTTCTAGCGAACTCTGAGCTTAGCTGGCAAACCCAAAAATTAAGTCTAGTATCGACAGTAGTAGACCTAGTTAACGTCTGGCCTAGGCCTTTACTGCTGTAGGTACTATTCCAATGCGCAGAGCCTATTGGGAAAATAGGAGCTACACTACATGGCGCCCAACGCGTTTGGAAAGGGCGATAAAACTAACGTAAGACATTTAGAGTAACTCAGTCGTGCTTTCTCACTCAGACCCCTTTTCCCAAATACTCCAAAGACGTCTGGAGTGGGTGAAAGGTTATAATATCCTCCAAAACCTCGCAGGAGGGAACTCCTATGTATGGTTCTTGGTCTAAGTCAACGTTGAAGGATAAACAGTGTTCCAAAATATTGTGCATCTAATCTCTGTTTCCATAAAGAAACCTGATCTGCAAATAAACATAATACCATCCTGTCAGCAAAATGGACAGCGATGAAGAACGAGAGGTTACTAGATTAGCTACTGAAATAGCAGATGCTGATGCTACCATGCAAGCAGCAGACGCGGATATAATACTCATTCCGGTCGCCAAAAGAAGATCTATAACCTTAAAACTTATAGAAAATGGACTGACACCTAGAGGTGGCACAGTCATATTCGTAATCGAGGCACACGAATATCGGCAGACAGAGGTATACTATACATGGATACATTTTCCAGCAGCTAATACTATAACAAAGTACTTCCACTATTACAAAGTAGAGGAACCTCCTAATGAGTACACTCCTTTCGAGGAGGTGGAAGTACCACTCAAATTCCAAGAGCATTTGCTCTTATTTGATGGCACCCTAAAACATAACAATCACATTACAAGGCTCGGTCCTTTAGGAAGACCAGGAGCAACGTGGCCGGTCTTAGCCGGATACACACCATATCCAGACATCGAAAGAATGCCTGCAGCAGAGCTGCTAATACAGCTAAAACAACTACTAAAAATTCACAGACAATTAGTTCAGTATGTAATGCGGACTTCAACAATACAGCCAGCGATTAAACTTCCACAGCTGACCCCTCACCAGGGGAACACAAATAAAATTACACCACAGAACATCCAATCCTGCCTAGGTAAAGTTCCAGCTAAACGGGAACAAATACCATTCTGGTTGGCACAGAAAATTACCCAAATAGAGGCGGTGTTTCCTGACACCACCCCATTAGAAAAACACAGGATTCTGACTATATGTCTCCCAATGGGAATCGCACCACACATTGAGGACTGTGACACTTGGGGTACAGTCTTTGCTTCCATCTACACAAAAACGCACGGTGTTCCATCCATTTCGGTAATACCAGATGTGCTAAAACAAATTCAAGATGAATACGGTCCAGAACCTGCTTTAACTCTTGGTATGAAATTACTAAAAGACTTCAAGCAGGTATCGGCTATATTACTAGCCAACATAAAGGGTGAAGCAGCAAACGTGGCGATCCGCCAGAGGTTAAAAGAGACAGATATAGCAGACCAACCAGCTGAAATTGCCAGAATCATAGAAAAATCCTATGAAGAACTAGGCAGAGATAGTCTAGGTGGAATACCAGTAAAACCGCAACTGACTACAAGTCCAGAAAAAATGTTTTTTAATAATAATAATAATTCACCAAAAAAGAACTGGGATGGGAACAAACAATCCAATCCTAAAGAAAAGAAATTCCAGTCCAGAGGAAGGTCTCCTAGGCGAAGAGAGAAATCTCCAAACCCGAGACAAAGGTCACCCCAGAGTGAACCCTCTGGGAATAGATATAACCTTAGAAATAGGGATAATATTAAAAAACCTGATAGATATCAAGACATTGATACACGTCCCTCTCAATCTTTTCAGAATTCCTCGCAGAAATCGGAAAGAAGAGGACGATCAGAAGAGCACGCCAAGTCCAAAGACAAGGAACCTGCTCAACTGAAAAAGAAATCACAATTTCCAAAAAAGAAGGTAGCCAGTATCAAGGTAGTTAACAATGCCGAGAATACTGAGGACACAATTGAAAAACGGAGAGTGGGCTCAGACAATGCTAGACAGCGCAGCAGAGGTGAGCATAGCTCGCAAAGTCCTTATGGATCATCTGGAGACAGTGGACACGAATGAATACCTTCAAGTGGAAACTGCAGATACCAGAGTTAGCAAGCCCCACAAAATATACGAGATAACATTACGTATAGAGGGAGATAAGACTAGGAAAATAAGGGGACTATTTTGGGATAACCTCTCAAAGGGTTATGACATACTTCTAGCTGAAAAAGACTGGCCACCAGAGTTTGTCAGAGAGTGCCCTCATGGCGAAGAAGTAATTATGCCTGCCTTCTCGAATCAAATCCCGATTCATAAAAAATACACACTTGCTAGAAAGTGGGCAGTGGCCTTAGCACCTGCTTTATATAAAAATCATGTAGGATGGGATGAGGATTCTCCTCCTCACAAAATCCAGTTAAAATCACAACCAACTGCACAAAGGCAGTACCCAATTAAGCAAGAAGCTAAAAAACAAGTAAATGAAATACTAGATCAGCTAGAATACCAGGGGGTGATTGAAACTTGCACCTCACAAATGAACAATCCTTTGTTTCCGGTCTCCAAACCAGACAATTCATACCGTCTAGTTTTGGATTACCGACACCTTAACACATGTTGCAAAACTTTTGCAGTGCAAAACTCACACAGTGCTGCACTAATGAATAACATAGTGCGCAAAAAATACAAAACTACCTTGGACATCTCCAACGGATTCTTTTGTCAAAACATAGCACCAGAGAGCAGATATTTAACAGCTTTCTCAGTAAATGGCACTCAAAAACAATTCTGTCGGTTAGCCCAGGGGTACAAGAATAGCCCGGGGGTATTCTCAGCGAGAGTAACAGAATTACTACAACAATATGATGATGAAGCATTATCTTATGTCGATGACATTTACTTAACAGATGATGACTTGGAAACTCACTTGAAAAGAGTGAACACCATAATACTTGGTTTCGCTGCAGAGGGTTACAAATTCAACTTCAAAAAATCCAGAATTGCCCATCTGACAGTCCTATTCTTAGGATATGAGTTATCAAGTGAAGGCAAAAGCCTGGCAGACAATTTCCTAGAGAAATGTGCCGTAATCCAAGCTCCTAAAACACTAAAAAACCTACAGTCAATTCTAGGCTTCCTAAATTTCGGAAGAACTTACATTGCAAATTACGCAGAAAGGGTCAAACCTCTTTACGATCTAATTAAACCAGACTTTAAAAGATCCAGTTGGACTCAAACACACACAGAAATTTTGAGATCCTTACAAACAGACATGTTAATTAAGACAAAATTAGAAACACGTGATAATACACGCAACCTTGTGATCCGAGTCATCCCAGGGAGATGCGGATTCACATACCTGACCTCTAATGAGGGAGAAAAGGTACCAATTGCATTCAGATCACACTTGTACACAAAAGCTGAACAGAGATTCAGCAACAAAGGAAAAATTGTTCAAGCAGTTCAAACCGCAATAGCTAGAGAAAAAGACATAGCTGACGGTAGACATATCACAGTCAGAACAGCTGAATCAGCCTTTGAAGCATTAACAACACCGTGTAATTTACCAACAACAACATTGGATCCAGAATGGTTACAATGGGTAAATTCAATAACAACGGACAAAGTATACTACTTCTTTGATCCAGAACTAGAAGAATTAAAAAATCTAAAAAATGAAAAAACGTATCCTCTGCCAATCAACATTCTGCCTCTACGACATTACGCCTGTGTAATCTATACAGACGGACATGCTCAACCCTCCGTTTGGGGAGAACATGCATACAATCCCACATGTGAGATCACAAAAGAAGTGTGGCGCGGAGGTAAACTAAGACCTCTATTAACAAAATCACACTCAGTAGAAACAAATTCAGAAATGCAAACTGAAATATTAGCTTTGAAAATGGCGCTAGATAATGCGGATCGCGAATTCCCGACACTTATAGTGTCAGATTCATATTACTGCGTCAAAGCATATAACAAGGATTTGCAGACATGGATTCAGAACGGTTACAAAGATGACACAGATGCACCAATAAAGCAGAGACTGCTCTGGGAACAAGTAGCTCTTTTGAAAAAAGAACTACCAAAGACTCACGTGACACACTCACTGAGTCACCAGCGTGATGGCGTTCACGTTGTAGGGAATTCATTGGCTGAAACAACCGCAGCGGCAGCCAGTAAACCGGCTCCCGTAGATCGAAAAAAGCGTACATTAAAATACATTGACGGTGAAACATTGCTGGCGGTGAAAACGTCATCAAAAGGCAACTGCTCAGCGTTACCGATCAACTATCCACTCAATTATACATACATAATCGATGCAAACTCCGTCCCTTTTGCTCGAATCCCTGGAGTGGGGGATAGAATGATTCCAAACAAGGACAGGAGAAACTTGTTAATCGCAGACGCACATATGGGCGAGGGTCACAGACACCTTAAATTAAAAGATTCTCTGGAAGATTTACAATCACGGTACTGGTGGCCAGGCATGAGCCTCCATCTTACCATCTTTGTAAAAAACTGCCCAAACTGCAACAGAGATCGCAGTGGGGAGAGAAGCAGTTTAATACCTCGTCGTATCAAGGCAGATAATGTTACCAGCAAAAAGAATGGCTTGCGATTAACATATACAGGCTAGTTCCCACTTATAATGTAGATCCACAGCACTCAGCTGACGTCCGGAC
Organism: Lissotriton helveticus; assembly: GCF_964261635.1. NCBI lineage: Eukaryota > Metazoa > Chordata > Amphibia > Caudata > Salamandridae > Lissotriton > Lissotriton helveticus. The sequence goes on from NC_136071.1 coordinate 284,896,078, forward strand.
TGTTATACAAGATTTGCGAGTCTAAATGGCATATACGCTAAGAGCATGCTACGTTCGACCATTTTTTTTCTTTTTCTCAGGCAATCCAGCCTGGGGGGAAAAAGAATGACCAAATGAGCACAGCCCAGCGGGAATCTTCTCACTTCCTTCCTGAGGGTATGGGATGGTGTAAAGAAAAAACCAAGACAGAAAGCAATCTATAATAGAAAGGATATTAGGTTCGGGAGCTGGGTGGGTCAAACATCTAATAAGTGTCCAACGTAGTCTAAATAACTTTCCAAGAAATTCTCTGAAGGGATTCAGTCCGTACGAATTATTATTCGGAACTAGGATGTTGATCTCTGACCTTGATAGTCAGACTTCAGTGGTAACAGAAAAAAGCTTTGATGTCAAAGACCGTTTGGCTATTTTGCAGGACTTAAACAAAACAAGAAAAGACCTGAGCAACATACAGTTGAAACAACAGCCAACAACCACTGAAGAATCACCACCTGTCCCAGCAAGACCTGTCTGGATTCCAAAAGTCGGGGATCTAGTCAGGGAGAAGATCGCGGTAAAGAAGGAATTTGGGCCTTCTTACAGAAAAGCAGTTCCTGTCTTGTCTGTCAACGGGACAAGATCAGTTGTACTACCGCCACTTGCTGGAAAAAAGGAGAACGGAGTTGTATCCATCGACCTGGTAAAACCACAACATGTGGCCAATAACAAACAGTAGGCCAAGTGGACTCCCAATAAGTAGCAGAACACCAAGGTTTGCTACCAGTACAGAGGTCCTAACAAAGAGGCTCATCACATTCGAAACGCCTACAGAAGAACAACAAGGACTATGCAACAATGCAATAGAACTTAGACCTCTGAAAACCCAAATAAAGACATTTAGCAGAGACACACCAATCTATACTGAAGTACCAAGTGAAAATGCAAAAAACAAAAATCCTGAACCAATTGGAACAATTGACAGAACTGCATCCGGTTAGTTCATCAACTTCGATGATTCCTCTGAAGGCTTCAGCGAACAAAAGACACAGCCATCATCAAAATCCTTTAAAGACAAAGCGAAGGAACTTTTGAAACAACTAAAAGAAACATATCTGATTTCTCCATGGATTGAATTTTGGGTGGGTTTTGGTGCATTTATCCTCATACTTTGGCTCATCATGGTATTTACTTTGGGACGCTTCATTGAGGGAAAATATGCTAAAATGGACACAGCAAGTCAGAACATCAACTTGGTCCTCAAACCACACACATCTTCACACGTCGAGAAACGAGAACTTTCTTCAGAACTTTCTTCAGCCAACTTCACAGCAATTCCAATACCTGGTGGGGTAGCCTGGGACAACACTGACTATGAAATTTATGGTCCGGTCGAGATCCTGAAATATCCACACCAAATTAAGATCTCTTTGAGTGACTTTGCAAAACCAAACTCATTTGCTGATGATTGGGACTTTGAAAGTATAAACAATATGATGTCTGACTTAGTAATGTCTGCTAAATTTACAAAACATGATTATTTGCAAGGTTCTACAAATTATGATAGTATGTATTGCTATAACCACTATGGTAACCATTTCTTGCATAAATCTGCACAACCTAGAAATGTTTTAAATTTTAATCAATGGGAACATTGTGCTACACCTCCAAAAGGGAGCTCTAGAACCGTTTATGACAAATATTCATACTTTCAAGGTTTTAACACTAGTAATGCTGAAACATTTTACTAGTAATTGTCAAACAAGACAGGGACCAAAACCATGATAACCAACACAAAATTGATTTATTCTGATTCATTCTTTGAAAAAATGAATACTTTTGGATTCGATTATTGGGACAAAAATGTTGATTTGAAAAGTGTTTGGGGTACAAAAGAATGGCAAGTACAGGGTTTAGAAGCTTTGTTTAGAGCCTGTATGATCCCAGAACAAATGATATTTTTAAATGACACTGTTCAACAAACACACGTTGGGCGCCATGTAGTGTAGCTCCTATTTTCCCAATAGGCTCTGCGCATTGGAATAGTACCTACAGCAGTAAAGGCCTAGGCCAGACGTTAACTAGGTCTACTACTGTCGATACTAGACTTAATTTTTGGGTTTGCCAGCTAAGCTCAGAGTTCGCTAGAAACTTTCTCGAATGTTCAAGGAAGGATTAACTCCCCTGATTAGACAAGAAGGGATTTAGTTTCTGACAACCATAGAACATGACAACTTTGCTCTCCCCTAATCAAGAGTCAATCTCAAGAGTCGTGTGAGCACAAGGCAATTATTTTACTCAGTCAGTACGTGCATTCTTAGTCTCATCAGAGGGTAGAGAAAAGGAGGAGACGGGCGTGTTCAATAAAAGGTGTTATTTATTGATCAGTCTCTTTTCTCGTACAAGAGAAATGGATCGATATTATTGCAATACTTATTGTTAAGTAAAGTGCATACATTAGAAGCAATAGTATAAAATAATACTGTAAAAACATTGATATGGTTTCTGAGCCATATGATGTTTAAAATGATTAAAATATATTTACATACACATATACATTTGACTAAACGTACTCAACTGGTGTTTCTAAATACGCCTACCCCGTGTACCTGACTTAAGTCTAATACGTGGGCGGGAATAGAAAGTTACAGTTTAAGTTAAGTTTGTTTTCGCCAAGTGAATAACTAAAGAATTCTCTGTGAGGGGTTATTCAGTTCTGTACCTGGAATTTAGGATGAATGAGGAATGGTATCTCTTTCTCTGCTCTCGATATTCCAGGCTGCCTGCGAGGGCTGCCCAGAAGCGCCGGTGCTGGGTCTCTCGGTTTGAGATAGCAGCGCGTCTCTCAGCGCGTCAGGAAGGCGGGGCTGCTGCCTGCGGGGTCTGCTTCTGCTCTCGGCTTCGGCAAGTATGGCTGCTCCGTCTTGTCACCACGCGTGTGTTTGCATAGGGCAAGGTCGGCAATATTTATACCTTAAAGGTGCCGGGATTGACGTAAGGATGGACATAGGTACGTCAATAAAGATGTCATACGACTTGCTCGTTAGCACATTCTTTACTAAAGTTCTCTGTGAAATCAAAACAATGGCCGCACGGATTATCCAGGTTGTCATAGGTTTGATTTGTTATGAGAACGTCGTATGCCTTATCAGGGGCTGGAGGAATGTCGCTTGTCTAATTAGATCTCAAGCGTTATGACCTAATCAGATAACACGTTCCTGTGCCGTTGTTTAGAGCCTGTATGATCCCAGAACAAATGATATTTTTAAATGACACTGTTCAACAAACCACCTGTCTTGGCTTAGCCAAAATCAAAGATTTAAATAACCCGTCTATTCCAAAGCCAACAATGTTTAGCAATAACTCTGATACAGATGGAGAAATAGACGTAAACCATATACTTAACCAAAACAGAACACATCCTGATTGGAAACAATGGTTGATCTGGCCCACAGATACAAATCACTGTCAAGATAGATTCCTGAATAAAACACAGGGTTTCAAAATGACCAGGCCAGACCCTAGATATCCCCAAAGACATCACCCAGGGATAATAACAACCTACAGTGTGGGCAAATTATGCCTTCAATGGCTACAAACTTCCACACTGCCTGAAATTAAGCAACACCTAACTTTACTTACTGATGGTGCTGACTTGCGTGATTTCATAATGGGACCACGCAAACAGCGTCAAAAGTGTTTCATAGCAGCCTCTGTATATGCAGCATATAATGAGGCCTGGAAGGTTACTCAAATTGAGACAGCAGAAAGAATACGGGAAATTGACCGTATTAATTTGGAAAAATCACTTTCTGTAGTGGACAATGGGTTAATGACTCTGTCCTCCAGAATTTTTTCATTGGACAGCATTGTGTCTTCAGCAATCGATATATTATCGCAAGACTTACTGTTATTACAACATGGTCAGTCACAATTGCGTTCTATCGTACAGCTTGGCTGGACGTTACAAAATCTGCGTTCAGGCTATGTGCCTTGGCGTTTAATCAACACTACGTCACTATTCCAAATCTTTAACCTTACTGATAGACAAATCGGTATGGCGCAGAAGGGTGCTGATTATACAATCTTGAGCATTGAAAAACTAGAAAGATTACCGTTGACAATGTCAGAACGACCTGTCAGTGAATGGATAATCCACGGAATCATAAATATTCCAATCTCAACCTTCAGGTTTCAATACTGCCAAAAATATATACAGGCTGGCATGTACGAGAAATTGGGAAAGGGGTACCTTAAAACAACTTGGAACCTGCCCTATTCACATGCATGTGTCAGTAACAAAGGACAGAAAGTGTTTCTTAGTGGCAACAATTGTGCTATGTCACTAAGCGGCACGCTTCTGTGTAACGGTATTAGTTTGCACGGAGCCTGTGAAGGGAATTCATACAACCTTTCATGTCACCAGCAAGGCGCACCTGCAACTGAAATAGAACCATTCTTTCAAAGACTCTATAATGGGAGTTACATTCTTATTGTAGACCGCAGATGCTGTAGTCTTATGCCCGGGACTCCTTATCTCGTCACTACGACGGCGAAGGTCAAGTGCTGTGGACGTTCTTTGTTCCCCAGCTCCTTTCCAGACAGGGAGGCGAGGGCATGGCCCAGTTTGAAAATTACTTCTATTCGAATAGACACTTTAAGCAGAATGAAAACAGTGCTTCTTCAGACGCCTACAAGGCTCACGTCATCAAAAGAAACGTATGATCTACAAGTCGCAAGGACGACTGCAGAGATACATACATTATTATCAACCAATTCCCCCGTACATTTCGCGGAAATCCTGAGCGAAATCTTAAATATTTCTGATACCACAGGAGTCTCAAAGGTATTTAAGACAGTATTTTCGATGGCATTAACACCATTCAAAGCCATACTGGGTATTTTTCCAGATTTCGTTCATTCGATTTTTGGCGGACTTCCCTTGATCCTGGGACTAATTGCAGGAATCCTATTCCTAGTCCTTATTTTTCGTTATGGCAACCCATGTCACAGATCAAACTCTCGCGACAATGGAAGATACGATCCTAGCCATTGGATACCGGGACCGGATATCAAAAATCCTGGGACTCTCCCGGCTTAGAGACCTGAACATGACTTGGTTTCTATCATTTCGACCAATGTGGCAAAGGTGTGTTTTACCTGTACTAAGGTGTCTGCTATGCGGAGAAGAATGCGTGTTAGACACCTGTCTGACGCTACAATCGGATGCGCCGGTGGATGCAGATACACTGTTGGTTCCTACCAAGGTTCACGCACTGTGCTGCCCTCAAAGGCTGCCAATTCTGATGACGGCATTCCTGGAATCTTCACCACTGCGATTGAAGAGTAGTGAAGTACGAGATGAAAGCAGCATCGAACAGGTACGACCTTCTGTCAGCAATGCAAATCAGAATGTCAATGCGGACAATCATGCGCATGAATGCATGGTTACCCCTATTTCCGACTTAGTGGAACTTTCCCATGAAGCTGTTGACAGTTTTTTCGAAAGCCTGAATGATATGATGTTCTCTCCGGAACAGAAATAGAGACTTTTGAGTAAACTCGCACACGGCGTGCCCTGAATTCGGCCTTCAACTTTAAAAATAAAGTCACATGAACAATTACAATCCAGTTCACGGACAGCAACTTTTTTCAGCAAGCCCTTAAAAAAATTTTCTATATATTTTTTCCCCGGGACACTGATCTTCTGCTTAAAGTAAGAATCTATTCCTAGAGAACTAAGATTTCTATTTTTTTTAGATACTTTATAGACTTTATATAGACTTTAGCTGCCCGCTGGTATGTTCACAATATATTTTATGTGATGAAATGGTTTCGACTTTTTTTCTGTATAGCCATATTAAGAGCCATTTCATGTGTATTTCTCATATACCAACAAGCAATAATGCATAACAATGCGTGTTTACTTTTGCATTTAATTCATAGCTTAAGTGCATACAATATATATGACTGCAATTTTTCAGTATATTTGAAAATTTCAAAATGCATTTATGTATTTTGGGGTGGTAAGGTATACACTATACTCTATAGTATGTTGTACTATGTTATACTATGCATAGATTAGTAGATATGACCATAGTTAGCGTGGAGTGGGTGTCGTGTATTTCTATAGGTTCTGAATCGATCCCCCTATTCCTGACCATATTCTGGTTAACCTACCTAGCTAGTTAACTAACAGTCAGCCCATGAGGCAAGAAATCCCCCATGATGCAGATACCGTTATCTGACGCAGTCACACTACGGCACAGGAACGTGTTATCTGATTAGGTCATAACGCTTGAGATCTAATTAGACAAGCGACATTCCTCCAGCCCCTGATAAGGCATACGACGTTCTCATAACAAATCAAACCTATGACAACCTGGATAATCCGTGCGGCCATTGTTTTGATTTCACAGAGAACTTTAGTAAAGAATGTGCTAACGAGCAAGTCGTATGACATCTTTATTGACGTACCTATGTCCATCCTTACGTCAATCCCGGCACCTTTAAGGTATAAATATTGCCGACCTTGCCCTATGCAAACACACGCGTGGTGACAAGACGGAGCAGCCATACTTGCCGAAGCCGAGAGCAGAAGCAGACCCCGCAGGCAGCAGCCCCGCCTTCCTGACGCGCTGAGAGACGCGCTGCTATCTCAAACCGAGAGACCCAGCACCGGCGCTTCTGGGCAGCCCTCGCAGGCAGCCTGGAATATCGAGAGCAGAGAAAGAGATACCATTCCTCATTCATCCTAAATTCCAGGTACAGAACTGAATAACCCCTCCTAGAGAATTCTTTAGTTATTCACTTGGCAAAAACAAACTTAACTTAAACTGTAACTTTCTATTCCCGCCCACGTATTAGACTTAGGTCAGGTACACGGGGTAGGCGTATTTAGAAACACCAGTTGAGTACGTTTAGTCAAATGTATATGTGTATGTAAATATATTTTAATCATTTTAAACATCATATGGCTCAGAAACCATATCAATGTTTTTACAGTATTATTTTATACTATTGCTTTTAATGTATGCACTTTACTTAACTATAAGTATTGCAATAATATCGATCCATTTCTCTTGTACGAGAAAAGAGACTGATCAATAAATAACACCTTTTATTGAACACGCCCGTCTCCTCCTTTTCTCTACCCTCTGATGAGACTAAGAATGCACGTACTGACTGAGTAAAATAATTGCCTTGTGCTCACACGACTCTTGAGATTGACTCTTGATTAGGGGAGAGCAAAGTTGTCATGTTCTATGGTTGTCAGAAACTAAATCCCTTCTTGTCTAATCAGGGGAGTTAATCCTTCCTTGAACATTCGAGAAAGTTTCTAGCGAACTCTGAGCTTAGCTGGCAAACCCAAAAATTAAGTCTAGTATCGACAGTAGTAGACCTAGTTAACGTCTGGCCTAGGCCTTTACTGCTGTAGGTACTATTCCAATGCGCAGAGCCTATTGGGAAAATAGGAGCTACACTACAGTACTGCACTTCACCTTCCTCTGCCTGACTCCACTACCCGACCTCCCCCTCTTCACGTTTAAATAAGGCAACCCTGTCCTGATGATGATCCTAACTTGAGAAGATCGAAATCTGTTGACCGATCATACAGCACATCTTACGGCGCAGCCTGAACTTTGGTTCATGAATAGCTATATGTCTCCCAATGTGTGAAGAGAAAATATTGTTTTGTACATAATTATTTTTCACCTTGTCACCTTGCGTCCCACGCTGTGTTTCCACTTGTCACTCGCGCCGTCACTCTTTGATTCACGAGTACCACCTACACAAAGCCCCCTTGGGTTGCCTTCGCATTTCATGCTAACAGTGCTGTTATAACTGTCCTGGATGACCTGTGAGAAATTATTTTTAATACATGATGCCATGAGCACTTTTGAAAAAACACCTGGAGTCTCTCCTTTCTTTGCTACCCTGTAAATTTCTCGTACATACCTGTGTATCTGTCTTTGTACTAAATCCGGTTGAGATATTGTTGCTTATATCATATTAATTCAAGCATTGCCTCCAACTCTCTTTTGGTCGAGGCTTTGCAGCGCATGTGCTGATGCGAGGCATGCAGTATTGGAGTATGGCTTATTAGCCCCGCCCACTCTCCGCCCATATTTGTCATTGGCTTTTGTCCTTGTCCTTCATAAACGCTGGCTTGCGAGTCGTTCTTAGTCATGTTAGTCCCTCCTTGGTACAGCCTTGTTTGCATTTGTGGAGTGGTGTGGCTCACTGGTTAGAGGCGGCAGACCCGAAAGCAGAGGACGGCCTGGGACCAGGGTTCAATTCCCGAAGCGGCAGGGTCGTGGACCAGGCTCAGGGGACTCGATAATTCTCGCTTCGGTGCCTACTCTAACCAGGGATCACACTCGACAACTCTGGGCATTAGCTTGCCTCATCTCCACAACGGCCCCCCCACATACACCGGGGATGCCTAGTTTCACCTTGTAGATACCCAGCAGGGATCATCTCACAGGGAAAGCCAGGATGGGTTCCCCAGTGGTCTACAGCGCTGGGACGCCCCATTGCTGGGGTAGCCATGCGCTTTACAAGACAACCTAACATAACATAACATTTGTAACCTTCCATGGCGATGGGCCCTTTTACTTGTGTTGTGACACAGTATGTCTTATTCAGTCTGTAAGCACTCTTTTCTTTCATGGGTTACTTCTACTGCAGGCACGATGTGCTTTCCTCGCCATGCGCGCTTTCGCTTTCAAGCAGCCCCAGACATTGTCGGCCTCTTCTTTGAAGTGAAATAGGTCTCTCATTTACAAGAGTTTGAGCTAATGCCATTGTAAATTACAATAGCTTAAACTCTCGTAAATGTGAGACCTATTGCAATGCAAATGCTTGTTTTTGCTTTATGTGGGTCTGTTGAATCGTCTGCAAGGTGGGTTTTTACTGTTGATTGCCCTGATATTAAAAAAACAATGCCTGCAGCAACGAACAAATCCATGCTGTCTTCCATACTTCACATACTACACAATGTGAGCCACAACAATAGCCCTCATGTTGGTGAACAAATCAATGCTCTCACTCCTCAGACGGTGCTCTGGGGTCAGTGCTTAGTTTGAGCTGGTGGTTTCAGGTGGTCAGCACCTGAACTTAATCATTGACACCAGCGCTTGACCACCAGTTAAGACATCTGGGCCTAGATGTATCAAGATTCCATTTTGCGAATCTTAAATAGCGATTTTTAGCGAATCGCTATTTAGAATTAGCAAAATGGAATGTATGTAAAAAATCGCTTTTTTTTTAGCGATTCCTTATTATTCTTTATTTGCGAATTCGCATTTTGTGAATTCGCAAATAAGGACTAATTTCCCATGCATTCCTATGGGCCAGGAGGCCCATAGGAATGATTGTGAAGTAATTCTCAAATTGCGAATTCGCAATTTGCTATTCGCAATTTGAGAATTATTTCAAGGGTGCAGGGGTGTCTCATGGACACCCTGCTGCACCCCTGAAACTTACATGTGTGTGCATATGGCGCACATACATGCCCTATGGGCATGTATGTGTGTCACATGCCACCCTCAAAGTTGCAAAATGTTGGGTTTTGAAAGGATTTCGCAAATTATCACGAACCTCAAATTGGTGTTAATTTGCGATTCCTTAACCTGAATTCGCAATTGAAAAAAGCTTCATACATGGCATTTAAGGTATCGCAAAATTGCGATTCCTTAAATGCTTAAGCAAAATAAGGAATCGCAAATTTTTGCGATTCCTTATTTTGCTAATTCCACATACATCCCAAAAGATGCAAAATGTCCGTTTGCGATTCGTTAAGGCCGAAATTCTGCGAATTTCGGCCTTAACGAATCGCAAAAGGCTTGATACATCTAGGCCTAAGTGATTTGCCCAGAATCACAGGATGTTGAACTGAAGCCAAAACTCGAACCTGGTCCCCCAGCTCCACAGTTGGCAGTTCTGGCCATTATGCACATCCTCTCCCCCTTGTATGGTTTGTTTGTTCTGTGTTAGGCAGCTCTAACAGGAGAAATGGCTGGTCAAATCTGCCTCATGACCGGAGCCCCGGCACTTATGTTTTTTACAAATTAACCAGTGGTGCTCAGCAACACAGGTGGCTGTGCTTATAGAATGGTATGTGCAAAGCATGTGCGTTATGAAAGCAAATCCTCAACATAAGTGCCACGATTTGAAGATCAACAGTCACTTCCCCAAACTGACAGATGCGAACTCTAATGGTGGCAGAGTCCACTGAATAAAACCCTTTCCATACCCTAATTTGGCTGCCCCACATTAAAATGCAGGGTACCAGCCTCACTCAGGCACACAGAAGAGAAAACATTTGGAAAAGCTAAATATCTTCATACATGGGAGAGGGAGATTATTCCATGTTTGCCATGTTTTAGCAAGTAGGCTGCATGCAAAAAACGTGACAAACATGGCATAATTTCTCTTTCTCATTTATAGTGTGATTTGGCTTAACTTGCCCAAAATTACAAACTTTAAAGAACGTGTGGCTTGGAAAGCAGTTTTTGCCTCAGACATGACAGCGCACATGCCCAACTAGAATAATGGAGTCAGAGAAAATTGGCAGATTTTCAGTGAGCACTCACATCTCTACACCCCCGGCACACATTTCAGTCAGTGGCAGGGTTGTGAGAGAAGAGGGAAGGCAGCACGCACAGCACCATATGCCAATATCGGCAACACGCTCCCCATCACACATACAGAAATCGCCTGATGAAATATACAGACAAGACAACTTTTTCGTGCAGAAATTGCTGCAGATTTATTTGCATACAAAAATATGCCAACATGGTGCGTTAGCTTACGGGCAATCCAAAGGCAGGCAGCCCTTCCGCTGCCTGCCCACCTGATGAGCCAAATTGCACCGTGGCCCTAGCCAATCAGTGCTTACCAATTTTGGGAGCGGGACCACCAGTCCACCAATCTACTCACACCCCCTGAGGGGGGAAGGGGCATTCCAGGCAGCCCCCGGTTGCTCAGGTTTACAACCGCCTGTAGGACTAGCGGGCCGCCGTCGCTCCTCCAGGGTTCACAGCAAGGACTTCCTTGGGATGTTTGGCATTTGCAACCTTGTTGTGCTCCTGAAGAGGGTTTTCCTGTGTACGTTTCAGGCTCTGGATCGCCCTGTAACTCCACCTGCAACACAAAATAACAAGTTAACAGCCTCTCCCACCCACTGTATTTACGCCGGGTAAGAGGTAGGGAGGGGAACGGCGTGAAGGATTTCAGCCAAAAGAGAACGCTAGGTAGGCAGGAGAGGTACTTATACCTATCTCCCCGCCCGCCAGTGCCCTGAAATGACGCACGGCGCGTGGACCCAGAGGGGTCCCTCAGCACTAGGCTGTTACTGTGTGCCCTCATGTGGCAGTAAGGCGGCCACCATCTTATGGGGGTCCTTCGCGTGGACCGCGGGCAGCCACATAGTGACAATAATGGCAACACACTCCCCATCACACATACAGCAATCTCCTGATGAAATAAACAGACAAGACACCTTTTTTGTGGAGAAATTTGCTGCAGGTTTATTTGCATACCAAAATATGCCAACATGGTGGGTTAGCTTACGGGCGATCCAAGGGCAGGCAGCCCCTCTACTGCCTTCCCACCTGAAGAGCCAAATTGCACTGTGGCCCTAGCCAATCGGTGCTTACCAATTTTGGGGGAGCGTTTACCCCTCCCACCTGTGGACCGCCAGTCCACCCATATACTCATGCCCCCTGAGGGGTTGGAGCATTCCAGGCAGCCACCGGTTGCTCAGGTTTACAACCGCCCGTAGGACTAGCGGGGCACTGTCGCTCCTCCAGGGTCCACCATGAGGACGTCCTGCGGATATTTGGCATTTTCATCCTTGTTGCACTTCTGAAGAGAGGACCCCTGTGTACCTTTCAGCCTCTGGATTGCCCTGTAACTCCACCACAGCTCTGGGTGTGGCCACCGTCATAACCAGGGCCCCCCACCAAGGCAGGCATTCTTACCTACATCCTGCTGATTCCAGGGCCTCTCCCAGGTCCAGCAAAAACAAGTCCATGCCCACTCTAGACAGGTGAACCCCATATTTTTCTAAACACCCTGTGGACTTGGCATGCAGTTTCCTCCTCCCCAAGAGAATCAGATCATTGCCTCCCAGGTGTATGACCAGGATGTTGGGAGGGGAGAAATGCCCCCTAGTCTATGCTGCAGCTTCTTCAGCAAGCTGTTTCAACGCATGCCTGGGTACCCCAACCGAATTATCTTGGTGGTGGAAAACCCATGCCGCCATTTCCTGCTTTCCACTCACTGTGCCACTCTCAAGAGGAGGCCGGAATGGCCATTCACCCAGACCTTTGATCCTGGTCCAGCAAAAACAAGTCCATGCTCACTCTAGAGAGGTGAACCCCATCTTCTTCAAAACACCCTGTGGACTTCGCATGCAGCAGACCCTGTCTAAAGCCAATCCCCCTCTGCTCAATGGATTTGCGCCTGGCACTGATAGCTCTCCTGTGTGAGGTTTCCACAGCTTCCCCTGGCAGGGCCCCTCACCACACTAAACATGGGGTCCTCTCTGACCACCATAACTCAGATGGCCCCAATTGGTTGTTAAATCTACACCTGGAGGAAAACATTCCTTACAGCAGTGCCCTCCTACCCAGGAAAGTCAAATCAATGCCTGCCAGTTGTATGATCAAAATGTTGGGAGGGGAGACACCCCCCCTAGCCTGTGCCGCAGCTTCTACAGCAAGCTGTTCCAGCGCATGCCTGGGACCCCCAACCAAATTAACTAAGTGGTGGAAATACGCCTGCCTCCATTCTCGTGCCACTCTCAAGACGCACAAGAGGCAATTCACCCAGATCTTTTATCCTAGCAAAATAAGAAACGCTAGGTTGCCAGACACATATATTGAAGCACTGCACGCCATCCTATACCACTACTCAAGATTGCACATAATTTCACACAATAACACTGCACTCCACCAAACGTCTGATGCATCACAGGGTTGCTTTCGGTGTACTCCAAATTCACACTGTACATAATTCATACAACCTGTCCTCCAGCCACTCTCCTGGGTGGCTTACGGACGGAAGTACCATTAAAACATTTGGATTACCATCGTCCCACCTGTATGATGTGCTCCGCTTACATGCCCGCCCTGAAAGCTGCAGTCACTGCCCCTATTCTGACTGCAAAGGTGCTTGCCAGGACCCGCATTGCCTGACATTGTAAAGAATGCCTACATTACCTGCTCAACCTGAAATTTGGTAAGGGCCGAGCTGTCAGCATGAATCAGTATATAACCCTCTCTTGAAGGGCGAAGGGCCAGGTCTCCTTGGTGGCGCAGCACACCCATATATGTAAGTACATAAGTAGAGCTGCCTGCCTTCACTTGAATAATGGACAAGCCAACTTTTCTTAATACATTGTAGCCTTTTAGGGCTTTAATACCTTGTTTCCCCAACATGGGACAGCCGCACCCTATTAGATGTAATCCTCCTAAACTGGCCTAGCTGGACCGGCTATCCGGGCAGGGGGTGTTTGTAACTGAAGCAACCTGTAACATGGCCCGGGTCCATTGTGCAACTGCTTTGCTGAGTTGGCCCAGACATTTGCACAGCCCATTTTGATTGCTAAACCATGCCGAACACTTGGCTGGTGTCAAATCTGGTTAGAGGGAATATTTGTATTGTGCCCACCATTGCAGTCACTACACACTTTTTGGGGTGACCCTTACACAGCCCACCAGGGTTACTTACAGTAGCCCGATCCCAGGCACCCCTACCTGCTGACCAACTTTGACCCTTGATGCCTAAACAGCAAAAGCCCTAGTTTGCTAGATTCCCATTATAATGTTCTGGCACAGCCCACCTTATGAGGGTTCGCTGTGTCCCCTCTGCCTCCCTGCAAGTAACCTTGGTACTTAATACAGCTCCCTTACTGTGCTTGCCTGACTCAAGGACAACTGGCAAAACACGCTGCCTAGCAGCTTGGTGAAGGGGATGTTTGAGCCAAAAGTACCCCGGTCCGTGTTTTCAGCATTTTATCCAGTTGGAGGCTCCTGTTCATTTGGAGTGTTTCAGTGTCCTGACAAGGCATACCCAATATTCTGTTCAACCTTGGACACTATATCTCTATGATGTATACAGGTTCAACTAATCGATGGGCTTAGAATTATGTGACTTTAAGCAAGGGAGTCCTCGCATACTGACCGTGAATCCCTCCTTTCCTACAGTAATTATGCCTGTTTAGTTTATCTGTGGTGTTTTCCTCCCAGGATTCCAAGGCTGTTTACTGCTAAACCATATGAGCTGCTGCTGACATTAGAGATGGCAATCTCCCCGTTGCCCCTTGACTTATACACCGCCGCCTAATGTGCTACGTTGTAAGTGCTGAAGTACCGCTTACGTCATTTCACCTTGGGAAGATACAATAACACAGCATTGGTGATGAGAACCATCATAAGCACAAACTTACATGGACAACCCCCCATAGAGAATATCTCTACCCAGCCGTAAGCCCAGAGATACACATGCAGTAATCCCACAGATGCATCTTGGAGGTATGTTAACCTGCCACACCATCTGCTTCTACCTGCTCCTGAAGTGGAAGCTTGTTGCCCAGGGGTATCACCTCTCCACCCCTGAAACTCTCAATGAATCAGCTGGCTGAAGCTGTGACTTAATGCGTTATATTTGTTTGCCCAAGCCTGATGAAAGTAAAATTGTATTCCTTTATTCGGAGTCGGGGTGAACTGAGGTGGGAGGGGGACTAATATCTTCCCTTGCAGTACCGGCCTTATTGTCTTAACCAAATTTTGGCATACACCTGTTGCTGAAATTGGTCCTTCAGATCTCTGACTCTATCCCATTGCAGCATGAACCTGTGGCTTTGCCTAATGTAAGCTGTATGTATGTGTCAAACAAGATGCGTATTTGGTCCTGCCGTAACTCTTACGTCACTTCACCTTGGGAAGATACATTAACACAGCATTGGTGATGAGAACCCACATAAGCACAAATTACATGGACAACCCCCCATGGAGAATGTCTCTACCCAGCCGTAAGCCCAGAGATACACATGCAATAATCACACAGATGCATCTTAGAGGTATGTTAACCTGCTACACCATCTGCTTCTACCTGCTCCTGAAGTGGAAGCTTGTTGCCCGGGGGTACCACCCCTCCACCCCTGAAACTCTCAATGAATCAGCTGGCTGAAGCTGTGACTCAATGCGTTATATTTGTTTGCCCAAACCTGATGAAAGTAAAATTGTATTCCTTTATTCGGAGTCGGGGTGAAGTGAGGTAGGAGGGGGGACTAATATCTTCCCTTGCAGTACCGGCCTTATTGTCTTAACCAAATTTTGGTACACCTGTTGCTGAAATTGGTCCTTCAGATCTCTGACTCTATCCGATTGCAGCATGAACCTGTGGCTTTGCCTAATGTAAGCTGCATGTATGTGCCAAACAAGATGCGTATTTGGTTGTGCCGTAACTCTGAGAGGTCTGCTGGCTCTAAATCACAGAACTCTGTTGATACTTCACTTCCTGGAGTCCTATTATCGCCCTCGGGGCTGGAAAGCTAGGTGAACCTGCTGGGAGCTGTACCTGTGACCATGTGTAAATGCCGTCCCCTACCGGGGTGCAATAGTCCTAAAGCTTCCATCTTTCTAAATTGAGGACTACCCACACTTGGAGAGCTCAAACCCTCTCGAGTCATAATTGTTTGCACTGTCAAGGTAGCCTAGGTGATTGCTCCCTTGAGTCCTGTATGGGGCCTAATTCACACTTAAAGAAATGCCTACTCTCTTGAAGTAGATGATTCCCGATGGAACTGGCGGCTACTACTGTTACTCCCACCTGCAAATACTAGGCTCGGAAAAGGAACACTTGCTCATGACCCCTCGGTTCTGGCCGGCCTTTGTATAAGCCAGGATATACAGAGCGCTAAAGGCTCTACTTGGTCCTAATGGCCGGACAGCCCTAACAAACCCATAGAGACAAGATGAGGCATGCTATCCTGCTACAAACTCTGCGGAAACAACCACATGTGCTAGCTTGCCCAAACATCCGGAAAAGCATGCCAACCAACAAACCAACTCCAGCACTTGGGGTCATGCAGCCACTCCATGGCCTGAATACTAACCAGGTTAAATTATGGATGGTATCAAAGGACCCATCTCTTGGCGCATGCTTGCCACACTTTTAACTGTATCACCCTAATCAGTAAAGCAATGCTGGGTAGCATGCAAAGTAGAGCCATCTACTTTGGCTTACAATTTTATCATGTAAAATGTTGCTTTATTTACCATACTTGTGTACGCCTATGCACTTTGATGGTCTGAACGACCGAATAAAGTTAATGATGATGATGATGCTAAGCCCACACAGGACTCGCCTGCCTGTGCGAGCAGACCAAGCATTCATCGCTCCCCAAACCATCCGAACTGTCAATGATAACCCTCGGCTGTTGTGCCCTTTTGCCCCACCCAACTTAAAAAAGTTGGACATGACCCGGTTTCAAGGTTAGGATACTAGTCAAGGGCATATCGTAGGTGAGGCATGTCAGGGTGGCCAATCCTCCCTTCAGATCAAAACAAAATATTGATTAACAAGACTGCTCATCTTATTGCAGAAATTGTCCCCACATGCTGGCCCAGGTGTACCTTAAGGGGTAATTATCTTGCACCGTTATCCAGTTTGCCAATTGCACGTTTAAAAGTACTTATTAAAGCCACCGGCTGTGCTACTGGTTCTGGCCCGAACCTAGACGCTCTTGACATTGGGTAAAAACATAGAAGCTGGCTTCTGAGCTTGGTATTGCCTGCCGCATGGTCCAGCCTCCTCTGTTTTTATACCTGTCAATTAGCTCAGCCTGTGAGCAATGCTATGGCTAACTCGTATGGATAACACACCAAAATACCACTTTGTGAGATGGCATGATCAGCCTGCATCAAATCAAATGTGCCACCTGCAGGTTTAAAGATTATTTTGCCATGCCACCACGTGGCCTATTGGTTCTGACCCAAACCCTTGCTCTTTCTTTGTCATTGGCTTACAACATTACAGCTGAAGTCTGTGTTTAGCATAGCGTGCTGCATGGTTCACCCTCTTCTGTCATTGCCTCCCTATATATTATCCACCCATAACCTTACGCCCCAAAATTCTATCGCTTTGCCTTTGGGTCATTAGTTGTTAGGGACGCTGGATATATTCCAGCACAGAAGGCAAAGATGAGGTATTAGATATGAGTTGACTTAAACAAACTCTCCTAGCTAAACTTAGTAACGTTCTACACTTGCCTAGATGCCCTCTCAGAGTGAATACATACACCTCCCCTGGTAGTCCCTTGTCCTTGAGTTAATTTGAACTAGTATGTATGTAACACTAACCACTAAATCTGTATTAGCTTTTGTGCTTCTACCATTCTTATGTGAATTAGAGCTTTTCGATTTGTATCTTAGATGTAACGTATGGCTCTGAAGTCTCTATTTAATGTACCTGGTCCTTTTGAAAAGCGCTCTGACACCTTTGGTTAAAGTTTTGCTCTATAAAATTCACATTAAATAAATCCAAATTAAATGTGCGCTGGCAGACCTGTCCCCCCACACCCGACGAGCCCAGCAACCCATGAATGCGTAAAATTAGCATGCCTGACACCGGAGCTGCAATGCCGCAGAACATTGGTCCGCCAGTGCAGAGCCTGCGACTACCGCAGGAAAGGTGCAGCTATCAACATTGATTTGGTTGGATGCCCATGGCATCCGACAGCCTAAGCCAATCACAACTGGGCCACGGGCCCTAGACCCATGTCACCCTAGCCACAATAATCCAGCATTCAGTCTATGTTATGTTATGTTAACATGTTTTGTATAGCACACAGCAAGGAGGCGTCCCAGCGCTGAAACAGAACATAGAGACTGGAGATCAGAAGAAGGCACTAGGCTGTGGGGAAGAGATAGGTTTAATAGCTCTGCGAAAGACCATGTAGTTCTCCATGGCATGGATGGAGAATGGCAGAGCATTCCAAGCTTGGCAGCCAAGAAACAGAAAGAGCGCCCGCCCGACCGTACCCTCCTCATTCAAGGCACAGTCCCCAGATGTTGTCCGGTTAAGTGAACTTGGAGCATAGGGGAGTAAGGTGACAGCAGATTGGACAGAATGGCCGGTGAGGACAATTTCAAGATTTTAAATACAGTGCAGAGGACCTTAAATTCCACTCGGCTGACAAGAGGAAGCCAGTGCAGCTGACGGATTGCCCTAGAGGTGGGGCATGTGCTGGGGAGACCTAGCAGGGTTCTAGCATCTTCATTTTTAACTTACTGTTATCTCAGGGTTTCGGTCTTGTTAACTCCTAAGTACAGTGCATTGGCATAATCCAGTCTTGATAAGCTGGAGGACATGATGATCATTTGCCTAACAGATGGGTAAAAAAACAAGCAACGGTTTATGCCCCCGAAGTATGCCAAAGCAGGTCCATACAACTTTCTTGGTTTGAAATTGAAAGCTGAGGTCCTAGTCGACCCAGACTCCAAGATCTTTCACCACCTGCTTAGGAGTAGGTGCACAGCCTGGTATGGATGACAACCACCAGTCCTCCCACAGCTCTAGATGATTTCTCAACATCAGGATGTCTGACTTGCTAGAGTTTGATTGGAGACAATTGTCAGTCATCCACTCTGCAACAGCCGTGAGATCTTCCTGAAACTTAGATGGTGCACTCCGGGTGTTGTCAGAGAGAGCCACCACCAGCTGTGTATCATCTGCATATAATACAATGGAAAGTCCTGTGCTCCTTGCCAGGACCGCCAGAGGTTGGACAAAAAGCCTGAAAAGCGAGGGGCTCAACACGGAGCCCTGCAGGACCCCTTGTTTGTTGGCATGGAACGTGGAGGTGAACAGAGGGGCTACAACCTGGAAGGTCCTGTTAGAGAGAAAGGAAGCAAACCAGGCCAAGGCCGGGCGCACAACACCTGCCTCCTTCAGCCTGCGTAACCGGATTCAATCAGAGACCGTATCATTATACATACTCAGCTGCTGCAACTTCGTGTCTGGACATTCACCCTCTTCTACAGTGAAGTTAATGAACACAATTTACATCTGTGGCCTGCACCAACATTAAACATGTGTTGCTTTTCATTTCAGAAAAAAACCAAGCGAGGATATGGACTTCTGCTTTTCCAAAAGGTGAGAAGTGTAAATCTGGGCCAAACATATTTAGGGGGCCCTTGTTTAAGAGAGCTTTGAATTTATGGTCCGGTTTCAGCTCCTTCATGCCAGGCTAACTCGTCCAAATTCTAAGGGGGTCATTATGAATGCGGAATTCCCGCATCCTCCGGGCCGGCGGAAGCCACCGCCGGCCCGGAGGATGCGGGAAAACCGCAGCGGAGCCTCCACAGACCCACCGCCAAATTAGGATGGCTGGTGGGTCTGATAATCTGTCCGCAGCTTTTCCGCCGCGGTCGGAAGGCGACCGCGGCAGAAAAGCACTAACATGTCTGGTGGTGTCTATCAGACACCGCCAGGCATATTAGGATGTCTGCAATTCTATGCTTTTCCACGGCGGCTTTTCCGCCGTGAAAAAGCATACGGACCTTCACTTCGGGGGCCCGTTGCGGGCCCCCTGGGTGAAGGGGTGGTGGGGGGTGCACATGGGGGGTACCTATGGTACCCCCTGCATTTGCGTGCACAATGCAGCAGGCACCGCGCGGTGCCTGCCGCTTTGTGCATGCAAATGCTGTGCATGCATTTTTTACATTGGGGCGGGTGCAGCTTGAAGCTGCACCCGCCGCAATGTTAGAGATAGAGGATGTGACCGCCACCCTGGCGGTCACATCCTAATCAGATCGGAGGGAACGCCGCAGCCCATGCGGACGTTCCCTCCTCCTCAGGGGTCGCGGACGGACTCAAGTCCGTCCGCGATCCTAATCGACCCCTAAGTGTGCTTACTTCTGATATTCCGTGCTCATAACGTGTTTTGATTGAAACACCACAGCAGTTCAACCCAATATTACTGTAGGGCATCTCTAAAAGCCTAGCTATTTCCCACTTGCATTCTAATCTGATCTAAAGGAACCTTTTAGTTGTCACAATGTGATAAGTGATGTACCCCGGGGACAGGTTGGAGTGAATGCTGTGCCAACCGAGTGGGCTTCCTACCATCGCATATAATAGGCCAGTTTCAACAAACAATGGCAGCCATCCTCCGATGGAATTTTCTTGAGGCCATAAAGCTAAGAACCCAGTTGCCGCAGGTGGTGTCCACCCTGCCTAAGTTGGGTCGACAGGGCTGCTTACTCTCCGGGGTGTTCAGTAAACTGCTTCCCCGTCTACTGCTGACTGACTGAACCGGGAACAGAGCCCCCACCGCAGGAAGGCCACCAGACACCAGGACCCCAGGCTTCCACCACATCCGAAGACAGAAGGAACTCCCATACTGTGCGCACCCTCCCTTACCCAGAGCCAAGTTGCCAACCACAGGCTCGGCATTGTCGGTCTTCTTTGTCTACAAGGAAGGCAAAACGGAATGGTGGCCCACAGCATGCCCTCCACACAGCTAGGAACAGGACCCATGCCCACTCGTAAGGCGCAGCTGTGCACACTAGGCACCATGCACCAAAAGGCCCCAATCCCCCCCCAGATTTTCTCAAAGGGGGCGGTTGGTGTGATTATGGTGTGGCTTAAAATCCATCAACTGGAAAGTTGACTAGCAGTTGTAGGGGGTTGAGCACGATTAATCCCAGCTAGGCGACCCCGGAGTACATGTGAGGCCAAATTCAACCCACATCAGTCTCAGGCCAACTGCAACGACGGAGAACCTGAATGGACAATACACCCAAGTAAACGTGCGAAACCCTTACCTGTGTTGGCGCACCTGCCCCCTCTCTCCAAAGCCATCCAGTTGCCCAGATCCCCACCCGCTGCAAGGGACGCGGTCATGCCTACGGGACGCATCAGCCCAACCCGAACTGGAGCCCAGAGATAAGAAACACAATGGGAGGGGCTGTTCACCGACTGCCACAAACAGCACTGTATGCCTCCCCCAGACACCCCAAACTGCTCGTCCAGGATGCGTCAGCCCTGTCAGAGTGCCTCGTCCACGCACTAATTCGAGCTGGAATACCGCCCCAGTAGGCCAATTGCTGGGCACTGCAGTACTGCTGGAGGGCCCGCGCATACTTGCTGCTCTGCCACTCCCGTGTGGACATGTGGTTGGGTGAAGAGAGCTCTGGCAAGTGCGCCACCCCTACCGGGTCCAGTTCCATGGCGTCTGTACAACCTTAAAGAAATCCGGGCATGGGGAGATTATTTTACAAATGAGGGGCATGAGCGAGATAGAAAAGGGACAGCACGCACCCGAGACGGAGCATGTCCTGGCATAGCAGCGCGCCCCCTCCCTCATAGTGTGACCAGCCTGCCCCCTGCTGTGGCAACAGCTTGTTTTTTTTAAGTTTAAAGTTTATTGAAAAAGAAATTGTATCATACATAGAAATAAATATCATATATGGTAAAATCACAATAAAAAAATTCTATGTCTAATGAAAAGAGGGGGGAAGAGGGGAAGAAATGAAGAAGAAGGAGGGGGCAAACAGCATGGAACAATAAATGGGAGAAAACATTACCTGAACAATAATTCTCATTTATCAACGGTAACAGTTGTAAGTAGAATATGAAACATTAACATCAAAAAAGAATCCATAAAAAGGATAAAGGAGTAATAACAAAAGATAATCATCTGGAATATAAAGTAAAAAGACAACAGAGAATTTATGGAGGTTTCCTAACTTCAGCCGGAGTATTACCCATTGTAGAAGAAGTTGAAGCTGAGTCCGTTAGATATGAGGATTAGGGGAGCCTTAAAAGATCTCTTTTAATGCATAAGGAAATAGGAGAGACAGTTCCTGTGTCTAATCTGTGTTGGAAACAAACAGCATTCCACCAAGCCTTAAAAGTAACTTTCTCAGTCTGTTTCCAATTAGAAGTAATTAGATGAAGGGCTATCGCTAGTAACAAGTCAATTAATGAGGGACTGGAGGTGGGGCACGGCCAGGAGGGTGATAGGGAACCTAAAAAGATGTTGGAAATGGAAAAAGGGAGTTGGGTATGGAAAATCTTATTAATTTGGGACCAAACTAAAAGTCAAAAGCATGAAAGAGAGGGGCAATCAAAAAGCATATGTTTTAAATCAGCTGAAGAGCTTTTACATGCCCAACAGGCTGAGGAGAGGTCTGCAGAAAAGGAGGCTAATTTCATTGGAGTGAAAAGAAGGCGGTTGTCGATGAAATATAGAGTTTGAGATGTATTAGCTGCTCTTGACGTTTTATGAATCTTTAACCATAATTTGTCCCAAAATGAACTAGACCAACATTCAACAAGATCCTTTTCCCAGGCCAATTCAGATTTTCCTTTGGGCTCATCAGAAGAGACAAATACATGTCTATAAAGAGAAGAGGCCGAAGTAGTAGTAGACAATAAAGGAAAGAGATTAGAACATTTGGCAGGAACACCTGTATTATGTGACAAGGAAGATAGATATTGCTAAAGAGAAGGAAGAAGTGAATCTTATTGAGATTTACAGGAGGAGGGTAAAGAAAAGTGTGATTGGAGATCTGAAAAAGAAAGAGGAAGATTATTTGATACTAATTGAGAAATCCAGAGTACACCTTTGGATCTCCATGATTTCCAATAAATGGTACGGCCTTTGATACGTAATAGGTGATTATGCCAAATAGGTTGTTGATCTAATGAAGAAAAAGCAGGATAGGAGGACGGAAGGTGAAGTGTTAATATTTTACGTGTATGGGAGATCACTTGAGGGCGATAAGAAGAAATATTGTTAGTAAAAGCAAGAGATTCATTAAACTGAAAAGGAGCTATAAATGATTTCTCAATATTCAACCAGACAGTAGGATGAATATCATGAACAGGATCATAAGAGAGCCAACGAGAAGATTGTCTTAAGCAAAAAGCATAATGATAAGCTTTGAAATCAGGAAATTTGAGTCCGCCAGAGAGTTTATCAGCTTTGAGAGCATGAAGGGCTATTCAAGGGGACTTTTTCTTCCAAAGGAATTTGTTTAATATAGAATCGATTTTTTTTAAATAGAAACCAGTAATATGAACCGGAATCATAGATAAAAGATGTAAAATTAGCGGAGAAAGCATCATTTTACTAGAGTCTAGGCGACCCCACCAGGAGAGAAAAAGTGGATGCCAATGGTTGATAGATGCTGACAAAGTTTTGGAGAGATTGTCAAAATTTCCTTTTAAAGTTTCTGGAATGGCAGGCGAGAACCATAAACCTAAGTATTTCATTTTGGAGGATTTCCAAGAGAAGCCAGTAGAGATAAAATCTTGTTTTAAACAAAGAATATTTAAAGGAAGAATTTCACATTTATCCGAGTTAAGTCGGTATCCGGATAATTGAGAAAAAATATCAACTTGAAAGAGGAAAGCTGGAAGAGAAGTAGAGGGATTAGAATAATAAAGAAGGATGTCATGAGCGTAGACAGACAATTTAACATGTGAAGTATCGAGTTTAAAACCAGAGACATTTTCATCTAACCGAATTTTCATTAAAAAGGCTCTAGGGCAATTATAAATAAAAGGGGAGATAAGGGGCTGCCTTGACGAACTCCTCTAAAAAGAGAGAAGTAATCAGAGGATTTCCCATTAAGAAAGATAGAGGCTTTCGGTCCAGAATATAATAATGAAATGAGAGCAATTCATTTAGCAGGAAACTCAATCCACTTAAGTGCTTGGAACATAAAATCCCATTCAATTCTATTGAATGCTTTTTAATGCTATAGCAGTAATGGGTTAATTAAGGGAAGAGGCCTTTCTTAAAATATTAAAGAAAACTCTGGAATTGTCTGAAGATAATCGACCCTTGGCAAAGCCAGATTGTGCCGGGCCAATAATATTAGGGAGAACGGGATCAATATGAAGGGCAAGAATCTTTGCAAAAATCTTATAATCTAAATTAATTAAAGAGATCGGACGATCATTTTTACATAAATAGAGGTCTTTATTATCTTTGGGGATTAAACAGATGACGGCTTCTTGAAAAGAACCTGAAGAGAAAGCGTCTTTCACAAAAAACTGATAAAGCAATAAAAGATGTGGAAGTAATAAGGAGGCAAAGTGGGCATAGAATTCGATAGTAAAGCCATCAGGGCTAGGTGCTTTACCCCTTTTTAATTTTTAAACAGCATTTTTAATTTCAGTGAAAGTGATGTCCAAATCCAATGAGATAAAATCCATGTCATATGAAAGTGGGGGAGGAATGGAATGAAAGAAAAAGGAAAGCGCAGCAGAGGAAGGTTGTTGCTCTGGTGTGTATAGCTTCTTATAAAAAGAGACAAATTCATTGAGAATATCATTATCTTTGAATAACGAATCGCCGGCATTGTTACGACTGGATTCAATTTTAGTCCGCTCCAGATGGCTTTTCAAATAATTTGCAAGTAGTTTGCCTATCCTATTTTGGCCTCCATAATACCTGGCACTGCTTCTTAAGAAATAAGATGAAGCAGCCTCTGTAGAGGACTTAATAAAGGATATTTTTGCCTCAATAAGATTCTTTAAGGAGACTTCAGAGTTAGAACAGTAATAAGAATATTCAAGATGTTTAATTTTGGCCAATAACTGGGTATTTTTGGCTTCAAAAGACTTCTTTTCCCGTGAAACAAAATTTATAATAAAACCTCTAGCCGCCGCTTTAAAGGAGTTCCAAACCATTACTGGAGAAGAGTCTGGAGTAGAGTTAATAGAGAAGAATTCAGAGGCAAACGATGTGAATTGGCCTGTGACGTTGGGATCCGATAACAATGAATTATTAAAACGCCATCTGCCAGCTTGAGGGGAGAAAGGTAGCAGATAAAAATGCACATAAACTGGAGCATGATCTGAAATTAGGATGGAACCAATCTCGGAGTGAGAGTCAAGTTGGGACAAAGGTATAATGAGGAAAAGATAATCTATTTTAGATTGTGAGTTGTGGGGAGGAGAGTAAAAAGTATATTCCTGTTGGTCTGGATTACAATGCCTCCAAATGTCAGTTAAAACTTTGAGTCGTATGGCAGAGGTGAATTGTGGGTGCATCTTGGTGTAAGAAAACTTTACAGAAGAATGTCTATCTAAAATAGGGTCAAGGACCTGGTTACAATCACCACCGAAAATAACATAGTCATCATTAAACATGACAAGCTGATCCGAAATCTGATTCCAAAACACATTATCAACAGTAACAGGTGCGTAAACATTGAACAATATTAAAGGTATTTGATCGATTAATATTTTAACAATCACCCAACGACCCTCAAGATCATTATCCTGATGGACTACTGAAAGATGGTGTTTTTTATGAGACAATGTAGATAAACCATTTTTCTTTCCTAAGGCAGGGAAAGAGAAAATGTGACCCACCCAACCTCTTTTCAGTTTAACTGCTTCAGCATCTGATAAGTGAGTTTCTTGAATAAAAGCAATATCAGTATTTAATCTAGCTAGATGGGTTAACACATCACATGTTGTCTTTTTTATAGGATTATTAACTCCTTTAACATTCGCAAGTTATAACCCTAAATGAGAACTATTGAAGTGAACATGCACAATTAATATAAAAGTGTCAAAATCGTATCTATCAAATAGAATATATACAATAAGAATTAGAATACAAGTAATAAAAGAATTCGGGATTCTATCGGTAACAATAACATGCGCAATTTTTATTAAATTGAAGAATATCTATCAAATAGAATGAGAGCAACAAAGAGGCCAACAGAATAGAAATGCAAAATGTTATTACCTGGGAGAGAAAGAAGAAAGAAGACCAGAAAGAGAAATAGATTCAGGATGAGGTAGGAAAATAGGATAAAGAGAAAAGGTATAAAGAAAAAAGGAATATTGGGTAATGGAAAAATGAAGAGACAGCAGAAGAGAAAGGGGAGAAACAGGGAAAAGAAAGATGAAAAAAGAAGGAAGAGAAGACCAAAGATGGAATTTAATAATAATAAATAATAATAATAATAATACTGATACTTGTAGAGTACGAACAGCTACCTCACTTGGAAGTGTCCCGGCGCTATGTGAGCAGCTAGCTGAAACCAGTAGCAAAGAGAAGAAAAACAAAGGGTAGATTTACTAGGTAAAGAGCCAAGTCTTTAATTGCTTTCTAAACCCATATTCCGAAGTTGCAGACCGGATGGAGAGCGGTAGGGCGTTCCACAATTTCACCGTACCAGCAGAGAAGGTCCTGCCTCCAAGTCGGGCCTTTCTGACTCGCGGGGCGTGGAGTCGAAGTAAGGAATTTGAGTGCAGGAGCCTCGCCTGATGGTAACGGGGGAGTCTCAGTTTTAAATAGTTAGGGCAGGTGCCCTGTAGTGCCCTTAAAGCCAAGGTCAAAGCTTTAAATTAATAATAACATATGACACTGAACAAAAACATCAAAGAGACATACCACAGAAAAACAATGAGACTGGGGGTGGTGGAACCACATGAGGAAATGAACACACCAAACCGGAGAGACCACAGGGACGTGCGCAGGGAGAAATGACCTCCAAGTGAACAAGAAGAAGGTACAAACCAAGGGGGTCACAAACCGCATCTAGAAGAAGCCAAAAGAGATAATGTTAACAAATTAAAATCACAACAAAATCAGAATACAATACAAAATACAGAGTTCAAAATACACAGCACAAAATATAAAATACAAAAGAAGAGAAGAACAAGGACATCATGACGGAACAACACTCCAATATATAGAGAATTTATGCACAATATTTATGAACGAGGGATCTCCATCGAGTCATTTGTACAAGAGTCAAGAAACTGCTGGAGCAACGCCGGGTCTTCATAATTCGTTGTCTTGTTGATATAAGTCACTTTAAATAAGCAAGGGTGGAATAATCCATAGCGAGCATTCAGGGAACGAAGTGCAGATCTCATATCCAGAAATTTCTAGCGATGATCTGCATTAGATTTGGCGTAATCCTGAGCAATGAAAAGATTGGATCCTTTCCAAATGATTTTTCCTTTCTGCTTGGCAGACTGAAGTACCTTGAGTAAATCAGTATACTCCAAAAAGTACAGAATTAAACCTCTGGGTTTTACTTTAGAGGAAGAAGAAGTAGAGATACGCGAAGGTGGACCTAGGCGATGAGCTCGTTGGATATTTAAAGCTGGAGTGTTTGGGAGACCAAGAAGCTGGGGTAAAAAGGATTGGGAAAAGGTGATAGGGTTTGATCCTTCAAGTCCCTCTGCAAGTCTGTAAATGCATAGGTTATTACGCCTGTTTTGGTTTTCCAAATTTTCCACTTGTTGCTTGAGACTTTGAATTTCTCTATGCATCTTCGGAACTTGATCAGTTAGAACTTGAACTGAAGTGATGGTTTTCTCAAGATGATCAACTTTTTGCTCCGTATGAGACCAGTTGTCTTCAAGGCTTTGAAGTCGAGCGTTAGTGTCTGCCATGTAGGGTTTGATAGAACGAATTTCCTCCATGTAAGGTTTGAGTGAGCGAATTTCTTCTAGTAGAAGCTCCATAGAGATAGAAGAATTTGTGTTGGTAGGCGATGGGGGATTCGCTTTTACTCGTTTCCCTGGAATAGAAGCAGACGCAGAGGGTAATTTAGAAGTAGCTTTTGTGTTCGAACGAGAAATATGAGGAGAGGAGCATTTTATGGAAGAGGAGTCATTGGCTGCGTCTTCTAAATTCTCTTGCAAAACACTAAAGGGGTTAACATCCTCCAGGGCTATGTTAGAAAAAATACCTTGCTGAGAGGAGTTACGGTTATGACGTGACATTGCCATTGAGGGAGAAGTAAAGACAAAAAGCAATAGAAATCAAAGGATGAATACTCTGAAGATGTGAGCTGAAAAAACAGCAATAAAGTCTGTATGAGTAGTAAAAAATTAATCCTCAAAAAAGACCAACTACTTCATTGTAGGAGGGAGAGAAATTCACATCTTTAATAATAATATTAAAGAATTCCAATGTACAGTCCAGTGAAAGAGCGAAATTGCAAAATATGTGTACATTTCTGAAAAATAGACAATAGCTTTGAAATTATTTATGAGAGTCACATATTATAAAAAGGTTTTGTCTTATGGAGTGAAAACATATAGAAAAGGAAGCTTGTGAGGTGAAAGCTTATATCCAAAATGGCGGTGAGGCAAAACTTTGAGCTCAAGCTTTGAAGAAAAAGCAGTTCATAATACCAATTTCTTGGAGACAAAAGTCACAAGAATCGGAAAATAGAGGAGTTTTGAAGAGTTGCACGCCACTTGACGATTCAGCATGTGAGAGAGAACTTGCAGCGCATACAGGGTGTCAGAGGCATCAAAATGGCGGACGCGGTCAGACGCGATCCGTCACTGCCGAAAAAGCCATAAAATAAAGGCTGCCGCTCACCCCATGCACCGGAAAGAATATCAGCAGATGCAGCAGGCATTCCGGAAAGGTTCCCGTCCCGGCTACGTCGCTGTGGAGTTCCTCGGAGGTGCGGCCATTTCCATCGGCGCTGAAGCCAAGCCCCCGTAGCAACAGCTTGTTGACACTGCATACGGGCAAGGAAGCAAGCACTGCATCGCCTGGTTCCTAATCGGCAGCTTCCCGGCCGCAGCAGAATTCGGGCACTGGGCTGGCAGCATTGGGCAACACGCCCATGCTGACAGAAATACACACCCAACTGTTGTGACATTGCCACCAATGCTGTGACTCGGATCTGAACCAAGGTTGCTGCTCTTGCAACAGCTGCGTATGTGGCCTGCTAGGGGGTGGGCGGCACAGTTATGTGGTGATTCCTGGTTGGAGCCGAGACGATCGAAGGACCCTTTCCGGACCCGAACTACTATATCCGGGTCGTTACCTTTTCAAATCGACCATTCTATGAATAAATATGATGTCCTAACCACATGAATAAAGGACCAAAAGTGAAATTTAACAATCAGCAACCGTGAATATATAAAGGGTCTCTGACTAGAAATTTCTCTTCTTTAATAGATTATCACCGTCAAGGATTTACAAGATACTATCAACCAGAACTCATAAGAAATTGACAACTAGTGTAGATCATACGAATTGTTCAAGCCCTGAAGAGGTCCCTGGATGGGACGAAACGCGTTGGCGGTTCCAAAAGTGATGCTGTCCAAAAGCTTTTAAAAGATTGAACAATAAAGAATTATTGAAAACTGAAAACATCGACTTTTTCGTGAAATTGAGAAAAAAACTGTTATTGACTTATCTATTTCTTACAACTTGTTTTCAAAGTGTGCTGGGCTAATATGTATTACAGTTATGCGGCAATCCCTGCCATTTCGGCAGCATGCACGCGGGGGGGGACAGCCTACAAGCACCGGACACTAGCAGACTCCCGCGCCCTTCGCCCTGTGTCGCATGGTGCCACCAGGGGCTCCAGCACAATCGTGGAAGCCCAGACAGACACTCATCATGCCTCCAGCGGTCGCGGCCACGGAGTTGCCTTAGCACCGCCAGCACCATGTTCTAAAAGTGAGCCAAACAACTTTGCGTACCAGCATTACCCACACTTTTGGCCAATCCCGAACATGGAGAGGAGCGAGAGGGCCCAGATGCCACAACAACGGCGCCCCCCCAGTTGCATCGCCCTGTCAAGGCAACAAGCGCTCTGATAGGGGGAGCTGCATCAACACCTCCCCCCAGCGGGCACCAGCCATGCAATGGCCGGTGGTGCCATGGCATGAAGGGTTAGGGGAGGAGTGGGTGTGGCCCATGGACTCACCGCATGTAGCAGCTCCTGAGCGACAGCATGAAGGATTTCAGCAAAAAGTGGACGCCAGGTGGGCGGGAGAGGTACTTATACATATCTCCCTGCCCACCAGTGCCTGGAAATGACGTGTGGCGCGCGGACCCAGAGGGGTCCCTCAGCACTAGGCTGTCACCGTGTGCCTCATGTGGCACTAAGGTGGCCACCCTCTTATGGGGGTCATCTGCGTTGACCGTGGGCAGACACAAACTGAGGATAATGGCGCAGGTCGGGAAGGCAAAGCCTGCTCCCTCGGAGGCACGGGAAGAAAGTTTGCCAAGGACTGGGCCTCACGGAGCGACACAAAATGCCCGCAAAATGAGCCTAGTGCCCGTGAAGAAGAGGTCAGGCGATTGGTCGGCAGTGTTTGAACCCCCCAATCAAACCAAAGGGCTTGGCACAGGTAAAGAAAGGGGCAAGGTCAAGAAGGAAAAATCTTGACCGCCCGACGTTGGAGTAGGTCGTAGCCGAAGTGACCTGATGCCGGCTGAACAGAGTGTGGCCAAGCAGTCTAATCCACAGGATTAAGGCTCCAGTCTCAGCCGAAGCATCGGTCAGGTCCCACTGCCATGGGCATCCGCAGAAGTTTTTCCAGGGGGGGGGGCTAACCTGGCAAATGAAGGGGCGTGGCTAATGTTAATCAATATGGGCGGGGTTAAAATGACAATCAGGATCGAGTAATGCTCAGGCCAAGCTGAGAAAAAAAGTGGTGAATTCTGCATTTGAACCTGGACAACAATTAGAGCACCCTTATGAACCCTAATATTACCCCCCTGGACTCTTAAAACTCATACATTCCCTGATTCCTAAAATTAGCCCCCTGGTACTCCAAAACCCATAACCCATACCCACCCTTACCCCTACAATTGTGCCCCTGGCATCCCAAAACACATACCCACCCTGAAACCTAAAATTACCACCCATGTATCCCAAAACCCATACCTTCCCTGAAACCTAAAATTACCCCTGCCTCCCAAAAACTCATACCTGCCCTGTACCCTAACATTACCCCTGGCACCCCAAAACCCATATCCACCCTGAACCCTAACATTTTCCCTGGCACCCCAAAACCCATACCCGCCCTGAACCCTAAAATTACCCCTGGCACCCCAAAAACTCATACCCATCTTGAACCCTAAAATTTTCACTGCCACCACAAAACCCATACCCACCCTGAACTCTAAAATTACCCCACTGGCATCCCAAAAGCTGAACTCCATGGGGCAGATTTACAAGGCCCTTGCGTAACTTTTGTAACACTTTTAATACGGGAAAAGTAACGCAAAAGTGGTTCAAGGGCCTTGTAAATCTGCCCCTACAAGCTTACACTACATTTGCATATTCGGAGGGGACTGTCCTCCTTGACGTTTCCATGCATGTAAGTCTAAAACACCGTAACCTAGATATCCAGCCAGTAGGTAATGCTGGTGATGCTGTAGAATGCATTAAAGTTACTGGAACTTACTTAAAAACGTCTGCCTGCTCTTCTGATATTATCCTGTGGAGTTGGGCTGATAGGCAGCACTGTCGTCCTGGCATTCAGCCCCTCCCGAAGGTCTCACTTTCTAGATAGGTGTGGGTCAAATGTCTCCTGGATTCTCCTTGCCTGGGCCTCCTCTGCTTTTTCATCGGTGCCCTTGGATTCAAAAAGAGACAGATCCATGGCCCTGTTCACCATTTATCTGTTGAGCAGCGTCGTGGATGTGTATTCCATACAGGTGCACAGACAGCAGGGGGAAAGGGATGACAGTGCAGGTGACGCTTTTCTTTTGTAAAGTAATTCCTGCTGGTGTCATAGCCCAGGGTTTGCTGTCTGTGCACTTGTATGGAATACACATCTATACAAGTGTACAGACAGTATAAACCCTGGGCTATGATGCCAGCAGAAATTCCTATACAAAAGAAAAGCGTCACCTGCACTGGCCATCCCTTTCCCCCTGCTGTGCACATCTTCCCACTCTCACCTCATGACGAGGCAGCTAGAAGTGGTGATTTGTCATTCCGAGGGGTGTGAATGTTATAAGAATGTGTGTGCCTGTCTGAGACTGCTTCCCGACACAGCACACACACAGCTGCACCCGAGTACTTCAGACAGGTCTTTAAAAGACCATTTACTTGGTAATGAGGCTTTGCTGAGTTTTCACCCCTACTTAGAGCCCCTGCACCTCCACTCTGAACATGGCTTTGACTGGATGAATTAGCCCCCCTCCCGAAATTTGAGGGAGACAAGTTGACGTGAGGTTTAAAAGAGGGGTGAACAAGGGATTGAAGACGCAGAGTGGTGACCGTGATGGGGTAGACATTTAATGCAGTTTCCTTTTCAAATGCGTTTATTGTAAAAATCTAATTTGACAGACTCGCAGACAGCAAATGCTGCTGCCTTTCCATGGTGTCTGGGAGTTTTTTTCGGGAAGTTGGGTCGACGAGCTGATCAGGTTCTTTTCTTCCTTCATGTGGTGGTAATGAGTGGGTTGCAGGGCGCCTGCAATTGTCGCCTCTGTCATTGGTAGCCCCCTGCTTCCATCTGAACGCCAAGGATCACCGCCTCCCCCCAACCACTGGCACCTGGAGGGGTCGCTGTGATGTCTAGGGTGACCAACTGGCATGGGTGCAAATTCAGGACAGCGGGTCAAAATTTAGGACAAAAGGTAAGGTTTACAGACACATCAGAGAAGATTGGGCAATAGTATATAAGTAAGTAAATAGACAACCATTAAAGTACAGGTGAAAATAATTTTATATTAGGTTGAGACAATTGTGCACTTCATGGTTTGTCAGTATACGTGCAGCTTTAAGCAAATGTGCAGGTCTTTTTGTGGTAACAAAACCGCCCCCACCCTTCCAGCTCCCAGAGCAAAAACACCTGATGCCCGGTACAGCCAGCCTGGCCTTGATACCACCCTCCAATGGCGCCTGTCATCTTCACATAGACCCTCTCTCATGTGTATTTAATTTCTTCGATAGCACTACTCATCCCAAGTATGTGGGGCAGAGTTTTGGAGTGCGTTACAACACACACATATTATAAAGAGACAATCACTCATATAAATGGGAAAGTCAATGTATAGGAAATGTTGCTTAAGATAATGGGGCTTACAATGTATAATCATACTTTCATCCATCAATCAGCCTTTCACCATTCATTCTGTCCTTCCATCTGTGTGCCCAACAATGTCCATATTCATTCATTTACCAACCTATCCATGATGTTTCCTTCCATCCATCATTTCACTTATCTATCCCTCAATCCATCCTTTTACTCATCTATCATCCATCCATCCACCCTTTCACCCTATCCATCGATACACTCATCCATCCACTGTTCCACCCATCCATCCATTAACTTATTCATTCAGCCATTCACCCGTTCAGTCACCTATTTGCCCATCCCCCTTCCTCTTTCAATTCCCCTTTCACTTAGCCATCCATCCTTCCATCCACCCACCCATCCATCTACTCATCCACTCATGAATCCATCCATTGAGCCTATCACTCATCCATCCACCCTTTCACTCCTTCTCTCACCCATCCATCCTTTTGTCCATCTACCCGCCCTTTCACTCACTCATCCAGCCTTACATCCACCCTTTCACTCACCTGTCCATCCATTCACCCTTTCACTTATCAATTCATCAATCCACCCTTTCACTTATCAATTCATCAATCCATCAATCATTTCACTCATCCATCCACCTATTCACTCGCCTGTCATTCACCATTTCACTCATCCATCCATCCATCATTTCACTCATCTATCCAGCCATCCATCTACCCATTTCTTCACTTACTTACTCACTCACCTTTTCACATTAATTACGAGACCTATCAAGAACTCCACCCTCGCTGTAGTTCCTAAAGAAAGGGGTGGGGTGGAGCAGGGTTCACTATGCCCCTGCACATAGGCAATCTGAATAAGTGGAAGGCATGCTTTTTTATTTTATGCAACTAACAACCATAGACAAAGAAAAATAGTGCTAGCTTGTTGTAGGTGTAACGTTACTTGTTCCAAGTGTAACGTTACTTGTTGTATTATGTATCTGGATGCAATGACAGAAGCAACAAAAATAGCAGTCGGGTGGCACATTATATTAAGCACAGATATTTAGCTTATGTGTTTTAAGCCACACATTTTATTACATCAAACACCCTTTGGAGAGACCCCCCTAGTTTTTTCATCGCACTTAAAGCTCTGGAAACAACACCATGTCACAGTCACCCCGTATCAAGGCACTATGCATCATGCATGACTCATGCCTTCCACTTTTTCAGATTGCCTATGTGCAGGTGCATAGTGAACCCTGCCACTGGGTTACCCAACATATGTTTGGACGGGTGTGTTCCCATGGCAAGGCCATTGCACAGGGAAAAATGTTGAGTGGGTTCAGGCATATTTGTGGAAAAACTTCCACAGAGTGCTGCAGCACTGTTCCTCCATGAGCAAAAAGTCCATGAAGCGCAGAAGTATCAAGGGGACACCTGGCTCAGCTATGATGAAGGGTTCAGAGAAAATATGCAAACTTAGCCAGTGATAGAGTGGGACCATCAAGATGTCGAGGGCTTTCCTAATCACATAGTGGTGGCAAAGGAAGGAGCAAGCACGCACGACCACCTCTTTTCGGAGTACACAAAACAAAAGGGAGGTACAAAGGCTCCCAACAAGGGAGCAGAGCAAAAGGAGATGCTGGGCCAGAAATGGGAAAGGCCGGCCCGCAGCATGCTGGAAATATGATAAGGATGAATGTAAATGGGGGCATGCGTGCAAGTTCAGACATGCTTGTGGGAACTGCAACAGGGCACACCCAGGAATTGATTTTAGAAAGACAAAGTGAGCAGGGGAGAACAAGGATGGCAACAATAAAGCGGGTGGGCAGCTGGCTGAATACCATGCACCAGGCCCACTGGCTCACCTCTCCACCCCCATTAGGAGAAAAGTGTTGTTACGGTGGCAAAACGAATATCCCAACTTGAAAGGGGGACAAATGCAAGCAAAGGGGTTCACAGTGGGGTTCCAAATCCACTCCCAAGGACCTCAGGTCAGCCGCCTTAGCCGGAATTTGAAGTCAGTTATTGAAAAGTCAGAGGTAGCCAAACAGAAAGTGGGGAAAGAACTCATCTTGAGCAGGATAGCAGGTCCATTTCCAGAACTGCCTTTTGAGAATTTTGTGGTCTCCCCACTGGGCCTGGTACCCCTGAAAAAGCAAGGAAAATATCAGCTGTTCATTCACTTGTCATATCCGCGGGTGGGTCAGTCAATGATGGGCTAGAGCAAAGGAACTGTTTGGTATTGGTATCCTATGCCACAGTGGATGAGGCAGTGGATATGATCAGGACAATGGGGAAAGGAGCGTTGCTAGAAAAGACAGACATCAAAGCAGCGTTTTGCCTCCTATCAGTATACCTTGACAGCTACCGCCTGCTAGGGGCCTAACTTGATAACACATACTACTTTGATAAATGCGTGCCCATGGGGTGCACCATCTCCTGCACATATTTTGAGTCCTTCAGCAGTTACCTCGAGTTGGAAGTAGGGTCTCTTCACTCAGCAGGGGGATGGATACACAATATGTATAATTTCTTGTACATGGATAAGCCAGGCACATCAGATTGCCCAGGCCTGTTGGAAAGTTTCATTGAGCTAGCTCAGGAGGTAGGGATGCCACTAGCCGAGGAGAAGACGGAGGGGCCCAACCACCAAACTAGCCTTTCTGGGAATTGAGCTGGATACAGTGGAAGGGATGTGCAGGCTCCCTGCAGGCAAGGTGGGGGAGCTGATCAAGATACCATAGAGACTCTTATGTAAGAAGAAGGCAACACTTGGGGAGATAATGATAATTACACACTTGTATAGCGCACGACTACCCGGAGGTATCTCGGCGCTTGTACGAATACCGCTGAGGAACGCTTCCTGGCCTTTACCTGTGAAGTAACCACTCCTGGGCTCCCCCAAGGTGAAGCCAGGCATCCTAGCATTGTTGGGGCAGTTGTGGAGATTAAGCAAGCTATTGCCCAGAGTTGCAGAGTGGGACTCATGATTAGAATAGGCACTGAGACAAGAATAAACAGGTCTGAGGAAATTGAGCCCAAGACCCGCCGAGGCAGGAATTGAACCCTGGTACCGGGCCAGACTTCTGCATCAGGGTCTGCCTCTCTAACCATTGAGCCACACTTCTCCACAAGTCCAAAGGAGATCCAAAAGCTACTAGGCAAACTCAACTTTGCCAACAGGCATATTCCAGAAGTACGGCATTTTGCATGGTGCCTGGCATGGCTAACAAAAGGTCTGTCTAAAAAGCATCACAGGGTGTGTCTCACACTGGGAGGGAAGGAGGACCTGGGGCAGTGGGACATCTTCCTAGCTCAATTTAATGATCCTCTGATGTGGCGTGAACCATGGGTAACAGCCCAAAAAAATGGAACTGTTCACAGATGCCGGTGGGAATGAAGGCTTTGGGGCAATACTGGGCACTGCCTGGACGGTGGCCCCGTGGCCAGAGTCTTGGCACAATGCGGAGGTTACAAAACACATTACCCTGTTCAAGTTCTTCCCCATCATCGTGGCATTCACGATTTGGAAGAAAAAACTCACTAACAAGCAAATGACGCTGTGGGTGGACAGCCAGGTGGTAGTGCAGGCATTGAATTTAGGGACTGCAAAATGTCCAGGGTTAGTGAGGCTGTTGAGATATCTCTTTGGTTGCAAGCTGAGTATTAATAAAGCGATTAAAGCTAGGCACGTGCCTGGGTTGAGAGAATGCCATATCTGATGTTGTTTCCCGTTTTCAATGGCAAATATTCCGAGAGCTGGCACCACACACAGAGCAGGATATGACGCCCATGCCCAAACAGATGTGGGGCCTGGTAGAACCGACCTAAGGGTGTTGGTGGAGAACACACTGTCACCCAAGACAGCAAAAAGATATTGTAAGTGCTGGGAAGTCTTTCAACAGGTGACAGACACTCAAAGTCACGGTGCGGTGATGAATAATGAAGTAACTGTTTTCATCCAGTGGGTTTTAAGAGCGGGAAAAAGTAAGGCGTGGGCACAGGCCCACTTCAGTACAATGTCCCACTATGCAAAACTAGCCACTTGGGTGGATCCGGCAAATTCCTCTTATTGCAGGCGCAGCAATGAAATGTTGGGGAAGGCTGCAACCAAGGCACAGGGACCAAAGACAGGTAATTGAATTTTAATTGCTGACAAATCTATTGGGGGTGGTCCCCTATATCTGAGGGCAAAACCAGGAGGTAATACT
Source organism: Lissotriton helveticus (assembly GCF_964261635.1). Lineage (NCBI taxonomy): Eukaryota > Metazoa > Chordata > Amphibia > Caudata > Salamandridae > Lissotriton > Lissotriton helveticus. The sequence continues at coordinate 284,933,075 of NC_136071.1, forward strand.
GTACAGAGCATCATTTGCTCTGGCATTCTTTGGGGCATACAGGGTCAAAAATTAACCCTGGGGAGGCGTGCCTGAGGGGGCGGACGTATGGATGGCCGAGGGGCATATGCCTGTATATTTACGTTGGTCCAAAGCAAATCAGGAGGGAAAAGGGAGAAGCTCAATCCTGGACTGCCTGGCAGAAAAGACATCCTTCCCTGTATGCCTTATGCTAGACTATTTGGGGCAGGGTATATACAAGGTGAGACCACTCTTCACGCACCAAAATGGGTGCTATTTGAGCCGCTTCCAATTTTCAGCAGTTTTAAGAGTGGCAATAAGCAAAGCTGGCTTACCAGCCAGGGGGTTTGGGTTGTATTCATTTCACATAGGGGCGGTTACCACGGCAGCGGCTAGCAGGCTTGGGGAGGAACACATCAAACAGAGAGCGTATGAGGCCTTCAAAGGCTATATACAACCAGGGCACAAGTCGTAAAAAAAGAAGTGGGGGGACACTGCCACCGGAAGTGATGTCACGACAGGAAGTGACGTCACGAAAGGTGCCGAGCTCCTCCTCGTCCCAGAGAGGCCAAAGAGTGAAGTCCAGCTGTTTGGCAGGGGGGACTGCGTCCCCCCCGGTAAAATAAGTGGGGGACGCCGTCCACCCGCGTGGTACCCCGACTCGAGCCCTGTATACAACCCACAGTGAAATAACTCTTTGTTTTCCCACATCAAGGCCCTACAGAGATGGGCACAGAGTGTGGATCCTGGTACATTCATACGTTACGAGGGCGCAAAGGTGGGCCCAGGCACGCAAGGAATACAAGGGCATATGGCTGCGAAACATGGAGGTGACTTGTCTGGTGCAGTCTGGCATTAGATGGGCACAGCTGCTACCCGCCATTCAGGAAGCACTAGAGCCGTAAGAGAGGCCCGACACAGTCCTGGTGCATCTTGGGGGAAATGATCTGCCAACCCTGGGTAGAAAAACTTACTAGGGACTATTATAGCTGGCTTAACAGCAGTGGCCAGACTGGTCTGCCTGGTAGATGTCATATGGTCGGAGCTCATAGGGCAGCACAATTGATGGGGTGCACAGTACCATGCAGCACTGGAAAGGTGCAGAAGAAATCTGAATATTTCCATGGCAAAAGTCTGCAGGGGTAACGGATAGGGATTTGTGATGCATGGCCTCATCAATCTGAAGACAGCAGGGTGTTATGAGGCAGACGGAGTTCACCTTGCGGGGGTGGGGATGGGGACGCTCCTGCTTAACTTGGTTGGAAAACTGGAGCAGTTAGGGTTTTCATAATGAGGATGGGAAACAAGTGGGAACTGCAAGAGGTCGAGGCATCCCTGACAGCGTGGCACAAACAGCACAAAGACAGACAAGAAAGCACACTAGACTAGGTTGATGAGCCATGAAAACAGTGTCCTTGGGATGCCTTTCAGCAGGGACACAGGGGGAGCAGGCGATTGGCCAGCTTGGGATCAGCAGCAGGGAGTCATGGCACTTGCAGCCCAGGTCGTGCCTGACGGCCACTCACTCAAATTATTGGTAGCAAGAGCAGCCTGGAGGCCCCACGCGTTACACACCAAATGAGGGGGGCTGTCACATAGGGGACGTTTTTGAAGTGCTGTAAGGAGTGTAAAGAACAATGCATCAAAGTGTGATCATTTTATAGATGTGATGCAGTGTTGAATTAATGGAGCATACGAATGCCCATGGAAAATGTGATGTTTATGTTTCATGCTTTCAAATAAGCTGTGGCCGTTATGCGCCAGCTAAGACTCAGACTCTGATTTCCCGGGGTGGTGTGTAATTAAGGGTGCACGAGTAAAGCCAGCGGGGAGAGGGGGGTCACTCGCATGTCTGGGAGGGGTTAATGAACATGACAAATGAATGGACAGTGATTGGCCATGTAGTTATAATGCTCCTGCCTTAGTGCTACCAGACAACTTTTTTTTTTAGTGAGCCCATGGGATTTCCTCTGCACCAGAGAGAGCAGGTCCAGCCATTCCTGACACTGCTCTCCTTATTACCATAAATAGCATTGGAGCAGCACATTGTTTGGGCAGGTTAATCCAGATCTCCATTGGAGACCGGAGGGTGCAATGTATCTGTTCCACTAGCTCCATAAAGCAGCACTTGTTTGTAGAGCTGAAGTACACATGTCAGACTGACCGTGCTGATGCTCCGGTCAGCCTCAACTGCACTCTTTAGTCTAAGGCTTTGGCTTGGCAGGCAACCAATCACTTTATTTCGCTTATTCATAGGCATAGTAGTGTGCCCTAGACAACAACCATGACCTGGCACATCTCTACACGACACTGTCGGGATTCATTGCTACAGCTTCTCAGGCCTTTGGTATAACTTTGTAGGATAGTGCAAATGTTTACAATAAACAATACAACAATTTAACTCTCTGTTATGTGTGGTGGCTCAGACTGCTGGGCACCCGATCTAAAGCTCCTATTAATGAGCTGTGCCTGGCTAGAAATGTAATATGGCTCCTGTGATGATCTGTCAAGCTTTGTTCATTTGTTAGCTCATATTCCAAGTTCCATGTTGACTCTGATCTATCTTTATACTGGGCACTTGTTCTCTACAGAAGTGTGCCGCTGCTCTTTGCAATACCTGTGACATGCCCCCTCTATCACCCACTGGAACCACAGTGGAAGGGAGGTGAGGCTGCTGCGAGACTGCTGCATGTCCCAACTCAATTCAAGCCACCACCACCGGCACTGCAATGTTTCACTGCCATTTGTGTCCTCCTCAGTATTCATTGTGACCCAGAATGCCCATTCCAAGATGGTGGTGGCACTGCGCCAAGTTGGCCTGAGTCCTCCAAATCGGGAAACATCCTTTACAACGGAACCGTTACAACGCGGTACCGTTACAACGCAGGATTTACAACTAAAGTCGTTACAATGACTTTCACTGGATGGCGCTCTAGGATAGGGGATAGTTTAATTTACTATCCAACACCTTCCCTACTATCCACGGGGACTGGAGTTGGAATAGTAAATTAAACTATTCACTATCCAGCGCCCCCCAACGCAAGTCGTTGTAACGACTTGCGTTGTTAAACCTGCGTCGTAAAGGTACGCGTTGTAACGGTACGCGTTGTACCGTCATACATCCCTCCAAATCGCCCTCTTCACTCTTCAGGCTTACTCTCACACTGTTCCCAGGCTCTTGGAGTCTGCTCTTTTTTGGGCAACAGCCTTCACAACGAGGTCTTTACATTGTTGTGCCTTTACCATGCATTTTTAGCCGCATATTTTTACCGCAAATATGCATTTACATTGCATGCCAATAACACGCATTTAAGGTAAGTTGGGGGTAGGGGTCTCCCCCCACAAATAGATTGTTTTTCAATCTGAAAACAATGCATGGTATTGGCATGCGTTGTACATGCATACTCGTGGTAAAAACATGCGCACTAAAAAAAGTGTGGCAAAGGCATGCAAAGTAATTACAAGCATTGTACCGTCATACAACCTTCTTTTTCAAGGCGCTTTCTGTCTTTCTTGGACTTGGTTCATAGTTGACTTCTGTCAGTGTCTCCTTGTTCCCCCTAAAGCACCTCCATTTTGCCTATGCGTGGCATGGCCATGCCCCTGAATGGAGGATTTTGAACACTGTTCAAGAGAACCGTCAGGCATACTGGTGTAGGTGATTTCCTGAGACCATAATTGGGAGGATCCTGAGTGTTCATAGATAATATATAGTTCAGTGGTTAAGCTGGTACAGGTTGTAGAATGAGGACACCTGAAATCCAATCCCAGCATCCTCACTTCAACCAACTGTGTGATCCTAGGCAAAACACTTTATCTGCAGGCCTTTGCTACCTTCTCTTTGGTTTTAAAAATTGTGACCAATTAGGCAAATGCTGAGCACAAAACGTAATTTAGTTTGTAGATTGGCATGGCCGTCTTCACGCTCAAACTTGGCAGGTGTCCAGCCTGGTTAGATGGGCACAGTGAAGCTCTGTGCACAGAGTTTAGTAGTCTACTTGCCTTACATTACTATTTGATCATCCTTAAGGGGACCAAAGAGCTGAGGTCACAGTACACTGTCGCCTGGTAGGGTAAATTCTTGAAACTGTGATTTGAGGTTCTAAGTGTTTGTCATGGGAGATTCGTCAAATGAGAATATGGCTACAGATGATACAAGAAGGATTCCTGGATTATACCTGTCACTTCCTTGCCCAACACAAGCGCGAGTCAGGAAAATAATGTGACTCCCTTTGATGAGCTTCAATTTACCACTAATCAGTTTTTAATTTGAGCCGCTGGTTTCCGGTGCTCAGCACAGGCACTTCATTGTCAACACTGGTATTTATGGCACTCTGCACCATGGTGTCACTGACAGTCTAATTTAGAGATGAACACAGCAACAGCTGTTTATCAATTGATACATTAAAAATGACTATTAGCAGTGCTCCAGACATTCTTATAGCTTTGAGGGTCTGGAATTATCCGAATAGCCACACTTTTGAGTGTGATAGTTAATAGTTGTGTTGGTACTGTCATGGGCAGAGCTGGCCAGAGCAATTGGTGGTGCAAGCTGCAGAGGCCTCCTGGCATGGCCCTGGCACTTATTACAAATTAAGCTCTGCCAATAATATTGGAGGTAATCAGAAAATTGTGGACCACATAAAGAATATTCATTTTGCTTTCTGGCTGTAGTGCTGTTGTTGGCCATGCTTGATCTTCGGCTCAGGCAGTACATGCAAAATGAACCCTGCCCCTGGCTATAAATATGGCTTGCTCATTTAACACAATTGGATGTATGACATTACAACGCATGCTTTTACCAGGCATGCCTTTACAACGCAGTTTTTACAACGCATGACATTACAACGCATAGCGCTTTGGGGTGCTGGATAGTGAATAGTTTAATTTACTATTCCAACTCCAGTCCGCGTGGATAGAAGGGAAGGTGTTGGATAGTAAATTAAATCTATTCCCTATCCTAGAGCGCCCCCCAGCGCAATGCGTTGTAATGGTTTGCGTTGTAAAAGTTGCGATGTAAAAGCACTGCGTGGTAAAAGTTGCGTTGTAACGGATGTTTCCCAACACAATTATTTGATCTTGGGCACATCATTTTATATCCTGGCCTTTGTCTCACTTTCCTAAAATGACAAAATTGTGAACATTTAGAAAAGGTTGATTCTAATTGTGATGTGGTCTTAGTACTAGGATAGCACCGTGGTTCCTCAAGTTAAATGCAATCAGCATGCCACAGGGTACAGATCTTTTGTAGGCATTTCTTTAATTATGAATTCCTCACATTGCACACAAATGCTGGCATGGGCAGAACAGCAATGTTGTTGATTGCCTGATAACACAATTGTCGTTGTACAAGTGCATTTTAGGCTGAAAATGCATATGAACATCTTTAGCACATGACAGTTGTACTATGGTAGATCATACCCTGAAGCCACTCTAATTAAAAATGAGTCATAACTAACTAAACATGTATGGGATTTCTTACCTGCTATGCTCTTCTTATAATCTTCCACATACCGCACAGTTTTTAATTTTGATTATATCAATTCCTGTGAGGCCATCAGGGTTAAAATTCATTAGCCACTTCCTGTGATATCACTGTGTCAAAGGCCAAATGATGGTTTTCCTATAATGGCGCTGGGGTGAAGAGAATGTGATGCCACTTCTGCTACCACTGGCATGTTGATGAATCGACATCCAGTGTCATGCCTATGTCAGCTTGGGTGTCACCTAGGAAAACCTCACTGAGAAGAACAAACATGTGACGGGTGTGATGTCTGAAATAATGATAACTACGGACAAAGCTCTACGTAGCGTTCCATTAATTCATTATATATTTTCACTAAACCATTAGAGAGAGAAACCATACACAAATAAACCTTTTATGATTCAAAGGGGAGAGTTTAGTCAACGTATCATGGTCAAATCCCTTCTAAACATAAACACAAGCAACCCCAAATTGCTTTGACATATTTCGCCTCACCAAACGGGGCATATCACACGCCCCTGCAGTGCAAGGGAGGAAGGGGGGGATTACAACCATTGACCTGACCCCCAACCCTTTCAGGGGGCCTCCCATTCCGCCGAATTCCAATGAATATCTCTAAGATATAGGAGATTCAGCAGCCCCTCTTTACATTCTGCAGGAGTGCCCCATAATTTAATGTAACGCTACTGCTTAACAGTGAGATTCTGGTTGAACCATTTTCCACAACAACTTATGTGACACACATCTGGACATACCTTTAACACTACGGATCAGTTCTAGGAAAGACTTACTGACAGACATGAAAATGTATGAGGTGGATACAATATTCAAATAAATTCCAGCCACCGACATTTCTCTGTGTATAATTTCATACTATTGTTTTATTGCTCATTGTGCCATTAAAGGCCAATGTTAAGCAACATAGTTTTGCTCCTATATCAAAAAGACCAATTAATGGACAGAATGCAGAACAATGTCATATATTCACTGCAGTACAGAGATCTGGGCCTAAAATCCATCGTTTTTTTTGCTCACCATGCCATTTCAGCTTGGACCCAGCCACATGCAAATCAGTCTTTACCCTGCGTCTAATGGGAAAAGTCCAGCCCGAACTGCCAGGCCAGGTCCTCCCTAGACTGGAAACAATCATCCTAGGACCGGTTTCTGGCTTTCAGCCCTCATCAGCCAGGATAGCTTTACTCCAGTGGCATGGAGAGCACGGGACCCACATCCCACACCAGGTGACAAATGCTAAAAGAACAATTGATGGACAGAATGCAGAACAATGTCATACATTCACCTCAGTACAAAAATCTGGGCCTAAATTCCATAATTATTTTGCTCACCATGCCAATCTAGTTTGGACCCAGCCATATGCTAATCAGTCTTGACCCTGCACCCAATGGGAGCAGTCCAGCCCGAACTGCCAGGCCAGGTCCTCCCTGGACTGGAAACAAGCATCCTAGGACTGGTTTTGGGCTTTCAGCTCTTTTTTATGTTTGAAAGCTTTATTGAAGTAAAATAATCAATACAAGAAGGTGACAACAGCAGAGCAAAATGGGAAGGGGGCAGGCATGGGATAAATAGAAACATAGTCAGCTGGTGGCACAATGAGAAAATCAAAGCATTTTTAAAAAGTTTGTTTGGGGGGGAGGGAGGAGAAGGGAAGGGAGGGGAGTAGAAACAATGCTAATACATTGAAGAATAAAGTATAAAATATAAATAAGCATTCTAATTGTCGGCAATAAAGTACAGCAAATGCACAGACAACCAGAAGATATGTGGAATAAGAACGTTATCAAAACATGAGTAAAGAAAAGAAACTACATTAGTGAAATCTAAAACATGAAACTACAAGCAGGAGTACAACTGCTCAAGGAGGCTTAAAATTGTCAGAGGAGAGCGGAGTGTATGTCCTTTTGGCGGATTGATCTAAATAGAGGGTAAGGGGTAACCAATATAATTCAACATTGCGAGAAGGTTTGCAGGTGGAAGCAAAGTCAACATCCAAGCGATGAGAATGACATAATAGGTTCCACCAGCAAATTATGGAGATCTTGGTCAAGGACTTCCAATTGGAGGCAATATGTTGGAGTGCAAGGGCTAGCATAAGGTCAAGAAGACCATGTGAATGCAGGGGGAGGTCCAAAGATTCGGAAAGGCTACCCAAAAACACCAAAGAAGTAGAAAAAGAAATAGAAAAATTTAAAATACGGGAAATGCGAGACCATACCTGTGTCCAAAAAAGTCGGACTGGAGGACAGAGAAAAAAGAGATGAAAGAGGTCAGCAGTGGGCGTATTACAGGTCCAGCAATTAGAAGTAGAAGAAGAAAGAAAACGAGAAAGAGAAAGGGGAGAAAAGTAGAGTCTGTGATAGAAGAAAAATAGGGATTGAGTGAGAGATGCAGTATGGGAAGTCTTCAAGGATTTAGCCCAGATTTTGTCCCAAAGAGAGGTCGGCCACGAGCAACCGAAGTCTTTTTCCCAAGAGAGTTCTATTTTTGATTTGGGACGAGCAGGATCAGGAGCTGAAAAATATCGATAAATAAGAGAAGCTTTAGGAATAGTAGAGAGAATGGGAAGTAGAGAGGAAGGCGAGGTGGATATGACATCCGACGTTAGAGAATAGTATCGATCAAGAACTGTTTCCATAAGTGTTAGACCTGTCTGGATTTTTTGCGCAGTCCCTCCTCATTATTATTTATTTTGTCCCCATTTTGCCCCTCATCCCCTTATATTTTTTGTGTCTACTATTATTTTAGGTGTTGGTCAAGGGGATAGGTGTTCTTTTTCCCCCCATAATCTTTTACCTCAGGCCCAGAGGCCTGTTCTGACAGGAAAGTTGGAACCACACAAAATGGTGGCTTCCAACTGCCCCAACTGTCGCACCTAGAACTTGGCCATAGCTTAACATAGGGCATTCCAGAACCTTCTGGTCCATGCTGGACCATTGAAGGGCAGCCTATAAAAGGCGGAATGCGGGGCAGCCATTTTGTCTACCTGTGGAAGTCAGCTGGAGGACAGGTAGTAGCTGAGGGTGGGAAGAGGTTAGACTAGGGTTGACCTCCTGGACTGGGAAGCTGCCTTATTGGTCCAACCCACTACTCCCCTGTTGGTTACTTGTCCTGGCCCCGCTGTGGGAAGTTACTGGAGAACCTGGGCGCCTAGCTTGCCCCTTTTCTAAATCAGACAGGGGAAGTCTTCAGGAGAAGGAGACTGCAGTGCTGCGGTGTGCAGTCCTCTGCCCAGCATTAGGATTCCAAAGAGACTGTTGCTGTAAGAATCCCCAGCAGAGTGGGGCTAACCCTTGAGCCCCACTCCTGTTCTCAAATTGTTCAAAACGTTCTGCTTAACTGCTGTTATAACGACCCTACCGAGACCCCCTTCCTACCTGAAGTGTTGAGGGCTGAGAGAACATAGGCGGCAAGAAAACGTGCTGTCCTGGCTCTGGGCCGGCGCGAAAGCGCTGAGGAAGCTGAGGCTGGTGGGCAACGTGACGTTCTCTCCCCCCGGATTGGTTTGAGGTGAGGCGGCGCTGATTTTGACCTGCATCTGCAAGCCTGAGGTGAGAAGCGGAGAAGAAGGGCGGCGCAGCGCCATCAGCGCGGTCTCTGACAGAGAGACACTCGCTCTTCGCGCATGCCCGGTTGAGCGCTGGGCTCCGTGAGGCGGATCTGGAAGCTGAGGTTCCCCGGAAGGAGGGGCGCCAAGAGAGAGAGCAGGCCCGTGAGTAGCGCGTCCCAAGCGGGAGCAGGCGCAGCGAGAGGAGACAGCAGAGCGCCTTCCGCGCATGACAGCGGGAGTAGCAGCCCCCGCCGGTCAGCACAGAAGAGGCGCGCCGGCTTCACTGGTCATCAGGAAATCTGTCCTTTCCCTCCCGCCCGAGTGCCACGTTGAGGAGCTGGCCCGGGCAGGGAGAGAGTGAGTAGAAGCCCGGAAGGGGCTGGAAGAGCAAAGTGATATCTGCCTGATTTCCCTTCACTCGAGTGCCACGTTGAGGAGCTGGCTCGAGTGAGGGCCTCGCCTGCCTGATTCCCCGACCCCCCCTTTTGTCTGCTGTCCCCTTAAAAGTCTGGTGCAAGACGATTCCGGCCCTGACATACAAGTAAGGAGGAGAATTACTGGGGGAAGCGGTGCTAGCATCTCCAGTGCAGTGATTAAGGCACTAATCGTTTTTCCTTCTTGGAGAACCCAGGCTGGGGAGCAGTATTAAGGAGTCTGTGGATCAGTTGAAGGTTGTAGCTTAGGATAAAGCTTGCTGCTTAATAATTAAACCTTGAGAAAGAGTTAGTAATCCTGGAAATAGAACTTCTGGGCACATGACTTATAAATGCATTGAAGGGTACTGTTAATATGAATTCTTAATGCCAGTGACTCTGCTAAAAAGAATGCTAATACCTTTATAACATCTGTTTTTGCTTATATTGAATGGTAGTTTTTCTCTCCCAAAATCTTTAGCAGATTGTGATTTCACCTGATTGATGATAAAGTACTGAACTGTAATTTCTAAAGCATAGAGAATAGAGTATAAATTATTTTTATAAAGCAGTACTTATTTTTCTAAAATTTGGTGTAGTGTTGTTTTTGTGTGCTATTGCGTGAAGTTACTTTTGGGTGGTCTGCAACCTCCACACTGTGCCTCTAGAATTAAATGCCTTAACCCTAGGCCAGGCTACCCTAGGTAACCTGTCATCCCAGGTTCCAACATTTGGTGCCTAGCGGTGGGATTACTGACTTGGTTGCAGCTACTCACTAGTAATTCAACGCAATACACTAACCTACACCAGGAGTTTTCTCCTTGCGGCCCTCCTAATTTAAATTTTGTTTTTTCTAAATTTATTTCTGGTGGTGGGTGGAGGTTAACCTCAGGTCACTTCGTGGTTTTCTCCTGTGAGTGATTTTATTCCATGGCAAAGATGGAGTTGAATTTTAAAGAGCTGGAAGCCAATACTGTGGCCCAACTTAGAGATTGGTGTCAGCATCAAGGGGTATTTTTTAATAAAGGTGCCAAGAAAGGAGAGTTGCTGACAAGCATAAGGGCATGGGTGGAAGCTCATTTGAGGGAGGAACCAGAAACTGAAGAGGGTGACGGGGACACTGTTACTGAGGCTGCATTGTTGAACCAAGTGGGGAGTGGGAATCTTCTGACAGGTCCCAGGATACCTTCAAGGGCAAGCAGCAGCGTCTCAGACAGGGGTTTAACTGAAGCCGAGCTAGAAGATAGGAGGGAGGAGAGGAGAATGAAGCTGGAATTAGCTAGGATGGATATGGAAAGGGAGGAAAGGAGGTTAGCTCATGAGCGAACCATCAAGGAGATGGACCTACAAGCCGTCCTAAGAAGGTCTCCCAATCCTGATAATGGTGGCAGCGAAAAGAAAGTGGACACCAGGGAATCTAGACCCTATTTACCCAAAGATGTCATCGCTAGCTACACCCCAGGTGATGACATTGCCAAATGGTTGGCCGCCTACGAAGTTTCTTTAAGGGCTCACGGGATCCTAGAAACTCACTGGGGAGGTGGGCTGTATAAATACATGCCACCTGCTGGCAGAGACACCTTGTTGGCTCTGGAGCAGGATGAGAAAACCCACTACCCTGCCATGAAGGTGGCACTGGTGAAAAAGTTTGGACTTACCCCTGAAAGGTACAGACAAAAATTCAGGGGAAGTCACAAAATGAGTACCCAGAATTGGGTAGACTTTTTAGACTACGCCAAGAAAGCTTTGGAGGGTTGGGTCAAGGGCAGCGAGGTAAAAGACTATGAGGGGCTGTACAATCTATTTTTGAAAGAACACCTCCTCGAGAAATGTTTTCCCGAGTTGCGCCAACACCTGGTGGACAGCAAGCTGACCGATCCCCGGAAGCTTGCAGAGGAGGCGGACACTTGGGCAAGTACCCGGGTGTCCTCCAAGGGGACTGGAGGGGATTCTCAAAAAGCCGGACAGGGCGCCCCCCAGAAGAAAGAGGGAGGAGATAAAAAGAAGGAGTTCTCCAAAGGTCCCCAAAATAATTTCCAAGGTAAGGGAGCAGGTTTCACCCCTAGGGCAAACCCGCCCAGAAACCCTAATCCTGGCCAAAGCCAGCAGCCAAGGGTTCTCCACTGTTTTGAATGCGGTGGTGTTGGACATTATAAGGGAGATGTCAGATGCCCAAAGAGACCACCCCCTCCCACCGGAGGAAAGTCACCGGGAGTAGCTAGTGTAGCGCTCGGGGAGGAGTTGCCCTTAGATAAGGGGGGTGAGTGGGCGGGTGTCACCTTAGTGTCCCTGGGAGAGCGGGAGATGGTACCAAAGATCCAGATGCCCAAAATACTACAAAGTATGGGCAATGGGTTACCATCAATGGCCAAAGAGGGGAGGCTCTGAGAGATACAGGAGCCAGTATGACTATGGTGAGAAGTCAACTGGTGTCTCCAGAACAGGTTGTTCCTAATGTACTCCACCCCGCCGCGATGGCTGACGGCAGAATGGGCCACTATCCAGTGGCTGAGGTTCCCTTTGAGTGGGAAGGGGTTGCAGGTTCACTTCGAGTTGCCGTAAGCCCTGCCGTGCCAGTTGATTGTCTGTTGGGGAATGACATGGAGCACAACACTTGGAGAGAGGTGGAATACCGGACGCATTCTGCGATGCTGGGTACACCTGACTGGGCCTGTGTAAGCACACGGTCTGCGACTGCCCGGAGAGGGAGTTCGCCTGGGTTGAAGCCTGGAACAATGGCCCAACCCGCTGCCAAAAAGGGTCAGAAACGGAGACAGGGACAGCCTGCTTCGGCTTCCACGCCCCATGTGACAGATCGGCCACCTGCAGTGGTAGGCCAGGAGTCCGTGGAGGGGGGAGTAGACTCTCTGGAGGATTTACCCATCCCTGCTGAATGGCATGTGGAGGGAGGTCCTACCAGAGAGGAATTCTGTAAGGGGCAGAGGGAGTGCCCTACCCTTGAGGGACTGAGGCGTCAGGCTGAAGCCCAGGCAGCAGGTGATGCTACGGGACACCACCATATTTACTGGGAGGATGGCCTCCTCTACAGTGAACCTAAGGTGCCTCTACCTGGCTCATCAAGGGCCTTGGTGGTCCCGCAGCAATACCGAGCCTTTCTGCTGGAATTGGCTCATGCGATACCACTGGCAGGACACTTAGGCCAGGACAAGACCTTTGCACGGCTTGTCCTCCACTTTTACTGGCCTCAGATGAAAGTGGCGTCCAACACATACTGTAGGACATGTGTATCCTGCCAGGCTAGTGGGAAAACAGGGGTGAAGCTAAAGGCTCCCCTGGAACCACTTCCTGTCGTTAGCACCCCCTTTGAAAGGGTGGGCATCGACATTGTAGGGCCATTGGATCCACCAACAACAGCTGGTCACAGGTTCATCCTGGTTCTGGTGGATCATGCCACACGGTACCCAGAGGCCATCCCTCTGAGGACTGTTACTGCACCTGTGGTAGCTAGGGCCCTGATGGGAATCTTTACTCGTGTAGGATTTCCGAAGGAGGTTGTGTCTGACAGGGGGACTAACTTCCTGTCCGCTTACATGCGGACCATGTGGAAGGAGTGTGGGGTGACCTACCGGTTCACCACTCCTTATCACCCCCAGTCCAATGGACTGGTTGAGAGGTTTAATAAGACCCTGAAGGGCATGATAAGAAGTCTGCCGGAGAGCTTACGGAGGAAGTGGGACGTCCTCCTACCTTGCTTGCTGTTCTCCTACAGAGAGGTGCCGCAGAAAGGAGTGGGCTTCAGCCCTTTTGAATTGTTGTATGGGCACCCTGTGCGTGGGCCTCTCAGCCTGGTGAAGGAAGGATGGGAGAAGTCTCCCAGAAAACCTCCCCAGGATGTGGTGAGCTACATGTTGGCCTTCAGGAGCCAGATGGCCAAGTTGTGGAAGCAGGCTGCTGACAACTTAGAGGCCAGTCAGGCAGTCATGAAGGAATGGTACGACCAAAATGCTCACCCGGTGGAGTTGGAGCCTGGCCAGAAAGTATGGGTGATGGAACCTGGAGAGCTAAGTGCCCTTCAAGATCGTTGGACAGGCCCATTTGAGGTGTTGGAGAAGAAGGGTAAGGCCACTTACTTGGTGGATCTTAAGACCCCGCGGCAGCCCCTACGGGTGCTGCATGCCAATCGCCTCAAACCCCACCATGAGATGCCCAAGGGCCTTCGTAGCGCTTTACAAGTGTTTAAATAAATAAATGAGAGGCCAGAGGTCATCCTGATGTTGGTGACTGATGGTGCTGAGGAAGCAGAAAGCGAGCCTCTCCCAGACCTCTTTTCATGTCAAGAGAAGGATGGGTCGGTGGAGGGAGTGATTCTCTCCCCGTCTCTCACTCCTGAGCAACGAGAGGATTGCCGTCAGGTATTGGGGCAGTACTCTTCACTGTTTTCCCTTGTCCCGGGAAGAACCCACCTGTGTACCCATGATGTGGACACAGGAGACAGCCCCCCAGTGAAATCCAAGACCTATAGGCTGTCGGACAAGGTGAAGGCTAGCATCCATGGCGAAGTTGCCAAGATGTTGGAGCTAGGAGTGATAAAACCGTCCAGCAGCCCTTGGTCCAGTCCGGTGGTGCTAGTCCCAAAAGCCGCCCCACCGGGCACCACACCAGAACTGAGGTTCTGTGTGGATTACCGAGGACTGAACTCAGTTACCAAGACTGATGCTCATCCAATCCCCAGGGCGGATGAGTTAATTGACCGGCTAGGAGCTGCCCAATACCTAAGTACCTTTGACCTCACTTCAGGGTACTGGCAGATCTCCTTGACAGATGGAGCAAAGGAAAGGTCAGCCTTCTCCACGCCTGAGGGACACTTCCAGTTCTGTGTGATGCCCGTTGGGCTCAAGAACGCCCCTGCCACATTTCAGCGACTGGTGAACCAGGTCCTCTCTGGAATGGAGGGTTTCTCGGCTGCTTACCTGGATGACATTGCTGTCTTCAGTAGCAGTTGGGAGGACCACTTGCAACATTTGCAAGCAGTTCTCCAGGCGCTGAAACAAGCTGGATTGACCATCAAAGCCAGCAAATGCCAGATTGGGCAGGGGTCGGTTGTGTACCTTGGACACTTGGTGGGTAGGGGGTCAGTGCAGCCCCTGCAGGTGAAGATTGAGGCAATCATGGCCTGGGAACCCCCCAAGACACAGACTGAGGTCCGAGCTTTCCTGGGCCTCACAGGTTACTACCGTCGCTTTGTGAAGGGGTAGGGCACTATTGTAGCGCCCCTCACAGAGCTCACCTCTAGGAAACAACCTCGACGGGTAGTTTGGCAAAGGCTTGTCAGCAAGCCTTTGAAAAGTTGAAGCAGGCAATGTGCGAAGCACCGGTCCTGAAGGCTCCCGATTTCTCCAAGGAGTTCATTGTTCAAACAGATGCATCCGAACATGGCATTGGGGCAGTGTTATCGCAACTAAATGAAGAGGGCCTGGATCAGCCTGTAGTCTTCTTATCCAGGAGACTGCTTCCCCGGGAACGGAGGTGGAGTGCAATTGAGAGGGAAGCTTTTGCGGTGGTGTGGGCTCTGAAGAAGCTGCGGCCATACCTCTTTGGCTCGCACTTCCTGGTTCAGACTGACCACCGCCCCCTTTGTTGGCTGATGCAAATGAAGGGGGAAAATCCCAAGCTGTTGAGGTGGTCCATCTCCCTACAGGGAATGGACTTCCGGGTGGAACACTGGCCTGGAGTGGACCACGCCAATGCAGACGGTCTCTCCAGGTATTTCCACCTTAGTGAAGAGGACTCCCAAGGGGTTGGGTAGTTCTCCCCACTTTCAGCTGGGGGGGACGCGTGTTAGACCTGTCTGGATTTTTTGCGCAGTCCCTCCTCATTATTATTTATTTTGTCCCCTTTTTGCCCCTCATACCCTTATATTTTTTGTGTCTACTATTTTTTTAGGTGTTGGTCAAGGGGATAGGTGTTCTTTTTCCCCCCATAATCTTTTACCTCAGGCCCAGAGGCCTGTTCTGACAGGAAAGTTGGAACCACACAAAATGGTGGCTTCCAACTGCCCCAACTGTCGCACCTAGAACTTGGCCATAGCTTAACATAGGGCATTCCAGAACCTTCTGGTCCATGCTGGACCATTGAAGGGCAGCCTATAAAAGGCGGAATGCGGGGCAGCCATTTTGTCTACCCGTGGAAGTCAGCTGGAGGACAGGTAGTAGCTGAGGGTGGGAAGAGGTTAGACTAGGGTTGACCTCCTGGACTGGGAAGCTGCCTTATTGGTCCAACCCACTACTCCCCTGTTGGTTACTTGTCCTGGCCCCGCTGTGGGAAGTTACTGGAGACCCTGGGCGCCTAGCTTGCCCCTTTTCTAAATCAGACAGGGGAAGTCTTCAGGAGAAGGAGACTGCAGTGCTGCGGTGTGCAGTCCTCTGCCCAGCATTAGGATTCCAAAGAGACTGTTGCTGTAAGAATCCCCAGCAGAGTGGGGCTAACCCTTGAGCCCCACTCCTGTTCTCAAATTGTTCAAAACGTTCTGCTTAACTGCTGTTATAACGACCCTACCGAGACCCCCTTCCTACCTGAAGTGTTGAGGGCTGAGAGAACATAGGCGGCAAGAAAACGTGCTGTCCTGGCTCTGGGCCGGCGCGAAAGCGCTGAGGAAGCTGAGGCTGGTGGGCAACGTGACGTTCTCTCCCCCCGGATTGGTTTGAGGTGAGGCGGCGCTGATTTTGACCTGCATCTGCAAGCCTGAGGTGAGAAGCGGAGAAGAAGGGCGGCGCAGCGCCATCAGCGCGGTCTCTGACAGAGAGACACTCGCTCTTCGCGCATGCCCGGTTGAGCGCTGGTCTCCGTGAGGCGGATCTGGAAGCTGAGGTTCCCCGGAAGGAGGGGCGCCAAGAGAGAGCAGGCCCGTGAGTAGCGCGTCCCAAGCGGGAGCAGGCGCAGCGAGAGGAGACAGCAGAGCGCCTTCCGCGCATGACAGCGGGAGTAGCAGCCCCCGCCGGTCAGCACAGAAGAGGCGCGCCGGCTTCACTGGTCGTCAGGAAATCTGTCCTTTCCCTCCCGCCCGAGTGCCACGTTGAGGAGCTGGCCCGGGCAGGGAGAGAGTGAGTAGAAGCCCGGAAGGGGCTGGAAGAGCAAAGTGATATCTGCCTGATTTCCCTTCACTCGAGTGCCACGTTGAGGAGCTGGCTCGAGTGAGGGCCTCGCCTGCCTGATTCCCCGACCCCCCCTTTTGTCTGCTGTCCCCTTAAAAGTCTGGTGCAAGATGATTCCGGCCCTGACATACAAGTAAGGAGGAGAATTACTGGGGGAAGCGGCGCTAGCATCTCCAGTGCAGTGATTAAGGCACTAATCGTTTTTCCTTCTTGGAGAACCCAGGCTGGGGAGCAGTATTAAGGAGTCTGTGGATCAGTTGAAGGTTGTAGCTTAGGATAAAGCTTGCTGCTTAATAATTAAACCTTGAGAAAGAGTTAGTAATCCTGGAAATAGAACTTCTGGGCACATGACTTATAAATGCATTGAAGGGTACTGTTAATATGAATTCTTAATGCCAGTGACTCTGCTAAAAAGAATGCTAATACCTTTATAACATCTGTTTTTGCTTATATTTAATGGTAGTTTTTCTCTCCCCAAATCTTTAGCAGATTGTGATTTCACCTGTTTGATGATAAAGTACTGAACTGTAATTTCTAAAGCATAGAGAATAGAGTATAAATTATTTTTATAAAGCAGTACTTATTTTTCTAAAATTTGGTGTAGTGTTGTTTTTGTGTGCTATTGCGTGAAGTTACTTTTGGGTGGTCTGCAACCTCCACACTGTGCCTCTAGAATTAAATGCCTTAACCCTAGGCCAGGCTACCCTAGGTAACCTGTCATCCCAGGTTCCAACAATAAGGACGTAGTATTTTTTTGCGAACGAGAGAGGACAGTGAAATTGGGATTGAAAATGAGGAAAGGAACAAGGAGATAAACCGTCAAACAGATGATGAACCCAGATGATACCCTTCGATCTCCACGAAGCCCAAGCAATAGGTCTATTTCGTATTAGAATGAGTGAGTTATACCAAATGGGTGACAATAAAAAGGACTCGCGAGAGACAGGAACTGTGGATACCAAGGACCGCAAAAGAGAAGAAGTATGTTTGAATAAGGGGGGATTAAGACATGGTGCCTTAGTAGTGAAGCGGATTACATCCTGAAAAGAGTAAGGGAGCAATAAGTCACGTTCAACAGAGAGCCAGAGGGGAGAAAAAAAGGGTCATGTCCTGTGATAGCCAGCGAGAAGCTTGACGTAGAGAGAAAGATTTATGGTAAAGACGGAAATTTGGAAAATTAACTCCACCATTTGACTTAGATTTACGATGGGCTGAAAGAGATATACGAGCCTTCTTCTGCTTCCAGAAAAACTTAGACAAAACAGAGTCAATACGACGGAAGTATAGGGCTGGGATATGGACTGGGAGCATAGAAAGTAAATAAATCAAGATCGGAGCAATCATCATCTTGACCGAGTCAAGACGACCCCACCAGGAAAGGTATAGGGGGTTCCAAGAAGAGAGCAGAGAGTCAATTCTAGAGAGGACTGCATTCATGTTAAGTTGGATAGATGATGAAATAGAGTTAGAGAAGAGAACACCAAGATATTTTATTTTCTTACTGTTCCAAGCAAAGCCAGTGGAAGCAAAGAAATGTGGAAGGCAAAACTTAGTTATAGGAAGAATCTCCGTCTTATCCGAATTTATTTTATATCCTGAAACCAGGGAAAATTTCTCAAATTCAGCTAATAAGGAAGGAACAGAGGTAACTGGGTCTGAAATAAATAAAAGTATGTCATCCGCATAGGCAGATAGTTTGAGTTGATGAGCACCGTACGGAAAACCAGAAATGGAAGAATTGTTACGAATAGAGGATATGAAGGGTTCAAGTGCTAAAATAAAAAGAAGGGGGGAAAGAGGACAGCCCTGACGCACTCCACGTTTAAGCGTGAAAGGGGAGGTTAGTCGACCGTTAACGAGGACGGATGCTTTGGGCATAGAATATATTAAAGAAATGTAAGAAATAAATTTGGGACCAAAGCCATGCCATTTAAATGAAGCTATCAAAAAGGACCAATCAACCCTGTCAAAGGCTTTTTCAGCATCAACCGAGATAGCCGCAAGGGGAATAGAAAGAGAGGGGGCTTTATTTAGAACATTGAGGAGAAGTCCGGAGTTGTCTGATGTAAGGCGGCCCTTAACAAAACCACATTGTTCCTTCCCAATGAGAGATGGCATGAGTGGATCAAGACGAAGAGCCAATAATTGTGCAAAAATTTTATAATCCACATTAACTAAAGATATTGGCTGATAATTCTTACAGAATTTGGGATCCCGCTCCTCTTTAGGGATGAGGCATATGGTAGCATCTTGAAATGAGCCTTGAGCCAGACCAGCGGAACAAAAAGACTGAAAAAGAAAGAGAAGTTTGGGCAAGAGAAGATCGGAAAAGTGTAAATAAAATTCAACTGGAAATCCGTCAGGCCCCGGAGTCTTACCCTTGGTGAGAGAAGACAGAGCAGTGGATAACTCAGAAAGGGTAAGATCTGAGTCCATGGTCGAGAAATTAAGTTGGGAGGTGTCTGGTTTAGGCAAATTCTCAAAATATGTTTGGAGAAGGTCTGGGGTAGGGGGGTTCTCAGGAGAGTACAAAGACTCATAGAAGAATTGAAACTGTTCCAAAATGTCTTTATCTGTGTGTAAGAGGACATTAGAAGGGGAATAGATAGAGTCTATGAGAGTCCGCTCTTTACGCGATTTTAGGTAGTTAGCAAGCAATCGGCCCGATTTGTTACGGCCTCCATAGTACCGTGCACTACTCCGAAGAAGGAAGGAAGAGGCTGAATCCGTAGAAAGTTTGTTAAATGCAATTTTCGCTTAAAGAAGTTCAGGAGACATATGGTTAGGAGAGGAAGTGTAAAATTGGTGTTCTAATGACTTAATAAGAGCAACCTTACGTTTTTGGAGTAACTTTTTCTTTTTTTTGAAACAAAGTCAATAATAAATCCACGGGCTGTGGCCTTGAAAGAATCCCAAAGAACATGAGGAGGAGTATCAGGAGCAGAGTTAAGTTGAAAGAATTCAGAGGTGAAAGAACGAAAAGAGGAAGAGAAAAGAGGATCTGTGAGGAGAGAAGAGTTAAAGCGCCAGCGAGAGGATTTAGGAGTAGGAGGAAGAAGATCAAAATCAGTGATAATAGGGGCATGGTCAGAGATGACAATAGGTTCAATAGAAGAAGATATAAGAGCCTGAGATAAAGAGGAAGAAAGAAAGATATAGTCTAAACGAGAGAAAGAAGCATGTGGGGGAGAAAAAAAAGAAAAATCTACAGTGTCCGGGTGGGTAAGCCTCCATGAATCCACAAGATGAACCTGTGTAATAGTATCAAGGAACTGTTTATGGGGTTTGTGAGGGGTGAAACGAACAGAGGATTTACGATCTAGAAAAGGATCGATGATCTGATTACAATCTCCACCTAATAGGAAGGAATCATCTTTATGTTGGATACATTTTGCTGTAATCGAGGGCCAAAAAGAGGAATCAAAGCCTGTAGGACCATAAACATTGAACAAGGTAAGTGGGATGGCATTAATAAGCAACTTGGCCAGAATCCAACGACCCTCATCATCCTTTTCCTCAAGAAGTACCTTACATTTGAGACGTTTGTGGAGTAAAATAGCAACACCATTCTTTTTGTGAGAGGCTGGAGAAAACAAAACAGTGCCAACACACAGTCTTTTTTGTTTCAAAGATTCAATATCTGAAAGATGGGTTTCCTGAAGGAGAACAATATCAGGATTGTAAGAAGAGAGGTGTGAAAGTACTCTCTGCCGCTTAATCGGATGGTTAAAACCTTTCACATTCCATGAAACAACTTTGAATATCAAAACATATTAAACTGTTCAAAATCGAAGAGTGCAAAAACATACTGTACAAGGAATAAGCTAAACAGTAAAGAATTAGAAGAGAAGCCAACCATGAAAAGAATAGAAGGAAGAATAGGGGAAAAGGGAAGGAGAAAGGGAAAAAGGAGAAGGAAAATGGAAAAGGGAAGGAAAAAGAGTAAAGGAAAAGGAAAAGGAACTGCAAAGGGAAGAGAAGAAAGAAAAGAGATAATGCATAGAAGACAGTACAAATCCATAAGGATGACTGCAAAAAACATACCTGAAGGGGAAGATACACAAGGGAGATGGGGAAGTGGTGATGCGCAACAAGACGGGTAGACTAGGACCAGAAGTACAACCGCACCGAAACCTCACAGAATTACAAAGGATGACACATGGTGAGGGGAATAACCGATACATATCTGCATAAGGGAAGAAAGAAAACAAGTAATTAAGAAACTTATGACATACATTCTATTTACCATAAAACAAGACATAAGTAGTATAGGAAGCAAATATTGAGAAGGACAGTTGAGAACATGTCCTCATAACAGAGAAGAAACAAAGAAAGAGAGAGAAAAGCCGAGTTGACAAAGGAAAGCAGTGATAAAGAGCGAGAAAAAACCAGAACAAATAGAACAATACATCAAGACATACAGAACAGGAAAATAAAAGAAAAACATCTAAGGATCAGTTCGAGAATAAAACAGTAACATTTTCTCAAGAACAATAACAGCAATTATCAGCCACTATTTGAAGGCGAAGAATCCATTCCATCGTGGTTGTGCAGAAGAAGGAAATTACGAAGTTCGCCAGGTTCTTGAAAAGACCAAGACTTGTTTTGATGGGTGACTCTGAAGGTACAGGGGTGGAACAAGCCATATCGTGCTCCTATAGAGCGCAAAGAGGGTCGAAGAGCCCGGAATTCCTTACGCCTAGAAGCAGTGGCATGAGAGACATCTTGGGATATGTAGATGCGTTGACCCTGCCAAGATAATTGTCGTTTGGCTCTAGCTGCAGAAAGAATGGACAACAGATCCGTGAATTTCAAAAAAAGGATGATAACACCACGGGGTTTCGTAGAAGTGGACGAGCGTGATCCAAGTCTGTGTGCCCTTTGAATGCTGATGGACGTGGAAGATGGCATGTCCAATAGTTTTGGAAGGAAAGAGGTAAAGAAAGTGACTGGGTCTTCACCCTCTAGAGTTTCCGGCAAACCATAAATACGAAGGTTGTTCCTTCTATTTCGATTTTCCAAATCCTCAGTGTGGCGTTGCAAAGATACAACAGTCTTCTCTAAAGATTCAATACGTTGCGTGTTGGAGTGGACCTCAGGAATTTGTTGTTCTATGGAGGAGATGCGAGTATCCATGACCTCCCACTTGTCTTTCAAAAGTTGCATATCCCTGCTTGTTTCCTCAATGAATGGACAAAACGCACGGATCTCTTCCAGAATTAAATCAATGGAAGGCGAAGGAGAAGAGTCTGGTGAAGGAGAGTTCTGTTTTAACCTTTTGCTAGATGGCGCAGAGGGCGATGTCTTATTTGATGGTGGAGTACTTGAAGAGGAACATTGAGAGGAGAAGGTCGCCATCTTGATAGACTGTGAAGAGGGACCCAAGTTAGAGGAGCTCACCGGAGTCTTCGTAGAGGGGGCAAAGACAAATTTGGGCTTGCGCAGCTTTCCCATAGAAGAGAGTAGGCCAATAAGAGCACAGTTAGCAAAGGTGCAAATGTAGAACTCCTCACAGTAAAGATTAGAGAGCTCGAGCCACCTCCAATGCAATATTGCTTACACTGAATGAACTGCCTGGAGTATCCTATATATGGCCTTTAATAAGTTATTACATTACACTTCCTTTCAAGTGCGGCCGGTAATTGCTATACCGGTATCATGGTCGTGTGTTCACTGAATTCCCGTTGTGTCCGATCAGAATAAACGACCGCTCCGAAAATACCAGTCAGATGATGGTTTTAGTGTAACAGGAAGCGGCAATATGACAAAGTAGTACCCAGAATAGGGACATGGAATTGGCTGCGATAGCGTTACTGTAGTGACAAATCCATTGCAGAGGCCAGAAACGGGTACACAAGTACTTCAGTTGAAAAGTATGGGCCCATATAGAGTGCCATATGCTAATAATGCATGGGAAGGGCAGGCATCAGAATGAAACATAAGGCGGTAGAGAGCATAGGCACATTGCGGGGAACCACAGAAGTGTGGAAAACAAGAACCGCGACTCTTTAGATCAGCCGCGGTACTTGTAAAATGAAGGCTGCATAACCACAAGTCGGAAACACTATCTGAGGAGAAAGCAGGGCGCAGACAGTCTTGAAATGGCCCCCAAAGCTCACCTCCATGGTCCGTTGAATGAGTATGGATGGTGGTGTGAAGGAAACGCCGCCAAAACAAAAAGAGGAAAAACGGCAAACAAAAATCCGTTGAAGAGTCGCTAGTGCCGAGGTGAATTACAAAATGGCGGGTCTCGGCAGCTCGATGTTAGCAACAATGACAAAAGTCTCCGAAACAGTCAGAAAAAGCCACAAAGAGGCTCTCTCTGCTCACGGCATGTTCCGGTTTCGAAAACCGATAATTTGCTGCAGATACGAACCCCTTCACCGCTGGTAAGCCATACGGAAGTAAATCGGCACGGAGGAGCTCCTCGCCTAGCCGTCCATCTTGCGCGGCACCTAAGCAACGCCCCTCTGGGCTTTCAGCTCTCATCAGCCAGGATACGGGCTGTAGCGCCGGCGTTGGTGTGACGGACCCCTGGCTGTAGCACCGGCGTTGGTGTGACGGACGAAGTGGCGTCACCTCTGGGCTGGCATCCTTCTCGGCGGGACTGAGGAACTGGGGTCCCACTGCCATTGGAGACCCTTCTACAGGTACGGGGGCACCGGGTCCTGGACCGTGCCTGGGAAAGCCCGCCTGGCCCTGCTTGGAGGAACGGAGGCGGGGCCGACAACAGGACAGCCACTGTGTCCTCGGTAAGTTTACGATGCGAGGCTGCTCCCCTTTTGGTATTCTTTGGAAGGTTTTTGTTGGTAGAGCTGTAATACTGAACAGCCCCCCCCCCCTTTCTTCTCCATTCCTAAATTTAAGCACGGCACTGGCTTTTTCAAGGTTAACGACCCATGGATTGACTCCAATTATTTCCACACCATTTACTTTGAATAATCATACCTCCAGGTATATATAACTTTTTTGGCATTGTTATTCTGTACTCCACGAATATGGGACTTTTGGCTGGCGGTGCAGCTAGCATTACTATAACTTTCTTTTGTATGTTCAATTTACTCGAAGAACTATCGGGTCAGTAGAGTTTTTTCTAGCCTGGAGACGGCAGCTTTTTACCCTCTCTCTCGTGTTCGGGCCCAACCATTTCTTTACTTTGTTTCTTTAGAAGCGATGTCGCCAGTAGGGGTAATTTAACCAGGCTCCACTTCGCTTTTAACTTTGATGGATTACAGAGTCAGTGCTTAATAAATCGCTTTCCAGTAGTGATGTCGTTATTGAGGATTTCACCTGGCTCATCTTCGTTTCCAATTTTGATTGATTATCACAGTTAATGTCATATGAGTCTGTTGTGTATGTTTATTGACTGGCTAATTTATTAATAATTATTTCTTTGTATTGTCCTCTGTATTGTGATAGTATGCATAGCTTTTTAACCCGGCTGGGTAATATTGATGCTGTTGTCTTTGGCACATTTTAACGTATTTGGCAATTTCTTCTGTGGGACATTTGATGTAAAGCCCACTGTTGATTTTCACCTTATTTCATCAGGTTGTGGCTCTCTCTGATGACCGGAGCCTAAGGGCCCATTAACTTCCCCATCTTCATGTTGCCACATAATTGACAGTGGCATCTCTTGGTAATTACTAGATTCTTTTCACTTATTTAATTCGCTTTATGTGTCTGTTCCTTAGTTCACTTTGATGTTTTTATTATAGGTGCCCTTGCCTGGCCCCTCCACCCCCCCTTGTTCACCAACACTCCAATCCTGATGAAGACCCCGCAGTAAGGTGCAAGTGATCCTACACCATCAGGGGTCAAAAAGTCGACTTACTACTTTTACATGTCCTACCCAAACTCAACAGACCATTTTTGACTGTGTTTGAACCATTGGGATAGGAATATATATGTATAGAAGTGTGTAATGGCGATACTAACATGCCCATGTGTTGTCAACCTGCAAAATGTAATGATGTGACCACATGTGACTTCAATTATCTTTACACTATCCCGATCCTCACCAAGCACTCCCCCTACCTCTACCCCCTTCACTCTCGCCTCTCTTTGGGCATTTAAAAGTTTGAAATTTTGAACTATTGTATGCATAACTAATCTATGTCAGAGGATGTCAATAAATAACATCTCTCAAACTCAAGAGTTCTATTTAGTTTAATTTTGCTAATCTTGTTCGGTGTGACTAATTTGCTGTTACTGGGACCCCTCTATATGTAACTTTGAACTACCCAGGTCCCAGTACCTTTGGGTCAACACTTATTCTGTAACAACACTCTCCCCCACCCACAAAACATACAGCCGCCTAGATAGGGTCTTGGAGGTAAATGCAGAGCTGAACATGTCAGTGGATGTCACGCACCAGGCTCGGTTTCTATCAGACCATTCTCCAGTAGCTTGTGTGGTTCAGTGGGGGTCCCTGGTGGACCGTCCTCAGACTTGGACGCTCCCGGTGGATATCCTCCGAGACCAGGTGGGGAAAGCGCACGTGGAAAATGCCCTTGGGGACTACGTAGACCTTAATTGGGGGGAGGGACGCATTTCCTCGGCAAACAAGTGGGAGGCCCTGAAGGCGGTGGTGAGGGGCGCTTGTATGGGGCTCACCTATGGAGTCCGGAAACAGCTCCTCCAGGACCTCAAGTCGGCGGAGGACTCTCTTCTGCATGTCCAACACTTGGCGGACCCTAGTCCTCTACAGGGGGAGGAGGAACAGGCTGTCCGGGCTCGACTACATGATATCCTTGATAGACTGGACAAATATACCTTGGGACAAAACAGACAGCGCCTCCACAGGGAGGGCGACTCCTAGCCTGGATCCTTCAGAAGGAACAAACCCCTGAGCGTATCGTAGCCATGTGGGACCAGAACGGGGACGTGGGGTATTCGGAACAGGGCATCCTCTGGGTTCTACAATCCCACCTTCGGCAAGTTTATACTGTGGACCCACATATCTCCGAGGTCCTTTACCTCCCTTACTTACAGGGGTTGACTCTACCGACCCTTTCGGACTCAGACCGAGAGGAATTAGATGCGGGCCTGTCGTTGGCAGAGATTCGGATGGCTCTGGCCCGCTTGCCGTGTGCCAAGACGCCGGGGAGCGACGGGTTCCCGCTGGAGTTTTACCACGAATTCCGGGAGACATTGGCTCCACTCCTATTGCAAGTATTTCTCGAGGCATTCGAACGCGGTAGTCTCCCACTGAGTATGGCTCGGGGGGAAATCTGCATGGTTCTAAAACCGGGGGGCGACAAACTTGACCCGTCATCGTATCGTCCGATCACCGTGATAAATACGGATGTGAAAATATTGACTAAACTCTTGGCCACCCGGCTAGCACCCCATATGCAGCATTTGGTTCACCAAGACCAGTGCGGTTTTATTCCTGGGCACAACACAGCCATGAACCTACGACGCTTAAACCATATCCAATATCAAGTACGAGACAGGGAAGAACAGACAGTCTTGGTCTCCATAGATCTTGCCAAGGCGTTTGACACGGTTGACTGGGGCTACTTGCAGGAGGTCCTCCGGGTGGTGGGCTTGGGGTCCGACTTCTGCCATTGGATTTGAATTTAATATAGTTCCCCATGCGGCAGGGTGCGTTTGGTTGCCACGAGATTGGAGGAGTGGCAATTAGGAAGGGGCACGAGACAAGGGTGCCCCCTCTCGCCACTGCTTTTTGCCGTGGCGATGGTGCCGTTCGCTGTGAGGATTCGATCGGAAATGGGGCCTTGAGGCATCCAGGTGGGAGACACGTGCAATGTTCTGTCGCTTTATGCGGATGATGCCTTGTTCTACTTGTAGACCGCCAGGGAGGCGCTCCCATTGTTGCTGCACCACCTGGACCACTTTGTTGAGGTGTCGGGCTTGCGGCTTAATCGTAGTAAATGCCTGATTTTCCCACTATCGGGTTTTGAACCGGTGCCCCTTGAAGAATTGCTAGAGCTTGGGCTGCACTGGGAACGGGACAGTTTTCCATATCTAGGCATCCATGTGGCCTCTACGGAGGCGCAATCAGTGGCCCGCAACATAGACCGGGTGATTAAGTCCCTTCAGAAATCCATGTCCTTTTGGAACACCCTACCACTATCTCTAGTGGGACGCCTGGCCATCGCCAAGATGGTGATGTTACCAAGGACTCTGTACGTTCTTCAGAACACGTTGTGCCCTCTTCCGCCTAGGATTTTTCGGACCCATAACACACTGCTCACATCCCTGCTTTGGGCAGGTTGGCACAGCAGAGTGGCGCTCCATACCGTCCTGCGCTCCTATGAGGAGGGGGATTAGATGCCCCGCGCTTTGATCTATACTATTACGCAGCGCAACTACTACCAGCTGCCAGATGGTTTGCTGATGCGGATGTCTGGGAAACGCGATTACTAGCAGGGAAAGCGTCTGTCCAGGAGCTTCGGATGGCATTGATGCGCGGGAAAGGGGCCGGAGCCACGTTACCTTACGTAGTAAGGCACACAGCGTCCATATGGCAGCGATTCATAGAGCGGGTCCTACGGTCGGCACCATTCCATAGAGATCTACCGATCTGGATACTGGCACCCATGGTAGAAATAGAACACCAGATGTCCTTCCGGGAGTGGGGAGAGGGGGGCTGTGAGGTCCTGGCTGATCTGTACCCCTTGGAGAGCTTCTTGACGTACCAGCAGGCGGTGGAGACTTTTGGCCTTAGCGGGGGACAGTACTTGCATTACCAGGGATTGCGTGACATAGTGCGCGCGGTATGGCCTCAATGCCCGGAGATACCCCCGATGACACATACCTTACATATCCTCCTGTCCTGCGGCAGGGGACGCAGGCTGATATCCTTGCTGTATGCAGCCATGAAGCGTGATTCCGCCCCGCCGGTCGGACCGACATGGGCGGCCTGTGAGGCGGACCTTGGATCGCCACTGGATCAGGGACAGCGGACACGCATAGGGGCCTTGACACGGCGGGTGTCCTGTAATGCGCGCTTCAAGCTCATTCATTTTAACTTCCTTCACCGCACCTACCTCACTCCGAGGATGCTGAGCCGCTACTCGATTGATAGAAGGGACAACTGCCCCAGATGTAGCGCAGAGGGGGCGGGATTCATGCATCTGGCCTGGAAGTGCCTGTTAGTGGGGGGCTTCTGGGCAGGGGTTGTAGGTCATATAACTACTACCACTGGTCTGCGGATACAGCTAATACCCTTACATTGTCTGTTGGCATTGGTCCCTAAGCCGAGTAAACTGAAACTCTCCTATAAATTATTGCAACTGATATTAGTGCTGGCTAGGCGCAGGGTCGTTATCACATGGATGGGACAGAGGGCCCCGGAGATAGGTACATGGCTCAAAGATGTGAGAGAATGGACCCTTGCAGAGGAGACACACATGCAGTCTACTAGGAGAGACGAGAAATTGCAGCAGGACCTGCTGGCATGGCGCACCATATGTATGGTAGGATTGGCTACAGAGGGGCAGTCGTCTCACAGCGACTCTGCGGGGAATAGTGGCGAATTATTCTCAGCACACGAATCAGGGTCTGAGGGGGGAGGGGGGATAATCGAGGGGTCGCTAGTTTGGTGCACGAGCGCGGCTGGTGTGTTCCCTCACGATGACGCCTAATATTAGCTTGTTATTTTACTGTACCTCATAAACTCCTGTATTTCGAGTTGTAAGCCTTGTCCATAATGTGCCTTAATGAGTCCATCGATTTGATTACGAATGTTTTTCTGATGCCTTGGGTGGGGTCTTTACGGTGTACGTTATAAATTTGAAAATAAAGTTTAAAAAAAAAATGAATAAATGTCTCCATTGGCTTTTAAACAATATGAACATCACCGAAAAGGGGACACGTATGTTGGCCAATGAAATAATCATGGCAAGGAGAGTAAATTGGGTTGGAAATAAAAAAAAACTGTTTTATGGTGACTGTATTATTATAAATGTTGCTCATCTTGATGTATTGCCCAATTTGTTGCCTAATCTCTATCCCCACAGCACAGGAACTCATGGATAATCCCCCTAACACTAGAGTTTTTCTATGATAATCCCATCTCTCAAAGTTCTAGAGTGAATAGGGATATTATTCCACAGCTTTGGTAAGGTGGGAGGGGACGTGCAACCCCTGCGATGTCAGGGGCCATTCCCTTGGGCAACAGATTTGAGGCCTTATCATCTCTTGAAGAATGCGACTGACTACCAGTGGGAAGGAGTTGTAGTCCTTTGCTGAGCGTACATTTGGTCTGTCCCCCTATAAAACAAAATATTCACAAATTACCTCGCTTAAGTAACACTGAGACCGGCGCTTTCTCTGAGACAAACATAGAAATAAAATCGCAAGTGCCGGCTTACGAGCAGGAACCCAAATTGCAGCCAACTTGTCCGCTGAGCACACCTAATGGAACTCCCACTGAGGCCAAACTAAGTACCCAACAAGGCACTACTATGGTCTTATCTATATCTGCACCCCCTCTAGTGATTGATCCACCAGGGACTGTTAAAACCACCCATAACCTAAGAAAACTTTCATTACTATCATGGAATATTGCTGGTCTGAGTGGCAGGATGAGCTCCCCCGATTGGCAACAATTTATAGAACTATATGACATTTGTCTCTTCCAGGAGACGTGGCTACCCCAATGTATTACCCAGGCTACCTCAACTTTCACATAGTAGCCACTAAGGGAAGTAAGGGCCGCCAGGCAGGAGGACTCACTATCTGGGTACGGCAAGATCTTGGCTTTAAAATCTATCCCTTGGTTACCCAGAGCAATGATATCATCGCGCTATGTCTTATTGTGAGTTCTACAATCAATATAGACATCTACAATGTATATGCTAGGGGTATGGTCGGGGGAAAAAGCTCAAATGTTCTATTGTCTCTGGAGGAACTACTTGGTGGATATTCCCAGGACCCAGTGGTCATGGTCTCAGGTGATTTTAACACGACCTTTGAACTGGGCCCTGGAGAATCTGATCTTATATGTGATGAGGATGAAAGGTGGGGTATTCCTAGTCTGAACTTACCCCCGGTGCGTAAATGGACGGATGCAGCTATCCAGTTAAAGGGACTCTGTCTAGAGAAAGGGCTAAGGGCAGCAATTGGGCGCACACCCTCAGACTCCCATGGAGCTTACACCTTTAATAATGGTCGATTTAAAAGCAGAATAGACTATCTGTTTGTGAATCTTAAATTTTGGCACCTCTTAAAGGATATCTTTGTAGAGGATTGCATCGAAAGTGATCACAATCCTTTATGTTCCACTTTTGAACTCCAGACCCACCAAAATCTAAATAATTATGGCGACAGAACCACCACAATTGATCTGCTCTGCTTGAATAACACATGTAGGAAGGTGGATACCTGACTATGGTTACCCCAGATTTTTTGCCTTGTGTTTAGCTGGTTTTCGACTTAGTTGGCCTGGGATCCTGCTAATCAGGGCCCCAGGCTATCTGCTCTCTCTTTAAATGGACTCCATGTACTATAGGTACATCACCAATTTGGTACTGGACACCTTATCACCCCTGTACAGTGCACTATAGGTGCCCAGGGCATAGGTGCATCCAAGGCCTACCAGGGGCTGCAGCATATCTTTTGCCACCCCTGGCTGGTACTTAAATTGACACAACTGGCTGTTCACACACATGGGGCAAGGTGGTGTACTCACCCCTTGCTTAGATATAGTATACCTATATCTAAACCTATATCTGGACACATAGACACCTATCAGTCACTCCTATGGCAGGCCTTTACAGTCCTGGAGGCAGAGTGCTTGGTTTTATGTGAGATGGTGCTCTAGCATGAGCTGAACCTGTCTGCAGTGTTGGGACCAATTCCTTAATGCTGTTACAGTGATACTGCCATACCATATACTCTTAAGTGCATTATAATCCTCGTGGTTATTGCAACTCTGGTTTGGCTTTACCAAAACATGTTGTGTTTGGTGTCATACACTTTGGAATACTATCCCCTCGCCAGTCCTGGTGATGGGGATAGCATCCCACCCTTCTGGAGGTAGAAGACATGTTACTTTACTGAAAACGCGGTTAATCCTAACCAGAGCCCCAGCATCACAAAATGGATGCTGCTGCCACAGACACATGTCTGGCCTCCTGCTGCTGACCGAAACTTGGCAGAGGACGCCTGGACAAAGGGTTTCCTGTCACAGGGAGGTGTCACACCACCACAGACAGGAGATAGTGGATTGTAGCAGGGAGGGTTGAAAGAAACTAGACACTGCCTGGGGCGCACAAGGTGTCCCCGGGCAGATTCCAGTCAAACCGGTTCTGGGGCCATCCTGCCCCAGTCCTGGTGGCAAACTGGACAAAGGAAAAGGGGTGTAAACACCCCCTTCCTGGGTCTCACCCACAGGAGGGACCTAGCAGGTAATCCAGACCCCAGATTTGGAATATAGGTGGGAGCAGTGCCAATGCACATCAGATTATCCTGACTGAAACTTATGAAACGAAACTCTGGACCCTTCGACATCCCACTCGACGTGGAAGACTGAAGAATCTCCCTTTTGGTCAAGGAGTGACCACCCTGTGCAAACAGGCACTATCCAGCACCTTGACATTTGCTTTGTTGCAGTTCCCGCTGGAACTCGAGCGACAGAGATCAACAAGACCCAGCGTGACTGCCTTATAACAGCCCGATCCACAGTCCCTGCAGAGCTGAGACCCGTGGAGGTGACTTGAAGCGTGGGGCCGGCCATCTTGGAAAAACTACGAAGCGCTGACCATGCAGCATCCGAGGCTCCCTCGAAGATGTGCATTGGAGTCTGAGAAGCTCCAGCCCTGAGCAGCTTTTGCATCGAAGCTCACCCCTCCACACTTGACAAGTGCTGCGTGGGGCCCTTTTGCATTTTTCTGCTTGACGCATTGGTCCGGTCGCTTGCCCATTGGCTAGTGGCCCCAGTACCGACGAACCTTTGAATTTGCTCTACTAGTCTGGTTGCTCCAGACTGGCCCTCGCTCCCCTGAAAAGGAGCACCCGCTCAGACCTTGCTGGTCCGAGTAAGAAGCAATCTTTGAATCATGCGTGAGTTGCATTTGCCAATGCCTGTTGACTCTGATCTTGAAGCCGACACCGCCGATAGCGAGAGCCTTTGTTGGACAGCTCATGGTTCACTCCAGGACATTCTCGGTGCCCCAGAGACCACGTGGCAGCGGAGACAAGCTTCACGACAACGACCTGATTGCGCCCGACATTGCCTGGTTCCTTCCTGGTTCCTTCCTGGTCACTGGCTAGTGACCCAGACTCTGTCCCCTCTGCTTTCAGGTACTCTACAACTTCGATCCACCCTTGGATCGCACCGGACACTTCTCTTCTGGACGCCTGCAGCATCTTCATCTCCAGGCACCC
Organism: Lissotriton helveticus; assembly: GCF_964261635.1. Taxonomy (NCBI): domain Eukaryota; kingdom Metazoa; phylum Chordata; class Amphibia; order Caudata; family Salamandridae; genus Lissotriton; species Lissotriton helveticus. The sequence goes on from NC_136071.1 coordinate 284,965,010, forward strand.
TAGATCTTCGTGACGAAACCCGACACATCTTTGCACCTGTGCACCCGCTTCCTGTGGGTGAGGTAACTCTTGAACACCGGTGCTCCTGTAGTGGTTTACACCTCTAGTGTCTAAGTCTAAGGTTTTGTCCTTCTAGTCCAGTCGGAAGACTCTTAAAACTGTAACTCGATAACTTTTACGCACCATTGACTTTGCATTGGTGCATGCGTGTGCTTTCAGAATGAACTACTCCTGTGAATTACCTAGATACATTACTTACCTGTCTCCTGCTTTCGCTTCTACTTTCCACAGAAGTCCTATTACAGTGTCTCACTCAATTTACCTACTGAAGGTAACCTAACGCACTGTGTCTCCAATCACCAATTACCTTCTCTGCATGTCTCTAACCCTGGCCCAGATACCACCTGGCTGTCTGCATTTTCTGTTTACTGCTGCTTGATGACAGCAGCTGTCTTCTAAGAATTTGAAATACAAAGTAAGCACAATCCCCCTTAAACAGAAGCCTAAAGCTGGCAGATGGCCTTCTTTATGAAGCCCAAAAAGGGCCCAACCCTCAAAAGGCATCAAAAGGAGCAATGTGAACACTAACAAATATGTATTCTTATGAGGGAATAAAACATGTATAACATGCTTTAAAACCATGCTGAGTATTCTTTGCTGATAGCCAAATAATCCCTGACTGAAGTGCAACATTTGTGTGCGGCATATCCTGAAGATTCTGTTTCATGTCTACATGTCTTATTTGAATATTAAGATAACATAAATGCTTTTATCTATAATTGATTTTACGTTTTTTTAATCTGTAAACCGTTTAGCTTAATTCATGCACTTACTTTTCTGGAGTTTTATATAGCGTGAACCTGACTCAAAAGTATCAGGTATCAGTGCGCTTTATATGAGCACTAGTTGCGCTACAAAGGACACATTCATTTTTCTTAGGCACAGGTGATTAAGTGATTCACCCAGAATCACAGGATGTTGAGCCTCATTGACGAGACTCGATCCCGGTTACCCAGATGTGAGGTGACCGCCCTAGCCGTTAGGCCACATCCTCTCCCCACTGTTTGTAGATGCACTTACTTTCAAATGCTTCACACATATTGCATCCCCATTACAAGATGGCCACCACACTACCATTGCATGGAGTCTCTTTTTTCTTTATGGGCGGCCACATAAAGATCTCCTTTACTCTATTTATCAGCCGCTGGTCAAATTGTACATCATCTCTACTATTTAGTCTATGTTTGGCTAAACCGCAGAGATGATGTACTATGTTGCTGGCTGCTGGATCAATATCAGATATTTTGTACAATTTGGCTGCAGCTGGTTAAATAGACACTTCCTAAATACTTACTTTAGCAATCCTGTTGGCTGCTACTTTTCATTGACCAGCTAATCCAATTCCATTATGGCTTTATGGCTAGATCTCGATGTATAGAGCCCGAGCAATGTAATGCAAAATGGTGGGGCCCCCAGAAGAATGTAATGAGGGCCATCGACTATCCAATGTCTCACAGAATTCCATTGGCCTTTGGCCTGATTGGGGACCACTTGAAGAGTTCGGGGCCCCATAAGTTTTTGCCCCACCAAATATACATCTTAACGTCAAAGCCCTTAGTTCAAAGTAATACCTTTTCTCCATTTGATTGATTTTAGTTCTAAATATGTTGTTGGTTTTATTATAGTGTACAAATAGTGAAGGAAAAATGCTTACAAAATATGAAGACAAAAAGCATTTCGAGGGGGTCATTATATGACCAAAATATCGTAGACCGATTAAAAATCTACATGGCATATCTAAGTCAGGGTATAACATGATCAATGAAACCTAAGGAAAGATAAATAAGAGAATATTTTAAAGGGATCGATATAGAGGGATCAGTTTGAACTAGTAAGGATTGGTAGGTATAATAACTTGACTACCCAATGGGATGTAAAGAATTATATATGGTTTTATACAGGTTGTGGCCTGAATGATTATTCTATGTCCCCATTTAAATTTACTGCTGATTTATTTTGTTCTCTGACACATTAACCGTTGGACAATTGTACACAAAGGTGTTCCTGAAGATAGTATTTTCTCCAGTTTTAAAACCCTTTTTTCCATCTGCTAATTGTCCTTTCATCACACAAAAACCAACAAAAGTTACACAGAGAGTGGGCTTTGGATTAGCCCTCTTTGGCAATTGGATTGATTGGTTAATCCTGCTTCAGCTATGGGTTGTACTATATGTTCTACAATTTTTCGTACCAAACAACGTCATTTTAACATTTACTTTTTTCATTGGAGATTGGAAAACAAAGTTATCCACCTCTGTAATTGTAACTGTCCTGCACAGCCCAAATTTCCCCACTTCAGATGAGTATGCACATGCACTAATGCAGCTTTGAGCAAATGATCTGTGCCAGCCCTGAACCATCGCAGTTGATCCTGTCTGAATTCTTCAAGCACCCCATTAGGACCTGCACGAGGGGTGCTGTTGCATAGTACAATGCCACTCCAGCTTACTGCTGCTCTTACTTTTGTTGCCTTCAGTTACAACCTCTGGCATTATGAGCAGTGCTCACCATCATGGATGTGGTGCTGATGCTGTGCCTAGCATGAACTGCGTATGTGCCCATCACCCAGCTACAGCAGTTTGCAGCGGCAGGATCTTTTCTTAGGCTCTTCAGGACCACATGGTCCCATGGCTGCTGATGAAAAGACACAAGCATTGGATCACTGCTGCCCTCAGCACCGTTGTCCTCAGTAGCAGTCAACTCAGAGGCTAGGACGACCACTCACCTGATATCTTTGCTAGATTGTTTGTACATTGAGTGGTGGTGGCACTACACACCCAGGCCAACCGTTGTTTTCTTCAGAACCCTACTCCCCGTTAGCGGCCAGAGTGAGTTGCAGCTGCTCACTCTCCAGTATGGGACAAAGTTCATGCACCACACGGATGACTGGAGCCATTCCAAATAAATGGGAGAGGCAGGTTTTGAGAAGTGGAGTTATAGAGCAGGCTCTGGAAGGGAATCCTGAGAAAGGCTCCACAGGCGCTAAATACAATCCCCTGCAGAGTAAATGAGAGTGTGTGTGTGTATATATGTGTTTTTGTTTGTGTGTGTATGTGTGTGTGTTTGTGTGCACATGCACTCATGCGTTCCCCTGTGTGTAAACCTAAACAGAGCCAGATTGGTCCTTTATTACATCAGGCATTTCCCCAGGGGACTGGAGCCACTAGAGGCTGTGTTTTTTAAGACCCTTTATGTGTATGGCGGCAGGTACAGCAGGGGAAAAGTAACAGAGCTGGAGAAAGAGAGGAAAGAGAGAGAGAGATATTTGAAAGAAAGAGACTGGAAATAAAGGGCCAGATGTAGGTAATCCAGATTTACCGATTCTAAAATACCAAATTTTACCGATTCGGTATTTTAGAATCGGTAAATGGGATGTAGGTATCCATTCGGTATTTTTTACCGAATCAGTAAGATTACCGATTCGGTATTTTCCATTCATCCCTATGGGCCTCCAGGCCCATAGGAATGAATGAGAATTACCGAATCTGTAAATACCGATTCGGTAAAATGGGGAAGACATTCAAGGGTAGCAGGGTGTCACATTGACACCCTGTTGCACCCCTGAATAGTGCATGGGTGAACATGTGGCACACATACATGCCCTAAGGGCATGTATGTCTGCCACATGGCACTGTTAAAAAAGCACAAAATTGCTTTTTAACGGTTTTCGTTATTTACCACCAACTTGTACTTGGTGGTAAATAACGAATCCTTACAAGTGAAAAGCACTCACTTGAGTGATTCCTACATTAAGGATTCGGTAATTTACTGAATTGGTATTTAAGAATTCGGTAATTGACCGATTCCTTAAATTACCGATTTGGTAATCCCTAAATTACAGATTCGGTATCCATTCGGTATTTTTTACCGAATCAGTAAGATTACCGATTCGGTATTTTCCATTCATCCCTATGGGCCTCCAGGCCCATAGGAATGAATGAGAATTACCGAATCTGTAAATACCGATTCGGTAAAATGGGGAAGACATTCAAGGGTAGCAGGGTGTCACATTGACACCCTGTTGCACCCCTGAATAGTGCATGGGTGAACATGTGGCACACATACATGCCCTAAGGGCATGTATGTCTGCCACATGGCACTGTTAAAAAAGCACAAAATTGCTTTTTAACGGTTTTCGTTATTTACCACCAACTTGTACTTGGTGGTAAATAACGAATCCTTACAAGTGAAAAGCACTCACTTGAGTGATTCCTACATTAAGGATTCGGTAATTTACTGAATTGGTATTTAAGAATTCGGTAATTGACCGATTCCTTAAATTACCGATTTGGTAATCCCTAAATTACAGATTCGGTAATCCTTAAATTAGGCCCCTACATCTCAAATGCCTAATACCGGTCGGTAACGGCCGAAATTGGGCAATTTCGGCCGTTACCGACCGGTATTAGGCTTCCTACATCTGGCCCAAAGTGACATGAGGGCAGAATGAGATTTTTTTTTACATTTTAGAGAGGGGTGCTTTTGGTTCCCTCCCGGCTCTTAACTTGAATGGCACATTCCCAGGATCACAATAAATATCTCAGTGGTTTGTGAGGTTCCATTAAACGTCCTCAGACGGTGCACAATCAAGCAAGTGCCCTTTAAAAGCCAAATAACAGGGTGATTGTTCATTGCCACTATTCTCCTTCTGAGACCAGGTTCCAGAATTTGCACAATGCTTCCCTGATTCACGAAACAAAGGTCACATCCCTTGACAATTGTCCATATGCCTTATCTGTTTTGTTTGATCCCGGATTATCCTTTAAATCCACAATTCAAACAGATTCTGACTGGAGCACAAATTGGATCACCCAGAATCCCATAGAAATAAACGCTCCACAGTCAGCAAAAGAAAGAGACTGGCTAAAACAATGAAAGTCTAATTTACTTCGGCTTCCTTCCAGAGGGGACAAGTGACATTTCTTTCTGCCAATAGCAATTTATTGTGAAGCGGTTCCTCGGGGAAGGTCCTATCATGCCAAATCAAGCGGAGAATGCAATGAGACCCGCGTTAAAGGGGAAGGATTTAGCAATGGAAAGCGCTGCTTGTGCCCAGAATTACAATGCTGTGCAGTAACAGAGCACTCTTCACACAGAGGTGAAATGAAACCCTCTCTTACCTGCTGGAGACATTGCTCCAGGCATCTTCTATATTTAAAAGGTGACCCTGTTCCTCTTCTGATCCTGACGGCCATTTTAACATTTGCAACGAAGATACTGAGATATTGTATATTAAATTAGACAGACATATTTACTTCTAAAATCAGCCAGCCCAAGACATTTCTCCTGAACACCACAGATGTGTGATCAGATAAATATGCCCCTTTTAAAGTAAAATATTTTGTATTACCATGATAAAAACAATTTGGATTTTTCAATAAATTCCTCCAGTTCAGTTTTTTTACTTCTTTTATTCTGCTCGAAGAATTTATTTGTAAACAAACCACCGAAAGTGACTACAAATGTCGAGTACTCTGTTGAAGCTGAATCACCGCTTTTTTTATTTCTGCTCCTGATCTGTATTGATTCGTAAGTGTTCAAGTGCACAGTGAATGGAACTGTCAAGCCTACTGAAAAAGAGGAATGGTGCCACACACAATTCTCAAAAGACTTTCTTTTCGTGACGACAATTTTGACCAATGTGAATTTTAGAAAAATAAAACGGGCTTTATTGCTGTAGTAAAACAAATGTGGTTTACCTTAGTTTTCGCTGATCAAATTCGTAGGGATAGATAAAAGAAAGAAAGTGTCTTTTTTTGGCACCTCACCCATACTCTGATGGAACTTCACAGTCTTCGCTTGCCAGTCTACTACATTCAACACCAGTTGCACCATTTACAAAATCATCACGATTTACGCCAACCCCTATCTGGCTCTTTATTGCAGGTATCTCTCTCTACAACTATAGAGAAGAAACCATTATTTGTAATCAGATTGATTCTGCTGTTGAATGATTAAGGGGTAGATGTATCAAGATACCCTTTTGCGATTCTCAAATAGCGATTTTTAAGGAATCGCTATTTGAGAATTGCAAAATGGTATGCATGTAGAAATTCGCTATTTTTTAGCGATTTCTTAAAATTCCTTAATTGCGATTAGCAAATTGCTAATCGCAATTAAGGAATAATTTCCCATTAATTTCTATGGGCCAGGAGGCCCATAGGAATGATTGTGAAATTATTCTCAATTTGCAATTCGCAATTTGCTAATCGCAAATTGAGAATAATTTTAAGGGTGCAGGGGTGTCTCAAGGACACCCTGCTGCACCCTTGAAATCGACAAGTGTGCGCATATGGCGCACATACATGCCCTAAGGGCATGTATGAGCGTCACATGGCACCTTTACAAAATGCAAAAAGTGCATTTGTAAAAGAATTTGCAAATTACCACCAACTACAAGTTGGTGGTAATTTGCAATTTCGTAGTCAAAAATCGCAAAACTGAAATGCTTAATACATTGCATTTAAGAAATCGCAATTTGCGATTGCTTAAATGCTTACGCAATATTAAGGAATCGCAAAATGTGCGATTCCTTAATATTGCGAGGCTTTTTGCATGATACATTCCAAATCCCGTTTTTTTTGTTGCAAACGCTGCTATTTTGCGAATCGCACCGTTTGCGACAAAAAAAAACCTTGATACATCTGCCCCTAAGTCGATTAATGCTCAAAGTTGCTTCTCAGTGAATTTCTTTTCCAGTTTCATTGGGCAGGCATGATAAATAGTGAACAAGTTTTCCTATTTTTGTGTATAGCCTAGTGATATAAAATATTTTACACCCCAAATGAAATAAGTTAAACTACTTGCTGAAAAATCTAAGGTCCTCATTGCAGGCACCAAAGTTAAAATGATGTAGTAATTCCATACTGAAAATAATCAACACAACAGGACGGAACGGGGAATTATATGCATTTACATTAAAGGCACAGATTCCTTTTTGCCATCCATTTACCACCTAACTGATAAACTTTGGTTGCAAACATTTTTACAATGTGGTTTGTAAAGGTGCCTATGATATTTTCAATTATATGGGAATTGTTTCTTAAATTCATATATATTTTTTTTTAAGATGAAGGTTTTTTTTTCTGGTAGTATTATTTCCTGTCTCTGTCGATTTATATGTGATTCCCTGGCAGACTTGCCATGTTATGTGTGTTTTGTGACTGATTCGAGGGTTTAGCTGGAATAGGTATGAACTTGTTTAGGCTATAGTACTCCAGGAATAAATGAGGGGTTTTGCATATAGCATGGTTTTGTATTTGCACATCCCTCCCTTTGTCCCTACTTAATTTTACCATTTGCAGTAGATTTTCCCCATTTTCAAACACTGCCACTTTAGGGGCCTGATGTACGCACCTTTGGAATAGCAAGTTCTAAATAGCGCTCTTGTCCGAATTGCTATTTGATAATCTCTATTCTCAAAGTATGAAAGTTGTATTTTTAAATTAGTGAATCCTAGTGGGCTGCAGATCGACCTACCTCATGAATGTTGATGAGGTAGGTCGCAATTTGCGGCCCATTAAGAATGACAGCCATCGAAGAGATGGTGGCCTGCTGGGGTCAGCAGCCCACCATGTCTGTGATTGCTTTTTTTAAAAGCAAGCTTTTTTTTCAGACACAGCCCATTTCCCTTAAAGGAAACGGGACTGCATTTAAAAAGAAAAGGTTCTTTGTGCCTGATTCACCAAGGTAAAATATTTGTGTAAGTTTACTCTTTTCCAGTAGTCACAAAACTGCACTTTACGAGTGCAGAGACTCCACCGTCCAGCGGAGAACTCCACACATAAAAAGATAGGACTGTCCTTTAAAATGCAGCTGTGTGAATACAGAAAAAGCATAAACTTACAAAAATGTGTTAGTTTACCTTTGAGTTAGGCTTCAGATATATTTACACATGGGACTTTTTCAAGGCTTCACTGTCTTCAATTAGACTTATTATCATGTGGTGATACTTCCAACCCACATAGACCACTGGCGTGGGGGAAATTAAAATGCAGGATCCAATTACATGACGCTCCCTCTTCAGTATATGCATACAATCACTTAAATCTCCCAGAACCATCACGCCATCTCCTCGAGTACGAGGAGGAGAGGGCGTGAGGGTTCGCATGTGTAAATATATCTGAAGCGACGAAACACGTGTTGGCAGTCGATCTGTCTCACGAAACTGCATATGAAGATTCCACTGACAAAAATAAAAGAATGAAGACACTGCTATGATCTGTTTTTATATGTGTGCTGACATACTATTGCTACTGCTGTCATTGTCTATGGAACTTACATTTTACGTGTGCTGGGTAACCGGTTACCCATTTGCATTTTGGTATTCGTACATAAGAAAAAGCATTTTTGTGGTTGCAAAGAGCAGAACCTGAGAATCGGGCTGTTTGCTACTGTAAAAATGCATCGTACAACCGACCTAAAATATAGGACTATATCTGGCAGATGCATCAAAGTTATGTTTTGCGAGTCCTTAATAGCGAATTTTAAGGAATCGCTATTAAAGACTCGCAAAACGGGATGCATGTAGGAATCGCAATGTTATTAGCGATTCCTACAGATTCCTTATTAGCGATTCGGTAATAGCTAATCGCTAATGCTATTTCAAGGGTGCCAGGGTGTCCAAAGGACACCCTGTTACACCCCTGAAAGGGACCTGTGCACAAATGTTACACACACACATGCCCTAAGGGCATGTGTGTGCGCAACATGTAACTTTGAAAAATGCACAAAAGTGCTTTTTTCAAAGTTTTAGCAAATTACCACGAAGTTCAACTTCATGGTAATTTGCTCCCCCTATTAGCGATTTCGCTATTTTTTAGGGTTTCATGCATTGCATTTAAGGAATCTCATTTTTGGATTCCTTAAATGCAAGAGCAATTTAAGGAATCGCTATTTAGAGATTCCTTAAATTGCGATTTCTGCATTTGGGATGATGCATCCCAAATGCAAAAATACCGGGAGCAAACGGCCAGATTCTGAGAATCTGCCCGTTTGCTCCCGGTATTTTCTTTGATGCATCTGCCTGTATGTGTCTAGTTCTATGCACTTACTACAAGAGATAACTTTCTACATATGGTAAAAGACATATGGTAAAAGACCGTCAAAGTTGTATATCTAAGCCATAACCTATCTGAGCCTCATTTATGAGTATGATAAGCTATAATACTAGATTAGTACTATGTAGACTTTTTAATGTTTTTCTGAATTGTCCTCATAGTTTTCATGAATTTGTTGAATGGCAGATGTATGCGCATTGGTAACGACCAATGATCAATATGTTTAAAAATACTGGAAAAACATCACTAGAATCAATAAACGATAACAGTAAAACCTGGAAAACCTACGTTTAAATCTCATATAATATTTCCCTTATGCTATTTATGCTTTAGACTCTAGTACTGAAAACCTGCATGCATTCTTGTAATGATGCTCAGTGAAATGAGCACCCGTCTCTGAGATCTCCTTGTGGCCTACCGCTCACATGCTGAATATCAAACTGGTCATCTCAGCCTTTCAGCTTCAAAGAGCTGATTACCAGATTACAACAGATAGTAATATGTGCATGTTGAAATGTTTTATTGTTAAGGAAATTGGTCAAAAGGATGTATACTGACCAAGGTTTAATTAAGAAGATATCCATTGATGCTCTATACCTTAAACGTGCCCTGCTTTTATTTCTGAGGGTATCTTTTTTCATTTAATCAAAAGTAGGTCGCTCAATCGATCAGCAAAACAGAAAGAAAATAAACAAAAAAGAAAAATGGTGGAATGTTCCATTTTTAGACAATCAATGTTTGAAATGCATCATCTTCCAGTGGTGCTGGAACAGTTTTTAAAGTGAGAGTGCTGCTGTCAATGTTAGAGCAGCAAATTCACCTAAGGAGAATGGTAACGTTGTGGAATGTAGCCATCGGGTGTGCATTTCGGAGCACACGGTCACACATATATATTACTAAAGCATGATGTGGTAGCACACTGCCATTCAGAGACAGCACATTTTCATTGAAATGGCCAATACATTTGCTGGTAAAATTATATAGGATACTAAAGCATGATGTGGTAGCACACTGCCATTCAGAGACAGCACATTTTCATTGAAATGGCCAATACATTTGCTGGTAAAATTATATAGGATGCAAATGACAATGTGTGGAAATCAGCTTTCAGCGAATAATTATAATTTACATATCACACAGTTAAGTGTCCGGATTTGTTTCGATCTGATTAAAAATATTTGTTTCTATCACACTTATGCTTAACTGTTGATATATTTTTGAAATATGTGTGATATATTTTTGAAATATGTATACAGTCCATTTACAGGTATTTATGTGTAGTTGTTTTAGAAAAAAAGACGTCCTATAACATTTCCTTTCACCCTACCTGTGCTAGGGCGAGATGTTCATATATTTCACTTCACAACATTCTTTCACTTCCTATTTATTCTTTGAATGAAAAGTAAACACCAATCCCCATGTCAAACAAATAAGCACTAATTTGTTAGAAGGCAGCCTCACATTTGACCTCTGTCTTTGAATGCACGGGAAATGCAGCAAGAAAAAGATAAAATATAAGGCCATTCGTGTTGCTCATTCACCTTCTGAACTCTAGCACAGTTATTTTCAGGGTTGCTCCAGCACCTATGTGAGGAGTGGTATGTAAATGTTGGATACTTGTAAATGTTGGATACTTGTAAAGCGCACTGTTACTCTACCCGAGTGTCCTGGCGCTGTAGACCGCTGGGGAACCCGTTCTGGTTTTCCCTGTGAGATGGTCCCTTTCTGGGTATCTCCAGGGTGAAACCAGGCATCCCCGGCGTCTGTGGGGGGCCGTTGTAGAGATGAGGCAAGCTTAATGCCCAGAGTTACTGAGTGTGTTCCCTGGTTAGAGTAGGCACTGAGGCGAGAATTATCGAGTCCGTTGACCCTGGTCCAAGACCCTGCCGCGTCGGGAATTGAACCCTGGTCCCGGGCCCTTCTCTGCTTACAGGTCTGCCGCCTCTAACCAGTGAGCCACACCTCTCCACTAGGATATATATTTTAACATTTAAGGCAGACCTGAATTTCCAAGTCAGTTGTCAGTTTTGTTTTCAGATCCGTTTTCAGTTTGATTTTCATGCATCTACTCATCTTTGCCCATTGCCCCCTCTCCCTGACATTCTCTTTTGTGGGGTCTAGTCAGTGTGGTGTGCTACTCAACCAAGGCACTCGTCAATGACTCCGCTGCAAATGTAGAGTAGCCATATACGTTTTTATTCTTCAGCATGTAAGCAAGAAAACATGCTAAATCTGCATTCATTTCTTTACCCTCCAACGCTTATGTCACGGGGCTATGGAGTCCATCAGGAACCAAATGAGTTCTGTCATTCTTTCTTTACACAACACTACATCTCCACTTTGTTAAATAAAAAGTTAGAACTGTTTACAATAAATAAATAAAAGAATAAATAGATGCATAAATAATTACAAATACATATGTCTTCTAACTCTTCAATGAGCCTTCGTGGTGCTTGGATCCCACGTCCTGATCATCATCAAAATACTTTATTTCACTCAAATTACCATAAAAGTGCAAGTGCAATAAATACATACAGTACATAAAAATAGTCACCATTATAAGTGCACATTTCCATAGCCAATAAATGTCGATTTAAGCATTTTATAACATCCTCAGAAGGTGCAATGAATTTGAAGCAACATAAACCCTCCAAAATCCTAACTGAACTAAAGGGGTCCGCCATGTTGGATGTCCGGTCCATGTCTATCTAGGGATAACTTAATATTGAGACTCATGATTATTTGATAGAAACACAGTTTGCTTTTAGATGGTTCAAAGCAGATCTGTACAGATGGAAAATATCTCCTCTAGGAGTGTGAGTCCCTTAATGCACATTGAGATTAAAAAAGGAAAAAGAAGTGGTCTATGGTCGACTCACTTAGTTGGACAGTACTCTTCATAGCCGGTGGTCAAGCGGCAGTAATTCTAAAATCTCATTTTCTGAAACTTTTATGTGCTCCTCAGCAAGTATTTCTTCATTTCAGCCATGGCGATAAAGACATAGAATGCATTCAGATAAAAATATAACACTAAATCTTCAATTTTTCCTTGGGTAAAATAAAATAAAATCCTATTTGCTACAAATGCTAAAAGAATTCAGCCTCATACATGCTGGCACCCCTGGCTTGCACTTTATAGATTTCAACAGTAGAGTTGATGGGTTTATAGAAAGAATTCCTGTGCACTTTGGCCAACCCCCCTGATGTCTGTGCTAGCTTGAGATGAGTTTTTTGCAATGTGGGTTGACCATTTCATGTTTTTGGTAAGGGTGACCCTAGATAGTCAAAAATAGATACCCTCTCAAGTAGGATGCCATTCAGGCAAGGATTGGGGAGGGCAGAGGTTACTGGCTTGAAAAGCATGTATTTGGTCTTTTGGATGTTAATTTCTAGTCCTCTATTGCTGCGGAAAGCGTCAAAGCTGTCAAGAATATTTCGGATGCCCATTGATGACTTGGAAAGCAGGAGATTGTCGTCAGCAAACATCAATGCCTGTACTTTGTTTTGGGAAATCTTAGGAGCATCATTGTCCTTCACCTTATTCAGCATGTCGACCAGGGCATTGATGTATAAGCAAAATAGAGTGGGGGCCAACACACATCCCTGCCTAACACCTCTGTTGACAACAAGTGGCATACAGAGCTCCCCTTTTCCCATATCTCATTTGTGAAAAGTTTCCTTAATGTAGTCTTCTGATAATGCGGCTAAGATTCCTGTTTTCCAGTATAGAAGCTGGAGCCTGAGGTGGAGGTATTTTTCCTAAATCCTGCTTGGAATGGACTCAGGATGTTGTGGTCCTCTATTCAGTGCTGAAGGCGTGCCAATAGTACCCGGGCAAAAACTTTCTGCATCACATTGATTAGACTAATGGGTCTATAGTTGCCTAGTAGAAGTGAGGAACCCTTCTTGTAGACTGGAACAATTTGTGCTCCAGCCCAGTTTTTGGGGATCGACATTCCCCCAGCACTGCATTAAATATTTCCCACAGATATGGCCCCTAGATTGTTGGTTCATAGAGAAAGAGATCCCCTGGAATTGTATGTAGTCCAGGTGTTTTTTGCAGGGCTATTTTGCTTGTAGCACTTAGTACCTCAGACAGGGTACCTCAGACAGGATTATCTCTGGAGACTCCCAGGGTACACTCTGGTGCGAATCCTCGGTTAGGTTGGCTAAGTTTTCCTCTGCCTCTGGTGTAGCATACAGGACCTAGTAGTGATCTTTCCAGGTTTCTGTCGCAATCTTAGGCTCAAAAGCCCCTTTTCTTTCTCTGAAACCTGAGTTGACTAGATTCCAAAAGGCCTTCAGATCATTTGATATGAGTGCCCCAAGCAGGGAGCCCATTTTTCCTGCTCCCAAATTTTTGTTAGCTATAGCAATGGCTTTTCTATATGAGGTCCACTTAGATTTTATTTCTAGCCTATCATTAGATTTGAGAGCTTACAGCAATGCCAATTTTGCACCCAACACCGATGATTAAACCAGGAGTACGGGGGCTTCCTTTGGCTTCTGGGATGCCCCACTTGGTAGAATACACCTGCTAGTTTAATAGTGAGTTCATTATGAATCTCTGCAATCCCTGCTAGTGAGGTAATTGTGCCTTCTGCTGTTATAACTTTGTTTGCATCCAGTAGGGAAGAACTCACAATCTCATATAGGGCAAACATCTTATCAGGGGATTGTTGCATTACCAGCCAGCGTATTCTTCTCCTAATAGTTGTGGGAGTGTTAATCTATCAAATTGATGCAATTGCTGGGGACCCAGCTCGCGTGACTGGTATCTCCAGCTCCAGAGTCAATGCATTATGGTAGCTGTCATGCCTGGGCAGGGCATCAAAGTCGACAACCCCAGGCCACATCCTGGTTTCTACCAGGATGTAGTCTGTCAAGGAAGAATGTCCCACCCTGTTAAAAGTATGCATCCCAGGAGAGTCCGGATTTGTACGCCCATTGATAGCCCTGACTGAGTAGTTCAGAGTGAGGTATTTGATCTGGAGGGCCAGCGGCGACCAGGTCCCAATTGGAGGAATATTCGGCTCGGGAATATCCCATAGCCTATCTCTTTCACAGGCAGCATCGCCATGGGTGTTATCCAGGGACTCACATTAGCAATTAAAATTGCCCCCAATCACCAAATAGGTGTTGTCTGTAATAGCGGCCAGAAGAGAGGCCAATTGGTCCACAGTCAAGGATTCTTGGCCTGTTCTTGTTGGTCTAGATTAGACATAAACCAATGCTATTTTGACCTTAGGGGCGAAATTATTGGAGGGAAGCTTCACCCTCTTGGTCGTACATCCCAAGTGTGTACTTACCCATACACAAAGTCCACCAGACGCTCTACCCCTCCCCCTAGTGGTGGCTGCCGTTGAGAAGTTTGCAAGATCCAGACACAGCATGTCTTCCATAGACCATGTTTCCTGGAAAAGACATAGGTCTAACTGGTCTACGAGGAACCCCCAGTCAGTGGAATCAAGTTTACTCTTTAGACTAGCAACATTCCGGGATAATACCCTCAAGGATGTCAATGCTTCTTGGGTTCCAGGGTTTACTACCTTAGAGGCAGTGTTACAGGACAATGTCACCCTCTGTAGCTCTAAAGATCCCCTCTCCTGGCTGCGCACGTCTATTGGAAGGGGCATTTGTTCAGCAACTTAGATCGGCTATCCTTGCTGGCCTACTGCCCAGTTCTGGCTCCACTAAGGTAGACATGGGTGGGATGAATTGGAAACCTTTATGGGACTGACACTTGTTCTTTGGCCCTACTCTGACCCCTTCCTTGTTCCTGACTGCTTTTGAGGGCCCGATCTGTAGCTCAATTTTTCCCTCACACAACCCATAGACATGCTGTAGACTAGACAGCCATAGATTGTGACTTTCCCTCTCCATTGGTCTCCCCTTAGAAGCTTTTGTTGAATCTAACTCAGGCTGGTCGGAGAGGGAATCTGCCCACTCTAGAACCCAAAACCTGTTTGTTTTTGGTAATGTAAAAATCAGAGGCCTAGGTGTCTGGTGTGGGAATCCAGCCTGTTGTTGAATTGTTTTCAGGGTGCCCAATGTAAGGCTGTTTTGTTCCCTAGTTGGTGGTGCGTGCAGTAGCTTATAAAAATGTCCAAGTGGGAGGGGCTTGATCGCTGTGCCCAGGCAGTGGTTGGGAGGATTCATTAGGGAGAGAGTATGAACGGTCATTGGGTTCCTAAAATGGATCACAACACAGTCCCCTTGCCTATCTTGAGGTCTGTTTCATTCCCATTTGACCATGCGAGTCAAGAGAATCTCCCCTGGTCTAGAATATGGGAACTGTCTATATCTAGTTAGCCAATATAAACATTTGGTTAGTTCATTCTGGTTTTCTCTCTGAGTTTTTTTGATCTGGGGACCCCTGAGACCACAAAAGCATATGGGAAGGAGGCCAGAAGTAGGTTAATAATGGTAAAGGAAGCCCTGCCAGCTCTTCCAGGCTCAATCCCTTCCCCCTCCCCTCTACCGCTAGCCTCGCTCGTAGGGATACAATTGAACAATGGAGCTTCATTTGAGTAGGCATGCCCTCCTGGCATACCCCACAGTCATTGTTTTGGGTACTGCCATCTCGAACACGCAACATAGCAGTCTTCGGTACTTCAGTGGAGTAGGGGGTAGCTGTCTGGCAGATGGCGTCAATCCCCCTCACTGTGACCCTAGAGGTTCTCTTGCTGGACTTATCATCCAGTTTTTCGCTGAGTTCAGTCACTTTATCTAGGCGTGCTACCAAGGGGGCAAGTTCTTCCCTCACAATGATTCTGATCTGCTCCTGTAGATCCGTTAGTAGGTTAGCCGCTCATATGGGATATTTATTGTCCACTCGTGTTCTGGTAATGGAGCTGAGGTCTAAATCTTTTGGGCAAGGAGAGTTATCAAGTTCTCCAGCATTTGGCTACCTGTGTTTAGCTGGCCCTCGTGTTGTTTCTTTAGTCATGTCGGACTTAGAGAGGCCTGTGGTACCACCTCCCTTCTGCAGATGCTCTTTGGGAGCGACTTTTATTTTAGTGTGGTCGCCTTATCTAGTGGGAGGAGAGTGGGGCTGATTACAGGGGGGTAGCTGGAGGCAGAACCAGACCTATTAAAGAGCGCCAGGGGTCAAGGTTAGGGATAGCTGTCTTTCAGTTAGTTCGCTTTTGGTGGCCACTACCTCTACAGCCCTCTGCAGTATTCTATCAATTGACGTTGGTGGCAGGGATTAAGTTAGCATCTGTGCCTGTGACTCTTCTTGGCAGGCTCGCATCACTATGATTGCTTAGCTGGTAGCAAATCACCTGATGGCACCCCCATTAGCTATTATGCAGGAAAAGCAGTTGGGGCAGCGAAAAAGAAAAACTAAACAGAAGAAGACAAACAAAGTGACACCACTGACCAGAATCTTCTCACACCGCTGTAGAAGGCAGCCGTACGTGGTCCCTGGCAGGCCAATATATGAATCGCAATTGAAATTGTCATGGCCTAGCCCAGACTTGTCCAGCTGCAGAAATGCACAGGTGCTCCCCGCTTTTGGTCTGGTCTTCGCCTGGTCCACGCTCAGGCGCGACCTGCGAGCATCCTGCGCTGCGGGACCCCTCCAGTTGATTTATGGGCCTCTGGTACCTGTGCGTTCGTGTGGCCCAAGGGTTGCTGGGGAGTGTGGTCCAACTCCTCCCCAGCACAACATAATGTGGCGTGACTTTCTTCCCAATTGGGAGACAAGAGGCAGACAGGAGCAGGTGAGGGTCACTGGCTGAGTCCTGATCTGGTTATCGGAAACCGGGAGCTTGCAGTTGAAGTGTCAGTGATCTTTATAGGTGAGGTGTAAACAACAGCAGTCACAGGATCATTAACTGTCTGTCTGGAACCCGTTTCTATGGTTCAATCAATGTTTTGTGAGTGATGGACCACATGTCTCAAGTAAGAAGACTCTCTAGTAAGGGACTTCCCAGGATAATGGGTAGTCATCATGTGTTCTTTGGTGGTTGTGATAGTAAAGGGCTCAGCCTCGAAAGGAACATCAGATTTTTTGCTTTCTGGATTTTCCAACTAGTACTCGATCTCCTCTTTCGAAAGTGATATCCTTCACATTACGTCGCTTGTCAGTATAGATTTTTTTTTTATTTGTGACCAGAATCTTCTGTGCAAATGTCTTTCTCAGTTTTTGATCTGAGGTTGGTCCATTTAGGTAACTATGTCATCATGGCTCTCCCACATTATGGTGGCAGGGCTTTCCCCTGTAGTCAAGTGATGGGTCGATCGATAAGCTCAAAATGTGGTATTCAAAACAATCTTGAGGTTGAGCTTCTCGAATGCACAGCTTTCTTTGGAGTACTCATGATTCATTCCACAAGGCCATTGGCCTGTGGCAAAGAGGAAAGCTTCTCTTATGCTTTGTATTGATATGGCTTAGAAAGTCTCGTGAAATCTCGACAATTGAAGGGCGGGCCGTGGACAGATTTCAATATCACAGGGATGCCCCATGTTTCAAAAATGCCTTCAGATCTTTCAATAACCTTTCATGAATGATGGATGAAAGATATTCCACCAATTGTAAACAGGAGTATCATCAACAATGACCATTAGATGATTTCCATCCTCAAGAGGCCCAAATAAATCAACAGTAATTGTCTCCCAAGCATGGTTAGACAATTTTGACCTGTTTAGAGGGTGCTGAGTAATGTGTGATGAGAGACAGTTGCATAAGTAACAGGCCTTTAACTCTCTTTCAACCCTTTCATCGAGATGAGGAAACCAGACTCTGTCTCAAAGAACGCTCTTTGTGGCAACTATTCCTTGGTGTCCCTCATTAACGACTACCAATACATGTTGTTGTAGACTCTCTGGAATGACAATCTGTGTACTTTGCAAGATGAGGCATTCATGAGTTATAGACAGTTCATCTCTGACATTTCTGAAGTTTAAGTACTCACTGTCACTAGTGAGTGGTCAAGAGTGCTAGTTCCAAGACTGGTGAGCTATAACGTGCTTCAATTTATGTATGATTCAGCCATATTTAATGGGGATACCAGGGCATTGTAATGGCACTCTTGAAAAATAATCATCAGGATCATTATCTTCCCCTGGATAGTGAATAATTGTGTAATTGTATTCATGTAATATCAGACCTCAAAATTCAATACGAGGATGCATCTTGGCTTAAGGCTTGCCTAATATTGTCAATAGTGCTTGATGATCGGTTACTATTGTGAAAGGCTTTCCATATAATCATATTGTATTGTAATTGTCCTTATATAGTGCTTACTAATCCTGATGAGGCATCAAAGCACTTTTTGGCGAGTAGCACGCTACTCCGGAATCCAAAAAGGATTAGTGGTGGATTAGTATAGTGAAAGTTGAGTTAGTTTGAGCGGTCGACATTTGAGTCTGTTAGTTAGATTGAAAAGATTAATGGACATTAGAAGAAGGAAGAGTCTCGAAAGTTTGTTGGCCGATCATAGTAGTAAGATGAGGTGTGGGTTGAGTATAAGGAGAGATGGAGGAGGGAAGAATCTCTTAAAATGGATTAGGTAGATCATAGTAGTAAAATTTATTTTGGAATGAGTCAAAGGAGGGGCAGGTGAGGGAAGAATTTAGAAGGGTACTTTGGGAGATAATAGTATTAAAATGAGGTGTTAAGCTGATCCAGGGAAAGATAGAGGAGGGAAGAGTCTAGACAGGGGTCTTTTGGAGATCAAAGAAGTAGAATAAAGTTAGACGGTGTATAGACAGAGGTAAAGAGTCAAATCTAGGACAGTGCATTGGAGAAAGTCAACGTTTATTTTTTTATATTAGGAGGGACTTAATAAATATATAGATAAACAAGTAAATATTATTAGACATATTTTTATAAAAAAATAAGCATATCTAGATAGATACATTTAATCAAATTAAATGTTTAAATACACAGGGATATGCTGTACAGTTGTGGTTGAGGATGGTGATTAAATAGGTAAGAGTCAACTCTTGAGTAGTCTTCTGAAGATAAGATAGTTATCTATGGATCTTATGTTTGGGGGTAATGAATCACATAGTTTGACTGCTTGCACAGTGAAAGATGTGTTTCTTGTATAGTGGGATTTTGAGGTGAGGTGCCAGTCTGGAGCGGAGGTTCCTTTGTTGAATATACTTGGTGATTTCATTCCTGATAAAAAGCGGTCATGTTCTGTGTATTGCTTTATGGGTGATGCAAAGCAGCTTGAATGTGGATCTCTCTGCAACTGGTAGCCAATGTAGGACCCTCAAGGCAGGGGTGATGTGGGCCTGTGGCGTTACACGTAAGAGTAGTGCAGCAGCAGAGTTCTGAATCCATTGCAGTATTTTCAAAGTTTATAAAGATGATCTGCGGTAGAGGCCATTGGTGTAATCAAGTTTAGACAGTTCAAGAGAGCTAGTGGCTTGGACCTTGTGTGGAAATCCCAGATGGGGGAAGTTGCGTCATCGAGTTTTCATAGTAATGAAGCTTGATTTTGCTAATTTGTCAACTTGGGCATTCATTGATAACTTGGAGTCCATGGTAATTCCAAGGTATCCTACTTTCTTAGATATTTTAGGAGGTGGTCTTAGATTGTCAGGCCAGGTGCAAAGTGGGTCATCAGTTTTCCATTCGACACATGTGAGTATTACCATTTTGGAAGTATTCAATTTGAGATGGCTACATGTCATCCACCAATCGGCAGCTCTGAGGCAACTGATGAATTGTGAGTTACCAATGTCTTTGGGGCTGTCCCGTTTAAGGAGCATCTGTGTGTCATCTGCTTAGTTATAGCTTGTGAGCTGAAATTCATTGATTAATTATGATAATGATTTCAAGTAGATGTTGAAAAGCATGGGTGAGATGATAGAGCCTTGAGGGACCCCTGCTTTTGTTAAGTACGGTTTAGATGAGAAAGGTGGAGAATGAATGACATTTGTTCTGTTTTGAAGGTAGGGTGTGATCCAGTCAAGGGCAGTCCCCTCTATGTTGGCTTCGTAGAGTTTTTGGATTAGAGTGTAATGGTCAACTGTGTCGAAGGTAGCTGAGAGGTCCAAGAGAAGGAGTGCAGCAATCCCGTTGCAGTTTATTGTGTTTTTAAAGTCATCCCAGCAGACAATGAGGGCAGATATTGTGCCTCGTCCTGGACAAAATCAGGTTTGGAAGTCGGAAAGTATGGAGTTATCTTCAATGAAGTGTGACATCTGAGTGAATGCTGCTCTTTCTATCAGTTTGCCCAGGAAGGATCCATTTGTAATCGGTCTGTGGTTGTCAGGTCAAGTGGTTCCAGGTTCGTTTTCTTTAAATGATAATAATAAGAAGAAACGTATAAAGCACACAGCTACCTCCAGCGGAGGTGTCCCAGCGCTGGGTTGCAGATACACAGTGGGAAGAACAGGAGAAGAGCTACTGGAGGTTAAAGCGCCAGGTTTTTAGAGCTCTTCTGAAGAACGGGTCTGGCTCCTTCATCTGAAGGTGGAGAGGCATAGCATTCCAGAGCTTTGTAGCTCTGACCAAGAATGCTCTACCGCCTATCCTGGCCCTAAGGAAATGAGGAATCGTAAGCAATTTCAGGTGATTTGATCTCAGGACAAGGTCTTGCTGGTAGTTTTGCAATCTAAGTCTCAGGTAGCCCGGGCCCATTCCCTGGAGGCTCTATAGGCCAGAGTAAGCGTCTTGAACTCAATCCTCCTACTGACGGGTAGCCAGTGGAGGCTCTGCAAATGCAGGTAGATGCGATAGCGAAACAACACATTCCTAATTAATCTGAATTATTTGCAGCCTGCGGACTAGATAGGCAGGTTGTCCTAGATAGAGACTATTTGAATAGTCAAGCCAGGATGTGACCAATGCGTGGACCACGGTTTTCCTGCAATCCATTGGAAGAAAGTGAAGGAATTTCCTCAGAGCTCGCAGCTTCAATAAAAGCATGAGGAGGAAATCTGGCGAATCTGGGTCTTGCAAGAGAGGTCATTGTCAAATTTAAACCCTAGGGGTCCGATTCACAAAAGTAATCTGAGACAAAATCCTAACTTTATGACTTTCGGTATTCACAAAGGGCATTTAGGAGTAGTAAAGTTAGGATTTTGTCTCAGTTAAACTTAAGTTTTGGTCTTAAGTTTAACTTAAGTAAAACATACATTTAACTGAGACAAAATCCTAACTTTATTACTTCTAAATGCCCTTTGTGAATACCGAAAGTTGTGAAGTTAGGATTTTGTCTAAGATTACTTTTCTGAATCGGGGCATAGATTTCTGGCTGAATCCATAGGAATTGGTGGGGGTTCATCTCTGGGGGCCACCAAAGCTCAAAAGGTGAAAGAGTTGGTGGGTTGAAAATTAGAACCTTTGTTTTATTGATGTTAAGTTTTAAGCAATTCTCCATCATTCAGGCCGAGATGTTATTCTGGCATTGCTTCAAATTGACAAAGGCTGCATCCGAGTGTTCTTTGAATGAGCTCACCAGCTGAGTGTCATCAGCATAGGAGACCACTCTCACTCCACATGTCCCGACCAAGGTCGCAAGGGGAGTAAGATATACATTAAACAGTAAGGGGCTCTGTGCCAACCCCTGAGGTACCCTGCAGATATGAGGCTTCTGGGATGAAACATGAGGATGCAAAAACACTTGTTGTGAGCGGGTTTCCAAGATCGATTGGAGCTAGGACAAAGTAGTTCCCCGCACTCCTAGATGTTTTAGTTTCTCCAGGAGAATTGAGTGGGCTACAGTGTCGAATGTCAGGAATGAATCTATGAAGAAACGGAAAGAAGTCTGAAGTCTCTTGTGGGGTGAACACTATATTACGACATACAAAGTCCATAGGTAACACCCTCTTGATCACACCATCAGGAGTACATTTTCCTCATAATGTTTCTAGGTTGCAGGCTGCAACATTGATAGCTTTTCTCATTCTGGACATGGGAACAGCATATTTTTTTCAGACACACTTGGATTAAAACATTTGCTCAAAAGGCCTTTCAGTTGACACCATGTTTCTTCATATACCTTCTTAAAGGTGAGGTCTTCTTCTCAGGCTCTTTTCCCTATCTCTAGTACAGCAATGTATCTGTTCTGAACTAGAAATGCTTTTGAATAGTTGCAAGTAATGTTGGCTTAGCAGGAAATGAAAAATAATATTTTATAAAAGGCTGCATGGTGAAATACAGGCCTAAACTATTAATACAAGTTAAACATAAATTCAATGGCACATCTTTAATATGTGTGTGCACATATAAATATAATTGTGCACAAGTTTCTATTACATGTTATTGAATTCATACTACGTGTGGCATACAATAAATCTTTAAAATGAATCAAGAGTAAGTATGACGAAGAACTACATTTAAATGTACATATGTGTAACATCAGTGCACACATTACATACATGTTGTCATTTCTAGTGAGATCACATTATACATATAAGAGGATAGTTTTTGCCAAAGTTCTATGGGGTCGATTACGATGGCAGGTGGACAAAGTCCGCCCGCCATCGCATTGGCAAGAGGAAACGCCCGCAATACCAATTACGATGCGCCCGCCACACTGGCGGGCGCATTCGATAGGTTTACATTGTGGCGGGAGGTGCTGCAAGCAGCACGCGCAGCAAGCAGCACGCGCCGCAAGCAGCACGCGCCGCAAGCAGCACGCGCCGCAATGTAAAAATACATGTTGTGCATTTGAACGTACAACGTGACAGGCACCCTGCGGTGCCTGCCACCTTGTACATGCAAATGCAGGGGGGTACCATAGGTACACCCTTCGTGCAGCCTCCACCCTCCAGGGGGCCCACAAAGGCATTCTCTGCCTGGCTTTTTGCAGCGGGATCTCCGCTGAAAAAGACAGGCATCGTAATGCCCACAGCGGTGCCTGCATGGCACAGCTGTCATTGCCCCATTGTACCGTGTCCCGCAAGGTAGGCAGAAAAGGACCGCCTAGCGGGACCACGGCGGCCGGTCTTTCCGTCCGTCGCGGTACCATTCCCATTCCCACCGCCATCCTAATTTGGCGGTTTGAATATTCTGGTTAATGGCGGGCGGATCGCCACCGCCGGGCAGGCGGTCTTCACTGCCCGCCATCGTAATCGGCCCCTATAAGCCTGATTTAGAAGTCAGCAGAAGGAATACTCCGTCTGCCGTATTATGATCCCCATTGGATAGAATGTAATTGTAATACGGAGGATGGGATATCTGTCATGTTTGTGATGTAGTATTCCCCTCCGTCAACTTCTAAATCAGGCCCCAAGTCATAATGTGTTAATTATGTATTATAGCACATGTTTAGAAAAGTCAGGTCTCTTCTTCAGAATAAGTAAATTATCTTATTGTATTAGGATGGTTTTATATTCAATAAAACTTAATTAGCATGGTTAAACACACACTTGTGAGTAGATCCCCTTATTCTACAATAAAGACACTCTTTAATTGTAATGTAGAGTGAAAAATTTTCATTAATCATTGAATCAAGTAAGAAACGTTCTAAATGCACATACATGTCACATATCTATATATATTTTCTGTTGTAATTTGTGACATGTAAAGAGTGGGCAACTTTTCACTGCACCAATTACGTACAGGCCATTCACACATAGTGGGTGCCAGATGTGCACTGACATATTGCGAACTGTTTGTGATTTTCCGATGTGACCACATCGCAAATTGGACATTCGCAGAGGGTTGCAAAACAAGCTGTCAAATTAATACTAATTGTTCAAGTCACCATTAGCGAACCCCTGTTATGTGCTATGAAAGCAGGGATGGTGCCCTACAAGTGACAGCCGACCGACAGACTGGGTAATGTGATGCATGTTGAAGTAGAAGAATGAAAGCAGTGCAAAGATTAACAAGAATCGTGTAGCATCCTATCACCCAGGTACAGGCAAATTATCACACCACACACTAAGCTTGGTATTACATGTCTTTATTCCTCAGCATATAATACTTAACAGAAAATTATACATCATGAATTCCATCACCCACGCGCTTACGTCACTGTTCTACGGAGTCCGTCAAGAACCAAAAAGGCCCCGTCTTCTATAACTCTTAAGACACTACATTTCCAGCTTTGTTAAATAACAAGTATGAATAATACATATATACATTACAATTCTTCAATAAGTTATTTTGGTGCTTGACTCAATCGCCTAGATATGGTCATGTGAGGCCACAGAGATATTAGAGAAGTGTCCATGACAGGCATTAGTGACAAATCAATCAGTACAGTGATTGGGCTCTCATGACTTCTGGAGTTGCCGAAGATCGAGGCGGGTGTTTGAAATGCAAATAATCTCATGTAAAGGACTTTCCATGATGGTGAGCAGTCACCATGTGTCCTTTAATAGTTACAACCTGCAGTGGGTCAGCATCAAAAGGAGCATCAGGCTTCCATTTTTGTTTCTGCCTCGCAATGACTTGATCTCCTTTGTTGAACAAAGTGCTTCAAGCACATTGGCATCTGTCCACACAGGTTTAAATTTTGCATTTGTGAGAGGAATCGGTGGTTCCAAGTTTATCAATGTCTATAGATCTCTCAGTGTTCCATTGTGGCCATTTGGTTCAAATGGCTCTCTCAAATATTAAGATGGTAAGGCGCTCACCTATAGTAGAATGGGGAAGTTGATCTGTGTGTATGAAGCATAGACTGAAGTTTTGATTTGAGTTCAAGCTTTTCCAGCACATCGCGCTGAAAGGTCTTCTTGAGGGTACTCATAAATCTCATGACAACACCATTAGCCTGTGGCCAGAGAGGTGTGCTATTATGATGCTTGATATTTAAATGAGTAAGAAAGCCTTTAAATTCTTGACTATTGAAAAGGGGGAACATTGGCAAATTATTGAAAGGGAGGGAACACTGTTTAGTGTCTTCCCCAGCCTGGGTACCCGCAAAGAACTACACCACACACAGAGCTTAGTAATAAACCTCTTTATTCTTCTGTGTGTAACTGTGAACAAAACATTCGAAAACAGTCTTGGGTGCATTCTGCTCTAACACTTACATTATTGTTCTATGGAGTCCTTATGGAGCCAAAAGTGTTCCATCATTTGTTCTTTTTGCTTTTGTCATCCTAAGTGGGAAGGATATGCCCAGACGTGGGTCCTGTGCTCACTGTGCCACTAGATTGAAGCTAGCTTGGCTGATGAGGGGTGATACCCCGAAACCGGTCCCAGGATGCTTGTTTCTGTTCCAGGTAGGATCTGGCCTGGTCCTTAGAATTGGACTATTCCCATGGAAAGCAGGCTCAAGACTGATTTGCGTATGGCTGGGTCCAACCTAGGATGGGGTGATGAGCAAAAATTAGATGGATTAAAACCAGATCTGTGACTGGGGGTGAATGTTTGATTTGTTCTGCATTTGTCCATCATTTATTCTTTGAGCATTTGTCACTCTAAGTGGAAAGGTATGCCCAAACATGGGTCCCAAGCTAGCCTAGCTGATGAGGAGTAATACCCCAAAACTGGTGCCAGGATGCCTGTTTCTGGTCTAAAGAGTCCATGACCTGGCAGTTCGGGCTGGACTGTTCCCATGGGGAGCAGGGTCAAGACTGATTTGCATGTGACTGGGTCTAAACTGTGGAGCTGTAGTGAGCAGAAAACCAATTGCTAAACCCGGTTCTGTGATTGGGAGTGAATGTTTGATTTGATCACCATTCTGTCCATCACATTTTTGCTTTTGGTAGCCTATCTATCAGCACGCTCTTCAGCACTAGCAGCCATTAACACTTGCTCCAGACTTAGGGCCCGATGTAGGTAGCCCTTTACCGATCGGAATCGGCCGAAAATACCGATTTTCGGCCGTTTCCGATCGGTAAATGGCTATCGAGATGTAGGGGCACATTTTCGGTAATTTTACCGATTCGTTATCATTACCGAATCGGTAAAATTCGGTATTTCAAAATCGGTAAATGGGATTTACCTACATCGGGCCCTAAGTGCTTCTCTCAGCATTTGAACTCTGAATGAATGACAGCATTTATCAATAGCTCTCAAAAGCATAGCTTCTTCACTGATAAATTCATTAAACTTCAGTCTGTCGTCAAATTGATCAATGGTTTTACCAGCTTTCTGATGTTCCTGAATGAAGCTGTATCTTTCGTAATCAAGATTTGGCATTGGATTAAACTTCTTCATCAGTTTGTGGCATTCTCTTTATGACTTCTTTTAGACCATCACCAGCAACATTTTTGAGATGCTTGAAAATCTTTTTGTTATCAGTTACATCAAGTGCTTCAATGAAATAATCAAATGTTTATATCCAAGCAGTCCATCTATCACCAATACTTTATAGTTTTTGGCGGTATTGAACGGTGGTGGTTTCAGGAAAGTGGCAGCATTGTAGCCATTTCACAGGAATGGCTGACATTGAGCATGGAGTTCCCTCAGGCTTCCTCAGCTGTTCATCTTGAACCTGGTCTTGTGAATCATCTCTAACAACTTTAATGTGCTGGCCTCTGGACCATCCTTGATGACTTTTGGAAAAACAGCCTCTGTCTTTGCCTCCTTTTTAAAACAATGTTTCACTTTTCAAAGATGTTTGTCACTGGTCTGATTGTCACCCACTGCTATGTTTCTGTTCCGATCACCTTCACCGCCCGTCAGTTGACTTGGAATAACTCACCAGTGTCGTGAGCTCAACTCTTGTGCTTGGCCTCGGTTGTGATGCCTGGCACTTGGCCTTATCGGATCTCTTTACTCAGGTTCTGGTGAGTAAAAAACAGTTTTATTCTTCTTTGTGCACTCTTTGTCCTCACCACTTTCTAGTTGTCACATTATCTTGCACCATGTGATGAACAATAACTGCTTGTTGAATACCTGGTTGTATCTCCCATTAGCATTTAAATAATTAATTTAATTAATTTTCAATAATGTTATTTATTGGTATGCATCATTAATGTAATTGTTAATTGATTAATAATTGTAATTATTTGTTATTAATTATTTATTGGTATTGATAATTAATGTATTGTTATTTAATAATTAAATCCTTATTTATTTTAAATAATTATTTTTATTATATGTATGTTATTTTTACCCCTACGCTATCCAACACTTTCCCTACTGTAGCACTCACTGGAGTGGGAATAGTAATTTTTACCCCTACGCTATCCAACACTTCCCCTACTGTTGCATTCTCTGGAGTGGGAATAGTAATTTGTACCCCTACGCTATCCAACACTTTCCCTACTGTTGCACCCTCAGCATTCATTGTCTAAAGGAATCAGAGAGGCAATCATCTATTACCCTGAGATGCATAGCCTCCTCATTGTTAAACTCACTGAACTTGCAATGCTTTACAAATGAACCAGGTCTTTCTGCAAACTCATCCATCATTTCCTGACTGAAAATGTACCTTTCATAGTTGACAGTTGGCATTGGCTTGAACTTGATGTTTAGTGCCTCTTTGATTTGAAGGTATATCACTTCATCACCGTGTGGTATTTTGTTGATCACTTCTTTTACTCCATCACCTGACAAATTCTTTGGGTATTTACTGATATTTTTGTCATTTGCTTCTTCCAGCACATTTTATGAAATCATCAAAAGTTTTGATCTAGGCAATCCCTCTGTCACCAATATTTTGTTTTTTGGTGGTGTCGAAAGTAAACGGTGGTCTTGGGAATGCAGAATTATAACCTGTGGAACTTTCTGTCCCAGGAGCGGAGCTTGCTTCTGCCCACTCGTAACGATACCTTTGTCATGCACTAGCCATGTGCTCACATTTAGGTTGGTGCACCCGCTCTCTGACTGTGAGACTCTGTCTTCTTCTTGGTTGGTGAGTAGTGGCTTTGTTTCTCGCATGAGTTCTTCATTTCTCTCACCTTTTTTTTGCACATGACTGTAACCAATCGCTGTATTTACTGTAGCTGGTTGTCGCTGCCTATACCATTTCTTGATGTCAGAAATGTCTCTGTTTTTAGCACTTACTTGCACTCGGTGATTACAGCCTTTAGCTCTTCTCTGTACCTTGTTGTTGCTGTCTTTAGCATTGTCGTACTTTATGAATGAAGATTCTGTGTCACATTGTGGTGCAGTATCCCCTTGTCTCAACTTTATCAGCACATTTCTAGCCGATGACAAACAAACTTGCTTTAAAACCTTCACATTCTCCACAAGCCTGGCACTGGCTGGAGTGGAGCTTTGACTCCACATACGACAACTGTAAATTTTCACTTCGACCGAGGCCCAAGTGCCATTCATGAACAGTTGCTGGACCACAGCAACTCTCTGGAAGAGCACTCTCAGTTCTTTAGGTACATTCTAAATCATGAATTCCAACACCCACACTCTTACTTTACTGTTCTACAGTTTCGGTCAAGAACCAAAAGGGCCCGTCATCTCTAACTCAGAAAACACTACAGATGTGAGGCAACTTACACCATAGGTCAAGTTATTGTCTTGAACTTTGCTCCTTGTTCTTTCAATTGAGTTTCATTAGCTTGTATAGAACTTTCTGACATTGGGAGGTGATGATATTTAATGGCATCTGGCCTAGAGCACCATAGGACAAGACATTTTTCTGATACCTAATCCGTGCTTTACCTCATTTCAGCTACAGCTTCAGTTGCAATAACTTGTATGGGACGTTGAGTCTCCTGAGATGCAGGTGACTTTTAGTGTCATTAGTCCTTTAGAATTGCATTTTGCGCCTTTCACTACAACTTTATAAACATCGTATTTAACAGTGATGGTCTGTAGAGGGAAGAGCAGTGAGTCGGTGGGGAGAAGGGGAGTCGACAGACAACAAAGAAGTAAAATAAAATAAAAACAAAACAAAACCACTTACCTTGCACTCACCGCAGCCGCGGCCCGTGGAGGGAGTTACGGTGGGGCAGGGAGGCGGGGAGGGGGAGGGGCGGGGTGGAAGTGCTAAAAACCGGCATATGGATAATTGCAGGTAAGTGAACAATTTAATTAATAAAACGAATTTCGTGGCGCCTACTGCATCGCATTTTGCGATGCAAGGCGCGCTACCAAATTCATTCTATTAATTACATTGTTTACTTACCTGCAATTATCCATACTCCGGTTTTTAGCACCCTCCACCCTGCCCCTCCCCCTCCCCGCCTCCCTGCCCCACCATAACTCCCTCCACGGGCCGTGGCTGACTCACCGCATTGCCACCCAGTTCGCCAGGGTGGAACAGACTACTGGTTCATGGCAGTCACCCCTCCCAACAGCCGCCTGACAATGCGGGGCTTCCTGAGATGGAAGGCATGAAATCCTTTCATTAAACTAGAGGCATGAACAAAAGATGCAGACTTGTAGGAGTATTCAGAAGAGTCATATCCTTTCCAAGCAATCAAATAATGTAAATGTCACCATTTCTTTTTTGCATCAAGAATGCATTTTACTTCATATTCAAGATGACGCTGTACTGATACTGGAGGAGGGGAATCAGGTCAAGTAGCGGGATTATGGGGTTTTAAAGGGGAAACATGGAATACTGGGTATATAGTTTATTTGGGGGGTAACTCCAACTTCACAGAAACTGGTTTAAGTATTTTTAAGATGAGAAATGGGCCAATTAATTTAGATTGTAATTTCTCTGATCCTTCCAAATTAATAGTTTGTGTTGATAACCAGACTAAATTTCCTACCTTGTATGGAAGGGTAGCGCTATGATGTTTATCTGCCTGAAATTTCACAGTCTGATTAGCCTTTGCTAACCATTGTCTATCATCTTCTTGGATCTTTTGTAGAGAATGAAGCTGCTCTGTGACAGCAGGAACTAGATATGTGTGTGTGATGACCGGTAGTGCCCTAGGGTTATAACCAGTAAGAAAATAAAAAGGGTGAGCAGTGTGTGGCTGAATGTATGCTGTTATTGTAGATTAATCCGGTCAAAAGGAGGACAACGTCCCGTTGTCTGTTGGTGGAGGGTAAAAGGCAATGTAGAGTTTGTTCCAAGGATTTATTTACCGTTTCAGTTTTTTTTAGAAATGTTTTTTATTTACCAACATGAAAATGAAAGATATTTGAAAAAGAAAAATAACAAAATATACATTTGAAATAGACAACCAATAATACTGGTTTGCACTGGGTAGGAGGGAGAAAAGGGAAAAGAACACAGAGCTAATCAGACCAAAGCATTCCGCACTATTTCTTTAATTCTTTAAAACAATAGTCCCCAAACTTTCTTAAGTTTGCATTGTGCGCCATTCCCTCTTATTTTAGCCAATGCTAGTTCCATCTCGTATGTTTCTTTAACCAATCCCTACCATTCGAGAGCAGATGAAGGTACTCGTGATATCCAGACTATGGCAATTGTCATATTCTGCCCGCCCATCAATACATCTGCTGCTGAGAACACAAACAATCTCCCAAGTTTCTGAGACATAATTTGAGTCACCTTCTGCCAAAATGCTGCTAGTACAGGACATAAAAAAAGCATGTGTTTCAGATCAGCTGCATTTAGATCACACTTCGGGCATTTAGTTTGATCACTAGAAGAATTATGAGATGACCATTTCAATATCCTTTCAGGTGTATAGTACAATTGACAGATTGTTTTAAACTGCTGCAGCCTCAGGTTAGAAGAATGTACTGAATTATTGATACTGGTGAAAGCACATGATATAGTATTAGCTGATACTGGTGTCCCTATACTGTGATTCCAGCGCTCAGCTAATCTAGCACAGTCGTCTTCCTTATAAGTACATAAGGTTTTATATCCGATGCTAATCAAAGATTTTTTGTTAATTTCATACAGACATTCCCATATATCAGAATCCGATACATTTATCTATTTCATCATACGTAGTCTCGGATCTGATAATATTTAAATTGCATGTCTGATGATAAATTATATAAAATATTCAGTTTTTCAAACTAAATAAACCCACTATAGTCATATAAATCCCCCAGGCATTTTATCCCAGAGCTGGCCCATCGCTTGCCCTCGGCATCTTGAAAGATCTCTGGTAAGCCCGGGTTCCCCCACAAAGGAAGCTTATAATGATAGAACAATGTATTGCATTTAAGCATGATAGGCCGCAAAATGTTTACAATATCATGTGTAGTCTTGAATTTAACCCGCTTAAAATAATTTGGTTTGTTGTTTCTAAAAAGGAACATATTATGATCTTTTCCTAGCATAAATCTGAAAAAAAGGTGTTGCTTGTAGGATTTATTAAGTTGCAAAGATGCCCCAAAAAGGCTGCCCAGTAATACAATTTGAAGTCTCAAAAATCCAGTCCCCCTTGATTGAATGGGAGTTTTAATAGGTCTATAGCTCTGCACGCCTTCTTGTAGCCCCAGATAAAACCACTACAGACTCCGTCTAGACGTTTGAAAAGAGAAGCGTTTCGTTGGAGAGGGATAGACCGCAACAGGTATAAGAAATTAGGCAGGATTTTCATCTTAATTATGTTTATATGCCCACTGATATAGGCACCTTATGCCATTTCTTAAGTGACTTAACAGTTTCCTTCAAGAGTTCCTCGTAGTTTAATATAATAATATTATCTATTTTAGCCGATAGTCTAATCCCTAGATAAGTAGCCACGCTACAGACTCCAGGTATTGAATCAGAAGATTTATAATTCAGTAGAACTTGAGTCTTATTAGTGTTGAGTCTGTAACCCGAGATTGTGCCATATCTCTTTGCCTCCTCAACAACATCCTTCAGTGTTTCCTTAGCATCAGTCGAATATACCGCAATATCATCAGCGTAAGCCGTGACTTTAAGACTATTCAAGCCACATATAAAGGGTATAATCTGAGGTTGGCTTTGCTGAGCCAGAATAAATGGTTCTATTGACAGTGCAAATAAAGCGGCGATAAAGGGCACCCCTGACGGGTGCCACGAAGTATTGAAAAAGTAGTCGATTGTAGTCCTGCATAGACTAGTTTAGCACTAGGATGGTGATATAGAGATTTAATCAAATGCAGGAACTTGCCTTTTGATGCCGAATGCTGTTAATGTGGCCCAGACATAGTCCCACCCCAATCAGTCGAATGTTTTTTCAGCATCTAATAAAATCGTACCGAGTGGGGTTGACTTTATCTTTGCCACATCAAATGCTGTTACAGCCATATTCGCATGGGCCATAGTGTCCCTCCCTAAGATGAATCTGTATGTTGTTGAGGAGACACCAGTTCGGGCATTATCGGGCAAGGCGAGTTGCAAGAATTTTAGCGAAGATTTGCACGTAAGTATTTATAAGTGATATGGGTCTGTATGACCCGCATTCCTCTGGTGCTTTATTCTTCTTTAGAAAGAGGACAATCTGAGTGATATTCTAAGAATCAGGAGCGTTTCCCCCTGCCCCAATAAATCTAATCAGCTGAGTGAAAAGTGGAAGTAGTACATCCATACAAAGCTTATATAGTTCTAGAGGAATAGAGTCCTCACCGGATGCTTTACCTGAAGGCAAAGCAGCTATCGCCAGCTTGACTTCTTCGTTTGTAATATCAGATGAAAATAAGACAGATATTTCGGCGCCCACACTTTTCATTAAATGTGTCTGCAAGTATTTCTTTATATCAGCCAATTCCGGTCGAGCCTCCGGGGTATATAGTTTTTGATAGTAGTCGGCAAACTGCCCTAATATCTGATTTGGGTGTTCGTACACCGCATAATTAGGCCCTTTGATCAGCTTTATATGAGACTTAGCTTTGTCATCTGCCACCTTAAATGCTAAAAGCTTCCCAATTTTTTCTCGCTTTCATATTGAGATTCCCAGTATTTATTCAGTTTGGCTGCACTTTTTTCTCTAAATACCTTTTTTAGTGCGGATTTTAAGTCAATTAATGCATACTCTAAAGCGTCTGCGTTTGGGAGACCCCTTAATATTGCTTCCGCCTGTTGATTCTCAACCATGTGAATATCCTTAATTGTCTTTTCTGTTTCTTTCTTACGCTCCCTATTTTGTCTCCAGATATATTGTTGGGAGAATCCTCTAATACTATCCTTGCATGAATCCCATACTACGATGGGTGCTGCAGAGTCAGTATTTATTTCGAGAAAATCTTTCCGGTGTCTCTTAATGCATAGTATGAAGGTTTCATCTGAAAGAAGGTATCTAGGAAACAAAAAGGTCCTAGATCGTCTTCTCTCAGCTGAGATTTTCAAAGACAGGACAATGGGATTGTGGTCAGAAGTGACCCTTGGGCATATCTCCATTATACTTGAATCTAAAATTTCATCTGACATCCAAGCCATGTCCATCTGAGAGCATAATTTATGTGCAACCGAATAATAACTATAGCCCGGTATATTCGGGTGTATTACCAGTCAGGCGTCTATGATAGCATGTTGTCAACCAAGCTCGTTAATTGCAGCCCTTTCACTACAACTTTATGAACATAGTTTTCAACAGTGATGGCCTGTGCAGGTAAGATCAGTGAGTCGGTGGGGAGAAGGGGAGTCGACAGACAACAAAGAGGTAAAATAAAATAAAAACAAAACAAAACCACTTACCTTGCACTCACCGCATGGCCACCCTGTTCGCCAGGGTGAAACAGACTACTGGGTCATGACAGTCGCACCTCCCAAAAGCCCCCTGACAGGGCGGGGCTTCCTGAGATGGAAGGCATGAAATCCTTCCATTAAACTATAGGCATGAACAAAAGATGCAGGCTCCCAAGAGTATTCCGAAGAGTCATATCCTTTCCAAGCAATCAAATAATGTAAATGTCACCATTTCCTTTTTGCATCAAGAATGCATTTTACTTCATATTCAAGATGACGCTGTACTGATACTGGAGGAGGAGGGGAATCAGGTCAAGTAGCGGGGTAATGGGGTTTTAAATGGGAAACATGGAATACTGGATAGATAGTTTATTTGGTGGTAACTCCAACTTCACAGAAACTGGTTTAAGTATTTTTAAGATGAGAAATAGGCCAATGAATTTAGATTGTAATTTCTGTAATCCTTCCAAATTAATAGTTTGTGTTGATAACCAGACTAAATCCCCTACCTTGTATGGAAGGGTAGCGCTACGATGTTTATCTGCCTGAAATTTCATAGTCTGTTTAGCCTTTGTTAACCAATGTTTATCATCTTCTTGGATCTTTTGTAGAGAATGAAGGTGCTATGTGACAGCAGGAACTAGATATGTGTGTGATGACGGGTAGTGCCCTAGGGTTATAACCAGTAAGAAAATAAAAAGGGTGAGCAGTGTGTGGCCGAATGTACGGTGTTATTGTAGATTTATTTGGTCAGAGGGAGGACAACGTCCCGTTGTCTGTTGGTGGAGGGTAAAAGGCAACGTAGGGTTTGTTCCAAGGATTTATTTACCCTTTCAGTTTGTCCATCAGATTCAGGTGGTAGCCTAAAGTGAGGGCAACGTCAATCTTTAAGAGATGGCAAAGTGCTTTCCAAATTCGAGAAGTATATTTTACCCCTCAGTCGGTGATAACCTCAGGGGGAATTCCATGCAGTTTAACGAGGTGTTGAAGAAAAAGAATACTGAATTTATCGCCTGTTGGTAATTTGGTCACTGGAATAAAGTATGGCATTTTTGATAGTTGATCAACAAATACCAAAATAGTGGTGTACCCATGAGAAGGTGGCATATTTGTGAAAAAATCTACACTTATAGTGTGCCAGGGATATGGTGGTATGTGAAGCGGCTGTTAAGGACCCACTGGTGTCTGATGCGTGGATTTGTTCCATGCACAACTAGGGTATGCAGTTATATAATTTTCACTTTTTTTAACCTCTCCAGGATCTGGGCAATGGTCTCCTTGATCTTAGAGAGTCGTACATGTAAAGCTACAATTTCTGTAGTTTGTGAGGCTTTCAGATCGGTGAACAACCTTTACAACGCAAATTTTACCACGCAGTGCCTTTACGACGCAACTTTTACAACGCAAACCATTACAGCGCATTGCGCTGGGGGGCGCTCTAGGATAGGGAATAGGTTTAATGTACTATCCAACACCTTCCCTACTATCCACGGGGACTGGAGTTGGAATAGTAAATTAAACTATTCACTATCCAGCGCCCAAAAGCATTATGCGTTGTAAAGGTATTCGTTGTAAATACCGCGTTGTAAAGGCATGCGATGTAAAAGCAGCGTTGTAATGTCATACATCCCCCTAGGTCCTTTTCCGTCCTTCTGCATCCTGTGTTATCCTGCTCGGTGTTTGATGGACACAGGGCTGTTGCTGACTGAGTTGAAGGCACCAATGGTTGAAATATCTCCAAATTGCTCCTTGAGAGAGCAGAGGGTTGAGGCTTCTCAGACAGATGAGCCCTGGAGCATGGGTCAAGACACAAACCCGCCTTCATAAAGAGAGGACATGCCATGACTTTTCTAGCTCTTTGAATAGTAGCCTCCTGTTCCAGATTAACCTCCACTGAGTTTTGCGCTAAGGTCTGACTGGGTGGAACTGACCCAATGTCTGACTATAGCACTCTGATGCAGGTCATAGATACTGCCTCCGAAATCCCTCCTGGTAATGCTGTTCCTCACTGATGCTTGCACCTTCTTTGTGCTCTTTAATATTGCTAGGGAGGATGTAGTTTTTACGGGCCGAGGCAGTATGGTTCTCTCGTACTTTAGCTTGCCTATAAGTTTTTTGACCTGTTGGGTCAGAGCAGGTGCACCAAAGTGGGTTATGATTGTAGTGCCAGAGACCATAGAATGGCTTTGCCTTTTTACACATGCAACCCCGGTCTAGGAATTTGTTTCTCTCCCCTGTTTATCCACTATATTACAGTGTACTGTTAACCTCCAAAAAAGAAATGTTACTGCTGTGATACTACCCAGTGACCCTCTACCGGGCAGCACCACCAAACCCTGCAGAAAAAGCAAGCAGAGTGCGTCCACTTACCCTCCGGTGAGAAACCTGGAGTCCACAGCAAGGAGGAAATCAGTATTCTCAGAAGCCTAGGCACCACTGGTCATCGGGAGTGCAGAAAGAGAAAGTTATGCCCATCCGCATAACTTGCTCCTCTAAATATTAGATTTTGGGGGACATCACAACTCCCTCGTGGCTCCCTATGCTGTGAAACAACAGTGGGTCACTTCACGCAGCTCGCAGCGGTGGCAGCCTGCCTTGGGCTAGTCCGCGGGGGTGCCTTGGATTGTATCCTCGTCTTTCTGGCCGCTTGTACCACCTAATTGCAGCCGACAACCAGCAACCAGCAACCAGCAACCAGCAGCCAGCAGTCGCCATCGAGCCTTGCAAGTAACATGGCTTCCTGGCATCCTGATGTGCGAAAGAGGAGGGGCGTTGGAGCCTCAGCCGATTATCATCTTCCCCCACATTTCCTAAAAAATAATTGACATGCTTCCAGTCAGCCATGATATATGCAATGTATTTTTCTGCAGTATTATTATTTTGATTGTTTGTATCTTCTTCTTCATGGAAAGTATTTTGCCTGACATGTTCTCTATTTTTTTTATTCTCAACATGGTTTTATTGGATTTTCATGAAAAGAACATTGTAAATCATAATAACAATAATAGCAATAGTAACAATAATACTGACAGTTAAAATAAATAAAAAGCAAGGAGGAACTACAAAAGAATGTGATGGTTGGAATTGCAGTTATGTTAGAGATGTAGGTGATCTATATATCACATTCTTCAGTCGGACTATGATAACGTTACATGTTCTCTATTTTAATTGTATTTTCAGGAATTTACGAAAAATTATTACAAATTTTGTTTAACCTTTTTCCTATATTAAACTACATTTTCATATATTTCATATATTGTTTGTTTTGAGTGTTTTTTATCTTGCTATTGTTGTTTATATATCTAACCTACTTTTTCATCATGTCAGATTCTCTGGAATGTTACTGTAAGTATAATTTTGTTTCATTTGTGATCACATTTTAACCCTAAAAAAATAGTCTTTGTTTATAGCATTATATTTATTTGTAAACTCTTATTTTATTTATTAATTTTCAAACTCAAATGCCTTTTGGTTAGAAATAAATGTAGTCACTTTCCTTTTTTTATATTTGTGTCGTTGCGAAATCATTTTTATGTGTTATTCTTTTCAGAGAAATTTAGTCCTGTTTTAAAATGGAAAATGTTGTTAACATTTCTAATTTTTTGCATTACTATTTTTAATAACTTAAGTAATCGGGTAAATAGGGTAGATAGTTAATTCCGTTGTGATTTTCATAAAATACTTAATTAAATTAACTCCTTTCTTTGTAAATTGTAATTTTTGTGGCATTTTCAGTGTCTACGCAATGAGAACAGGAGAGAACAGGATTAGCTTTAAACTTTTGCTATTGGAAAAATGTGGTGTAAACTCGTTTAGCTCTAATTGTGTCATACTTAAAAAACAAGAAATTGGAGATAATTATATTTTATACAGATTTTTCCACATCAGAGATTGAACTATGGGTCTTATTTAGAGTTTGCTGTACAGGTTACTGTGCCAAAAACATGACGGATTTCTTGGCCACCTTATCACAAGTGCCAAAGGATATGATGCACTTGTAATAAGGCGAAGGATTAGCCCCTAACTCTGAAGTACAATGTGACTGGTCTTTTTATATTAGAGAACCAGATCCAGTGAAAAAATGCTTGAACACATTTTTAACAACGCTTTTCAGTGTCAGGATTTAAAGGTTAATAAGTCAGTGATGCCCAGTTTATAATTGTTGCCTTTGGTGTCCAATGTCTTTCAAGATCATTTTCTTGATTTCTGCCATGAACAATAAATATTCATGCACAGATGTAAGTGGCTAAATCAGTATTCTTCCTTTCTTATCACCTCGACAGCAAAATAATATTTTAAATGGATTTCCTCCATTGTTTGCTCAGGTGCAAAGAGAGTATAACATGTCCTGCGAAATCAATGCAGCTATTGGATGGTTGTGTTCTGGAATTAGCAGGGTATGGTTGTTTAGAATCCTATTATTTCTTTTCTGCTTCTTTGAGCCTGGCTGTTTTTTTTTCTACCAGGAATGGCTAAATTGAAAATGTTTTATTTATGAAAGACATGTAGCCTAAGGTTGAACGCATTAGTGCTGGGAACATGCTTGCTTCCATCTTTCACATGAACGAATACTAAAATGAGTGATACTGAGAAATGAAATATTGCCCTGAATGTTTTAATATACATGAAATGCACTTCGAAATCTATTACACCAGCAAAGACGAAAACTCAGGTTGGGGGCAACACTGTGCAAAAAGGTGGTCCTGTCTAAGTATTCTTGAAAAGGCAGACCCATTGTTTGTCACTAAGCCAGTAAATTGTTTAGGTTAATGACTTAAAAATGTTGATGGACACAAAAAAGAAAAATAGGATATAACTTTTCTATCAGGCTAATTTTACAACACATAAGAATGGGTTAATGGGAGAAAAGCAGCTGCAACGTTTGTAACCTTGTGAAATAAAATGTATTTCCAAAAATTGATTTGTTGGTGTGGTATTTAATTGTCAATTTTGTAGCAAACCGGATAGTTACGTCATGGGTCCATAGTCTTGCTATCAGCTTTGTCTTGGTATCCACATAGTTAAAAAAAAACAGCAAGACTGAAGTACTGTTCCCATTTGCAAACCACAGATGGGCCATCTAAAAACCCACTGGTTTGTGAATGGGAATGCAGTTTGCAATACTATGTATGTATTAATAAGCCGTGTCGCAAATTGTACATTTGCAGGGGCCCAACAATGCCCTGCCTCATGAATATTGCAAACCTGGTGTTTTGATTAAAACTCAGGGATGGAGGCCTGCAAGGAACAAAGCACCTCCATCCATCCATTTGTATTCCCAAATGGAAAACATTATTTAAAAGCAATACTACCTCTAAAAAATTGTATTCTGTTTAAATTATCTGGAGGACTGTATGCAGTGGTCCTGCTTCACCTGTGGCTGCATCCAAGATTCCCAAAAAGAGGAAAATGTCCCACAGTCACTGCTCCCACTAGAGCAGCTTCCAGCTTCAGAAGTTTGCAATTGCAACTGCAGCCACAAATAATTGATGCCATTTTCACCATATAGTAAATAAGTGAGGACACCTCTTTGACCACCCCACCACCTATTTGTTCTTCTTCAAGGGAATGAAAGCTCTTTTATGGGGTGAAACTTTTTTGCAACTCATAAAATGGATTTTGTAAAGAGGATTTAACAATTTCCAGGCTTTGTGACCAGAAAATATCTTTGAACGTCAGACCCTTAGGGGCGCATGCATCAAACTGTGCATTTGCGATTCCTAAATTGGGATTTTTAAGAAATCACAATTTAGGAATTGCAAATGCTTATGCATGATGGAATAAAAAAAATTGCGATTCCTACACATTCCTTATTTGAGACTCACAAGTTGCGATTCTCAAGTAAGGAATTGCTTCCCATTCATTCCTATGGGCCTAGAGGCCCATAGGAATCAATTGGAATTGCAATGCGCACTTTGCGAGTACCAAATAGGTACTCGCATATTGCGCATGCAATTTCAAGGGTGCAAAGGTGCCAAAAGGACACCCTGATGCACCCCTAAAATTGTCATGTGACCACATGTTGCGCACACACATGCCCCAAGGGCATGTGTGTGACATGGAATATTGAAAAATGCACTTTAGTGTGTTTTTCAAAGTTTTCGCAAATTACCATCAACTTTAAATTTATGGTAATTAAGGTTACCTAATTGTGAAATCACAATTTACAATTGCATCATGTATTGCATTTAGGGAATCACAATTTGCGATTCCCTAAATGCATTCGCAATTTAAGTAATCCCAAATTTTGCGATTACTTTAATTGCAAATTTGCATTTGGGTTGGCGCATCCCAAATGCAAAAATACTGCTCGCAAAGGGGCTGATTCCGCAAATCTGCTCCTTTGCGACCTGTATTTAGAATGATGCATGTGCCCCCATGTACCTATTCAATGATTAGGTTTCTGTGAGATATCCCAAGTTTATCCTTGTTAACTTGACAGTTGCATAAAGGCATTCATCAGAGGAGAAAATTGAATGTGGTACATAAACAGCAAACAAAAAGAACATCATAGTTAAAAAAATATACACAATAAAATTCCAAAAATCAGAGCGTGTGTGAATCCAAAAAAGTTTTTTGAACTAAAAAACCCACCCAACATTCACTTTGCGTCTGATAAAGGGCAGGTAGATATCAATAGTTACTTCATTTTTGTAACATAAAAAAAAGAATATCTCCTGGTTAGAAAGGTAATAGTTCTGAATGATGCTGTCCTTACTACCACAGTTCTTCTCACATGTAGGCACTCATGTCCCTATTTAAGAACAAATAATAAAACTAAGAGGCTGATTATGATGTTGATGGGACCGATACTGACGGCACATCAGTGTCTGTCTCACCGATATCTGCCCCTACAATCCACACCCCACATTACAATGCAGTGGACAGAGGCATTGGGCAGAGGCATCATCCGCAGCGCTTCTGAAGGGCTCAAGGAGCACGGTGGTGCACCGGAAGGAACCATAATCCCCTAGTGATTTTCTGCTTGCCCTTTCATGGTGGTCCACCCGCCATGAAAAGGCAGGTGCAAAGTAACTTTGTGGGCCCTTAGCAGAGTCCCCCTCAGCCCACAGCTTAGGCATCCCTGCACTGTGTGGCAAGCCCCGTGATGGGCTTCCCACACTCTGCAGGGATGTTTCAAAACATGCATTTACAATGAAAGCTTGTGCTGCGGGCCTTTTCTGCACCCCACACAACTTGCATTGTAAGATGCATGTTTGTGACCGCCCTATGGGTGGTCACATCATAATCCTGCTTTTGGAACTGCCCGACCTAAGGTCAGGCCGTACAAGATCGATACGGTGTCAGCCAGACGCAAGTTTGCCTGACATCGCAATTAGGCCCTAAGTCTTGAGGACTGGCCTATGATTTCCAGTGGCAGATCTTGCTCACATTTGTTCCACATAAAGGGAAGTCTCCCTGGACATCAACCAATGGGCTCTAGTATGAAAAAGATTGTTCATCACTTCCTGTCAGGCCCACAGCCAAAAGTTCAGTTACCACACTTATCATAAGTCTTGCTGAGTTTTTTCGCAGCAGATGCTGCTGTCACTGTTCCTTCCACAACTCGCAAGTTTTAGAAAAGGAAATTCAAATGCAGGCAGTTTTGGCTCTCTTCACATCACTGAAGCTCTAGCGAAAGGATGCCACGTGTAAAGCACCTGAGATAAATTGGTAAAGCAGTCAGTAAAAAAAAGAAATGGTCATTTTCTCTGCACATGGCCAGCATGCTTGGCATGGCGTTAGAGCAACTGTCACAGTGACCAGGTGGTCATTTGGAGAATGAGCCACAGGTCTGTGTTTTACAGCTGGAACGACAGTGAATTCTCTACCAATGTAAACCTGAAGTATTTCCTGTCTTAGAATTGAGAGGAAGAACATCAAGTTATATGCTCAGAAGGTACATTTTGTGGCAGCCCTGCTGCTCTGCTAAACCTGAAAAAAGGTATTTAGTATTAAAGTTACTTAGGAAAAGAGGTGACAATTCATTCATTCTTGACGACATCTAGGTCGTGGAATACAAAAGATTGTATTATGT
Source organism: Lissotriton helveticus (assembly GCF_964261635.1). Taxonomy (NCBI): domain Eukaryota; kingdom Metazoa; phylum Chordata; class Amphibia; order Caudata; family Salamandridae; genus Lissotriton; species Lissotriton helveticus. The sequence goes on from NC_136071.1 coordinate 285,006,535, forward strand.
TATAATAATAATTAGTGACATTTTTTAATGTACAATTTGGTATTTGAGATGAGCATGAAGGAAATTGGTGGAATGCTTTAACTAATCTCAGCCACTGGTAACTACTCTGCATTTTAGTGTTTGTGTCAGTGCTCCACAACAATCAGCAACTAACCATACGCATGTTAGCTGTTGCCCTTATCCAATTGGCACTAGCTATTAATACATATAGATATCAGCAATATAGAAAGGAAATTCAAATAATATTAAAACAATGACTAGACTGATATCAGGTAAAGGAAGGAAAAAGCCTTTTGTGGAATTTTATAGCTGAGGAGAGGGAAGGAAGAAGAGAGGGAAGACAGAAGAAGGACTAAAGGGGAAGGAAGGGGAATATTAACATTGCAATATAAAAAGATACGGAACACAGCATATAAGCAAAATACTGTAAATAACGTAATACATATTGTTCAGCATTGAAGATTATATAACACAAGAGCTATGTAAAGAGAGAAGAGAAGGATAGAGTCAAAATCTTTCAATGGGGTTTAAAATGTTACGAATTTGTATGTGAAAGTTTCTTCAGGGTCATCCGGTCATCCGGTCCAAGTATGTGGTAAGAGGTAACCAGAAGAGATCTCTGTTATGAGTTGTATTGTAGGAGGAAGCAAAGACAACATCAAGTCTGTGAAAATGACAGAGAGTATTCCACAAACATCGTATGGTGACATTTGTGAGAGATTACCAAAGAAAGGAGATGTGTTGGAATGCAAGAGCAAGCATGAGATCAAATAAGCCATGGTAATTTTGGGGTAATGTTGGGGAAGGTCTAAAGACTCAGAAAGGCTACCTAAAAAGAGAAGGGGTATAGTGTAAGGAATGGAAACTGTAAATAGACGAGAGATACATAGCCAATTCTGTTCCCATAATTTAGAAACTGTAGGACAGAGAAAAAAGAGATGATGAAGATCAGCATTTGGAGAACTGCAAGTCCGGCAGTTAGAGTCAGAAGAAGCAGAGAAATGTGACAAAGAAATTGGAGAAAGAACAATCTGTAACATAGGAAGAGTAAAGATTGGGTAAGAGAAGCAGAACGAGAACTTTTTAACGATCTGGACCAGACTTTTTCCAAAAGAACAACAGACCAATCACATCCCAAATCCGCTTCCCAAGAGACCTCTAGTTTAGACTTAGCGTGATCTGGATTGGGAGATTAGAAGAATTAATAAATGAGAGAGGCTTTAGGGGGAGTAAGAAGTATTTTGAGAAGAGGACTCTGGGTAACAGATGAAGAAGAAGAAGGGAGAGAGTAATAAATGTCAAGAATAATTGCCATAAGAGTGGTGAATTTGTGTAAAAAGGATCAAGGGCAATGAAATAAAATATGAAATTGGGAAAAGGAGCAAGGTGACACTCCATCAAAGAGCTGGTTCACCCACATGATGCCTTTTAATCTCCAAGTATTCCAAAACATGGATCTATTGTTTAGAAGAGAAGTGAGTTATGCCAGATAGGGGCATCTAAGAAAGATTCACGGGTAATAGTAGTAGGAAGGACCAAGGATTTTAAGAGGGAAGAAGTATGTTTAAAAAGGGGAAGTGAAGTGTAGGAAGTTTTGGCAGAGAAACGTATAACTTCGTTGAAGAAAAAGGGTAAAAATAACGATTGCTCGATGGAGAGCCAAAGAGGAGTAAAGGGAGAAGATTCTGATGAGAGCCATCTTGAAACCTGACGTAATGAGGATTTATGGTACAGACGAAAATCTGGAAAGTTGACTCCACCATTAGATTTGGGCTTAGGAAGAGATGCCAAGGCAATTCTAGATTTTTTGTTTTTCCAAAGAAATCTTGAAAGGCATGAATCAATACGTTTGAAGAGAGAGGATGTAAACTGGAAGTATGGAGAAGATATGTATGAGAATAGGGACAATCATCATCTTGATTGAGTCCAGCCGCCCAACCAAGAAAGAAAAAGAGGATTCCAAGTGGAAAATGATTTTTCCATTCGTGATAGAACTGCGGACATATTTAGTTTGATTGAAGAGGCAATGGAATTAGAGAACCATATACCTAGATATTTAATTTTCGAGCTACTCGAAGCAAACCCAGTAGAGGAGAAGAAATGGGAAAGACAGAAGTTTGTGAGAGAGACAATTTCAGTCTGATCTGAATTAATTTTGTACCCGAAAACCTGTGAAAAAGAGTTGAATTCATATAGTAAAGGGGGAATAGATGTTTTGGGAGCGGAAATAAACAGAAGAATATCATCTACATACGCAGAAAGTTTCAACTGGTTGTCCCCATAAGGAAAACCAGAAATTGAATTATTGTTACGAATAGAGGTCAAAAAGGGTTCAATGGCTAGAACAAAAAGAAGTAAGGACAAAGGACAGCTTAGACCGACGCCACGTTGAAGAGGAAAATAAGAGGAAACACACCCATTAAATGTATATGTAAATGTATTTGAGCTTGTAAAGCACACTGCTACCTGTCCATAGGTTTCTTGGCGCTGTATAACTCTGGGGAACCCGTCCTGGCTTTCCCTGTGGGATGGTCCCTGCTGGGAGTCCCCAAGGTGGAGCCAGGCATCCCCGGAATTGATGGGGCCGTTGTGGAGATTAGGCAAGCTAATGCCCAGAGTTGCCGAGTGGAACCCCGGATTAGAGTAAGCACCGAAGCGAGAATTATCGAGTCCGCTGACCCAGGTCCACGACCCTGCCGCGTCGGGAATTGAACCCTGGTCCCGGGCCGACTTCTGCTCTCGGGTCTGCTGCCTCTAACCAGTGAGCCACACTACTCCTGAATTATTGTTACGAATAGAGGTCAAAAAGGGTTCAAGGGCTAGAACAAAAAGAAGTAGGGACAAAGGACAGCTTAGACCAACGCCACGTTGAAGAGGAAAATAAGAGGAAACACACCCATTAACCAGGACCGAAGCTTTAGGAGAAGAATATAGTAGGGAGATAAGGGATATGAAATGAGGACCAAAACCATGCCAGCATAATGAAGCAAATAGAAAGACCAATCAACTCTGTCAAAAGCTTTCTCTGCATCAACAGAGATAGCAGCTAGAGGAATAGAAAGGGATGAAACTTTTTTTTTGTTTAAAAGTTTTTATTGGCATTTTTGAACATTTAATACGCTCCCTCCTCCCCCCACACCCCCAGAGACCAAGGTCACGATACAGCTCTTAGTTAGACCAAATATTATTACATACATATTTTGGAACTTGTAAAGCATGGAAGAACATTAAAATAAATAAATAAATAAATAAATAAATAAATAAATAAATAACACTGAAAAACAGTTGGATATATTAGATCAAGGTTTGGCTTAAGAAGAACAAAAACCAAATGCACACCAAAATACAGTACAGAGGAGATGTCTCAATGGGCATAAATGAGCACAAGTAACAGAGTTCAGATCAAAAAGGGGAAGCGATGTAGTGCGATTCCTCTTTAATTGGATGGATGGCCAGCCGACACGTGTTTCGTCGTCAAGCGGTAACAATGCTTGCACGACTCATCAGGGCTGTAGCGCGAAGGAAATGGACCACAGGTCGCTAAGCCGGTGATACTTCCGACCCGGCCCCTGCTCGAGACCAGGTAGACGCTCGTTGGTGGATGTAGCTCCAGAATCCAAGGGTCATGTGGTTTAAGCGATGCTTTACGTTGAAGAAACAGTGCTCCAAGCGACTCCAGTGAATAGATGCCTCAAATGAAGTAAAATAAAGCCTCCGCTTTCGAGGTGCTGGAGTAACTGAGTCGGACGATCCGTGGTGAGTGTCAAGATTCTTGTATTCACTCAAAAGTGCGCGTTCAGTAGTTTAGGCAAGACCTGCGAGATGAGTACCTCCTCGCAGCGGTTCCGGGACCGCAAGAATCTTGACACTCACCACGGATCGTCCGACTCAGTTACTCCAGCACCTCGAAAGCGGAGGCTTTATTTTACTTCATTTGTGGCATCTATTCACTGGAGTCGCTTGGAGCACTGTTTCTTCAACGTAAAGCATCGCTTAAACCACATGACCCTTGGATTCTGGAGCTACATCCACCAACGAGCGTCTACCTGGTCTCGAGCAGGGGCCGGGTCGGAAGTATCACCGGCTTAGCGACCTGTGGTCCATTTCCTTCGCGCTACAGCCCTGATGAGTCGTGCAAGCATTGTTACCGCTTGACGACGAAACACGTGTCGGCTGGCCATCCATCCAATTAAAGAGGAATCGCACTACATCGCTTCCCCTTTTTGATCTGAACTCTGTTACTTGTACTCATTTATGCCCATTGAGACATCTCCTCTGTACTGTATTTTGGTGTGCATTTGGTTTTTGTTCTTGTATTGTTTAGCGTGTGCTTTGCACACCCTTAGAGGGGTTTAGGGCCTTTTCCCTTCGCCTACTTGCACCCAGACCTAACCATATCCTACACTAACGTGTGCTGTGCGCCCAGCATTTCCCTGGACTTCTAAAAAAACCCAGTTCTCCATAGCCTTTAAGGTTTGGCTTAAGCTCCCTCATATATCTCATGCTACCTCCCTCACCATACACTCAACGTCTGGTTCAACATCTAGCATCTAAGAGTTATCTTGTATCCACTGTAATGCGGGTCCCAATATCAGCATATCACGTTTTCTTTTATTTAGCCCTTTATTTTTATAAATGGCCACCTCTAGACTTCATGTTGAAAGTAGTCTTGTCCTCCATTGCGTGAAGGCCGGTGGTTGTTGATCCAGCCAAGAGGTGGCTATACAAAGTCTAAGAACCACCATAGCCACAAATATTAACCCATGCATGTGTATGGGCCGCTCAGTTCCCGCTACTCCCAACAAAATTTCTTTAGTAGATATAGTAATTCTATTGTGGAGTAACTCAGATAAGAAATTGGAAATATCTAACATTAGATTTGATAATGCAGTGCAGGTGGCGAACATATGGATAATATCTGCTACGAACAGTGAGCAGCGCGGACATGTACTTCCCTGTCCTGTTGTCCCTTTGGCCAATTTATAGGGGGTATAATACAAGGAGAAAAATGTTTTGTAAAATTGCGCTTGTAGCTTAATGGACATAAGATATATATGTGATAGTTCCAGCGCACGTATGGGGGATGCTTGCTGCACCGACTGATTAGTCTGCCACCTAACAAAATGCTTATCTAAATCGTCCGGGAGAACACTATTGAAATTCTCATAGATTTCCCCAATTCTAGGAGTGGTTTTGCTGCATAAGTTTTCTATTGCTGCATTAATCTCAAATTTTACTCGTCCCCCCATTTTTCTTGAGAAAAAATTCCTGATCTGTAGGAATTATATTATAGTCGCTGCACAGCTCTGAGAAACTTTTCAAACGATTTGATGTATAAAATCAGCCCAGCTGACTAATCCCTAACCCACTCCACCTAATCATGCACCCATCCTGAAAGATCTCTGGGAGATCGAGATTGCAACAAACGGGGGTGTAACAAGAATATCGCCCCAGCCCTAGCAATTTACGTATATTGTTCCATACTTTAAATATGCTGGATATAGACTTAAGTTTAACTTTCTTATAATAATTGTCGTTGAGATGGCACCATAAGAACCCCTCACATCTTTCCCCCAGTATTAATTCCTGCAGTGTTGGAATTAGGTAGTTGCTAGGTTCGCTAGCTATCAAATTCACACAATATTTGGCCAACGTTGCCCTGTAGTAGATCTTAAAGTTTGGCATGGCTAGTCCCCCTCTTTCCTTCGGAAGCATCATCCATTTGAGAGCCCGTCGAAGTTTCTTAAACCCCCAAATAAATCTAGAAAACATAGCTTTGATACTTTTAAAATAATATGGGGAGAACTCAAGGCAAACTGTTCTGAAGAAATATAAAAACCTAGGTAAAAACAGCATTTTAATCACATTGCACCTGCCGCCGATGGTCAAATGCAAATTATCCAGTCTAATCAGATCTTTTCTGGTGCGGCCTATCAATGGGTCTAGATTTAGCTTCCCAATATTAATTAACTTGGAGGTTATACTAGCACCAAGATACACAGCTTGCTCCACTACCCTGTTATCCCTCATCACTATTTTACCATTGTTGACAATCTGGGTTTTCCCTGTGTTCAATTTATATCCAGAGGTGTTACCAAACCGCTGTGCCTCTTCCTCAACAATCTTAATTGCCACTATAGGATCGGTGGTGACTATATCATCCGCATAGGCTAGAATTTTTGTTTCATTTTTTTATTTCATCATCATCAGACACAGTACATTTCATTCTTCAATAATTGCCATCAATTCATATATCACAATCTTATATACATGGAAAAAAGAATATATATGGCAAAATTATACAGTATTTCTCCTCATGCTGAAACAACATACTACATATATTATCTATTTACATTGAGTTCTGATAAAGAAAAGAGGGAGAGATAGGAGTCAGAAAAAAAGACAAGAAGATAGAAGGGCAGGCAGCACATTTAGATTTCTAGCCATTTTCTAGCCTTTGTTTCCATTCGATTATAGGGGCCCATATTCTTTTCCCCAGTTGTTTTGTTGTCCGTCCCTTTTTATCATACATTGCTTTTTCCAATACATATATAGCTAGCAACCATGATAGGTGGAACTAGAGGATTGCTATGAAGTTTGCGAATAAAGGAATCGATACACACCGCAAATAAGAGAGGTGAACAGGGACACTCCTGTCTAGTTCCCCTCGTAATCATAAAGCTCTCTGACATAGTCCCATTTATCACAACCCTAGCACTCGGATTGACATAAAGTCCTTGGATAGCCTTAATAAATCCTCTGGTTATTCCACGGTTCCCCATGGTTGCCCATAAGAACTTCCAGGAGACCCTATCAAACGCCTTTTCCGCGTCCAATAGAATAAGGGCCATAGAGTCTCCTGTCGTGACTACATGGTCGGATAGAGAAATCACTCTTTGTGTATGAATCGGTTGTCGATCTGCCGGGGATCAACCCACGTTGGCGGGTTGAGACAATCTTATGGATAATCGGTGCTAATCACCCTGCTAGGAATTTAGAATAAATCTTTGAGTCCCCATTAATCAAGGTTATGGGGCGGTAGGAGCCCATTTCCAGGGGGTTCTTATTTTTCTTCAGGAAGACCATAATCTTTGCGATGGACCAAGATGGTGGTGGATTCACACCCTGGAGTATCGATTTAAAGAGCTCCATCATGATTGTTTTAAGTTGGTCTGAGAATTTCACAAAGAACTCGGTTGGAATCCCATCCACCCCTGCTGCTTTGCCTGCTGCCAATGAATTTAAGGATAACAATATTCCATCCCAGCTTAGGGGGGAGTCCAAGCCAACTTGATCCTCTTGCTCGAGGCAAACACCCAAGTCTTGAGATAAATATTCCTCGGGGTCCTCTTGATCCCTTTCTGGCTCCTTATACAGTGCTTGGACCTCTATTCTCAGCCCACCGTCAATATCTTTAATAGACTTGACCATATTAGCTGTTATCTCCTCCCTTGTGCGCACTGCTAGCTGGTGGCCCACTTGTTCACTAAGCTCATACGCTTTTGCTTTATAAATGCTAGCTTTAGTAATAGCTTTCTCCGTAAAGATCTCTGAGATCCTGTTTCTAGCAATGGCTACTCGCGCTAACTCCTCCGAAACCTGTCCTGTTTGTACGGCTAGGATCAGATCTGCCTCTTCTCTAATCAAGTTCTGTTGGAGCATGGCTACCTGTTGTTTGCCTTTTCTGTTAGTCCTGACAGAAATTGAAGTGTCTCAGCTCTAATACCGGCCTTCATCGCATCCCAGACTACCTCAATAGATGTGCTACCCACATTTATTGATAAAAAACGATTGTAGCCAAGCTCTCATATGTCGGCAGTACTCCTCATTTTTTAGGAAAGCTCTTTCAAATGTCCAAGACCTTAAAGGGGGAGTTCCGCTGCTGTTTGCTATATTTAGTTCTAATGGGTTATGATCTGATAGTAGCCTCGGATGCTTCCTTACGGTGCATGTGTCCTTTACCGAATTCGAGATGAGTATATAATCTAGCCAGGCATGATGTGAGTTTCAATGAGAGAAGTATGTGTATCCATGATACACGGGATGTCCCAATTGCCATCCATCCGTCAGGCCATGTAACTCGCAAAGATCTTTGAATGCCCTAAAGACTTTTGGTTTCCTCCCTTGATATTTAAACTCTGGGCCCGGCGGCAAATCCCCGGGTAAGTGCAGATTGATATCCTCACATACAATTAACGGTAAAGGCCAATGCACCAGTTCATTGGAAATGCTCAGAAGCAGATATGGGTCATCCCCCACATTCCCATAAATTGTGTATACCGTCAGTATGTTTTGCCCATTATTGTAGTGACACTCCGTAATGGCCCATCTTCCAAATTTATCGGAGTTTGATCTAATAAATTGTAGGCCCCACCCTTTCGCCAGGATGGCTACCTCCTGTGTTCGTGTTTCCTGTGTCGAGGCGACTGTGAGTTGGTACCCTAGTGATTTCAGCAAATGCTGCTGTCCCCCCTCAATGTGCGTTTCCTATAGGCAGACTAAATTGGCCTCCATAGCATGCAGTCCTACCGCGACCTTTTGTCTTTTTTTTACATCGTTAAGGCCGCAGATATTTACTGACACAATTCTTAATCTAGCATCCCCCTTCTTTTCTATTCTTCGAGTTAAAGCAATAATTGTATTTTTGTCCCTAATTCTTACCTTAACTGTTTTAAATCCTTGTAGTTTATTAGCCCTGTTCCAGACCCTATGTCTACCAACTTGATTAGGTATCATCCCTTGGTCTCCTCCCCCTTCCCTCCCTTCCCCCCAGCCCCCCTTGCCCCCCTGCCTCCCCCCTTACCACCCAATGAGGCATCATAGGTCCCTGGGTACCCAGGTGTGGGCGTCCGTATGGTCAGAGCGCCTCAGCTTGCCCCGTGGCCTAGCCATATGTGCTTGGGTTGTAACAATAGGATGGGGCGAGTGGGGTCATTTGTGAGATTAAGTGTTTCTCTAAGCCTTTAAGCATAATCAAATATTAAATCATATTTTGATTGACAAGCTTTTAGCAATCTCCCCCACTCCACCCCTCCTGATTGTTCCCCATGCTTAAATGCATTTATACTTCTAGTCTGGTTGCAGATTTGCACCGCTTTGCCTGTTGTCTTTTCTTTCTTCATTTCCTTTCTACAGTTTTAGCTATTTTTCTGAGCTTCGTTTCCCTGTCTCTGAGATTTCTTTTAAGTAGTCTTCTAGTCTGGTTGCAGATTTGGACCGCTTTGCCTGTTGTCTTTTTCTTTCTTCATGTCTTTTTCTTTCTTCAATTCTTTTCTACAGTTTTAGATATTTTCCTCAACTTCGTTTCCCTGTCTCTGAGATTTCTTTTAAGTAGGCCTCGGCCTGGATTTCGCTTGTGAAGCTTCTCGTTGTGCCCTTAAAGGCTATTTTCATTCGAGCCGGATTTTGCAAGAAGATGGTCGATCCAATTTTTTCGAAGGGTGACAATTATTGTCTCATTCTCCAACTTCGTTCCACAGTGGCATGGGCATAATCTGGTCTAGCAAAGAACATTAAGCCTTTGTGTTCCCTCTTACTTGTAGGCCTTGCGAGATCATAAATAGCTTCTCGTAGGAGGAAGTTCCCGAAGTGAACCAGTATAGCCCTTGGATATTGGGGTGGCTTATGATAGTGTTTAGGTAGCGTCAATGGAAAACGGTGGGCACGTTGTATTTCCCTATCCATTTCTCAAGCTTTAATTTCCGGGAAGGCTGATTTGAGGAGGTTGGTCATGAAGCCCCTTGGGTCCTTTCCCTCAACGCCTTCGGGAATTCCAAGAAACCGCAAATTATTTCTTCTAGCTCTGTTTTCGTGATCCTCGACCTTTAACATGAGCTCTTTTATGATTCCATCTTGCTCCTTTTCCTGTTTTTGAAGTTTGGCGACATCAGTCCAGGTTTTCTGTTCGTGCTTCTACTGAGGCCATTCTATCTGAGATCTCAGTACAGGTATTGCCTACTTTTTTAATTGCTCCTTGCAGTTTTTGAATGGCAGCATGGTTCCTTTGACTGTCTTTTTTTACATCCTTATGGACGTTCTTAATGGAGCTCAGCACTTCACTCAGCGAGGGCTCTACAGTCGTTCCTGAGCCACACCTATTTCCATTTTGCTTTTGGCCTCCCCCTTCTGTCTCATCCACACTGTACTGACGTTGTTCTATTTCTTGTGTTGATTTGGAGGTTGGACGTTTACGTGTATGTTTAGTTCTTGCTTTGGCTTGATCCGTGTTGCTCCCTGGATCTGTAGTCTCTTCGTATGTTAATTTACATTGTCTGTTGTGTCTTGTCCTCTTTTTTCCAGCTTTTTCTTTGAGTTCTTGCCTTGTCCGGATTCGCTTAATTTTCTAAGTTCAGTGGAGTCAGAGACCTCCAGCGTTGCTACTTCTGGTTTTTGGCCTTCACTTGTTTCACTTACCTCACTTGCCTAGCTTGTCTCGCTGGAGATGGACACACCCGTTTTGTATATATCCGAGTCTGATTCCTCGGAAAATGCCTCGTTTTCTGAATGTAGCATTTTCCCAGGGGAAGATGTTTGCATAAAGGGAGATGGAGAGGGGTGATCGTGGTTCGAAACTCCCCTTGGGTGCTTAGGGTGATTCTCTCTTTGCTCGGTTTGCTGTATTTGCTCGATTATGGTTATAGTTGTAGCTGTCCTAGTCTCTTCTTTTTCCGGGATTGGATCTAAGGTCTGGTTTCCTGAATCTGGACCGAGCGCAGTATTTTCCCCCATATTGGACTGCTCCATAGACGCACCAGAGTCATCACCGCAGGTTCCGCTCACTTCACCAGCTTGCTTTCTCTGTGTTTTTTCATTTTTTGCGAAGTTGCTCAGCCCTTCCTTGGGCAGTGGGCTAAAGATATTAGAGATCCTAGGCTAAGAAGCTACCGAGTGTCCTGTGTTTTTTGCAGCTGCTTTCAAGCTTTTGATTGTTTGTAATCTCTTTGCTTTCTTAGCCATTAGTTCCAGATAGCCATTGTCTTCTGTATCCCTCTCCTTCTCTTTCTCCTTCTCCCTCTCCTTCCCTTTAACTGTCTCCTTCTCCTTTTCTGGGTTCTTTTCTGCATTTTTATTTTTATCTTCATTATTTTCTTTAGCTTCAGCTTTAGCCCCTCTTGTTTCAGGTCGTCTCTGCATGCTCTTGGTTCTCTCTGAGCTAAGCACATTTTGTGTGCTTTGTGTGCTCTCCCGGCTCTCCAGGCTCTCTAGGCTTTCAAGGGTCTGTGTCTGCGTCTGTGTCTGCGTCTGTGACTCTTGTGCGCCTTGTAAGTCTGATGCTTCATCTTCATCTTGGGTAAACAGTGATAGAATTGGCACTGCTGCTTGCTCCCCAAATCCTGTGTTTACAGCCATACCCTGCGTTTGTGCCAGTGCCTGTACTCGTAACTGACTTGGTATCTGTCTTTGTCCCTTAATTTCTGTGGCTGGTTCTGTTGCCCTTGTTGTTGTGTGCAAGTTTATTAATGCTAGCCCTTTTGCAGCTTTAGAAGCTATCTTGAAAGCGATACGGGCTCCTCTTTTAATCTCACTGATTGCCTTTCTGCTGTTTTCAAAGAAGCCTATACCATGAGAGCATATAGTGTGGCAGTTTAAATTGGTTACATGAAGTTTGATCGTAATTTTGGGAGCAGCATCCTCCGTAGGCGGTTTTAATAATGATCCCAGCCTCACGCTGTTCCCGACTCCTGCCTCTGTCCCCTCCGCTTCCTCCGCTTCCTCCGCCTCCTCCCTTGCTCCTATATACGGCTCTTGTTGTTTGCTCGGCTTCTCCTTGGTTTCCCCTTGGTTTCTCATTCACTGCCTTTTCTGCTGACTCCGCTTAATTTACTAGCTCTGCACGCGCACGCCGTGTCTCCCTGACAACGAAGAAAGCGTGGGCGTTAAAGCACGTATTCCCTGAGTTAGCAGATGATGGGTGACGGGTGACGGGTGATGAGGCATGAAGCACCGCGCCTCGCTGCGCCGAGAGCAGAGCAACCTGAGTCGCAGATCGACGGTGACGGTGAGGTGATAGGAGGTATATGGCGGTGGGGAAAGACCGGGCAGGGCAGGGCTTGGTGCAGGGTGCAGGGTGCGAGACACGCTGAGTCGCTGAGTCGCCCGGATGCACGCTACGAGTACTGAAACTGACTAATAGCGGGTAGCGATGGATATTTCATCTGTCATATGCCCGTGTTGAGCTAATTGTCTTATAAATGCCGCAACCTTACGGGGTTATCCATCCGAGAGTTTGCAGCTCTATGAGGTGTTATTAAACCGCTGTTCAATCTGCCGCTCAGATGAGCATGAGACTGCCACCGCTTCTCGGTCGCCGCTATCCCTCAGTCCTCCGCACCCCTCCGCAGACCTCCGCTCTCAAGGCACTCAAGGCGAGGCCAGGGCTCTTTCCAGTGTCTCTCTCCAGAGGTATAAGCGGAAGGTGGCAGGAAAGTAAAAACAGTCTAAGCCTGAGTAAGATACTGCTGACCTGTGTAGACCATAATCAGAGCTCGGATATAGTACAGTACGTACGGTTACAGGCTTACAGGGTACATGCTGTGGTTGTAGCTGTGGTTGTAGCTGCAGTCTCTCATACGGAACTCTTGTTCTTGTTGTGGCTGTTGTGGCTGTTACGAGCTGTTACGAGTTGTTATGAGTTGTTACAAGTTGAACGGTTTAATTGTATGATGTTTGTAAGACTCCGGAACACCGGGACATTCACATCCAGCCCATTAGCACACTAGCACTAGCACGAGCACTAGCACACACACCCCAGTAGACATATCCGCTCGATGTTTTTAGCCCTTAGCCCTGAGGTAACACCACCTCCAGTCTTGAAGTTTCAGAGCCTTATCTCTTCGTTCTCACAGCTCTCACAGTTCTTGCAGCATTTCGGTTTTGATAAGGAGTTGCCTTTAACTTAGCGGTTACACGTTCCTCTGCATTTTTTTCTCTGCTTTCTCCAGTTTCCCGCATGGACAAACTGATATTCAGGCCAAGACTCACAGAGCGATGCTGCTGCTGCGACGGCTCACACCGACGCCATCTTGCCTGTTCAACATAGAAAGGGATGAAACTTTATTCAAGACATTGAGTAAGAGACAAGAGTTATCAGAGGTGAGTCTACCGCTAACAAAACCACATTGCTCTTTACCAATAAGATGGGGCATACGAGGATCCAAGCGTAAAGCAAGCAATTTAGCAAATAGCTTATAGTCCACATTGACTAAAAAGATCAGACTGTAATTTTTACAAAATTGGGGATCACAGCCTTCCTTAGGAATAAGGTAAATGGTCGCTTCTTGAAAAGTACCTTCTGTCCTACCAGATGAATAGAATAATTGGAAAAGCAATAAGAGTTTGGGAAGTAAGAGATCAGAAAAATGCATGTAAAATTCAACTGAAAAACCATCTAGACCAGGTGATTTTCATTTAGTGAGGGTGTTCAAAGCTTTGGCCAGTTCATCAAGTGAAAGGCCATTTTCAAGATCAAGAAAGTTAAGATGAGAATTAGAGGGTTTAGGAAGTTTCTCAATATAGGCATGGATGAGAGAAGAAGTTGAGGGAGATTCTGGCGTGTAAAGATTTTGATAAAAGTTTTTCCTGATTTTTGTGTAGAAGAGAGTTATCAGAAGAATAGATAAAGTCTATAAAAGTACATTCTTTACGTGATTTAAGGTAATTAGCCAAAAGTTTCCCTATTTTATTGCGACCTCCATAATAACGAGCGCTACTACGAAGATGTATTGACGATGCGTTGTCGGTAGTAGATTTATTGATTTCAAGTTTAGCTCGTCTGAGATCCGGTGAAATGGAGTTGGCTGAGGAGGTGTCAAATTCATTCTCCAAACGCTTAATATGAACCAAAATATTTTGCCTTTTCTGAAGAAAGTGTTTTTTCTTCTTAGAGACAAAATCAATAATGAGCCCACTTGCAGTTGCTTTAAAGGAATCCCAAAGAAGATGAGGGGAAGGACTGGAATCACAATTGAGCAAAAAGAATTTGTTAGCAAAGGAATCCCAAAGAAGAAAAGAAAAAAGAGGATCAGTAAGAAGAGAGTTATTAAAGCGCCAGTGGGAAGACTTAGGATGTGGTGGAAGTAAATCAAGGTCCGTTACAATTGGGGCATTTTCCGAGATGACTATAGGTTCAACAGAAGAGGATTGTAAATTCTGAGATAAATATTGAGAGAGAAAGATATAGTCAAGATGAGAAAGAGATGCACAAGGAGGGGAGAAAAAAGAATAATCAAGAGTATCAGGATGAGAGAGTCTCCAAGAGTCAATGAGATGTGATTGAGAAATAGTGCCAAGGAATTGTTTGTGAGTCTTATGAGGAATAAAACCGACATATGACTTGCGATTAAGTGTCATGATTCCCTCTTTTAAGCTATGACTTTTCATCTTGGTTCTTTGAAAAAACCCACCCCTTTCCCGTGCACCAGCACTACCAGTGTGAAAGGTGTTAAAACTGTTAAGTATGTATGCTGAAAATATTGTTGTTTTACATTTCCGAAGTGTTTGTGCATTCATATTTCTTTTTTCATTGAAAATCGTGACTTTGGTAATTATTTCCGACATGATTGTGCAAGCGCTGCTTTGGAAAGGGCTGCCAGACTTATGATCCCAAAAATCAAAGCCGCTTTGAGTGTTTTCACTCGCAGCGGCTTTAACGTGGCGTGCACACGTTATCTCCTGGGTGCGGTCTACTATTTAAACCGCACCCAGGCTTCCAGAAACTGCTTTGCCTTCGTTCGCTGCAGAGGAGAGGTCGCGTTTGCGGTTGGCTCGCCGAACTTGCCTGATTGAAGCCCCGACTTCTAGGAGCAGCCTCTGGATGTCCTCTGAAAGACGGAAGAAACCTGAGAACAAAAGTCAACAATAAGATAAGTGCTTATTAGAAATATAAGGCGTCCATCGCAAGAGAGTAAAAGACTATTTTCGGAACACTTTAGAAGCGCTCAGCTTTCTTACAAGGAAAGGAAAAATTCGATTTGAAATTAGTAGCTTTTGGAAAAGAAACCTTTCAGGACATTTTAAATCTTGGCACAAGAGTTGAATTATCATTGCAAGACAATACATTGTAATGTTAATGTTTATTTTTTGTTTATTTCTAAACTGCCTATGACAAGAGATAATTTATAGGTTTTAGTGTGGGAAGTGTTTTCTTTCTCTTCGTGTATTACAACAGGTTTGAAACACGGGAGAACCTACAGAATCCTCATATATCACCTATTTTGAAATCATTTGCAAGTAAGTTTAAATAACGAAGGGGAATAAATCTGAGGTTATTTAAGATATTTTCTGAAGGATTATTTCTTCATTTTTTAGAATATAATACAGGAAAAATCAAGACCCTAAACTCCCAACTAAGAACACCTGACCAGATTATCTGATGACTACACAACTGCGCAAAATAAAGAAATACTAGACTTAGGACTGAACAACTCTGATCGCAGGTAGGAGCAACTTTGCTACTTGAAAATCATCACCTTTTTAAGGAGAATTAGCGTGGTTAAGAAAGGAGGGACGTAAGGATCTGATTTAACAAATCCTTCCCACTTGTTGTTCGCAGGTCGACAGCAAGAAAAACCCTACTCACCTACGTCCAGTACCGGCCCTCCTCCAAAATTCCTAGTATTATTCTTAGCTGTAATATTTGAGTCAGCAAAGTTTATTGTTAGTTAATTGGGAAGTTGGTCAATTGCGTCTCTGCGAAATCTACTATGTCGTCTTCAATTTCTTCTTCAGATAAGGTAAGGGACGACGTAGTGTGAACTTGACAGAAGGCAAAGCCCACGAGTATTATTTCGCCCAGACGCAATGGACCAAGTTACCTTACAAGATATAGCTGCTGTACTGAAAGATCTAAGAGATGAGAATGCATCTATTCGTAGAGACATGACAGCTTTACAAACAGCTTTCCAACAAAAAAACACTTCCAAAACCAGCGACCTTTTTAGGTTTAACTTCTGAGTCTGGAGCTCAGTCTCAGATTCAAGTTGTTACGCCAGTTCCTACACCTTTAGCTCAACCAGAAAGGTTTTACGGAGATGTCAACAAGTGCTTCATTTTTATGCAACAGTGTCATTTACACTTCTTAGCAAAAAAAATCTGCCTTTCCTGATGATTCTGCCAAGGTAGCTTTTATGTTATCTTATTTTGGAGGAGATGCTGCTCTTTGGTCTGTTCCCTTGGTGGAAAACGATGATCCTATTTTATATAATTTTAAGGACTTCGAACGAGCTTTAAAGAAAATCTTTTCTAAACATGTCTTCGTTCAAACTGCTGATAACGAGTTGCTTAACCTAAAACAAGGGTCTTCTGATTTGCTTCACTACATTTCTCAGTTTAACCGTTTGGTTTTAGAAGCAAGATGGCCTTATGATAAGAGAGTCTCAATCTTTTATAGAGGTTTAAAGGACGAATTAAAAGACATGGTTACTCAAATTTTAGAACCGCCCGACGACATAAAGGATTTTATAGACTTAGTGGTAAAATTGAATCACCGTTTAGGTGAAAGGAAAGGTGAGAAAGGAAAGAGTGATCACAGGTTTCTGTTTGTAAAAGAGCGAATTTCTTCTTCCCGAGAAGCACCCCCAAAATTGGATCCTGTAGAACCTATGCAGATAGGTTCTATTAGGGGTCCTTTATCAAAGGAAGAAAAAGATAAGAGACGTAAGATGAATCAATGTCTTTATTGTGGTAAAACAGGACATTTTGTTAGGGATTGTCCTGCGCGACCCAATAAAGGAAAGTCTAAAACTTCTGATGTGGCCTTAATTCAAGAGCATTCGGAAAACTAGAAAACTCGATGAAGGTAGAGGTCAGTTCATCGAGTGCTATTCCCAGTTTGGCCTCTACTGTTCCCCCTTTGGGATATAAACATTTCTGTATTTTAGTGGAGTTAAGGAGTTTACTACCTTCTTCACAATCTAAAAAAGTTGAAGTAGTAATTGATGCGGGTGCTACAGGCAATTTTATTGACACTCATCACAACTAGGTTTTAAATCCATTCAAAAAGATCATCCTGAAATAGTAAGAGCAGTAGATGGTAAAGAACTGACTTCAGGACCTATCAACAGACAATCTGAGTTATTGGAGATGGACTGTTCACCAATTCATAGAGAAAAAATTCATTTTGACATTATAGATGCCCCTCAGTTCAAATTAATTTTGGGTATTCCTTGGCTAATTCAGCACAATCCGATAATTGATTGGGTTTCTAAGACAATTACATTTAATTCCATTCATTGCTCCAATCAATGTTTTCTTTTAAAAAAGACTAAGGATATGATTTAGGGTTTTGACTTTTGTTCTGACTCTACAAGGGTTTTGGCTTTGGAGGGGGTCCCTTCCATTTACTCAGATCTTTTTGACGTGTTTGACAAAAAAAAGGCCAATACCCTTCCACCACACAGGGATTTCGACTGTCGAATTGATTTAGTTTCCGGTGCTACTCTACCCTGTAGCAGGATTTATGCCCTAACAGAAAAAGAAAACATGCATCCTAGAGATTATCTTGACGAATATCTTGCAAATGGTTTCATTAGACATTCTAGATCACCTGTGTCATCTTCTCTTTTTTTTATTCCGAAAAAAAGAGGTGAATTGCGCGCGTGTATTGATTATAGAGCCTTGAATAATGTAACTATTAAAAACAGATACCCATTGCCTTTGATACCTACTTTGTTAGATCAGGTCAAAAAAGCTACCATTTACACCAAATTGGATCTTCGCGGAGCTTATCATCTTGTAAGAGTCCGAGAGGGCGATGAATGGAAGACAGCCTTTCGCACTAAATTTGGTCTCTTTGAATATCAGGTCATGCCTTTCGGACTCTGCAATGGTCCAGCTGCTTTCCAATGTTTTATAAAAGAGGTATTACATGAATTCATCGACGTTTGCTGTGTAGTTTACATCGATGACATTTTGATTTTTTCTAACTCTGAAGAAGAACATGTACAGCAAGTTCGTGCCATTCTTCAAAAATTGCTGTCAAATTCACTTTTTGTCAAATTGGAAAAAAGTAAATTTCATGTCTCTAAAGTAGAATTCCTAGGTTATGTCATCAGTCCTAAGGGAATAGAGATGGACCCTAGAAAGGTTGAGGCAGTAGATTCCTGGACCAGTCCCACAACAGTAAAACAGGTACAAAGCTTTTTAGGCTTTGCAAATTTTTATCACCGCTTTATTCAAGACTTTTCATCACAAAATTACTTCGAAAAGGAGTACAATTTATTTGGTCTGATCAAGCTGAAGAAGCCTTCCAGGACTTAAAGAAAAGATTCACTTCAGCTCCAATTCTGAGTCATCCTGATCCCAATCAACCTTTCATTGTAGAAGCAGATGCTTCTCAGTTCGCTTTAGGAGGAATCTTATCCCAAAGGGATAAAAATACAGGTCAAATGCATCCTATTGCCTTTTATTCCAGGAAATTGTCTGAAGCAGAACTGAACTATGCAATAGCCGACAAAGAACTATTGGCAATAAAAGCAGTTTTTGAAGAATGGCGCCATTACTTGCTAGGGGCTCGTCATCCAGTAACAATTTATACTGATCATAGAAACCTTCAAGCGTTAAAATCTGTAAAGGCGTTATCTGCTAGACAATTGAGATGGTCTATGTTTTTCAATGACTATAATTTTGTAATCACATACCGACCCGGAAAAGAAAACTTAAAAGCTGATGCTTTATCCAGAATGGGTTACAATTCTCCTGAGTCTCTAGTAGGAAGTCAACCCATTTTACCAGAGTCTCGATTTCAAGCCTGTTTAACCACTTGTGATATAATAGTTGAAATTCAGAAAGAATTCGAAAAGAAAGGTTTGGATCAATGGAAAAAAGAACTTCCTTTTTTGCAAGAAAGAGAAGATTTGATTTTTATGCATGATTTAATTTTTGTACCTACAGTTCCAATTAGAAAAGATATACTTCATTTTCATCATGACACTTCTCTTTCTGCTCATCCTAGCATAATGAAAACGTATGAGTTGATTAAGAGAACCTTTTGGTGGCCATCTATGTTTAAAGATGATCAGATTTTTGTGGAAACCTGTAGTGTTTGCATTCAAAATAAACCTTCTCATCAAGCACCAAGTGGTTTATTAACTCCACTTCCTATTCCACCTAATCCGTGGCATACGATCTCCTTAGATTTTATAGTTGAACTTCCTAAAACCAAGAAAGGCTATTCTACTATTTTAACAATAGTGGATCAGTTTTCTCGTATGGCTCATTTTATTCCCCTTAAGAAGTTACCTACAGCAATGGAATTAGCACAACTATTAATGATTAATATCATTCGTTTACACGGAATTCCTTCAGTGGTAATCTCTGATAGAGGTTCCCAAATTATTTCTTGTGTTTGGCAAAGTTTGAGTTCTCTGTTGAATATGGAAATACGGTTATCTTCAAGCTATCATCCTCAAACTGATGGTTTAACTGAACGTACCAATCAGACAATAGAACAATTTATTCGCTGTATGTTATCATCTGAAGAAGGAGATTGGTCAGAAATTTTGAGTCAATTAGAATTTGCTTACAACAATGTAGATCATACTTCTTTAGGAATGTCCCCATTCTTTTGTAATTTTGGTTATCATCCTAAAAGTTTCCCTAGTGAAATAAAGAAAGTATGCTCAGTGCCGACAATTTCAGATTATGTTTCCAAATTGTCCTCTATTCAAGAACAGGCCGCTTTCAATCTGGCACAAGCTAAAGAATATCAAAAGAAAGCTGCAGACAAGCATAGGACAGAACAACCGGACTATGTTCCTGGAGACAAAGTATGGTTAAGTACAAAGAATCTACGATTCAAAGGTCAGCGTAAATTCAACCCTAAATTTATTGGTCCATTTCCTATAGAAAATATTGTAAATCCTGTCTGCGTGAAATTAACTCTTCCCAAAAGGTTCCAAATTCATCCTGTGTTTCATGTATCTTTAGTTAAACCTTTTCACCCTCAAACTCGTTTCATCAAACCACCTTCATCTGTTGTAATTGAAGGGAACCCAGAATATGAGGTAAAATCAATCTTGGATTCAAAAAGAGTTCGAGGGAAATTTTTCTATCTAGTTGATTGGAAAGGTTTTGGTCCCGAAGAAAGATCGTGGGAACCTTTGGAACACTTAAAGAATGCTCCTAGACTAGTAAGATTATTTCATGTAAGACACCCGGACAAACCAAAACCTATTTCACCGGTTTTGGGGGGGATCTTGAGGAGGGAGTACTGTCATGATTCCCTCTTTTAAGCTATGACTTTTCATCTTGGTTCTTTGAAAAAACCCACACCTTTCCCGTGCACCAGCACTACCAGTGTGAAAGGTGTTAAAACTGTTAAGTATGTATGCTGAAAATATTGTTGTTTTACATTTCCGAAGTGTTTGTGCATTCATATTTCTTTTTTAATTGAAAATCGTGACTTTGGTAATTATTTCCGACATGATTGTGCAAGCGCTGCTTTGGAAAGGGCTGCCAGACATATGATCCCAAAAATCAAAGCCGCTTTGAGTGTTTTCACTCGCAGCGGCTTTAACGTGGCGTGCACACGTTATCTCCTGGGTGCGGTCTACTATTTAAACCGCACCCAGGCTTCCAGAAACTGCTTTGCCTTCGTTCGCTGCAGAGGAGAGGTCGCGTTTGCGGTTGACTCGCCGAACTTGCCTGATTGAAGCCCCGACTTCTAGGAGCAGCCTCTGGATGTCCTCTGAAAGACAGAAGAAACCTGAGAACAAAAGTCAACAATAAGATAAGTGCTTATTAGAAATATAAGGCGTTCATCGCAAGAGAGTAAAAGACTATTTTCGGAACACTTTAGAAGCGCTCAGCTTTCTTACAAGGAAAGGGAAAATTCGATTTGAAATTAGTAGCTTTTGGAAAAGAAACATTTCAGGACATTTTAAATCTTGGCGCAAGAGTTGAATTATCATTGCAGGACAATACATTGTAATGTTAATGTTTATTTTTTGTTTATTTCTAAACTGCCTATGACAAGAGATAATTTATAGGTTGTAGTGTGGGAAGTGTTTTCTTTCTCTTCGTGTATTACGACAGGTTTGAAACACGGGAGAACTTACAGAATCCTCATGTATCACCTATTTTGAAATCATTTGCAACTAAGTTTAAATAACGAAGGGGAATAAATCTGAGGTTATTTAGGATATTTTCTGAAGGATTATTTCTTCATTTTTTTAGAATATAATACAGGAAAAATCAAGACCCTAAACTCCCAACTTAGAACACCTGACCAGATTATCTGATGACTACACAACTGCGCAAAATAAAGAAATACTGGACTTAGGACTGAACAACTCTGATCGCAGGTAGGAGCAACTTTGCTACTTGAAAATCATCGCCTTTTTAAGGAGAATTAGCGTGGTTAAGAAAGGAGGGACGTAAGGATCTGATTTAACAAATCCTTCCCACTTGTTGTTGGCAGGTCGACCGCAAGAAAAACCCTACTCACCTACGTCCAGTACCGGCCCTCCTCCCAAATTCCTAGTATTATTCTTAGCTGTAATATTTGAGTCAGCAAAGTTTATTGTTAGTTAATTGGGAAATTGGTCAATTGCGTCTTTGCGAAATCTACTACTTCGTCTTCAATTTCTTCTTCAGATAAGGTAAGGGACGACGTAGTGTGAACTTGACATTAAGAAACGGATCTACAATCTGGTTACAATCAGGTAATCTCGATATTGAATACATTTCTTTGTAATTAAAGGCCAGAAAGAACAATCAGGTTGTGTAGGACTATAGACATTAAATACAGTTAAAGACACAGAATTAATTATTAGTTTAAATAAGACCCATCTACCTTCAGTATCATTTTCTTGTGACATGACTTTACATTTAAACTTCTTATGACATAAGATGGTAACACCATTTTTTTTATTGGTAGATGGCGAGAATAAAACCGTACCCACCCAGCTTCTTTTTAACTTAAGTGAAACAGCTCCTGTAAGATGTGTCTCTTGTAAAAGAACTATGTTGGGGTTATATGAAGCTAGGTGGGAAAGGATTCTCTGTCATTTAATGGAATTAATAAAACCTTTTACATTCCAGGAAATAACTTTGAATTTAAAAACAGCAACAAATTAATAAAAGCAAAATCTACGGTGATAAAAAGGGAAAAGAGAATGCCAATAAGTTGCAGAAAATAGGGATGAGAACAAATATGAGGCTTAGAGAAGGAGCTGAAGTTTAATACCATAAAATTGAGATAAAGGAAATAAGTATAAACAGAGGAAATAGAAGTTTAGCCAGTAAAAAAAGGAGAAAGAAAAGGGATAGTGGGAAAGGAAAAGAAAAAAGAAATACACGAAGAGGAGTACATATCCAAAAAGGATGACTGATGGTGATGGTTCCATGTTTAAATATCGAAAACAAAAATATAGTCAACAAAAATATTGATTTAAAAATATCGATTACAAAAATACCAACTCCCTATACTTAAACAGGTAAGTACAATAATATCGACTCAAAAATATCGATCTAAAAAATAAAGTAACTTAAATTAAATTAGTTAAATAATATTATTATTATTAAAAAATGTAATTTAATTTATATTTTAACTAATTATAACAAATAAACTTAATTTAATAAATATAAACACAAAGAAGTGTACATATACATATATTTACTTAAATACATTTTATTAACTATTATGTTTATTTAATTTATAAACTTTATTAATTATATAAAAATAAAATAAACACATATAAATAAGTTAAAATTAAATAAAATATTCTATAATAAATTGACACATTAAACTATTTAAAAAAATAATACATACATTTAATAACAAAATAAAAACAGTAGTAGTTAAAACATTGGATAGCTGGAGGGTAAAAATTGCTATTCCCGCTCCAGTGAGTGCAACAGTAGGGAAAGCGCAGGATAGCGTAGGGGTAAAAATTACTATTCCCACTCCAGTGAGTGCAACAGTAGGGAAAGCGCTGGGTAGCGTGGGGGTAAAAATTACTATTCCCATTCCAGTGAGTGCAACAGTAGGAAAAGTGCTGGATAGCGGAAGGGTAAAAATTACTATTCCCACTCCAGTGAGTTCAACAGTAGGGAAAGTGCTGGATAGCGTAGGGGTAAAAATTACCATTCCCACTCCAGAGAGTGCAACAGTAGGGAAAGCGTTGGATAGCGGAGGGGTAAAAATTACTTTTCCCACTCCAGAGAGTGCAACAGTAGGGAAAGCGTTGGATAGCATAGGGTTAACAATTACTATTCCCACTCCAGTGAGTGCAACAGTAGGGAAATCGCTGGATAGCGGAGGGGTAAAAATTACTATTCCCACTCCAGTGAGTGCAATGGTAGGGAAAGCGCGGGATCCCAAAATAATAAAAAGACAAAGTATCAACATTTTTATTACATTTAATTTCCAATTTTAACATAATTAATATATAAATGTAAATATATTATTATTAACAAAGATAAAAAAATAATGAATTACACATTATTGAGCACTATAATATCCACAACACACACCTAAAATTAAATACACAATTACATTTAATATGTACTAATTAATTAATGAAAATTAATTTATTATTATTTATTAATTAATCAGTATAAAATTATGTACTTCCCCAGCTTTCAAGCCATTTACACATATAAACACCACAACACACACCTAAAATGAATTACACAACTACAATTAATAATTACTAAATAAATCATAGTAATTGTATAAGAAATTCATTACTTACCACCCTTCACAGCAGTTACACATATAAACACCACAACACACATATAAAATTAATTAAACAATTAACATAATTATTTACTAATTGACTACTTGAAATTAATTAACAACTAATTATTAAACTATTATTAAATATTAAATTAACACATTAATTAATCAATTAATTTTATATAATTAAATAACTTCCCACCCTATTCCCCTATAAACCCACAACCCACTACGGAACTAATAATGCAAAATTAAACTTAAAAAATATTAATAACTAGAAGCATTCTAAAACATATAATAAAATGACAAATAATTCTTATTAAAAATACTAAAATACATAACATTATTAATAAATCGATATTTTTGTTAACTATATTTTTGTAAATGATATTTATTACAACTATATTTTGTAATCGATATTATTTACCTGTCAGTCGATATTCTTGTCAACTATATTTTTGTTGTCGATATTTCTTCCAAACGATATTTCTGCGGCGATATTAATGTCCCACGATATTTCTCCACCGATATTCCTGCTCTGCACCATGGTGACATACCTGAGGGGGACACAAAAAGGGACAGTAGGGCAATGGCGACACTCAACAAGACGAGCCACCTGTAAAAGGGAGTCCGGACCTCACCAGGACAAAGGGAAATAGTGGGGCAGGCATGTGGGTTGAAGGGATAAACACTAACAAATCTATGTGATTAAAAGAGAAACAATGAACATCAGGAAAACCAAAGGAGAATATAAAACCAGGTCAACAAGCAAGACAAAGAAATACAAAGTAAAGAAGTCATTGAAAACTCGTAATGTCAGATATAAAAAGAGGAAGTGAACATCAAAACGAATCATACTAAAACTGTTCAAGAATCATCAAAAGATAAAACTGCAATATAACGAATAGAACTAGGCATGAACAATTCAGAGATAAAATCACAAATACATTACTACATAACAAAGTACAAAGAAAAACTGTAAAACGCCAACAAAATCCCTGTAAGGAAAAAAAGAAGGATTAAATGAACAACCATTAGAAGAGCTAGCAGTGTCCATACTGCTGGTGGTATGAATAAGGATAAAGTTCTTCAACTTTGTAGGATCTTTTAAGGACCAAGTTTGATTTTGGTACGTCACTTTGAAAATACATGGATGGAATAGGCCATATCTGGCACCAAGAGATTGAAGACGAGCATGAAGATTGAGGAATTCTTTTCTTCTGGAGGCAGTAACGTTGGAGACATCTTGAGAAAGGAATACGCTCTGACCCAACCAGGAAATCTGACGTTTAGATCTGGCTGCAGATAGGACTGTGAGAAGATCTGTAAACTTCAAGAAGAGAATAATGACACCTCAAGGTTTAGTTGGAGTAGTTGGGGAGGAAAGTTTAGGACCCAGTAAGTGGGCCCTTTGGATGCTGAGAGAGGTAGGCGATGGCATCTCCAGGAGTTTCTGAAGAAAAGAAGAGAAAAATGAAACAGGATCATCATCCTCCAAAGATTCTGGCAAGCCATAAATACGTAGGTTATTCCTCCTGTTCCTATTTTCCATTTTTAGAACTGTCTTTTCTAAAGAGGAAATCCGTTGAGAATTAACCTGTATCTCTGATGCTTGTTGTTCCAATGAAGCCAACCTGTTATCCATCGTAGTCCATTTTTCTTTAAAAAATTGCATTTTATTGTTAGTTTCCTTTACAAAGGGGCGCAAAGCACGTATCTCTTGTAAGAGCAATTCCATAGAGATGGAAGAGGGTGTCCTGTTAGGTGATGGAGGATCCTGTTTTAAACGTTTAGTTGAAGAGACAGGCGGAGAAGATTTGCTTGGAACAGATTGCGCCGAGGAAGAGCGACCAGATGTTATTCAAGCCATTTGACCTGGAAAAGAGTTTGATGTCAACGTAGCGGAGGATGAAGATGCAGCCAAAGAAACACTCTTTGATGGAATAAAAACACATTTTGGTTTGCGTAGTCTTCCCATAAGTGACTTATAGCCAGAACTTAAAGTAAATAATGCGAATTTGTGTTGTTGGTATCAGACTGAGATCTTCACCAATAAAATTAATGTTCAATATGACCAATAGAGATCACAAAGCAGAAGTAAGTAATGTAAGTATCCAGTTACAGGAATACATTCTCCAGATAAAACAAAATTCCCTGACCATTTGATAAAGCACAGTTGAATAGGCAGAGAAGAGTCCTAATAAAAGACAGCAGCGAGGGTCCTCAGTGTTATATTGAGTGGCATGTAAAAATAAGGACAAACATTCAGGTGGTCCGCAGTATATAACCATTAATCACCTTAATTCATAGGGGAGGCATATAACGTGGAATGAGCAAACTTAGGAAGAAGACGCTATGATAGTGGCAAATGTATGAAGCACATTGTCAGTAGCATATAAGACCTATTGTGATAAAACGCACATCTAAAATGACAGGCGACTTGAGGAGGATGCAGAAGCTGTGATGTAAAATAAGGCAGGATACTTGTAAATACAGAAAATTGCCTCAGTGAAAATCGCCTTAATGAGATACACCACGCATGACTGGAGCTGAAGAAAAAAGAGAACATCACAGGTCCAATTAAAATCAGGTATTGCACATGTTACAAAGAACAATGTTCCTCCCAAGCAGAAGTAGCCATAAGCAGGTTGTGTGTAGAAGTCAAAACGAGCAGAATAAAACTTGATGCTGGCCACAATACCAGTGAGAAGGTTGCGTTCTCATTGAAAAAAGCGCTCGTTCGTCTGGCTATATAAATCATTAGCTGAGAAGCGCGCGTCTAAAATGGCGTGCGCTGGGAGGAGAGGAGCCATTGGCTGGAATGAGATGAAGCTCATCACGCTTAATATCATGATACAGCTCACCGAGAGCACAGCATAGTCCGACGCAGGATGCAGGCAGCTTCTGCCGAGGAAAATATCGGGAAACGCATCGGAAAGCTCCGGACCGGTCCCGGTAAGGCGGAGCAGAATCCCTAGGTGGCCATCCTGCGTGGTGTCATAACCACGTCCCCCCGGCACTACCTCCCATTTGGGTCCACAAATTTCCGGGTGCACTGAAAGGGGGTCCCCATTCTCACCCAGATCAATACTCCCCTAGCAAACACTGAGAAATGTGTGTAAAATAATTGCCCCCGCTACCTACGTTACAAAGCAGGTCCCTTTTTTGCGGTGATATGTGTTTCTTGTAATAATGCAATTTGTACTCCTCTTCGTATCAGAAATGTATGTATCCTTTGTCGATTTGTCATAGAATGCATCCCTCACACATTCCAGGAGGTGCACTTATAGTTTACGTTGGATCCCATTGAAGAACTATTGTACTAGTCCTAGTAAAGTGTTTGCCCCAGACACGCCTGGTCCCCATTATATAACCCCAAAATAATTGAACAACCCAACTCCCCTTCCCCAGGACAGGCAGAAGTGACCTCCCAAACTCTTCTAAATATATTGAATATGTGGGTGTAAAGGCTGTTGCCCGGCCCCGGAAACCTCTCCGCCCAGATCCCCCCATGCAAGAGTCATTAGTCCCCCCCCCCGGCTCCTGACCTGTGTGTCTCTGAAAATGCCTGTCCCTGCCCTCCTCCATTCTATATTGCATTGAATGTGTCCTACAAAAGGATATAGTTCGCCAAAATTTGCAGCCTCAAAGTTCCGGATCTTCCAGATCAGCCCAGTTCATCCGCGGTATGGGGTGTCACAATGGGCATCTCCGTTTCAGATTCTTCTGCTGCGCTCAATATAGGAGAACATTCTGATCTACCATCGTCTCTGTCACTCCTTGTTGAACTAGGACTGGACCCTGGTTGGCTGAGCTCCACCACCACCTTGAGGACCTTGCTCCTTTGAACTAGAGCTTCTGTTGGGGTCGGTGCTCTCGATTGCCCCCAACTTGTTCCACCATCCCCTGCAGTCAACCTCGGTGAGCTGCCTCCAGACCTCCTTCCCGGAATAGCTTCCAGCCAATCCCAAGCCTCTTCCTGCATCAGGAAGAACTGCACGCCCTTAGGCCCAACAACTTGTAGCTTGGCGGATAATAGCATTGCATATGGGAGCTGCATATGTTGTTGATTCTTTTTTACTACTAGGAATATGGACCTTCGTCTCTGCACTTCCCTGGTAACGTCCGGGAACACCATCACCCTGCTATTTCCAATTTGTAGGTCCTTCACCAGTCAAGCCTGTTTGAGTATATGGTCTCTGTCTCGAAAATGGTGCAGGCAAGCAATGATAGGCCTCAGTGGTGCTCCTGGCCTAGGGATTCTGGCCGGCACCCTATGCACCCTTTAAATTGCATAGAACTGTGAAAGTCCCTCCGGCACCACTTCTTTCTTGATCCAGTACTCCAGGTATTGCACCATATAATCGCCTTCCTCCTTCTCTGGCACCCCTACTATGCGCAAATTATCGCAGCGAGTCCTCCCTTCGCTATCTTCTGTGCGGATCTCCAGGACTTTAACCTTTGCCGCCACCTCGGTGAGACATTTCTATAGTTCGGTGATCTCTGGGTGTGCGTCCACGAGCACTTTATCTGCGCCAGTAACCCTTTCCGCAAGCCAGAGGTGGTCATCCTTTAGGACACTGAGATTGATGCCTGTGGAGTCTATTTTAGTTTCAAGCACCTCACGGGACGCCGTGATAGCTTCCATGATGTCTACCAACGTCAGCTTAGAAGCTGCTGCATTCCTCTCCAAGTCTTGGGTGTTATCTTCTTTATCTGTTTGGACGCACCCTCCCTCTGCCATGGCAGTGCTTTGCACCTTTTTTCTTGGCCACTTTCCCCATGGTGGTCATCCACCTGGATGCTCCGAACACAAATGACTGTGCTTTATATACGACACGCCTCCTCTGTGGCACCCTACCTAGGGCAAGCCCTCAAATGCCACAACGATATCCTGAAACCCCGGGCTCCCCAAGCTGTGAGATTTGTGGTCCACCTGGGCAGGCTCCCCTCACTCTTTCAGTCTCCACTGTATTTTGCGGTTAGATTGCCACCTGGACTATGGTTTTCTTACCCACAGGGTAGCATTGCATGGCATTTGCAGGTATCGTGGCTAAGTGTGGGGATTTCGCAATCGATTGTCCATAACGGAGGCCCTTCCGTTGGCACCCAGCTCCTCCACTCCATCCATTCATACGGTGGGCCGTGTATGT
Source organism: Lissotriton helveticus (assembly GCF_964261635.1). Classification (NCBI taxonomy): domain Eukaryota; kingdom Metazoa; phylum Chordata; class Amphibia; order Caudata; family Salamandridae; genus Lissotriton; species Lissotriton helveticus. Next base: position 285,035,365 of record NC_136071.1, read on the forward strand.
GATCCCTAAGTCCTTCTCCCTCTACTGAGATGACCGTTGCCTATGGGTTGTGGCTGTCCCTGTAGGCCTCCAGCAGCTCCCAACAGTTCATGACTCCTACCTCGGGCAGGCAGGGTATGTTACTTCCACAGTCAGTGCATATGTCACTCATTCCTTGCCTGCTCAAGTGCACAGTTGCGGGAAGGTGCAGCCTCTCCGAAGCGCACTCCTCCTTACTCCCACTGCAGCCTATCAGCACCTCCTCCAGGTCACAGCGCAGGCGGGCGAGCCGCAACACAGTGCAATCATGGTCCCAGAGGCCACTGTCCAGCAACTAGGCCTCTCCGCTAGTATTGATCTGCACCAATCTGTTTACCCGGGGGCATGGACTCCTCCTGATGGGGCTACGCAAGCGGCCCTCAAGGTCACCGTCTTCCCCTGATTCGGTCTCCCGATGTGAATCTGGGCAGACTGCTTAATAATTCCAGGGAGTGCCCGAACCCTGTAATTGTACTGGGCCTCCGTCAGTTAGGAGGGGTGCCAGAGCCGGGTATGCAGCGGTCGTCAAGGCCACTCCACCCTTGTCTCGCGGACGCGGGCACTCGTTACCGCGGCCTGGAGCTGTTACACTCTGCACTTCTCACCTGGCTCTGGTACAGTTCTGCCAATCCTGATGACGGGTGGGTTGTCAATCTCCACTCCTGCTGCCGCTCTCCCCCACGGTGCAAGCACTCCCCGCTTGTCACTTCGCTTCTCTCTTCCTGTGAATTAGCAGTCTCTCGATCCGCGAGTCTTCTCGCGGGCGCCATTTCGCACTCCACCCCGCTGACACGTATCTGCCTCATCGACTGCTGTTTCCGCCTGCACGCCCCAGATCATCGGGCCCCTTCACATCCGCTACTTCCCTGAAAGGGCAGCCGCTGATTTCTTCACTTTTCCGGGGGCCAGGGGCTCAGGATAATGCCAGATACAGGAGTCCGGGGCCGGAGCTCCGAAGCTTGCTCCCGTCTACATCAGTGATGTCATTTGAGATGTTGTCAGTGATCTCAACAGAATTGTCATTGACTATGTCATGAATGATGTAATATGTGAGGTCATAAGCAGTGCATTGCAGGGGCGTAAGTTATAATTCGGTCAGGTAACTATAAGTGCTGAATTTCATTGTTTTGTACAAGTGAAATCTGAGCCTAATTATAATTTCTCTGTAAACTTTGTTTTTTTCAGTGAATATATCTATATATATATATATATATATATATATATATATATATATTACTGAAAAAAACATTGGTTTCAGGCACGTTATAATTAGGAATTTGCATTAAAAAAAACTTAGAAATTCACTGAAAAAACCAAAGGTTTTACACATGTTATAGTTAGCTGGGCATTTCACCCATACAAAACCTTTGAAATTCCCCCGTTATAATTAGTTCAGCTAACTATAACTCCCGCGCCCGGAATGCACATATTACATCACTCATGACATGGTCAGTGACATCACTCATGACATCACTGATGACATCTCAAATGTGTATAAAGGGTCATAGAGCGAGCAGGGCAGCAGATGAGGAGACAGCAGCCTCCTGGCCACAGGAACTACATGGGGATCACGCTCGAGAAACTCATGGATGCGAACACCTCCCTCGAGTATTACAGCTAATTTTCGATGACAGAGACGGGGTTAAAGCACACTTGGCCAGCCTCGACAGTGCTCACTAATGTTTTGGGCTGATTAAAACGTTACTGAATTTGAGCCTCAACTCGGGCACCTGCTTTATTTATATCTGTAAGTGCTGTTGAAGTTTAATTTTTGTGACAGGAGCCTCGTGCCAGAATGAATCCTGCCCTGCATAGTTATCCACGAAGATGCCACCGTTTTATGCAATACCTCTACTCAACTGGAGTACTGGCTAATCCAGTAAGTGCTACCTCGTTGGGTAAATATATAGTGCTTTTCCTACACTGCAGCTGGGTAAAGGGCCAGATTTGCCTCCAGGTACTATGTGTGCCTGTAACTTTGCCACCGCACCAAAAGGCGCCGAGGTCCCTAGAGTGAGCTGTCTATCATAGTTGGGAAAGGGCGGGAAGACGCTTGATACCGCTCTTGTGTGGTGTGGAGCTTCTATGCGTGTTCACATGCCTCTTGTGTATAGAGGGTCAGAGAGCGAGCAGGGCAGCAGGTGAGGAGAAAGCAGCCTCCTGGCCACAGGAACAATATGGGGATTACGCTCGAGAAACTCATGGATGCAAACACCTGCCTCGAGTATTACAGCTAATTTTCGATCGCAGAGACGGGGTTAAAGCACACTTGGCCAGCCTCGACCGTGCTCACTAATGTTTTGGGCTGATTAAAACGTTACTGAATTTGAGCCTCAACTCGGGCACCTGCTTTATTTATATCTGTAAGTGCTGTTGAGGTTTATTTTTTGTGACAGGAGCCTCGTGCCAGAATGAATCCTGCCCTGCATAGTTATCCACGAAGATGCCACCATTTTGTGCAATACCTCTACTCAACTGGAGTACTGGCTAATCCAGTAAGTGCTACCTCGTTGGGTAAATGTATAGTGCTTTTCCTACACTGCAGCTGGGTAAAGGGCCAGAAGATTTGCCTCCAGGTACCATGTGTGCCTGTAACTTTGCCACCGCGCCAAAAGGCGCCGAGGTCCCTAGAGTGAGCTGTCTATCATAGTTGGGAAAGGGCGGGAAGACGCTTGATACCGCTCTTGTGTGGTGTGGGGCTTCTATGCGTGTTCACATGCCTCTTGTGTATAAAGGGTCAGAGAGCGAGCAGGGCAGCAGGTGAGGAGAAAGTAGCCTCCTGGCCACAGGAACTACACGGAGATCATGCTCGAGAAACTCATGGATGCAAAAACCTCCCTCGAGTATTACAGCTAATTTTCGATGGCAGAGACGGGGTTAAAGCACACTTTGCCAGCCTGGACCGTGCTCACTAATGTTTTGGGCTGATTAAAACGTTACTGAATTTGAGCTTCAACTCGGGCACCTCCTTTATTTATCTGTAAGTGCTTCCTGATGAGGTTTAATTTTTGTGACAGGAGCCTCGTGCCATACTTGTAACTATTCTCTGACCCTGCTTCGAGGGTCAGAGCAGGGTCAGAGAATAGTTGCAAGTAGGCAACGAACTCTGGAGGCGCCGCTCAGGAAGCACTTACAGGGTTACAGCAGGTGCCCAAGTTGAAGTTAATTTTTTTGTAACTATTTCGTAAATGGTTACAAAGAAATTAGCTTCAACTTGGGCACCTGCTGTAACCCTGTACGTGTTTCATGGAAAAAAATTGTCCCGCTCGCGGATTCGCGGATTTTTCTGCAATTTCACGAGATTTGCGGATGGCGAAATTGCCGAAAATCAACAAATTCCGCGAGCGGAACAAATTTTCGGCCCATACTTAGTTGTACCTACTGTTGCAGGAATTCTGCTCCTACACAGAACTGTGCATAAAGACGTAGGACCTCAATTAATTACGGTGTACCAAAACCCACCTTAGTACCCAAACCCCCTACCAGACTAGCAATCAGTGACTCATTGGTTCTTCGTCCTATAGCAAAAACACCAATGACTAGTCTACCCAGAACATGCAACTTAGATTACCACAAGTAAGATAGATAAAAAGAGCACTCTTTCGTTATAGTCTTACACCGGTCCAAAACAAGGAGCAAATAAAGACACGTGCAAGTTTGAAATGTTTATTTCTAACACCGTAATCTCATGCACAGTACCTTAGATAATGCAACCAAACATAGTATCGGAAACAAAGTTGTCAGCATTGTTACTATTCCATAAAATACAAAGTGAGAAAGCATCGTATATTTCTAATGGGAAACAGGTTTAAAATATACCTACATTTCACCCTCCCTACCTACCAGGTTAGTTTATAACTACAGAAGGTCTCATAGGATTACGTGGACGGTCCCATACCTCTGGTACTCAGCAGTAGTGGATCACATTTAGTTCTGCACAAACTGTCAGGATACCTATGTACTCCAACTGTGTCTAATTATGCCTCCACAATACATTATTAAACGTGCCAGTATCAGATGTGGCCACACCTGCATATGTGTTATAGGTCAAACGTGCGATGATCATTCCAAATAACAGACACAGTATCCAAGGTAACCTTGATGTTCCATGCTCTCACTTTACACACTAAATTAGCGAGGCAGTCTAGAAATGTAGCATAACAAATTATTCTCATGTGATACAAAATACTCAGCCTTCTCTAAACAATATCAAAATTGCGTGTCGTGTGCGAAGCAGAGCAGGAAAGCAAAAATGGCGTTTAAGCTTCTAATGAACCCATGCTAACTTAACACGGTGTGAGTGCAAGGCTCAGCCCACGATACCCTCCCTCGATAGAACCATGTGATATAAACGTGGGCGAACTAGGAACGCAGAGTCCAAGCCTGAAAAGCAGAGTCAAGTTCAAATTTGCATAAAAAATTCTTCGCTGTTTGATAGAAAACAGAAACTAAATAATAAAGAATAGGTAGAAAAATCAAAGAGTCTAAATCCAACAGTGTATAAACACAGTATGTAGCAACAGCCTCCAAGAGGAAGTCATTGTTCTCATCTGAAAACATTTCAGCCATCCAATTCAATAGTGAGAATGAACATACATGTTCCTCAACGACCGGAGCCTCTATCACCATCGGAGGAAAACTCGGGTCATCATCTTCAATGTAACTACGTGCCAAGAAGTCATGCGCCACTGCAAAAACATTCCAACGTCCCATTATTCCATGTATCGCTGCTAAGGCCAGAATCCCGCATCCCGCCGCCAGAACAGAGCAAGTCATGAACCACTAAGGGGCTCATCAGCTGGTCATAATCCGCGTTGGGAGACACCGTACTGCAGAGACACAAATCCAGGGCCCAGTCGAAATCGCAGCTCAGGCAATGGAAGACAGGTCGAACACATGTGAAAAAGGAAAATCGAAACAATAATCCATAAGCTGCACTCAATGTAGCCAGAGGCAGCGCTCCGTAATAACTAAGCATTCGGTTGGGGAGCAGCAACAGTCAAGAAATATTGTCGTGTGCTGGAGGATGTGCATCCATATTTAAGTCAACAAATTATTAGAAGCACACCGGCAACTAATGCGGCTATTAAGAGGAATCCACCAAAGATGAATGAATAAATGCCGAAAAGACACCAAATATAGTTTCAAAAGAACTCACAAGACAACTGCTTCGAACTTAAAAAAATAAGGTGACCCCGTAGTCAAGGATGCATTAAAGATACTCTGAATTAACTCCCCAAAATAGAAAGGCATGTGTGTATTTAATAAATCATACACTTCTGTGCGGGTGTTTACTACATGAAGGACAAATGTTTCTCTAGCAGATGTAAGAGTGACCTCTTTTTGAGACAATAGCGCTCGTATACGGCTTAATTTGTTGACTCTTCTTTCAAGGTCGGAATCGATGGCCAGATGGAAACATCCAGCTTCCCATGCAGAGGAGTAAACACAACTTTTTTTTAGCAAACCACACGCTCAGTTACCATAATCATGTAACCGATGCCTGGTAACATTGCACAACAATCTGCATTATTTCAAATTAAATAACTCATGTTTCCAGTAAACTGAACGATGGTATGATAGCAGGTGTCACAGTGCCTTCCAAAACTCACACCAAATTAGGTGCATCTTGATTACAAGAGCCATGCAATTGTATGTGTCTACAAATTAAGGAGTGATGTGGTGCTATTGTGCAATCCTCTGCATTCACATAGACTTCTTTTCCCTCCCTCACACACCTATATGTAAATGATAATAACCAAGCTTAATGGAGATAAGCGCTGCCTAAACGTCCATATCTGCCTATAGCATAGTATTACATGCAAACCTCAAACTTAAACAGGCTAAAAAGTAACGTTATGATACCGTGGATAAGCCACACAGCTGAATCGGATTTCCAATGAGTGACCACTTCTAACCATTCTCATAGCGCGCCCTGTGCTCTGATTTGACAGTAAGAGAGTGATCGCACCATAGTTTGTACTGCTAATCATTCTCAGCATACGCTACAAATACGCTTTAACATTACGCGTCACATCAAAGCTTCCGTGTGACGTCGTGTACGGCGCCCCGTACGCAAAGACGCAAATGTTTTAATTGTTTAAAAACATATATTTATGTATTTATTGAACATACTAACAGAACACATTATCTAGGATAATTATGAAAACATCTTTTTTAAAGTTCCAATAATCCTACATTACTTTTAAAAGCTATTACACCAATCGCGGTGAAAAGTCATGCGTACTCACATCCTAAGAACACCGTAATAACAGCGTAACAGTATGCAAATCCATGTGACTTTAAAATAAGACATTTCATTGGTTCATAACACTTCCTATTACAACTGTTGAAACTCCCGTCCCATTTAAAAAATTCTACTTTGACTTTTTAAAAAGAAACATCTCTTCTGAAAATCTTGTCAAATAGAACAAAGTTTACCATATTAACAGCAATGGACTCATCTTCCAGCCATTCTTCAGAAGAATATTTCATTCCTAAAGAAACTCCAAAGAAGAGGAAAGAAGATCTAATTTGGCAGTTTTTTCTTTTCCAGAAGGGCAAAAAAAGGTTAATGTTCCAAAAGTAACCTGTAAAATTTTCCAACCTCTTTCAAGGGGTGATCCATCTCAAAAATACTCCTTTATCACAGCAAATATGGAGCGACACGTAAAGAACTTACACCCCAACAACTTTGCTCGAGCTACAACACAGAGGTTGAAGGACAACCCACCTGCTACTGCACCAAGCACATCAACTGCTGCACCAGAATTTTCAGCAAACAGTCCACGCACACAAATTCATCCTGATTTTGCTCAAGTTAAAATTCTATACATTTATTGCAATAAACTTTTGTGTTATGGGAAACAGTCTATTGACCTGATAAAACGCAGGAAGCAGGAGCATCACTGTCCTCCACACTACTTTTTTTTCATTCTTTTCTTCCTGTTGGACACTACCAAGCCCCCATTATGGAAATAATTTGCCCCCGGGATTTGCCCCCCCCCCCGGACCTAATTAGGAATAAAACAAACTTTTAGTTTTTTTTTCCTTTGCCACCGCAAACGAGTAATATATGCATACAGCGCGGGTTTTTTATTTAAAAAAAATAATAATAATTTGCGCCTAAACATCCATGTGAGACCCCCTGAGCAGGCCTAGGGGGTCAACATGTTTCTACCCTACCCCCTTTCCTTATTTTTCAACTTTGTTTTACTGTTTTCTTGTGACTCAGTGCTACCGAGGCACAAGATGGCTGCCAACACTTCCTGGTTTGGAGTGTTGACAGACAGTTGACATCCAATCAGCATGCAGCTTGTGCTCGTAAAAGTACGGATTTCTGTACGCGTGCTGTACTTCGTCTCTAGATATTGCTATGATTTTACTTTTCTTAGGAACTACTGAACGGATTTACACCATTTAACAAAAAGCACAATCTGCGAACCGAACTCTACATCTCTGCCAAATTTAGTGTAATTTCGTTCAGCCGTTCGGGCTGTAGCCCTGGCTAAAAGTCCCTATGGAAAATTTCATGGGCAGAACACCTTTTGGGACCCCCTTTTTTCTCGGCCCCCGCTTGACGAATCACCCCCAAACTTTCAGGGAAGGAGCGGAGCGGAGCAGGCCATTTTCTTGGAGAAATTCGCGAAGATTCGTCCACCAGCGCCAAAGTTATTCCAAATAGAATGTTGTGGATTTTCTTCGGAAACTAGGTCCTAACTATAACTACCTACTGGCGACCGCCAGTAGGTAATATGTATAACTATATCTATCTATCTATCTATCTATCTATCTATCTATCTATCTATCTATCTATCTATCTATCTATCTATCTATCTATCTATCTATCTATCTATCTATCTATCTATCTATCTATCTATCTATCTATCTATCTATCTATCTATCTATCTATCTATCTATCTATCTATCTATCTACCTACCTACCTATCTATCTATCTACCTATCTATCTATCTTTCTATCTATCTATCTATTTATCTACCAATGTCTTGCTATCTCTCTCTCGCTATATATATATACTATATAAATGTGTGTGTGTGTGTTATGTATATATGGGGTTAGATATAGTAAATGTACACTTGCCAATATATTTACCTTGAAGATTTTTTTTTGTAGATAATGGCTATGGCTTGATATTCCATTTGTATACTCAAGACACAAGGGGGCATATTATCAAGGGGGTTTATCTCCGCTTTTTTGGCTTTAAAAGCCAAGAAAGCAGAGATAAAATTATCTCCCTATTATCTAGCTGTCGCTAACACCAGTTAGCGACAGCTAGTAGGAGATAGCGACCATCTTGGGCCCCACTTTGCATGTCAGTGATATTTATCACTAATGATATGCAAAGTGGGCGTGCCAAGATGTTAGCGACTGGAAACAGTCGCTAACATCGCTATCTCCTATTACCAACTTTTGGAGATATTCGCGCTAAGCGCGAATATCTCCAAAAGCTAACACCTGCCCTGAGCAGTTCTTAGCCATGTTATCCAATGGGAGGTGGATAACATGGCTAAGAGCATTAGCTCGGTAATGCATGAATTGAGGTTCTGAAAATCTGGATTCGTATAATTATTCTGACTCGAGAATTAAAAACTTCGTCGAAACATGACGAATTTGGTATTAAAAGACCGAGAATGACGAGTACATCATGTACATGTATTTTCGGCGTGTTCGAGTGACGATTTCACCTCGAAATCGCCATTTACATTCTGAACCCTTGGCTCCCATTTATATGTTGCCCTTTACATAGGCCTTAATCCAGTCGAATTCAACTCCACAAGGACACATGCTCCTTAATTGACTTTTCCATGACCTATACAAGTTGGAACCATTGCCCCAGGCCGAACTCGTTAGGTCAGTTCCCCTCCCAGTGGCCGAGCAAGATAGCATCTAGGCTCAACGAACCATAAAACCATTTCAGCGCGCACACCTGCCATATCTCGCTCACATCTATCTTCACTCTTTTGCTTCACTTACTTTATGGTGGGGAGGTGACCGTTTTTATTAGGGGTCCAGCGATATCTGATGAAATGTTGGGCCTTGCCAAGTGATTTGTTGTAGGCAGCACGAAGTGAAATATGGACATGTCATCATGATTCTGCTTTTTCTTTGTACTAGAAATATGTTAACGATTTACTTTACAACCAGGAATGTTTTGCCTGGAGCCCAAAATCGTGTATAAGAAGAGAAGCCTGACTTTGTAAAAGTGTGCAGTCTCCTGAGAATATACCCGTATTGTACTTCTAGGACACCTGTTACCTTGGTTGCAGCCAATAAACTAATCTTTGACTTCACCTAGAAGACTCTGAGTTTCTGTAGGTCTGGATCAGGAAGAACCCGAGGTCTCTGGGTGTTGATTCCCTGGCACCGCTGGGTTACCGGTTCTGCGCCGGTTCTTAAAAACCCAGTACCTCAGTTGGCGCCCAACATGGGGCGATTCCAGTGGTACCAGTCAGCCAGAAGATCGTGAGGAGCTTCGTGTGGAAATTCCGGAGGACGGCCAACCACCTCATCGACCCCTGCATGTCGACGTGGTCCGAAGGTCTTTGGTGCGAGGTTCCCCACTTCCCGACGGCTACAAGGACTGCTGCCCTGGCTATCGCCCTGATTTGGACCCTTGTAGTTTTTGGTATAGCGAAACACTGAGACGAGTCTTCTGGTGACGTCATCGATATTTCAGTTAAGTATAAGTGGAGCGTCTACCAGTCCTTAGTTGGACTTACTTTGTGGTATCTTTTGGATACAAGGTTTTGTATTGGTACTTGCAAGCACCATAACCGAAGGACTCGTGTATTCACGAGAAATATCGTAATCGATAATCCTTTGAAGTTTGGAACTAGACTAGAGAGCGAAGATGCCTAGTCTTAGACTTGGGAATTTGTTTTGTCTTGGTAGTAATAAAAGGGACTCCCGATTGGAGGACTCATGTCCGGTTCCTCCAGTTGGAACTCCGACTTACGAGCTATATGTAAAACATGGGGTAGGCCGCATCATCTACAACGAAGTGTGGATTAAATACACCAGGAAAGATGGTGTTCTAAAATGGCCACAATATGGTAGCTTTGATTCTGAAATCTTAGACAACCTCGAAGTTAAACTATTTAAAAAGAAAGCCCGGCCGGCGATGTTTGACTCTTTTCGCTTATGGCGTAAAGAAGCCAAACAAAAAGAAATTAAATTAGCTAAGAAAAATAAGAGAGAAAGGGGACTATCAGTAATACAAGCTGCTGTGCAGTTTAAAGATAATGAGGAAGAGCAGATAAATGAGCAGTTGCACAGGCAACGTAAATTGGCAATAGATAAGTGTTATCCAGTTTTGCCGTCTCTTCAGTAAGAGGCAGCAAAAGAGCGTGGAAAAGACCCATTAATGTCGCATTTACTAAATTCACCACCCCCTATGCGCAGAATGCCACAGCACCCCCGCAACCTTTAGTTGCGCAAACTATGCCTCCTGCTCTTCAACAGCACCCACCAGCTGTTCTTCAGCTGGCTCCTACTTCTTCGGTGCAGCCTCCTCCAGGCCCACCGACTACTTCTGTTTCACCTGTGTTTTCTACGATTTTGCCTACTGTACCTTTTACGTCTTCTAATGCTCCCTCTACGATTTTGCCTAGTGCCCCCTCTACTTTTCCTGATACCTCTTCTGCTATCTCTACACCTACCTTATCTCACCCCGTTCTTCCACCTATTTGTCCTTCAGTTTCACCTTCTATTCGGCAGAAAATGGCCAACACTGTTACTAATCTTCTTTTACCTCTTTTCGGGTCGCCTACTACGACCCCTAACATGGGAAGAAGACAGTTGCGAAGTCGACTGCCTGATTATCAAGAGAGAGATTCACTGAATAGTTTAGCACGGAAGTGGGTCATGGACACTGTAAGATATGATATACAGTCTGTAATGGAAGTCTTCCATCAATGGGAAGCAGCGACCCAGAGATATGTTTTCGAACAGATGTGTGTTTTTCTTTGCGAGGATTTAGAAGACAATGATCAGGAATGCATCCCACAAGAGATGTGTCGTGTACGGTTTAAATTTGGAGAGGGTATGATTGTAGGTCCCGATGTGGAAAAAGCAGTTGAAATGTTGTTATCATATCGAAGTAAGGGAAACAGTTCTGGGTCACCTTCTGAATCTAATAAATCCAGTAGGAAAAAGGCACGACAATACCCTATGAGAGAAGTTCCCCCACAATGGAGAGAGGGTGACACAACCGCTAACCCACCTATTTTGCCACATTTCCAACGTGTATGGGTACATGTCCCATGGAAGCGAGCTGAAGTTTTAGCACTCAAACAAACATTACCAGATCCACGTAAAAATCCTGCAGGGTACTATAAAGAGTTGTCACAAACTGCTGGGTCATGTATAATGAATTAAGCAGATATCGATATGCTATTTGGGAATGTTGTTCCACAGCCTTTATGGGGTAAAATTCGTCATATGGATCATGACCAGGAATTAGGTGACTCATGGGCTAATATAACTGCTGCAGATGCCCGACAAGTTGGTGGTGCCAAGCCTGAGCCTTTGATAGCAGAACTCCCTGATAAAATAATAGATTACATGAAAACGATAATGCCTGCAATACGCGTAAATTGGGATAAGTTATCTGCATGCAAGCAAAAGAAAGAAGAAACTGTTTCAGATTTCTTCACTAGATTCGAAGAAACATTCATTGACCACAGCGGTCAAGATATGACCACAGAAGGTGGTCAGAGATTGTTTGTCGATAAATTCGTGCACAATCTGCTTCCGGAATTGTGTAAAAAATTAAAAGATTCAGAAAGTTCTTGGGCATTCTCATCTTCAGCCCAGATATTGGCTACCGCACAATATTACGAGAATAGAGACAAAGATGAGAAAGATAAAGTAGAAAAGAAAACTAGAGAATTAAAAACGAAGGTTTTGCTACAGCAAGCATATCCGCCACGCGGTGGTGGTAATCAAAATAATAATGGTCAAAATCATTACCAAAATACTTTTCAGCAGCATCAACAGTATCAGAGAAACTCGCCAAGATACGAGTATAACCAATCCCGTGTGCTTGTAGGCCCCAACCAGTGTTTATATTGTAAACAAGAGGGTCATTACAAGTATAATTGTCCTGTCCTATCACAACGTGCAAATGGAGCTTCTGGTGTTAGAGGTCGTGGTAGTCAGCAAGCACCTAGAGGTAGAGGACGTGGAAACGCCCCACAGGACGCACGTCCCCTTCCACCACAAAACTCTATGAACAGGTTTGATCAGCAAAATAACGTATCCGACAGGACAGCTCAATACTACGTTGATGATTATTACACAGAAAATGAGCAGTGGGAAAGCAATGATTGCTAGGACAGCCATAGACAAAGAGAGGGAGTTGTTTCAGTTCCAGTAGATCAGAGTGGACCTTACGTTGAGGTGATTACATCAGGTGTGTCAGAACCTTTTCTGTTGGACATTGGTGCTACAAAGAGTTCTATTATGCACTCCAAACTCCCTGGCGCAGCTTTGTCTGGCGAAATAAACGTTTCTGTAGGTTTTTCTGGCGCCCCAGTTAGAAATCCGATTTCTGACCCTTTATCTCTTTCTGTTGGTCCTTGTGAATTTGAAGCACCCCTTATACTGACAACAGGTTGTGGTGAAAATTTGCTAGGATTGGATTTGCTAAAAAGATTGTATGCGACTTTGTACTGTTCTCCTTCAGGAGTACAACTTACTTTAGGTACGAAAGTGGTTTCTCCCATTTATTTGTCGAGAGATGCACTTCCAGCAGAATTGTCGGTTCTCCCAGATATCCTTTGGGCTACTGGTCCTAATGATGTAGGTCTTTTAGAAATTCCACCATATGTTGTAACATTGAAATCCAATGTCAAAATGCCACGAATTCCTCAATACAAAATATCTAATGAGGGTGAAAAAGCTTTGCTAGCGATCGTTTACAAATTGATTGAAAAGGATGTGATTGAAGAAACACGAGGCAATGTTTGCAATAGTCCTGTTCTGCCTGTTTTAAAACGAACTGACCCTTCTCAGCCACCTGTGTACAGATTCGTGATTGATCTTAGAGAAGTAAATAAGATAGTTGTGCCACAATTCCCAGTTGTCCCCGACATTACCACATTATTAACCATGATTCCAGCTTCTGCTTCGTGGTTTTCGGTGATCGACCTAAAGAATGCTTTCTTCAGCATTCCAATTGCTGAGGAGAGCAGGGATATTTTTTCCTTCAGTTTAGGAAGTCGAAGCTTCCGCTTCAAACGCGCTCCTCAAGGCTACTGTGAAAGCCTCTCAATATACAGTCAAGCCCTGAAAACACAGCATGACACGATTATTTTGCCTAAAGGTGCTACTCTTGTACAGTATGTGGACGATTTGCTCATTGCTGCAGATACCGAGGAAATTTGTAAAAAGGCCACATTGACATTATTGCGTCATCTGTGTGATCTGCATCACAAAGTGTCACTTTCCAAGCTTCAATATAGCCGACAAGAAGTGACCTACTTAGGTCACCTCTTATCGAAGGAGGGAAGGAAACTGACACCAGAAAGAATTCAGGCAATAGCGAAATTGAATGTGCCAAGAACACAAAGAGAAGTGCGTGCTTTCTTGGGCATTACATCGTACTGTAGACAGTGGATTCCAAATTTTTCGTTATTGGCCAAACCCTTGGTGGCATTAACATGTAAAAATACACCCAATCCTATTCCTTGGTCTGAAGAGTGTCAGAAAAGTTTTCTCGAATTGCGCACAGCATTATGTTCGGCTCCTGTGTTAGGTACCCCCAACTACAGTAAGCCTTTCACATTATATGTCCACGAGAAGGAGGGCTGTGCATTGTCTGTGTTGACTCAGTCATTCGGAGGTAGACAGCGGCCATGCGCCTATTTTTCGTCCACTTTGGATCCCGTAGCACAAGCATTGCCAAGTTGTTTAAGGGCCACAGCAGCAGCAGCTGTTTCTATTCGACAGTCTGCAGGTCTAGTAATGAACAGTACAATAATCGTGATGGTCCCGCATGCAGTAGACACATTGTTAAATAGGACCAAGACACAGCACTTAACTAGTGCTCGACTGTCCAGTTACGAATTAACGCTGCTAGCGAGCCATGTGCACATAAAAAGGTGCAGTACCCTAAACCTAGCCACATTGTTACCTATTGCAGAGGATTCAGACGCTTTAGAACAGCACGATTGTTTCCTCACAAAAGAGGAAGAGACAAAAGGGAGAGTGGATTTATTTGACACTCCTCTGTCTGAATGTGAGGGCACATTATGGGTGGATGGTTCATGCTTTAAGCTCCCAAATGGGAACGTGACCACAGCATACGCTGTCACAACTTTGCACACAGTCGTTGAAACTGCACGAATACCACATGGTTCAGCTCAAGCCGCAGAACTAGTCGCACTGACGAGAGCATGTATATTGTCTAAAGGAATGAGAGTGACTATCTACACTGATAGTCAGTATGCGTTTGGAGTGGCTCACAGTTTTGGACGATTGTGGAGAGAGCGTGGATTCCTGACCTCGCATGGAGCTAGGATTCAGCATGGTCAGTTGGTGAATGAGCTTCTTGAATCACTGACCTTACCCCTGCAAGTGGCAATTGTGAAATGTAGTGCTCACAAGAAGGTGACTGATGATGTTGGCCGTGGAAATGCATTTGCTGATGAAACCGCTAAGGAAACTGCAAAGAATGTGATGAGCCGAATGTATGTTGCAGGCCCTGAAAGATGGACTGGCGATATTGGAATATGTGAGGACACGATAGAGAGTGTGAAGTCCATCCAAGCTGAGGCCACAGAGAAAGAGTTGAGCACGTGGAGAGAGAGTACAGGAAGAATGGATGCAAATGGTTGTTGGATCGAATTGACAGAGCATCAGAGATGGTTGTTACCCGATGCATATGTACTTGCAATGGTTACAATGGCTCATGGAATGGCTCATATCAGTGCGAAAGGGATTTGCGAGTTGTTGGCCCCAGTATGGAAGAATTCAGGGATTCCCAAGTGTGCAGAGAATGTTGTCAAGAATTACATGGTATGTCTGAAACACAATCCTGGTAGGGGAACCCCAACTCCAGCTGGTCATTTTGCACCTCCTACGTATCCGTTCGAGGTTTTGCAGCTAGATTTCATACACATGGAGAGGTGCAACAACTTAAAATACGTGCTCGTGGTTGTTTGTGCTTTCTCAAGATGGGTAGAAGCCTATCCCCTAAAAGACAATACTGCCTTGTCCACAGCAAAAGCCCTTGTAAAATAGTACTTCCCCAGGTTCGGAATGCCTAGGATGGTCTGGTCTGACAACGGAAGTGAATTTGTGGGTCGTGTGATGAAAAGAGTGTGTGAAGGGCTAGGCATCAGGCAGAAGTTCCACGCTGCAAATCACCCCCAATCAGCTGGATTAGTAGAATGTTACAATGGCACGCTTAAACTTAAATTGGCCAAAATCCAAGCGAGCACAGGTCTTAAGTGGCCTGACGCTCTACCCTTAGCACTCCTATCCACCAGAATGACTGTGCATTTGCGAGTGAAACTCAGCCCTTATGAAATTGTCTTTGGCCGGCCAGCCAACATATGGGGAGTGCCTAGGCCCACGAAGTTCAGCGAGCTGCAACATCCTATTTTGCTTGATTACTTGTATGAATTGACGGCTAAATTGCGTGCTTTGCATCAACAGGTCCACAACACCTTGCCTCCGGTCTCTGAGACTCCAGGTCACGCCATTGACCCCGGTTCCTGGGTTCTCGTCCGCAACTTCCAAAGAACAAAGAACGACCAGCCCAGGTGGACCGGGCCTCACCTCGTCCTTCTGTCCACGAGGTCAGCCGTTCGGGTGGAGGGAAAGGCCAACTGGGTCCACGGGATCCATTGTAAAAAAGTACCCTTCCCTCTGCCCTATGACCAGTGGGTCCAGAAGGGTGTCACTGACTCAGAGCGCACGGCTGTGCCACGTATCATACCTGTCAGCGATGACCGTGTAACAGGAACTAACCCTGGATGTGAAAGAGAGAACATTTTGCAAAAAACTGTGCCACCATCAGAACAATTGAACTCTTTTGAACCTGAACTGCTGTTTCAGGACCAGACAATACCAGGAAAAAGACGCTACAATCTGAGACCGAGAAAAAACAGACTAATAAAGTGATTCCTTTTTTTACAATTTAAGAGTAAGATCCACGGACAAATATAACACTTCTTTTTCCCCACGTCCTATTTTTGAAAGTGCAGATCTCCCATCTAGGTAACTTGCTTATTTTTGTTTTTCGAACCGCCATCCGGGTTCCGCTGCTAGGGCCGCGGTTGATTAAAGTCTTTGGGGTGCAGCTGATGACGTTAGGTCGGTAGTTCTGGTTGGTCCAAGGGAGTTACCCTAGACTGACGGAAGCATCGTTTAGCAGAGGCAACCTACCACCGCGGGCAGCACCTTAGAGAGGATGGAGTTTCCTGATGTGGAGATACCTGCCAGACAAATAAACTTTAAGCAGAGACTGTGTAACACGATGACAAAGAAGAGTTTTATAATATTGTGTATTTTTATGCTATCCAGCGTAATGATTTTTTTGATAAGTTATGTTTTATTCACTTTCCATGTAACATTTGCGCCCACTGCATCACCCATACCTCCTCCTACTGTTTCCTCTCATTCTTTCCACCCTCTGCCCGACCACGAATCAAATAGGAGATTAGAATTCATTAATAACTCCTTTGTTCAGTTATTACACCA
Organism: Lissotriton helveticus; assembly: GCF_964261635.1. Lineage (NCBI taxonomy): Eukaryota > Metazoa > Chordata > Amphibia > Caudata > Salamandridae > Lissotriton > Lissotriton helveticus. The sequence goes on from NC_136071.1 coordinate 285,052,112, forward strand.
ACACCAACTTGTAATGAACACAACTAACTGTTGGGTGTGCGGCCTCATGCCCCACACAACGGATAAAGGTATTCCCTATTTGGTCTTGCCATTTAGTCACAATGGTTCAGTATGGGCATATAGGACCATGTTCATATATGCACGAGAAATCCAACCCCTACTTTCTGTAAAAGACAACCTCAAGACTAGCGCCCTAGTCAAAGGTATAGTCGACATGATCAGGGAAGTAACTTCTTATGAAGATACTCCGGATGATGAAATACTTGCATATGTAGGTTGGAACGTGACCGGATATGGCACTGCTTTAAGCGAGAAACAGCAAGCCTAAAGATCCTCCCCAATCTGGATCGTACCCCATCAGGGTCACCTGTGTCTGCAAGGTATTGGCAAGAATCCCAGAGCTCAGCTAGGGAAGAGTGTCTGCACGGAAACATATGTTTTTGGATCCCAGACTTCCCCTGCGTTTTTAGCCGCTAAGGGTACTTATTTCATCTGCCACGATAGAGCCTATACATGGTTGCCCCCTGACTTCTCAGGCTCATGTTTTGTTTCATTTCTGTTGCCTCCCACCTACACAGCAGCGGCGGATTACCACCGGACAAGGGTAGTTAGAGGTGTTTTGAGTGAAGAAGACACTGCAGGTCAAGAATTTGGGGACTTTGCAAAGGGTTTTCTGCCGTTCTGGGGGTCCATGGCTAACAGCAGAAACATAAGGCAATTAACAAGGGTAGTTGAATCCACCGTGACTGAAACTGCTGGTGCCCTTAGTAACTTGACTGCTAAGCTTCAGTCGGATCGACTTATGACCCTTCAGAACCGGGTCGCTTTGGATGTTATATTTGCAGACCGAGGTGGAGTATGCAAATTGATCCAATCTAGTTGTTGCATTTTCATCCCAGATAATGCTCCAACCGTGTACAGGGCCATCTCCAAACTACATACGATTTCTGAATCTATTCATGTGGATAAGGGAGATTGGTCATTAATGGGATGGTTCTGGGAACTGATATCTGCCTGGGGATGGAAAATTCTAATGGTCATTGGGATGGTCTTAGCCATTCTCTTCCTGTTCTGTCTGTGCATACAGTGTGCTCCTGCAATATGTGGCCTCTGTGTTACATCATGTGTAAGGAAGCCTGTGTCAAGAGATGAACTAAGTACTAGAATGATGTTACAGCAACATCTCAATGACTTTAGGAATATAGATCTGGACTCAGACTAACATGAGGATAGATTAATTGCCTATGTAAGGGCAAAAGGAGGGTTTGAGGTTCTGAAAATCTGGATTCGTATAATTATTCTGACTCGAGAATTAAAAACTTCGTCGAAACATGACGAATTTGGTATTAAAAGACCGAGAATGACGAGTACATCATGTACATGTATTTTCGGCGTGTTCGAGTGACGATTTCACCTCGAAATCGCCATTTACATTCTGAACCCTTGGCTCCCATTTATATGTTGCCCTTTACATAGGCCTTAATCCAGTCGAATTCAACTCCACAAGGACACATGCTCCTTAATTGACTTTTCCATGACCTATACAAGTTGGAACCATTGCCCCAGGCCGAACTCGTTAGGTCAGTTCCCCTCCCAGTGGCCGAGCAAGATAGCATCTAGGCTCAACGAACCATAAAACCATTTCAGCGCGCACACCTGCCATATCTCGCTCACATCTATCTCCACTCTTTTGCTTCACTTACTTTATGGTGGGGAGGTGACCGTTTTTATTAGGGGTCCAGCGATATCTGAGGAAATGTTGGGCCTTGCCAAGTGATTTGTTGTAGGCAGCACGAAGTGAAATATGGACATGTCATCATGATTCTGCTTTTTCTTTGTACTAGAAATATGTTAACGATTTACTTTACAACCAGGAATGTTTTGCCTGGAGCCCAAAATCGTGTATAAGAAGAGAAGCCTGACTTTGTAAAAGTGTGCAGTCTCCTGAGAATATACCCGTATTGTACTTCTAGGACACCTGTTACCTTGGTTGCAGCCAATAAACTAATCTTTGACTTCACCTAGAAGACTCTGAGTTTCTGTAGGTCTGGATCAGGAAGAACCCGAGGTCTCTGGGTGTTGATTCCCTGGCACCGCTGGGTTACCGGTTCTGCGCCGGTTCTTAAAAACCCAGTACCTCAGAATATCGCTGACTTTTCAGCGATATTCATGCATTGCGGCCGTTTTTTATTGCATTTGCGATAAACCTTGGTAATGCCAAGGTTTATCTGCGTTAAAAATCCCCGCAGCTTAGCGGTAAAATTTTGTCTCTAACCAAGCAATAGCGATAATTATCGCTATTGCTTGGTAATATGCCCCAAGGTTTCTTTTGGAGAAGCCTGTTCAAAAGTAGCGTGTGTAGAGCTAAAGTTGGCTTTTGTTTGTGAGACTCTTCAGATGAATGGAAGTATCACACTTCTTTGGTAAAGAGAGGAGGTGTCATAAAACGTATTGCTGGTGAAATGCAGGGGGGTAACAGAAGCAGTCACCAGGCAAAAGGTGATTTTTCTTAAGGCAGAATAAGAGCAACCTTGCATAAGTTGTTATCCCATAAAATCTAATTAAAATCCATGGCTATCCAATCAGTACTCGTCCCTTTTCTAAGAAAAGCTGGGAAAGATTCATCTGTCTTAAAGAATTACCACCCCATTTCATTACTTCCTTACCTTGCTAAGATATTGGAGGCACACATTGACCATCATCTTTGTTCTTTTCTTGAAGACTGCTCCTCCCTTGACTCTCATCAGGTGGATTTTCGTAATCAGTTATACTTCCATAGTCGATGACATGAGAGGGGAAGCAGACAGTAGTCAAGCCCAGGCACTAGTCCTTTTGGACTTATCGGTGGCCTTTGACACAGTAGATCATGATATCTTAATCAGCTGTGCTGAGGACTCTGGCCTGCAGGCATCAGCTTTAGGTTGGCTGAAATCATTTGTTTCAGACCGATCTCAGGCAATTTCCCTCTTTACTATTTGCTCAACCGAGGTCACACTTGTCTGCGGAGTACTGCAGGGTTCCTATTTGTCCTCCTTTTCATTCAATCTTTACATCCATGCATTGGTACACTCTCTACAGAGACCAAGGGTGAACATATATAACTGTGCCAATGATTTGCAGCTACTCTTTAGCATGGATGATTCACTTGAATCCAAAGAATTCTTTAAGAGCACTTTGCTCTGCATCCGTGACTGGATGAATTGCCATCAGCTGAAGCTGAAATCAGATTAAACAGAATGTGATGATTAACAATAAATTGCACAGTTAGAATCCTTTTTTCTGGTTATTGGAGATGGGCACCCCCATCCCAAAAACTGCAGTTAAATGCCTTGTGGTTCTATATGATTAAGACCGGTCACTTAATCGCCTGTTTTTGTCCTGTTTCTTTCAACTTTGAAAAATAAAAACAAAATCAGGAAATGCTTCTCCATCAAGGCCATCCCTTGTTATGTACTGAACTGACCAGTCCAAATCTCTCTACCTGTGCCTTCTTAAGGGCTTACCACACCGGCCTCAGCTGGTCCAAAACAAAGCAACTGCCCTTGCATCAGATTTAAAATTAGATGCACCATTTTCAAATATTTTCATTGTAAAAACCCAATTTCGTGACCTCCAGAATTTGGAATTATATTCCTAAACACAACCTTAGATCAGCTATTCAAATCTTTTAGAAGTCCCAAAGTTTAACAAGAAGAGATTAGGTGAAACCAGGTCTGCCGTGCTTACTCCTGGTGTTTGAAACTCCTTCCCCCTCAACATCAGCGCCACGGCTTCCTATATGAGATTTAGGATTTTGCTATAAAAATGTGGTTATTTAGATAGGCATACAGGCCGGATTTGAGTCTCCCAGGCCCCTATGCTCTCAGCGTCATGAAACCTTTTTGGTGTATGTGGCTTTATAAATTTGCTGCAACATACCATGTAGAACAAGCATTTACAATGCAATGGTCTCGTTTTTGTTAACTTAGAGCTATTGGCATTGCTCATGACATTATTTTAGTTTTTAAAACATATAAATAAATGGCATTGTCATTTACAATGCCAATAGCTTAATGCGAGACCTATTGCATTTGCACCCACACACAAACACAGAGCCACACACAGAGCCACACGCACCCACACACACACAGACAGAGCCACACACACACAGACAGAGCCACACACACACAGAGACAGAGCCACACACACACACACAGACAGAGCCACACAGACACACACAAACAGAGCCACACACAGACAGAGCCACACACACACACACACACACCAACAGAGCCACACACACACAGACAGAGCCACACACACAGACAGAGCCACACACACACACCGACAGAGCCACACACAGACACAGACAGAGCCACACACACAGACACAGACAGAGCCACACACACACACACACACAGACAGAGCCACACAGAGACAGAGCCATACACACAGACAGAGCCACACACACACAGAGCCACACACACACACAGACACACACAGGGCCACACACACACACAGACAGAGCCACACACACACACACACAGAGCCCAACAAACAAATAGAGCCCAACACACACAGAGCCCAACACACACACACACACACAGAGCCCAACACACACACACATACAGAGCCAACACACACACACAGAGCCCAACACACACACAGAGCCCAACACACACAGAGAGCCACACACACACAGAGCCACACACACACACAGAGCCACACACACACACAGAGCCACACACACATACAGAGCCACACACACACACACACAGAGCCACACACACACACACAGAGCCACACACACACACCGAGCCACACACACACAGAGCCACACACACAGAGCCACACACATACACCCTCACCATGGGGAGTCTTCTTATTTACAAATGGATTATTCGAGGCCCCCACTAACTCCCAGAGCTCACCCGTTGCTTCCCTCATCTAGGTCAGCCACACGCCCATCTCTGCCCAGTAACGCCCCAGGGAACAGAGGCAAGAAAAAACCATCACAAGCAGGGAACAGAAGCAAGAAAAAACTATCACAAGCAGGGAACAGAGGCAAGAAAAAAGCAGCACAAGCAGGGAACAGAGGCAAGAAAATCGAGCACAAGCAGGGAACAGAGGCAAGAAAAAACGAACCCAAGCAGGCAACAGAGGCAAGAAAATTGCGCACAAGCAGGGAACAGAGACAAGAAAAGCGAACAATACCTGCCGGCTTCGGCCTGCTGCTGCTCCTCCTCTGCTGGTGCCTGGACCTGCTGTGTGCCACGTTGGTGCTGGCGGTGCCCCCCCTGGCTTGGCTGGCACTGGGTGGCCGGCGCGGGACGGAGCACCTCATTGACCCCCGGGGCCGCGCGGTCTTCATCAAGGGCTGTAACTCCGGCTTCAGGAGCCTGCTCGCGCCCCGCCTGTGGCTCCTCCTGCTCCCGAATCTTGGGGGCTCGGGGGAGACAACATGCTGCATGCTTTTCCGCAAATGGGGCACGCTTTACAGAGATGTTGAAATGCTGTATAGTGCCCCGGCCAGCACACGGCGCAGAACAAGGCCTGGTGTGCAAACCATACTCAATCACCACATGCGCACGAGACACCAGCAGACTGCACACACGTCTCCCCACGAACAGTGAACACCATGATGTCTTTACACGCAAAAAGTGTGTGATATGCAACGCCCCGTGACTCGCACTAGGCTGGGGACACAACGACCTGCTCTCATGCAAACACTTCCAAGCACACACCTCAGATTGAGGGGCAAAAGAAGACAACTGAGGCCCACCCACACTAACACGTCTCAACGCCCGTCAGCTGGCACCAGGGGCCGCGTCCTCTCCGGATCATCCACTTTAACAATCCCACCCAACACAAGCTAGAGGCGGGTTTCACTCGGTGCCGATGGAGGAGCACGAACACGCGCAATTGTGCAAACACCATTACTTTGTGCAAGCATTACAGCCACACGCACACACCACAGCCTCCAAGCATTACAGCCACATGCACACACCACAGCCTCCAAGCATCCACACGCACACACCACAGCCTCCAAGCATCCACACACACACACACCACAGCCCCCAAGCATTACAGCCACTCGTGCACACCACAGCCTCCAAGCATTACAGCCACACGCACAGACCACAGCCTCCAAACATTACAACTACACGCACACACCACAGCCTCCAAGCATTACAACACACGCACACACCACAGCCTCCAAGCATTACAGCCACATGCACACACCACAGCCTCCAAGCATCCACATGCACACACCACAGCCTCCAAGCATCCACACGCACACACCACAGCCTACAAGCATTACAGCTACATGCACACACCACAGCCTCCAAGCATTCACACGCACACACCACAGCCTACAAGCATCCGCATGCACACACCACAGCCTCCAAGCATCCACACGCACACACCACAGCCTCCAAGCATTACAGCCACAAGCACACACCACAGCCCCAAGCATTACAGCCACACGCTCACACCACAGCCTACAAACATTACAACCACACGCACACTGTACCCTGCAAACTAAACCCGGCCACACACTCCCCACTGCCGAAGAGCAATAACCCACAGATACTGTACACAACTCTCTTAACTCATGAATCATCCCTGACTTGCGTACACAAGCAATCACACGCTGGGAAAGGACACCCTGCCAACGCTTGCTGCACAAACACGCCCAAAAGACATATTTGCAACTCTATAGACCCCGCCAGAGTTTCCACCCAGGCCTGTAGAGTTACACACACACACACAAGTTGGGGAACGGCAAACAAAAATGGCAACTTCACGCACTCCAATCCCACTGGGAAAAGAACAGACACTACAACACACAACCCCTCCCCCAACCATCACTACCACCACATCAAAATCACTAGACATGGAAGAGCATTGGCGGAGGCAGGCAGCCCCCACGACACACCCACCCCGAGTTCCAATCCCAAACAGGCACTTTCCCACGGTGGCCGGAAATGAAGCCCCCCCTAGGGGGATGCTGGCAGGGGGTCGGAGGCCAGGCTCACCCGAGTGTCCCGGGGAGCAACGTCTGGAGGCAGGAGGCACCGACCGGAGGGAGAGCCCGAGAGAGGCAGGGAGGGAGGGCGGAGAGCAGGGGAAGGAGAGAGGGAAGTGAGGTTGCGAGGGAAGTGTGCCCAGCCCCACCCGCCTGACTCACAGCCGCGGCGAGCTGACCCCACCCTGAAAAGTACAGCACCACACCCAGGAGGAGGAGGGGCGGGGAGGGCAGAGAGGGGGCGAGGGAGGGGGCACCCAGAGCTCAGAGAGGAAGAGGGGGCGGGAGGAGGGAGGAAAATAAGTAAAGAGAAGGGAGATGCATGAAAGGAAAAGTAGAGCAAGAAGACGGGATCCAGGCGGCTGAAGGGGGCAGTAAAGGCGGGCAGAAGGAAAAGGGAGCGGCCAGGAAAGGAGGAGGAAGAGGGAGGGTGAGACGGACAGGGAAAGGAGGTACAGGAGAGCTGGAAAGGAGAGGGAGAGGAGAAAGTAGAAGAGGGAAGAAGAAGAGAAAACAAGAGAGGAGCGCTCCACACCACCATGTTTCTCCGAGTTCCAGCAGAAATGCCTCGGAGAAATGCCCCATCATTTTCGGATTCGGGGGGCGTGTTTTTCTTTCTCTCCTCTTCCCATTGGCTGGAATGTAAAATTCCTGTGGCTTTTGACACATTCCCAGGTTCACAAGTCCTTGTAAATCTGGGAATACCTCAAAATCCATGGGTGTTGCATGGGAGCACCCACTGCGGTCCCCATGGAATGCCTCTTTGACTCAGATTAAAGAAACAGAGCGACTTGAACTGCTTTGCCTTACTCCATATCTATGAGACCAATAAAATCCATGCAAAGTAGCTTTGCATGTTCTCGTCGATATGGCTCTGCACTCTGCGCCGTCGGTCCATCAAAAGAGTGACACACCAGCAGCGCAATGGGCTTGTAAATGAGCACCTCAGTTTAAACATTTAAGTAAGATTGACATGTTCTGGGGGATCAATATCTTATGACGTCCTTGGTTGGAGCAAGTGTTTGCCTCTTAAAATTCTTGAGCATAGGTTTCTATTGCCATTTCATTACTCTTGTCAGCAATTGACTATTTCTATATTGTACTCTAACTTTTGGCACAAGGAAAGGATGTAAAATTGTTGTCCACCTCACTTAGGGGCATATTTACAAGCACCTTTTGCCACAGGAATCTCGATTATTGCAACATTCCTGTGGTGATAATCCCTTCACCTTATTTATAAGGCGGCGTTAAGGCACTTAATGTGGCTTAACGCCACCTCGTACATAAGGCCCCCTTCACGCTACACTTAAAGTGAAAGGGGTGGGCAATGGATGTAGTGCTGGGCGTTCTGCCACAACACCCATTGATTTTGATGATGCCCCTATTTACAAGGGTAGCATAAATAGGAGGCAGCGACAAAATTAAGACCACGGAACACCTTGGCAAAACGAGGAGAAATGGGAAATTTCTCCTCGTTTTCGCTGTTTCTATGTGTGTTGCAATGTGCAGCACAGATAGAAACAGAAAATTGCTATGCATTATTGTGTATGTGCAGGAAGGTGTCACATAAACAATCATTAAACAAATGGCAATTTGCAACTTTTATGTGTACTGCACAATGCAGCACATATAAAGTTTCAAATCAGAATTCTCGATTGTTTATGTGCATGTTGGGACACCTTCCTGCACATACACAATCACTCCCCCCAAAGAAGGCACCCTTGCACTATTGTGCAAGAGTACCTGAATTAGCAATAGGCAGCTAGGTTTAGCACCAGCAGAAATGCAGGGGTGCACCGCATTCTTGTGAATACGGGGCATGCCTGCGTTTTCAGAATGGTGAAGCATGGCATTAGCAATTTTTGGTTGATGCCACGCTTCGCCATTATGTTGTAAATATGCCCCTTAGTATTGTCCATTATTATTTTTGCGAATTATTGCAATCTATTAGTCAATGTGACCACTAGTTAGCGAAAATGTAATGTGGAAAATAATTTAATCTAAATTGATCGGACCAGATCGAAGTGCCTCTTTTCCCTCTACTCAGTTAGTAATGTTAAAATAATCATTTTAGCTTTCCATGTCTTTCGCAAGTGGAATCTTTTTGTCAGAGCCTAACATCCGTAAATATTCTCACTGCAGTAGTGAATATTGGGCAGGTCTTTTCAATATGAACTACTAAACATAAACATCATTCAAGCGTATGAACAATAGACTGAAAGCTTTCATATCCTCTCTGCATCCTTACTTATAAGATGCTGTGAAAGGAAAACTTACAGAAAAACTTTGAACAAATAATATAGGCTTGCATTTCACAAATAGAAAGCCACGTGTAAACGTGACATTGTATAATAAAAGAAATTGGCAAAAGTATTTAACAGCTAATGGAAACACTAAAATCAGACACGTTTTAAGATAAAGTGGGTTCTGGCCCAGGGCACCATCCTTTCAGGGGCCCCCTGATCGAACCAGCTCTGTTCTGCAGAGTCGTGCTTGAATGACCATTAATAATTCTTAAACATATGGTTTTAAATACCGTTTTCCTTTATTTTTAACATGGGTGATGTGTGGGACTCTATACAGACATTTTGCATAGAAACGTTTATGTTTCATGCAACATTCATAAAAAACTTTCTTTTGAATCGAAACAGGACCTCACATAGTAAAAATGGGAGGGTGTCACATACATTATCTGCAGTAATATTAGTGTGCTACTGTGTTACAATATTGAAAACACACATCGCTATCCCTGAATATTAGATGAAAACACATTTCGCCCGAAAGAGATGGCGGTGTCTCCCTAGCTCTCCCGTGAGGCAGAGACGGAGGCTGGCCCGACGCGACTCCTTCTCCCATGCACGGCGCTTGAATTGAGGGACTTGCTGTGGAAAAACATTCTGCTGCCCCTGAACCTTCCTTGAGCGCTCATAGGAGGTTCTACGTTCAGAAATTCGTCAAGTGAGTGTTGCGCGACACAGCCGAGTTAATGACCGCCATTTCGAACTACCCCTGACGGAGCGTTGCTCCTAGCGGTCCTCTACTCTGAGCTTCTGCCGCACTCCATTGTACGAAAATGCCTCACTGTCCTTGAATTCACACCCCATCATATTCTTTCTTCGTGGGGTAGTGCTCAAACTCACCTTCTTGCTGTAATCGCTATTCCTCACACGGACTGCCGCCATTTTGTCCGCCTAGTGCCGGTGTTACTGTCTTGGCTCCATCGTGGTAATTCACCCGCTTTTTTGCAGCGCTAAGCTTTCTCATCCTCCACTGCCTACTAAAATATTTTTTTCTCGGGAATGCATTTGTGGACTTTATGCTCAACCTTTTACTGCATGCCACCCATATAATGCAGTAACTATTAATCGTACATAACATCGTGCTACCTGTTGTGGATCTTTCATCTTCACGTCCAAACAGCCTTTTCTCCAGCGATATTTCACCAATTTGCGCTTTCAATTTACTTCAAGAACAATGTCTATCGTTTCTACTGACTAATTACACATTCGAAGCCTGGATGTTTTTTCACCTAATTATACTCATTATTATGTTGAGCTGTTGTCAATGCCTTATAGAAATGTCTTATTTATTTACCTGATTATTGCAGGCTTGTCTCTTCATATAACCATGTTTTTCATGAGGTCATGGTATTTTTGAGCCTTCAGCTCTACTGTTATTTGCATATGCTCTTTTTGTTTAACTTAATATGCTTACTTCTATCACTTTTTTGCTACAGGGTTGATGTATGAACATTTTGCTTTAGATACTGCTGGATTTAATGTTATAATTCGCTATTCTACTTATTCAGTTGTCGCACTTTTACGCTGTTGTCCTGTTCCACAAAGGTACTCTTATTATTCATCAGGATTTATTTCTGAAGTATTCACCTTCTGTATGGGGAGACTTTCTAAAGACCTACACAATCCGTTCTCCTCTGCACGAAATTTTTTGGTTCATACGAGTTCTCGCTATAAGTGCTCAACAATGGAAGACTTACCTGATACTCCATCCTCCAAAGGTTCATCAACATCTTCCACTCCATCAACATCTGGTAATACGAAAGGCTCCATTAAAAGACAAAAAAAAGACCCTCTCTCTCCTCCTAAACAGTCCTCTTACCCACAATGGATATTCTGTTAGACGAAATAAGGGCCTTGCGTCCTTTCATTGAGGAGACCAAATCTACGCTTCAAAGGCTTTCTGACAAATGGTCCACTGTTGATGAACGGGTCACTGTGCTGGAACAAAATGTTGCTTCACTTGAGACTTCTGTAGCTAAAGTTGACCCACTATGCACACAGATCTTAGCCCTACATAAACAGATTGAGAATTTATAAAACAGAAGCAGAAGGAATAACTTGCGCATTTATGGCCTTGGAGAAGGATCAGAAGGATCTGACCCTATTGCATATTTCAAATCCTTTCTGCAAAACTTCTTCACCTGCCAGAAGGTACTAATCTCAATATACAGAGGGCACATCTTTTAGGCCCACTCCCTAGCATGGCGTCTGTCTCAACAACAAAAAGACCAAGTGGTGTTATCCTGTATTTCCTTGAATATACTGACTTACTCACAGTTTTATCTGCGGCAAAAGCTATGAATCGCATAACTTGGTCAGGAAACCCTCTTTATTATTCACAGGATTATGCCAAATCAACAGCTGATCGGCGTAAGGAGTTTTTGTCCTTTCGACCACAACTGCGCTCTATGGGAGCACGCTTTGGGCTTTTTCACCCCTGTCTTTTTAAAGTGACTTTCAATAACAAAACCACCACCGACGATGACCCGCTGAAGCTAAAAAGTTTTATTTACTCTCATAATGTCGACAGAATGGATACAGCTTCTACATCTAGCTCTAAATAATCTTCTTTTAATGAAGACACTCAGTTCAAAAGTTTTATAGTTATTGTTCTTGACTGATGTTCAGGTGTTACATGCTGCACTGCATATATAATCTATTTTGTTACTTCCCTATTTTGTTGAATCTCATAATATTGTTTTCTTTACACAGGTCTCCTTCCTGCACGTCTTGTTCTTCCCTTAAGTCTTTGAAGTCCGTTGGGCCCACCCTCCCCTCCCGTCCTCCTCTCTGAGCTTTGGACGCGCCATTGTTCCATGTGGCCTCCACCCTCCCTCCCCTTGTATGTTCCAGGCGTTATGTAAGTTAATTAATCTCCACTTTATCTTCATGTTTTCGTCCTCTTCTTCCTACGTTTATTTCCTTTCATTTCATATCTTCTCCTTATCTCTCATTCCAATTCAGCGGTGTGTCGAGTTTTATCTGTTCTTAATACTCTTTTCTTGCTGCTCTCCTATTTTCTTCTCTCCTTTCTCTTCTGATCGCTTTTTTTCAATTTCAGCTCTCTCTAATTTCGTACAGCTGGCTAGTTCTACAATTAAGCTTTTGTTTTTTATGGATATACTTTGATTGGCTTTTGATGTATTTCTATGACTTTTTTATATGCCTTTATAGTTCTTGCTCTTTACGAATATGCTTTAACTGTCTTTTGTTGTATCTTTACGGACTTTTTACATGCCTTTAAAAATTATATCTTGGAATGTTAGAGGTTTGCACTCACCTATTAAGAGACAGAGAGTTTTCACACACCTAGCCAAACTCAACGCAGATATTGCTTGCATACAGGAATCACACCTATCGGCTGAAGAGTCTGCTAAACTGAAAAGGGGCTGGGTGGGGGAGGTTTTCTTTTCCCCAGGTGATGGCAAGCATAATGGAGTCCTTATTTTATTTCGAAAATCCCTTTCTGTCAAGATAATAACAAATTGCATGGATCAATTAGGTAGATGGGTTCTGGTTAAATTCCTAATAGATAATGTTCCCATTTCCCTTTTGAACATTTATGATCCTACGACTGGTGACGCCTCCTTTTGGACCTCCTTAGCTCCACATATTACACAACATTATGACGATAACTTCATTCTTGCAGGCGACTGTAATGAAGTTTTTGACCCTTTTTTAGATAGACATTCTTCTAGCGTATACATTCCTCACAAATCACACAAATCTTTTACACAACTTATTAACCAATACAAACTCCTTGATTGATGGAGGCTCTGTAATCCCACCCTAAGAGATTATTCATTCTTCTCACCGCCTCATCAAACCCAATCACGATTAGATTATTTTTTCATCTCACATCATCTTTCCCAATCCCTAACTGCTTTGGATATTGGCTCCATTTTGATATCCGATCATGCGCCAGTTACTATACATTTGGATATATTACAAAAACCTACTCTCACTCGGAAATGGCGTTTTAATAACTCCCTCCTTCTTGATTCAGACTTCGTTTCTTCGTTTCTTCCTTTACTTCTTTTTTTCATGATACTTCTTGTTGAATCAAACTGACGATATTTCCTTTCCTGTAGTTTGGGATGCATTCAAGGCGTCTGCTAGAGATTTCATTATTGGCTATGTCTCTCGCAAACGGCAAAAAGCACAACAAATTACTAACAATCTCTTATCTAAAATCAAACGACTGGAACATTCTTATTATACTTCTAAATCAAAGGAGTGTTTAAATGAACTCATTGCTACTAAATTCCAATTCAATAAGGATACCACAAATACTGCCTCAAATTTTTTATTAAGATCTAGTGCTGAATTCTATGGTGGTCAAAATAAAGCTGGAAAATTATTGGCCAATTATTTGAAAGTAAAACATAATAAAATCAACATAAAATCTATTTTTGGCCAAGACTGCCTACTGAAACACAAAGATGATGAAATCTTTCAAGAATTTCTTCAATTTTACAAAACGTTGTATTCCTCCGAAACAACTTCTTCTGATCAATCCATTTGCCAATTTTTGTCCAAAATCCAACTCCCTTCTGATAATCTTCCAGATCTTTCCTCATTGGAAACAGATCTCACACAAAAAGAACTCCTTCCTGCACTGAAAACTCTTAAAAAAGAAAAAGCTCCGGGTTCGGATGGCTTTACAGTAGAATTATTTATTTACTTCTCAAAATTACTTATCCCCAAATTGCATACTCTTTTATCCACCTTTCTTGAATCTGGCACTTCTTCTGGCTCCTTCTCAGATGCTCTCATTTGTATTCTTCCTAAACCAGGTAAAGACCCACAACACTGCAAAAATTACCGACCCATATCCTTGGTTAATATCGATTACAACATTTTCTCAAAAGCTTTAGCCGTACGTTTAGAATCCTATTTACCTGACCTTTTAGGAAAGGAACAGTCTGGCTTCGTTAAAGGTAGATTGCTTACAGACAATACTAGATTAATTTTTGACATTCTATATAAGACCTTGCACTCCTCAAATCCTCTTGCAGCCATAGCTTTAGATGTTGAAAAAGCTTTTGATAGAGTTGAGTGGTCATATCTTTTTCATACTTTGAAGTGGTTCGGCTTTAGTCCAAAACTTTCTACCCTGATTTCTCTTTTGTATTCCCACCCAAGAGCAGCTATTTCTGTGAATGGTGGCATATCTTCTTATTTCTCCCTTGGTAGAGGGGTTAGACAGGGATGTCCACTCTCTCCTTTTTTGTTTAATCTTGCCCTAGAACCTTTTTTATTGCGGATCAATCAAAATAATGAAATTCACGGTTTCAACTTTCAACAGACCACAATTAAAATGGCGGCATATGCTGATGATGTTTTACTGTTTCTATCTCAACCCAAATCATCCCTTCCTGCGTTCTTAGATGAGGTCAATTCCTTTGCGCAAGTCACCGGTTACAAATTAAATAAAGATAATTGCGAAATTTTACCCCTTACTAAATTCACTTATAAAACTGATTTTACTGATTCCGGATTCACATGGAATCCCAATTCTATTAAATGTTTGGGTCTCCATTTTACATCCTCCCTTTCGGGCACAGTCACTCGTTGTATGGAAGATTGCATACAAAAAATAACTATTCTCAACACAAAGTGGCATCCTCTGTATCTATCTTGGTGGGGTAGATTTGATACAATCAAAATGATGCTTACCCCCATAGTTCTGTACACAATTTCTAATATTCCATTCTCTATTTCTTTAAAACATTTCAAGAGAATCAATTCCATCCTGTCTCTCTTCTTATGGGGACATAAAAAAATCACGTATGTCTATATCTAAACTGATTCGCCCCAAAATAGAGGGTGTGGTGAATTTCCCAGACTTTTCCCTTTATCATAAATCTTTTTTATTAAATCAAGCATCGAGATGGATTTCCGATCCCTCCATACCTTTTCCTCTTTGGTCGACCCTAGAACAGTCTTTTATCTCTCCTTTTTCTTCTAAAGAATATCTTTCGTTTTCTCGCAAGCCACAATTCTTATCTACTCCTATTCTTAAACATACTTCTAAAATCCTCCCACCTCCCCTTCTCGCCTCTTTTTTCGAGCAACCTATTTGGCATAATACCTCTATTTTAATAAATAATAAACCGAGTTTTGGGAAATCTTGGAGACAACGAGGCCTCATTTGGGTGCACCAATTATTTCATCAAGGCCAGATTATTTCATATTCACTAGCTGCTACCTCTTTTCATTTTCCTCCCACTTTCCGCACTAAATATCCGATACTAACAGATGTAAACACATTTAGAATTTGGATGAGTGTGCCTGTGCACTGTCAGTGACCTGGTGAAAGAGGGCGCAAAAGAGTTGAAATTAGATCATAAATTCAAAGCTGTTTGGAATAGGGGCTCCCAAAATAGTTTGGCCCAGGACCCATAAAAACCTTAAGATGCTCCTGACTCAGGGCAGGAGTCAGGGGTACACACGGGTGGATAGCATTCACCCACTATTTTCACAGGGTGGGCGATGTACACTAGGCCTGGATGGTAAATTTCGTTCCATTCGTGGAATTTGCGTAATTTGAGTAATTTTGCGGTCCGCGGAGACCGCGAAATTGCCCAAAAATCGGCGTTCCGCGACTTCGCAAAATTGTTTGCTTGTTCATGTTCTCAAATGCGTGTTCACAAGATATTTCCCCCCGAGCACGCAACTAGCGATTGCGAACAGTAAAAAAACATTGCGAACAAGCAAATCCGTGTGTTCGCGGAATTTATGCGTGATCGCAGAGATTTGTTACCGTTACCGTAACGCGAATATGCAAATTCCGCACACCCCTAATGTACACCCTGCCATGAAGTCGGGCACCACTGAAATATGTTGAATGTTTCTCGTGTAGGTTTCAGAAAATGGGACACTTTCATCAGCTCCTGTATAATGTCTGCTTTCCTTCCGAGCACCAATGAGCAGGCGGGGAAGGGTGTTTGTTATGTTAATTTCCAACTGGCCCAAAACAAAGGCCAAAGTTAAGGGACCATCAGCCTTCCTTTTGTTTGAGTGTCCTGGCTAGGAGCTATGTGGAGGCTCACACCTGAATGTAATGGAGGGGAAATAAAGGCTCACAGTGTATTTCTTCACATGTACTTAAGAGAGGCATGCTTTTGACTTTTTTAGTCCCTATTTACAAGAGATATGCATGCACTGTAAGATTGTCAAATGTGTTGGTGTGTCCCAGTATTTACACAAATAACAAGTCTGTTTTATTCCTTTTACAGCTCTAGTCATCCCAATGCAGGGTGTCAGAGCGTTTTACATCATAGGTAAGCATTATATAATGATAATAAATCATATGTGTGTAAATCAATGTACAAGATGTGTTACATAAGACAGTGAGGGTTACAAGGTGCAGGAGTCACATGTCCTAAGTAGGTCACTGTGCTATATTAGAAAGATTACAATTTATGATCTGCAGCTCACAAAAGGATCTCTGTGTTGAAAACAGTAACCTGCTTACATTAGCTACATAAAATAAATATCTGTCATCTGCATGTTACATGATGAGCTTTGCGGGAGACATATTAACCCTCTATGCTACTTTGATTCATAACTGGGACTAGACAAAAAACACAGATCTCACCAGCAAATGCTGTAAACTTGAAAAAAGTCATCTCACCATTGTTATTATTCTTTGAGATTTACTGAACACACAAAGATCTCTGCAGCAGGTGCTTTAAACCCATAAGATATTTTAAAATGCAGACTCATCAACCAATTAAGCAGAACAAATTTCCTGCCAGATTTCTCATTGTTGCTAATTTGTTTTTGGCAGAGTTAAAAAAAAAAATGTATAAATGAACCAGTAGGTCGGTGGCAGCGCCTAGGGTTTGCTGGAGAGCTTATGTGCAGCGCGAGCTGGATTTTAATCCAAAAGCTCTTTTATTTCTTCTGTTAAGCTGTGAGCCTATTCAGAGTGCGCAGGCATGATTTAGATGCCGGCACCTTCGTTTTTTAAAAACTGTCACTTTTACTTCTGTTGCACCTATTTTAATTTGGATTGTACTCACTGCGTTTTGTGTACTTTACTGCCCCTCCTGCGGCCTCCCTCGCCCCGTTCCACCGCAGCTGACAGTGCTGATTGAGTGGAGGGCGAGGCGCCATCTTGGGCTGTGTTGTTTGGGAAGCCTGGCCGGAGTTAGCGGTCCAGCGCTTTCGGGGAGGCAGGCTACAAAACGACAAGCAGCGCAGGGCTCACTGTGAACCAGTAGGTCGGTGGCAGCGCCTAGGGTTTGCTGGAGAGCTTATGTGCAGCGCGAGCTGGATTTTAATCCAAAAGCTCTTTTATTTCTTCTGTTAAGCTGTGAGCCTATTCAGAGTGCGCAGGCATGATTTAGATGCCGGCACCTTCGTTTTTTAAAAACTGTCACTTTTACTTCTGTTGCACCTATTTTAATTTGGATTGTACTCACTGCGTTTTGTGTACTTTACTGCCCCTCCTGCGGCCTCCCTCGCCCCGTTCCACCGCAGCTGACAGTGCTGATTGAGTGGAGGGCGAGGCGCCATCTTGGGCTGTGTTGTTTGGGAAGCCTGGCCGGAGTTAGCGGTCCAGCGCTTTCGGGGAGGCAGGCTACAAAACGACAAGCAGCGCAGGGCTCACTGTGAACCAGTAGGTCGGTGGCAGCGCCTAGGGTTTGCTGGAGAGCTTATGTGCAGCGCGAGCTGGATTTTAATCCAAAAGCTCTTTTATTTCTTCTGTTAAGCTGTGAGCCTATTCAGAGTGCGCAGGCATGATTTAGATGCCGGCACCTTCGTTTTTTAAAAACTGTCACTTTTACTTCTGTTGCACCTATTTTAATTTGGATTGTACTCACTGCGTTTTGTGTACTTTACTGCCCCTCCTGCGGCCTCCCTCGCCCCGTTCCACCGCAGCTGACAGTGCTGATTGAGTGGAGGGCGAGGCGCCATCTTGGGCTGTGTTGTTTGGGAAGCCTGGCCGGAGTTAGCGGTCCAGCGCTTTCGGGGAGGCAGGCTACAAAACGCAATGTGCTTCCGGGAGCGCAGCGGACGGGCGCAGCGGGCGCGACGAAGGCGCGCCGGAGTCGCGCCAGAGTTAAGCCCGTCTGCGCCCGTCCGCGGCCAGCCGGGGCTAGGGGCACGGGACGCTGTCGGTTATACCACCTATACCCCGTCTCAGCTTTGCCTCTTATGGTCCCCTGGCTGTTTAAATTTCACCACGACCACTACCCTACAACATCTTGGCTTATACTGCTCCCCCCCATCCCACCCCCCTAGTTTTGCATCCTTTTTCGTTTCATCTGCCTCCATACCCGCTCCTGCTCCCTCATCACTCCTTGCCCCTCCTACTCAACAACCTTTTACCTCGGCTACCCTTCTTAACACCAGGTCCGCTGTAAATCACCAATATGAGCTATTTGATTATCTTGATACCAACAAACCAGACCTCCTGTTTTTAACGGAGACCTGGTTCAAGACCGACTCCCTCCCCAATGTGCTTGCCGCCTTGCCATCTACCTATTCCGCCATTCGTGCGGACCGTTCTGACGGCAAACGGGGAGGTGGGGTGGCGCTAATAGCCCGCACGGACATCACTTTTCATATCCTCCCCTCCCCCCCCATTGCTGACGTTGACCTTCTTGTAGCTCGTTCAACCTCCCAGCAAGCCCCTTTTACTTTTGTCCTCATATACCGCCCCCCCCAGCTCACTCCCTCGTTCCTTCCTGAGATTCAGACTCTGCTGGCCACTCTGGTAGTAAATTACTCCTCTGTTCTTGTCCTTGGGGATCTTAATTTCTGGCCCTCCGACCCGGCCGAAAGCCCCCAGTCCAAGGAATTCACTAGCCTTATGGAAAATTTGAATTTTGTACAGCTTATCCACAGTCCCACCCACCAACATGGCCATACGTTAGACCAAATTTGGACACTAAACATTCCATCCACTCTGCCCACCATTTTACCCTGCCCTTGGTCAGATCATTTCACCATCACCTTCTCCCTTGGTCTATCACTCCCGATCAAGCCCCCAGAGTTAAGCCCGTCTGCGCCCGTCCGCGGCCAGCCGGGGCTAGGGGCACGGGACGCTGTCGGTTATACCACCTATACCCCGTCTCAGCTTTGCCTCTTATGGTCCCCTGGCTGTTTAAATTTCACCACGACCACTACCCTACAACATCTTGGCTTATACTGCTCCCCCCCATCCCACCCCCCTAGTTTTGCATCCTTTTTCGTTTCATCTGCCTCCATACCCGCTCCTGCTCCCTCATCACTCCTTGCCCCTCCTACTCAACAACCTTTTACCTCGGCTACCCTTCTTAACACCAGGTCCGCTGTAAATCACCAATATGAGCTATTTGATTATCTTGATACCAACAAACCAGACCTCCTGTTTTTAACGGAGACCTGGTTCAAGACCGACTCCCTCCCCAATGTGCTTGCCGCCTTGCCATCTACCTATTCCGCCATTCGTGCGGACCGTTCTGACGGCAAACGGGGAGGTGGGGTGGCGCTAATAGCCCGCACGGACATCACTTTTCATATCCTCCCCTCCCCCCCCATTGCTGACGTTGACCTTCTTGTAGCTCGTTCAACCTCCCAGCAAGCCCCTTTTACTTTTGTCCTCATATACCGCCCCCCCCAGCTCACTCCCTCGTTCCTTCCTGAGATTCAGACTCTGCTGGCCACTCTGGTAGTAAATTACTCCTCTGTTCTTGTCCTTGGGGATCTTAATTTCTGGCCCTCCGACCCGGCCGAAAGCCCCCAGTCCAAGGAATTCACTAGCCTTATGGAAAATTTGAATTTTGTACAGCTTATCCACAGTCCCACCCACCAACATGGCCATACGTTAGACCAAATTTGGACACTAAACATTCCATCCACTCTGCCCACCATTTTACCCTGCCCTTGGTCAGATCATTTCACCATCACCTTCTCCCTTGGTCTATCACTCCCGATCAAGCCCCCCCTTCCTAAAAATACATGGGTTCGGAAATGGGGCAAGGTCAGTATGCCCTCCCTTTGCTCGGCCCTGGCCACGACTTGCCCGGTCCTTACTGGCCTGACAGCTGGCCTTCAACTTGCCGCGATTAACAACTGGCTTACGAGGGCTGGAGATGAACTCGCCCCCTTCAGGCGCCTTTCAGTAAAAAGGGCCCACGCAGCCAACCGCTGGTTCACCCCCGATCTGAAAGAGAAAAAACTTGCTGCTAGAAGGGCTGAAAGAGTCTGGCGTAGAACTTACGATCCTGCCTTAAAAACCATCTACTTGGCCACTCTGCATACCTATAAAAAGACCATTCTGGAAGCTAAGGCTAAATATTACACCCACCGGATACTGGTTGCGGAGTCTCAATCGAAAGAAATCTTCTCCACTGTCCACGAGCTTGCCTCCTCCACCAGAGTCACGTCCACCACTCCCCCGTCCCAACTCCTCTGTGACTCGCTCAATGAGTTTTTTATAGATAAAGTTAAAAAGATTAAACACAACATTCCCCTCCCCTCCCCCACTTTCATGGATCCTTCTCCCCCCCCCCCTCTGCTAAACTGTCCAGCTTCCCACTCCTTACCACTGACACCCTTGTTCCCCTGCTTCAACGGGTCAAATCAGGCTCGCCTCAGGATTTTGCCCCCGCTAACATACTCAGGGAAATCTATTCAGTCTGCCCTTTCCCTCCCTTGACCCTCCTTAATGATTCCCTCATCCATGGTCACGTTCCTATTTCACATAAATCGGCGGTTGTCATCCCCATTTTGAAAAAGCTGGACGCCGATCCCCTTTCTGCTTCCAATTACCGCCCTATTTCACTTCTCCCCTACCTTGCTAAGGTACTCGAAATTCACATCACCTCCACGCTGAGTACTCACATTGAGACAAATCACTGCCTTTCCCCCTGTCAAGCTGGCTTCCGCCCCCTGCACTCTACCGAAAAGGTGGTCATTTCAGTCATGGACAAGCTGCGTGACGGGATCGACATCAACCGTCCGCAAGCTCTGATTCTCCTTGACCTATCCGCCGCTTTTGACACGGTGAATCACACCATTCTTCTTAACCGTGTCAGGGCGGCGGGGGTTGAGGGCTTAGCCTTCCGTTGGCTGCAGTCCTTCCTGGCTGAGAGAACACAGAGTGTCCATTTGGCTGATTTTGCAGCAGCCACCCGCAAGGTAGAGTGCGGGGTCCCCCAAGGCTCATCACTTTCCCCTCTTTTGTTTAACCTTTACATTTTCCCTCTCATTTTTATGTTACAGCAACTGGAGGTCACCGTATTTAATTATGCGGATGATCTCCAGTTAATCTTCAATCTATCCCATTCATCTGCATCCGCTTTGAATGTTCAAACCACCATGACCCTTATCCAAGATTGGATGAACTGCAGCCACCTCAAACTCAATCCGGACAAGACTGAACTGGTCTTGACCGGAGGTGGCTGCAGTCCCTGGTCTCCCTCCTTTTGGCCCCCTTCCCTTGGTGTCCCTCCACTCCCGGTTCCTAAAGTGAAGACCCTGGGTATCTTTCTTAACTCCCAGCTCTCGGTTCTCCCTCAAGTTAACTCTGTGGTCTCCTCATCCTTCTTCTCCCTTAGAGTGATTAGGAAGGTCTCCCGCTTCTTTTCCCCCCCTGCCTTAAAAATCATCATGATGGCCATGGTGTTATCTCGGATAGACTATGGCAACATAGTCTATAACGGAGCCCCTGCATATATGATCCACCGTCTGCAACTGGTGCAGAACCAGGCGGCCCGTCTGATCCATGGCCTTCCCAGATATCATCGGGTCACCCCACTACTCAAGACCCTGCATTGGCTCCCGATAAGAGAGCGCGCCCTGTTTAAGCTCGGCTGTCTTACTTATCAAGCCAGAGCGGGCACTGCTCCTAAATTCATCTGCTCTCTTATCAAACCTTACTGCCCAGGCAGAGAACTCCGCTCGGCTCACTTGGCCCTTCTTACCATCCCTCGCTTTAAAAAGCAGAGGTCGGGCGGAGTGAGATTCGCTGTCCTGGCCCCAACGTTTTGGAACTCCCTCCCAATCGCTCTACGCACCTCCCTTTCGTATTCCCTGTTCCGTAAAAATCTTAAAACTTTCCTGTTCACTCAAGCCTTCCCCTAAATCCGTTGCCGCTGCCATCCACTGATCTTTCACTAGCGCCATGAAACCGTTGAGTAAGCGTGCGCTGTAGAAATGTTTTTAAATTCAAATTCAAATGGAGTCCCAAATTTTGTGTCGGGTTACGTCACTTTTTTTACATAACACAGACGCAAAATCTCACTTGTTAAATCTCGTAATGCGCTCTAACATACTCTTGATAGAACTGCTAAACATATGTCTGAGGTGTTAAGATTTGATGTAATTTCTTGAGCTTTCACTTGCTATGAGGTTATGGGTTGTGATGCCACTTTCTGCAATGTCACTTTCTTTGATGCCAAATGCGATGTTATGTTCCATGTCATACACCATGATGTAACTTGCATACTGCTTAAATCACTTAGTCCCCCTCTTCTTTTTTTAGGACTTGTGGCCTGCCCTGAGTAAAATGCACAAGCAGGAAACATACATGAAGTAGAAGTGTTAACGAATGGCAGGTTACTCAGTGAATTTATGATTGTACATCACAGAAATCATAAAGAAAAACGAGGTGACGTCACTGCTACATCCAACGAGCATCAGCAACGGAGACATTTTAAAGATTTTTGGTGTTCTGCGCAACAACCTATTTTGGGGGCCCCTGTTTGGAACAGCTTTGAATTTATGATCCAATTTCAGCTGTATCATCACCTTTCTGGTCAGGTCACTGACAGTCCACAGGCACACCCATCCAAATTCTATATGTGTTTAATCTGATAGTTAGGGATAGTGACGTTTGTATTTACTATTGTGTAACAGCAGTAGCTCACAATTATTACTGCAAATAATCTCAGTGATATTCTCCCATTTCTCACATATGAGGCCCTGTTTTGTCTGGAAAGAAACATTTATTATGGATGTTGCATGAAACATCAACACATTTCTCTGCAAAACGTATGCAATAGACCCTATAAAAGAATCTGTTTAAGAATTAGTCAAGGTCATTAGGGTAAGACTCTGCAGAAAAGAGCTGGCTCTATCAGGGGGCCCCCTGAAAGACAGGGGCCCTGGGCCAGAGCCCACTTTGCCCATGCCTTAAAACATCTCACAGGAAGGGGTGAGGAAGCAACATGGGGTGTGCAGTTGGGGGGAGCAATACGGATGTGCATGGGGAGTAAACAGACTAGAATGAGAGCCCCGTGGAGCATGGAGGGTGGGGGAGAAAAGCAAACAAGTAATAATGAGAGCAATGTTGTTAGTCGAGAAGGAGAAGTAAAAAGGAACAATCATTTACATCAGAAATGTAAAAGATGAAGTCATTAAAGACTTTTATTTTATTTTACAGCGCTTTTTATAGCGCGCACTTGACCTGAATCGGGTATCTGAGCGCTTTACATAGCACTAGTTGCATCACATGAGGACACATTTTTTTATTTTTGTTAGGCACGGGGAAATTAAGTGATTTGCCCAGAATCACAGGATGTTCAGTGTCATTGCCGAAACTCGAACCCAGTTCCCCAGATTTGAGGTAGACCACCCTAGCCATTAAGCCAACTCTTCTCTATACAGTCAATAAAGCAAATTTATGTGGTTAGAGCGTTATTCAACATTTCATTTAGTTGATTGTTTATTCAATAAGTATTCATTTTTAAGAATCTCATTAAAAGTGAATATAATTCAATAATCAGTATTTCAGGATAAGGAAAAATGCAATATTTGTCAGAATTACAGTTAAAATAATACTCAAGCATGTTCCATAAAGGAAATTACCTAATCTTAATTGAGTTGGATTGGAATAGAATAAGGTGTCAGTTCAGATACCTAATAATGAATTCTGATGAGAGATTACATGTATAAGCATAAAGCCTTTGCATATCAATCAAAAATAAAGATCAATCTGGAAAGTATTTTCAGATTTAAGTCAGAAGACATTCAATAAAGCAGAAAGTAGGCTGAGGAATCTCCCATGAAGACAGGTATGGACTCAAAAAGATCAGTGATGAGTCTCCAGCAAATGGGAGTGAGAGATGCTCCCCTTTACACCATGAACACACCTATATAAGCACACAATATTCTAGATGGTACATGTTTCTCTTTCTTCACTTACAACATCCAATAGGAGTTTATCAAACTAACAGGAATATTTAAAATCCCAAACTTCTCACACCTGTACGATGGGCCACAGACACAAGTCTTTGAAATTATATTTCGTCCACATTTTGTGGTTCAGGCATTTCTTCCCATAAATCAGATCTTCCTGTTGTCTCCTTTCCTCCTGATGAGAACCTCACTATCATTTGTCTAATACAAAACAAATGCATATTCACTGGGTAACAGAAGGCTTCTAGAAACTTACAGCATCTGCAACAAAAGAGAAAAACATTTCGAGCAATACAACAGTTCAGTGGTAAAACAGGCCTTTCGATGCTACCGTGAAGCTTCCATTAACCCCTTCCATGCTCATGACGAGCTCAGCTCGTCATGCAGTACAATGCTCCTGTGCTCATGACGAGCTTAGCTCGTCATGACCACACCTGTTTTTATTGCTGTCCAGCACAGCAGGGGAATCGCTCTAGCAGCGATGCGGTTTATAACATTTGCGTCTATTATATGTGTTCTGTTTAAACATAGACGTTACATTTTAATTACATTTGCACTTTTGTTTACCAATGAAAGTTTGCTGTTGAAACTACCATCTGATGGTGAATGACCATCATACTTTTCACAAATGAATCTCTAGAGAGAGCACCCTCCTTCTTTGCTTTCATCATTCTTATTTCTCAGAGTTTCAACTTCCTTCAGAATCATATATTCTCTATCCTTTCGCTCTTCTATTTCTGATTCTTCCTTCATTTATGTTTCTGTCTTACTCTTCTTATTTGTTAAATAGCATCTAAATTATTTATATAGAGCATATAAGCATATGAAGCAAATGATTAACAATGATTAGCACTGGTGTTAGTCTAAAAACCCACTCCCTGAAGGTGTTAGCTAGTTACCTATAGCAGAAACACCTTACCTACAGTTCCAACCACACTAGTGGTTTCTAAAGTGTGTACTTCAGGTTTTTAATCAGAAATGTTTTTTGAAAATTCCTCTTTCTTTCTACTCTCATCGGGTGTAAATGAAGAATAATGTTGAGCCTTCAATATTTGATTTTTTCTGCTAATAATATTTCTAAAGCTAATGGAACTTGTAAGACCATTTATCTAATAGACACTAATTATGTGTTAACTAATAGCAAACCACCAGCTGTACCAGTAGCCAGCTTGACTACTACTGTAGTTAGTTTCCAGATTTTCTCATCATTTACAACAACTCCTAATGAACAAATGAGTACGTCCCTAAAAATATCTCCCAATAATTGTGTCGCATCATTGGTACTATGGGTATGTCTATGGGGTGGAGTAATAGTTAAAACACTTTTGCTAGTTATATGGCACATTTTGGGAAAATAATCAAGACAAATAGCAAACACTCTACCAGTCACCAGGTAACTGGAAATATGCATCTTGTCCACATTCAAAACAGACTCCAAGAATAACTGCCTCTTCCCATGTTAATATTTGGACAGGTCCTCCAAGAACCTCAAACGTGTGCTCAGAACTACTTATCCTAATGTGTCTCTTTCTAAACTGATTTTTTCTTTTGGTTAATTTGCAGTTATTTCAGTTAAATTATAGTTTTCCTAGCCCTACTCTGTCTTCTTCTAGTAGTGTTATCCCGACTCTTCTACAGCCACCTTGGCCCTAGGGAATTTTTCTTTTTTCTTTTATTTATTTGTTTGTACTAATGAATAATTATCATGTCAATCCATCACAGTTTTTTCAGTTAATATTCGTTCATGGTTGTAAAGTTAGATTTTTCTGCTTTGCGCTCGCTAAACATTGCTTGTCAAGTTTGATCTTGTTTCAAGAATTTTAATCAAATGCTATTTTAAATGTAGCATCAAACAATTCTGATCTCAGTTCGTTAGGATTTTGTTCTGTTGTATTCAGCATATTCTCTGTGTAATAAATCCATTCAGGTGCAGATTGACTACAACAGGGTACTATTGCTCTCTTGGATCGCCTTGGGGGTCTGTTGATCTTCTTCAGACTTGCTTATACAACTGGACTCTATTTCTTTGGTGATTACTTGAGGTATGTATTCGGTCTGTACAGAAGATCTCAATTGTCTTTGTCTACTTGGCCATTCTGATTTCCTTAGGGGTCTTTCTCGCCTTGCACTTGTTCCTTCACCAGGATCAGTCATTTGATCTAGTGGTATCTCAAAAGCTCCTCTACTTTCAGCTCTCAGTCCTCCATTTTCAGTGGATACTTCCACACCACTTTGTGAGGCTTCTGGAGCTTTTATTGGTGAAGAATTCTGCTGTGCTTCACCCCACTCTGGTCATTTTAAAGTGTATGGGCACAGGACGTCTCAGACTTTGCTCAAAGAACACAACTTCATCAAATGAACCCCCCACTCTGTATGAAACGTGCACTCAATTAGGTATCCTGCAACATTTCACAGAAGTGTTGGTAATCAAGATTACCTGGCAGGGGCCTTTCCACCTCAGCTCCAGGCAGGATATTTAAACGTGCTTCTTCATCAAAACCCATTCTCCTGTTCTAAGATCGTGGTACAGCTCCTGATTCAGATTGGCAGTAACCCCTCCAACCTGGTGAGAACCAGAACACATCACATCAGCCAGCTCTCTGCAGTAGTCGAGTATCAGGTCATCTGTGTGGCTCACAAGAGCATTCGCAGGCAGAGCAGACAGTCACATAGTACATCCCATGAGAATCGCATGAGGAGATAATCCAGTCCTCCTGTCAGGAGTGCTCCA
Organism: Lissotriton helveticus; assembly: GCF_964261635.1. Taxonomy (NCBI): domain Eukaryota; kingdom Metazoa; phylum Chordata; class Amphibia; order Caudata; family Salamandridae; genus Lissotriton; species Lissotriton helveticus. The sequence goes on from NC_136071.1 coordinate 285,079,290, forward strand.
AACACTCATCAACATCAATGGTAAAGTGTCTGGCCATTTTAATGAGGTAGATGCACAGACTTTGGGCAAACGTGATTTCAGAATTGTATTTAGCTGTAAAACTATCCCCAAAGCTTCTGGATGATAGCTACAACACAATTACTGTTCCACTCGTAGTTAGTTTAGGTCATAGTTTGTGGCGTACTGCTGCACAGAACTCCACGGAGTTCCACAGTGGCGGAGTAAGGTAAGCCATGCTGCTTTTTAATACATTGCATGTCGGGAGGTACAACCTCTACCATTCTTACAGAAAATAATCATAGAGCTGTTTCTTGTCAGGCCATTTTAAATTTGACATCTTCATCATAACTTTGAAATTCAACACGATTCAGTGTGCATTAAATGGTGCAATTTAACTTACTCAAAAGATCCCTTCCTAACAGTTTACTTGACTTTAATCACACACCACAATTTAGTGATCTTCCTCAAATGAACCTATTTTTAGCTGAACTTTCCTTTAAAGTGACACCTATTACTTGGATCTTAATTACCAAGAGGGATCTGTCGGGGATTTCCGTTGCTTTACAACTGGAACAGGTAGCGCTGATGTCGATAAGAAATGATACTTGGTTGCCATTTACCTCTCCTTTTACAAATGGTCTTCTTTGGTCTACCTCTAAGACTGCGCCAAGTATGCAATCTTCTTCCTCCCTCTGGCATGATCATTGGAAATTGTCAGAATCAAAACACTCATTCTCCAACATCGGGAACTGTTGAAATAGGTTCTGATTTTGAAACAGATTTGAATTTGCTCTTGGTACTTGATTCATATTCAATCTGGGATTACCCATATTCTGTGGGGCCATTAGAGTTTGTGGACCTGCATTCTAGGAACTTGGGACTGTGTTGACATCTGCATTTATTGGACTGGAACCAGAACTGGAACATTTTGCTGTTGTGTTTGATTTACACCTCACATTTGCGCATCACCACTTACTCGATTAGTATTCTGTCTATACTCCCTCTTCCAATGCCCTGGCCTGTTGCAATAATGACAAGGAATTGATTTCTTCAGCACTGGAATTTCTACCTCTGATTTTGGATCCACCTAAACACCTCAACCTCTGCCCTGAGAAGCACCCACTCCACCTTGAGCCATCTATCCTCCATTCTGGAAACCATGGCCATGGCCTTGCATTCCACTAACATTCCCTCCATACGACTCATTTTGAAACCATTTCTGAGCCAGCTTCATCTGGGCTAACATTAATTTCTCTTTAAGCCTTTCCTGCTTCAACTCTTGTTCATCACTAAATATATTTTACATATCTCAGGAATTGTTTGTCTGTCAACAAATCGCTTTCTGTTGTATATGCATGTCGATTTCTGGTTGCAACCCAAGAACAAACTGTGACACAAAACTTCCCATAACTCCCTTTTTGGGATTGTCTTTTCCACTATGCGGTTTAAACACCTGTAAAAATCATTCATAATTAGCATGCACTATCTTCTTTGCTTCTTGCGTATTTCTATCAATCAATATCCCTCGCTGGAACCTTTCCTTTCAAAATGTTAATCACCTCATCATACTTTGTCATCACCACAGGTGAAGGTGCACAAGGTGAAGGTGCGCAAGTGTGCTCATCTCTTGGGGTCTTTGAACATGGCCATTGCACATATATTTTGCATTCAGCCCATAAATCATGCAGTACGACAATACCAAAGAAGGTATTCAAATCTGTTCACAAGACTTTAAAAATCTAAACAAATCTATCAACTTGTTTATACAACTGGGCAGGATGTTCTCTTAATTTAAAAATTGCTCCTGAATGTCAGAAGATCACCTCTACTTCACAGTACATATATATATACCCTCCACCTGGTATCTCCTTCATAGGAAAAGTTAACGCCTCATATTCATCTGTGGGTACTGGTGGTGTTTTACCATTTGCTTCTGTAGTATCTGATTCCTTCTTTTTCTTTCCCTGTTTCTTTGCCCACTTATTCTCCAACCTGTCAAAAAGCATTCCATTTTCAAATGCATTTCACCAATTAAGTAATATGCAATATAGTGCAGGAAGAGTCATGATTGAAGTGGTAAACCCTGGAGCAATTACAGTAGGGGCTGCTTCGACAGGTGCAGTTGTAATCATAAGTACTGGATGTGGTCTCTCAATCTGAGTTATATTCAGGTCAATAGGACCTAGAGACACTGTGGCTAGTGGTTGTAACACCCCCATACTTGTGGGAGCCACATATAGCATTGGACGTGAAGACAAAAAAGCATCTAAAATGTCATCCCCGAATCACTATCAGTGTCAGTTTTCCTCGGGATTACTCATCATGATATACCTGATTTCGATTATTTTTAGACTTTCTGATGTTATGGCTTGAAACATTCTAGCTCCCTCAACTATACATTTCCTCTATCTGTGTTGACTTTCATTCCATCTGCGTAATTCTGTGCTGTTCTCTTTGCTCTGTACATATACCTTTCATTCTCTTTGGCATGAGCTGGTTCCTCACAAGCATTTAATATTATGTACTGTGTGGGTCCACAAGGTGGCTTCGTTGTCATATAACTTTTCCTGCAATAGTTCAATAATGTTTAAGATCAAAAGTACTATATAGTGGAAATTTGAATGCTCATTCATTTTCAGGGATCGTGTGCCATTCACAAAGAAACAAACATGGATAAAGCCCTACTTTTGTTGCCATATATTAAAATGGTGCACCTCCTGCTGGAACCTCTTCACCCTCCCAATCAGGGATTCACACATCGCTGCCTCATCAAATCTCTAAGAGCTTTAAAACATTTCATGTTTGCAAAAGTGCAACAATAAATTAGCAAATATCAATCCAATTAATGTCAATTTACAATTCCATACTGTTAGAAACTGGGTTTCCAGTTATCAGCGGTATGCACCCTGTCCAAGCAGAAACTACAATCCCAGTCAGGGTAAGTTAGATACACATCATATATGAACCTGTGCTCACCCTCTGGTAGCTTGGCACAGAACAGCCAGGCTTAACAATGTGGCAATGTGTAAAGCATGTGTGCAACACTTCAAAAAGTAAAACAGTGAAAAAAGACTCTGCATCTGATTAGAAAAACAGATTATGATTTTGTAAGTAAAACAAGACCAAAATGACAAAAATTCAATAAGTAGAAGTTGAGATATGAATTCTGGATGCAGAAGCCACGCAAGGCCTACTGAACAAAGTACCTTGATTTTGGCTGCAGCAGCAAGATGCGAGGTGCTACTGGCGGATGCTTCGGTGTCGATCTCACAGTCGAGGTAAAGCATCAATTTCCTTCACGCAGCGTTAATGATGTGCCAGGTCCGAAGACGATGCACTGAGCCGAGACGCGTTTGGCCGATGTGCTGGATTTCTCCATGCAGTCGAGGGGATGGGTTGATCTTCTCACACTACAGCGGCGGTGATGCAGCAGTTCCAATGTGTCAGTTCTTTGAGGTGATATGCTGTCTCTGAGTGCAATGCACCGATTCTGCTCATTGGGGTGAATGTTTAATTTTCTCAGCATTCTGTTTATCATTTGTTCTTTTTGCCTTTGTCACTCTAAGTGGGAAGGGGATGCCCAGACTTGGGTCCCATGCTCACTGTGCCACTGGATTCAAGGTAGCCTGGCTGATGAGGGATGATATCCAAAAGCGGTCCCAGGATAATTGTTTCTGGTCAGGGAGAACCTGGCCTGGCAATTCAACATTGATTTGCATATGGCTGGGTCCAAAATGGGGTGGCGTTGTGAGCAAAAACATTATGGATTAAACCCAGATCTGTGACTGGGGATGAATGTTTGATTTGGTCAGCATTCCGACAATCATTTTTGCTATTTGTTTTCATCACCCTGCATGGGAAGGGTATGCCCAAACGTGGGTCCCCTGCTCACTGTGCCACTGGATTCATGCTGATTCACCCTGATGAGGGAGTGATACACAAATATCGGTCCCTGAATGCTTGTTTCTGGTCCAGGGAGCCCTTGGCCTGGCAGTTTGGGCTGGACTGCTCCCATGGGGAGCAGTATCAAGATTGGTTTGCTTATTACTGGGTCCAAAATGGGGAAGCATGGTAAGTAATACCCTGATCTGTGACTGAGGGTGAATGTTTGATTTGTTCGGCATTCCGTCCATCATTTGTTCTTTTTACTTCAATCCCACTAGTAGCATTTGATTTACAGGCCCTGGGCACATGTAGTGCACTGTAGTAGGGACTTTAAAGAAACTACAATGTGCCAATTTGGTATGAGCCAACGTTACTGTGTTTAGAGTAAAGAGCACATGGACTTTTGCACTGGTTAGCAGAAAGTGTGGGGTTACCCTTCAAAGAGGACCATTTTCCAACATAACCACCCTACAGCTTAAAGCCAGGGTAGAGTAATCAGCACCTTGATGGACTTCCCGGCTTAGGGCAATAGAGCATGGAAAATGGCCAACTACTATAGGGACTCTTGCCTGCTCTATACCTCCCTGAACCAAGTGTGATCCCTCTGTCTATACTCTTGGGGGCCACTGAGCTGAACCATGGGGGACACTTCTCCTCACCTGTGTACACCATCTGTGCAGCCTCAAACCTTAACGTGCTCACAGATGCATCACAATAGGTAGTCAGCCCCACCATGGGCTTCCAACTGATGTGCCCCATTCCACCCCTTGGGTCAGACTTCTATCCCCAACCCAAGGAGAACTCTGTCCACAAGGACAACAACCAACAGAGGCCACTGAGATCTGTCAGTGTCAAGAGCCAGGCCTCAGGCCATCCAGGGCTTCCTGACCTCTGACGTTTTTCAGAGTGCTGGGCAGTAGCCTAAGGTGTCTTCCACCCTTTTTCCACTCCACCTCCCACCTGTTCAGGGCTGGTATCCTGAAACTGGTCACTCAACCCAGGGTTTGTACCCTTAGGTTGAACAGGAATCAGGGGTGAGTCTTTCCTCCTCATGCCCCTCCATGTGAGCTTCTGTACCCTCTGTGAGTGGTACTGTCAGAAAGCTAAACTGTCAGGGCACCTGTGGTGGCTTCCCCTACCAGTTCTCCTAACACCGGGGGCAACTCATTCCCCAGAATACAGTCAATGGGCATCTGGAGACTAACTAAGACCCTCTTCTAGTCACTTCCCCACCCTGCTTTAGGGACACCAGCGCTATAGGGCTGATAGAGTCCTGACCCTGGGCTTGAGCCACCCTACACGTCTGACTGGTGCACTGCTCTGGGGAGACCGGTCTTTCCTCAACCATGGTCTGGCTAGCCCCGGTATCCCTCAGAGCAGTGACTCAGACCCCAATCACTTTCACCTGGTGGAAGTGATGACTCCCACCCTCAGGTATCACCAGCTCACCCAATGAGTCTTTCTCCCAGCAAAAGGGGATCAGGGACTGTTCTATGACATGCCACTGGGGATTACTTACCACGAAGCCCACATTGGCCACCCCTGTAGAGTTCCCACCCATGGGTGGTTTCTATGGACAGAGTCCACCAGCTTGCGTACTGACTGGGAACAATCAAAGCAGCGGGATTGTATATGGGGTACCCTGGGACCCCACCCACCAGAATCTCCCTCCTTATTATAAGGGACATGGGAACCCTATCCTTCCCCATTAACCTGAGATGTGTTGGGTGTTCTTTGACCTGGCCCTAACTCTGATGTTGGGAACTTGAACCCCCCTTCTTGGGATCTCCCACCAGGTAACTTTTTGGACACTTTGGTGCTGACCCAGATGTCCACCTCCTCGGCATGCTTCAGTCAGCTATCAACCAGGTGTTGGCACAGCTGTGGAAAACAAGTATCTAGCATGTGCTCATTCAAAATTATGTTGTACAGCCAAGAATAATCATTAATCATCAACCTTGCTGTCCCTCACCTAGCCCTTCAGTGTCTTGCTTGCATAGTCAAGGAAATATACCCTTGATTGTAAGGAAATCTTGTGTTTGTTCCTCAACTTCTGCCTATACCTCTCAGATGTCAGCCCAAACGTATTTAGTAAAATGGCCTTCATGGGGTGTACTGTGTCTGATCCTCTACATCTAGTGCAAGAGTATGTCCCTCCCCATCATGGGCATGTTCCTCCATAGACTACCCGCCTCCAGGACTCCTCAGTTATATTGTGCACCCTAAGAGCCACCTCATAGGTGAAGAACTACTTGTCTATATCATCCCTCACAACAAATCTGGGTATCAAGTCCTTCTGTAGCTGGCACTGAATGCTGCCACCACTGCTGCCAGGCTCCCCATTCCTGGCTCTAATGTCCAGCTCTGTCAGACTTAGCTATAGGGCCTTCCTCCTCTCCTCCATGGCCAGACATTTCTCTTCTAGTGCATGCTCCTTCAATTTAGCAGGGGCCTGTTCTTTCTCCAGCTTGGAAAGGGCTTACCACACTAAGTCACTGTATGGCACTGCATTGCACAACCATTAGTTCTGTCCTCACCACTAATCATTAATGTTAGAAATTAGATTTCTGGATGGTAGCGGCATGCACCCTGTCCAATCAGGAACCATAATCCTAGTCAGGGGAAGTCAGATAGACACCTTAACTTAAAGTGTGCCCACCCTCTGATAGCTTGGTTCAGAGCAGTGAGGCTTAACTTAAGAGGCAATGTGTAAAGTATTTGTGCAACACTTCAAACAGTAACACAGTGAAAAGACCACAAAAAAACTCCACATCAGATTATGATTCTATAAATAAAACATGACCAAAACAACAAAAATCTAAAAGTAGAAGATGAGATATGAATTATTTAGAGAATAAAAGTGTAAGTAGCACTTAGAAGCAATAAGCTCTAATGGGGATTAGCTGGCAATGCTGGACCGGGGCAAAGTGAAGAGTTCAGACCAACCATGAAGTAATGCAGGCTGGATATAGCAGCAACGTGAGGCCCCTGAACAAAGTACCTTGATCCTGGTCAGCGAGATGCGGGGTACAGCTGGGTTGTGCGTCTGTGTTGATCCTGATGTGTCACATTTTTTCAGGCAGTGTTGGTGTTGCGCTGGTTCCGAATACGATGCACCGAGCTGAGATGCATTGGTTCCAAAGCCAATGCACCAGCAGTCTCCAGACAGTTGAGGGGATGTGTTGATCTTCTTTGCGGCGATGAGCTGGTTCCAAGTGCACTGCACCGATTCTGCTCCCGCAACACCGATGATGCATTGGTTCTCTTTCATACAGTCAGGAGATGTATCAGTTCAACTGGAGCAAGCACCTGGGTCCATGTCCACTGGACCATGCACATGAAGTGGTGGTCAGACTTTGATATCCCTGAGTCTCAAACAGGAGGCAAGCTAGAATGCCATTAGAGATCATTCTGGGTTCAGGCAAGATTATAGTTCTTCCTCAACAGGGGCAGAGGGTAGCAGTCCAGAGTGCAGCACAGCAGAAAGTCAGTTCTTCCAGAGCAGCAGTCCTGCAGAGTGACAGTTCTTCTGGCAGCACAGAAGCCCTTCATCCTGGCAGAGTATCTTTACAGGTCCAGAAGTGTCTGATTTGGTGTGGCCAGAGACCCAGTACTTATACCCTGTTGTGCCTTTGAAGTGGAGGTGACTTCAAAGAATAGCTTTGAAGTGCACATGGGTCCTCTCATCCCAGCCCTGGATCCAGACTCACCACTGCCCATTCAGGTATGAGTGTCAGCTCCACCCTTCTATCCTTTGCAGGATATGTCATCAGGATGCAGATGGGCACTCAGTCACACCTACCCTTCCTATGTGTGGGGCTATCTAGAGGGAATGCACAAAGTCCAGATGTCACCCACCCCAGACGAGTATTGGAGACAGGATGCAGTCACACAGAAGTTTAAGAGCAAAAAATGTGATCTTTCTAAAAGTGGCATTTGTAAAAGAGCAGTGTTAAATCCAACTATGCCAGCAGATGTGGTAAGGGACGACGGTGGCCGCTTCTCCCGACCCCGCTTGGCGCCTACCTTGTCATTGAGCGGAAGCGCGGCTACTAAGCGCTCTAACTTACTGCTGATTTTTGAGAAAGAATTTAAAAAAAAGTCCCAGCACTGACCCCTCACCTTTTGTCTTAAAATTGATTTAATAATTTTAAAAGACTGCACTTACTTGGATCTATTGTTTTAAATTGATGTACTAATTTTTAAAACACTCGCTGTGAATCAGTAGCGCCTGACAGGGCTCAGAGGGGCTACCACGGCATTTTGACTGTCTTTGCTCGTCACTCAAGCCTGCCCGCCCCGGTCCGACTCGGTAGCCTATACCGTTGAGCGGAGGGCGGGGCAGGCAAGAGCAAGACACACCCAGGAAGGCGAGCGGTTAGCGCTGCAGCTCTCCTCTTCAGAAGGCTACATAGGCAGCGAGGAGGCAGTGGCTCCATGCGGTAAGGGATGACGGTGGCAGCTTCTCCCGACCCCGCTTGGCGCCTACCTTGTCATTGAGCGGAAGCGCGGCTACTAAGCGCTCTAACTTACTGCTGATTTTTTAGAAAGAATTTTAAAAAAGTCCCAGCACTGACCCCTCACCTTTTGTCTTAAAATTGATTTAATAATTTTAAAAGACTGCACTTACTTGGATCTATTGTTTTAAATTGATGTACTAATTTTTAAAACACTCGTTGTGAATCAGTAGCGCCTGACAGGGCTCAGAGGGGCTCCCACGGCATTTTGACTGTCTTCGTTCGTCACTCAAGCCTGCCCGCCCCGGTCCGACTCGGTAGCCTATACCGTTGAGCGGAGGGCGGGGCAGGCAAGAGCAAGACACACCCAGGAAGGCGAGCGGTTAGCGCTGCAGCTCTCCTCTTCAGAAGGCTACATAGCCCTCGTCGGCCATAGCGGGCAGCGGTTGCGCGCAGTGGGGCGCCTTAGCCAGCGCCAAAGACAAGCCAAAGACCAGCCCGTCTGCGCCCGTCCGCGACTGGACGGGGCCAGGGGCCGGAGGCTATGGCAGGACATATAGGTGTACCACTAACATACACCTCACAGGTATTACTACAGATTAAAAAGCTTCTACCGATAAATTGTCAAACCAAGGTGGAACACAACCTAAAGGGCCCTTTCTCATGCTACCATTGCAAAGCTCAATTTGAGGCGAGCTCTGTGGCTAGTAATACTCCGCTTGCCATTCCTAAGCGTTGTGTCCCCGGCAATGACACAGCAGACCACTACCCTAAATGTACGGAAAATGAAGTGAATAACATCCCTTTGAAATTTAAAAATCTGCTATGTAATATCAGATCTCTACCGAAACATACTGTAGAAGTATGGGACTTGATCACTTCAGAAAATCCTGATCTATGCTTCATAACTGAAACATGGCTTAAGCCTCATTCTGTCCCTGCCATAACATTGGGAATTCCCATAGGGTACAAAATTGTTAGACTGGACCGTCCTATCAAAGTTGGTGGTGGGCTAGCAATCGTCCACAAACAAGAAATCAATGTCACGGTGTTGGACGAAATATGCACCCCCAATCTAGAACTACTGATTTTTAAAATCCAGACCTCTAATAAACATAGTAGAAAGGGAGGACTAGTATACCGCCCCCCTGGACCATGTTCAAATGTATCTATTACTTTGATGGAAGCATTGGCACCCCATATACAAGACAACTCTGATTTCCTCCTTTTAGGTGATTTTAATATTCACAGTGAGCTAGATCTCAATAATGAAGCGCAGACTCTACTGTCAGACCTTGGTACCCTGGGTCTAAGATTAATTAATAGCGAACCCACCCATCAGGCAGGGCATACGCTAGACCTAGTTCTAACAAATTCCCTACAGATTGAACGTAGATCCCTGTATCAAGTAGAATGGACTGACCATTTTATAATTGAATTTTACACCCCCATGCCCACCTCACATGATATCGGTAACATTGCCCTAGCACATAAAAGAAGACCTTGGCACAAACTGACCCAACAAGATTTTAACAAAAGGTTTGTAGCACCTATATTAAATGCTAATGAGAGCATTGATAGTGCCCTATATAAATATGAGGAATCACTACTCAAAACTATAGATAGCATTATTCCGCTAAAAGTCTTTAAAGCTAGACCTGCCCAAAAACAAGAAATTTGGTTTTCAGAGGATCTTAGATTGCTTAAGCAGGCCACAAGAAAATTGGAGAAGAAATGGAGGGCTTCTCGCCAAGATAAAGACAAACAACTATTTAAAAACTCTTTGAAAATATATCATAAAGCTATCCGGGCAGCGAGGAAAAATCACATTACATCCCAAGTACTGGCAGCTGGTAATAATCCCAAAATACTTTACTAGATCCTACAGACCTTTATTAAACCCACAGCCTGTGAAAGCTCAGAAGTGGCTTCTCAACAACTTTGTGATAATGTTTCCCAGTTTTTTAATCATAAAATTGATGCAATCTATATTCTCAATATATACTCAACTCCTTGCGGCTGAATGGTGATAAAACCGAGGGGTTAATCTTTGGAAAGGACCAGGATGTATGGTCAAATGAATGGTGGCCGCCATCCTTGGGAACTTGCCCTGTCCCCTCACACTCAGCTAGAAACCTTGGGGGTCATCTTTGACACCTCGCTGGCAATGACCCAGCAGGTCAATAGAACGGTGGCCACCTGCTGGGGAGTTATTAAAATTCTTCGAAGAATAGTTCATTACCTCTCCCCGGAAGCTAGGAAACAGACAGTGGTTGCATTGGTCGGTTCTAGACTAGACTATTGCAACTCACTGTATGCAGAGGTCAATAAGGGATTGATCCAGCGCCTCCAAATAGTACAAAATGTGGCAGCAAGATTTGTACTAGACATTCCCCACTCTTCCTCTGCAACTCTGGCCAGAAAGAGTCTTCACTGGCTTCCTGTAGAGCATCGTATCTCTTTCAAAGTCATCTGTCTAGCATATAGGGCTCTGAAATCAGGAACCTCCGATGGGTTGGGATCACTTCTTTCTGGATATGTTCCCAGCAGAAGTCTACGCTCATCACAACAGCATCTTTTGGTAATTCCTCCGACCAAGAAGACCAGATGGGGAGGAAGAGCTTTCTCTTCAGTCGCCCCTCGTCTCTGGAATGCACTTCCCCTGGAGCTTAAATCTTTATCCTCACTGCCCCTCTTTAAAAAGGCCCTTAAAACATGGTACTTCAAGAAAGCCTACCACTAACTAGCTCTCTGGACTTGCAAATATTTTGGCTAGGCGCCTTGATGCCCACTGGGCTGAGTTCTGTGCGATACAAATTTGCTTTCATTTCATTTCATTTCATTTCGTGGAGGTTGGTTTTGGTGGTGTGAGGGTCTTTGGTGAGGGAGAGGATCAGCTGGGTGTCGTCGGCATAGGAGATGATGTTGAGGTCATGCTGTTGGGCGACGTGGGCGAGGGGCGCCATGTAGATGTTGAACAGTGTCGGGCTGAGGGAAGGGCCCTGGGGTACGCCGCAGATGATCTCGGTGGCACTGGAGCAGAAGGAGGGGAAGGCAGAAGCTCTGAGTTCTGCCGGAAAGGAAGGATGTGGCCCAGTCTAGGGCCTTCTCTTGGATTCCGGCGTCATGTAGGCGTGTTCGTAGTGTGCGGTGGCAGACCATGTTGAATGCGGCTGACAGGTCCAGGAGGATGAGGGCCGCTGTTTCTCTGTTGTCAAGCAGGGACCTGATGTCATTGGTGGTGGCAATGAGGGCGGTTTCGGTGCTGTGGTTGCTGGGGAACCCGGACAAGGACGGGTCTAGGATGCTGTTCTCCTCGAGGTAGCGGGTCAGTTGTTTGTTGACGATTTTTTCTGTGACCTTCGCCGGGAACGGGAGCAGGGAGATGGTTCAGAAATTCTTGAGGTCCTTGGGGTCCGCCTTGGGTTTCTTGAGTAAGGCGTTGATCTCGGCGTGCTTCCAGCTTTCTGGGAAGGTTGCTGTCTCGAAGGAGAAGTTGATGACTTTCCGGAGATGGGGTGCGATGGCTGTTCAGGCTTTGTTGAAGATGTGGTGAGGGCACTGGTCTAGCGATGATCCGGAGTGGATGGTGTTCATGATCTCAACAACTTGCCCAAAAAAATGCAGGGCCGCCATCAGCTTAGACGCTGGTGTGTTTCCAACATGGCACATAGGTCTTGGAGGGTGTCTCGATCCAGATGGATTTTCCGTATGACCTCCTCATCCTCCATGTCTGCCAGCACTGTAAAGGGACGATGCACATTTGGTCTCCTCCCAGGTGAGATGAAAGCGGACACATGTCAAAGCAATCCACCAGGAGATGTGTCCAACAACTTATGTTCTGACAGACACAATGCAAACAATGACTAGCATCACAGTTCAGCTTATGGCACAACTTACAAGTAGGGACACCCTTAGCTACACCATCCGTACACCTGTCCACTTTTCACACAGCTAGCACCTCACAAACAATATCCAAATATAAGAATGCACAAAGGTACATGTCCACATCTTGCATGGGCAGCCCTTACATTAGTACCAACAGCATATGTCAGAAACTGCCACACTACTGTCTCCTACCTAGCTACTGTACCTGCCACACCTTCTTGCGTAAGTCACACAGGACACACAACAACCACACAATTACCCAAAACTGTGCGTAGTTTGACAAGTATGTGCATGATCCAAGAAAGTAGACAGTAAAATCTGCACATTGTGAAGTCAGACATTTATCACTGTGAGTTGCTCAGCACTCCCTTGGGGAGTCCATCACTATACTGTTCTGTGTACATGCCCAGCAAAATCACAGGTGACATGTGAGGGAGTAAATGCCAATGTTACTAATCATACTCAACAACATGGCACGTGAGTCAGCAGTGGGTTTAAGGTTACATTGGCATTGAGTGCACAATCTTCTGCCATGATTCATGTGTCCAATGTGCACTGTTGAGACCTGGCCATTGGCCATTCACACTGCATGGCGTGTCCATAGGTGCTGTCAAGGTGATCTGTCACTCAAATCACGGTCACTGGCTCAAAAGCATGGCAGCCATTCCGGGGTAGCAACCGCCTAGCCACATCTGTGTGTCACAGCCAATGTCCAATACAAAATCGCGGTAGTGATGAGGCATATACACTTGGTCAAATGGCGGTTGACATGTACCGCCACCCAAATCACATCGTGGTGGCGACCGCCTGGCCACTGCAATGTGTCACCGCCATGGCCCATGCCCTTACAGCCAATGGGAACCGCAATCATGGTAGACTAATGCAATTTTGAAAATCGCGGTAGGCGTGCTCCGCCTGCTCAGCCGGTCACTGGATGCAATTGAAAAATGCATGACCACGGTAGCGACGCCTGGTGCCTGCGTTGTGTCACCGCCATAGACCATGTCCTTAAAGCCAATGGGACCCGCAACTGCGGTAGACTAATGCAATTTTGAAAATCGCCGTAGACGTGCTCCACCACCATGCAGCCGGTCACTGGATGCAATTGAAAAATGTACGACCGCTGTAGCGACGCCTGGCCCCTGTGGTGTGTCACCGCCATGGACCATGCCCTTACAGCCAATGGGAACCAAATTCGCAGTAGACCAGTGCAATTTTGAAAATTGCAGTAGGCGTGCTCCGCCACCGCGGAGCAGGTCTTTCGATGCATTTGAAAAAGGCTGACCTGGAACACCAATTGCAGCAGCTTTGAACCACTGAAACTGCCCCAGGGGGCTATATATGCGTGGGAGAGAGCCTCACATTTCCACAGCGTCCGGAGCCTGCTGCCTGCCACCCTCACCACCACCTGCTGCTACTCCTGTCTCCAGAGCATGCTGCCTGCCACCCTTCACCACCACCTGCCGCTGCTCCTGTCTCCAGAGCCTGCTGCCTGCCACCCTTCACCACCACCTGCTGCTGTTGCTGCCTCCAGAGCCTGCTGCCTGCCACCCTTCACCACGACATGCTGCTGCTGCTCCAGTCTCCAGAGCCTGCTGCCTGACACCCCTCACCTCACCTCACTGCTGCTGCTCCTGTCTCCTGGACACAGTGATGGCGAGGACTGGGAAGGTCCGGGCCAGTCCCTTCACCACCAAGAAGCTGGAAGTCCTGGTGGACGGGGTGCTCACACAGTATCCGAGGCTATATGGTGCTCCAAATGTTGTGGTAAGTGTTTCAGAGTAGAAGTGAGAGTGCAGGGTGCACACATGACGTTCATCTGCTGCAGTATGTGCCGCAGGGTGTCGGGTTGTGTCATGCACTGCATAGCATGCTTTCCCCAGGGGAAAGGGGTGTGGAGCCTACTTTACACATTTCCCTGCCTGCACATTAAGATTGGAGGGACATGTATTGTCTTGTCAGCCATACAGTGATGCAGCAAGTAATGCTGGAGTCAGGACAGTAATTGCTTGTGTGTATGGATGTGGAGGTCCCTGATGTCATTCAGAGGCTCATCTGTGGCCTTAGCAAAAGTTTATCTCCAGAGGGTAGTGGTGGAATTGTGTCTAACTCAAAATTTGCATCAGTCATGGCTCAGCACTGTGCTCAGGTCTTTAATTCCAGAGGGCGAAACTCCTAGGGGTCATTCACCTATGACACAGCAGACTGTGCTACTTTTGTGCACACCCCATTCCATTTCCACCAGCATGTGTACTGACTGGCATGTGTAGGCAATGTTTCGGCTCTCATATTTTCCCTTCATGTTACATTTCTGATACCCCACATTGGACCTCAGTGTGATCCCAAATGGCCTGCAAAGTCGCTGCCCATTCTGACTAGAACACATCACTGAATGTACAGAGTGTAACATGTGTGTGGTTTGCTGGACTCTCCATCAAAGAGCCATCCCAGCCCTGTAGAGTGCAAACAACAGGCCTTGTGACTAGGGTGTGGGATTGCAAGATCACGTCCCTCAATGTGACCTCCATGACACAGTGAGCCATTCACAGGGATAGGACATTGTTGGCTGCGCAGTGTTGGACACAGTGAGTCAGCCCCTAAACATATATTGAAATGTGATGTATATCTTGCTCACCCTCGGACTGGATAGTAGATGTGGGCAGCCTACACATGACTTTCTGTGCTGGCATCCTGCATGTGTCTGAGATGGCCAGGTACTGTGTCCACCCTAATGCCTGCATGCATTTTCCTATGATACTCCCATGCAAATGTGCCATATGAGATGCAGTATTTTCTCAGCTTGACATGTCTGTGAAGTGGGGCTGAGTTAGTATCATGCACCTGTACTGAGAAATAGTGGTACAGAACACTGTCACTGATTTTTCCCCTCTTGTCTCCCATGACTGCAGCTCAAAGTTCACCAGCATAAGGCCGTGTGGGGGGCCGTTGCACGCAAGGTACGGGCTCTGGGTGTCTCCAACCGATGGTGCACACACTGTCACAAGAGGTGGGATGACATCTGCCGGCTGCGCAAGAACGTGGCAGAGATGACGCTGGTACTGCTCCCTCGAACTGGCAGGTTGGCGCGCAGGAGCATGACACCACTAATGACCCGCATCTTAGCTGTGAAACAGCCTGAGCTAGATGCACGTTTGAAGGAGCATCAGCATCAAGTTTGGGGTGAGTATTCGGGGAAGGGTGACTTTGGTTGTGAGTGGCTGCATGTGTTCCAAGCCTGGGCCAGCGCTGGTCTCTGTGATGTTGGTAGTGTGCTGCAGTGGCTTGTAAGAGGCCTCAGCGTTGTGTGCAGCTGTCATGCATTTGCTCTACCTGTACATGTAATTGGAGTAATGGTCCTTGACATTGCATTGTGAGTAGAGACATTCTGACATTGTCTGCATTGGGTTAGTCAGGGACATCCCATGGAAGGGAATGGTAGTGTGCATCATCTGAGTATGCGTTCCTCAATGTGTGCATTGCCTTACGTCAGATTTGTGAGGACTAGACATCTGACACCAATGTGCAACTGTAGTTGTGCCCCAAAGAACGACATGGTGGATGGCATGAGCTCATGGGCATTGTGGACTGTTATGTTGGAGTCTGTGTCTGTGTTGCCGACTTCTGCTCCCTCCAGATGTGAGAGTGGCAGCATGTTTGGAGGTAAGTCTTTGTCCCCCTCAGGGCCCTAGGTGTGCTCAGAGGGATTAGTGTGTCTGGTTAAATTGAGCCAACGGCTGGCTATTTGGCTGTGTTGTCATCACTTATGCCACGTTTGAATGATGACAGGCAAAATTGAATTTTGAATTGAGGTTGCACGTTGTTACCGCACAGCGTGGTGTGCAACATGGGGATATCATCTTGTGCATTGCTTGCATATGATGTTTGTGTTGATGCCACTGTACTGACCCTATGTATATATCTCTTGCAGCATCTCCCGTGGGCACAGAAGGACAGGGGACGGACACCAGGTGTGAGCCATCAAGCACAACTGCTACACACGAGCACAGTGACACAGATGTGACCAGCACCTCGGAGGGGGACAGGAGTCTGCTTGAGGAATCGAAGCCAGAGACACCAACCTCAACATCATCTGATGCCAGCAGTAATGCGTCTATGTTGGCGGGCACAGGGAGTGGGGACTCTGCCTCCTCTTCCACCACACAGCGTCCAGTGCCCTCCCTCCCGCTACTTCCACTAGTGCTGCCTGTTTTCGCACCAGTAAGAAAGAAAGAGTGTCCTTCACCCCAGGCACCACTGCCTCTGCCCCTGTCCCTCCTGCTCCCATCAGTGCTGAGTCTTTGGACCTTTTGTGCCAGCTGTGTGTCGGCAAGACAACTCTCATCAATGCCTTCCTCGACCATGACAAAAAATTGGCATAGGTTGTTGCTTTCATGGAGGGCATTCATTTAGATGTGGGTGGGCTACACCGTATTGTCCAGTCTTTGTCCTCCGCAGTTATGGCAGCCATTCAACTGGCGCATTCTCAGAGTACAGTTCCAGTCCCTCTGGCCACTCCCCTAACAGTAGCCACATCTGACGATAGAGTCCACACACCATAGACCTCAAGGGCAGCATACAGCACACGCAGCACACAACAGCAGCAGCCAAAGCGGTCCAGGGTGCAGATACCATCCCCTCAGAAAACTAAGGCCACCCCAGAGCGCAACCGCAAAGGCCCTTCAGGCGACACCCAGGGCCATAAAGCCAAGAGCAGGCCTCAGACTCACATGCCTCAATGGCATCCCCAGCCAAGGACTCTCCTGTCCAAAAAGCATCTCGCAAACACAAGCAGACAGTTGCCGTGCCCGCTGAGAAGCTGGTGCCTGCTAAGAGTACACATAAAAAGAGCTCCAAGGGTAATTTACCCACAACATCAACTCCCATCCAGAGCCTTGTGAAACAGGTTAAGGAGGGCACTGTAGGGGGTACACCTGGTTAACATGAGATGGAGGGGCAGAGGCAAGGCCAGGTCAGGCGCACTGCTGGATCCAGCATGTCCCCAGATTGAGGCCCGCCATCTGCACCTGTTGCAGCTTTGGTGGACTGTGTACCTGTCGTGCCTGAACCACTTACCACTCCTACCAAGATTGTAAGACCATTTCGAATCCCCAAGAAGTAGAAGGGCACTCCTCCACATTCTCACGCCCACACTGTATCTCAGGGCAGCATGACTCCACCTCCATGTGTCACCACACCACGCGGTCCAAGCAGCCCTCCAGCTTCCATTGCCACTGAGACCTCTACCTCAGCTGGGCCTCTCTCTCCCGGTCCAGTCCTCCAACTGGCCCTGACACTCAGCCACCTCCCAGTCCAACTGACAGCCAAGTCGGAGTGGAAGTCCCCCTCACACACCTGTCTCTCCCACAGCCATGCCTGGACCCATTGTTACCCCCCTGACTGTGTTGCTGACCATGGCAGGGTACAGTATCACCCCTTACTCTGCACCTTGGACTGGTTACTGGCCTTGTGTTCACTGATGTTTGATCCTTCCCTGTTCAGCTTCTCATGGACTCACACTGCACCTTGGACTCGCTACTGGCCTTGATGTGTGCCCCTTCCCTGTGCAGCTTCTCATATACTTACTCTGCACCTTGTACTGGCTACTGGCATTGTGTTCACTGATGTGTGCCCCTTCCCTGTGCAGCTTCTCATGTACTTATTCTGCACCTTGGACTGGCTACTGGCATTGTGTTCACTGATGTGTGCCCCTTCCCTGTGCAGCTTCTCCTGTACTTACTCTGCATCTTGGACTGGCTACTGGCCTTGATGTGTGCCCCTTCCCTGTGCAGCTTCTCATGTACCTACTCTGCACCTTGGACTGGCTACTGGCCTTGTGTTCACTGATGTGTGCCCCTTCTCTGTGCAGGATCTCATGTACTTACTCTGCACTTTGTACTGGCCACTGGCATTGATGTTCACTGCTGTATATCCCTTCCGTATGCAGGGTCCCATGTAACTACTCTGCACTTTGTACTGGCCACTGGCCTTGCTCTTGTCTACTTTTTGTGCCTATCTGTGTGATATGTGAATAAAGACAGTTACTCCTGTTGTCTGCCTTGTCAGTATCTTTGCTAAATAAAGGGTTTTCTGTGTGATTATGGTTTACTGTGACACATGCTCTATATGCCACTTCAACATTGCCAATGACATGTTCATTTTTAAAGGATTTTGCAGAGGTGACAGGCCCTTCAGTTCTTCTTGACTCTGATGCTTGGGGCTACAATGATGTTGGTTTGTGATGAACTACTGTTATCATATTCACTGTTTGGTCATGTTAGCTATATTGTACATGTCATGTTTGTATGCACTGCGAGCACGAAGTGGGATTCTATCCACCGGATTGCAGGGTGGCTGCTAGGGTCATCATGTCTGTGTGATCTTTTTTGATATGTGACCAGCAGTGTGGGTGTATGCTCATCTTGTGATGGCCAGTCGTCCTAGCCACATTGGTGAATTTGTATGTGTGCACTTGGGTGGTCAAGAAGTGTGCAGTGTGAAGGGGGTGGCTTTGTCAGTGGTGTTGATGTGTGTGTGCCCCTGCAATGTCAACTGCACACATGTGTCACCCAGGAGTTGAGTGCCTGGTATTTGGATTGGTCAGTCCTGGGCTTGTGATTGTGTGCACATGTGGGATTTGTAGGTTGTGCACTGTGCAGTGTGTTGGTATATCCTTGCACTTCTAGAGGACACCTACTTGTTGTTGGTGGCAATTGTGAGTATGCAGATTGTATGACTGGCGAGTCAGTGTTCTGTTTTGTTGTTCAGCCATGTGTCTTGATACTGTTTGTACAGCCATGCTCAGTCACACTGACATTGTGGGGTGTTTTCTCATGCATTGCTGTCACTTGGAGCTTTTTTGGCTCCATTATGGCATGTTGGGTATGGAGTGAAACCATCACCTATCTGGGCCTCTGATGCCTACCCATTAGGAGTGTGCACTCCATCTATTTTTGTGTGGTGCACTCCTCACCTGTCCACTACTGACGTACACCAGACTCTCATGTCAGCTGTCCCCAGTATGTGTGCCTCCCCATAACTTCATTTGTTACACTATGCTTTGTGGTGCTGTTCTGTGCACAGGACCAATGTGCCACTCAGGACAATTTCACAATTGGTTATATGTGATTTTCTTGTCTTGTTTTGCAGCCATGGTTGCTCGTATGCACTTCAACTGTTTGTGCTGCACAGTCCTCTGGTCATGTTGTTTTAACCTGGGTGTCCCAGACTTGTGCATCTGTGGGTGTTGGGTTAGCTGTGTGTGTTTGCTGAGGCACTGCTTCCCTTCCTGAGTGTGATGTTTTCTGTGTGCTGTGCTGATTGGTGTTGTGGGGGTTCATGGTGTGTCACTTATATCTGTGTGGGACTGGTATGTTTGGTGTGCACACACTGCTTGTCGTGCATGCAGTCCTGTGAGTGTATGTTGCCTTGTCCTTGCCTGTTGTGCCCCCCAGATGTCCTGCTGTGTTTGCAATGTGATGTATTGGCATGTGCATCTGTTGTGTGTTTGATGCGGATGTGTGCAGTCTTTGACCTGTGTTGTCTCTTGTAGCTGACAGATGCTCTGTGTGTGATGTTCTATTTGCATGTCAGTGTGTGTGTTTTGTTAGTGAGTTGTGATTCATTCAGATGTGTGTAGCCAGTGTGGTGTGCATTACTTGTGTGTCAGTCACATGCACTTAGGGCTAATCTTGTACCTGGGCTTGTTTTGGTGCATCCTTGTGGGTTTCTCATCTCATATGTGACCTGTCATTTGTCAGGATTTTGCATGCGCATGCTTGTGGTACACTATGATACCATGTTGACTTGATGGGTGATGCGGTAAGTCTGTCTGTATTTCATTGTTGGCCCATTGGTCCCAGTTTGTGTCCATGATTGTTTTGAGATGATGCATTTCTTGTCTGTGTTGGGGTATGTTGTTTGTGCATTGTTCCTGGGTGATGATGTTGTGTACTCCTGTTCTGTCTGGGCTCCCATTACCTTTCCACTGTTGTACTGCACAGGTCTGGTCTTGTTGTCCTTCTGTGTATGTTGTTTGTGTGGTTTGTGTTTGGCTATTGTTTTTGTGTCAGCATTGGTTCAGGCATCCCTGAGTGTGTGTGTGATGTTTGTGTATGCCCCCCGGGAGTGTGATTGCTTGTCAGTCTATTGACTGGGCATTTTTGGCACCCTTCTGTGTTTTTGTCACTGGTGTTGTGTGCTGCAGGTGTGAGGTTGGGGGGGTGTGTGAAGGATCCTACTTATGCTTGACAGTCATGGAGTGTGTCCATGGGCCCTGTGTGTTGTGCTGCTGACATACACCTGTCAAGTAGTTGGATGCAGATGTGAGGCTGCCCACTGTTTGACTTCAGAGACTTCCTTTCATCCCTGTGCCTATACATGGTTTGCATTGCTGTGTCCCTGAGTTGTTGTATAGAGGTAACTGTGGTTTGATTTCACTCTCTGTGCCAGCCAAGTGTGATTTGATGCACTAAGGGTGTTGTTATATATTCCTTCTCTTGCATGTGATGTACACATGCTTAATGGCTGTCTCCTTGGTCTTCCATTTGTGTGCACCTCACTTTAGCTTTCCTATTTCTTGTCCTCCATTGCTGCTGACATCTGGTCTGAGTATGTGGCTGTGTCAGTGTGGGATATGGGTGTATGACTTGACAGGCTGTGTGTCCAGTTGGATGGTTGTTCATATTCTCTGTGGATTTTTGTTTTCTGCTTGGACTCTGTTTTCTGGCCATGTGTGTAGTGTGGGTGTGGTTTGTGGGTTGCCCTGGCCCTGAGCTTCTGTGCTGTGTGTTACTCTGCAGCCCCACCTGATGAGACTGTCCCTGGTTGTTTGGTGTGTGGTGCAGGGTGTGGGTTCACCTGGCTGGTTCCTGTGCATGGGGGTGCACAGGTGGGGCACATAGCATGTCGTTTTATGTTTGGGTTGGGGGCCTGGTGTGTGGAGAATAGAGGTGTGGCCTTTGTTCTTTGTGTACTGCCCATGCCTGGCCCTGCCTTCTGCATTGTGCTCATGTTTTCCCGGGTCTTCACCGCTGCGGTGATGTGACCGGGACATTGCATCAATATCGTGGTTCGTGGGTGACCTGGATGTGGAGGGGTGATTTGTAGGCAGGTAGGACATGTGTGGGTAAACTTGTGGATGTGTTCCTGTCTCCAACAGGGTGTCTTGTGTGGACAGGAACTCTATATCTTCCCAGGTATTGTGTGTTGTTGTGTGCGGAGTTGTGTTATTGCGTACCTGCGGTGGCGTTCGCGACGGTGCATGAGTTACTGGTAGTGCATCAGGTACAGCACCGGGAATACGTGTAGAGCTGGATCCATTGCAGTCCGGACCGGGTGGTGTGGACCGGGACTGTGGTTTCGTGCTCAGCTGTCGTGCTTCCGCCGTCTCTGGTTTGGCGGTTTCTCCGCTGCGGTGCGACTGGCTGTTTGGGGCATCCTGATTTGTACAGCGGACGGGACGTCATTCCGCACAGCGGTGGGTCTCCATTGGCTCCCACCGCCGCGGTGGCGGGTGCTTTTTGATGGCGGTTCGCGTCGCACCGCGGCGGATGGGAAATGGGCTATGTTTAGCAATACTAATATGGCGGGCAGGCGGACCGCTGCTCGCGTGCTGAAAATTGCATTTTCCGCTACGGTGGTGCCTCTGCCCGCCATCATAATGGGCCCCTAAGTGTTCGATTGACTGTTTGTATCGGGAGTCACATGGACATTGTCCTAGTTGGGTCTCAGAAAACACGTTCGCTGGGTATTCCTGCAGTAACGTTACATATCCCAACCTAAACCTTATTAAGAGAAAACAGTGGTGATTGTTAACCACTTGACCCAGATACGAAGATAGACCATGCGCTATACAAGGTCTTTTGTTATAGGCAGTTTCTGTGGCTTTATCTTTATTTCTGTGCTCTCTTTCTTTTATACATTTCTCTGTGAAAAGATTTATTAATTTTGCCTTTGAAAAAGATTTGCATTGCATTGGATGGTTATACCTGGGCCCCAACCGCAACGATTCCAGAGTGCGCCCTTTGTCATTTAGCCACGTTATTTTGTGCCCATAAGCCTGTTTTATCACATCATTTAAAATGCATTGATTTATCTGTACCTTCTCTTGTTTCCAGATTGACAGCCAAAGTAACAAGGGAGCCATTTTAATTGTGTCAGAAATATAGGGTAAGCCCAGTTCTTTGTGTGTGACTACATTATTGCATGCCTTAGGAACTGACAGTAGCCTCTTAGTGAACCCATCCTCTATTTTTTGGAGGGTATCCACATAAGATATACCCCATATTGCTGCCCCATATATAGCCCCCGATTCAGTTTTTGCCAAATACGTTTTGACCATCTCTGGTATTAGTTTATTACCCAGCATCAATGCAAACCTAAAGATTGCGGCTATGCTTTTATTAATCTGTATCGCCCTCATTGTCCTGTCTAAGTTATTAGCTACTATATCAACTTTTCTCCATGTGATATCGTAATTTCCTTTCTTTTTGCTTTTTCCAATACACGTAATAAATGATTTCACTTTGTTCACATGTAGGTCAAGATTTTCCATGAAAGTTACATAGTTAGATATACAGTTTTGTAGGGCTAGAGGGGTTTGTGCTAGCAGGACCGCATTGTCTGCATACAGCAGGATGGGGAGTTACGTGGTACATGCGATTGGGTGTCTATTACCTTATCTACTAGTTAGTCATTTAGTTGATTGGTGTACAATGAGAACAGGAAGGGCGCAAGTACGCAGCCCTGCCTTACACCATGTGTAATGTTAAAGAATCTGGTACATTCACCCAGCCTACCCTAGCGGACTTTCACTGTAGCGCCTCCTCTACCCCCATTTCCTCCATGACTTGCCACAACTTATTATGGTTAACGGATGTATGTCGTTACAACGCATGCTTTTTCCACGCATGCCTTTACAACGCAGGTTTTATAACGCAAGTTGTTACAACGACTTGCGCTGGGGGGCGCTGGATAGTGAATAGTTTAATTTACTATTCCAACTCCAGTCCCTGTGGATAGTAGGGAAGGTGTTGGATAGTAAATTAAACTATTACTTATCCTACAGCGCCCCTCCAGCGCAATTCGTTGTAACGAATTGCATTGTAAAAGTTGCGTGGTAAAGGTAGTGCGTGGTAAAAGTTGCGTTGTAAACGCTGTTTACCTGGTTAACACAATCGAATGCTGCAGAGAGATCCATAAATGTCAAATAAAGATTTTCTTGCTTGGCCTGTGTGTACTTTCCTACTAGGAGTGCCACATTCAGTCATTGATCCACGGTCCCTCTACCTTCCCTGAAACCATATTGTACCTTTGTCAGGATCCCTTTTTCCCAAGCTCAATTTTCCATTCTGTTTAATAACATTCGTCCCATTACTTTTGCTGTGCTATCAATTAAGTTAATGGGCCGATAATTTACAGGATCTGATCATCTCCTTTTTAGGTCTCAGCCTGCGTAGGCTGCACTTGCGCAGTCTCGCTGGGGAGATCTTATGTTTTACAGAGTGGGGCTTGAACCCACCCCTCTTCTCCATTGGCTGGCTTCCTAAACGGAGGCCAGCCATTGGAGGAGAGGGGCGTCTGTCCATTTAAGCCCCGTCTTTTTGGGATTCGGGGGGGTGTTTTTTACTTTCTTTCTCTCCTCTTCCCATTAGTTGGAATTTTATATTCCAGGCAATGGGAAGAGGAGAGAATGAAAAACACGCCCCCCAGTCTGAAAATGTCAGGGCTTTTCGGAGAGCCATTTCTGCTGGACTGCCGCCGGAAGAAGTAGAGAAGCTGCTGATTCCTCTGCCCCAGCCGGTGAGTACTCGCTTCTCTTGCCTCTGTTCCCTGATTGTGCCTGTTTTCTTGCCTCTTCTTGCCTCTGTTCCCTCGTTGTGCTTGCTTTTCTGGCATCTGTTCCCTCGGTTTGCTGTTCCATCGTAGTGCTGTTCCCTCGTTGTGCTTGCTTTTCTGCCCTCTGTTCCCTCGTTGTGCTGTTCCCTCATTGTGATTGCTTTTCTGCACCCCCTGTTCCCTCGTTGTGCTTGCTTTTCTGCCCCCCTGTTCCCTCGTTGTGCTTGCTTTTCTGCCCCCCTGTTCCCTCGTTGTGCTTGCTTTTCTGCCCCCTGTTCCCTCGTTGTGCTTGCTTTTCTGCCCCCCCGTTCCCTCGTTGTGCTTGCTTTTCTGCCCCCCTGTTCCTTCGTTGTGCTTGCTTTTCTGCCCCCCCTGTTCCCTCGTTGTGCTTGCTTTTCTGCCCCCCCTGTTCCCTCGTTGTGCTTGCTTTTCTGCCCCCGTCCTCTCGTTGTGCTTGCTTTTCTGGCGTCTGTTTCCTCGTTGTGATTGCTTTTCTGCCCTCTGTTCCCTTGTTGTGCTTGCTTTTCTGCCCCCTGTACCCTCGTTGGGTTTGCTTTTCTGCCCCCGTTCCCTTGTTGTGCTTGCTTTTCTGCCCCCTGTTCCCTCGTTGTGCTTGCTTTTCTGCCCCCTGTAACTTTGTTGTGCTTGCTTTTCTGCCCCTGTTCCCTCGTTGTGCTTTCTTTTCTGCCCCCGTTCCCTCGTTGTGCTTGCTTTTCTGCCCCCTGTTCCCTCGTTGTGCTTGCTTTTCTACCCCTGTTCCCTCGTTGTGCTTGCTTTTCTCCCCCCTGTTCCCTCATTGTGCTTGCTTTTCTGCCCCCCCTGTTCCCACGTTGTGCTTGCTTTTCTGCCCCCCTGTTCCCTCGTTGTGCTTAGTTTTCTGGCGTCTGTTCCCTCGTTGTGCTTGCTTTTCTGCCCCCTGTTACCTCGTTGTGCTTGCTTTTCTACCCCCTGTTCCCTCGTTGTGCTTGCTTTTCTGCCCTCTGTTCCCTCGTTGTGATCGTTTTTTCTGGCCTCTGTTCCCTGTGTGTGGCTCTGTGTGTGTGTGTTTGTGTCTCTGTGTGTATGTGTGTGTGTGTGTGTGTGGCTCTCTGTGCATGTTTGTGTGGCTGTCTGTGTGTGTGTGGGGCTCTCTGTGTGTGGGGGGGGGGCTCTGTGTGTGTGTGGGGGGGCTCTCTGTGTATGTGGGGGTCTCTCTGTGTGTGTGTGGGGCTCTGTGTGTGTTTGTGGGGCTCTCTGTGTGTGTGGGGCTCTGTGTGTGTGTGGGGGGGCTTTGTGTGTGGGGGGCTCTGTGTGTGGGGGGCTCTGTGTGTGTGGGGGGCTCTGTGTGTGTGGGGGGTTCTGTGTGTGTGGGGGGTCTGTGTGTGTGGGGGGCTCTGTGTGTGTATGGGGGCTGTGTGTGGGGGGCTCTGTGTGTATAGGGGGCTCTGTGTGTGTGGGAGGGTCTCTGTGTGTGTGTTGGGCTCTGTGTGTGTGGGGGGCTCTGTGTGTGTGTGGCTGTGTGTGTGTGTGGCTCTGTGTGTGTGTGTGTGGATCTCTGTGTGTGTGTGTGGCTCTGTGTGTGTATGGCTCTGTGTGTGTGTGTGGTGTGTGTGTTGGTGGAAATGCAATAGGTCTCGCATTTGCGAGAGATTAAGCTATTGACATTGTAAATGACAATGCCATTTATTTATCTGTTTTCATAACCAACACATAAATAAAAATGTTGTCATTTACAATGCCAATAGCTCTAACTTTGGCAAAGGGGAGACCATTGCATTGTAAATGCTTGTTTAAATATGGGTACAATGATGGATTGTTTCCACAACAAAGGAGGGCCCAAGGAGCATATGGCGTTGAATGCTAATGTGAGTAAAGGGACCCAGAAGGTTCTATTGTTCAGGAATATGTCAACAGGTATCCCATCTGGTCCTGCCGCTTTTAGAGATGATGCTTGCAACAATGCATGCTCTATCTCATCCAAATCGAACACTAAAGGGGAGGTACATTTTATCCTTTGTGGACATTCTGCAGTAATACTTGTGTTCGGCTTTTGGAAGATTTTTTGGAAGTGATCTATCCATGTGTTTTCGTCGATGCAAGCATCTGTGGATGGGCCAAAGTTGAAATACTTATGCTAGTTACATGGCACAGTTTGGGAACACAAACAAGACAAATAGCAAACACTCTCCCAGTCAGCAGGTAACTGGAAATATGTGAAGCTTGCCTTAATATGGCATAAAATGTTAGACTAAATTAAATCAGCTCTTATTTACTACACATGTAGGCGTATACCATCTAGGTAGGATTATTTACTACAAAATTTCCGTTTATTACGTGTGCTATTTAACCATAGACTTTTGAACATTTTAATAAAAATTGCGCTGTTGGGGGGTGTGGCTTGGTGAGCCAGCATGGCAGACGTGCTCTAGACGAGCTCCGTCTGGCCCGCCAATGATCCTGCATACATCCTGACTCCCGCAATGTTTTGAAGACCCCCGGTCTTGCATGTACTTGGAGCGCTGGGCGGCACGGTCCCTGCAGTGATTTTGGGGCCTGGGGGGCCTGGGATCGGAGTTCAGAGATTCTGGTGTGCGGAGCCGGGGCCTCGAGTTGAGCGGCTGCACCAGACGGGTGGAATCGCGGCCGCGGTTCTACCTGGTGGGTCCATGTGCTAGAGGGCCCTGTGAGCGGCAGTCGGGGGCATATCGGCCCCCGGGGCTTCCTGGTACTGGCACCGACGACACGAGTGGCGCCCTGGCTCGGATGTGACAGCGGAGCCGGTGATTAATGGCGGCCTAGGCGGCGGAGGCGGCGCGACAAACCCAGGGTGGCGGACCCATAGACTGGGAGCAGTGCTTGTCCCGGAGTGCTGCTGTGGCTCCCGTGACGGCCCCTCCGCCCTAGAGGATGGTGTGTCTGTGTGGAGGCCCTATTGTGTGAGACACCACCCCGCCAGCGTGCTGATCTGGGAGTGAGGCCTGTTGGGTGCTGGGAGGCCGGGGGCAGCAGTGGAGGCGTGTGCCGACGGGCAGCTGCTGCGCTTCGACGACTCCCCCGCCTGGAGACTTGGTGGTGGGTGCTCGGATCTCGCTGGTGCCCCGGGGACCCTGCAGTGAGCGCGGACTGGCGTGGAGTGTGGGCCGGGACACGTGGCCTTATCCGGCGGCTGGGGTGGCAGGCCAGAGGTGGCCTGCTTCAAGGTAAAGGACCCCCGGGAGAAGGAGGCCCCCCTACCCAGCGCTGTAGGGTGGCCTGGATTGGTGGCGCCGACAGCGGTGAACCTCGGTAGCGACGAGAGTGTCCCGGCAAGGTCTTTTGGTATGCCCGCGGAACCTGCAGCAGTGACAAGGGGGCCCCTCAGGAGATTGTAGGGAGACCTACTGGGTGACACAGGATTTGCCTTGGACCCGCAGCGCCGAGCTTGCGACCCACTGGCGTGGAGAGTGGCAGGGGGAAGACGTGGTGACCGGAGGCCCCCGTGGCGTGGAAGAAACACTTGCAGAGGGCCAAGTGAGCGGGCTGCATCGAGTGGGAGTGTGGGGAGTGCGGCCCGGCAGCGGAGGATTTGCGGATCCTGGCTGGGATAGCCTGCAAACAGATAAGGGCCGGAGTTGGTTTTGGGGGGCCCTCTTTGTGACGTGAGCCTTTGGGACCTCAAAACATAGTCGCGTATGCCACTTACCATCTATGGCAGGTCGGCAATTTTTAAAATGGTGGCGCTCCCTCGCCTGCTCTATCAACTGCAACATCACCCATATCCGATATCTCCGAGCTGGTTCCGTCAGGTGAACTCTGTATTGGGGCAGTTCCTGTGGGGGGGAGGGGCGGTGCGCGTGGTGCTGCTTACATGTTTCCTTTCCACTTATTGTGGGGGTCTGGCGACCTCGGATATCCTCTCCTACTATCAAGCCTCCCAGCTATTAGTATTAAATGAGTGGTGGTATGGGGATAGGAGCGAGCCGGCTTTTGTCATGGAACGTTATTTGATGGGCTCTCATACACTACACACTATCCTTCATTGGGCATCACTACGGGGTGCGCTGCCGGCGGCCACTCGGGTGGTGTTCCACGTTTGGCGGCAGGCTCTGCGCCGGATGGGATGGTGGAATACCCTAACGGCAGAGACCCCCCTGTGGCATAATGGGCGGTTTCCTGCCCTAGCAGTGCTGCAGGGCTTTAAGGGTTGGGAAAGCATTGATATCTCAACTCTAGGGGATGGGATGCAGGGTGTGACGCTTAAGTCTTTCCAGGATCTTAGGGAGGAGTTTGAGATGCCCAGTTCCCAGTTTTTTAGATACCTCCAGTTTCACCACGCCTTGTCCCCTAGCCTACAGGGGTTGGAGACCCTCCTAGAATTCAGCCCGCTGGAGGCGAAAGTGTTCATGGGGGATCTGGAAACCAAGAAAATATCCCGCATTTACCAGACGCTGGTCACACACAGTGCACCTACACTACAGAGGCTCAGGGAACATTGGGAGGAGGATGTGGGCGGGCTGGAGGAGGAAGACTGGAGAGAGGCGCTGGCATCCCCCCGGGGTTCCGCCATAGCTATGCGTCTTCGCCCTATTCAATTCAAATACTTGCATAGTGTCTACTTCACCAGGGTTTGCCTCTGGCGGACGGGATTGATTGCGTCACCAGATTGTCTCTGCTGCCACGGGGAGGAGGGGACGTTCCTGCATACGGTCTGGAGCTGCGGAGCTCTGGGTCGTTTCTGGAGTGGGGCCTTGGCCTGCCTATCTGAGGTATTGGGGTGGGAGCTCCCTCGTACACCACAGCTTGCCCTATCACATGTAATGGATGAGGTGGGGGGTAACCTATACAAAAGACACCTGATGTTGCTGGGCCTTGTGACGGCCAAGAGAGACATAGCTAAAGGGTGGAAGGATCCCCGAGCCCCGTCGGTGGCCGTCTGGAAGAGAGGACTAGATTTTTATATGGGGCTGGAGCAACCAATATTTGTGGCCAGGGGGTGCCCGCGGAAGCATTATAAAATTTGGAAGCATCGGGCTGATTATAGGGGTGTGTGGCTGGAACCCCCTATGGAGCAGGAGGATCTTCCCCAGGAGGGGTGAAGGGGTGAGTGTGTGGGTGCGGTGGGACATGGCACTAGGGGGACAGGTGGGCTGGCATATGTTTTACCTTTTTTGCTGTACATTGCTTTATGAGACTGGATTGGGCCTAGAGCTGGTTGTGCGATTCGGGGGGGGAGTTGGGGGGGATGGAGACCGTGGAGGGAGGACTGGGTGAGGGGCGGTTGGTTATGGGGGATTGTTTATTTCTTTGCAAATGTATGTGTTTACAGTGAAAAATCGATTGCCATTGATGCTGTCATGTCTATGTTGCAGTCGTCCCTGGGGTACAGGGCCCTGCATTACTGGAGCAATCTGACAATAAAATCCTCACGCGGATCCGCCCATTCCCCAACATGGTGATTTGAAACCTGTGTGTATCTGCTGGCTGGCGTTTTCGTGCGGCGTTCCGAGAGATTTCCACCGTTACTTTTTGCCGGGAGTCTAGTTATGAAGTGAGGCCAGCTTTTGAATCCCCGGCGACAGGATTGAGCAGGGAGTATTGTCCGCGGGGCACTCGCAGCCGTGAGCCTTTCCGGCTGAGTCTTCTGGCTGAATGGATTAACGCGAGCAGTGCCCGCGTATGCAAGGAGACAGGCACTTTCTGGCTGCCACTGGGGAGCTGATTGACGAGAGCAGTGTCCATCAAGGTGAGGAGGGGGTAAACGTCTTCCTAAGTGATGGCCATGATAGCTGCAAGGGTGCTGTGTAAGCTAATGCTGGGAGCCTTTCTGATTCTGAAGTATTAAAGGAGACATCTTCTAAGACTGTCCTCTGAGGGAATTCCCCCCCCCCAAAAAAAAGACCCGCAAAAGACTCGCAACACCAGTGGCTTAAGGGAAAAAATAAATAGAAGAAAAAAGAAAGCAAGAAAGTAATGTCAGGAGACCGGCCCGCCCCTCCCTCCTTACACCAGGGGCATTTAAACACTCATTCGCGGGAGACTCTGCGCATTTGAATTGAGTGCCTGTGAAGACTCAGAGGGACTGCAAGCCCCAGAGAGCTGCGCGGACCCGGACGCGCGCGGACGTGCGCTGGGCTAAGCCCGGGCCAAGGGCAGGCCCATTTGAGCCAGTTCGAGACTGGTAGAGGCTGGGCTGGGCCCCCCCCCCTCTGACATCCTAATAGTTAGGTTGGTGTCTGTAAGTTTTTCTGCATATCTCTAAGTATTACTGTGGGCGTACTTGTTTCTGTGGTGGATTTTAAACTAGAGATGGCCAACAGGGGGAGTAACAGGAGGACATCTAATATTGGTGGATCAGTGGTGGGGACCCTTGACCAATTCCTTATCAGAGCAACATCAGTGCTGGAACACGAAATTAAGTTAACAGAACGACGCCTATCCCTAGATCCCTTGCTGGCTAAACACTCGTCTTTGGGTGTGCTAGCGCATGCAAGGTCACCCGAACAACCCCAGCTTTGGCTATTGTCTCATCGGCCACTACGGGAGGCGCTGGCCAGCTCCCAAGTGATGCATCGCAATTAGAGACTACACCGAATGCCTCTGTGATCATTTGTTCACCTTTCTTCAAGCCCGTTAGTGTTTCCCGTACACTAACCTTGTCCACCAGTAATTCTCTGCAAACAAGGACACAAGTCCGTGAGACAGTTGTCAAAATAAAGCAGGGAGGTGGCCCCCAAAGAAATAAAAAAGCCAAATTACGTAAATCAAAGAACAAAGGAACCACACCTTCACCAGAAGTGGAAATAATTCTAGAACAATGTCCTTCGCTTAATCTTGATTCTATGAATGGTTCTAATTTGGGCATTGTTCAAGGCTGTCAAGGTGGCATGGACTTTTGGAAGAAAATGGAGGAGGCATTGACTAGATCACTCTCTCCCCTCTTGGAAAGACTCTCATCCTTGGAGGAAAGGCTCCTACGATATGAGACATTGTCCGTTGCTGATCCTACTGATTTAAGGGGGAGGGATGCCGGTCCCCTGGAGGTTCCAACAAATGTATTGTGTATGCCCCCTGCTCCCTATAGTTTACCCCCTGTAGACCAGCCCATCATACCCCCAGTGCCTTGTAGCAGGAGCACTGGGGCTATGGCAATTAATGATTTACCTTGTAAGCCACTCATGGGGGTAAATGATACTGGGAACATGGTCGGGAGGATCACGACCGGTTCTGAGGCCGGGGTAGCTCCTGAAACTAACAATAGAGCTGGAAATCAATCCCAGTACAGAAGTTTAATGATTCTGGGTATTAAGAAAGCGCCGCTACAAAATTTAGATTTAACACCCGCATCGTCCCCGTATGTTGTTGTGCTTGCTGGGGTACCATCCCTGGATCAGGACAGGGAGGAGACCTATTCCCAACTTAAAAACAAATGTATCTATTAATTGAATTCAAATAGGCCATTACCCCCACAGGTACAAAGTAACATTTTATTCGCCCGCAGGGTCAACTGGGTGGGTCAAAGACCAAAAGATATTGAGGGCGACTGCATAGTAATTAATTTCAGGGACAGAAGGGTGGTTGATCATTACTGTTATCTAACTCCAACGTGGGCATCAACCGGGATTCACTGCTTCCTGTTGCTCTATTTCTATCCCCCAACATCTTATCAGAATTTAGCTGAGGGAGGGAGTGGACACAGAGAACACTGGGCAGGTAGAGATTCGAGAGCGCAGGTAGGAAGTACTCTTAATGGGCCTGGGTTCTACGACTCCGTATTACCGGCTACCTTCCCAATCACTAACAGGTTCATTCTCCTCGACCAGTTGATTGACAATTCATTGGTAACCCCCATCTATCTCTCGGGGCCCGTCGGCCATGTTTTGATATCCCTGAAGAGGGGGAGGGGGTTCGTGAGTTATCACCAATAGTAATCAGGGAGGCTGCAGGCAAGGTAATGTCTAGGGGATTGCTTGACCAAGGTGGTGCACTGTTGGGCAGGGCAATGTCTATTTGCACTGAGATCAACATGAGGAATTCTATAGTACTCAATGAGATACTAGTAGTACAAGGCCAACAGGTAAACAATGCTTCTGCATGTGTGGTAGAGAGGGGATTTGATGTGATTATCTCTGGAGTGGAAACAGAGGCATCTTTACCATCTATATTGCCATTGGCTACCCCAATAATTATCCCTAACAATTTACCCTTGGTCTCCCTAGACCCTTCTACTCCCCCAATGTCAACAGTGATTGTTTCTTGTTACCCTGGTGCTACTCCAAGGCAAAGTGGTAATCTTAAGATCCTATCTTGGAACCTGGCAGGCATCAAGGCTAAACTATCTTCCCCCGAATGGGGTCTGTTTGTCGATCAGTTGGATGTCTGCCTGTTCCAGGAGACATGGGCGAGAGAAGATTCTGTAAGGGTGGGCTCTGTTACTTTTAATATACCTGTTAGTATTGGGGGAGAGGAAGGCCGTCGGGGTGATTGTCTTTGTGGGGAGCTTCTCATGTGGGTTGCTGCGCCACCATGTTGAATACCGACTTTTTAGATATTCAAGCAGTACTCCTCACCTTCCCATCTAAACTGAAACTAGCTATTATTAACATCTACTCCTGCCCTATTTCATTTGCCCAGGAATCTAAAACCCTGGAGGAATTAAACCTCTTTATTCCGTGGGTGCCACCTAGCTCGGTTCTGATAGTTGGTGGAGATTTAAATTGCCACTTCGAACCCCTCATAGGCACAGATGAGGCTATTTCTAACGAGGAGGATTTGCAGTGGGCTATACCTGACCCCCAAACGTACCCTCCTAAAGCCTGATCGCCATTGGTCCTACAAATTAATTCCATTGCATTAACCCACTTGCTGAGGGCTTGCAATGGGCGTACACCCTCAGATAGACCTAGTAGGGCGACATTTAATAGAGTTGTCCAGGCCTCCCAAATAGATTATATTCTGGTCGAGTGCAGGTCCTGGCACCGGGTGAAGGATTTTGAGGTTATTGTACGAATGGACAGTGATCATAACGCCCTCTCCCTATCCTTCGGGGTTCCAGATTCTGGTATAGCCCCTCCTATTGGGACTCCATTAGATGACAGACTAACTCTGACCAACAACAGGAGAAGGGTAAAATGGGGGAAAGTGAAACAGTCCCTGGAGAAACTGTTAGAGCTTTATCAAACGGTTATTCCAATACTACAGGAACTATCCACGCTTGAGGCTGATGGAACTAACTCTTCCAAGCAACACTTGGTTGTACCACTTCATAACCAGCTTGTTGTTGGTTTAGCTGATATCCTAAATCCGATTAGTTGAACTAAGAGAACCAATGACCGACTGTACTCCTGGTATGATGATAAATGTCGTAAAGCTAAGACAGCACTGCTGGAGGCCATCAAAAGGGGCCGATAGGTTGTTGGTAAAAAGCAGACGGGCTGACAGTAAAGCAGTTGTCTTAAGTGCAAAATTAGCCTGGGAAGAAGACAAATGGCTAAGTATTACATCTGCGCTACTGACTTGAAACATGAAAACATTCTGGTCGATAATTAGGACGGGGTCTAAGGAGGGCACCACTGTATGTGAACCTAATCTCCCCACTGAAATGTGGACTGAGCATTTCACAGCTCTGTACGCAAATGAATTTGAAAAGGACCTTCAAATAGATTTTAGGGGTATGTCTCCCATTGACAATGCAAGTTCAGGAGCCCATGTGCCACCACTGAGCAGACAGGTTAACGGTAGCCTCCAAAGGATTACCCTCCGAGAGGTCACCTCAGCAATAGAAAGATTACCAGCCGGAAAGGCCCCAGGGTTGAATAAACTCCCTGGAGACATGTTTCGGGACGAACTGACGATTTGGGGCCCCTATCTTTTGGTTTGTTTAACGCCATTATGAACCGCATGCCTATCCCTAATACCTGGGCTAAAATTGTCCCAATATTCATAAAGGGTTCCCCATTATACCCAGCAAACTATAGACCGATCAGTTTGATAGATGTCACTCAAAAACTGTTTGCTCGGGTATTATTGGATCGAATCCAGGGTTGGTTGGAAGAGCATGACATCATCAGCCCCTATCAAGCGGGATTCAGGAAAAACACCTCCACACTGGACCAAGTGTTTAGATTCCAACAAATCACCTGGAAGACAGTATCAATGGAGGGTGGCAGCCTCTATTTGATATTTGTGGACCTGAAAACTGCTTTTGACCTTGTTTCCAGACCCAAACTGTGGGAGGTTTTAAGAGATCTGGGGATTCCTCCATATCTACTCGACATCTTGATTAAGTTGCATGATAACAAATGTGCCAAAGTTAGGTGTGGAAGGGCGGGAGGTTTGAGCAATAGGTTCCCGGTTGGCAGAGGTGTAAGACATGGCTGCATGCTCGCACCGACCCTGTTCTGCCTCTTTGTCAACGCATTAATCCCAATTCTGGCAGAGCTACCAAATAATGATGCCCCAAAGTTAGCAAACACCAAGGTGGCAGCATTGATGTTTGCTGACGATACTCTCCTTTTCTCAAAAACATCGATT
Source organism: Lissotriton helveticus (assembly GCF_964261635.1). NCBI lineage: Eukaryota > Metazoa > Chordata > Amphibia > Caudata > Salamandridae > Lissotriton > Lissotriton helveticus. The sequence goes on from NC_136071.1 coordinate 285,113,843, forward strand.
GGCATCAGAGGCTGTTGGATAGCTTTGCCTCATTTTGTAGTACTAGGGGTTTGACGATAAACACCACAAAAAACTAATTTATGATTGTCAACCCTTCTAAGACAACTCTCCCCCCCCCAACTGAATGGTTCATGCCTGGAAAGGGTGTCTGTCTTTGAATATCTTTGTGTAACCCTGTCAGAAGACATGCAGTGGGTGCCTCAAATAGCCAAGGCTAAGCTCAAACTATCACAGATTGCCGGGAGTATAACCACATTAGCTAGGGAATCACCCTTTAAACCCATTGGTCCCGCGCTAGAAATGTGTAGGGCCCAAGCGCGTGGAGCCTCTCTCTATGGGGCAGAACTATGGGGGCACTGTTCGTCTTCTACCTTAGCTGTAGTTGAGAACAGATTCCTAAGACAAATAACGGGTTTAACAATGGGTACCCCGTTAATTCCTCTAAGATTAGATTTGGGTATCCCGCCAATCGAAGATGAGATTGCCCTGAAACCATTAACCTTTTGGCGAAGACTTTGGGCAACTCCTGAATTAGCAGCATATCAGGTAGAGACCAAACAGCTTTTATCCTATCCAGGGTTGCTAAAAAGCGTCCCCTGGTTTGCTCATGTGAAACACGAGTGTGAAAAGCTTGGCCAACCTTCCCTGTGGAGTACTCCAGACATTACTAGTACCCTAGTCCCCTGTGCCATAATACTTAAGACTTACCGTACCTTAAAGCTCAAAACTATGCAGACAAATCCGAAATTGGGTTTCCTCACGACACAGTTTCTCAAAGTTAAGGACATCTACGAGCTAGAAATCTTCCTGGACGATTTTTTGCCTTTGGTTGCAAAAAAATAATATCTACAGTTTAGATATAGTACTTTGCCAGTAGGTGTGGTCACCAACAATGGGCCGGGCAGAAAGTGCAGGGTTGCCCTGTATGTATTACACAAGATGAAACAGAAATGCATATCCTATTTTTCTGCTTCCGGTTACCAGCAAGCGAGGCGGTACTGGTTTGTACCACTTTGCCGTAATTTGGGTTTTAACCACTGTAGAGAGGCTTTTCGGGTTTTAAAATATGATACATCTAAACCCATTGTGTTTGCTGTCTCAAGATATTTAAACACGACCTGGCGAAGGAGATGGGCTTTTATTCAAAAGAAAATGAAACCTTAAAACGTGCATCGGTAGGACAACTGTATACTTGACTTCTAGAGTGCCGTTGAAGATATTGGTTTTTAGTCCCATATTATTTTGTACGTAGGTTTACTTTTGACCAATTGGATTTTATTGTAAATAGTGTAAATATTCTTTTAAATTATGTACTTAAATATTGCTGCTATTTCTCTAGACATTCGCCGATTGCACTTATTAACTGACATATTCCCTCGTCGTTCTTCTAACCCTTTGCCTCCTTGACCCATCCAAACTGTTAGGCACATTTCCCTTATGTGTTTTAATAATTGTATCCGCTTCTTCTGTGGAGAGCTTTTTCTGTTTTAATGATGCATTTAGTGATCTAAAATGTATGTTGTATTATTATCTTGTCTACTTTTTAAGGTCCTAGAGACCGAAATAAAAGTTCTTGAAACGAAACAATAAAATCTGTTTAAAAAAAAAAATTGCGCTGTTTTCTGCAAATGAAAAATGTCTCCCTGGTCTTCTGCTCATGGTAAAGAATGTGTATTTTTCATTAAGTTGACATTATTCCTATATCATTATTGTTCATAATATGGTCCTTACCCTCAAAAAATCATGCGGTCACTCATGTACATTTTGAGACATAAAAAAAGATTCTTTATTAAGGAAGAGCACTGGAAGTACTCACTTAAGTCATAATCTTTGCCACATTTTCTCCAGGTTGTGTCTGAAGAGGTTGAGGACCTGGAGAACCAATATGGTACCGTTTTACCCAGTAGTAAATAATTATCACTGCATCTCTAAAAGTGTGTTCTGCTTTCAGCTGGAAATGTAGGTTCACTGCTGATGGTCTAAAGTAACTACAGAGCACAATAATACACACCGCAATAACATAACATAACACAAAACAAAATATCAGAACAAAAACATAATACGGCAAAACAGAAGACTACAAAACAGACCACAAACAAAAAGCAACATATTAACGCCAAACCACAGGAATACAAAGTACAATACAACCGAAAACAACAAATTAACTATTTTGCTCTATATTGTTGCTTTGTCCAGGTCTATCACTGTGTTGTGTTATTGTAATGGCATTTAGTGCTGGAATGATATTTGCATTGGAGGTTGGTTGCACTGTTGAATTATGGGTTCATGTTGTCATTGTGTTTGGTATCTATTATATTTTGTTGGTGTGTTGCATGCTCTATGTTGAATATTTGTTCTTGAGGTGTAGCAGAGAATTGCGGTGCTGTGTTGCAGTGTTGCTGTACCCCAACTGCATGATATCTGCTTAAATGTGCTCAAATATTCTTGTTAGATGGCCCTGCCTTCACAAATCAATTTTTACATGACAGTTTTAAAAATGGGTTTTCACCAAGCACAGCTTCATTTACCAACAAGGCCATGTAAAAGCACACTGAGATCTTGCCCATTAAGTCAGTAAGCAATGTGCAGATTGTTTAATAGAAGAGTCGGGAATGCAAAGCTTTTTATTACGTGATAATACTGGTAGCTGAGTTCCTGCCAACAACTGGTTATGTTTATATGGGGGATATAATTCTGCATGTTTTATTACTCTGGCAGTTACTTTCAGATGCTCCGGCAAGCAAAACACGGAAGTAATAGAGGGGGAATAGATGAGGAATGCGATAAACACCTCTGCATCTTTAGACATGGACTTATCAATGATAGATCCACATTATTTCCTTCATAAAAAAATCTCATTAGGTTTAATAGTGTGTTTAAAGCACTGTAGAGGAACATCACGACACACTAGAACAACAATTTCAACCATTGACCAGAATTACAGCCTGTAACAAGAAATAGAAATAATTTCTCATTCAATAGGTGTAGAGAGACTGACAATCATTCTTAAATTTCGGCAATAATACACAGAACAAGCTTACTTTGGACTAGAAAATTTAAAAAGACATTCAGCTAAAAAAGCAATAACCCTAATATCTTAAAATGCACACAAGCATTTAGAAAAACAAAAAAAAGAATAGCCAAGTGACTAAAATATATGTAATACCTTCAAGTGTTTGTATTACAAATGTTATATGATTGTTAGAAGTTCTAAATCGAAGTATCAATTTTATCCTAAAATATTGTTAGTCAAGCCATGATTGTTTTGTTGCCACCCATAGGTGCAACTCCCACTCTTACATGTGCAATCCCAGATATTTTTTCTGACTCACCTCCCACCGACATCCCTGCGGTTTCTGAACCAACCAACCTTGGTTTGGCAGTCCAATACCGCAATTGAGATGCGACCGCACTTGGTACAGTCTCAGACTCCTATTTCCCTATGGGACCTTATGCAGCATTCGGAAACTGGACGCACCACAAGCTCCCATAGATAAATGGGAGTCACTGTAAATACCTGCAACTGTGTGGCAGGCATCTCATGGTGCCTGCCACACAGTGCAGGGACTTACAGGCGGGCACCATAGGTGCCCCCTCAGCCCCCGATCAAGGGCTACGGAAGAAAGACTGCCCTTCTGGGGGCAACAAAAGTCACTTTCAGACAAGCTTTCCATGCCAGAAACCCCGACATGGAAAGCCTGTCGGAAACCGGATATCATAATCCCGACAGTGAAAATGCCATCCGTAAGGGATTATGTTCGGTTTCTGACTGGCTAACAGACTCCTTGAGCCTGTCGAAAGCCAGCCTGATTGACTGACCGGTTTGAATTCCAACCACGCTAATCGTACTATGGCGGTCGGAATTCAAACCAAGGATGTCTATCGCAAGCCTCATAGGAGAGGCCGAAGGCGTACTGACTGACATCCTAGTTGGGTCTTAAGTCTTACTTTTCCAATATCTCTCTTTCAATGCATTAAACATTACCTACAGTTTCCTATATACTGGTGAAATTAGTAAAGCACTTTGTGTTTGTTCACAAAAGTGCTATGTGCTGTATCTCATTAGCCACAAATAAGGGGAGAGAGTCAACCGTATCTACAACTCTGTCACCCCGACCCCCCTAGATCACGTTCATAAACACAAGAAGGGGTGAAGAGACTAAAAAAAAAAAAAACGTATAACACCACAAAACAGAGAAAATACAACTGTTTTGAAAATACTGCCATCACTCACACACCGAAGTGTGTAACATGCTTCCTCATCGGGTATGCTTACAATACGCCCTGGTGTAGCCACACTCAGGATGGAGCATAAGGGAGGGGATAAACGTAAAAGACCAAAAGACACTATACAAAACCAAACAACATATATATATCTATATATATATATATAGATATATATATATAGATATATATATTCTTTCACAAAAAATGATCCAGCACTCCGCTCGTTAGATGAAGTGAATTTATTCAGCACACTGTTAACAGCCTACGTGTTTCGAACCAAATGGTTCCTTCTCACGGCAGTGTTGTACAGTTGTCCTACTTCACTTTTGTTATTTATGTGTGTGCAACCAGAAGTGCATTGTGGGACATGCAGTTTCGGGCCATTTGGTACATAGCCATTTTGAAAACAAAAAAATAAATAACTGGCTAACCGAAAAGAAAAAGGGATTTGTAAAATGGAATACTTGCAAGGCTTGTAAGATAGGAAAAAACACTAATGCCATAAAAGACCCAGCAGACAAAACCTATGTTATAAGAGAACACATAACCTGTGAGACGAGCTTCGTAGTCTACATGCTACAATGTTACTGTGGGAAAAGGTACATTGGGAGCACCACCTGTCCTCTCAAGAAAAGAATCTTGGAGCATATTCGTGCCATACAAAACAAAGACTTTGCTTATGCTATGGCAAAACATCTGACAAACCATAAAGAAAAGACATGGAAGGACATCCAGTTTTTGGACTGGCAACTATCCAACAGCACGAACGTGGTGGTAACAGAAAACTCAAACTAAGAAGACTAGAATCAAAACTAATTATGCGATTCAAAACAAAACAACCCGTAGGATTGAATGGGGATGAAGAACTTTATTTCCATCTCTAGGTTTTGTATTTATGAAACTGCTATATATCAACAACATCAACAGTTACGATTGCCAGAAATATAGAAATCTATGACGAAGACTATGAGTGATCTCTGCTCTTTTTGATCGGTGCAAATGAACTCTTGGTGACAGCGAATGGCAGTGGCAAGGGCACTCAGCCCGAGATATTGAGACTGGAAGCACATACAAACTATGAACTAAATCAGAGAGTTCAAAAAAGAGGACTATTCAGATCCATGTATGTGCTCAGCCCACTACACTGCCTAGTCACCGGAACAGTGCCAACAGGACATGGTGCATTAACAACAATTTTACTAAAAGGGCACTTAGCCCTCATATAAACACTGATTTCATAAACTAATGCAAATGTAAATATACAAAAGCGTAAACATATATTAAGACTCCAAGCTAAATTATGCTCAGATTGCGTTGAAAATATTTAAAAATGTTTATGGAAATGATTATGGCCCGAAACTGCATGTCCCACAATGCACTTCTGGTTGCACACACATAAATAACAAAAGTGAAGTAGGACAACTGTACAACACTGCCGTGAGAAGGAACCATTTGGTTCGAAACGCGTAGGCTGTTAACAGTGTGCTGAATAAATTCACTTCATCTAACGAGCGGAGTGCTGGATAATTTTTTGTGAAAGTATTAAAAACGGGACCCTGTCCTGGTCCCGACTCCAGCACCAACTTACAAGTGCTCCCTCTGCGACAGGACGGTTCGTGATTTATATATATATACTACATGAGCGGAAGAATCTACACCTTCGCAAAGAAGTACGACCAAATAAGAAATCAAACCCCCATTACACAACCTAGTGGGGGAAACTCGACAGTGGCATCAAGTGACATTGAATTCAGTTCAGAATACGAAACAGATGCTGAAAGCAATCACAGCACGGGCAGAGCAGGCCCTCCACCAACACCGGCACAAGAATTGGCTTTTTTAAGAATGCAGCGCCTCAGAACATTGAGACCCCGCTTCCCTCCGAAACCAGATGGGGGGGCAGGTCGAGGCAGGTCACAGAACAGAAATCAAAAACAGCAACAAAAAGCCGCAGGAGAAAAAACAGACGGTGGAGAAAAACCGGCCCAAAATCAACAACAGAACAAATCTCAAAACAGACGCCACAGACGCCGATAATCGGAGTACAAAATGAGAGAGATAACACAGTCATTAATCTCACAGATATGGAGTTAAATTCACAAGAACTTGAAATTTTATCCCTAGGATTGACTTATTGCACAAATACAAACTTTGACTATGCACAGACCCGCATAGATCTGTTTCAGTACATCCGGAAACTTAAGTTGCAAAAATATTTCACAAATACAAGCAAACATCCTGCAACAACTATGCAGATTGAAGACCACAGCCAAACTCTCACAGTAGCTAACATGGCGGCCCTGCAAAACCTAATAGATTTGGAGCAAGAAATAGGGGGCGATGGGATAACACCAAGTGGAGCAGCTGCTACATCAGAATTAAGTATCTCTGCAACGGTGAAAACAAATTTCAAGCCAAAATCAGTATTCATGCCCGTAATGCCCAAAGACAATCTGGATTTGTTCTCAGACAACGTCATCAAAGACTTAAAGGAACTATCGCTACAAAGCACAAAGGAATTTTGGAAAGAGAATGGAGACCAGAGAAGATAATATTACACTTTAATGACAAAGATAAAATCCAGACCTGACATTGTGGTCAGATGGTCGGACAAGGGGGGCAATGTTGTGCTGTGGCCCCTACAAATGTATAACCTGGAAGCCTGCACTCAACTCCAAGATAAAGAATGCTACATGAGGATAAGTCCAACTCACATTGTGGGCATTCAAGAAAAATATCACAATGAGCTATATAAATGGAAAGGAATGGGCCTCATCAATAAAGATGAATTCAACTATCTGAAAAATGACTACCCAGTGACACCTCAACTATACTTGATACCTAAGGTCCACAAAAATGAAAAGACACCACCAGGAAGACCAATAATTTCGGCAATCGGCAGCTTGTTTGAAAGAACGAGTATCTTCATCGACTCTTTCCTGCAACCGGAGGTAAAAAAACTTCCGGCCTACATTAAAGACACGGGGGATTTTCTGTCAAAGGTGTTCGACATTGAATGGCAAGATAATTATCTATTTATGACATTAGATGTCCAATCGCTGTACACCAGCATCAGACACCGGGACGGGCTGAAAGCCATGGAACATTATCTAGGAAAGAGACCCATTGAACTATACAACCACACGAAAATGTTGTTGGAAATGGCAGAGTGGTGTTTGACAAACAATACTTTCATCTTTGACAGATTGCATTATAAACAGCTCCAGGGTTCGGCCATGGGAACTTGCTTCTCCCCCAGCTATGCGAATCTGCATATGGGCTGGTGGGAGGAGCAGGTACTTAAAGTTCAGCACTGTGATACCATGCAAAACAACATAGTGATGTACAAGAGGTACATCGATGATATTTTCATCCTTTGGCAGGGCAATGACAAAGATGCAGAAAGTTTTGCAGTAGCTCTGAATGAAAACATGCTTAATTTAAAATTTACTTGTACCACCAGTAATGTCAATATCCAATTTCTCGATCTTGAACTATATGTGCAAAACAATAAGATACAGACACGCACATACAGAAAACCCACTGCAGGGAACGCCCTTCTCCATGCACACAGTTTTCACCCCACACCATTAAAACAGTCAATCCCATATGCAGAGTGCCTCAGAATGACACGGAACTGTAGCACCCCTGAAGGACTCACCAGTGCCAAACAAGAACTGTTCAATAGACTAAGAAAGAGGGGGTACACTGAGAACACATGCCAGAAGGCGGAGGCAAAATGTAGTGTCAAAAACAGGACAGAGTTAATTTTCCCCAAGAGTGTGGTAAAAGATCTAGATCAGGAGAAGAGAACTCCCCCGAGATTAATAACAGGGTACAATAGATACCACATGAATCTCCGCAGAATTCTGAGAAGACACTGGCCATTAGTCCGGGGTGATACCAGCATAGGGGAAACAGTGGGCAAGAATCCTTTGATCACATTCAGGAAAGCCAAATCTATGAGAAACAAACTTGTCTGCAATGCGCCAGTACTTAAAAAGACGAAAAATTGGCTCAATTCTCAAAAAGGGTTCAAGAAATGCAGCAAGTGTAAAGCGTGCACACATGGCATTAACACAACCAGAGTACACGTCCCTTTCAGAAACAAACCATACTTGTTGAGGGATGCATTCTCATGCAAAACAGACTTTGCCATATATGTACTGGTGTGTTCCTGTGGCAAGAGGTATGTGGGTTCTACAATTCATCCAGCACACGTGCGCATTCTACAGCACTTGCGAGCGATTTCAAACAATGATCCGGCATATCCGGTAGCCAGACACATTCACGAGGCGCATAATGGCAATGCGAACAATATCCAATACTTTGTGATTGACAGCATTCCAAAAAGCATCAGAGGAGGGAACCGCCTATTGGCGTTGCGCCGCTTGGAATCAAGGTATATTATACTTTTGAATTCCAAGATCCCATTTGGATTAAATGCGGACGAAGCCTTAAGTGTCCACCTGTAATGTAATATAATGCCTGCTTCGTTTGTGTTCCTCCCCTGCGACCATTCGTATAACATCTGCAGTTCACACACGACACTAATCACGGGATTCTACATGGGCACCTTAGAGCACACCATCAGACATATTCCTTGTCAGTATGGTACACCACTGTATTTCTTTAGCACTTCCCACCAACACAATAACACATGCCCATGACCTGCCCGTCATGCCATGACCCTACTGAGAGCTCTTTCACCTTGTGATTTGGTCCACTAATAGGTCCATCGGATTACCGCCTGATAATCCCCTCCCTTTTTTAAGTAGCCCCATGATTCGGAGACCACTGTGTCACCCCGAATACATAGCCTCGAGTTTAGAACCACATTCATGTGGTGCCTGCTTCTCGAATACCGCGTAGCATTAACTATTAGCTACACACTGTACCGCAGAAAGCCCAGTATGTTGTTAAGCAGATTCCCACAGAGGAAGCACTAAGCGAGACAGGCTGTTTGTAAAAATCGTTTACCGACAGCCATGCACGGCAAGCCGCGGACACACTCACCCGCGAATGCCCGGTCCGAGCACTGACTCAGACAAGTTATTCGGCAAAAATCATAAAAGCATACCGATTCACCTTTCGGAGTCCGCCGTGTAAGAATGCCACACATCTGGACACTTACCCTGATTTAGCCGAGCATTGTCCGAGTGAGTCTGCACAAATACCCTCTCTTTCCCCGGGAAGCGGCTGAGGGAGACATATCCCGGTGCATGCTCCAGCGTCCACATGGCGCGGCTGATGTTACTGCAGACAGGCAAACCAGATGGGCTACTAGAACAGAGCCTATATACAGGAACATTCATGGCAGGGACTAGCATAATGGGAAAGCATAATGTGTTAATTTAAATGGTGTCACTCACGTTATAATTTTTTCTTTGCTTGCTTTTGGTTTCTGTAAACCTTAATTCAGCTATCACTGTGGCACATTGTTGAATGAGTAATAGGTTCCAGAAAAGCTAAAAACACCTTGTATTTTGTGTTATTTTGTGTTTTCTTTGAGACATTTATAAAATTGTTTCCAATACAATGCTTGTAAATATAGAAAAAAAAGTGTAAAAAGACTATCAAAGACAGGTACTGCCACTATGTAACCATGGCAACATCTGGTTTAAACCTGTCACACCAATTGATAGACACACCCATGTTCTTGTGTATATATACATGCCCCAAACATAACAGCAGATGTAGTGAACAAGGCGGTAACGCCGAAACGCGTCTAAGCAGCAGCTGATCTTAAGAATAAACATTAGGATTCAGATTCACGGAGTCAGCGCCTTCTTTGAATTGTGAAGTATGGCTGGTGAGAATAATTAGGGTGGAAGTTCTTGAAACCCAACGCTGACCCTCCTCGATTTGGTTGCTCTGTGGAAGGAAGAACATCTGTTGGTATCTCTTCAAGAAAAGACACACAGAGCCCCCCAGAACCTGCAAGGACCAAGACCCGAGGAACCTGTGAAAACAGTGGAACGCTGGCTACCTGGAGGTCCACGACGACTGGAGAGTAGTCGGAAATTTCCAGGTAAGACAGCTGACAGCTGGAAGTAACAGGAAGCGGGCAAATAGTGTTCGGTTCATGGGAGAGGGAGACCCGGTGTTTGAGCAAAACACACTCGGGCAGTGAATCTATGCAAATTGACATTACTTATTAAGAATTATCAGCATGTCTGCCGAATGGGACAGGGAGAGAGAGGAAGCAGCTCTAGATGTATTTATGGACACTGACACAGGCAATAGCGGCAAAAATCCCCCAAGCGCCCAGGCACAACCTATAGTGCTGGATGAAACAAAGAAACTACTACATGAATTGGAAAAACTCCGGAAGAAAGAAACAGGCAAATGGTGGGAAGTGAAATCCCTCACAAGATACCTGGAAGTGGGAAGAATTCCCAGAGGGCTCAGAATCCTAGTGGCCCCCACGTATGAAGACCCAGACCCAGTAATGTTGCAAAGATGGGCGGAGAACAGCGCCAAATCATCTGAAAATATGTTAAAAATCCTGATAGAATTCGCAATCAGTGACAGACAAAAGATGATAACACGTATTAATGAAATCATGCAACAACTTGAACTAAAACCCAATCAAGATGAAATTACCAAAAGTTTGAATGAAATAAGAGACAGAGTTCTCAAACTTGAAGCAGAAATCAAGGAACGGAAGGCAATAAAATTCCAGCGGGACCGCAACGACTACATGAGCGGAAGAATCTACACCTTCGCAAAGAAGTACGACCAAATAAGAAATCAAACCCCCATTACACAACCTAGTGGGGGAAACTCGACAGTGGCATCAAGTGACATTGGAGTCAGTTCAGAATACGAAACAGATGCTGAAAGCAATCACAGCACGGGCAGAGCAGGCCCTCCACCAACACCGGCACAAGAATTGGCTTTTTTAAGAATGCAGCGCCTCAGAACATTGAGACCCCGCTTCCCTCCGAAACCAGATGGGGGGGCAGGTCGAGGCAGGTCACAGAACAGAAATCAAAAACAGCAACAAAAAGCCGCAGGAGAAAAAACAGACGGTGGAGAAAAACAGGCCCAAAATCAACAACAGAACAAATCTCAAAACAGACGCCACAGACGCCGATAATGGGAGTACAAAATGAGAGAGATAACACAGTCATTAATCTCACAGATATGGAGTTAAATTCACAAGAACTTGAAATTTTATCCCTAGGATTTACTTATTGCACAAATACAAACTTTGACTATGCACAGACCCGCATAGATCTGTTTCAGTACATCCGGAAACTTAAGTTGCAAAAATATTTCACAAATACAAGCAAACATCCTGCAACAACTATGCAGATTGAAGACCACAGCCAAACTCTCACAGTAGCTAACATGGCGGCCCTGCAAAACCTAATAGATTTGGAGCAAGAAATAGGGGGCGATGGGATAACACCAAGTGGAGCAGCTGCTACATCAGAATTAAGTATCTCTGCAACGGTGAAAACAAATTTCAAGCCAAAATCAGTATTCATGCCCGTAATGCCCAAAGACAATCTGGATTTGTTCTCAGACAACGTCATCAAAGACTTAAAGGAACTATCGCTACAAAGGACAAAGGAATTTTGGAAAGAGAATGGAGACCAGAGAAGAAAATATAACACTTTAATGACAAAGATAAAATCCAGACCTGACATTGTGGTCAGATGGTCGGACAAGGGGGGCAATGTTGTGCTGTGGCCCCTACAAATGTATAACCTGGAAGCCTGCACTCAACTCCAAGATAAAGAATGCTACATGAGGATAAGTCCAACTCACATTGTGGGCATTCAAGAAAAATATCACAATGAGCTATATAAATGGAAAAGAATGGGCCTCATCAATAAAGATGAATTCAACTATCTGAAAAATGACTACCCAGTGACACCTCAACTATACTTCATACCTAAGGTCCACAAAAATGAAAAGACACCACCAGGAAGACCAATAATTTCGGCAATCGGCAGCTTGTTTGAAAGAACGAGTATCTTCATCGACTCTTTCCTGCAACCGGAGGTAAAAAAACCTCTGGCCTACATTAAAGACACGGGGGATTTTCTGTCAAAGGTGTTCGACATTGAATGGCAAGATAATTATCTATTGATGACATTAGATGTACAATCGCTGTACACCAGCATCAGACACCGGGACGGGCTGAAAGCCATGGAACATTATCTAGGAAAGAGACCCATTGAACTATACAACCACACGAAAATGTTGTTGGAAATGGCAGAGTGGTGTTTGACAAACAATACTTTCATCTTTGACAGATTGCATTATAAACAGCTCCAGGGTTCGGCCATGGGACCTTGCTTCTCCCCCAGCTATGCGAATCTGCATATGGGCTGGTGGGAGGAGCAGGTACTTAAAGTTCAGCACTGTGATACCATGCAAAACAACATAGTGATGTACAAGAGGTACATCGATGATATTTTCATCCTTTGGCAGGGCAATGACAAAGATGCAGAAAGTTTTGCAGTAGCTCTGAATGAAAACATGCTTAATTTAAAATTTACTTGTACCACCAGTAATGTCAATATCCAATTTCTCGATCTTGAACTATATGTGCAAAACAATAAGATACAGACACGCACATACAGAAAACCCACTGCAGGGAACGCCCTTCTCCATGCACACAGTTTTCACCCCACACCATTAAAACAGTCAATCCCATATGCAGAGTGCCTCAGAATGACACGGAACTGTAGCACCCCTGAAGGACTCACCAGTGCCAAACAAGAACTGTTCAATAGACTAAGAAAGAGGGGGTACACTGAGAACACATGCCAGAAGGCGGAGGCAAAATGTAGTGTCAAAAACAGGACAGAGTTAATTTTCCCCAAGAGTGTGGTAAAAGATCTAGATCAGGAGAAGAGAACTCCCCCGAGATTAATAACAGGGTATAATAGATACCACATGAATCTCCGCAGAATTCTGAGAAGACACTGGCCATTAGTCCGGGGTGATACCAGCATAGGGGAAACAGTGGGCAAGAATCCTTTGATCACATTCAGGAAAGCCAAATCTATGAGAAACGAACTTGTCTGCAATGCGCCAGTACTTAAAAAGACGAAAAATTGGCTCAATTCTCAAAAAGGGTTCAAGAAATGCAGCAAGTGTAAAGCGTGCACACATGGCATTAACACAACCAGAGTACACGTCCCTTTCAGAAACAAACCATACTTGTTGAGGGATGCATTCTCATGCAAAACAGACTTTGCCATATATGTACTGGTGTGTTCCTGTGGCAAGAGGTATGTGGGTTCTACAATTCATCCAGCACACGTGCGGATTCTACAGCACTTGCGAGCTATTTCAAACAATGATCCGGCATATCCGGTAGCCAGACACATTCACGAGGCGCATAATGGCAATGCGAACAATATCCAATACTTTGTGATTGACAGCATTCCAAAAAGCATCAGAGGAGGGAACCGCCTATTGGCGTTGCGCCGCTTGGAATCAAGGTATATTATACTTTTGAATTCCAAGATCCCATTTGGATTAAATGCGGACGAAGCCTTAAGTGTCCACCTGTAATGTAATATAATGCCTGCTTCGTTTGTGTTCCTCCCCTGCGACCATTCGTATAACATCTGCAGTTCACACACGACACTAATCACGGGATTCTACATGGGCACCTTAGAGCACACCATCAGACATATTCCTTGTCAGTATGGTACACCACTGTATTTCTTTAGCACTTCCCACCAACACAATAACACATGCCCATGACCTGCCCGTCATGCCATGACCCTACTGAGAGCTCTTTCACCTTGTGATTTGGTCCACTAATAGGTCCATCGGATTACCGCCTGATAATCCCCCCCCCTTTTTTAAGTAGCCCCATGATTCGGAGACCACTGTGTCACCCCGAATACATAGCCTCGAGTTTAGACCCACATTCATGTGGTGCCTGTTTCTCGAATACCGCGTAGCATTAACTATTAGCTACACACTGTACCGCGGAAAGCCCAGTATGTTGTTAAGCAGATTCCCACAGAGGAAGCACTAAGCGAGACAGGCTGTTTGTAAAAATCGTTTACCGACAGCCATGCACGACAAGCCGCGGACACACTCACCCGCGAATGCCCGGTCCGAGCACTGACTCAGACAAGTTATTCGGCAAAAATCATAAAATCATACCGATTCACCTTTCGGAGTCCGCCGTGTAAGAATGCCACACATCTGGACACTTACCCTGATTTAGCCGAGCATTGTCCGAGTGAGTCTGCACAAATACCCTCTCTTTCCCCGGGAAGCGGCTGAGGGAGACATATCCCGGTGCATGCTCCAGCGTCCACATGGCGCGGCTGATGTTACTGCAGACAGGCAAATCAGATGGGATACTAGAACAGGGCCTATATACAGGAACATTCATGGCAGGGACTAGCATAATGGGAAAGCATAATGTGTTAATTTAAATGGTGTCACTCACGTTATAATTTTTTCTTTACTTGCTTTTGGTTTCTGTAAACCTTAATTCAGCTATCACTGTGGCACATTGTTGAATGAGTAATAGGTTCCAGAAAAGCTAAAGACACCTTGTATTTTGTGTTATTTTGTGTTTTCTTTGAGACATTTATAAAATTGTTTCCAATACAATGCTTGTAAATATAGAAAAAAAAGTGTAAAAAGACTATCAAAGACAGGTACTGCCACTATGTAACCATGGCAACATCTGGTTTAAACCTGTCACACCAATTGATAGACACACCCATGTTCTTGTGTATATATACATGCCCCAAACATAACAGCAGATGTAGTGAACAAGGCGGTAACGCCGAAACGCGTCTAAGCAGCAGCTGATCTTAAGAATAAACATTAGGATTCAGATTCACGGAGTCAGCGCCTTCTTTGAATTGTGAAGTATGGCTGGTGAGAATAATTAGGGTGGAAGTTCTTGAAACCCAACGCTGACCCTCCTCGATTTGGTTGCTCTGTGGAAGGAAGAACATCTGTTGGTATCTCTTCAAGAAAAGACACACAGAGCCCCCCAGAACCTGCAAGGACCAAGACCCGAGGAACCTGTGAAAACAGTGGAACGCTGGCTACCTGGAGGTCCACGACGACTGGAGAGTAGTCGGAAATTTCCAGGTAAGACAGCTGACAGCTGGAAGTAACAGGAAGCGGGCAAATAGTGTTCGGTTCATGGGAGAGGGAGACCCGGTGTTTGAGCAAAACACACTTGGGCAGTGAATCTATGCAAATTGACATTACTTATTAAGAATTATCAGCATGTCTGCCGAATGGGACAGGGAGAGAGAGGAAGCAGCTCTAGATGTATTTACGGACACTGACACAGGCAATAGCGGCAAAAATCCCCCAAGCGCCCAGGCACAACCTATAGTGCTGGATGAAACAAAGAAACTACTACATGAATTGGAAAAACTCCGGAAGAAAGAAACAGGCAAATGGTGGGAAGTGAAATCCCTCACAAGATACCTGGAAGTGGGAAGAATTCCCAGAGGGCTCAGAATCCTCGTGGCCCCCACGTATGAAGACCCAGACCCAGTAATGTTGCAAAGATGGGCGGAGAACAGCGCCAAATCATCTGAAAATATGTTAAAAATCCTGATAGAATTTGCAATCAGTGACAGACAAAAGATGATAACACGTATTAATGAAATCATGCAACAACTTGAACTAAAACCCAATCAAGATGAAATTACCAAAAGTTTGAATGAAATAAGAGACAGAGTTCTCAAACTTGAAGCAGAAATCAAGGAACGGAAGGCAATAAAATTCCAGCGGGACCGCAACGACTACATGAACGGAAGAATCTACACCTTCGCAAAGAAGTACGACCAAATAAGAAATCAAACCCCCATTACACAACCTAGTGGGGGAAACTCGACAGTGGCATCAAGTGACATTGGAGTCAGTTCAGAATACGAAACAGATGCTGAAAGCAATCACAGCACGGGCAGAGCAGGCCCTCCACCAACACCGGCACAAGAATTGGCTTTTTTAAGAATGCAGCGCCTCAGAACATTGAGACCCCGCTTCCCTCCGAAACCAGATGGGGGGGCAGGTCGAGGCAGGTCACAGAACAGAAATCAAAAACAGCAACAAAAAGCCGCAGGAGAAAAAACAGACGGTGGAGAAAAACAGGCCCAAAATCAACAACAGAACAAATCTCAAAACAGACGCCACAGACGCCGATAATGGGAGTACAAAATGAGAGAGATAACACAGTCATTAATCTCACAGATATGGAGTTAAATTCACAAGAACTTGAAATTGTATCCCTAGGATTGACTTATTGCACAAATACAAACTTTGACTATGCACAGACCCGCATAGATCTGTTTCAGTACATCCGGAAACTTAAGTTGCAAAAATATTTCACAAATACAAGCAAACATCCTGCAACAACTATGCAGATTGAAGACCACAGCCAAACTCTCACAGTAGCTAACATGGCGGCCCTGCAAAACCTAATAGATTTGGAGCAAGAAATAGGGGGCGATGGGATAACACCAAGTGGAGCAGCTGCTACATCAGAATTAAGTATCTCTGCAACGGTGAAAACAAATTTCAAGCCAAAATCAGTATTCATGCCCGTAATGCCCAAAGACAATCTGGATTTGTTCTCAGACAACGTCATCAAAGACTTAAAGGAACTATCGCTACAAAGCACAAAGGAATTTTGGAAAGAGAATGGAGACCAGAGAAGAAAATATAACACTTTAATGACAAAGATAAAATCCAGACCTGACATTGTGGTCAGATGGTCGGACAAGGGGGGCAATGTTGTGCTGTGGCCCCTACAAATGTATAACCTGGAAGCCTGCACTCAACTCCAAGATAAAGAATGCTACATGAGGATAAGTCCAACTCACATTGTGGGCATTCAAGAAAAATATCACAATGAGCTATATAAATGGAAAGGAATGGGCCTCATCAATAAAGATGAATTCAACTATCTGAAAAATGACTACCCAGTGACACCTCAACTATACTTGATACCTAAGGTCCACAAAAATGAAAAGACACCACCGGGAAGACCAATAATTTCGGCAATCGGCAGCTTGTTTGAAAGAACGAGTATCTTCATCGACTCTTTCCTGCAACCGGAGGTAAAAAAACTTCCGGCCTACATTAAAGACACGGGGGATTTTCTGTCAAAGGTGTTCGACATTGAATGGCAAGATAATTATCTATTTATGACATTAGATGTCCAATCGCTGTACACCAGCATCAGACACCGGGACGGGCTGAAAGCCATGGAATATTATCTAGGAAAGAGACCCATTGAACTATACAACCACACGAAAATGTTGTTGGAAATGGCAGAGTGGTGTTTGACAAACAATACTTTCATCTTTGACAGATTGCATTATAAACAGCTCCAGGGTTCGGCCATGGGAACTTGCTTCTCCCCCAGCTATGCGAATCTGTATATGGGCTGGTGGGAGGAGCAGGTACTTAAAGTTCAGTACTGTGATACCATGCAAAACAACATAGTGATGTACAAGAGGTACATCGATGATATTTTCATCCTTTGGCAGGGCAATGACAAAGATGCAGAAAGTTTTGCAGTAGCTCTGAATGAAAACATGCTTAATTTAAAATTTACTTGTACCACCAGTAATGTCAATATCCAATTTCTCGATCTTGAACTATATGTGCAAAACAATAAGATACAGACACGCACATACAGAAAACCCACTGCAGGGAACGCCCTTCTCCATGCACACAGATTTCACCCCACACCATTAAAACAGTCAATCCCATATGCAGAGTGCCTCAGAATGACACGGAACTGTAGCACCCCTGAAGGACTCACCAGTGCCAAACAAGAACTGTTCAATAGACTAAGAAAGAGGGGGTACACTGAGAACACATGCCAGAAGGCGGAGGCAAAATGTAGTGTCAAAAACAGGACAGAGTTAATTTTCCCCAAGAGTGTGGTAAAAGATCTAGATCAGGAGAAGAGAACTCCCCCGAGATTAATAACAGGGTACAATAGATACCACATGAATCTCCGCAGAATTCTGAGAAGACACTGGCCATTAGTCCGGGGTGATACCAGCATAGGGGAAACAGTGGGCAAGAATCCTTTGATCACATTCAGGAAAGCCAAATCTATGAGAAACGAACTTGTCTGCAATGCGCCAGTACTTAAAAATACGAAAAATTGGCTCAATTCTCAAAAAGGGTTCAAGAAATGCAGCAAGTGTAAAGCGTGCACACATGGCATTAACACAACCAGAGTACACGTCCCTTTCAGAAACAAACCATACTTGTTGAGGGATGCATTCTCGTGCAAAACAGACTTTGCCATATATGTACTGGTGTGTTCCTGTGGCAAGAGGTATGTGGGTTCTACAATTCATCCAGCACACGTGCGGATTCTACAGCACTTGCGAGCTATTTCAAACAATGATCCGGCATATCCGGTAGCCAGACACATTCACGAGGCGCATAATGGCAATGCGAACAATATCCAACACTTTGTGATTGACAGCATTCCAAAAAGCATCAGAGGAGGGAACCGCCTATTGGCGTTGCGCCGCTTGGAATCAAGGTATATTATACTTTTGAATTCCAAGATCCCATTTGGATTAAATGCGGACGAAGCCTTAAGTGTCCACCTGTAATGTAATATAATGCCTGCTTCGTTTGTGTTCCTCCCCTGCGACCATTCGTATAACATCTGCAGTTCACACACAACACTAATCACGGGATTCTACATGGGCACCTTAGAGCACACCATCAGACATATTCCTTGTCAGTATGGTACACCACTGTATTTCTTTAGCACTTCCCACCAACACAATAACACATGCCCATGACCTGCCCGTCATGCCATGACCCTACTGAGAGCTCTTTCACCTTGTGATTTGGTCCACTAATAGGTCCATCGGATTACCGCCTGATAATCCCCCCCCTTTTTTAAGTAGCCCCATGATTCGGAGACCACTGTGTCACCCCGAATACATAGCCTCGAGTTTAGACCCACATTCATGTGGTGCCTGTTTCTCGAATACCGCGTAGCCTTAACTATTAGCTACACACTGTACCGCGGAAAGCCCAGTATGTTGTTAAGCAGATTCCCACAGAGGAAGCACTAAGCGAGACAGGCTGTTTGTAAAAATCGTTTACCGACAGCCATGCACGGCAAGCCGCGGACACACTCACCCGCGAATGCCCGGTCCGAGCACTGACTCAGACAAGTTATTCGGCAGAAATCATAAAAGCATACCGATTCACCTTTCGGAGTCCGCCGTGTAAGAATGCCACACATCTGGACACTTACCCTGATTTAGCCGAGCATTGTCCGAGTGAGTCTGCACAAATACCCTCTCTTTCCCCGGGAAGCGGCTGAGGGAGACGTATCCCGGTGCATGCTCCAGCGTCCACATGGCGCGGCTGATGTTACTGCAGACAGGCAAACCAGATGGGCTACTAGAACAGGGCCTATATACAGGAACATTCATGGCAGGGACTAGCATAATGGGAAAGCATAATGTGTTAATTTAAATGGTGTCATTCACGTTATAATTTTTTCTTTACTTGCTTTTGGTTTCTGTAAACCTTAATTCAGCTATCACTGTGGCACATTGTTGAATGAGTAATAGGTTCCAGAAAAGCTAAAGACACCTTGTATTTTGTGTTATTTTGTGTTTTCTTTGAGATATTTATAAAATTGTTTCCAATACAATGCTTGTAAATATAGAAATAAAAGTGTAAAAAGACTATCAAAGACAGGTACTGCCACTATGTAACCATGGCAACATCTGGTTTAAACCTGTCACACCAATTGATAGACACACCCATGTTCTTGTGTATATATACATGCCCCAAACATAACAGCAGATGTAGTGAACAAGGCGGTAACGCCGAAACGCGTCTAAGCAGCAGCTGATCTTAAGAATAAACATTTGGATTCAGATTCACGGAGTCAGCGCCTTCTTTGAATTGTGAAGTATGGCTGGTGAGAATATATATATATATATATATATATATATATATATATTACCTACTGGCGGTCGCCAGTAGGTATATATATTTAGGATTTTTTTCCTATGGGATTTTTCAAAATTCAATGATGAATAACTTTGGCGTTGATGGACGGAATTGGCTGAAATTGTCCTGAAAATGGCACATTTACTCTCCGGTCCTTCCCTGAAAGTTTGGGGGGGATTCGTCAAGCGGGGGCCGAGAAAAAAGGGGGGGTCCCAAAACGTGTTTTCCCCATGCAATTTTCCATAGTGCGGTTGGACTCACTTTTAGCCCGAACGGCTGAATGGATTTCCACCAAACTTGGAAAAATTGTAGGGACTGTTAGCCCGATGTGCCTTTGCTAGGTCTCAAAATATGCGGTCCAGTGGATTTTGAGAAATTAAGGTTAAAAAAATATATATATATCTATAGCAGCTTACCCGTGAGCTTACCGGTGCGCTTACGGTACGCGCACGTACGCGTACGGTAAGCGTACCTCAAGCGCACGAGCTGCATGCTGATTGGCTGCCAATGTCTGTCAACACTCCAAAACAGAAACTGTTGACAGCCATCTTGTGCCTCGGTAGACTGAGGCACAGGAAAGCAGAAAAACAAATGTGTAGAACTCAAAAAGGGGGCTGGGTAGAAGCACCCTGACCCCCTAGACCTGCTCAGGGGGTCCCACAAGGACCCCGAAGGCAAAAATATATATATATTATTTTTTTTAAAGTCGCGGGGTATGCGTACCGTACGCGCACGGTACGCGTACCCTGATTTTTACCAAAAAATAAATAATTTTTGTTTGCCTTTGGGGTCTTTGTGGGACCCCCTGAGCAGGCCTAGGGGGTCAGGGTGATTCTACTCTGGCCCCTTTGCGAGTTTCACACCTTTGTTTCACTGCTTTCTTGTGCCTTGGTTCTAACAAGGCACAAGATGGCTGCCAACACTTCCTGGTTTTGAGTGTTGACAGACAGTGGCAGCCAATCAGTATGCCTTCCCGAGAAAGCTGCATGGTCATTGGCTGTCAACACTTCTAACCAGGAGGTGTTGACATCTATCTTGTGCTAGTGTTGACAGACAGTGACAGCCAATCAGCATGCCTTCCCGAGAAAGCTGCATGCTCATTGGCTGTCAACACTTCTAACCAGGAGGTGTTGGCATCCATCTTGGGTCTTAGTAGACTGAGGCACAAGAAAGCAGAAAAAGAAAACGTGTAGAACACAAAAAGGGGGCAGGGTAGAAACACCCTGACCCCTTAGGGCTGCTCAGGTGGTCCCACTAGGATATTAATACATTTAAACGTTATCCGCTAATGGAATTAGCATTTAACAAACCTTTGAAATTAAAAAAAACAAAAAACATAGGTTTCAGGCCTTATATTGTTAGGAATTAGCATTTAAAAAACCTTTGAAATTTACTGAAAAAACCATAGGTTTCAGGCCTTATATAGTTAAGAATAAGTATTTAAAAATCCTTGCGAATTCACTAAAAAAACCATAGGTTTCAGGCCTTATATAGTTAGGAATTAGCATTTAAAAAACCTTTGAAATTCACTGAAAAAACAATAGGTTTCAGGCCTTATATAGTTAGGAATTAGCATTAAAAAAACGTTTGAATATATAAAAACGTTATCCGCTAATAGAATTAGCATTTAAAAAACCTTGCAAATTCACTGAAAAAAACATAGGTTTCAGGCCTTATATAGTTAGGAATTAGCATTCTAAAAACCTTTGAAATTCACAGAAAAAACATTAGGTTTGAGACCATATATAGTTAGGTATTTGCATTTACAAAACCTTGAAAATTCTTTGAAAAAACCATAGGTTTGAGACCATATATAGTTAGGTGAATATTTTAATCATACAAAACCAATGAAATTCAATATATAGTTAGTTGCACTAACTATATATTTCGCGCACCCGCAATCCACTGCTGATGATGTCACATATTACATCATTCATGACATGGTCAGTGACATCACTGATGACATCACTGATGACATCTCAAATGACATCACTGATGACATCTCAAATGACATCACTGATGACATCACTGATGACATCTCAAATGACATCACTGATGACATCACTGATCACATCTCATTTGACATCATTGATCACATCACTGATGACATCATTCATGTGCTAATACGATGAACCTCTTCAGACTCTAATATAACCTTAGATACACTCAGTGTATACAGACACTCACACACTGTCACTCATCCATGGAGTTCCTCACACACCTAGTCAGTCATGCAAAGAATCAATCTCACCTCCATTTCCTCAACTATACAGTTATACACACCTTACTTATTCAAACATATACTAACACATATTTACTCTCTTATACAATCCCTGATACAAGTTCACAATGATCCATACAGCCACTCACACATTCACTGGCTCTCATGCACAGTTATTTATATATGCCAACTCTCACATGTAGTGTGTTTTACATATGTACTTACTATGACATGTAGCATTGAGATATCCATTCACTCATCAATACACTCATGCACACAGTCAACCGCCCATGTAGCTGTTTCCACATGCACTCTTGAACTCATACACCTAGTGAATCAACTGCTCACACATCTATGCACAGAGTCACACACCTCCCAGCCACCCCCACACAAACTAAATCTCCCATACAAATACTTGGGCAACCAATAAATAACACATATAGCCTCTCGTATAGCTAATGATCAACACATGCAGCAGTTTACATCACAACAGACATACTGATGCACACATTCAGACAGTTTAGTCACGAACCCGTGCATTTAGTACGACACATTTATTCACTCACTCATACAGTCAGTCACGCACCTACTAAATCCTTCATCCAGACACTTATACATCCACTCATTCTTCAATATGTCAAACATATTTAAACTTTACAGAAACACACAGTCACTGGATGATGTCATCAGTGATGTAATCAGTGATGTCATTTGAGATGTCATCAGTGATGTCATCAGTGATGTCATTTGAGATGTCATCAGTGATGTCATCAGTGATGTCACTGACCATGTCATGAATGATGTAATATGTGACATCATCAGCAGTGGATTGAGGGTGCGCGAAATATATAGTTAGTGCAATTAACTATATATGGAATTTCATTGGTTTTGTATGATTAAAATATTCACCTAACTATATATGGTCTCAAACCTATGGTTTTTTCATAGAATTTTCAAGGTTTTGTAAATGCAAATACCTAACTATATATGGTCTCAAACCTATGTTTTTTTCTGTGAATATATATATATATACACAAAGACGTGATCAGTGAGTGTCACCCTGTGACTAGAACTGCTGTGCCACAAAGTGCAGTTATAAAGAAGTTCTTTAAAACTGGTTTGAGGATACCAAACAAACCTTTATTAATAGGTTCCACAACCAGGATTAAAAAAAGGAAAAAGGATGGGTAGTGTTTCAAAGAGAAGATAAGAGTTCTCAAAACACCCCTCCTAATACCACTTGTGTCAACATGTTTCGACCGACTTACTGCGCCTTAAAGGTCACCCCGGTCTTCTTCAGGACGTATGTCGTTTCCAGTCCTGATGTTGGCCTAACCGCAGTTCGGTCGAAGTGCCAAATGACTGATCACACAAGATTTCAATTGAATCAACACGTGTGGAGGAAATCCCAACAACACGGGAAACAAAAACTAAAAAAATAAATAATCATATATGAGTATGTTGTATATAGATGCCAGAGAGTTACGAATTTTCTCAGGCCACCCCATCGGTTATGACAACATATGCCCTTAATGTGGTCCACTACAACAGCCTCTAAGGTACATGTATTCATCACCCCTGGCTACGAGTAAAAGAAAGGAAAAAATGTATGTACAATGCTACAAAAAAATGGATCACTACATCTATCTACGTCCTAAACGATCTTTCCAGCTGTTTCATTTGCAAAAGAGTAAGTGTATCCCACCTACGTCACTGTGAGACATTTAATTGCTCCCATTCATTTACTCACCGAGTTTATCCTAGTTGTGTACTTGACATGGCGCCCTGCAGGAAGGTATCCCAAGAATACAACCTATATCCCAAGGAACAAGACGAATGCAAAAGTATCACTAAAATGCTCTTGTCATCATGCATGATTAATAAGTAAGCCCCTTCCATGGACATCTCCAACATCAAATAAGCTAGTCTTGCGTTGTGATGTAAATCAAAGCAAGCCCGTGCAAGTGAGCCTAAAAGTACCAATAGAATAGTAAACAGCCCCCCTGTAGCCTCCTTACTGTTCCGAGGGAGAAACCTCACAACATTCCCTTTTTCCGGATCGCCGCGCGGTCAAAGCGGCTCTGGGAGTTCTGTTTGATAACGTCTAACTCCGACGGTACCTTTGGTTCCAGGTGCCCCACGCGACATCGCGTCTGACATAATTACGTCCCGCGTGTTGCGTGAGAGAATTATGGGGGATTGAGTCCAATTCGCGGCTACGTGCAACTGCCGGAACGGCATAACAAACAACCTCTGCCACCTCAATATATACATCCAAGCCAAGCGTATTGCCTGCCGCGCGATGGTATCATGCGGAACTCAGTCCCAGTTCACAGCTGTGTTCAAATACCTAAAGCACACGGCGAACATCCTATGATCCTCCCTTACATGTATATATACAAAGCAGGCAATGGCAGACAAGATAGGCCAGTTTAACCCATTCGAAGGATAGAATTATGTGTCAATATTAGGCCCCCGCAATTGAAGTTATAGAGGAGGAGCAAATGTGGGAACATATTTCTATTCCTCAATCCAGAAGTAAGATAAACCATCCCATAATTCAGACGGCACCCAGCGGCACCCAGCGGCAAAAGGAGAAAGCTGATCATACAGCTAGCATGATGAAAGAGGACTTATGCATTGATATCCCTGATCACAGTAGTGAAACAGAAATCGAAATCGACATCACCAGAGGATGCCCCAATTATCTCTCCAAACCAGAAGCAAAACAAGCCTGGTTAATATGGTGCTAGAATTATTCAAATGTTACTGTTTAAGCCACCAATATCAAATCATCTACTGTCTCCCCAGAGTTTGCCAAGGTATATCATCGTTGAGACCAGTGATATGACTCCTGAGGCGATAAACCCATTTCTGTTCCCAGAGAAGCAAGATATGCTGGTCGTCCGCCATATGCCTTCCCAAGTTCACTTTTTCAATGACAGTCCACCTTAGTTCATCATGAGAGTGTCCCATCTCCAGGAAGTGCGCTGTCAGTTTGGTGTTTGATCTGCCACATCTCACTGTGCTACGATGCTCTGTTATCCTTGTTCTCACCTTCCTACTCGTCATCCCCACGTAAAATTTATTACAAGGGCATGTGATGAGGTAGATAACCCCCTGGGAGTTACAATTAGTATGGGATCTCTGTTCCCAGGGGGTAGGAAGGCCCAAGTCGATGTGTTTGGTGTTAGAGGTGAGGGTGCATACACTACATGCGCCACATTTAGTGTGGCCCATCAGTCTGGGTAGACCTGCCACTGAGACGGTATCCCTAGTCACAGCAGTAACTCTAGGTCTCATATGGACTAAAAGGTCCTTCAGGTTCGGACTCCGCCTGAACGGGAACAGTGGCTTCTCCATATACTTGCCCCCAGTATTTAGGATTTTCCAGTTACGTAAGACCAGACGTCTGATCTGCTGGGATGCTGTATTGAAAGTAGAAACGAAAACAGGTTTATTTGTTTTTGGTCTTACAGTGTTGGAAAGGAGAGAGTCACAATCGGCATTCAGTGCCCATTTCCTGGCTCTCTTGATGGTATTCTGTGGGTACCCCCTGTGTTGTAGTTTCTTTGTTAGGGCGCCAGCCTCGGTAACAAAGTCGTCACGGTCCGAACTGTTCCGGCGTATTCTAAAGAATTGACCCACCGGTAAGTTCTTCCGTAGAGACTTGGGATGGAAGCTCTCGAATGCCAGAAAAGCGTTTTTGTCTGTAGGCTTATGAAACACCCTTGTTTTCAATATTCCCTCACTTGGTTCTAACAGTAGGTCCAAAAAGGGTAGGCTGGTTTTAGTGACCGTCGAGGTGAAATGGAGAATCGGGTTTCTCTTGTTTAGCCAATCAAGGAAACAAACCACAGATGACTCATCGCCTCTCCAAATCAAGAAGACGTCATCGATATAACGACGCCATAACCTCAAGTGGGAAAACCACGGGCCAGTGGTATCAAAGATTGTAAGTTGTTCAAAAGCCCCCACATATAGTCCGGCCAAACTGGGTGCAAAGACACTACCCATAGATGTACCATGGGTTCGAAGGTACATAGGGGTATATTATCAAGGGGTTTATCTCCGCTTTTTTTGCTTTAAAAGCCAAGAAAGCGGAGATAAAATTATCTCCCTATTACCAAGCTGTCGCTAACACCAGTTAGTGACAGCTAATAGGAGATAGCGACCATCTTGGGCCCCGCTTTGCATGTCAGTGATATTTATCACTAATGACTTGCAAAGTGGGCGTGCCAAGATGTTAGCGACTGGAAACAGTCGCTAACATCGCTATCTCCTATTACCAACTTTTGGAGATATTCGCGCTAAGCGCGAATATCTCCAAAAGCTAACACCTGCCCTGAGCAGTTCTTCACCATGTTATCCAATGGGAGGTGGATAACATGGCTAAGAGCATTTGCTCGATAATGCATGAATATCGCTGACTCTTCAGCGATATTCATGCATTGCGGCCGTTTTTTATCGCATTTGCGATAAACCTTGCTAATAGCAAGGTTTATCTGCGATAAAAATCGCCGATGTGCGGCGATAATTTTTGTCTCTAAACAAGTTAGAGACAAAAATTATCGCTAGTTGTTGGTAATATACCCCATAGTGCCCTCGAATTCAAAAAAGTTCCTCATTAGAGCTATTTCCACTAGATGTAATATGAAGGCTCTAGGTGTATGATACTGCCATTCCTCATCAAATAAAAGGGTTTCCAGCATTTCTCTCTGAGGAATGTTCTTATATAGAGCCTCTATGTCAGGTCTATGAGAAACTCGGTGTCTGAGTCAAATGGGATGTCTTTGAGGAGGTTCAGAATGTCTAAGGTGTCCCTCAGATATGCAAGAAGTTTCTGGACAAGAGGTTTAAAGACAAAATCACAAAATTGTGACAAGGGTTCAAGCAGCGACCCCATCCCGGAGACAATCGGTCTCCGGGAGGGGGTCTACCTGCCTTATGGATCTTCGGTAAGACATAAAAGCACGGAGTTTTAGGATGTTTATTAATTAAAAACTCTGCCTCATGCCCCGTGATCCAGTCGTTGGTTCGAGCCTCCTCCACCGCCATTGTGATCTCCCTGGTGATGGTGTCAGTAGGGTCTTCCGTAAGTCTACCGTAAGTTCTAGAGTCAGATAATAAGGGGGTGCATTCGGTACGGTAGGCGTCCTGATCCAGGATCACCGTAGCCTGCCTTTGTCCGCCGGCTTAAGGATGATCTTTTTGTTATCCACGAGTTCCTTAGGAGCCAGTCTTTCTAAATTGGACAAATTTGAAAAATGATGATGTTGTTCTAGACTCGAGTTTTCCAAGTCATGAATTACCGCCTGTTCAAAAACCACCACTTGTGGAGGTAACAGGGATAATTGGGGGGTGAATTGAGACTTGGGTCGAAAGGCGGTGTCACCTCTATCAGAATCCAAGGGTTCCTGATCCTGGAAAAAGATCTTTAGTCTAAGGTTACGGAAAAAGGCTGCCAAATCTTGGCGAAGTTTGAACAAATCCGGAGGGTTCGTGGGAACAAAGCCCAGTCCTTTGTTCAGTACTTGTTCCTGTAGGGGGGTTAATGAACAAGAGGATACATTGACAACTAAGGAGGTACACTGCTGGTGCTCGGAAGGCTGCTCTGTGCCATACTCCGGGTTATTCGTTGCGTGATCTCCTGATTCTGGTCCTCGCAGGTCACTTGTTGCTGACTTCTCTGTTTCCCACGTCCCTTGCTCCGGCCCCTCCCTAAAAAAGGCCCCTGGTATTTTTGGAACTGTGAGTTCTGGTACTGAGGGTTCTGAAACCTGGGGTTCTTAAACTGTGGATTTTGAAACTGTGGGTCTTGAAAAGGTCCTGCAGGGAGGTATCCCATTCCAGGCCAATTGAAAGACTGGGTGGGGTATTGTTGGAATGGCTGGTGGAACATCAGTGGCCTCGGCCCCCGCCAGTGTCCTCGGCCCCTAGCACAATTCAATCAACCAGGGACATTATGACATTTGAATTTTCATTGTCCTGTATTAATGACCACTCACGCAGCCATGTTGTAATCGCTAATTTAAGAGTTGAATGTCGGATATGATGTGGGGCTCAACACAACTAATCCCCGTGTTTTCACCACTAAAATCGGAGCAATAATTTGGGGCAATAGTGAGTAGGACTCTGAACTGTGACAACTAGAGGCGCCGTTTTTCATGGCAACGCTCTAGTGTTCCAGCAATCCTTACGAGCCCCTCCTATTTAAAGAAAGCTGCAGCATAGATGTGTGCAGCAGGCACATCACCTTCATGTGAAAGGCAACCTTGCCTGTGGGTGTCCGCATCCCATCTGCAGCCAGCGACAGCCACTATGCTGGTCGCTTCTCAGAATTAATACTTTTGCTGAACTGCATAGTATGAGACCTCCCCCCACCCACCCCCCCATTGGCAGCGCATGTAAACCAACGTTATTGAATTGCTGTGGCCCACTTAAGTGTTGCAAATGCAAACTCCCACTGTATCCTCTAAATAGAGGGATTCGGGAGAGTTCAGACAGGCTCATGGGGCAGACCAATTTAAATGTCGACCTTATCAGTGTACGATCTATTCTATGTATTATTATTATTATTATTATTAATGGGCATTTATTAAGCGCCTGGTTACGCCACTGGCGTGTCCCCGCGCTATGACAAGTGGAGTGACTGTCCCCCCCCCTCCCAAACAAGCTATTGCTGGGGGTCGCGTAACTAGTATGTATGGGCCGAAAATTCGTTCCGCTCGCGGAATTTGCAGATTTTCGGCAATTTCGCAATCCGTGAATCTTGCGAAATTGCAGAAAAATCCGTGAATCCGCGAGCGGGACACATTTTTTCCATGAAGCACTTACAGGGTTACAGCAGGTGCCAAAGTTCAAGCTAATTTCTTTGTAACCATTTACAAAATGGTTACAAAGAAATTAACTTCAACTTGGGCACCTGCTGTAACCCTGTAAGTGCTTCCTGAGCGGCGCCTCCAGAGTTCGTTGCCTACTTGCAACTATTTTCTGACCCTGCTCTGGCCCTCGAAGCAGGGTCAGAGAATAGTTACAAGTATGGCACAAGGCTCCTGTCACAAAAATTAAACCTCAACTGGAAGCACTTACAGATAAATAAAGCAGGTGCCCGAGTTGAAGCTCAAATTCAGTAACGTTTTAATCAGCCCTAAACATTAGTGAGCACGGTCGAGGCTGGCCAAGTATGCTTTAACCCTGTCTCTACCGTCGACAATTAGCTGTAATACTCGTGGGAGGTGTTTGCATCCATGAGTTTCTCCAGCGCGATCCCCTTGTAGTTCCTGTGACCAGGAGGCTGCTTTCTCCTCACCTGCTGCCCTGCTCGCTCTCTGACCCTTTACACAAGAGGCATGTGAACAGGCATAGAAGCCCTGCCCGTTTGGCCTCGCACCACAAACTAGCGGTATCAAACGTCTTCCCGCCCTTTCCCCACTATGATGGACAGCTTCGTCCATCATAGTGGCATCTTCGTGGATAACTATGCAGGGCTCATTCTGGCACGAGGCTCCTGTCACAAAAATTAAACCTCAACAGCACTTAGAGATATAAATAAAGCAGGTGCCCGAGTTGAGGCTCAAATTCAGTAACGTTTTAATCAGCCCAAAACATTAGTGAGCACGGCCGAGCACGGCCAAGTGTGCTTTAACCCCATCTTTGCCATCGAAAATTAGCTGTAATACTCGAGGGTGGTGTTTGCATTCATGAGTTTCTCGAGCGTGATCCCCGTGTAGTTCCTGTGGCCAGAAGGCTGCTTTCTCCTCACCTGCTGCCCTGCTCGCTCTCTGACCCTTTAAACACAAGAGGCATGTGAACATGCATAGAAGCCCCGCATCACACACTAGCGGTATCAAACGTCTTCTCGGCCTTTCCCAACTATGATGGACAGCTCACTCAAGGGACCTCGTCGCCTTTTGGCGCGGTGGCAAAGTTACAGGCACACATGGTCATTGGAGGCAAATCTTCTGGCCCTTTACGCAGCTACAATGTAGGAAAAGCACAATGCATTTACCCAACGAGGAAGCACTTACTGGATTAGCCAGTACTCCAGTTGAGTAGAGGTATTGCACAAAACGGTGGCATCTTCTTGGATGACCATGCAGGGCAGGATTCATTCTGGCACGAGGCTCCTGTCATATAAATTAAACCTCAACAGCACTTACAGATATAAATAAAGCAGGTGCCCGAGTTGAGGCTCAAATTCAGTAACGTTTTAATCAGCCCAAAACATTAGTGAGCACGGTCGAGGCTGGCCAAGTGTGCATTAATACCGTCTCTGCCATCGAAAATTAGCTGTAATACTCGAGGGTGGTGTTTGCATCCATGAGTTTCTCAAGCGTGATCCCCGTGTAGTTCCTGTGGCCAGGAGGCTGCTTTCTCCTCACCCGCTGCCCTGCTCGCTCTCTGACCCTTTATACACAAGAGGCATGTGAACATGCATAGAAGCCCCGCACCACACACTAGGGGTATCAAATGTCTTCCTGCCCTTTCCCAACTATGATGGACAGCTCACTCAAGGGACCTCGTCGCCTTTTGGCGCGGTGGCAAAGTTACAGGCACACATAGGTCACTGGAGGCAAATCTTCTGGCCCTTTACGCAGCTACAGTGTAGGAAAAGCACTATACATTTACCCAACGAGGTAGTACTTACTGGATTAGCCAGTACTCCAGTTGAGTAGAGGTATTGCACAAAACGGTGGCATCTTCTTGGATGACCATGCAGGGCAGGATCCTGTCACAAAAATGAAACCTCAACAGCACTTACAGATATAAATAAAGCAGGTGCCCGAGTTGAGGCTCAAATTCAGTAACGTTTTAATCAGCCCAAAACATTAGTGAGCACGGTCGAGGCTGGCCAAGTGTGCTTTAACCCCATCTCTGCCATCGAAAATTATCTGTAATACTCGAGGGAGGTGTTTGCATCCATGAGTTTCTCGAGCGTGATCCCCGTGTAGTTCCTGTGGCCATGAGGCTGCTGTCTCCTCACCTGCTGCCCTGCTCGCTCTCTGACCCTTTATACACAAGAGGCATGTGCAGACGCATAGAAGCCCCCCACCGCACACTAGCGGTATCAAACGTATTGCCGCCCTTTCCCAACTATGATGGACAGCTCACTCAAGGGACCTCGGCGCCTTTTGGCGCGGTGGCAAAGTTACAGGCACACATGGTCACTGGAGACAAAGCTTCTGGCCCTTTACGCAGCTGCAGTGTAGAAAAAGCACTATACATTTACCCAACGAGATAGCACTTACTGATTAGCCAGTAGAAAGTACTCCAGTTGAGTAAAGTGCAAATCGCAGATTTTTTTGCAAATTCGCGGACCGCAGATCCGCAAAATTTGCCCATACTTAATCTATACATAAACATGCGTTGGACGTCTATAATCTGGTAAATGATTTGTAATTAGATACACTTTTTATGAAAGAAACCTAGTTAGGCAAGAACTCCTGCCCAGAATTTCAGATTGGGCTAGCTGAGAATTATGCTTGCATCCGCATAGACAGTGTTAGCAAACATGGTGACTAACCCTGGGCGAAGCACTACGCTCCGCTCGCGGAGTTTGCGAAGTTTTTGCAAATTCGCACTACGCGAGCGGCACGTAGCACAGTGCGAACATGCGTAGTGCAGCGTAGCGTAGTGCAGCGCTAATTTTTTGCTTGTTCGCGGTCCTGAACGTCATGTTCGCGACCGCGAGCAAGCAAAATGACATCCCGGCGAGATTCTCAACGCGAGGAGGTCAGGTTTCTCATTGTTAGTGGTTGCGCATGCTCGCGACCACTCTCAATGAGAAACTACCTGTTCGCGTTGAGAAAGCTGCCGCTCGAGTAATAATCTACTCGAGCAGCAGAAAACTACAGCTCGCACTGTGCAAGATGCCGTTTTCAATGCTTGCACAGTGCCGGATGCTTGTCCGCACTGTGCAATCATTGAAAACGCATCTTGCACAGTGCGAGCATGCTACTACGCAGCTCGCGTAGTGCTACGTGAAGTTTGCGTAGTGCGAAGTGCACTTCGCGTAGCTTCGCGTAGCGCTACTTCGCGAACTTCGCCCACCCATAATGGTGACAGTTAAGCCACAGCAATTAGAAAAAGCTTAAATGCTTCTCCTTTCAGGTCGATGACCTTGGGGGCTCTAATGCACTGGGGGCCTCATTCATGAGGCCTTGCGTCACTTTACGCCGGGTCGTAGAAGTGACACAGTGATATCTATAAGATTTCACTGCGCCACTTCTAGGATGCAAATGCGTCAATATCTTACGCCTGCCTCACAGCAGGCGTAAGACTGACGCAGGCCCTTTCACATTGGGCTTGCCCCATGTGAAAGGACGCATTGCTGGAGTTGCGTCACTTTTGTGACACACTCCAGTAATGCGTCACTTTTGCGCCATACAGATACATCAGAAATACTGACGTATCTGTAACTCCTTGCGCAATGATGCGTCATACTGTAAATATGACGCATCATTGGTGGCGCAAGGAAGGCACAATGAAAAGTGACGCATCGCTGTTTTCACGCAGCGATGCGTCACTTTTCATAAATGAGGCCCTGGGTTACTGCATCTCACCCTCGGCCCACTGTTCTTTTGTGGGGGTCCTATTTGACCATCCCCGGGATATGCAGGAGACTTCATTAACTCGCTTAAACAGGCTTTGGTGCATAAGAGCGTTAATTACACCAATTTTACAGTTTTAGGCGACTTTAACATTCAGGTGCAAAACGTCTTGAGCCATCTGGTCCAATGTTTTATTGACACTTTAGAGGCCTTTAATCTTACAATGATATCCACGGGACACATCCCTAGGGTGGGACATTCTATCTCCGAAAGACTTAGGAAAGTGATTTGGTCAATCTCTAGACACATGTGTCTAGAGAGTGACAGCACTAACCTGCATCAACCTTGGTGAAACACTTGGCAAAAAATCAAGTAAGCATTCAAAGTGAACTGCATTTACCATAATGCTATGCGGTTAACTTGCTGAGAGGAGACGCAGTGTGCTCCCATCCCCCTTCTGTTTGAAAAGGCTCACTTGAGCCATTGAGCTGACGAGCTTTAAGACATGGACCTGTGCGCCAGAGAGAGGTACTGAGACTTGAGAGGATTGTGGCAGCCTACTCAGCAACCCCAGATAAATCAGTTTTTATCTCTACTGATGAAGGTTAATATCCAGAAACACAGGATTGACAGCACTAACCTGCACTAACCTTGGTGAAACACTTCAGCAAAAATCAAGTAAGCAATCAAAGTGAACTGCATTTACCATAATGCTAAGGGGTGAACTGGACGTGAGATGAAGCAGTGTGCTCCCATCCTCATTATGTTTGAAAGGGCTCTCTTGAGCCATTGAGCTGACGAGCCTTTGGAGATGCACCTGTGCGCCAGAGAGAGGTACTGAGACCTGAAAGGATTGTGGCAGCTTGCTCAGCAACCCAGGATCAATTTAGTTTTTTTATCTCGACTGATGAAGGATACTATCCAGAAACACATTTCTAGAAATTGACAGCACTAACCTGCACCAACCTTGGTGAAACACTTCAGCAAAAAATGAAGTAAGCTTTCAAAGTGAACTGCATTTTCCATAATGCTAAGGGTGAACTTGCTGGGAGGTAAAACAGTGTGCTCCCAACCCCCTTCTGTTTAAAATGTCTCCCTTGAGCCATTGAGGTAATGAGATTTTGAAGAGGCATATGTGTGCCAGAGAGAGGTACTGAGACTCGAGAGGATTGTGAAAGCTTAATCAGCAACCCCAGATAAATGTTGTTTTTTTATCTCTACTGATGAAGGATAATATCCAGAAACACAGGTGCCTATAGATTGACAGCATTAACCTGCACCAACCTTGGTGAAACACTTCATCAAAAAAATCATGTAAGCTTTCAAAGTGAACTGCATTTAACATAATGCTAAGGGGTGAACTGGCTGGGAGGTGAAGCAGTGTGCTCCCATACTCCTTCTGTTTAAAAAACATCACCACCCTTAAATACCTCCCATCCATGACCACTAAAAACCCCTCACTACCCCTAAACTTTACCCACCCTACAACCTCGAATCTCCTTTCTACATCTAAACTCCATCCATCCCTGAATCGTAAAAAGCACTCACCACTTTAAACTTCACCCAATCCTGAACCCTAAAACTTCTTCACCACTCCTAACCTCTCCCCACCACTGAACCTTAAATGCCCTCATCTGTTCTAAACTCTGCACATCCATAAAACCTAAAACCTTTCAACACCCCTACTCTCTACGTACCCCTGAATCCTAAAAACATCCTACCTCCCCTATCCTCCACCTATTTGTGATACCTAAAAATCCCTCATCACTCTTAAACTCCATCCACCCGAACCTTAAAAACCCCTTTCTCTGCCTGAACCCCACCCATCCCTGACCCTTAAAAACCCTCATCATGCCTAAACATTGGCCATCAATGAACCTAAAAATCCCTCACTAGTCCTAAACTCCATCCAAGTTTATTGTATTTTGGATTTTTTCTTCAAAATTATTTTTCCCTTAAAATGTTTCCTATAATTTTCAATTTGTTTGTATTTCCTTAAAATGTTCTTTCCTCAAAATTGTTTTCCCATGATTTGGTTTCCTCCAAAGTGATTTCCCAGTTTTAATTTGTATCTGGGACATCTACAACACACAAAGTCGGGGGCTGCAAGGGTAGCCCCAGGGCCCCCACAACCTCGTCTGTTCATTGCATGCACCCATCCTGGATGCGTAAGACGGCATTTCTCTTGCCTAGCAGGAGCTGGGATTTATTTTCCTCAGCTCCAGCTGTGTGGGAGCAATCTCACTTTCCTTGTACGCAAGAGTGCTAACAGTTTGGGGCTGCAAGGGTAGCCCCAGGGCCCCCACAGCCGCGTCTCTTCATTGCATGCACCCATCCTGGGTGCATAAGCCGGCATTTCTCTTGCCTAGCAGGAGCTGGAATTTATTCTCCTCAGCTTGAGCAGTGTGGGAGCAATCTCGGTTTCCTTGTACGCAAGAGTGCTGACAGGGAAACAAATGTTTGCTCCTACCTGGTGCGAGCATTTTTACAGCTCCGGGAGCAGACAAGTTATCTCTGCCTGCACTCTTGTGGGCAGGGAAATTGTGCCTCGAAGTAGGCTCTCAGGTACACAAGAGATAAGCAGGACCCCGAGGATGGGTTCCCCAGGGCTGTAATCTAGACTGGTGGGGTGCACACCCTCCTACTCTTTCATTATTATGCTGAGTCCCAGGTGATGGGGCTTTCGGAACTGTAATCGACTGTGTGCACCCTTGCCGTTTCATTAATATGCCAGGGTCCGGGGCAGGTGGTCCCCCAGAGTCTTAATTGGGCTGAGGAGGAGGGCCCTAGATTCTAATTTTTTTTATGGCAGGAGGGCCCTGGGAATCCCAGAGCCTTTGTTTTTTTTAAGAAAAGAGGGTGTTCACCCTCCCTCCCCAATTACAATTAACAAAATGGTCCCCATGGGGGAAGTGTAACCCTTGACCTCCACGGCAATAGTGTTAAAAAGAAGAAAAAACTCTCAACTGAGTTCGTTTTTTGTTCTGCGTTTAGTGCATTTATTTTAACAAAACACATCTCGTACTGTAAGAATGGTTTTAAATGGTGCACAGTCTAAATATTGATTCCTAAATTTCGACCTACAGTAATATCGAGTTGGAAATATCGAAAGTGAAAAATATCGAGGTCAAGAATATCGTTGGACAGAATATCGACCTAAAGGTAGGTAAAATTGAATTTTTTTATATCGATGTATGTAATATCGAAGTTAGTAATATCGATATCAAATATATCGATGTTATTAATTTCGATGTTACTAATATCGATATTTGTTTATTGTTATGTATTTTATAATGTATTTTATATGTATTTGATATATGTTTTTTGTTAAGTATTTCATTTGTTTTAAATTATATGTGTACTATTTGTTATATATTAATAATGTTATTTTTAAGTTAATTTTATGTTTTAATACTGGAGCGGGTTGTGGGTTTATAAGGGAATAGGGTGGGAAGTAATTTAATTATAGTAAGTTAATTATTAATTTTTAGTAATTATGAATTAATTTTAATAAATTTTTTGCGTTTAAGTTCTGTAGCAGATTGTGGGTTTATAGGGGAATTGGGTGGGAAGTAATTTAATTGTAATTAAGTTTTTTTTTTATTAGTGTTGATAATTATTTGATTTTTAGTTAATTATTTATTGGTAAATAATTATTTTAATTGATAATTAATTTGTTTAATTGGTAATTAATGTTTGTAATTGGTCATTACATTTTTTAATTGGCAATTAATTTTTTAATTGGTAATCACTTTTTTTAATTGTTAATTCAGATTTTTAATTGTTAATTACTTTTTATTAATTGGAACTTATATTTTATTAATTGGTAATTATTGTTTCATTCAAATATTTTTTGATTTAAAAATAAATGTATTGTTTACTATATTATAATTGTTAATTAGTTTTTAATTATTAATCTGTTTTTTGTTTTGAAAAATATTTTAGTGTTCATTATTTATTATTTGGTAACTAATATTTATTAATTAATATGTATTTGTATTTATTGTTAATTTATTGTTAATTAATTATTCAACTGTAATTCTGTTTTTAAATTTGAAAAATATTTTAGTGTTCAATATTTATTATTTGGTAACTAATATTTATAAATTAATATTTATTGGTATTTATTGTTAATTTATTGTTAATTAATTATTCAATTGTATTTATGTGTTTAATAATTATTAATGGGTATTTGCAAATGATGTAGAGTTATTTCAAAATTAAATTAAATAAATATTTTATTTACAACAATTATTTATAAGTATGTTATATTTAAATTCTACGCTATCCAACACTTTCCCTACTGTTGCACTCTCTGGAGTTGGAATAGTAATTTTTACCCCTACGCTATCCAACGCTTTCCCTACTGTTGCCCTCACTGCAGTGGGAATAGTAATTTTTACCCCTATGCTATCCAACGCTTTCCCTACTGTTGCACTCACTGGAGTGGGAATAGTAATTTTTACCCCTACACTATCCAATGCTTTCCCTACTGTTGCATTCTCTGGAGTTAGAATAGTAATTTTTACCCCTACGCTATCCAACGCTTTCCCTACTGTTGTGTTGGATAGCGTAGGGGTAAAAATTACTGTTCCCACTCCAGAGAGTGCATTAGTAGGGAAAGAGCTGCATAGCTTAGGGATAAAAATTACTATTCCCACTCCGGTGAGTGCAACAGTAGGGAAAGTGTTGGATAGCGTAGGGGTAAAAATTACTATTCCCACTCCAGAGAGTGCAACAGTAGGGAAAGCGTTGGATAGCGTAGGGGTAAAAATTACTATTCCCACTCCAGTGAGTGCAACAGTAGGGAAAGTGTTGGATAGCGTAGGGGTAAAAATTACTATTCCCACTCCAGAGAGTGCAACAGTAGGGAAATCGTTGGATAGCGTAGGGGTAAACATTACTATTCCCACTCCAGAGTGTGCAACAGTAGGGAAAGCGTTGGATAGCATAGGGGTAAAAATTACTATTCCCACACCAGTGAGTGCAACAGTAGGGAATGCGTTGGCTAGCGTAGGGGTAAAAATTACTATTCCCACTCCAGAGAGTGCAACAGTAGGGAAAGCGTTGGATAGCGGGAGGGTACAAATTACTATTCCCACTCCAGAGAGTGCAACAGTAGGGAAAGCGTTGGGCAGCGAAGGGGTAAAAATTACTATTCCCACTCCAGAGAGTGCAACAGTAGGGAAAGCGTCGGATAGTGTAGGGGTAAAAATTACTATTCCCACTACAGAGAGGGCAACAGTAGGGAAAGCGTTGGATAGTGGGAGGGTAAAAATTACTATTCCCACTCCAGAGAGTGCAACAGTAGGGAAAGAGTTGGATAGCGTAGGGGTAAAAACTACTATTCCCACTCTTGTGAGCTTAACAGTAGGGAAAGTAAATATTTATTATATTAATAAAAATAAATTAAATATCAATACCAATAAAAAAATATTAAAAGTAATTACCAATTTAATATAATACAATAATTAATCAATTAAAAATACAAATACATATTAATTATTAAAATTCATTACCTATTAATACAAATTAATTACCAATTAACAATTAATGAATTAACAATTAAAAATTAATTACCGGGGGCGTGGCTAGTAGCCGAGCATGATGGCTGCTTAGTGAAGGAGCTCAAGGGAGGACGTAGCCTTCCAAGTCAATCCGGCTAATTATCCGCGACATTACTGCATCCCAGGGGTCTGTGCTGAGGCCCAGGACCGAGCGGCGGCTGTAGGCGCAACTCCGGTCGACATCCAACACCGGGTTCCAGTGCCAGCCGACGGCGAGCTACAACAGCCTACCTCCCACGCAGCGACCGGGGCCTCAATTGCTGGATGAACCCGGTGTAAGACGCGGAGGCAGCAGCTCAGGGCAGACAGTGGCGAGGGCGCCAGAGACACCCCTGGCGACAACGGGAGGAGGCGCGATCCGCGCATACACCAGAGTCTGTGAAACTGCCTGAAGGAACTGAAAAACAGCAAGTGGAGCAGCTGGGGTGCGGTGGGGCCTGGAGACTGGGGCAGAGCCGGGGACTAAATTACTTGAGTACCGCAATAACTGCGAGCCCAGGAGAGCGAAGGCGCATGACCTAAGGGGCACAGAGAGGACGCACACCAACGCTGGTAGGAGGCCACGGAGCATCAGCCCCCCCTGAGTGTCATTCAATACTAAGAACCCCGGCACTGTGGGAGACCCTAAGAACCCACACAGGCTGACACTACACAGCGGGCGCAACGCGCCTTCTCTACAAGCGGGCACATACCTTGGGACGGTGGTGGTGAGCGGAATCGGACGCTCAAGAACACAGTCAGCAACCGGCCCACCCCCTGCGGTACAACAATCCGAAGACCTATTTGAGAACTGGCCGTACTGAGTGAAGAGCCCTAAATACTCTGCGGACCACAAGGCCCATAGACTCGAGAAAGGCGACAGTGGCGATATACCCTGACACCCTCAGGTGACATCATGGCGGGCAGGGGCCCTCGGAATCAAAACACGCAGTCCAGATTAGACAAATATGCTTGTGGGAAAGACTTTCCACCACTGTCTGAGGGACGAAACTCCTCAGGGAAACCTACAGAAGGGGACGGGCCCGAAAAGGTGACGCTATAAGACATAATGGCGGCCCTCACGAAAGTCCAGGCAACAGTGGGGTCGATTTCCACGGATGTATCCCTACTACGGGCGGACTTCCAGAAAATGACGGCCAGAGTCACGGAAGTCGAACAAGTCACCAAAACCTTAGTAACGGACACAGCTGCACTGCAGAAAATGCTGGCTAGGCTTGAAACTGAGAATAAGTTAATGGCGGAGAGTCTAGACGACCAGGAAGGACACTCTCGCAGAAATAACGTCCGAATTCTTGGTATTCCAGAAAGTGAAGGCGTTCCGGCAATGGTTTTATTTGTCGAAGACCTGATCAAGACCAGGTTGCAGCCCAAAGGACTTTCCAAAATTTTCTCTGTGGAGAGGGCCCATAGAGTCCCGGGTGGCAGCCCCAAACCGGGGGCAACCCCCAGACCGGTGCTCGCTCGCCTGTTTAACTTCCGCGACAGGGACGCCATATTACAGACTGCGAGAGTCTCTCCAACGATTCGAATCCAAAACTCCGCGTTCTCCTTCTTTCCGGACTACACAGCAGCAGTCTCACGGCGCAGACGAAGTTTCCTGGAGGTAAAAAAAGCATTGAGGGCGCAGGAGCTGCCCTACTCCATGTCATTCCCTGCAAAGCTTAGAGTGGTGGCGGAGGGCAAGACGTGGTTTTTTGAAACATCAGAGGAGGCGCACGACTGGCTTGAAGGATGGCGACGAGTGGACAGGCCACGCCGTGGTAACAGAAGCCAACTTCGAAGGGACGAGAATGCTGATACAGGTAGCCAAGATCCACGGCAGTCAGATACGGACAGCTTGCAACGGTCGGAAACAGACGATCCTAGCCAGGGCTGAAACTACTGGCAGAACAACAATCTGGTAGCTAGCACCCATGCAGGAACTGATCATGGGCATGCCGCCCTTCGACACTGGACTGACGCAGGCTCGGGAGAGAAGGGAATGCCTTTGCTTTCCCTTGGACTTCTTACCCCCATCAAGCAAGTACACTGTTCAGGTTTGGGATGAAGCACTCTGCTGAGTTGGGGTGGCGGGCGGCTCCAAGTCCGTCAAGCAGGGAGGCAGGGTGGGATAAGGGGTTGGGAAGTTTGGGTTTTGTTTTTCTTTGTTCTAGTTTGCAACTGCACTGATAACCAGGCAAATTACCTTCTGACTAGCGGGTCTCCACGCAGCTCGATTAGGAAATGGACTGGGCTCCTCATCCACCGCATCCATGGCGATACACACCCCAGCTGACCACGCCCAGGGCATGGCCCTGAAGCTCAGGTGACCCCCCTCACGCTGTTAACTTGGAACGTCCATGGGCTAGGAGACAAAATGAAGAGGGGGCTAGTATTGCAGGCCATGAAACGTCAAGCTCCCACATTAGTGCTCTTGTAAGAAACACACCTCACAGGCACGGCATGTAAAGCACTAGATAGATGGGGGTACAAGATGGTGATACACTCCGAGTTCTCGTCAGGCTCCAGAGGAACGGGCATCCTGGTGTGGAGGAACTCTTCCTTCATTGTACTCCAAACCAGGAGAGATGACCAGGGAAGATTTGCAGCACTACAGGGTCAATGGGAAGGCAAGCTTATTAACGTGGTATTAATCTACATCCCCCCAGCACTCCACGCGGTGGCGCTCCCAGCATTGAGTGACTTTATACTTACATTGCCGGAAGGGGACCTCATTATTTGGGGGGACTTCAATGCCACAATGGACGCCAACCTAGACAGATATCCAGTTAGGACACAGACACCCGGAGTCTCCCGCTTGCAGAGCTTCGCGGAGGCGCTGGGGCTCGTTGACGTCTGGAGGCATACCCATCCCACAAAGCGCCAATATACGTTTCACTCCAATGCACACAACAGTCTGTCTAGAATAGACTATTTTATGACATTAGACACCTGCTTGCAGAACATTGAGGGCGTTGCGATTAAACCCAGGGGCATTTCTGACCATTCGCCAGTTGTGTTGACCTTCACTTACCACCATGAGTCCAGTCGAAGAGTTTACCCTATTTACCCCGGGTACTTACAAGTCCCGAAAATTCGAAAAGAACTCCGCAAAACCACAAAATACTTCTTTGCGGAAAATGCTGCATCTGTCAGCTCCCCGTCCACGGTTTGGGAAGCTTATAAGACTGTCATCAGGGGGCAAGCAATAGTATCCATCACAGGGCATAAGCGATAAAAACAGAAAGAGTTAGCAGACTTGGAGATAGCTTTACACGCGGCCAAAATAGAGCACTCGGCGGATCCTACACCTGACACGGCACACGTTTTGCACCTCAGACAACAGCAGTACAGGGACTATCTGCGGAAAGAAACAGTGACTAACCTCACAGCGCCCAAGCATAAGATATATGACGTAGGGGACAAGGCGGGGAAGCTACTGGCTTGGCTGGACAGGCGTGAAAGGGGTACCAGAGGTATTGCCCAA
The DNA here is from genome assembly GCF_964261635.1 of Lissotriton helveticus. Lineage (NCBI taxonomy): Eukaryota > Metazoa > Chordata > Amphibia > Caudata > Salamandridae > Lissotriton > Lissotriton helveticus. The sequence continues at coordinate 285,155,852 of NC_136071.1, forward strand.
ATACAGACTTCAGAGGGACAGAACACGACAGACCCCCGAACCATAGTAAATACATCAGCAGGGCATTTTCGGGAAGTCTATTCATCGACTTCGAAGATATCAGAGGCTGAGGATGCAGCATTCATAGCCAATATAGAAATGCCAAAACTAACGAAGGGGGCCTCTCTGGAACTGGAGGCGGATCTTACAGAGGACGAGTTGCAAGAAGCAATCCATTCGTTGCAGTCAGGCAAGGCACAGGGACCCAACGGGATCCCGATAGAATTATAAAAACAGTTGGCAGAATCCACTAGTCCACATCTACTGAAGATGTACACCGACTGTTGGCCACAATAGTGGCTATCCCAAAGCCCGGTAAGCCCCCGTCCAAGTGCACCTCTTATCGCCCAATATCTCTGCTTAATGCAGAGGCTAACATTTTTGCTAAACTTCTAGCAAACAGACTGATGGCGCACCTCCCACACTTAATTCACCCGGACCAATCCGGCTTCATGTCAAATAGAAACATCGCATTAAACTTCGGGCGCTTGCATGGAGCACTGGCTAAGGCACCATCCTTGACGGAACCGGCAGTTCTTGTATCCTTGGATGTGAGAATGGCATTTGATATGGGGAGTGGAATTACCTTTTTGCGGTCCTTCCACATTTGGGATTTGGCCCTAAATTTTGTGCGTGGATCCACCTCCTTTATACAGGGCCCCTGGCGTATGTCATGGCTAATGGGCGCCTATAAGATGCCATACCGCTGGCGAGAGGGACGCGCCAGGGATGCCCCCTGTCACCGCTCCTATTCGCGTTAGTATTAGAACCCCTTGCGACGTGGATTTGAGGTGCTCTATTATTGAAAGGAGTCAGATGGAAGGAAGGGTGGGAGGACCGTTTTTCCCTATATGCTGATGACATTCTGGTGTACCTTACGGACCCGGGGAATTCCATACCGGTGCTCCTTGAGACATGTGACAACTTTGGTAAGATCTCAGGATACACCATAAACTGGTCCAAGCCGGTATTATATGTACTGAAGGGCCCAACACCGCACCTCCCGGATAATTGCCCACTTGTAGTCGCGCAGGACTCATTCAAATATCTAGGCATACATGTCACGACCGATGCAGCAGACTTTTTTTTCCATAAACCTAGCACCCCCCCCCTAGAGCGCCTAAAAAGGGATTTGGTACATCGGGAGTCCCTTCCCCTGACACTGCTGGGGAAGGCGGCATTGTATAAGATGATAGCCTTGCCCCGGTTTTTGTGCGCCCTAGAAAACACACCGTATCCAGTACTGTTAAAATAAACGAATAGCTGCGCAGGCTTCCACACTCCTCTGGGGCAACAGACCAGCGCGTATAGCACAAACAAAACTGCACAGGAGCTGGTATGATGGAGGAATAGCACTCCCCAACATCCTGCTATACTACTGGGCGGCGCACCTCAAGGTTATTAACCAGTGGATACACGCTCCGCAGAATGACCCAGCATACAAGGCGGATAGGGCTCAGCTAGGAACAGGTACTATGCTCGCAGTCCTGTACAACAAAGGGCAAGCGGTAAAACTGGTGGGCCCAACAAACCACACAGCAATGCTTTGGCACGCAGCGCAGACACGGTTGGGATGGAAAGGGGTCATCACTAAACTTACACCTCTCTGGGACACTAGACAGTTAGGACACCTGAGAAATAGCAAGGTATTCGAGCAATTGGACAACATAGGTATTTCCACGGTGGGGGATCTGTGGGACAGAGGGAATATACTATAATTTGACCAGCTCAGGCAACAATACGAACTAGGCCAGACGGAAGCTTTCAGATACACACATTACTGGCGGTATTGCCGCAGGACACTGAAGTCCCTGAGGCTTCCCCACTGGAAGATCGGTTGCTTACAGACCACATTCCAAAAGGCGCCACGTCATTTACATACCACAAACTAATCAATAACATGCCGGACCCTACAGTCTCACTACAAAATAGATGGGTGACAGACGTGGGAGATATGGATGATACAGAATGGCAGGAGGCCCTGGACTCGCCCAAGGAGATAGGAATCCCAACGAGACTTAGATTAGTACAGCTTAAGATCTTACACCGCACATGCTATCCTAGAACCACTCTACACAAGATGTGTAGGACACAACATCCATATTGTCTCAGAGGGTGCGGGGAGGAGGGATCCTTTTTCCACACACTATGGGAATGTTCGGCAGTAGCGAACTATTGGCGGACGGTGCTGCGAACAATATCACAAGCAATGGGAATGTCACTTCTGCCGGAACCGCGCAGATGTTTACTCAACATGTGGCAACCCAATGATCTTACACGTCCTGGGCAAACATGGGTCACGCTGAGCCTCATGGTAGCGAAACGCAACATAGCGCAGAAATGGGGAGCAGTGGAACTGCCTTCGTTGGCGGTCTGGTACAGAGATATGGATCTTATCATGATGACTGAAAGGACAGTCTACAAAAATCGGAAATGCCCCCAGAAATGGACCAAAATATGGGCAGCGTAGAATATTTGTGAGCCGATACCAGAGACCGAGGAAGATAGTTCAGATGAAGAGTTTGGGGATGGGTGAGGGTCATGTACTAGAGGAACTGCCGAAGGATATAACTGGAGATAGACAGATGGTTGCAGGATTAAATAGTGAAATGTGTCAAAGGTCTTGTAAATTAGCTGAACCATGTGCTTATTTGCTTTTTGTTATTTCTGCCGATGTTTTAAATGAAAACAATAAAAACAGATTTAAAAAAAATATATATTTAATTACCAATTAATTCAAAATAAATACCAATAAATAAATTCAAATATTTAATTAATTACAATTAAGTAACTTCCCACCCTATTCCCCTATAAACCCACAACCGGCTACAGAACTAAAACGCAAAATTAAATTAAAAATAATTAATAATTTCTCAAAATGAATATTTTATTTAATATAATTAAATTACTTCCCATAAATTCGATATTTTTGTTGACTATATTCTGTCCATTCGATATTTTGTTCATTCTGAATTTTAAAGTCGATATTTATGTGTCGATATTTTGAACTCGATATTTTGTGTAGTTACCGTATTGCAAATGCTTGTTCTCTTCTGCACACACAAAACATCAATCCTCATAGTGATGGCTAGGTACAGCTTTAGCGCTGGTGGGGCACAATTGGGTTGCAGATGAAGGCAGTGTGAGTTTCTCTCAGTGGGGCAGTATGGTGTTCAGTGGGGGAGAAGATGTGGCACTCTGCCGATGAGAGAAACTGCAAGGCTCTGATACAAATGGCTTGTGATAGCACTTTTAAGCATATTTGGGACATTCTGCAAATGGCAAAGTTTTCAGATGAATGTTTAGTGTTGATCAATAACAACCGAGCACATGTGTGCTTTGTCAATTTAAATAAATGTGGAAAAATACTAGCTGTAGCGTCGTCTTTTGCTTGTGGCAAAAATAAATGTGGATAAATACAGAAAAAATGCCCAAAAAATAAATATGGATAAATACAGAAGGTAATGGCAAAAAAATAAATACCATGAAACCGGGAGCCCTACTTATAATACAATATTTATACTTTTCTAGAATCAAGGTGCTCCAAAAATGTGATAATGGAGTGAAAGGGATATATAGTGAATGAAAAAGTGCGCTGGAGCTATGTATAAGAATATATAAAAGCGGAGGATGTTTTTAGCTAACACCTGTAATACAAGTGTCGCAATCCACCATCAAATTTTAAAAGAATCCAGTCCACAAATGTTATTGGCGACGTTTTGACCCCCTATGTGTAATGATTTAGAGCAAGGTCATCATCAGGATGGGAAATGTATATAGGAGGCAACAAGGGATGAGGCAAAGTGTCCCACAAGTGATGGAGTATAAAACTCTACTTCATGGAGCAAGTGAATTTAGAAAGCACAGGATTGTGACCAGGTATCCCCTAGGACTGATTTGCATATTAGAGAGGAGAGGGGCTGTGCGGACCCCTTCCCAGAGCCTAAATAGGCCCCGGGGACCCCACCCCCAAAGCTGAATGTCCTAAAAAAGGTGAGAGGCCGCGTGCCCCCAGTCCGAATAAGCATAAAGGCAAATGTGGGCTATCCCAGAACCCCACCTTATCATTTGACCTCTGAGACACTTGCAGAACTAACACCAGTAATTGATGAAATGTTACAAAAAGGAATATTGAAGGAATTTTTGGGAACTCCATGTACCTCTCCAATCATGGGCTTACAGAAGCCCAATGGAAAATTCAGGATAGTGCAGGATTTGAGGAAAATTAATGAGACTACGGTCCCTTGTTGTCATGTGGTACTGAATCCAGATACCATATTATGGCAAATTCACTTTACTGCAGAATGGTTTATTATCATTGATATCTGACAGGTTCTATACTCTTACACTAGAAGGGTCCGTTTTTGTTTTCTTTCATGGTTCAGCAGAAGACATTAGCATGGTGTTGTGTCGCACAAGGGTATTAAGAGAGTCTTTACATATTCAATCAGATGTTAAAGAAAAATTCTGAGATCTTGCAAATGCCATTCAAATCTACCCTTTTACAATACATAGATGACTTACTCATGGCATCACGAGAAGCCTGTAAACAAGACACTATTTCTCTATTGAATCAGCTGGCTGAAAATGGACACAGAGGGCCTCCTTTATGAGTTTTTGCTTTAGGGCAGCACCGCAGGCCTTCCTGCTGCACTGCCCAATGGTAAAGGAAAAGAGCAGGAATTCACCATATCTATCAGATATGGAGCATTACTGTCCTTTTCCCCTGCACTGGCACACAATGGACTGCCATGCTCCAATGCAGGCACCTTTGCACCATGGAGCAAGGGTGCCTGCATTGTGAGGATGATTATTTTTGTTCAGGAAGGGAAACCTTCCTGCACAAAAGCAATGACAAGAGGCTTTTTCCTCTTTCTATGTGCGCTGCATGATGGGGAGGTGTAAGGTTTTGGAGCATGCTCGGGGTTACTATTTCTCATAAATCTTGGGCAGTGTCAAAAAGCCGTGGATGTTGCTGGGACAGCGGCCAGCAACACCCATTGCACAGCACTTTAACACAGAAAACTGCATTACAGGGAACAATATTTACAAGGCAGCATTAAGCCAATAAATGTACCTTAGTGCTGTCTGGTAAATATGGAGCAGGCTCCCGCACCACTGGAGCGACACAAAATATGACGCACTAGCAGTGCAAGGGGCTTATAAATAAGCCCCAAAGTGTCTCCAGTGAAACTGCAGTAAAGTCTAAATGAAGTTCAATATCTGGGAAGGGAGCTAGGAAAGTGTCCACAGAAAGATTCGAAGCAATCTTGCAGATGAACACACCATAAACTCTAAAGGAAGTCAGGATGTTTTGGGAATGGTTGGCTACTGTAGACAGTGGCTACCAAAACTTCTCCCTAATGGCAAAACCTCTACTGAGGCTGACAAATATAGATGTGTCTGATCCGGATCCATGGGACAAAGAATGTATAAAAGCGTTCCTATAGTTGAAAGAAAAATTGTGTTGTTTCCTGGCACTAGGAATGAGTGAGAACATAGTGCTGGGATACCCATTAACTGGTATGGTCCCACACTCTGTGGAGCTGCTGATAACTAGTATGAATACTCAATATATGACCTACAACCAATTGGCACATTATAAGCATAACTACTTTCTTCAGAAAACATAACATTGAAAAGATGTATGGGATTGAATTCTTCAACACTGTTACCTGTAAATGATGTTGATTGTGATGAATTTGAACATTACTGCCTATATGTCATGAATATATGCACTAAGCCTCAAAACCAAACATTAAGGATAAACCCCTGATTGAGCCCGATCATATTCTGTTTGTGGATGGCTCATGCTCGAGAAGTAATGATAGCACACTGAGAGCAGCATATGCCGTCTGTATTATAAATTATGTTGATGAATCACCATGGCCACCTCAGCACAACTGGCCGAATTGGTTGATCTTACCAGAGCATGCAGTTTCACTACACAAATGAGAGTCACCATCTTTACAGTACGGGTTTGGTGTTGACCATGATTTTGGGCAGTTACGATCCCAAAGGGGATTTCCTATTTCCACAGGTACGCGGATGCGGAATGCAGCCTATGTCAAGGAGTTATTGGATGCTTTACAATGCCAGGAGAGATTGCAGTGGTCAAATATGCAGCACATCAAAGTGGGATCGGGTGCATTGCAATTGGCAACAGATATGCTGATTCAGTGGCTAGGTATTGTGCTTTCTTGGCCTGCACACTCAATGGAGGGGTCACATGTGAGTCCAAGGAAGAGAGTTCATTCACAATGTTGATGACAGTCACTGACACTTGGGGCGCGATGAAAAGGGTACCGGGAAATTTCACTGAAGCAGAAAAAAGTGGTTGGGTAAAGGCAGGTGGTGAGAAAAATGCAAATGACATGGAAGACCAATATTGCCAGACAGCTTGTTATTTCCAATGACACTATGCTACCAAAGATGCAAACATTTGGGTAGTGATGCAGTGGTGATGCTTTCAGACAGAGTTGGTACAACCCTAGATTCCAAATGTTAGCAAATGAAAATTGTCACAGACGCATGATATGTCAACAGATGAATGTTAGGAAAAGAACACACATTATTTTGATACACATGGGAAGATCAGGTGGCTCTTTCAACAGGATGCAGATGGATTGTATTGAGATGCCTACTTACAACAGGCTGAGATATATCCTGGTAATTGTGTGTTTTTCTCAAGATATGTGGAAGCCTACACAACCAGAAGAAACAAAATCTTGACTGTAGCAAAACTGTTATTACATGAACTCATTCCCAGGTTCATTCCCATGTTCACCATGCCAAATTCTCGTGAGGCAGATAGAGGAACTCATTTTAATAATGAGGTCCTGAAGATGATCTGAACATGACCTATAAAGTGAACAAAGATTACATTGCAGCTTTAGACACGAAGCTTCGGGTATAGTAAAACAGTTACACTACACCATCAAGTCTAGATTGGCGAAAATATGTGCTTCAACGTCTCTGAAATGGGAAGATGCATTACCTTTAGTGTTGATGAGCATTTGAAGTACCCCAGACAGAAAAACAGGTTTATTTCCTCATGAGATTCTGTTGGGCAGGACAATGAGATTAACTTCCATTCCTACAAATGCTCTCTTAAATATCACTGACGATATTATCTTGGACTACTGCAAAGGGTTGGCTGATGTGGTTCATTCTGTTTTTCATCAGGCTTCAGATGCAACACAAGATCCTCATCAAGAACAGTGCCATGATGACATTCATGGTGATTAGGTGGTGATCTGAAAGCACCTTTGGAAGACTTATCTTGAACCCAGATGGAAAGGGCCCTTGCAGGTATTTCTGACTACAAATACTGCTGTTAAGTGAGCTTGAATTTTGCTTCTCACCCAAGAAGAGAGTAAGCCATCCAGAACAAGCATCTGTTGTCTTTGATCCTGAACTAAGAGCATTGGTGACTTTTCACCAGTCGAGAGGCTACCTAGACCGGTAGCACCATGGCCAGTTCAACAGCAGGAAGAAGAGAAGGGTGAAGATCGAGAAGCAGAAAGACAAGTTCAAGATCCTGAATTCATGCAGAGTGCTGTTGGGATCTCTAACGAAGGAGAAGAAGAGACTGACACACAGAGCAAAAGTGTGGTTGAGCCTGTGTCTGCCCAAGAGGAAGATTTAGGTGAAGGAACCTGTACTGGATTTAGAACGATAAATAGACAAACTGAATGGCCACAAAACTATCAGACTGAAAATCCACAAAGAAGTGCTTCAATAGTATGAATTCCTGAGGCAACATCTAAAGAAACTGAACGTAGCAACAAAAGTTGGTCTGACCCAAATCAACAAAGACCGAAAAGATCCAAAAGATCACTGGTGTCTTGTCACAGGCATTTCGCACCTGAATGGTCATACTATATGAATGCTGCTTTGAATGCCACATTGGAAGATTTGTGCAATGTCAATCCTGAACAGTTTGAACATCTTTGAGATCAACTAAAGAACCTATTGGTAAAAGAACTTTGCAAAATAAGAAAAATCAAGTCCACTCAATAAGAAAGAACATTTACAAGCTTGTGCCATTAGACATTTATTGTTCTCGTTTTTTATTTTACAAAAGATCAACTCAGGTCCGAGTCTGCTGTATGAGAATAGTGATAACATTTTACAAGAACGTTGAGTAGGGTTGCAGATTGTCTATTTAGAAGAAAAATAAATCTAATTAGAAGATGCTTGTAATAAAATTCACTGCAAGCTGTGGGATTCAAGTGTATTATGTCTGACTCAAAGAGAATGTTTTGCATTAGAAATTAGTCTAAATATATCATGAGTTCAGTTTTCGTAATAACAGTAATAGTAATCAGCATGATATTAACAGAGTTCTACTTGACTACAGAGTCAAAACACACAGTAAGGAAAGCCACTACTCCATACACATATATCAGTAAAGAAGGGATCTTTAAGAACACTTTCACTAATGTTTATTCTAGGTTAGTCTCTGCTAGGCTAGTGCTCAGCAGAGCTACCAAATCATACTCATCATTGGCACTCGCTTTGGCAGATTAATTAAGAAGCCATTGCAGACTGTCCTGCTGTCACCATAGTGAATGAGTGATAACAGTGAGCTAGCGCTTTCTCTGTGACTTTGTTTATGTAGCTTGTACTGTTTCAAGCTAACAGCAATGTATAGTAGGAATCTATACAATACAAAAAGGAGATCTGATGTGGTCCATCAAGGGGGTTGAACTTGAGATTGAAAAATAAGAATAGATTCAAAGATCATTCACTTCAATACAACACTTCCAAATGTAGCTTTTTTAAAGGAAATTTTGGAATAGATAGTTGATAGACTGTGTTTGCCTGTCATAATAATTTTGTGTCGATTAATTGAATTACTGATCTGATTTCTTTAATCCTATTGATTTCTTATATCAGCACCCAAGGGCAAGAAGAAGGAAGTTGATGAAGGTCTGGGAGAAGCTGGTCAGGAGGTGCCGACCATCAGAACCAATTCCGAATGCTCTGCTAACCCCAGGAAGTCCTATTATTCATTTATTATTTTCTTAATGTTTGGTTTTAATATGTTTGTTGTGGGTTTAGGGTAACATCTTGAGGTATATTGGGATGTTGTTTGCTGGGTTCCAGGATGAGAGTTGTTGCCTGGAGGCTGCTGTTGCTTTTGAGAAATAAAGTTTCTATGACACCCTTACCTGCTGTCTTCCTTCCATGGCAATGAGGACAGGGCACAAACCCACTCATGCAAAGCACAATGGATTACATTTTTGTTTCATTCCTGTTATCCCTGCATAATCTTTTTTTCCCTTATAATAGATGGTTTTATTTTTGGTAGCTGACTTTTTCCAGTCTCTAGTCTCTAGTTCACTAAGTTACTTCTGCTCTGTTGGTAATCTAGTCTTTCCCTCTCTCCTATATATATCTTGTGATACTGTAAGAGTAAGACTAAGAATAACACATTTATTTGGTACTCTACTGTCTACCATGAATATTGCATGCCCAAGTAAGCTAGTGATATAAATAATATTCACCATGTAAAGGGATTAATGGGTGAAAGGATGGCTGGAAGAATAGGTGGATATTGAATGGGTGGATAATGGATTGGAAATTTTGGCGAAAGACTAAATGAGAGAAAGTAAAGCTAAATCATGGTAGTTATGGGTGAATTAGAAAAGGATGAATGAATATTTGGATTATTTTGATGAATAAGCAAGGCAGCTCTCCTTGTGGGGAGGGGCATTCTGCTTACCTACTTCGCCTACTTTGTTTATGTAGGGTTATCAAAGCCATGGCTCAAAGTTTGGGGTATTTTCCATGTTTTGTTCTACTCCCTTGAATCACTGTATTTGTTAGTTGAGCCAGATGTATCCCACCTATCATTCATCACCCTCCTCCCCGCCCATGGCATTTTGCCACCTATGACCGAAGTGCAGTATGGTTCAATTTGTGATGTCATGTGACTGCAGTAGTGTTGGCTGTGCAGTGGGCATCTGCTTCAGTTAATGCAGCATTTACAATGTTTCCAATGCATTAGAAGCCGAACACACAAGGTGGGTTTCCCTATGCCCAGTCAGTCACATCTTAGTACTTCACTTTTTCCTAGGTTTTTCCATCCCAGCTTACCAGAAAATTGGAAAATCGATTCTTGGCATGTGCCACATTTGATTTTACCACGTGAAGCAAGTGAAGTGATTCCGGAATATATTTAATGGTTTCTTATAACAGATCAATTTTTACACCTCTTCACAAGTTTCCCTTTCTACTTCCATTGACTAGAACAGTAACTGAATAAGCCAAAGATTACAAATCGATGATCAGTGTTATGACCCCTCCATTCCATATCAAAAGCTCTACCCAACCCAACTAATCTCTCTACCCGACCCTGAAGTAGAGTAATTAAGTTTCCTTTTCTTACTTAATGCCCAGCGAATTAATTTGTTGGAAATAATATGTGGTGGTGGACGAGGCTAGTGAGTAAAGTTGAAGTAGGTGCATGAGTTGATGTCAAGTTAAGTGTATGGGATACACTGTGATGAATGTACCAAATAAAATCTATGTAGCCTGCTCCTTTCTCTGTAGTGCATTCCATCATGTTCTCCAACGTCTACTTATGGCAGAAAGGATAATACAAATATCTGCATTTCATCTGTGAGATGTAATATCTTATTTATTATTCAGTTGGCTCTTTGGAGTCAGGGTAGAAAGAGAAATGCATTTGCAAAAGGATGGGGCTTTTGTAATTAAAAATAGATAATTGTCAACTACAGCTGCCCGACCTGCAGACAGCAGCAAAATACCCAATGCGCTGGTTAGAAATGAGCATGGCTCCATTATTTTATTTCAACACACAACTTGTACTCCATAGTGCATAACGCCGTGCTCATTAATGAGAGATAATTCATTTTTCTACTCAAAGTGCCTGTTCATAGTTACTTGATAAGCCTTTAGAAGAAAACAGAATTCTAATCACTGTTTTTTTAATCCAGTGTTATTCAGCCTTAATACTTTTCTGCCACACAGTCCATGCTTTTTATGAAAGGCATGTGTGGGTAAAACAAAATTGCCTTTCGAACTTCTAATCATAATCACTTTCCAATGGTCCTAGGGGACCAGCAATGTACTACTGCTATGCCACCCACACATTTGAAACAATTGTTTGCACAGAGCATTATATACAATTTGTCTTTTTATTTTTTGTTTTTCTTAATATAGCTACTCCTGCTTGTCTACCCGAAGAACCCAACAGGCAGGAGATAGTGACCCATCTGTGGTCGCATAGGCTGTAGCATATAGAGAAAGAATTCAGTGGGCTGATGGTCCTGGAAGAGAAGGAGGAGGAAATAAAGGCCTCTCTGCTAGACCCCAGTGCAGCTGGTTCCTCTCAGTCTCCAGCCTCTCGGCCATTCCATTGTCGGTGCCGACGCCTGCCAACTGCTCAACTCCTCCCACACTGACAACAGGCCATTGCTGCACCACATCCTGCAGTGGCTGGACACTATTGAGGGCTGGCTCACCACAATGGAGCAGAGCCTGGACCAGTTCCGGACTGAAATCCTTAATGCCCTCTACTAGCCCTTTTAAAAAAAAGTTGTTTTGGTGGTAGGGACTTGTTGTGTCTGGGTAGAGAGGGTGGGAAGGGAGTTGGGACTGGGTTTGACTTTCTTTGGACATTTGGGACATTGGGACTTGGGTCAGTTCATTTGGGGAGAGGGTTGGGCATGTTGTGTGGGTGGAGTGGGTGGGTATCTTTGTAAAAGCAAGGAGAGTTTATAGTTGTGAGATCCAACTGTAGGATTGATCCCCAGAATGAATATGCATCATAGGCAACTAACTGGAAATAAAAAGACTGAGTTAGTGGGTTATATCAAAGCTTAAGAAAGAATTGACACCAGAGTACTACACATGGATGGCCCAACAAGAATTCCTGGTAGTGATACAATAAAAATAATAATTTGGCTAATGGGGAGCTGATAGTAACTTAGTCAAGAAATCCTCAAGTCATAAAAAATGGACCCAAAGTCCGGAGTGAACAAGCATAGGCATTTACGGTTGAGCAACACAAGGCCTGAATGATGCTGATGACTGATGTTCTGTGTTCTAAATCTAAAATAGGGATAACTTTTCATGCACTGGTGGGTAAATGGGGCCAGTGTGGGCTATTGCTTAGAAGATCCTTCAGTAAGTTGGTGTTGCTTTCACCACATCATCTTCACCAAGTGTGTGATCCATTGATGGTGTAAATTAAGCCACACCTCAATAAATCACAAAGCCCGGGGGAACAGGGTTAGGGGTTCGATGAATGGATGGGAAAGGGAATTTGGGTAAAGGTTTGACAAACACAAACACTACACAAGGGCAACATTTATCTGGGCAATGAGCAGCACATCATTCGTCATCAATCTGTTGCGGAAGGAAACGAAGGAATGAGTTTGACAGAGTACAATTAAATGCATTCAAACTTTCCTATGGCCCCCGATATCCAACTTATTTAATATCTAAATGATCGGTCTTCTAGGGTGGGACTGAAGTAAACCCACTCACCTAGTTCTCCAAATATGATTGTTAAAATAAAAATAAAATGATACTCTATTGCAAAATTAGGTGGTCCAACTGCATTCTCCTTGGTGCCTGTCTGGACTGGTCCAGTAGGTAGGCAGGAGTGTTGAGCTCATCTTTCACCATTCGTTCATGCAGGAGACTAGATTTAGAAGGCCTGCAGATTTTAAAACAAACTGGATTTTAGGGTCAAGGAAAAGGACAGAAGAAAGGAAAGTTTCACGAGAAGCGTGTCAAGAAGACTCAGATGCAGAGCAAAACAAAAACAAGAGGCGGATTCAGAGTTTCACTCTTGACACAAGCCCATCACTCTCACACAGCAGCATTTCACAAAACACACCTCTTTCCATTCAACGTAGCTGAGTACTAAGCTTCGGTCTCTTGGTTTACCTTTGAACTTAAGTCAATAGCTTCTTGCTTCTAGCTGTTGATTAGGTAGACATGCAGCTCCCAGGCCGAGTTCTTCCGTCATCCTCCTGACTCCGAGTAACTCCGTCCCAGACCAGTCATCTAGACCTGAGCAAGATAGACGTGTAGTGCACTGCTGTAGCATTGACAAACAAGAAGAGAAACATAATTACAGAATTTTGCGTATGTTTTTGTTTGTTAACTAAAGTGACTGTTCTGGTCTCTGAAGAACCAGAAAAAAAGAAGAGGACCCTGCAATTAAATCTGTCTAAGTGTGAAAGGGCCAATCTCATCCAGGGAAATAAAATGATCGCCTATCACTAAGGCCCCAAACATTGGAAATAAATCATGTCAAGAAAGTTCCTGCTTTACAGTTCAACACATCCTCCCTCACTGTCAGCCACCACATAAATCATCACTCACAATCACTCGATAATCAAATCACTTATTAGTGTAATGGTTATTTATCTGTACCTCTCCAAGCACAGTGGTAGATACACTATCTTCCCTTTGATGCAAGCAACAGATTGGAATTTGGCAGTCTTGTAAATCAAATGACTGTCAGGGGCAGCCATCCAAGACGATAAAAAAGACAGAAACATCATAAGTGTAGACCATACAGGTTAATTCATTTTTACTAAGAACATTTGTAAAGGCATTCACCTCCAGGGAACACAATTATCACCCATCACTCAAGCCCCAAACATTGCAAATCAATCATCTGAATACATTTTCCTCATTACAGTTCCGCACATACTCTCCCTCATTTCAGCCACCACATGATGAATGATCAATCATCATTTCTCACACAATCACTCACTCACCATTGCAATAGTTGTAGTTACCTCTTCCAATTCAAGCACAGGTAGTTTAGGCATTATGTTTTCTTAATCTTCTTTGATGCAGGCAATACATTGGAATTTGGTATTGGCAGGAACTCTTGTAAATCAACTATCTTCTGGGGCATACCTGCTAGTGCTAAGTGAAGCATAAAGGGATAGCTAATAGGCATGCAAGGGGGTAGGCATTGTCTCTAATGTCATGAAGGAATTCTGGAGGCTTCTTCAATGCACACTGTTCCAACTGCAATCTGCCAATGTATGTGACTAAAAAATGGTGGACAGCATAAATCTGACACAAAAATAATAATTTCCCACAGGCTACTTTTTTTTGTTGCAAAGATAGAAGTTCAACGAGAAATAATTAAGACGTTCTATAGGGGCAAAAAGCAAAGATGGGCGCGACACTGCTGGCCTCTCCACCGTATCGCCCCTCAGCATTCTGGAATTAGTAGTGCGAGTAGCACAGGAAACCGGAGAGTTCAAAGTGTATCACCTTGGTTGGTGCATATCAGCTCTAGAAAGTTTGGTAATCTCTAGACCCGAGACATGGCCCGGGTTTCGGGATTTATATCCCTCATCAGTAGAGATAAAGTTCAGAGGTGGTGAAGAAAGCCGCCGTAGATCCGTCAAGGGTTTCGTTGCCTGCTCGGCACGCAGGTGCGTTTCCCAAAAAGCCCGTTGGCTTTGGAGGCTCGCAAAAGCCCTTAAGTAAAAAGCAAAGATGTGCGCGACACTGCTGGCCTCTCCACCGGATCGCCCCTCAGCATTCTGGAATTAGTAGAGCGAGTAGCACCGGAAACCGGAGAGTTCAAAGTGTATCACCTTGGTTGGTGCAAATCAGCTCTAGAAAGTTCGGTAATCTCTAGACCCGAGACATGGCCCGGGTTTCGGGATTTATATCCCTCATCAGTAGAGATAAAGTTCAGGGGTGGTGAAGAAAGCCGACGTAGATCCGTCAAGGGCTTCGTTGCCTGCTCGGCACGCAGGTGCATTTCCCAAAAAGCCCGTCGGCTTTGGAGGTTCGCAAAAGCCCTTAAGTAAAAAGCAAAGATGGGCGCGACACTGCTGGCCTCTCGACCGGATCGCCCCTCAGCATTCTGGAATTAGTAATGCGAGTAGCACAGGAAACCAGAGAGTTCAAAGTGTATCACCTTGGTTGGTGCAAATCAGCTCTAGAAAGTTCGGTAATCTCTAGACCCGAGACATGGTTCTATAGGGGCACTGGCATTCTTATTCCCGGAAGTAGAGTTTGTCCTCAAACTAAGGTGGTTCACACAGAAGTTGATCAGCACTTGATTCAATTTCTGACCAATCATCCTCCTCCTGTGCTGTTTCAGGAATGGTGTAATTGTGTGGTATAAAATGTTGGTTCATTTTAATCATAGTCAATCTCTCCTCATTTTGGTCCTTCTTACTCTAACAACTGCACCAGCTACACTGAACACACACTCAGCAGACACATTGGCTTCAGGACAAGCCAGATACTTTATTGCCAGCCTGTTGATCTCTGGCCATTGGTGCATCTTCCCATACCAATACATCAAAGGATTTTGATCTACATAGACCTCTTTTGGATCATCCAGATACTCCTGGAGTATCCCGTGGAAGGTCATTGGTGCTGTCACTTGCTCAACCTGTTTTGCCATTGCCTCTGCATTGGACTTAAGCCCTGCCGATTAAAACCAATGCAATACAGAGGTTGGGTCCGGTTCTTCTGTCTGCTGTTGTTACCAGTGTTCTGGTTGATGGTGTTGTTAACTGCTGTGAGACAAAACTGCCCTCTCTGTGAAAGTTGAAGGCGGTACCCCAGAACTGCAGGGTGCGCTCTAAGTTCCAGACATTCTTCTTCCAGGCCTCCAGCTTGCTCTGCAATCCACCTCTTGTATTTTTAAAAATCTCCTTCAGAAAAAGGAACAAAAGTGAGCTGATTTTTTTAGTACCCTAGATAGGAGTATGGCACAGATATACCTTCTGGACACAATAATGTCATGTTGCAGCCTTGTATCACAAGCCAAGCGAAGGATTAAGCTCTAAACCAAGGCATATGCTTCTGTGTTTTCATTCTCACCTACGGGGGTGAACCTTTCAGACACCTTCTTTACCTTGTTCAGTAGGAGATGCAACAACAGGATAGCCTGGCCCATTGCACTGTCCTCCTCTCTAACTTACTGTGAGGAAACCTCAAAAGGGAGTAGCATCTGTGTCAGGCATTTGACTGGCCACATTTGTCCACATACATGGTCATAGCTTTCCCAACTGCATCTCCTCCTCTTACAATGGCATAGTCATTGATCTGTTTGTACTGCTCAAACAGACGTTGCAACATGTTATAGGTCAAGTTCCAATGTGTTGGCACCTCCTGTACGAGGGCTTTAACTAATGCTCTATTATTATGCTGAATAATACGCAATTGCTTCTGGGTTTTAATAGAATGGCTGAAATGAGTGAAGGTTCTTCTGCAGCTGGTTAGTATGTTGCTATCTATTTTTTATTGTTTGAGAAAGTCTTGCACCTACAGGTTGATGCAACGGGTCAAACACAGGACCCTGAAATCGCCTCCATCTTTAATGGCCTTGACTATGATACTGCCATTGTCCGTGGCAACAAACTCCAATTCTGAGACCTCTGGGTCGCAGCCATTCATACACCTTGCTATTAAATTTCTCCAAGATGTTTAGTGTTGTATGTGATTTCTCTATGGTAAACATGGCCACTGTTGCATGCCACCAAATGCTCTTAAAGCTTTCTTCAGGGCCAAGACTTACAGATATATTTTGCTTTAACCCAGCAAAAGAGATCCAGCAGTGATGCACAAGTAATTAGTTGCCTGACAACTGGTCTTCATGTCTATCATCAGGTGGATTGCTGCAGAGCTTGTCCAACCAAATACAGTGCATCGTGATGGAGCGCTGGCACAGCAACTCTGGAAAAATAGTCCAACTTGGTACCTTCCATTTTGAGCAGATGGCTGTCACAAATTCTAAGAATTCCACTCTTTGAACAAAAGGAAAATGGTGGGGGTCCAGTGATAACATTTTTGCCAGCTTCCCATTGTACAAACATGCAGTTGGGTGGTTCTGCTCATACAGACCCTCCTGCCTAGGCATGACCTCAATAGTAGCCTGGATTTCCTTCTTTTCTGGGACCACTAACACGTGTCTTTCGAGAAGTGGATGGTGGTGGCAGACTCTAGTGCCATTGTGAATCTGCTGCTGCACTTCTGGTGATAGGGCTGCTTTGCATGAAGATGTCACCCTCTTCTTCCTCATCATCACCTTTCACCATGATTGGACTTGTGGCTGATGTTCCCCAGCTATCCTCCCCACCACGACCAGGTTCCGCAACTTTTTAAAGTGTTCCTCCCACTTGATTGTGTGGTGTTTTTTCTACATGGTTCGTTTGGTCAGGCTTCCCTCGATGAACATTCATATTGCAAATGCTGCATACTGCAATGTGCTTCCCCTCTTTGCTAACCGTCAAAAAGACCCAAACTGGGGAGGAGTACTTTTTACTGGGCCAATGCCTGAAGAAGAACTGGAGGTAGGTGGGTGGGCCGTCACTTGCCTTTCTGCTTCTCCTGAGGTAGGGGTTGGTGCAGGTCTCAGCTGAGGCTTTGCCAATATGGGAGCTGGTGTCAGTGCTACATGTGCCACATCCCTCAGAATAGGTTGAATAGCAATGTCAGATACCTCTGTGCCACCTTCCACAATGAATGCCTCATCGTCACCATCCTCCTCATCATCCCCTTCCATAAGTTAAAGTCTTTCAGGAACTTTTATTTCCCCTTGCCTCTTCTGTTGTCTCCTGGACTCTGCCGGGGGCATTTCCATGTCCCTATCATCATCATCAGACGTGGTCCTTGGAGAAGGTGGTGGAGTAGTACCCTTCCTTTTCCTTCATGGTGATCTGGGAGCCAATTATTCTAAAACAGGGGCTACTTGCTCAACCTCCTGTTCTGCTCTAACATCAGGAAAATGCACTATTGCTGGATGTGGCTGCAGTCCACTTAGCTTTGTTTCCTTTGATTGTGTGCTACTTTGAGAAAGAGACATATACAATTCAACATCACTTCTCATTGGTGTTGACATGATTGTGGAGGCTCCCTCACTGACATAGTCCTGGGCTTGGGTTGGGATGCTGCTGTTGATGCAGGAATTCTGCTCCCAGCTTGCTCCCTGGAGGCCAGTACAGCAGGCACAAGTTTGCAGAACAAATGCATGCCTATGGCAAAAGCATATAGGCTGGCCACACAAAATAGCCACCATCCACATGGTCACAACAAAAACACTGAGCAAGAACACATGCAGGCCTCTGGCAAAAGCACACTGAATGGCTTCATAAAAGGTCCACCAGCCACATGGTTACAGCAACAACAACAACCAGCAAGGAGTCATGGCCACAGCAAAGAACAGACACAGGCCTAAGACAAAAGCACGCTAGATGGCTATAAAAAATGGCCTCCAGCCACTTGGTTACAACAACAACCAGCAAAGAGGCATGGCCACAACACTAAGCAAGAAAGCATGGGGAACAAAGAACACAAGCAGGTCTTTGGTAAATGCACACTGGCTGGCTACACAAACTGGCTGCCAGCCACACGGTCACTGCAACAACAATAACCAGCAAGGAGGCATTGGTCAACAACAACAAAGAACACATTCAGACCTATAGCAAAAGTACACTGGATAGCTATACAAAATGGCCACCTGCCACATTGTCACAACAACAACAATAACCAGCAAGGAGGCATGGCCACAACAAAGAACACATGCAGGCCTATGGCAAAAGCACACTGGATGGCTATACAAAATGGCCACCAGCCACATAATCAGAACAACAAGACTGAGCAAGAAAGCATGGGTGGCTGTCTGCACAAAATAGCTGCCAGCCACATGGTCACAACAACAACACTGAGCAAGAAAGCATGGGGAACAAAGAACACAGGCAGGCCTATGGCAAAAGCACACTGGCTGGCTACACAAACTGGCTGCCATCCACATGGTCACTGCAACAACAATAACCAGCAAGGAGGCATTGGTTACATCAAAGAACACATGCAGGCCTATAGCAAAGTACACTGGATAGCTATACAAAATGGCCACCTGCCACATTGTCACAACAACAATAACCAGAAAGGAGGCATGGCCACCACAAAGAACACATGTAGTCCTTTGGCAAAAGCACACTGGCTGGCTGTACAAAATGGCCACCAGCCACATGGTCAAACAACACCGAGCAGCAGACATGGAAAACAAAGAACACAGACAGGCCTATGGTCACTGACACAACACCCTTCTACACCAGTTTTTCAACTTACTTGTGAAATCTAAATCCAGTGGTATACCTGAAGGAGACAAGGAGAGTGAGTCTTTCCAGCTCCAAATCCTAATGAAAAGTGACTAGGAGATGATGGACAAAACACTGGGAGGAGCCTGCTGGACAGGAAGTTGCAGTCTCTGGGGAATCTCCTTCCTGTTTGAAACAACATTTTTTAAAATGGCTTCTCGCACAAAAAAACAATTCCAATGGTGAGCTGGAGAAGAAAATCCACTTGAAAAGCTTCTCAGCTGCATCTCGAGCACAGAAGCTGCTCAAGCACTCCATTTGTGATCTCGAACTGTAGTACATTGACCGTCGTGGTTGGAAGCCGTGCGAGGGAGCACGAAGTCTCGCACACGCTCGCGATCGGCCCGAGAGTATTGTGGCGCTTGCAACTGAGTGCCATAACAAATGTTGAGTATGGGAACGGTGGAATTTAAGAACTCCGCGCTCCTCTGTGGAGTTTTGTGCCTGGGCCTAATTCTAATGTCAATAATAATAGGACTTTGTATAACATTTCTTTATGCCTTGTTTTCAGGCTGTAAATTTTTATTGTGCAAAAGAAGGGAAAGGATACAAAGGAAATTATAAGAAAAATATTTGGAACTGATGGGCATTATAAATGATGGATACATGAATTCCTTGAGATTTAGAGGTCAGAAAAGGAAAAGGCAAGACTCAACGGACGATGAAGGTGCCCTTTAAGATGTACTCACCTGGGAAACAAATTTGTGTGAAGGTTAAAAAGAACCATCAGACAGAGGAATTGATAAAGTAGAAGATTTAGAGCAAAATAACCACACATTAAAGTTGACATTTACCTAGACTTTAACATGAAGAATGCATATTAAAGTGGAACATAGAGGAAATGTGCCTTGCTTAAATGTGCAAATGGATAGCATTATTTTTGCAGAAAGCTTTGATCTCTATAGTACTTTTCCTAGGCCTGAGTAGGCCTCATTTATTCTTTCTTTCAACCTTTTTCTTTTTACATTAAATAAAATAGATATCTTCTTAGAAAATATTGACTAAGCTGATTTAAACAGTTAAAATTCGTCATTACTGTGAAATATGTTTGTTTAAAAAAATGTACTTCTCTCTTTCCTGATACTATATGATTTCATAGTATGTTAGATTCATTCGTCTACGCTTTGCACAGATTGTTAGAATATAGGATAGTGTATTAAAATCAATTATGTTTAGCAGAAGTTTAATTCTCATGATCTTACCAGAAAACCGTGAATAGAGAATGTTTAATTCATAGAATAGTCTGTTGACACATATTAGAGCAATGAACAGCTAACAGAGGAGGTTTGCAGAGGTTCTCATGAGAACCTCACTAGCATGTAACAAGCATATGAATGCTTAGCAACATTTTTACATACCATCATGTCATCCTGCCAGATTACCATGGTAATTAAAGGGAGAGGTGACAGACCATCAAAAGATTTGCTCCTATTGTTTTGAGATGATTTCACCAGCAGAACTATAGACATATGTTTTTAGGTTTGTAATAATATGTATTCCTAGCTAGAGAGGCAAACTTCTTTTTCCCCTGCTATACCCTGAGCACTTAAACATGTTTTTCTTTCCTTTACATGATTGCTGTGAGGTGCTGCTGATGATGGTAGCTGTTGCCTGACATTATTTTGGGTGACTACCTCTTTTTGAATGCCATTAGCTACTGCTGTGACTATTTTTCTTGACCTGATTTCGACAATTGCCACTGCGACTGTAAGATAGTCGACTGACTTTCTAGGACTACCCTTTATTGAAAATTTGTCCTCCTATAGAATCTAACTTCAAGCTCCAAAACTCTTACTCTTTTCTGAAGAACTCTTCATGGGTTCTGTCAGACTTAGGGCTCTGTACATTAGATTAGGGATTGTTTATTTTACGGAACACACTGTCCCTTAATTGTTGTCTTCCTAATATCATTTTATTTGATATTTTTGTAAACAAATTTATCTTGAATGATTACATAAAAAAATGATAAACCAATAAGAAACGTTTTAACGAGAAATGAAGGTTTTGAAAACCTTACCAAACTTTTCATCATTGACTGCTAAATTTAAAGTAAATGATTATTGTGATTGAGATGATTTGATTCAATACGCCATTCTAAAATGGTGTCAAAGATCTATCGACCTGAGGAGAATTGGGGTAGAGGTGGAGATTCCTTAGTTGTAAGTTACGGGTTGAACTCATCAATTAAATATTCGCTTTCTATGCTATCAGCAGGCAGTAGTCCAACACAGCAGAGCAAGTAGGAAAGTGGCAGTCCTTCCTGCAGCACAGCAGCTCTTCTTCAAGGCACAATATCTTTGGTTCAAGTTGGGTTTTTCTTTGGTGGTGTGAGGGGTCTGGTACTTACACCCAAGTGTGCCTTTGAAGTGGAGGAGATATCAAAGAGGCCTTTGAAGATCACAAGGTCTGTGCCTTTCCTATCCTGACTCCGGAAATACTGCAGGTAGTATGCAACTCTTTGGTAGGGACAGGCAAAGGCCATATTCAGGTGCAGATGTTGGCTCCTTCCTTCCAATCGACCTCAGGAGGCCCATCAGCCTGGAAATGGGCCATCATAATGTAAATGTGTTGCTCAACTATGAATTTACATTGAAAAAATTAAAGACATGAGGCGTTTGGCAAAACAGGAACAGTTAGTTTAATCAAACTCAGTGGCTGAGAACAGGCAACAGAGTGGGGCGGAAGACTTCCCAAAGCACATTGGTTTCGGATGTCTTTTTATACATTACATGATGCATCATAAAACAATTTGTACATTCATTTGGAGACAGAATTCTGGATCTAGTCACAGAGCCTTAAATCTGGTAATTTGATAAGAAGCACTTATGCGTCTCTACCTTGCGTGGACATATTTTAGGGTCTGTAGCAACCATTTAAGTACTCAGACAACCAATCAAAAACCCATATAGACACTCATGTAGCTACTCACCAACCCAAGCAGCCACTTACACAACAACTGACAGACTGATACAGGCATTCATACAGATTAGTCAGTCACCTTTGTATTAGTAAGACATGTTGAATCACTCACTTATACAGTCAGTAATGCACCTATTAAATCATCCATTCAGACACTTATACACCCACTCATTCTTCAATACACCGTGGCATATATATATATATATATACATATATATATAAAACTTGTTTAAACTTTTTAGAAACACTCAGTCACTGGATGATGTCATCAGTGTTGTCATCAGTGAAGTCGTTTGAGAAGTCATCAGTGATGTCATCAGTGATGTCACTGACCACGCAATGAGTGATGTAATATGTGATGTCATCAGCAGTGCATTGCGGGGCACGAGTTATAGTTAGCTCAACTAACTATAACGGCCAAATTTCTCTGGTTTTGTATGAGTGAAATGTTCAACTAACTATAACGTCCCTGAAACCTGTGGTATTTTCAGTGAATTTCTATGGTTTTTAAATGTAAATTTCTAACTATAACGTCCCTGAGACCTATGTTTTTTTTGTGAATTTCTATGGTTTTTTAAATGATCATTTCTAACTATAACGTCCCTGAAACCTATGTTTTTTTCTGTGAATCCCTAAGGTTTTTGAAATGCTAATTACTAACTATATCTTCCCTGAAACCTATGTTTTTTCAGTGAATTTCGAAGGTTATTTAAATGATAATGTATAACTATGACATAGTAGTTGCGTTTTCAGAGTGGTCCAGAGAGGGGGCTGAGCCTCTAACCAGCGTTTAGAAATTCCACTGCATAGAACTTACAGGAGGTACCAGGAGGGCCTCTTAGCCCCCAAAGTCCCTCAGGAGTCAAGTGGACTTCATCCCCCAACCCCTAATGTGCCAGGAGGCACGTTTGCAGAGTGGTGGAGAAAGGGGGTGTGGCTCTAAAGACCTCTTAGTAATCTCAATGTGTGGGACTTACTGGAGGTAACAGGAGGGGTAGTCAGCCCCCAAGGACATCTTTGGGGGCTAGCTACCCCTCCTATTATCTCCAGTAAGTCTCACACAACAGGGTTGCTAAGTTTTCATAGCAGGCCACAACCCCTTTGCCCACCACTCTGCAAACAGGTCTCCTGGCACGCTCTTGGTTGGGGGATGAAGTCCCCTTCACTTGTGGGGGTCCTTAGGGGCCAATTAGCCTACTTTTGCCTCCAGTAAGCCCCACACAGTGGGATTGCTGAAAGTTGGACACAGGCCACGCCCCCTTTCTCCACCACTTTGCAAAGACGCCTCCTGGCATGTTCTTGGTTAGGAGATGAAATCACCTTGCCTTATAAGGGTCCCTGGGGGCCAACTAGCCCTTCTGTTATCTCTAGTAAGCCCCACACAGCTGGATTGCTGAGAGTTGTCCAAGGACTCGCCCCCTTATTTACACCACTCTGCAAATGCGCCTCCTGGTGCACTGCTGTTCTGGGATGAAGTACACTTTATTATTGTTGGGCCCTGGAGAACCCATACTCCAGGGCCTGCGCATTTAATTTTTTATTTCAAACAGAAAGGGGGCCCCCTCCCATGGCCGACTTTGGCCTCGGGGACCCCATCCCCTGGGGCATGGCCACATATTGAATTTAAAAAAATATATATTTTTTAGGATGGGGCTGCATGGCCCACCTCCTGAGGCCATTATTTGCCCCAGGGACCCCATTACCCAGGGCTTTGTCTTGTTCTTTTTATTTATTTTTTAACTTAGGGAGGGGTGCCACTATTGGCCCTGGGGACCCCATCCCCCAGGGCCGGCACTCATGTTATAGACCACGGGGGAAGTCGCAATTCCCCTGCGGTCCCACCCGGCTCCCCGCCTCCTGCGGCAGCCGGCAACGCTTTTGGGCAAGGGGAGCTGCTGACATGCAGCTCCCTTTGCCCAAAAGCAATTCTGCTTTGCTTCTTGGAAGCGAGAGCATGTTTCCTGCTTTTGCTTCCAAGAAGAAAAGCAATGTTTGCTATGGCAGGAACCGTGCTTCCACCCTGCCATAGCAAACGGCAACGTCCCAGAGGTGGTCACCCTGGGACATTGCAGGTGCCGGCTCTGGTGGGTGAAGGTTCCAAGGACCATCTAGGGCTCCAGGAGGGGGCATGCACTGCCCCCTCCCACCTGATTACAGCCCCGGTGAGGTGGTGGTCCCCGGGGCCGGGGATCCGCAATGGACCCTTGCATTTTAATCAACAGTGCCCCAGGGAGGTGGTGGTCCCTGGGGCAGTGTGGGGGCCTCGAGTGCCCCCACACTTTGTTTTTTTAAAGTATCCCTGGAAACGTGGCGGTCCCTGGGGCTGAGGGGGGCAGCGTGGCCCCGCATTTAAATTATGTAGCTCCGGGAGGTAGAGGTCCCTGGGGCTTGGGGACCCACAAGGCCACCCTGCCAAAAATAATTTAAAGCCAAAGGGAAGTGGCAGTTCCCGGGCTTGAGGGGCCCGTGAGGCCCCCCGTCCTCAAATAATTAAATTGCCCGGGGAGGTGGCGGTTCCGGAGCAGAGTGGGGGCAGGAGCCCCCACCTTGCATTTTTTTTAAAAGAGCCAGCAGTCCCCGTATTTGTGGGGACCCGCATATATTTTCCTCATTGCCCCCAGGACCTGGCCAACCTCCCCGGGGCACGATGTGGTCCGTAGGCTTAAACTGCCGACTCTAGTGCTTGAAACCAGGGTTCGAGCCTCAAGATCGCGTCCACATCCTGTGATTCTGGGCAAATCACTTAATATCCCCGTGCCTGAATGTGTATTGTAAATACGGTGCTCATGTAAAGCGCTCCAATACCTTCGGGTCGAGTTTGCGCTGTATAAAAATAAAAAAAAATAAAAAAGAAATGAAGAGCTGGACACCGCGCTTTGCTTAAAAAAATAAATTTAGCCGGATTTGCGGACCCAGCATGAATTCAGACGAAAATATTAAAACAAAATGCTTTGTATGGCCCACAGGGACCCCCTGAGAAGGCATTGGGGGTCAGGGTGTTTCTACCCTGCCCCCTTTTCTTGTTTGTTATCATTTTTGTTTCTATTTTCTTGTGTCTCGGTTCTACTGAGTCACAAGATGGCTGCGAACACATTTTGGTTTGGAGAGTTGGCAGCCAATCAGAATGAAGCTCGTGCTCGGGTGGGTTCACGAATCCTCCTCGGCTCTCGGATATCAATATTTGAATTTTTTTTAATTTCTCTAGAACTACTGAATGGATTTACACCATTTAAAAAAAAGGTTGCTTTCTGAACCAAGAAGAGCTAACTCTTTGCCAATTTTGGGTGTAATTCCGTTCAGCAGCTCGGGCTGTAGCCATGTCTAAAATTCCTATGGAAATGAAAATGGAGAAAATGCATGTTGGGAACCCCCTTTATTCTCAACCCCTGCTTGACGTATCACCCCGAAACTTACAAGACAGGTGCTGACCTGAGTGAACCATTAGTTTTGAAAATTTCATGAAGATTAGTCAATTACCGCCAAAGATATGGGCAAAAGAAAAAAATGCTTTTTGAATAGAAACATGGTCCTAACTATAACTACCTACTGGTGACCACCAGTAACTGTAACAGGTAACCTGTTTTTGTGGATATGTATATATCCACCAGTATCCACATATGTAATTGTCCCAGGTAACCTGTTTTTGTGGATATGTATATATATATATATATATATATATATACACACACACACACACCCACACACCCACACACACACACACACACCCACACACACACTCTCACACACACACACACATTGGGGCAATTGTGCAATGGGACAATTACATATGTGGAGGACAGTCTGTGCTAGTGACCATTTAGTCATTGAGCAAGTTGTGTAACATGATTTAACATTGTTACTTGCGATCATTCCATGGATTCTGTATGGCCTTTCACAATATATGTCCAAAGTTATTGATAACTTTTTGTCATACTCTAATACTGTATAACATTGTAAGACACAATATGTATAGTCATTCAAAATTTTGCCAACCAAGGAGCCATCATTTCCAGGATTTACTTCCATCTCTGCCGAGAGGGATGGTTTTGCCCTACTAACATTATGGCATTGCTATATGTATCAGATAATAAATATATGTGTAGAGGTCTAGCATAGTTTATGTCTATACATTCACACTGTCAAAACTACCAAAAATTTATGTTGAGTGTTTTACATTATTCAATTCACAGTCTACCACTTAAAATATGTACCTCTCTAAAATAGAAATTAAATTTCATCAACTCTACCAGTTACACAATGCAGCAGAGTAACCTGACTATTGTCAACTTTAAATGGCGGTAACAGTTAGAAAAGAGCACACATCAAGTCAAGGTGAGTACAATGTACAAGTCCAAATGTTGTGCTCAAGGAGGGAACGGGGCCGGTTACCACGACTCCAATTAGTAGACCATCAGGGGTAGTTTAAACAAGCAAAAAATAATATTATGACAAAAGTGACAGAAGGAGTTATATAGAAACATCTTTAAGGACATAGGATACAGAAGAGCTTGCCCTGAAGAAGTCTCATGTCAATGTACTGACTAGACGAAACACGTGTTGGCTGAATCTGGAATTTGGAAAGAAATGTGAAGAGTATTAAACTTGGATATACATGTGGGAATACTACAATTGAAGAACTGATAGATTTATTACTTTAAGTGTGCTCGGATGAACCCCTGTTTTTAACCTGACTATTGTGACTGTGGTGTGTAACAGCCTACATAATCTTTGCATATGTCCAATATCAGAGTATGTGTGTCAAAATCCAAACATGCACACATGAAGTTGAGGAGCTACATAACTGCTCATGCAGCAATATTTAATTGCAACAAAAAACTTACCTTACCATCAATTAATACATTTAAATTTCCAAAAACAAACATAAGAGGCATTCAAGTAAAGAACCAAAATATGTATTACTAAAATCGAGGTCACAATAAAATACTTAATATTATCTAAACCTACTTTATCTATTCTAATCTGTATGCTACTATATCTAACCTTAATCTTAATCTAATTTAACTATTACTAACACAAAACATAATAAACATCAACCCCCCTACTGACCTTAGTATTCATGAAGGAGACTCAAAACCTAAATGTACAATGGATAAACATAAACTAATTAAACATTTATTACTAAACAAATATAGGTGAATTTTTAATAGCTTTATTTATCTTTTTTGGTTCAGTGGTTTGACATGTATTCTCTTTATTGAAGGTCAAAATTAGTTAAGTCAATTTACAGAAATATCATGAAAAATAATGGTTAGCAGTATATAGTATATAGAAAAGAGCGAGGATTTTAACTAGCGATTAAAATAAGAATTTAGATTTTAATGAACTTCTCATAAAGAGTAGTTCTGGAAAACGCGTCCGAGTCTTCTCCTAAACAGGAATTAGTCACAGCAGTTACTGTATATCTAAAGTCAGTTTTATAAATACCATCAGCAGTAGCTTAGAGTGTAAAGGTAAAAATATATTCACATGCAATTAGCCCACACCAGTTTGATCAGCACAAAAGCATTCAGCGCATCTCTAAGGAAAGGGTGGCGGAAGAGCATCTGAACCCTCTCTAACTAGGAATACTTAAATTAAACACAAAAACGTATGTTTTCATCTTTTTCGGTGTTTTGTCTTCTTGAACCAATGGGTAAAGAATCATCTGATGGTCTGTTGCATCCTTCTACCTTCTCACAGTAACACATGAGAACAGCTAACATTGTCTTCAAGTGGCATACTTAGGGGCATATTATCAAGAACGGCGTTAAAATTAGTGCCGGTTTATCGGCAGAAAACTGCTGCTAAAGTGTCGATAATGGCCTTGATAATATGCCCTGGAGAATTGCAATAGAAGCCCATGTTCGCACCAGAACATGGACTTCTATTGGAATTCTCAAGGGCATATTATCAAGCCCATTATCGCCGCTTTTCTGCCACTAAACCAGCGATAATTTTTAACGCCGTTCTTGATAATATGCCCCTAAGTAAGTTGCAATTGCCTATGTTTGTTAGTTTTACATTGAGTTCCCACAAGAACCTTGCAGCTTACTCTATTATCTATTTACAATGCCACTGCGTGACAATGAACTAGCCTAAAGCAGAAACTTTCTAGTAGTAACTTCTACAGATCTACATCATAAGCTTTACATTTCTTAGCATACTCTTGTTGTTTAATATGCTGTTTGCTATTTATTATGAAGAACAAGTAACAGCTAGAATCTATCCAAATACGATGAGAGCATGTAGCTTAGGAAGGGAAGAAAAAATGTAGCAGACTCAGCATATCCTTCAAGGATGACATGTTTTCTAAGGGTAAAGAGAATGATTTATTTAATATTGCACATGCCAGATTCCGCTAAACACACTTTGCAAGGCAAAAATAAAAGTAATTCAGCTTAATAAATGAATGAATAAGGCCTAGCTTAACATGACAGTGAAAATACAATAGAAATGTATGCTTACTATGAAGAGCAATCAGGCTAAACTTCAGGATTCAGTCTCTTTCAAATCATCAGGTAATTCTTCAATGGTGAATAAAGGAAACACTCAAATTTCACTCCTCCATTTAACAAATCTTTAAACCACATACTAATCATGTGTCTGAAAAGCAACACCATCCGGCGTGCAGTAAATTATGCAATTTAACTTGCACAGCAAATCACTACCTAACACGTTTACAGGACTTGCGTCACAAACAACAGTGATGCTTTTTTTCAAAGGTGCCTATTTGTATGGGTACTTCTTCTGAAATGGAATTTCTGAATTGTTTAATTGAAACTCCCACAACTTTGGATTTTTTTCCCCAAGAGAGGTAGATCTGGAACTTCCACTTTTCTTACTGTGGACCTAGTAGCTGGGGTATCTATAAAAAATTATACTGGGTGACACCATACTTCAGCATCTACGTAGGGATCACTCTGGTCTGCCTCTTAGACTGCGCCAAGTACGCAATCTTTCTACTCTCTCAGACACATCATTGGGAATTATCGGATCCTAAACTTCAAAAAATGGGTATTGCTGTAATACATTTTGCTTCCAATTCTGGAATTGTGGCAGGGAATTTTTAAAAGAGTTTGTGTTCATTTTCTGTAAGCAATTTAATTCACAATGTGGGTTTCGTACATTTTGGCATTCATTTGAACAGGTGGGGTGGGCATCATTAGAGTCTGTCGTAGAACAGACATTTCAGTTTGAGGTGCAGGCACATTTGGCATGTGCATCCCTTTACTATTATACCTGTATTCTCTCTTCCAATTTCCAACCCCTATGACAGACGTGACATTGTACAATCTTTTTCATTGCAGCAATATCCGCTGATGATCCTGTACCCACAGGAACAACTACCTTTAGTCGGATTGAACCCTCCTTGATTTCCCTGAAAACCAACTTATGGTACTGTAACTCCTGGCATATTCCAATGAGGTCCCATAAAAGAAGGACTTTGGACACCTTTCTGAGCCAACTTTGTATATGCCAACATAAATATTTCCTTAATCGTTTTCTGTTTCATGTCCAACTCATAGCTGAAATACATTGTGTATCTCAGAATTTCATCTAATGGCTTGTTCTGCCAACAGGTTGCACTGTGCGCTATGTGTGTGTATATTTCTAGTTTCAGACCCAACACAAACTGTGACACAAAAATCCCCATATCCTTCTCCTCAGGATATTTTTGTCCCCTGTGTTGCTGAAACACTGTAACAATTGTTCATAGTGTTCATGTGCGGTCTCTTTTGGCGCTTGAGTAGTTCTATTAATTTTGAGCCAGTCCAAATCTCTTGGTGGCACTCTGCCCTCCAGAAGAGAAATCACAACCTCATACTTCTCCATCACTACAGGATATGGTGCATATGTTCTAGTCTCCCTCACTGGTTCTTCTTTAAGCCACTGTACTGCAAACTTGCATTCAGCCCACAATTCAGCGGGTGCTACTATGTCAAAAAATGTGTTCAAGTCTGTCCACAATACTATAGAAATGTTAACGAACAGCTCAACTTGTGCATAGCATTGTGCCGGCTTTTCTCTCAATTTGGGATTTTTTTGTAAATGCTGCCAAATCACCACAGCTTAAAATAACATGTACATACATTCCGCTGGCAATTTCTCTAAGTCGACATGCTGTCGTCTCTCCCTCATTTTTCTCATCCTGTTTCCTCACTATGGCTTCCTCCCTCTTTTTCTTCACATGTTTTCCGGCCCATTTTATTTCCAATTTCTCAATTTTCTCTCCATTTACGATGCATCTAACTAGTTCTACAATATGAAAGCGCATCCCGGAAACCCTCATGTTTTCTGGAGCTTAGTCATCAAATTGAACTCTGTAGCTTCTTCTCAGCTGAAATATTTCTTGAGATCAACCTCATATTTCTGAGCTACGTCTGCCAATTTATTATAAACTATTGCTGATCTTCATGTAATTTCTTTACACAAGTAGATCAATTCCTTTCTTTGATATAGTTCAATGTGTTCAAATTCTAGACATCCTCTTATTACTTCTTCCAGTTCGATCTTTAATTTGGCTACATATATTGGTTGCTCCCTTTCTGGGTCTTGTCTTTCCACTAACTCAGTGATGTCTACCTTTCTGTTCTGTGCTGCTTCTTCTAGCCATGCCGGTACATTTCCTTCCGTGGAAGCACTAAAATCACCAGGTGCAACCAAAGTTATAAAGACTAAGGCCCCTCCATCTATCAGTGTTTGTACTGTCTGTGGGGGTCTCCACATGACAATCTGTGAATTTTGTGAAATCAGACCAAATCCTGTGACAGGCACATCTCCTATGGCTTGAGGGCTTCTGACCTTAAATCCACATTTGGGGGAGCAGTGGCCACTACTCTAGGTATTATTGAGGCATTTACAGAAGTGATCTAGGCTGTAGCATGTGTTCCAGGTGTACTGGTCACTGTTGGGGCTGCAACCTATGGTCGAGTCACAGCTGGTGGGACAATTTTGAGTATCTAAATAAGTCTTTCAACTTGGGCTAAACTCGGTCTACAGGAGCAGTTGCAGTTGGGGTGCCGCAGTAGCATTTTGGTTCGGTCCAAACTGTGGGGGCGCGGTGAGCAAAGAATGATGGATTAAACCCAGATCCCTGTGACTGGAGGTTAATGTTTGCATTGTTCAGCATTTCATCCACATCTACAGGAGCAGTTGCAGTTGGGGTGCCTGCAGTAGCATTTTGGTCCTTGTGAATTATAGAAGTTGTATAAGGTGGTGGTCTCTATGCCAAATTCTGTTCTAAAATCTCATCTCCGGAGTCTGTGTCTGATTCATCCTCATCCTTCTTCTGGTGATATTTCTCTTTTCCCTGCTTCTCAGCATACGTAGTAATTATTTGATATAGTATTGTTCCCTCAATGGAAGCCCCCCTCCATCTATGATGCTCTACATTCCATGGAGCATCTGCATAATTCTGCACTGCTCACTTTGTCCTTCTCCCATATACTTTCTCCCTTTCCCTCATAACTTTTTCCTCTATTAATGGTCACACCTTCAAACCGCAATCGCCTTCTCGTATCGCGCTGTCGGGCCTTCAAGTTCTGGACACTAGGGGCCCGATATAGGTAGCCCTTTACCGATCGGAATCGGCCGAAAATACCGATTTTCGGCCGTTTCCGATCGGTAAAGGGCTATGGAGATGTAGGGGCACATTTTCGGTAATTTTACCGATTCGTTATCATTACCGAATCGGTAAATTTACCGAGTCGGTAATATTTACCGATTCGGTAATGATAACGATTCGGTAAAATTACCGAAAATGCAATGTAGGTAGCCTATGTTCCGGCAGCACATGGCTTACAGAATCGGTATTTTACCATGGAATACAAATCCATGGTAAAAAAACGATTCCTGTGTACATGCACATCTGTGCATGTACACATGTGCCATGTGACAGACAGACGTGCCCTTAGGGCATGTCTGTGTGCCACATTGCACACATGGCCGTTTTGGGGGTGCTAGAGGGTGTCAAAGTGACACCCCCTGCACCCTTGTGAATTCTTTAAATACCGATTCGGTAAATACCGAATCGGTAATGCCTAATCATTCCTATGGGCTTCAAAGCCCATAGGAAAGAATGGGCATTACCGATTCGGTATTTACCGAATCGGTAATTAATGAATTGTTAAGGATTCGGTAACGAATCCAGATGTTGGGACCTACATCCCATTTACCGATTTTAAAATACCGAATCGGTAAGATTCGGTATTTCAAAATCGGTAAATGGGATTTACCTACATCGGGCCCTAGATAAGTGAATCAGGAGTTTTTGTTCTGATTTCTTAAATTATTTATTTTCTGGCTCCATTTAGGGTGCGAACCATATCTCTGCTACCAGAAACTGCTGGGGTGTGAGTAGTTTTAACCAATTCAACCGTTTTGACTTACAACAGCCGTCTCAAACTCCGCGCCTAGATCTTTCTTCTTAAGGTCAACTGAATTTTTGCCACCATTTTAGAATGGAAAAAGAACAAGTGATGGACAGAATGTTGATCAATGTCAAACATTCACCCCAGTACAGAGAACTGGGTCTAAATCCATAGTTTTTTTCTCCTTATGCAATTACAGCTTAAACGCAGCCATATGCAAATCAGTCTTAAGCCTGCTCCCTATAGGAATAGTACAGTCCTAACTTCCATGGAATCAAGGTAGCCTGGCTGATGAGGGATGATGCCCCAAAATCAGTCCCAGGAGGCTTGTTTCTAGTCCAGGAAGTACCTGTCTTGGACAGTCGGGCTGGATGTTCCCATGAGGAACAGGGTCAAGATTGATTAGCATATGGTTTGGTCCGAACTGTGTTGGTGTGGTGAGCAAAGAATGATGGATTAAAACCAGATCCCTGTGACTGGAGGTTAATGTTTGCATTGTTCAGCATTCCATCCATCAATTGTTACCTTAACTTTTTTCACATAAGTGGGAAGGTTATGCCCAGTCGTGGGTCCCGTGCTCACTGCACCACTGGAATGAAGATAGCCTGACTGATGAGCGGTGACACCCCGAAATGGTTCCGGGCCTTATATGCTTTTTCCTGGTCCAGGGAGGACCTGGCTTGGCAGTTTGGGCTGGGCTATTCCAATGAGAAACAGGGTCAAGACTGATTTGCATATGGCTCGGTCCAAACTGGGGTGGCTTGGTGAGCAAAAGAATGATGGATTAAATCCAGATCATTGTGACTGAAGGTGAATGTTTGGATTGTTCAGCATTCTGTCCATCAATTATTCCTTTTGCTTTTGTCTCATTAAGTGGGAAGGGTATGCCCAGATGTGGGTCTCCTGCTCACTGCACTACTGGAGTCAAGCTAGCCTGGCTGAGGAGGAGTGATGCCCGACACCGGTCTCAAGATGCTTTTGCTTCTGATCCAGGGAGGACCTGGCTTGGCAGTTCAGGCTGGACTGTTCCCATGCGGAACATGGTCAAAACTGATTTGAATATGGTTGGGTTCAAACTAGGGTGGCGTGGTGATCAAACGAACACTTAATTAAACCCAGATTCTTATGACTGGGTGTGAATATTTTCATTGTTTAGCATTCCGTCCATCAATTGTTCATTTTGCTTTTGTAACCCTAAGTGGTAAGGGTATGCCCAGACGTGGGTCCTGTGTTCAGTGCACCACTGGAATCAAGCAAGCCATGGCTGATGAGGGTTGATGCCCTTAGCCCAGTCCCGGGATGCTTGTTACTGGTCCAGGGAGGACCTGGCTTGGCAGTTTGGGCTGGACTGTTCCCCTGATGAACTGGGTGAAAACTGATTTGCTTATGACTTGGTCCAAACTTGGGTGGCGTGGTGAGCAAAAGAACAATGGATTAAACCCAGATCATTGTTACTGGGAGTGAATGTTTGTATTGTTCAGTATTCCGTCCATCAATTACTCCTTTTGTTTTTGTCACCCTAAGTGGGAAGGGTATACCCAGATGTAGATCCCATGTTCACTGCGCCACTGGAAACAAGCTAGCCTGGCTGATGAGCGGTGATGTCCCAAAACCGGTCCCAGAATGCTTGTTTCTGGTCCAGCGAGGTCCTGACTTGGCAGTTCCGGCTGGACTGTTCCCATGAGGAACAAGGTGAAGACTGATTTGCATATAGCTGTGTCCAAACTGGGGTGGCGTGGTTAGCAAAAGAACGATGTATTAAACCCAAGTCCTTGTGGCTGTGGGTGAATGTTTGCATTGTTCAGCATTTCGTCCATCAATTGTTCCTTTTACCATTTTAGAATGGATCATAAATCAATATCAAACTCCAACACAGCCTATTATTTTTAGTCTATAATGAGAGTATTAGGTTAATTTTTAAAAGCTAATAACAAAAAATAGTGGTGGGTCAAAAGTAAGCCGAATTTCTATGCAATTGACAATGTGTTGAAAGGAATATTTAGTGACAAAATTTCACTAAAAATTATGAGGTACCTCATTCATGATTGAGGAAAATACCCATCAGTAGCTGTTCCTTGGCGCCCTTTTCATCATGTGGGTTCCTTCAGACCATGAAGGATGGTTGTTTGACTCCAGTTTAGTTCGTTTTTCACAGGACAAGAACCAATGACAACGTAACTGGGTCCCAGGGGGCTACCGTAAAGCAGTGCATATGAAATATGTGGATAAGTGCAAACAGTGAAGGGTTGTGCTCTTAGTGAATTTAAAATTAGATAAGCATGAGGAAAAACTATTTATTACAGACCTCGATGTTTCTAAAGAATAAAAAAGTAGTGCGAAGTTGGTAGTTTCAACTAATAGCTACCAATAGTTTGTGGTCGACATGTTTCTGCAGATTTATAGGATCCCACAGGTATCCACTGCATTCCTCAGGACCTATGTCGCTACTGCTTGTAAAGTGTGAGAATTTAAAAAGGAAACAGACAGCGCAGGTGGTTGAAGCACCGCTCTATCCGTCGGTACTTCCAGCGTCCCTCTGGCTGTATGGGGAGGTCGCTGTCTGCCAGGTGAGGTGAGGCTTTACTCTCCTGCATTAAATGCCGGGAGAATGATTCTTCAATAGAACCCAGGTGAAAAATTTCCTTTTTAAATTCTCACACTTTACAAGCAGTAGCGACATAGGTCCTGAGGAATGCAGTGGATACCTGTGGGATCCTATAAATCTGCAGAAACATGTCGACCACAAACTATTGGTAGCTTTTAGTTGAAACTACCAACTTCGCACTACTTTTTTATTCTTTAGAAACATCGAGGTCTGTAATAAATAGTTTTTCCTCATGCTTATCTAATTTTAAATTCACTAAGAGCAGAACCCTTCACTGTTTGCACTTATCCACATATTTCATATGCACTGCTTTACAGTAGCCCCCTGGGACCCAGTTACGTTGTCATTGGTTCTTGTCCAGTGAAAAACGAACTAAACTGGAGTTAAACAACCATCCTTCATGGTCTGAAGGAACCCACATGATGAAAAGGGCGCCAAGGAACAGCTACTGATGGGTATTTTCCTCAATCATGAATGAGGTACCTCATAATTTTTTGTGAAATTTTGTCACTAAATATTCCTTTCAACACATTGTCAATTGCATAGAAATTCGGCATACTTTTGACCCACCACTATTTTTTGTTATTAGCTAGTGTACCTTTGGGGAGTATAGCTGTGTGTGGTCATTAAAGATATTCCCTGAGACCCTCGAATCCCTATTTTCTTTAAAATAATTTTTAAAAGCTTCATTTATCTTTTTTAGGTTTAGTAATTTTAGATTCATTCTCTTTATTGAAGGTCAAAATTAATTAAATCAGTTTACAGAAATGTAAAAAAAAAAATATGATTAACAGCAAATCGAAAATATTACAGTATGCTCCATAAAGGAATTTTACCTAAGTCCCTTCTCTACCCTAATAGACCCTAACCTATCTGAATTCATTAAGAATCATTTCAGAAAAGAGCGAGAATTTTAAGGAGCATTTAGAAGAAGCGTTTAGATTTTAGTAAACTCCCCAAGAAGAGTAGTTCTGGAAAACATGTCTGAGTCTTCTCCCAATAAATAATTAGTCACAGCAGTTGCTCTATACCTAAATAAAGTTTTGACAACACCATCAGCAGTAGTTTACAGTGTAAAGATAAAAAGATAGTAACAAACAAATACCCTACACCAGTCTGATCAGCATAAAGCTCTCAGCACGTCACTAAAGAACGGGTGGTGTAAGAGAGTCTGAACCGTCTCTAACTAGGAACATGTTTCATATACACAAAAGCGTATATATCCATCTTCTTTGGTGTTCTGTCACCATGAACCAATGGTGAAAGAATCATCCGATGGTCTTTCACATCCTTCTCCATTCCCACAGTAACATTCAAGAACTTCTAACATTATCTTCAATCAGCATACTAAGTTGCAATTGTTTATGTACGTTAGTTTCACATCAAGTTCCCACAAGAGCCCTGCAACTTACTCTATTAGCTATTCAGAATTCCACTGCCTGACAATGAACAAGGCTAAAGCAGAAACATTCTAGTTGCACCCTCTACGGTTCTACATCATGAGCTTCACATTTCTAATCATACAATAAGGGGCCGATTACGATGTCGTTAGGAAACTGTCCAGAACGAATCAGTCCTGGAATAGTTTGCAAATGAATAGTGTCCAGTGAGTCCGGACGACCGATAACGATGCTTCCCAAAATCGTTCGGACGTACTCACATTGACTTCAATGGGAGCCTGTGTTCCGAACGAGAACACAGGCTTCCATTGAGAAAAGGGGTGGTTGGGGAAAACCTTGCACCCTGTGGCAGGCTCCCTATGGTGCCTGCCACACTGTGCATGGTTGGGATGAGGGGTCCCTTGGGTAGCCCCACGGGCTACATTCGTAAGTGTCAGTATGAAGGGGGCCCGCAATGGGCCCCCAAAGACAGATACCGGCAGCTTTTTTGTCTCGGGCAAACCAAATTGGAACGGCCGTCCGAATCGCTCATCGTAATCGCTTGTCCGGAAACCATGTCTATAGAGCTGTACGAATAGCTCTGAAAGACTCGGGCTGTCCGGGTGCCTTTCGGAACCAATGCGGTCTGCTCGAACGGTTTCCAGGCATCGTAATCGGTTGTTGGGAACACTGTATGATTTAGTAAGTAACAAGAGCTCCGAATCGGATTCTGCAATACCGAATCCCATCCGGAGCCTTTTCTAATGACATCGCAATTGTTCCTTTAGTGTTTAATATACTGTTGGCTATTCATTATTAAGAACAAGTGAGAGCTAGAATCCATCCAAATATGATGAGAACATGGAGCTTGAGAAAGAAAGAAAAATGTCTCAGAATGAGCACATTCTACCAGATGACATATTTTCTAAGGCTAATGCGAATTATTTATTTAGTACCGCACTGTGCCACATTCTGCTAAAAACACTGGGAAAGGCAAACATTCAAGCATTCAGCAATAAAGAATGAAAAACCTAGCTTAACTTGACAATCATAATATGATAGAAACGGAAGCTTACTATAAAAAAATCAGGCTAAACATGTTACATGTTAAATTGCACGTTTAAAGAAAGACACATTTTTTTTTTTTATATTTCTTTAAGCATCACTCCTGTTAATGTTTTACAAGTTTAAGCTCATTATTTTCAGCTAAATGTTCTTGCTTTATCACTTGCATATGAATTAGTACATCTCCACTTAATCACATTTTGTGATCCGAGGCAAATCGTTATGCCTCCCTTTCTGGCAACACTGAGGTGCGATTATTTTTGCAGTGTGTGCTTTATTTGAACATGTATACTAAGAAAAGGAGCCGTCAGTTATGCCTTTGCTGTTGTGTTTCTGGTTTACTAGTTTGGTTTGTCTAGCGTTTGTATGAATTATTTTCTGGTGCATGCGAGAATAAATAAGTGCACAAAGATGTTTTGTTTGTTTTTCTCTGATAATGATGGAAAATACAATTTGAGCATATATTTTGTTAGAGGTTGTTAACATTTTTTTTTGGGAATTTTTTCTGGACCAACCTATACTAGAGAGCATCTCTTGTTTATGACTGACAGTTACTGCAAATTCCCTTTTCAAGTTTCAAAAGATATAGTACCATATATGATATTGTTTTTTCTGTTTTCTAGATCGATTTCATGAGTGTTATGATACTGCACTCTTTAGAGAAGCTCACAGCATCTTCACAAATAATGATCTTCCTGTCATTCATTTTTCCAAGAAGCTGGACGCTTGAAAATAATTAATTCCCTCACATCAAAGAAAAATTGACTGTGACAATCATGTCCTGGTGAGGCTTTGTAGAGGTGGCACTTCTCAGTTTTAACACACTCCAGTGATCTTTGCTACCCTTCTCTACTTATTTCAGAACTGCAAAATTTTGGATGGGATATGGAGAGTGACTAAAGTGACTGGAGCATGTAAAAATGATCTGCCTCTGAAAAGTCTCCCATTTATATGGACACTTGAGAAAAGATAAACAGACCGTTCAGTGATTCTTTTTATTGGCAACATTGGGTCATATCTCACATATATTCATTTGATTTGGGCTGAGTGGGGCCCCCTGAGAATAGGGTGCTCTCTGAAGGGTTTAGGCGCCCAATTTCACATAGGCGGCAGGCTCCTGGGTCACATCCCTGCCTTGAGCAGCTTGACTCACTCACAGACACAGTAGTGCTAGTGCGAGCTGTGAGTATCAAAAAGCATTTAGGAGACCAAGGGCAGATGTAATTCAGTCCCAGCTAACTTCACAGTGAGAGGCGTATGTTCAAGAAAGTGGCGGAGGGAGGCGTTAGCCGTCATGGCTTAACGCCTCACTCGGGCACTTCAGAAACGTGAGGCTGCACCATATTTACAACGATATGGTGCAGCCTTGCATTTCTCCCTGAGCTGGTGCTACACTTAGCAGTTTAGTGGCAAAGCAGGTGCAAGGGTGTCTGCTTGCAGGGGAAAGATCGTTTATGTACAAGAAAGTCCCCCACGCAACACCCAATGCCCACCACTTTCCCTCTAAGCTTATCGTGAAATGGGGCATTATTTACAAGGCAGCGTTAAGCCACGTTAAGTGTAAATAAGGCAATGCTCCTATCGCCACCACAACATTGTAAAAAGTGACATTTTGGTGGCGATAGGGGCTTGTACATATGCCCCTCTGTTACTGTGCCTAGCCTACTCCCGAGCTGCATTTCTATCTCTTCTACCCTCTCTCTGTGCCAGTCACACGCAGTTGGGCTCTCTGAAGCTGGACATGCTGGGGAAGTACCCTGCATGGGTAGCACCGACCAAAACGTCTTCATGCGCTTAGCTGCTTGAGTTCAGTCGGCTATATAATTGGATAACAGACCCTGCAGGCATTCCAATTATAAAGCAGCTCTGCTCACTGCAAGAAGACCCAAATATCCAAGTGCCCCTGCCCTCTTTCTCACTCTCCCCCATACCGCTGGGTCCTGTGCCACTGCACCACACATATATATGCTTATATATAAGGGTGGAAAGACAGCAATCTATTTTGCTTCAAGATATTCAAGCTTAGTAAAAGAAAGTGGCAATAGATATAATTTAAAAGAATAGGATCTTTCGAGGTTACGCGTAAATACAAACCCTTCATTAAGGGCAGCACCTTTAAGATAAACCCTGAACACAACTCTTTGAGAAGATTTGTTTTCACATTTCACAAAGGGTTTAAACATAGCATCGAAGGTAAACAACCTTTACAACAAAACTTTTACAACGCACTACCATTACAACGCGGTCATTACAACGCAAACCATTACAACGCATTGCGCTGGGGGGCGCTCTAGGATAGGGAATAGGTTAATTTACTATCCAATAACCTTCCCTAGTGTCCACGGGGACTGGAGTTGGAATAGTAAATTAAACTATTCACTATCCAACACCCAAAAGCGCTATGCGTTGTAATGGTATGCGATGTAAAAAACGCGTTGTAAAGGTATGCGTGGTAAAAGTATGCGTTGTAACGTCATACATCCAGCATCGAAGCATCTTGTTCAATGGGTCACTTAATTGCACATGTTAAA
Source organism: Lissotriton helveticus (assembly GCF_964261635.1). Lineage (NCBI taxonomy): Eukaryota > Metazoa > Chordata > Amphibia > Caudata > Salamandridae > Lissotriton > Lissotriton helveticus. Next base: position 285,195,893 of record NC_136071.1, read on the forward strand.
TCACAACCCTGAATATAGCCTGCGAAGGAACAAAAAGGCCGATTATTTACCAAGGCTCCAAATATAGTAAGAAGATAGTTGTAATGAATAATTGAATACACAGTGCAGGAGATGACTTGTCACTCAAGTAGAAAGGAAGGAAACAGTGAATAGGGATACTGTGGAATATTCAAGGAAGAAGTCGCCACTAAATAAAAACTGCTATACAAGAAACATTATGTTTGGAGAGTTAAGGTGGAGAGAAGTGGAGTAGATGATCAATTAATCATAGGAGATAGAACTGTAACTCCTGAAAAGTTATGGGAGGAAATAGTCAGGTTGGCAATTAAAGGTCATTCAGGGGTAACATGAACAATGCTAGGGAAAGGTACTATGGTGGTAGGGTGGTAGGTGTTACAATAGAGTGTTTACACACTGATCTTGCACAGAATTAGAGAAATATAACAACATTCAACACATAGTTCTTGATCTACTGTGCCTTTTGCTAAAGGGATAATGTATAGAACATTTGTGAAGGGAAAATATGAATGTTTGGGGATGAGTTTAAGCTCAATGGGACAGGGCACACCAGTACCAGATAAACGCACCTTTTACGAGTTATTGGGGAAAAGCATGCAGATTTTGGTGTTGAACACACACACATCCGCATGGTACAGTAAATATCATACACATGACCTGCTGAGAATTAACAAATGTTGGGTTAGCTAATGCAGCCGATAACTATTGGTTGTATTAAATAAAACGAAACTCAAATAATTTCGTCCAGTGCATAAACAGGGGTCTACGCACGGGATGGAATTATCTGCCCAACTTATAATCAGGGCCTTAGCCTTCGAATCACTTAAGCTTGACTAGTGCAGACCTGGCAGCTTAGCCTTCCTCCAGCAGTAGGAGCCCAAGAGTAGTTGGAAACAGTCCTCAGAAGCTGGTGAGAAGGCTAGGCGTGGCCTGCAAGTCTTCTCACTTAGTTGCCTGTGTTCAGTCCAGCTTCAATCAGTGGCCCTACCTCTTCTGCACAGGTTTAGGTAGGCTACTGCAGCCATGTTCAGCAGGTGAGATGCATGCAGCCCTGCTTGGGCTGTTGACAAATGGAAAAGAAGGTACGGGTTGTCATGGGCTTATGCATTTACCTGAAGAGTTGCAGCCCACAGTAGTTGCATACCAGACTGAGTCAACACAATCACCATGGCAGTTGCCGCCCTGACTGGGCTGGTTCATTCCAGGAAGCTGTTCACTGCTCCCACCTGGAACCTTCTTAGAAATCAGTGGACCCTCTGTAGCATGGACAACTCCTGTATTTACTCTCAGAAGGTCAATGTTCTCTGGGTGTCTCTCCATCAGGGGAGATGATGGGCTTCTCGTCCTAGACAATCTCTCCTCCTGCAGGACAAGGAAGACTACTCCACCTCTCTGGAGGAAGACAGGCTTATAGTCACTAGGCAGACCTTCAGCTCCTCCTGCAGAAATTGTCAACTTCAGGTGAAGTCCCATCACCTCTGGGAGACTGGCTGTCCAACAGACAACATCCCTGGTCAGACAGCATTCCTGTGACTACTGTGTTGAATACACCCCTAAGTGGTTATGAAGGACTTGGAACTGACACAAGTGGGATGATTTGTTTTACACTTTTATGCACATTTTCGAAAAAGATGTGGATTCATTGTCTCAAATGTCAGAACCAGTTTGCAGAGGTTCTATTTCAAGTGTCTGTTTCAGGCTACTCTTCAGGCACAGCCTTTGTGTTAAATGATTCTTCTCGCAACAGGTAGCACAAGGGGGCTGTGCACCACATGGGCACAATTAAGTGTGAGGTTTCTTTCCCTGGCTGTCATCAGCATCTCTGAAGCAATAGTCAGGGATTGATAAAAGGGAAGGCCTGACCTATAAACTTCCTTACCTTGCACAACAGAACCTGCAGCCCCACTACTCTCTCCTATCATCAACTAAATGGCAGTGATCAGAAAAAACGAATCAGCAGCCCTTTGCTGACAAAAGCCTTCATTAAATTTCTAAAGATTAAAGGTCAACCTGTCTCCATTCTTTTAAACTTCAGTGTTGTCATGGGCCGGGAAACCACTCACCTGAAATCCAGGTGCTGCGGGAACGGAGAGCAAGCCACCCACTCACCTCCAGACTAGTCCTCAACACTTGAATAGAAACATGTGCAGGCGATTAGCCTTTAGGGTAAACTGGAAAGGGAAGGGGAGGTACGTCCAATGATCTGCTGCCTGGGTTGTGCGGCAACCTGCTTGGTTGTACCTCAGTATCATCTCGGGAGTTATTGGGCCCCACTGCTATCTGGGATCATTCACCTTACAGGATACAGAGGTCCATATTTATGGCAAAGAAACGCAATGCAGCTCAGCAAGTCACCTACAGGGAAATGGCAGGAATGAGCCGTATTTCAAAGAATGCAAGACAATGCAGTCCTGTCCTTGTCCCTGTGCTGGCACAATGTTGGCTGCCTAGCGCCAATGCAGGCACCCTTGCACCATGGTGTGAGAGTGCCTGCATTACAGATAAATTGCTTCTCAGGATTGTTTTTGTGCAGGAAGGTGTCTCTCATTATTTAGTACCATAGGCAGATTAGGGAGGCACACAGAAGCCATAATATCTTGGTGCAAACTGCAGCTCTACAAGGGAGCTAATTAAATTGTTGAATGAATTCTTAAAGATGGCAGTCTGTAGACTAGCTACACCTGCCTTTCAAGAGCTATGTGAGTCGCATGCCAACTATTTCGAGGACAAGATTTCCAGAATATGTGAGGAATTTCCACCGCAGGTGGAGAGGGCTGATAAAGCAGAAACTTATAATGCATTGCCACCAAATGCTCCAGCCCTGCAAGGAAGAATTGATGTAATCTCCCAAGAATAGGTGTGAGAAATGCTGGGGAAGATTACATCCGGGTCACAGCTAGATTCCTGGCTGGTATATATATTCTCTTCTTTGTCTTCTCTGTTAATAACTTATATCACATAATTATTTAACTTATCCCTGGATTCAGCAAAAATGCTAATAGTATGGAAGTCGATATTAGTTTCCCCACCTTAAAAGAAGCTAAAGCTGATCTAAATGAGTATGCAAATTATTGGCCTATTTTGCTTCTTCCTCTGCTTGGTAAGGTTTTAGAGAGATTAATTAATAAGCAACTCTTCAAATACCTAGAGGACAATCAAATACTGGACCCCTCACATTCAGGGTTTAAAACATCATACAGCATGGATACTGCCTTCTGACTGTTATCGATTTTACTAGGACATTGCTGGATGCAGGAAACCCGACAATGCTGGTATTACTAGATTTGTCAGCTACCTTCGATACGGTTTCCCATTCCATCCTTATTCAGAGACTATATGAGATAGATGTGCATGCAAAGCCCCTAGCATGATTCAGGGACTTTCTGGCTGACAGAACTTGATTCAGCCCTTCAAATCTAGGACAGTCACAAATAACAAAGGGGTATCTCAGGTTCCTTCCTATGTCCTGCCCTTTTTAATATTTGTGCAGCCCTGCTTGCAAAGATTGTCAAATCCTGTGCAATTGAAATAATATCTTACTCAGATGACACCCAACTGGTGATCTCAATGGGCAAGATCTGGAAACCTTCAAAGCTAGATTCATTTACTGTATGAAAAGGGTAGTGACGTGGATGAGTTTGAGTTGTTCTCAATGGAGGAAAGACAGAAATCCTCTCGTTTGGTTAAGAACAGGAACTTTGTTCAGAAGATTAGTGGCCAAAAGAACATAGGGCATTATTTATGACCCGGTTTGCGTCACTCTTGCACCATATATTTGCAGCCACATGAAGCCACTTTTGTGTGTCTTTGAATGGCTTAAAAAATATGGAGTAATGCAACACAGAACAAATTGCTGCAGTGCCTTACTCTGCACAAGGAAGGCATTACATGGGCATTGTGTGGGTGTTCCTACACAACTCCCATGGTTTTTGATGCATTCCCAGATTTACCAAACCAGGAAAACCATGGTATGCGCCAAAAAGATAAGCCCCCCCTCAGATGAGGCATAATGAGGAGAAATATCTTTATTTATCCTCGTCTTTTTCTCTTTCTACTTATAGAAAGAGGAAACAACCTGTCAGGATTGTTTTTGTGCAAGAAGGTGCCCCTTCCTGGACATGAACATTCTTGCCTACAACACAGGCACTCTTGCACTATGGTGTAAGCATGCCTGCATTAGAGCTAGGCTGCCAACATGGCACCAGCTCAAGGGGAAAGGAAAGGAATGCACTGTATTGGATAAATACAGTGTGTTCCTGCCCTTTCCCTGTGACTTATGGCTGCGCAACACGTTGACTTTCTGTGCTGCCCTGCGCCACAAGGGTCATAAATATGGCCCTTAGTCCGGCACCCTGCCCTAATGGAGTGGTAAAAACCACAGCTTTTTGGTTGACAATGAGCTATCTATGAAGGGATAGGAGAGCTCCATTTGTGGTGCCTATTTTGACACCTTTACGACTGCTTAGAAAAGTGTTCCCTTGGCTACCGATGAGTTCCTGGAAAGTGATGTTCTAGTCATGTGGACTATGGGATTGCACTTCTGGTAGTGGCTAATGAGACCCTCCCTGCCAAATTACAGGCGGTACAAAACACTGCAACCTGCCTGGTCTTTCAACCTCCACCTGGCTCTCCTGCTTGCCCAACTTGAAAGCACTACACTGCCTACCAGTATAAAGCATAATTTGTTCAAACTCTTGCGTCTTATTCATAAGACACAAGAGTTCTTGGGAACAACCCCTCATATGTGCGTACAAGATTTTCTTGGTATCGTCTGGGTAGAATCTTGAGGTCTTTGGACAAAGCACTCTTGAACCCACAGGGTGTCCCAACGAACAGGTACTGAGGCAGTTCATTTTCCTATGTAGCTCCTCATCATTGAAATAACCTTTCTTTTCAGACTTGCTCCTACCGCAATTTTTGAAGTTTTAAAAAATGCTGAAAACATCGTTTTTCTAAATACCATTAGCTACCTTGCCTTAGATCTGCCGTATCAGTGCCGGGATTCTACTTTGAGAGTGAGTTGTACTATATAAGCTCAGTTAACATAACGTAACGTAATGTAATGTAGTGTAGCATAATGCTCACTGCATCAAAGACCAGAGAGTCAGGGAAAAACCATTGGGTTTTTAAAAAGAACCCTCACCCACCAACCTAATTAGTGGGATGCTTCATCATCGGGTTCCCACTTGGGGTGTTGGATGCATCCCAGGTGTGCTTCAACGCCTGATTACAGCGGAGCAGGTGGTTTATTAGTGAAGGGTAGGAAGTCGGTGTGAAGATATTTAAAATTGCCTCAAGGATCCTCCTTCAAACGTGAAGAGATTTATTGTTGAGGTCCTAGGACAAGGGTAAAAGGAAAAGAGGGACTAAACTGCTCTAGAATATCCTGCTGGTGGTCTACATGTTTCAGCCTGTCTACGAACATTTTAATAGGCTTTCTTCAGGACCAGAGAGTGTTATGAGGTCGGGTCAAAGACCTTGTGAGATATCAGAATATGCACAAAGGTGTACTGTGAATGTAGGGGTAATCCTGTACTTACGGTTCCGACCAACATGCTATATTTTAGCGCAACTACTTTTTAGCAGCATGGATCCCGGCAGGGGGCGGGACCTGTAGTCACACAATCATCAAGGTGAACCACCCGGATGGGTACCTAGTATGGTCCCTGACTCCCTGATCTTTGGTGCAGTGAGCTTGGATTTTCTTTCAGGGTTCATCCCTATTGTTGTTTTGTACATTATTCTTGAGGAAAGGACGTACACCTCATTCCTTCTCTCTCTTTGCTTATACTATGCATAGCATAATGCATCATATTATTATTATTATTATTATTATTATTAAAATGTTCTTATAGGGCACACGGTTACCCACAGCTAGCTTCCTGGTGCTGACAGAACAAGTGAGGACTTGTACAGCTCATAGGAAAATATGAATTTTTAGCTGCTTCCTAAAACTAAGTACATTTTTGTCTGATCTAAGATGGATAGGAATGGGATTCCAGAGTCTGAAGACCAGGTAGCCGAATGAGCGACCCTGCCTCTTGCTCTCTCAATTCTAGGAGTGGTCAGTAGGAATAGGTATTCTATCTCAGTTCCCTGGGAGCACTGTATGGAGTGATGAGTTGTTGAAGGATACATGGGCCACGGGAGTGTGTTATCCTGTAGACAATACATAAAGCATTTTGTTCATGGGCAACCAATGAAGCTGTGCAAGCACTGAAAATGCTGATTGTGTTTTATACAGGTCCATCAGTGCTCTGGCTGTGGCATTCGGAGCAACCTGCAGCTTTATAATAACATATGAGGGGCTGCCTAGATAGAGTCAAATGCCAGAGTCAAGAGAGTGTTATGCCTTGAACCACTATCTTCTAGCATTCCATAGGGAGCCATTTGAGTGTCTTCTGAAGAGACCTAAAGAGGCAAAAGTTGGTGCCTGCAACCTCCTTTGCCTGTAAAATCATGGTCAGATCTTTATTAAGAACCGCTCCAAGGCTCTTTACTTCAGATTTAGGAGGGGGTTCTTCGCCAGGTACGGGCTCCAGAGGAATTGATCCTAAAGTGCTGGATTGTTTCCAGTCGCCAATACCTCTGTGTTATCCATGTTGAACTTGAGGCAACTTGTAGCCATCCAACAGGTCACCTGTTACAGGCAGGTAGTTAGTCTTTTAAAGGTTGAGTGAGTTTTGGGTTGACAAAGAGACAACAATCTGGTTGTTGTCCATATAAGATACCATAGTGAAATCTAGGTTACATATGATATCTAATAGAGGCCGGACGTACACATTAAACAGCGTAGGGCTCAGCAAAGAGCCCTGCAACACTTCTCACTTTAGCTGGTGTATCTCTAACAAAAAAGGCTCTTCAGTAACTTGAAAGCTCCTGTTGGCAAGGAACAAAGATAGCCACTTTATGCTGTCCCTATTATTCCAATATTTTCTAACCTCTGGCATGGAATTGAGTTGGAGATCATGTCAAAGGCTGTGCTGGAATCACAAAGAATCAGTGCAGATGACCCTCCCTGGTCCAGTGTCTTCTTGAGGTCCTCAGTGGCCAGTAATAGGCTGTCTCTGCACTTCAACCAGATCGGAAACCAGTCTGCATCTGGTGCAGTAAGGTATTGGAATCCAAAAAGGCAGACAAACACAATTTATCAACGTTTCCAAGATTTTACTGACCCCAGGAAGTAGCGAAATGGGTCTGTAATTTTGCACCTTGTCGGGATCCAGGAAAGGTTTCTTCAGAAATGGGTGAATGATTGTGTGTTTCCATTAGTCCGGAACACATTCACTCTCCATGGATAACGTAAGATAGGATAAAATAACGTAACAGAACCCTGACAAGGATTGTGGTGGAAACAGCCTTTACAACGTGGTCATAACCACGCATGACCATTACCACACATTGTTTACGATGAACATGCTATTTAGCAAGCATGTCCATATAACTAATCATTTACACAAATATGCCTTTACCATGCACGCCTTTATTACAAAATCGGACCTGCATGTTAAAGGCATGTTTGTTGCAAAGAAAGCTTGGTAATGTTCATGCGTGTTGTGACAGCAGCACGGGCAGTTTTGGGGTTCAGGGCTAGGAAAACTGGGTTGATGTAGAGGAGGTTCTAGGGTCAGGGGCAGGAAAAGGGGGCTGCGGGGAGCAGAGTCAGGGCTCAGGGACAGGAAAAGGGTAAAATGCCGGGCATTTGGCAATTTGCTGACTTTTCGTCCAAAATAAAAAGTCCTTACAGCTTGCAATTTACACACCCACGGTTGCGATTGGGAACCCCAGGTACGCACACTCTCGACAAAAGCAGTACGCATTAATAGTTAACAAACACTGAAGGGGGGAGACGGGCGCGCGGCGAAGCAAGATGGCCACCACCTAAGGAGTCCCACCGCATCGAGCAGCGCTCGGATTATCATGGACCTCTTCCGTGCCCTCTCCCTTCTCCTTGCTGTTGGTTCTGGCCGTCAGAACACATGGAGACTGCTTCTGGCAAGTTTTAGACCTCATTGAGGTATTTTTGTCCCTTTTCTCATTCCCGTTTTACGCGGAGCTTTAGCGGCTGCCATTTTAGGTAATTTACCCCGCGTGTTTCAATCTCCTCAGAGCGATGGTGCGATTACGCTTTTTTTCCTTTCCCCCCATCTTGTGCTTGCTACTGCCTACTACTAATATTTTTGAGGGACATACGCAACCTTACTCTCTCCCCAGTTTCATTTGTTCTTCACTTTTGGATTATTATGCAGCAGAAGATGGAACCTGCGTAATTAATGTGGCACTGCCATTTCTTATGCTCAGGCCTTCATTTTGCGTTTTCCAGCATGCTTGCTCCTCAGGATAAGCTTGCTTTTCCTTGCATACCTTGGAATTTTCCCTTTTTCCTGTGAAGCTTCTTTTTCGCCTATTTTTTTATTCTGACGAAGCACTGCTTTGCTTGTTGTTCTGCACTGGATGTTAGTATGGAACACTCGCCGAAATCCCAGGGTCCCTCAGCTGGGGGTCGTAAGGATACCAAGGCAAGTACTGGTAAACGCCTCAAACAAGATCCGCCATCTCCCTCCAAGTCGCCCCCTCCACTCACGCTGGAAGACATCATGGAAGAATTGCGTCTTATTAGGCCCTTTATGACTGATACTGATACTGCCATACAGCGCATTGAAGACAAATGGACAAGCCTTGACTCCAGACTATCAGAGCTCAAACAGAGGGTCAGTGATGCCTAAGATGTGGTAACTACGGTCAAAACTCTGAAAAAGAAAGTCAGTCAGTTGAAGACCACGGAGGATTTGGAAAACCGAAATAGGCGCAATAATCTGCGCATTTATGGTATTCGAGAAAATTCTGAAGGTAACGACTTGATAATATTCTTGAAATCTCAAGTCCTCCAGCTCGTTGGTCTCCCTAAAACCATGGACTTCAATATCCAGCGGGCGCATAGGCTTGGGCCACGGACCGCCTCTACCTCTTCCAAACCACGCGGCATCATTGCTTACTTTCTCCTTTATTCAGACCTCAGGGCTATTCTCAGTGCGGCGAAACAACACAAACAACTCGTTTGGTCTGGTCACAAAATCTTCTTGAGTCAAGATGTCTCCAAATCCACTGCTAGTCGTCGGAAGGAATTTCTTGATCTGAGACCTGCACTTCGATCTATGAATGCTCGCTACGGATTAATTCACCCCTGTTTCTTCTAGGTTACATACAAAGAAAGAACTTTGAGTTTTGAAAATCCAGCTGACCTTGGCAAGTTTATCCATTCACACAGAGGAGAGCAGATGGGACTCAGCCAGCCATGATACCACCTTGATATTTCTGTAGTTTGTCTTAGTTTTTGTTTATTATGCTTCCCGCTATTGGTCAATCTTCAATGTTAATTGTTTGCTGTTTTCTTGTTACCTGTTCATTAGCCCCTCATCATTACCTTCTTGTTTGTCAGGTAATTTTTCCTTGTCCTGTTTGGTGGCTAACCTTCCATTTGTTGCCCTCCTATGCTTCCTACGTATGCGTTACTACTCATTGGCCCTGCTACTCCCTATTTTGTGGTAAGCCCCTTGTACTCTTCTTTATACACATTTTTTGTCATAGTAACTACTTCTCCACCCTACTTATTTTAGTTTCCATTTTGTATTTTATCTTCATTCTGTCCCATTTTATTATTTTCCTTTTCTCGATGTTCCTCTCCTGTGTGGTTGTCTTGCCTTTCGCCGCCCCCCTCCCTCTACAATGCCTTTTCCTTTGCATCGCTCCTTGACTAGAGTCTGCGGACTCTTGGTCATCTTCTCTTTGATACCCATCCTGGTGGAGTCCTATCCTCCACTGCCTTTTTCTTTTCTCTTCTCTTTGCATTTGTCTCTCTCCTTTTCATGTTTCGCTTCTTTCATTCTATTTTTTGCTACTTGTTGCCCCTCTCCCTTCTTATTCTCTCTCCATTTACCCTTCCTCATCTTAGACTTTGGTTCACTTCACTATTCTTGGTACTTTTTCCCCCCTTGTTCTCTTTTTGCTCTTTACTTGTTTGTCTCACTTCTTTCCATTTCAGCCTTTTTCTCCTTCCTTATTCATTTATCTTTTGCTTCCAACTTTTCTCTTATCTATTTGTACTCATCTATTTTTCCTTTTCCTTTTCAAAACGTTTCCTTTCTTAATCCTCTAATTTTCTTTACTTCTTTCTTATGAAAGGTCTGCGCATTATAACTTGGAATGTTAAGGGATTGCACAATCCTATTAAAAGACATTGAGTGCTTTTGCATCTTGCTAGATTAAACTGTCAAATTGCAATGCTGCAAGAATCTCATCTTGTCACCCAAGATTTATCTATGTTACACAAGTATTGGGTTGGCGAGATTTTTTGTTCACCTGCTGTTAATAATAAGAATGGTGTCATTATTTTGTTTCACAAATCTTTAAATGTTGTTTTGCATAATGAATTTGCTGATACTAATGGTAGATGGTTGTATTTAGATGTTACAGTTAACAATCATCCTTTCTCTCTCTGTAATGTTTATGGCCCAAATGGCGTTGATACATCCTTCTGGAGTGATTTCTCCACCCTCCTCTCCTCACACTCTGCTGACCACTTAGTAACTTAGTATTAGGTGGGGATTGCAACCAACTAATGGATCCTTTCCTCGATCATAAATCTCAGACTAGATACGCCCCTAATGGAATGCAGAAAGGTTTCTATGAGACTATTACCAATAGGGGACTACTAGATACCTGGCGTACTTCTCACCCCGATATTCTCGAATTTTCCTATTTTTCCCCTGTCCACAAATCGCACTCATGGATTGATTACTTTTTCCTCACACAGCCCACCTTCCAATTTATGAATAAGGTTGAAATTGGTTCATACTCATATCTGATCATGCCCCTGTCATTTTAGACATAGATTACCCTTCTCCCTCCTCTATTTCCAAGAGATGGCGCTTTAATAGTTATCTTCTTCTGGATACTCAATTCTCCAAACAATTCCTTGCATTTACTCAAGAATGTTTTCAACTTAATCTCTCCTCCGTCTCTCAATTCCATGTTCTCTGGGATGCCTTTAAAGCCTCTGCTAGGGGCTTTATTATTGATTATGTCTCTAGAAAGAAAAAGAAAGCTCCTTCTCATTCCTTATCACTTCTTAAGCAAATTAAAGCTCTTGAACACAAGTACTTTACCACTTCTTCTCCTGATACTTTACCTCTTCTAATTTGAGCCAAGATGCAATACAATAAGCTTTCCTGGTATTCGGCCAGTAATACCCTCCTTAAATTTAATGCCAAGATGTATGGTGGTCGCAACAAAGCCGGCAGATCTCTTGCGAACTATCTTAAGATTAAGAAACAAAAGTCTAAGGGGCCCATTATGATGTTGGGCGGATTGCCCCCGCCAGGCTGGCGGTAGCTACCGCCGGCCTGGCGGGGGCAATCCGCCCGACATCCTCTCCAGAATTCCCCCCGCCATTAGAATGGCGGGGGGACCACGGCAGACGGAAAGACCGTCCGCCGCTTTTCTGCCCCGGTCGCCTTGCGGCCGTGGCAGAAAATGTTTATTATGGTGGCGGTGTCTATTAGACACCGCCAGCCATATTAGCATGGGCTTTCAGACCTGTCTTTCCATGGCGGCAATGCCGCCACAGAAAGGCATGCAGTCTTAACTCTGGGGGCCCCCTGCGGGCCCCCAGAGTTAAGGAGGGGTGGGGGTTGCACACTGGGGGTACCTGTGGTACCCCCCTTCATTTGCATAAACAAAGCGGCAGGCACCGCACGGTGCCTGCCACTTTGTTTATGCAAATGCTGTAATGCATTTTTAGCATTGTGGCGGGCGGACAATGCTAAAAATGCAGGATGTGAGGGCACAGGATGCAGGATGGCGGGCACATCCTAATACCCCCCACGGGACCCCCGCCCTAAAATTGTAGCTATTAATGACGCCTCGGGCACTTTACACTTTTCTGACTCCTCCATACTTGACTGCTTTTCTAATTATTACTCCTCTTTATATACACCGGAGACCTCTCCTTCTTTTGACCATCTTGATTCCTTTTTTCAATCCATCCCCAAATCCCCTGACAATGTCCCTGATCTTACCTCCATAGATACGCCCATATCTACCGCGGAACTTATTGAGGCGATGTCCTTATTGACCAAAGACAAAACCCCAGGTCTGGATGGTTTTACGGTTCGTTTCTTCTTACATTTTAAAACTCTTTGGATCCCTCATTTATTGTCATTGATAGATTCCTTTTTGTCTGCCGGTGCTTCACAAGGTACCTTTACGCAAGCAATGCTATGCCTTATCCCAAAAAAGGATAAAGATCCCACCTTATGTCAAAATTATAGACCAATCTCCCTAAATAATACAGACTGCAAAATCTATGCCAAGCTTCTCGCCCTCCGCATCAATAAGGTAATACCCGATTTAGTTAACATATACCAATCTGGCTTTGTGAAAGGTCGTTCTATCACAGTTAACTCACGTACCCTTCTTAATATCATACATCTTGCCTCAAAATCTGACTCTCCTCTTGCGGCCGTTACCCTTGATGCTGAAAAAGCTTTTGATAGGGTAAGCTGTGACTTTATTTTTGGATCCCTGCGATGGCATGGCTTTAGCCCCACTATTATTACATTTATTAAACTATTATATTCAGCTCCGACAACTTCATTTTGGGTTAATGGTTGTCAATCCAGTTACTTTCCCCTTCTTCTATGCACTAGGCAGGGCTGTCCCCTTTCTCCCCTCCTCTTTATTCTTGCCCTTGAGCCTTTCCTGGAAACCATTAGACACTCCAAGTGCTATACAGGTTTTCGGTTTCAGAATGTTGAGATCAAATTCACTGCTTATGCTGATGATATCCTTCTTCTTATTTCTAACCCATCTGTTTCCTTACCAGAATTTTTCTCCCTATTAAATAGTTATTCTACTGTCTTGGGCTACAAGCTGAATGTTGATAAATCTGAAATGTTACCCCTCAACAAATTTTGTCTCCCCTTTATGTTTACTGACTCTGGCTTTGAGTGGTCCCCCTCTCACATCAAGTGTCTTGGTATTCTCTATTGTAATAATCTTAAGGATCTTGTTAAAATTAATCTTGCTGAAATTTGTAAAAAGACTTCGGCCCTTATAGATAGTTGGTCTCCTCTCTTTCTTTAGTGGTGGGGGTAGGTTGGCCACAATCAAAAGGATGCTTCTCCCAATCATTAATTTTTATCTCTCTATGCTTCCTATTTCTCTTCCTAATACCTTCTTCCGCACCATCAATACTATCCTTACCAAGTTTTTGTGGAATAATCGCAAATCTAGAATGTCACTAACCCGACTTCAACTCCCTAAAGACGCCGGAGGAGTGAACTTCCCTAATCTTAAACGGTACCATTCTGCCTTTACTTTGAAACAAATATGGACTTTCCTTCCCAATTCTACCTCTTCCTCCTGTACTGCATGGAGCTCTTTGGAACAAGCCCAATATTCTCCTTTCTCTCTTCTTTCTGCCATTTCGATTACTTTGCCTCCAAAACGTCTTTCATTCCCCACTCTTGCTCATTCTAAGACGTTAGCTCTTTCTTTGTTGCCTACCCATCCCTCTTTTAACTCATGCTTCACAAATATCCCTCTCTGGTATAACAAACACTTTAAGATTAATGATCACACCTTGTTTTGGAAAGAGTGGATTGACAAAGGTATCTTAACCCCTCAACACTTGATGGAAGATGGCACTTTTATGCCTTTTTCCGTCCTCCACTACCTTTATCATATCTCCTCAAAACATACCCCTCAATATGCTACACTTAAAGATTCCCTTACCTGCCATTACACCCCTGTGCACTCCTGCCCCACTATCTCTTCTGATCATTTACCTTCTTCCGCGAACCCAATTGATTTTTCAACTCAATTTAAGGCAGCTACTATTTATAAATTACTATCTCATTCCCACGCTCCCAGAGTTAAATCCCCCTTAGTTCTTCCTATCCACACTGGGAATTGATCTGGTCCAGAATTCACACTACCTCCCGTTCAGCCAGTACAACGCAAACTTTATATTATTTTTACAACAGACTTTTTTTGACTGCTCATGATCTTCAACGTTTTCATTTGTTAGACTCCCCTAAATGTTGGTCATGTCCTCATACTACAGCAGACCTTCTTCACATGTTTTTCCACTGCCCCTTGACCAACTCCTTATGGACTCCTATTTGGAATAAGCTTATTGATATCCTCCAACTCGATGTTCCTTTTCATATTAACCATGTGTTTTTGGGTAGTCTCTCTCCAGTTTTTGCTAATCACAAGGATGTAGGCCCTTTTATTAATCTTTTCTTGGCAATTTCCTTTCAGATTATTACTGTTAATTAGAAGGATACTTCTAAGATCTCTTATCAAGCTTGGTGGAATTTATTATGTCATCACCACACACTGGACAGAGCTTATGCAACTTCCACCTCCTTGCTAATTAAGAGAGATTTATTATGGTTACCTTTAACCACCTTCTTGTTCAGATAGTTAACATGACTCATGTTGTTAATATATTTTTTTTAAATATCTATACTTTTTATATAGTCATTTGATTTTATGATGTTTTTCCTTTCCTACTTCTCCTCTCCTTTGCACTTTTCCTTTTTCTTCTTTCTCCTTTTCTCCTTTTCTCCTTTCTCCTTTCTCCCTTTTCTTTTCTTTCTTCGCTTCCTTCACGTTAAGATTCGCCAAAATTCTCTTTTCACTATGTATAGTTTTCTTATATAGGATATTGTTATTTTGCCTTTGTTTTTATATTCCAAGTTGTCAATTTTTCCTATTCTTGCTAATATTTTGTACTGATGTTTTACATTGTTTCTATAACCTCAATAAAGCATCTTAAACTTAAAAAAAAAACACTGAAGGGTAGTTTTTTGTGATTTGGAAGCATTTAATTATAAATGCTAGTGCTCGAAGCTTAAAGGTATGTTATTCCTAACTAAAACAAGCTAAACCTCCATGATCCCTGATAGGCTGCAACTCATGAGCTGAGTGTGAACAGGCCTCTTTCACTGTGGAGTTTTCTGTGAACGGCTCAGGGGGCAGTGGAGGAATAGCGAGTTGTCAATGGGCCTAGGGGTGGACGAAAACACGGTTCTGGCTTACGACAGGCCTGCGGAGAGTTTAGTCTTCAACTCCGCCCATCGCCACCTTATTGGAGGCTATGCAGGAAGCAGCATTTACAATGCTGCCATTATATCGCGTTCCTTTACAACTGGGTGATTACAACGCCGCACTGTTAGAAAGTAATGCCTTTACATCACAAGTCATTACTCATTAGATCGACTTGCTCTAGGGGGCGCTCTAACCTAAGGAATAGTTTAACTTACTATTCCAACACCTTCCCCACTGTTGTGCAGGCTGGAGTTGGAATAGTAAATTACACTATTTCTAAGTCCAGCACGCCTCCTAGAGCAAGTCGATCTAATGACATGCGTTGTAAAGGTATTGCGTTCCAACAACACAGTCGTTGTAACAACTGTGTTGTAAAGGAGTGCGATGTCATACCATGCGATGTAACATGCTATATTCGAATATGCAGGCAGAAAGTCCGTGCAGGCCCACGGCAGCAGTCCCTCCTCTTTTTTGACCACCCTTACGGAGCTACAAAATGGACATCTCGTACCATCCAACTGGCACAGGTAGGTAAACCGGAGACTATCAGCCATGATTGTGTGCACTTGTATATGTTTTTACTATGTATATGTATTCACCAACCATGCCTTTACCATGACATTTTCATAGTAAAGGCATGCGTGGTAAAGCCATATGTGTGGTAAAAATGTTTGTTGTTAATGCATATGCTGTAATGAAGCATGCATGATATTGACAGCGAAGTAAAGGTGTGCGTGGTAGTTGCATGCATTGTTCAGTCATACGACCGGATTGTGGTTGCTGCTGAAGTAAGGGTTTCACCCCTGTCAAAAAGTAACCCAAATTCTCACACACTGTTTATGACCTCACAAAGTGCATCGCTCATTAAGTGTTAAATGACATAATTGGTGACATCACTCATGATATCTCGGTTGTAGCCTCGGTCCAGAACCTGCAGACAATCCACATTGTGACCTGGACTTTATGCCTAGGCTCTGGCAATGCCCTCCTTGCTTTTTCAGGTACTACTTTTTATTGTTAAAACACTCTATCCGAGTTCATGGGTCTTTCAACTGTCTCCTCTGTGTGCTTCTCTCCCCAATGCCAGGCTCCCCCCATATTTTCCTCCTCCACTTTCCTTGCATTGACTTTTTGCCCATGCACTTTCTCACCGCTAGCTTCACATTGCTCTGTTTTGCCTATGGGGTGCCCACAAATGCTCCATGTGTTGTTTCCATCACTCATGCACCTCTGTTGTTTCCCCCGACAGTGACATTTGTTGATTTTGTCCCACCTGTGCTTCCATGTTGCTTCCATATCTCATCCCTAATTATGCCCCACACCGTACTCCATGATGCTTCCCATCACTACCCCACCCAACTCGGAATGGTAACTAAACAAAAATAAAGCAGCTGTGTCAAAAGATATTTTATTTCACTCTTTAGCTATGTGGCTCAGCATCTGGAATCCAAAGCCAATAAGAACTAAAGGCGAGAAAAATTGGCTTTGCCAATGTTTGTGTTGTTTTACTGCAATCATCTCTGCAGGAAATGAGTTCAGTTTTACAGCTTTGCTTTCATCAAAGTAGATTTCAGGTGCACCACACTTTTATCACAAATTCAGAATGTTAACACTCTAGTTGTTCATTATAAGTATATTGTGTAACTTCAGTAGAGCATTAGGAAGTTATAGACTGGTAGTGGTGTTGAAAGTACATCTTATAGTCAATATGCCAGAAGGACAAGGGTGTAGAAGATGCTTGAGAACTCATTGTCCTAATTTTTGCCTTTCTACAGCACTAAATATTTCAGTGACAAAATTAAAAGAACCACCTTGTCATTTAGTTCTAAAGGAAATGTTTAACGTTTTACAGCTTTTATTCCATCAAGGTGTAATTTACGTGTATCACACTTTTGTCATGAATACAGAATGTTAGCATCATTAGAACACTGTGATTAAGCTACAATAGAACAGTGGGTGGAAAATCAACTGACAAGCTCATAATGCTGTTTGAAGTACAGTTTTTTACTCAGAATACCAGCCATTATTATCATATGGCTGAGGACGATATTGTAAACTTATAGGGTGTCGTTTATGAACAGTGGTGCAATGCTGGTTGAACACAGTGTTGCAACACTTTTCATTGCGCCCTCCTTGCAACACCATGGATGTGCCGTCTATACACTACAGTGCTCCATGCCGCATGGATTGAAACATATACGTTAGGAATTCTTACACATCTGTTGGAGCAGTAATGATGCATTGCTGGAGTGTGTCGGAAAACAGGCGCAACTCCAGCAATGTGTCCTTACACAAGGTCTGGTCCCATGTGAACGACACATTGCTTGAAGGAGGCGTAAGGATTCGACGCATAAAGTTGTAGAAGTGGCGCAGTGAAATCTCATAGATTTCACTGCGCCACTTCTACGAGCCTTTTTTATGGGGTAACGCCCACCCTGCATGCATTGTACCTAATGCAGGTATAACGTAGTGCAGGGCTTTACAAAGTCATACTTGTGGCTAGATGCCTCACTTTGTAAATAGCCTTCTGTTAGGAAATTAAGTAACAGTTGCCAATAAGATTCACAATCTGCGTTTCCTCCGTGAGGTTCCAGGAGAATTTTTACATAGAAATGTGATGCCAAAGCCAGGCATACCACTTTGGGATGTCAGACAGATCTTTTGCTTTCCATGCTGCAGCGATAGTTGTTTTCACTGTACCCAAGCAGTTTCAGATTAGGAGTCTGTCCACTTTTGTCTGATATTCTAATTCTTGCGGTGCGACACCAAATGCAACGCAGGCCTTCCGGGACAGCATACCCAATATTGTTTTAAGGTTGTTCAAAAGGTCCCTAAAGAGTGTGTTTGATCTTAGGGCATGATCAACATATATGTTTCAATTCCCCCAAATTGCCAAATTCTTGCTACCATAGTGAGCTCAGCACAGGAAAGGATTTATGCAGCTTGGTAAGGTGCACAGGCTGATCAAAGAGCAATTTATAATGAGATTCTTTACCAAATGCACTATGTGATTTTTTATTTGGAGTGTGCCACACTTGTGCCCGTTGTTGATGTGTGAGTGTCTTCCCAAGAATTGCATGCCATTTACCTTCATATCAGTGCATAGGTGGGAAACATACTATAATAAGTAGCTGGTACATTTAGGAAATTGGCCCTTTGGACTTGGTTAGATATTTAATAAGTCATTTCATTGGCGTTGGGACCTTGTCACAGCGTCCTCTATTTTGAAGTGGGATACCTACAGTAGCAGCTGATGTGTTGTTAGAGTGTCAGGCACGGGTAAGGGTGGATGGACTGACATATGATGAGACAAAAATAAATAGTAACACTTACCTGCCGCATCGCCGCATTGCCACATCTCGCTCCTCTCCACTGCAGCACAGGCTCCCAGAGTCCACTGCTGCCAATCCTGATGCTGCTTTCATGCTGCTGAGAGAAGCATCAGCATTGGCCTGAGCGCTGATGATTTGTGCTCCCAGCTAGACTGGGAGCCTGTGCCTGCTCTCACCAACCCCGGCAATGCAGCCCAGGTTGGAGAGAGCTTCAGTGCGCATGAGGGTTTGGTCATCCTGAGATAACTGGCCAGACCGTTCTGTGCACTGAATAGCAGTGCAACCACTCCTCCAGCAGCCTGTCATCCCCCTGCCCCGCCCCCAAGACTCAGCTTTGAGTGCAAAAACAAGACGACAATAAACAAGGTTTTATTATCGTTTTATTTTTCATTTGTTTGGCTGATGGCAGGGGGGCGATGCGCCTCCATCATAGCAGAGGAGCCGCCACTGGAAACCCAATATAGCAACTGAGCATAGTGAAGTCACTCATGTTCCCCCAGGTTAAAGTAATTTTTACAATCAGGAAATGTCTTGACCGTGCCCTTGGGATACATATTGCTTAATCTGAGACATCCACTTCTGCATCAGGCCTCGAAGGGGCTAGGGAGTAATGCCAGTGTGAATGAGGGACTGACGTGCATTGGAGTGTGATGAGATGGACATGTAGTAAAATGCAGCCGATTGTTAATGTTGTCCCATAGTGCGCTGTATCGGTAGGCGTGCTAAGGTATACATTTGGTTGGATATCCCTCTTGGGTTTCCATACTAGGTCCCGTAAGAAGGGGTCCACGATTGCTCCAACCATTTGTAGCAACATTTTTCACAGATTCACGTCCTCTCTATTCTGCTAGGACACGCAATTGAGAGGCTACATAATAGGTAGAAATATTTGACAAAGCCGGGTCATCCCCCCTCTCTGGGTCTACAGAGTATCTAAAAAGCCACTCAAGCCCTTCCCCAAATATACTTTAAAAAACAGTCTTCAATGCAAAAAGAAAGCGATATGGGCTGTGCTTCAATCAAGTAAA
This sequence comes from Lissotriton helveticus, assembly GCF_964261635.1. NCBI lineage: Eukaryota > Metazoa > Chordata > Amphibia > Caudata > Salamandridae > Lissotriton > Lissotriton helveticus. The sequence continues at coordinate 285,215,388 of NC_136071.1, forward strand.
GAAGCCATAGCATAGAATTAATTTTAGAATATTGATTCATCCCAGTCAGGATACAGGGAGAGATGTCTCTCAGCAGGGAGAGGTGTAGAATTGAGGCCCCAAAGGTCAGATATGTTAGTCTTTTTTAACACCCAGGTAGGTGATAGATTTATCTACCCATCAAAAAGAAGTGTCATTCTTTGCTTTCGCTAAAGTGATTTTTGTAAGCAAAGTCAAATAACTTTATGCGATTCATTCAAATCATAACAGTTTGCATACCTACATAAAACAATTAGGTATTCATAAAAACTCATGCAAGAATTTGACACAGAATACATATATAGACTTCAAGGTTTAAAACTTTAAAACAGTGTACACTTTTCCCAGCCTAAACAGTAAAACATATCCACCTACATGGCTCTTGCTCCCCCTTTACAAATTCAATATTAATACAATTAATTTATCATGTCAATTTTGAACGCATTAATACAAAATAAATGAAGCTATAAAATCATTTAAAACTTAATTTCCTACTACATTTCATGGCGTTTCCTAATTGTTAAAGCAGTTCTAATAAAGTTAAGCACAAAGATACAAATGGGGGGGCGTGGCTTGCGCGCCGCTACGAGATGGCGGATCGCGCATGAGCTCGGGGACCACAGCAGCTGACGGGACGATTTTGGGATCCCGTTTGATGCCTTCTTCAGTCCCGAACTCGGCATAATGAACCGGAATGTGCAGTGAGCACTTTGATGTACGCTACAACAGATGAAGAAGGCAAGAACTGACCTTTTCTTCGTCTGGAAGCCTCGCTACTGGAATTTTTACGAGCGGCCGCCATTTTGTTTTTGCGGTGGCGACGCTCGTGTTTTCTGTCACAAGAGCAATGCAATAGAGCGCAACTCTTATTTGAAGATGACACGAGGTGATATTTAATATTTTTTTATATACTGTTGGTCCTTTGGAAGTGTTTCACTGATTGCAGGCGCAGATATAAGCTTTCTGACTTATGTGGATTTCTGACTGACATCTTTCACCTCCCTCTGCTGTCTACTTATGGTACATTACCTCACCTGAGGTGTTTGTGCTGCGTAACCTGATCTAGAGGTTGCTTGACAATTGGAAGATACTGTTTTTTTTTGCGCTCTTGTGGTAGCTTACATGGCTTTTCTTTTGCCTCAACTGTTCATGTCCGCCATTTTGTGCTCTAATGTCACAGCCATAGTCTGAGCTTATTGATCATACAGTGTTTAATATCAGTGAGACTTGGTGAGGTGTCATTTGTGTCACTTTTGGCCTATTTTTTAATTGTCCTTCTACGCCTTCCTATTCTGGTGCATTTTTGGAGCGTTTACTGGGACCTGCTCCTATGGCGGACAACATGGGGCCTCTCCCAATAATAAAGACTCTAAAGGGACTCTAAAAAGATCTAAACAGCAGTCCCCCACTCCTGAGTCCTCTCAGAAAGATACTAATACCACTTTGGATGCTATTTTGGTGTGTCTAAATGTTGTACACGATGTTGCGCAATCTACCAAGACTAATACCGATTTACTGCAAGTTGAGGTGGCAGCTATCAGGAGTGACTTTAAAGCCTTATCTGTCAGGGTTACAAATGCAGAATCCCGTATCAGTGTGGTGGAGGATAATACACACCAACACTCGAGGGCTCTTCAACAGATGGAATGTTCGATGGCGGCTTTGCGAAGACCCCTTACAGAGCAAGAAGATCGTAATTGGAGGAGTAATCTACGTATTTTTGGTCTTCCTGAGGATGCGGAACAATCAGCCTCCTCAATGATTGATTTTCTATCCAAATGGCTTCCTTCTACCTTACAAATTTCCTTTCAGAGAGACTTTGAAATTGAGAGAGCTCATCGGGTTCCTACCTTCAAACCCAAATCTTCAACATATCCGAGGGCGGTAATTTTTAAACCTCTGCTTCATCAGTATTCGGGCCAATTTTGGCTCATATGAGGAAGGTTAAATCGGTGACTTGGGAAGGACATCAGATTGCTATCTCACAGGATTTTGCTAGAGACACTGTAATTCGAAGGAAAGAATTTCTCAATCTGCGAAAACGTCTTTTGGACATGAACATCCCCTTTTCCTTTGCTGGTTCTTCCAAGTTTCGTATCACTTTTAAGGGTCGATATCGTATTTTTGATGAACCTTCTGATCTTTCTTCCTTTTTAGATAACCAATCTGAATCACAGATGGATTCTTCTCCTGCTCCTGGTCCTTCTTCTCCTGCTCCTGGTTCTTCTGGAACTTGATTCTCTTTGTGTTTCTTTCTTTGTGTGGATTCTTACACATTTCTGTCTGACACATGTCGCTGTTTCAGTGCTACATGTTGATTTTGGCTCATCCCACTTTTTCAGGTGTCTTGGTTTTCTATTTCTATCATCATGGCTACCTGTGCTTTTTTAGTAGCCTATTGGTTTCTTTGTTCTCCTTTTTGTTTTGGTCTCTTCTTCTTTGTATATTACTCCATCTGCGTTGGTTGCTCTTTTTGTGTCCTCAGTTATTTTCCTTCTACACTAGTGTTATGTTCTGACTGTTAAGTGTCATTATCTTTGACATTTGCTTCATGTGGTGTTCTTTTGTCTTCTTATAGTTTCTATGGTTATTGACAGGATTTTTTGCCTCTTCGTCTTCCCCTCGCGTAGTATTATCCCGCTTTGTATTATCTTGTTGTTTTTCCTTCCCTGCATTGTCTCTCACTCTATATGTAGTTATGTTTTTCGTTCCGTTTTTTCTGGCCTTATCGTTGATCCTTTGTTTACCTGTAAGCTTTGGATATTTCATTTCACTTTCTATCTTTTTGTTTCCTTGCTATTAAGGTTATCTATTTAACCTCTCTATAACCTTAGATAATGTATCTATCTATTTCTTATACACCATAATTATTCCTTCTTCGTTCTGATGTAATGATTATTGTACTATTTCTACTTCTATACTGCTTATATAGTTATAGGTTTTATTCATGCTATCTTTTATTATGAACACCGTTCACTTGATGGATTCCCTGTTCAACATGTCGGAAGTACTTCGTGTGTTGACAGTTTTTCTCTCTCTTCTGTTCATATGTTTTTTTTATGATTCCTTTCTCTTTGTCTCTATTGATCATATGTTTAATTCTATCTTTTTGTTTTGTGATTAGGATATACGTTCGGTTTATACTCGGTTCATATATTTGAATGCTTTATTCTCTTTGGACGGTATATTCTGTAACGCTGTTTCTTGTTCGTTCTTATATCTGTTGTTTATTTAATAGTACACCATCTATTCAAATTATTTACACTTATTTATTATGTTCCCTTAATTTATAGGCTCACTGTACACTCTATCCAAATGTTTCACTATATATTTCTTTTATTTTTTTGCTCTTTTGATGAATTTATATTTATTGTTACTTCTGGTTCATATTTATTCATGATGATTTCTATTACAGTATTTATTAGGAACTCGCAGCCCGTCCCGACGTTGTCCGGGGCTGAAATAGAATGTGTGCAAAGGGTTGTAATAGTGAGGCGACATTTATTGTAAGATCTCACGGTATACCACATTTTTAGTTTCAGTTGAATGGGGACGGAGAATAAATTGGTTTTCGATATTGCGAGACCTAGAGAGTGCAACATACAACTGTCTGTGTAGTAAGTTGCTTATAGAATCCCTAAGAGCATTGTGTCCGACGTTGTGTGGCTGTTGTAAATGTGTGTACGCTGAGACAGCAATGCGTCACAGCGTGCTTGCAAGGCCTGCGCGTGTGTGAACAATTATTTTGTGAAAGCTTTGTAATGTTCACCGGTACGTTGATTGGTCTTAATCCCCGCTTGAGGGCTGTAGCAATTTGGGCAGTGGTAAATGCGAAGGCTGCCTGTTGTAAATCTGTGCTCGCTGGGACTGCAGTGCGTGACAGCGTGCTTGCGAGGCCTGGCCGTGCAATAAGCGAAGCTTGTGCTCACCGCTGTTAGTGTGAGTGGCTTGAGCCCCCGCCTGAGCACCGGAGCAGTATGCAAAGCTTTGTGATCCCCGCTGTTAGGCTGAGTGGCTTGAGCCTCTGCGCGAGCACCGTAGCAATGCCGCGGCCCGTGAAGCCTTGCCCATTGGTGTTTGGCGACGCCCCTCTTATAACATCCACGAGGCGCGCCCCGTGAATGCGGCGCCCATTCAGGTTTTGCCATGTCCCTCTGAAAATGGCCAGGCCCACAATGGAGTAATGTGAAGGTTTTTGTTTACAATGCCGTTTTCGCTTTTACCAGTAATGACAGGGAATGGCGCGCCCGCGCCACGTGAATGCCGCGCCTATTGGTGTTTGCTGTTTGTCCACGCCCCTCTCACAATGCCCACAAGGGAGTCCTGTGAAGGTTTGTTTGCCACGCCCATCGCTGACAGCACAACGCCCACGCCCACAAGGGACTAATTTACCCCTAAGGTTCTTTTACCTTTGTAATGTATATGGTGGCCACTTGTATAGCCTATGTCCATCTGCTGCAACTGTCCTTTCCAATGCTGTATTGGGTGTTGTGATTGGTGCTGTACTTCTTGAGCTTACCCGCCTCAAAGGTTTGGGCTCTCTCTTTATAATAGTAGTATAGATTAATTCTGCATATTGCTATGTTTGATTAATTCACTGACTGTTTATACTCTATGTATATAGTTCATTATTTTTTCTTCTCCTCTCATGATTTATATTGTTTGTTTCTGGCTCATAGTTTTGCATGATGTTTTTTTCTTACAGTATTTCTTGAACATTAACTCTGCATATTTTGTACTTATGATCCATATACAGGGTATTTGTTTATTCTTTTCATTTAGTTGGCTGTTTACTTTTTAGATCACCTTATTCTTATTATTATTGCTTGTTCATATATATTCATGATGTCTTTATTTTACTATGTATTGCGCCTTTGTATTCCTGTTTTTATTTAGCTCAGAGGCCTCTTAAGATTTTTTCCCTTCTATCTCGCTCTAAATTTTGCATTGCTCTCCTTCTTTTATTGCCTTTTATGCCTATCACCTACTTTTCTGTCTACTATAGGGTTGTTAATTTTAATTTTAATATTGTCTGTTTCTCGGCAGTCCACTTGCTTCCCGCATCCATGTCCCCCCTGGTACGAGTTTGGTCCTCTTTAGACCTCCCCTGGTGGGTCTTCTTCCTTTGCTCTTTCTATTCTTTCCTGGTGCTTCTCTTTCTCCTTTTCTTTTCCTCTTCTCTTCATTCCCTTTCTTTCTCTTTTTCCTCCTTGTTCCTCGTGTAGTGCTTTCTTCTTGTGTAGAGAGCTGTTGGTCTTGGGTAAGTGTTTTGTTTGACGTCTTACTCCCTCTACCATGCTTCTTGCTCGGTTTTTATTTCTATATTAGACTGTGTCTGGTTTGAATGTAGTGTCCCTTAATGTTAAGGGATTAAACCATCCGGTTACGAGGGCTAAGGTTCTTGATTATTGTAAATCTCTGTCTTCGGATTTAGTGTTCTTACAAGAAACGAAGGTCTCCTATAAAGAAGCGTTGTTATTACGGAAAGAGTGGGTTCTTGATGTGATGTGTTCGGATGCCCTTGGCAAGAAGAATGGGGTCATAACACTTATCTCTAAAAAATCAAAAAATCTGGGTTGTCAGTCATTTCTGCTGAGCATGACTCTGAGGGACGTTGGTTGTTATCTCGATTGTCTAATGGTTCTGCTGATCTTTATGTTTTGAACATTTATGCTCCAAATGCAGATGATCCTTCTTTTTGGCAAAAGATAATTAAACAACTAGCTATTACTCCGCATAATGGTAATTTGATTGTTTGTGGTGACTTTAATTTACCACTTGATTCAGTGCTGGATAGAAATTCAGCTTTCTCTTTCCGCCCTCCTTGATCTCATAAACAATTGTTAAATATGTGCTCTTCTGCAAATCTCCAAGATATTTGGCGTCTCCATAACCCTACAGGTAGTGATTTTTCCTTCTCCCCCCCATTCACTCTAGCTTTTCTAGTATTGACTATCTCCTAGTTCATTCGTCTTTAGTGCAGCACTCATCTTCTCCGCACATTCATCCTATTCTTATCTCTGATCACGCGGCTGTTTCTTTTTCTCTCCTAAATCTCGCTCCTAAGAGAAAACCTTCCTCTTGGAGACTCAGTACGGAAGTTCTCCATGACGTTGTTCAAGTTCAGAATATACAAGATGAGATTGAACATTTCTTTTCTGATAATGACGGCTCAGTTAGTTCTCCGGTGGTTTTATGGGACGCTTTTAAGTGTACACTCCGGGGACACATTATTAAAGTTATGGCGAAAAGAAATGCTGACATCAAAAGGGAACTTGCGGAGTTAGCAGATAGTATTAAACAAAAGGAGCTTCTTTTTTGACGTACTAATGATAAACAATTGTTGCAATCCATAAAAAATTTGAAATATTCCTACAACATTATCGTTACCAAGAGAGCTCATATTGGGGTTCAGGCCCAGAAATCCAAACGGTTACTCTTGAAGAATCGGGCTGGTAAGATTCTAGCCGCGACTCTGAAATTTCAGGAGTCTAGCTTTAAATCCTCTCAAATCTCTTCTATTACTGACAGATCTGGTATTAAGGAAATTCTTGAGGTGTTTCGGGATTTTTATACTTCTCTCTATACCCCCACTAATCAGTCGTCTTTTGAAGCTTGCCAGGAATTTTTAAGAACTATTCCTCTTCAGTCTATATCTATAGCGGATGGAGAGAAATTGGGTGGCCCAATCACATCTGCTGAAATTATACATGCTATCAAGTATACTCGGTCTGGTAAAGCCCCTGGGCCGGATGGTTTTCCCATCATGTTTTACAAGACCTTTCTCCCTTCTATGGTTCCTCGTCTTAAAGCTGTTTTTGATGTGTTTATTCACGAGAGCGCGGTTTCAGGTACTGCGGCGGATGGTACTATTGTAGTAATTCCAAAAGACGGGAAAGATGTCTCAGACCCTAAAAACTTTCGCCCTATTTCCCTTCTTAATATGGAGGCTAAAATCTTTGCTAAGATTCTTGCAAAGCGGTTACAATCTTATATTCCTTCTTTAGTTCATTCATCTCGGACGGGGTTCGTGAAGGGTAGACTTGCTAGAGATAATATCCGTACATTCTGCCATATTCTAGGTACAGCTAAGCGGTCTACGCTTCCAGCTGCTGCTCTAGCCTTAGATGCCGAGAAGGCTGGTATCTTGGCTTTTTCTCCATGCTGTTCTTCGTGCACATAATCTTGGTGACTCTTTTGTTAACATGGTTATGTCCTTATATGCCCAACCGAGAGCGAATATACGTGTCAATGGGGCTACCTCTGATTTTTTCAGGCTTCGTCAAGGTACCCGTCAAGGCTGTCCCTTATCCCCGCTTTTGTTTTTATTAGCTATTGATCCTCTTCTTAGACTAATTGTTCTCCATCCGGATATCAAGGGGTTTACTTTTGGTCTGCATTGCATATACACAGCGGCTTACGCGGATGATGTTCTTATTTTTTAGGATGATATTGTTTCAGCTATTCCCGAACTTACAGATATTATTGCTAGTTTTTCTAAGGTCTCTGGTTATACGCTTAACAGAGACAAGACTGAGATGTTCCCCCTGAATGTGTATTGTTTACCAGCGCATATGGGTACCGCTGGCTTTAAGTGGCAATCTAAACATCTCAAATATCTAGGGATTTGGTTTTGTGGTACTCTCTATGATACGGTGGCATATAATGAGGCGCAAACTCTACTCAAAGTTCGTCAACTTTTAGATACTTGGTCCCCTAAACATATCTCTTGGTGGGGTCGTATCCAAACTCTAAAAATGATGATTACTCCTATTATTAACTTTGTTTCTTCTATGCTTCCGGTGAAATTGTCTTCATCCTTTTTTCTTGAGATTGACTCCATTACTTCTAAGTTTCTCTGGAGTGATAAGAGGGCTAGAATTGCGTATAAGTCTTTGAGGAAACCTTATGAGATGGGCGGTTGTAATTTTCCTGATTGGGAGAGATACCAGATGGCTTTTTTAGCTTCCCAAGGTGCTTTGTGATTTTCCTCGATTCCTGTTCACACGCCTTCTTGGGTGTTTATTGAGCAACATCTCTCATTTCCCTTAACACTTTCTTCCTTTTTAACCACATCCACTTTATCTATTCCTTTTTCCCGCTCAATTATCTTAGATACTATTGCAGCATTTAAGTCTGTGGATAAGAAAGTGGCTACCCCGATTCATAAATCGAGGTGGTCTTCTTTATGGCGTAATCCTAGATTCAAATGTGTTATTGATCCCGCGTTGATCCCTTACTGGACTTCTAAAGGAGTGACTTTAGTTCGTCATTTGTATGACTCCAATAATGATCCATTGCCCTTTTCCTCCTTAGCTCAACAGTTCTCGCTCTCCTATTTGGACTTCTATACTTTTCTCAAAATTAAAGTAGCTCTTGCTAAAGTACGCCTGGAGCCCAATTCTCCTACTGTTATGTTATTTTCCTTGTGGCTTCGATCTGGTCATGTGGCTTCAAAAATTTATAAATTTCTGTCTTCTACTTCATCTGCCTTACATACTGTTATATAAACACGGGTCAACCCAAGAAGTCACTGGGACCTGGGCAATATATCAGTACAAGCAAAGTGGTCCCAGTTTATGGAGAACAAATAAAGACAATCAATAAACAAGGGAATAGAAATGGATGCACAAATGATTATAACAGCATTGTTTTTTAATCACAATGTGTTTCATATAACAATTATTCATTCATTAGATATACAATAAATCACTTTACAAAATGCCCCTATAAGAGTGAAAAAGGGAAGGGTAGTGTTGGGATGGTGAAAGAATAAGATCTTCAAGGAAGGTCTGCAAGACCACAATATAACCAATTTGTTGTATAAAGAGTTAAATCATCTTCTACTTAAAAACATCATGCCTCAATGGAAAACAATACTAATAAATGATAATAGAGGCTGAACATAGAAGGAAGTGTCGACGTTTCGACCCAGTTGGAATGCAGGCGTGGATAAACCTTGCTAGAGGGTCTTCATCAGGACGAGGGTGGTGGAGGGTGGGGCAATAAATCTGCATAAAAGTTGAATATTAAAATAATTAGTTCACGGGTCATATGAGATCCCAGACAATTTTAATAAAAGCTCATCGAGAGGAACTACTGCTAAGTGGGAAAGGGGGGAGGAGGGATGCATCGGAGGTGTAATAAGTACACTCTCTAACCATGGAGAAGGGACCGACAATCGTAGAGTCACAAAGTCTGAGACTGATATTGGTGGGTAAGAGGTACTCTTGTGAAGATGAATGGAAAGAGACCATCGTCAAAAAACAGCAAATGGGGATCTAATCAAATACCGACCGATGTATATGGCGGTACTCAAAATCCCATAGGAGATGGTGGGTTCATGAATCCAACGAAGGTATTCACAAGAAACACCAGAAAGTATCAGATGACAGTAAAACCAGGATGGAAATGGTCTCAAAGGTCACCCAGTTCTTAATTTCTGATAACAAAGCCAAACTAGGTCATCCTTTCAAGGCAGAGGCACTAATTATATAAATTAGGTTACTAAAAGTATGTGACATACTTGCCTATGGCAGAGGGCGAAGGAGATCTAAGAAAACATGTAACAAAGGAACTGTCCTCAAGGCTGCAAGTCTGGCAGAAATTAGGCAGTGTACAAATGTAGAGAGACAAAAAGATTCTAGTATTCAGAAATGGTAGTGGAAAACAATTGTGCTACCGCTTCATGTTCCACACACGGCATACCTGCTTATGGGAAGGAACTCGCTCAGTTTTCATTCAAAGGTGGTCATCAACACGCACAGGGGGCCAAATCTATAAAAATAGGTGAGTGTTATACTTGAGTGCTTAAGCTACCCCTATAGGTTGCTGGCTATTCGAAATAAATGATAGTGTTCATACTTAGCAGGAGGGCGATGTCGTCGCCACCCCTGGGGTGCCGCTTCTAGTCGTAGAGTGACTTCTCAAAACGCTGGGAGGTGGCTCTAAATAGATAAGAAAATATATACATTCTATAGTTCTACAGCGGTATAGGAAAGTAATACTATCATTATATATTCTGCTTACGACATACCTGCATGTAGCAAAAACAGTGGCTCGTTCTAACCGGGTTGTGTTCCCAAATGGGGCGGTCGTCTTCACGTACCGCGAGCCGAAATCTGTAAAGGTTTGTCAAGTGTCGGATTAGGCTTCCATAAATATGCCCTAGAGCAGCCGGTTCAATAATTCAAAAAAACGGTAAAGGTACCGTCAACCTACCAGAAAGGAAGGGGTAATTGTCGACCCTGGGGTAGTGGTAGTAAGCGTGGAACCAGCTTCCAGAATTCCCGTGTTATTGGCTTCCTGATCCGGAGTCTGTGGGGGACACAGAGAAGTCAGTCAGCAAATTGACATATAAACTTTCCTGCTCGGGGCGCGTGGAAGCACAGAAATGCCATAGAGAAATCACATATCGTGAAAGTCAACGCGCGAAGTTCCGTCAAGCAGCCGACGTCTCTAGTCATAGACAGTGTTATTCAGGAAGTGCTTTCCTTATGAAGTTCCGATCACATGGTCGGAGAAACAATCGTTATAGAAATGGGACTGATGTAGAAACCCATTGGAAACTTCAAAATGGAATTTCCAAGATATTATAATCGAAAGGGGACTGGTGTGGAACACCATTAGTAAATTTCAAAAAGGTTTAATGTGAAATTGTGTTCTCATATGGAATTTATCCCCAACATGAAAATAAACAAGAACCTCTGCCAAATAACTGCACATTCCGTATATCCTAGTGCGTCCAGGCATGAAAGGTGTCGATGTATATAGTTGCGATCACATGACCCATGATGTACAGAGTTAAAGAGAGGGGACTAACATTATGGTCCCTTTGCACATTCCAAAAGGACAAGGTAGCTCGTCTAGAAAGGCTAGAAAAGAAGCTTATTCGTACAAGGTGGCATGGCCATTTGTTCACTCGCTACCTCAAAGAAAATATCATACCAGTAGGCCTTCAAATTAAGATCGAACCGGCCATCTTTGTCGAAGTACCCACAAACGATTGTTTCTCCGACCATGTGATCGGAACTTCATAAGGAAAGCACTTCCTGAATAACACTGTCTATGACTAGAGACGTCAGCTGCTTGACGGAACTTCGCGCGTTGACTTTCACGGTATGTGATTTCTCTATGGCATTTCTGTGCTTCCACGCGCCCGAGCAGGAAAGTTTATATGTCAATTTGCTGACTGGCTTCTCTGTGTCCCCCACAGACTCCGGATCAGGAAGCCAATAACACGGGCATTCTGGAAGCTGGTTCCACGCTTACTACCACTACCCCAGGGTCGGCAATTACCCCTTCCTTTCTGGTAGGTTGACGGTACCTTTACCGTTTTTTTGAATTATTGAACCGGCTGCTCTAGGGCATATTTATGGAAGCCTAATCCGACACTTGACAAACCTTTACAGATTTCGGCTCGCGGTACGTGAAGACGACCGCCCCATTTGGGAACACAACCCGGTTAGAACGAGCCACTGTTTTTGCTACATGCAGGTATGTCGTAAGCAGAATATATATTGATAGTATTACTTTCCTACACCGCTGTAGAACTATAGAATGTATATATTTTCTTATCTATTTAGAGCCACCTCCCAGCGTTTTGAGAAGTCACTCTACGACTAGAAGCGGCACCCCAGGGGTGGCGACGACATCGCCCTCCTGCTAAGTATGAACACTATCATTTATTTCGAATAGCCAGCAACCTATAAGGGTAGCTTAAGCACTCAAGTATAACACTCACCTATTTTTATAGATTTGGCCCCCTGTGCGTGTTGATGACCACCTTTGAATGAAAACTGAGCGAGTTCCTTCCCATAAGCAGGTATGCCGTGTGTGGAACATGAAGCGGTAGCACAATTGTTTTCCACTACCATTTCTGAATACTAGAATCTTTTTGTCTCTCTACATTTGTACACTGCCTAATTTCTGCCAGACTTGCAGCCTTGAGGACAGTTCCTTTGTTACATGTTTTCTTAGATCTCCTTCGCCCTCTGCCATAGGCAAGTATGTCACATACTTTTAGTAACCTAATTTATATAATTAGTGCCTCTGCCTTGAAAGGATGACCTAGTTTGGCTTTGCTATCAGAAATTAAGAACTGGGTGACCTTTGAGACCATTTCCATCCTGGTTTTACTGTCATCTGATACTTTCTGGTGTTTCTTGTGAATACCTTCGTTGGATTCATGAACCCACCATCTCCTATGGGATTTTGAGTACCGCCATATACATCGGTCGGTATTTGATTAGATCCCCATTTGCTGTTTTTTGACGATGGTCTCTTTCCATTCATCTTCACAAGAGTACCTCTTACCCACCAATACCAGTCTCAGACTTTGTGACTCTACGATTGTCGGTCCCTTCTCCATGGTTAGAGAGTGTACTTATTACACCTCCGATGCATCCCTCCTCCCCCCTTTCCCACTTAGCAGTAGTTCCTCTCGATGAGCTTTTATTAAAATTGTCTGGGATCTCATATGACCCGTGAACTAATTATTTTAATATTCAACTTTTATGCTGATTTATTGCCCCACCCTCCACCACCCTCGTCCTGATGAAGACCCTCTAGCAAGGTTTATCCACGCCTGCATTCCAACTGGGTCGAAACGTCAACACTTCCTTCTATGTTCAGCCTCTATTATCATTTATTAGTATTGTTTTCCATTGAGGCATGATGTTTTTAAGTAGAAGATGATTTAACTCTTTATACAACAAATTGGTTATATTGTGGTCTTGCAGACCTTCCTTGAAGATCTTATTCTTTCACCATCCCAACACTACCCTTCCCTTTTTCACTCTCATAGGGGCATTTTGTAAAGTGATTTATTGTATATCTAATGAATGAATAATTGTTATATGAAACACATTGTGATTAAAAAACAATGCTGTTATAATCATTTGTGCATCCATTTCTATTCCCTTGTTTATTGATTGTCTTTATTTGTTCTCCATAAACTGGGACCACTTTGTTTGTACTGACCCTTACATACTGTTACCCAACAAAAATGGTTACATCATTTTGATAAGGATCTTACTGACCATATTTCACCGGAAACCTGTAGTTGATTGGGAAATTTTCTCTCCGTGATAAGATCGCCCCTTCTTTAACCCAATCAAATATTTTTTTCTCTTAACCTTCTCCATTGAACTCTTGTGCATTTGCATTCGATAAACTTGAAGAATGATGATCTCTGTTGGAGCTGTGTTCTGGCTACTGGCGATTTATCTGCATATGTTTTTTACCTGTTCTCTTTTACAACCCTTCTGGGATCTCATAAATTAACATCTTATATTAATTTTTAATATTGATTTTCAGCTTTCCTTCCCCCATGGTCCTATTGGGCCCATTAGCTTCCCGAGTGCCTTTCCCTTTGGATACTTTAGATATGCATTTGCTTGATCTTTTATTGACAGTTGCTGTTAAGGTAATTCTTATGGAATGGAAGTCTTTTTCTTCCGTATCATATCATACATGGTGGGCATGGGTTTCATTTTTACGAAGCGCACACATTTCAGTTGATGTGGCTCATCTTACCCCTACTATCTCTAGTAATGTTTGGAAAGCTCTGGACGCTTATATGGATTTGGCCTCAAAGGGTTTGGTTGACCAGTATCCTTTTGTGTCATCTACTTGATTGCTGTTTGTTATTTGTGTGGTGTGTGTTTGTAGTACTGCAGTGGATCCTTCCCTTCCCTTTCTCTTTTTCCTTCTTCTTGATGTCTTCTTTTCTACTTTCTTTCTTCTTTCTTCTTTTCCTTTTTCTCTCTTTTTACTTCTTCCATTGATAATAGTGATACCGTTTACGGATATTTTGGTTCACTGACATTTCCCTTATGGGTTTCTTATATTTCACCTTTATATTGATTGCGGGAATTATTTGTAATTGATTCAATCATAAGTACTGTGCCTATGGATTTCGATTGTATCACTATGTATTGTATTTAACTATTTCTTATACTTCTTAAAATGTAATAAACTTATTGAACAAAAAAAAAAAAAAAAGCACAGAGATACAAAGAGCAGCAGTAGATAAAGATCGTAAATAGTTAAAGCCCTCCAGGTACAACCAGAGTCGTATATCGCTCAAGACAGGCTTGATGAAGCGTGCCCTTGGATCTTTATAAAGCATGCAAAACAGCAAAAAGTGCTTGGTGCTTTGTTGGGCTAAATTATTGCATGGAAAAGGAAGTTATTTTTTTATGATCAATTTCATGTTAGATTGAATACAATCGGGATTATCATAATAGTGCCCTAAACCAATCTTATTAAAATTCTCTTTAACATAACGAAGCCAGGGGATAGCCAGAGCCTTTTGAAGGTTCATACAGTCTCTAAGAATAGTCCTTTAAAATGATCAGTCCTCTGAGGTCCAAACTTTTCCCCAGAGAATAAGTGGGGCGATGTTTATTCTATCTTCTACAAAATCCAATCCCACTTCCGAGTGACAAAAAAATGTAGGAGAACTAATAGGGATCATCAGCTATCTTTTTAGGAATTTATTTTCCAAAGTTTGTATCGGGGTACTTTCATGAGGTCCCCATACACCCGCTCCGTAGGTAGCTACTGACAGGTATTTTGATTTGTATAGGGTTATCATTCCTGCTAACAGCTTATGTCCCAGCTTGCAGGCAAAGCGGAACAGCTCCTCTACTATTCTGCTAGTGCGTTGGACCCTGGTCACAATCAGTTGCTCCCAATTCAATTTATTATTAAAGACATTCCTTAGGTACGTGAAACTGGACACATTATCAATAATCTTTTCCTTCACCACAAATTTCCTTGTTTTGGTTTGGTTGGGGCTACATACTATGCTGAAAGATTTACTAAAATGTACGTTTAGGTCCAATGCCAACATAAAGTCATTAAAAGCATTTAAGGCTTTTTGGAGGCTGTTGTCCGTCAAAGTCATCAAAACCCTTTGTTCATGTGATGAGAGACAATTTGGGTTGAATATGTTTGAGAAATGAGATTCCCAAAATTTCTCCGGTATTATCTAATCCATAGCCCTTGCATCGTTCAAAAAAAGGAGGCGGTTAATAACTTCCCAAAAACTCTTGGAATCCCTGAGATTACTAGCTCTTTCAAGATCTTCCCAGGCCAGTCTTCTCAGTTCATCCTTCCTCTGCCCAATTATGCGTTTATAGGTTTGTCTCACGCTCCTGATTAAAATGTGGTCACGGTGGACTGCGTGCAAGGCTTTCTTAAGATCTTTTTGTGTCCCAGAACACTCAGCATTGAACCATCTTGTTTCCTGAGGTTCCCTCCTTTTCACTGACTTTGTCAAGTTTTTAGAAACATTTTTACAAATTGATTTGAAATCCTGTATGACCACATCTGGGGGAGAATCATAGGATAGGCATGACATAATTTGGCTTAGATTAGTTTTAACAATATTCTCCTCAAATTGTGAGGGATTTATTTTACTCCATTTTAATCTCACCCCCTGATTGCGATTATGCTTAAGTGGGCAGTTGTCACCCTTACCCACCTGCGCCGTTACGTACAGGGAGACAGAAAGGGGATTGTGGTCACTAACAGGGTTTGGTTCAACCGCAAAACCATCTACAAGGCAGGCAAATTTTCTAGATATTAGCATAAAATCAATTGTACTGTCTTGCCTCCACTCAGATAGGTTTGCTACTGTATGGGTGTGGTACTGACCAAGGTGTTAACCAAACATAAATCATTTACAACAATGATGGTATTTAATGCTTCACCCTGCGGAGTATGTTTAAAATGTGACAAGGGGGGGAGGAGCTTCGCGCGCAACCAAGTTGGCCGCGTGAGCACAGGGCTCCCAAGACCCTCGTAACCTCCCGCATCTATCCTGTCCTCTATCCTGTGCCTCACTGATGTCTTCGTGAAGATGAACCACGTGTGAGGCGAAACCTGCATTCGGATTCCAGATCGGACCCCGGGAACCGGTGTTGTGGTGCTCAGAAGATTGCGGCCTACGCTTCCGTGATGCCCGGCTGTGGAGTTGGCATGGTGCCCGAGCTGTAGTTGAATAACATCAGCCTGAAGGGGCAGGGACGACCGGTCCGGCTGACTTTCACTTTCGATTTCTCTTCCAGAGAGAACTGCGACTGGGAGCGACCCCCCTGTGCCGAGGGCTTTTATCCTGTGTTGCACTCGAGTGTGCCTTTTCACTGATAGCCAGCCTTGGGAGGACACTTGGCCTGTACCCTCTGGCTGAAGCCGGGCCTCCGCTCGAGATTCCCAGGGACCGCCATCTTCTTACTTGGTTTAACCGCTCCAAATCAGTCTACATCCCATTTTGGCGGGGAAACCGGAGGGGGAAAGGCAAAAATCTAGGACCGCTCATCGGGGTGGCTATACCCAGACTAACATCATGGATCGCTATGACCAGGTGAAGGGATCCCCCAGCGGACCGAGTAGGTCGCCAGAGGACACGAGAGATCCTCCTACTTCGGTTACTGAGCTGACCCTGCAGGACGTTATGGCTGCTATCGATGGGATCAAATCCTCCCTTGGGCAACAAATGGAGACTCTCGCCCACAAGCTTGATACTGTGGCGATAGATGTCAACCTGATTTGTACGGACTTGACAAAAACGAATGAGAAAGTCAAGTCGTTGGACATTAAGACTTCCAGTCTTACGGGGGACGTCGCTGACCTGCAGACGGAGGTTAGCAACTTGAGAGCCTCCAATGACCTCTTTGCGCGACGTCTGGAGGATTTTGAAGGAAGGGCTAGGCGGAATAATGTCCGTATCATCGGGGTTCCGGAGAAGTCAGAGGATCCAGCAGCTGACCTCTTCGTCGAAGATCTCATTGTTAGCCATCTTGAACCTAAGGGACTCAGTAAGTTTTTTACGGTCGAGAGGGCCCATAGAGTTCCGGGCGGTAAACCAAAGTTGGGTGCCCCACCGCGGCCTATAATCGCAAGGATTTTTTATTTCCGTGATAGAGACGCTATCCTGCTGGCCTCACGGATGGGTGGACCTATGAAATTTGAGAACACTACCATAAGCTTCTACCCGGACTTTACCCAATTGGTCCAGAAGCAGAGACTCGTTTTTCTAGGGGTAAAGAGAAGACTGCGTGACATGTGCCTCAAGTACGCTATGCTTTTTCCAGCCAAGTTGAGGATCGAGCATGCGGAGCGGACTTATTTTCTCGATCGACCGGAGGTGGTGGCCGATTAGCTAGACGCTCTGCCAAACCAGCGTGCACAGGAGGAACAGTCTGGTGGGGCGGAAGGCGGATTGATGGAACCGGAATAGGCACCCTTTGTCTAGTTTCTGGGGTCTCTAGTGGGCCTCTAACTGTGGTTTGCTAATTCTGTTATGTGATTTGATGTGACATTCGGGGGGTTGCGGGGATTCTGGTAGGTCTCTTTCCTACTTTGATAAACTTGTTGTAGCTTAGTTAGATGTGGGGGCGACAGGCACACTGCAAGGTGGGGTGGCTTCTTAGTCTTACGCAGGGGTGCAGGGTGGGGGTGTTTGTAATGGGCTGTTGGTGGGGTGGATGGGGGTTTTTGTTGGGGTGTGTGTTTGTTCTTTCGCAAGGCAATGTATTTTTAGACCTTCTGATCGAGGGGCTGGATTCCTATCGGGGTTGGATCTTCTCTCTCTTTTGGGATGGGGGTTGAAACTCATGAGCTGGAATGTGAATGGGTTGGGGGATAGGATAAAACGTGGGGTAGTACTGCAATTGTTGAAACGTCTCTCCCCCGATGTGGTCCTTCTTCAGGAGCCGCACTTGATGGGTAATACTTGTTATGCTATGAATAGGAAGGGGTATCGTTTGGTCGCCCACGCTGGTTTCTCCTCTGGTTCCAGGGGGGTTGGTATCCTTATTAAGAATTCTCTCCCGCTTGAGATTGACGCTACGGTCCTCGATGACAGAGGGCGCTATGTTGCTCTCACGGGTAGGTGGGAGGGCCACATCCTTTCCCTGGTTTCTGTGTATGTCCCCCCTGGCCTGCAGTCAACCACTTTTGCGGACTTGGGTCGGGTTATCCTCGCTCTCCCCGAGGGGTCATTGTTATTGGGTGGTGATTTTAACGCTGTGATTTCTGGTATGATTGATCGACATCCACCTAGGGATCTTAAGGGGACACAGAACTGGCTTCACGATTTTATTGATACTCTGGGACTGGTAGATTGCTGGAGATTGTTACACCCCGCTCAGCGGCAGTACACGTTTCATTCGGGCGCTCACTGTAGCCTTTCGAGGATCGATTATGTTTTGGTGCCTGCTCCACAGGCACTTTCTATCACTGAGGTTAAACATTTGGCTCTGGGAATTTCTGATCACTCTCCGCTATGGCTTCGAATGGAGTTGAACTCCGGGACCAAGGGACGGGTAGCCCCGATTAACCCCTGCTATCTCCGAAACCCTAAAACTCGTGCTGACCTGGTAAAATCTCTTGACCACTATTTTCTGGAAAACAAGGGTTCTGTTTTCTCTGCGGTGTCGCTTTGGGAGGCTTTTAAACCATCCTTAGGGGCCAGGCCCTGTCGTTAATCGCGGGTGTTAGGAAACGGAGGGATGAGGAGGTGGTCAGGATTGAGGCGTAGATAGCGGACCTTGAGCTTGGCTTAGATCAGGAGGTTACCCGTGCTAAGACACATGTTCTGCGACTAAAACAGTTGGAATACAGGGCGTTGGTTACTGATGCGGCTAAGGCCATGAGTAGAGAACAACAGGGACGTCTATATGATGTGGGAGATAAAGCAGGCAAATTGATAGCGTGGCTGGATAAGAAGGATAGGCCTAGTCGTGTGGTGCCTGTGATTGAGACGGCGAGTGGTGCTCTGGTCACCGATCCTGAAGAGATCGTTCAGTGTTTTGCGGATCACTCCCAGAGAGTGTACTTCTCTGTGTCGGATAGGCCGGAGGAGGACTCCATTTTATTGTTGCGTGATATTGCTTTACCGAGCCTTGCTGATGTTGATAGGGAACAAATGGACGCAGCAATAACCCCAGACGAGGTGGCTCTGGCTATTCGCTCCCTGCGTTCCATGGGTTCCAATGGTCTGCCTATTGAACTCTACAAGTTGCGGCCTGACAAGATGGCTCCCTATTTAAGAGACATGTTTTTGGAGTCTCGTGATTGCGGTTCTCTCTCCCGTGATCAGCGTCTTGCGACCATTGTGGTGATTCATAAGGAGGGGAAACCAAGGGATAGGTGTGCATCGTATCGGCCGATATCTCTTTTGAATGCTGAACCTAACATCCTCGCAAAATTACTGGCTAACTGATTGATCACCGTTATTAGCGAGTTGATACATCCGGATCAATCTGGTTTTATCCCGCATAGAAACACTGCCCTGAATCTTAGGCGTCTGCATGGCGTTCTCGCAAGAGCTGCGACGTTGCGTGAGCCGGCATCTTGGCATCATTGGATGCCACGATGGCTTTTGATACCGTGGAATGGCCATATTTATGGGCCGCGTTGGCTAAGTTTGGGTTTGGACCCGGTTTTATTGGTTGGGTGCGGCTTCTCTATGAGGACCCCCTTGCGCAGATTGTCGTGAACGGTCGTGTCTCTATTCCGTTTGGTATTGGGAGAAGCACTCGTCAGGGTTGTTCCTTGTCGCCGCTCCTGTTTGCCCTGGCCCTCGAGCCCCTTTCTGCATGGATCCGATGGGAGCCCTCGATGAAGGGTATTCGGTGGTCCTCTGAGTTTGAAGATCGCATCTCGCTTTATGCAGATGACATCTTACTGTATCTGACCTCACCCCGGAAGTCACTGATAGTTTTGTGTGATGTTTAGACCTCTTTTGGTAGGAACTCGGGCCTGATTATTAATTGGACGAAATCCTACTTATACGTTCTTTCCGGGGACGTTCCTCTTATTCCACGTAACTGTCTCATTCAGGTGACACAGGAGGGGTTTAAATACCTCGGTATTTATGTCTCATTGGACCCTGCAATTCGGTATGAACAGAATCTTCTAACACCCTTGACTAGATTGAAGCAGGACGTCGCGGGTTGGCGTAAGCTTCCGCTTTCGCCGCTCGGTCGTGCGGCCCTCTTTAAAATGATTTCCCTGCCTCGCTTTCTTTGTGCTCTCCAGAACACTCTTGACATAGTTCCTGCTAGCAATTTCCGTGCATATGAGGATCTTCAAAGGAAGTTGATATGGGACGGTAGACCTCGTATTGCACTTGCCAAACTGACGCTCCTGTGGTATGACGGGGGTATTGCCCTCCCTGACATCAAACGTTATTATTGGGCGTCTCAATTGGGTACTATTAATCATGGTCCCGAATTGAACCCCGCTTTTGCTATGGATAGATGGCTGTTGCCTGGGGGTAATTACTACAGGGCGCTGTATTCAAAATCGGTGGTTAAGGTTCTGTTTGGCCTACGAAGACAGCTGTACGTATATGGCATGACGCAACTAGTTCGATGGGATGGAAAGACCGCTTGACTCTAGCGACCCATCTTTTTGGCTCGGATAAGCTTGGTAAATTGTGGAAGACCAAGGGGTTCGATAAGTGGGACCTCATTGGTGTTAGTAAGGTAGGAGATCTCTGGGTTAAGGGCCAGGTGAAATCATTTGAGATGTTAAAGACGGAGTTTGAATTGGGTGACTCAGAGTACTTCCGCTATGTTCAAGTTCGACATGCCTTGAGGGCAGTTTTCCAAGTGGGGGAGTTAATTCCGGAGTCGTCCCCGCTTGAGGATAGATTGTTGGACGGTCATGTGCCTGACAGTACTATCTCCCTTGTCTACAAAAAATTAATTAACGATAGGTCGGAACTTCTGCTGCATCTTCGGGACTTGTGGACCCGTGACGTCCTTGAATTGGATGACGAGGACTGGCAGTCTGTGATCTCCTCTCCCAAGGAGGTTGCGATTCCAGCTCGACTCCGACTGGTACAGCTTAAGATCCTCCACAGGATTTACGTCACAGGCCCGTCTAGTTCGAATTGGGTTTTCTGAGGAGGGTCTGTGCAAACGGGGATGTGGCCAAGTGGGGACATTCCTCCAAATTATTTGGGAATGTCATGAAGTTGCTGTTTTCTGGAGGGGAGTTCATGAGGTAATGAAGGAAGTGACGGGTGTAGCTCTCTTGCCGGAGGCCAGGCACTGCTTATTAAACGTCTGGGAACCCACGGATTATAATGTAGCCCAGACTCAGTTGGCGACCCTGGGGGCCATGATTGCCAAGCGCGATATTGCTCAGTTGTGGGGGTTCCAGAGGCATCCTACAGTCGAAGTATGGAAGGAAAACATGGACTGGTGTATGTTCAGGGAAAAAACAGTCTACTTGGCCCGGGGCCGTCTCCAGAAGAGTGTGGGAACCTTGGAATAGTTATCTTGGGGACATATGTACACCGCCTGCTGTAGATAACACTGACGTCCCACTCTCCCCCTGACCCCACATTCTGACTATTTCATTATCTGTTTATTGAGTCGGCCCCATCCCCCCAACCCTTTCCTTATCTGATTTTGGAGTACTGTTTTTTCCTTCCTCGTTTGATCTGGCACTTCGTATAACTTGTTTTTTTGCCTTACTTGTTTATATTTTCAATAAAAAGAAACATAAAAAAAAAATGTGACAAAGGTACAATTGAAATCGCCCACCCAAATTATACACAAAAGGATAACATTTCCCCGCAACCTTGTCAATTTCCTCTTTAAGGGTATTAATGACCCCACAGTTATTCAGGTAAAAAATATTGTAATACCAGTGGATCAATAATATTGTACCATCAATCAAGTCAGAGATCAAAATGAGCTGGTACCAGGGGGAATCAATTATGTTCTCTATCTTTAGTGACCCATATTTAACAGAAATCAATGTCACCAGTCCTCCCTTTGCTCTCCATGCGAGTGATGGTGTTGCCTGGACATTAAACAAACAATATCCGTCTATATCATTATCATCCCTGCTCCAGGTTTCCTGGGCACAAATAATGTCAAATGTCTTGACATATTGTAGCCAGATCTTGTCTGTTAATTTTGAAGAGATACCCGCAATGTTCCAGGAGATAAGTCTAAGGGGACGTGTGTTTTGGTCATGCGCCACTGTAACTTCCACAGCAGTATTAATAATAGCCGGCGCTGCGGGTGTAATATTTATATTCAACCCTACGCTTCCTTCTCTCCCACTACCCAAGGGTGAAGACAGGTGTAAGCTATTCTCATGGTCATGGTCATATACATGAAAGGAGGCAGCTATACTATCTGCTTTATTAGGGACTTTCTCTAAATCCTTATGTAAGGTGTCAATTTTCCTAATTTTCTCGGGATGGGAGCTAATCAGTCTATATCTGAAAGACCACTCAGTGCCTCAAAGCGATTTGGCTGAAAGCAAGGAGGATGCAGGTGGTGCTGATTCGCCCGCATGAACCTCTCCTCCTCTACAATGTGCCATGGTGGTCTGGGTGCTTGATAAAAGAACCACAGGGGTAAAAGGGGTATCCCCCTCATACTTACGGAACAATTGTCCATTCTATCTAACAATGTCTAAACCAAACCTGGGGATCTAAATGATACTATACAATCTCCAGGGAAAGTCTTGGTAGATATTCCCACCCACCCAATCCGATGTACCATCTTAAATTCTGAGAACAGCAAATTTATATTAATCCCCGTCCTTGCACTCAAGAAGTGCATTGATTTATTCTTTAATGTTGACCAGTGCTCTGACTCACCGGGCAACAATGGGGGTACATTGGCCAGCACCAAGGTGTATGGAGTTGCTTCTGGTGGTAAATGCAAATTGGTATGTGGGCCACGGGAGCCTCTTTGGTCAGGAATCTGTCCTTCTATGGTACTTGTAATACGAGATCTCTCGTCTTGAGTGCGACTAATCTTGTCAGTGCTGGTGCCATTTGAGGCGTGTATAGCCTGGGCCTGCCTGGTACTCGGACCTTCTAACTGATGTGGGGTCTCAATACCATTTGATCAAGTACATGCTACCCTTGGATCATCCTAAGGTTTTAAAAGAGGTTCAGGATGATGCACAATCCCACTTGCGGCAATGCTCTTGAGTTGAACGTTAAGGGAATTAACCTCCACCCTCTTTTGGCAATGATCAAGCAAAGTTGAGGAGGTAGTACTAATTACTGGCTTTTCAAGGTTAGTTAACCTAGCCTCAATTTCAGTTAACTTTTGCAATATCGGGTCAAAAAGAGCTCAGACCGTTACCTCCAGCTTTTTCCAGAAATCTTCCCTCTCCTGGATTGGTAATGCTCCCATTGATACCACATCTTTTAAAGCCGGAATGGGCCCCTGATCAGACTCATACTGATCATAATGATCAACAGGTTTACTCCTACGTCCTAATGGTTTAGGCAAGAGGTCATTTTGTTTATTAGGGGCCTGCCCTTTCCTTTTCTTTGATGGTGGTGCGAGGCTATTTCCATGATTCATTTTTGCTTTTTGACCCCGTGTAACTACATTTGGCATTATAGATTGAGTGCAGACTCAGCCCTCAATAAAAAGCGCCCAGTGACCTCACAACCCCCTGCCCATTTCCACATTTGGGCCTACTCATTTTTAGGCCCCCTCAACCCACGCTCAATGTCAGTTATGTCAATAACTCCGTACCATGGGTAGTCAAAGCAGATTGTCTCTGGATCCCTAGATTTCAATAACGTGGCCCAGCCCGGCCTCCTTCGGTCTCTCATGGGCGCAGATTGGCCCACCCTTGGCCCGGGTGCATATGTGTGCATCTCGTGCTGCGAGAGCCCTGTCCTCCCTATAAGCGCATCCTGGCGCGCTTGATGGTGTCAGCGGCGTGTGCGCCGCTAGGGCAGCCGGGAAATGAAGTATCTGCTTCTAATCACCCTCGCGGGACTGGGAATCACTTGAGCAGGTTGCTTGTCCCCCTCATGGGACTGGGATCCACTTGAATAGTGATGCCAAGAAAGCCAGTACGTTTGCAAATAGAGCTCCCGCGCTGCAGGAGCCCCGTCCTCACTTTAAGCACCTCCTGGCGAGCTTGATGGTGTCAGCGGCGTGCACGCAGCTAGGGCAGCCGGGAAATGAAGTACCTGCCTCTCGTCCCCCTCACGAGACCGGGAATCACTTGAGCAGGTCTCTTGTCCCCCTCACAGGACCGGGATCTACTTGAATAGTGATGCCAAGAAATGCCAGTAAGTTTGCAAATAGTGCTCCTTTTGTAGGCTATTAAATGGCCTTGCAGTCTAGGGATAGTTTTTCCTGGTTTGGTAGGAGTTATCAGGACATCTATGAATAACATGATTATGCTCCTCTTTTCCAAAGGGGAGACCTGTTATCTCATTTTCTTCCCTAATGTGGGATGCAAAGGCCTCTATGCGGAGAGCAAAAAGTAGAGGGGACAAGGGTCATGCCTGGTGTATTTTCCTTGCCTATGAGATAGGGGTGGAAAGGGTCCCATTAACTAGTATGCTGGATGTTAGTAGCTCTCTAGGACCATGGATGGGCATGTATGAAGCACATCTGCTGGCGTCCTTACCCTATTTATGTATGGGGAAAATTGTTGCCTTGTTCTTGGATGGTGTGACTATTCTGGTTGATGTGAAAGAGTTGTATACGCGCATTACAATGGGAGTCAGTTGGAGCCTAAACTGTTGGTAAAATTTGCCTGTAAACCTGTTGGGTCCAGGAGTTTTATTTATCTTCAGGGATTTTCTCAATGGGTAAATTCCATATGCTGGTAGGGGTTCCTACAGCTTTGCATATTGCTGAGGGGTGGCCCTAGGTAAGTGACAAGACTACAGGTAATTATTCTGAAGTGTGCCCAAAGTTCTCTCCACTGCATAGAGGTGAGAGTAAAAGCATCTCATTTAGACGCTCTTGTGCCATCCTCAAGGAAGATGCCCAAAATAAAGTCCCTTTCCTGATTTGCTCTAAGGAGTCAAGCCAAGTGCGGCCTACCTTGGTGTGCTTGTTTCAGTCTCAAAATAAGAGTGCTTAGTTTTATTAGGTTATGTTACAGGGATTCTGCTCATACACAGAACTTTGCACAGAGACCCAGGACCTCAGTGAATTGTGGTGGACCCCAAAAAATCACCTCAGTACCTAGAACCCCCAACCGACTAGCATCAGTGCCTCATTAGCTCTTTGCCCTATAGCAAAGGTACCAATGATTAGACAACCCAGAACATGCGACTTAGGATTCACTCAGGATGGTGGGAATCAAGAAAAATCTTTCGTTATATTCTCATACCAGTTCACAACACGTGTAAAAAGAGACACGATAAAGTTTAAAATGTTTATTTTAAACATGTGCTCTAAGGTGCAGTATTTATGCTAAGATAAGCAGGCATATGATTAAAAATAATACAATCAGCATTGTTACAATTC
Organism: Lissotriton helveticus; assembly: GCF_964261635.1. Taxonomy (NCBI): domain Eukaryota; kingdom Metazoa; phylum Chordata; class Amphibia; order Caudata; family Salamandridae; genus Lissotriton; species Lissotriton helveticus. Next base: position 285,240,689 of record NC_136071.1, read on the forward strand.
CATAAAACACAAAGGGAGAAATCATATTATAATGATAGTGGAAACACGTCCTATAGTGCCTTGTATGCCATCCTCCCTGGTTAGGAGCTATGTTTTATTATAATAGAAGATCTCTTAGGCTTGAAATGGGAACCCCATACCTCCAAGATCAGTAGAGATGAATCACATCAGGATCTGCAAAAATCTCTAGCTGCATCTGGGTGCATGTTATGTCTAGAGCATGAGCCGATCAGCCCGAACAACACCTAACATTGTTATGATAACCTTGGAGGCTTCAGCACTCACTGTGCGGACTAAGGTTGATATGTAAGTCTAGGGATATTGAAAACAAGCCATTCTCATGTGAATAGTTTCACACGGCCTAACTTACAACAACAGTTACATATAGTGTTGTGTGCAAAAGCAGCAAAAAGGTAAAATGGAGTTTAAACTTCTAATAAGCCAATGCTAACATAGCAGTGAGCGCAAGCAAGGCCCTGCCTTCACTACACCATCCCTTGATCGGAACACGCACAAAAAGGGGGCAATTTGGAACGCAGAGTTCAAGTTCGAGTGAGACAGAGCCAAGTTCAAAATTTGCCATACTGGACAATTGGGAGTAAAATTCCGAATTAGGAAACACAAAAAATATTTTTTTACTCAAATCCAAGCAGGAGCTGTATAGTGTCTAAAGCACGGAATGTGAACAGAGTAAAAAATTAATGAAAAATTAACGAGCCCAGTATGTGCTTGAAGCCGGAATCATGCCACTTCAATCCAAAAGCGCATAGGCACAGTACGTTGCAACTGTCGTTCTCATTCTAAAACATTTCAGCCATGCAATTCAATCTTGGAAAGGAACACACATGTTCTTCAACAGCCGGAGCCTCTAGCACAATCAGAGGACAACTCAGGTGTTCTTCGAGATAGCTGCGTGCCAGAAAGTCATGGGCTGCAGTCCATATATTCCAATTGGCTAGGACTCCATGTGCCCCTGGCAGGACATTATTCCAATACCAGAACAGACTGACTCTTGAGCAACTAAGGGACTCATTAGTACATCATAATCCGGGTTAGGAGACACCGTGTTGCAGAGACACAAATCCAGATCCCATTCAAAGCTGTAAACCAGGCAATGGAAGACAGGCTGCACGCATGTAAAGTGCGAAAATCGGAAATATAATCCATATGTCACACTCAAGGTAGCCAGCGGTAGCGCTCCATAGTATTCAAGCATTCGGTTACGAAGCTGGAGCAGGCGGGGCAGGGTGTAGTGTGACACAAATTGGGAAGCCATTTTTGAGCAAGCAAATTAACAGCAGTACACTGGCAGCCAAGGCAAGAATTAACGGTAAACCGCCGAAGAGGCTGGAAAAAATAAGAATGAAAAAAATTCCGGTATCACACCAAATATATTATATATATGTCCAAGCAAATTGCATAATGGAATGGAATTGATTTTGACCATGATACAAAATGGACACTGCATCCTGTACGATATCAAGAACTGATGAAACAATATTATCCAAAGTGTAAATTCGGGAAGAAAGGGTATTAATGCTTTATCAACAACTGCAAACACTTTTTCTAAATTAGTCTGGTCGATTGCATGTAATCTAGAAGCTGCTTCTATTTGAGATAGTTTCCAAACTTCATTATAAACCGCATATAAACCAAAAAGCCATGTTTTTGACCTGCCTGCTGCAGGGCCTTTAACAAAAACATGTAAATCAACATCTTCAGTTAATTTGGACAAATGAAGTTTAACTGATGCTAAGGTGGAATGTTTAAGCCAATTTTGACATAATTTGCCTACCGAATATGTAGTAACAATATGGTCACTTTCAAAATGGGGATCCACCCTCACCTGTCTATAGCCAGGGGCCAGACCCAGAAAATTATGTTGGCATAAATCAGAACTTTTTTGCCATAACAACCAACCTTGGGAATCAAAACTGGAAATGTTAAAAGATGAATTTAGCATCAGAGACTGTAACTCACTAAGGGACATATCAGTGTGATTATACCAAGTAGGGTATGCTCCCTAATCCGGAATGGAAGGAGCATTTAATTTTTTAGACTTAGCCAATCCAAAGCAAGTGGTTTGTGAAATAGTCGAGTTCAAAAACAACATATGGTTCGGGATGAGACATGCACGATGCAAAGCTTCAGTGCCTGTACTTGCCAACTTTTAGAACCCCAAACAGATTTAAAATCAATAGTATCTTTCCTCAGTTCATAGCCCCCTGTTGCTAATTGGTTAAGAAAGGCCTTAGAATATAATAATTTAATGTGGATAAGTCTAACTTTGGAAGAGGACTTAGCAATCATCTTAAAATAAAATGAGTCAGGATTAGATTGATTAAAATCAGTAAAATATGTAAATTTTTCAAAAGTGATTTTGAGCTGCCCTCAACAGGAGCTGGACAATGTTCCCATTGGGTGTAATTAACCACATTTCTAAATGTGTTTGCTTTGTGCAGAAAATGATTGTCATAATGTTGATAGCAAAATAAATCAGCATAACTGTCTGAGCCTAAATACAAATCTTCAGCATCAAAAGCAGCATAATATTTCATATCAGATAACAGAGCCTCTACGGCCTGTACATCCCAATCACCAGAGTGTATATTGTGTTTAACCACATCCCCCATTGAAATACGTAGTACATTGGGAACATTTATAACTTCTGTGGTGCAGTGGATCTGAAATTTGACAGCATCCCATACAATCCCATCTAAAACGGGCCAAGCTGTAATGTTAACAAAAATCTGGTCCCTCTTCATGATGTGTGATGAGGAGTGGGGTGCCAAAGTTACATCAATTAGTCTAATTGAAGTTTTTTCTTTAACATAGTGTCCATTAACAAAACAGAAAAAATACACCACAAATCCAATTGACATGAATAAAAAATAGAAAAAAGCACCAGCCAAATGTAAGTCCATGGCGGTATCAAAAAATGTTTTTTAAACCAAACAGCAAAAATCAAAATTTTCGATGGGGACTTTGATGTAGTAGAGTCAGTGTCAAATGAAAAACATGACTGGTTAACTGCAGATGTTTGCAAATCAGGCATCGAAAAATCTGTGGGATAGGTATACTCAGTATCATCAAGGGGATCACCAGCCGGTGGATTCAATAAAGGATTTGTTACTGTATGCATCTCAGTGGCAATGTCAGGCCTGGTGGAACTCACCGGAGCCAAAAGAGAATTTCTCAGCATTGCTGGACAAGAGACCGCTGGAGTCATACTAAGAAGAATCGGCCACTCGCTGTAATTTGACATTGTCAATGGAGATGTACCTGTTTTCCTTGCGACCAGTAAGTGGTGGCAAAATGACTGTTCTTGTACCCTGCACGCCAAGCACAGGAACTGGTGCGCGAAATGAGGGGCCAAACTCCTTCTTGTTCTCCACCTTCTCAGGGACCAGGTCACCTACTTAGGGTAGCCAGCCAACTACTGGAATCTGAAGAGCAGCATCAGATGTGGAGGGCAAGTGTTCCTTTGCAAGACTGTTTCTGGTCTTGTGTAGGTTCTGTAAAACAGCAGAATGTTCACCTACGTCAAAGGATGCAGCAGACGCCGCCATGTCTAGACCCTCAAGGTCCGGAATAAACATTTTGTTGCCAAAGAGCATTTCGTATGGGGGCCACCCACCCAAAGACCTTCTAGGGAGATTATTAAATGCACGTTGAATGCTATACAGATGGGTCAGCCAGTTCCTGCCAGTACCTAAAACCCTACCTGTTAAGGATTGCTTTAAGTCATGGTTCATCCGCTCCACAACACTATTGCCCTCAGGCCTGTATGGAGATGAAAATTTGACTTGGACCCCCAATGAACCCATGGAATCCTTGTACGGTTTAGAGACGAACGCTGGACCCTAGTCCGAATGAAAGGTGCCACATGCAAAAATTCCCAAAAAGACACGCAAATCCCTGATGACAATGTGGGCATCATCACTTCATTGTGGCCACACCCAAACAAAGCATGTGCATGAATCAACTGCAACTAAGATGTACTTATATGCAGTATCTGAGGAGAAAGGACCGCAGTGATCTAAATAAACACACCAAAGCGGTTTATTAGATATGTACAACTGTGTCTGGGGCGCGCGCGCAGCCGTTGAAGGTTGAATCTGCTGGCATATGTCACAATGAAGGACATAATCACACGTCTGTTTGTACAAACAACGCCACCAGTAACCTTATTGTAAGAGAGATACAGTAGCTGACACACCGGCGTGAGCCAAGGCCATGCCCTCATGAGCTGCTGTTATCAAGGTTTGCCTGCGGTCTGCGTTGGGAATCAACCTGTCACCAACATCGTTAATTATCGCATAGGGAACTTTATCAGGACTTAAAAGATAAAAGTATTTAGAAGGGAAACCTCTAGGGTAATTACCTCTCTTCTCTGTTGTGCAATAGCTGCCAAGATGTCATCATCAATCTTACTTTTGGAACATGTAACTGCTGCTATTACATATGTCGCAACTGCGGTCTTTCCTGCTTCATCAGCAAGACACTTACCAACAGCGTGTACCCCAACGCGTTGGTGACCAAGAGTATGAATTACAAACACGAGAGGCAGACGCTCTTTAAGTTCTGTGACTCAAACCCATAGCATTTTGTGTTTAATCGTTCTTCCTTTGCAATCACAATATTCATTTTGACTCCAAAAGAATAAGTTTTCATTGTAAGACTGAACACAGTAGTAAGAATCAGTTACGATAATAGTAGTCAGTCAGTCAGTCAAATTCACTTTATTCGGTTAATTAAAACCATAAACGTATGCAACAAATATACAACAAAATATCAAAAAAATGTTATAAAAAACAATCTAGTTCATCAATATACACGGTAAAAAGGAAGTCCCACCAAGTAACCAACAGTGAGCCAGAATTTTGATCTTATCCTAAATTCTTCTTTATTCTAACTGCGGCAGTTAAAAAGCTAGCGATACTAAACAATTTCCACACATTATTCAACATTTGGAGATAAATAAAGGCCGGTCTTGCCTAGGAGAAACCTTTATTCTTTAAAATAGGAATTATACATCGATTTTGAATATGCAGACAGTGATCACAAAACAAAACAAAATGCATGTAATCCTGAGTAGAAAAATTGTCACATGCACATACATTTAAGTCCTCCAACTTTTTCCACTCCTTAGGTTCAGCTAAGAGCAAGTGCAGTTGATTCAATCTAATTGGAACAAAAAATAACAATACTGCTGATTCGACACAATTGTCAAATACGGCTCAATCATTAATGTTGTGCATAACAACTGGTGTGCTCGCACCAAAGGCTTATTTAATTCTACCTGCTCTCTATCACTTTGGGATATTTGGACATACATGTTTTTTTTAGCCCACAATATATCTGCCTTAACCATTGTTTCTGGAGAACTAAACAACTCAGGTCTCCCCAAAAATGTAGCAATCCTTTTTACATAATTCAACCATGGAATACAGTTAACATAGTCAAGAGATAGACATTCATGGATAATATCACTGTTCATCGCAAGCTCAGTGTTAATCCAAATGCTAATCTATTTAAGCAGCAGAGCCACTTCTATGGTGTCTGAAATTAAACCAATGCCCGGGTCTCGATGAGTGACATAAGTGGAAGTCGAAGACGGGACAGACAACTAATTTCTTAAAAATTAGTTTGCCACAATTTGGATATCCTTGGTATTCCTATAACCCCAAAGGTCAGATCCATAACTTGCAATAGCGAGACATTTGGCCCTATAAATACTTAACATAGCTTGAATGGGTCCAGAGAACCAATCGGCATGCAAAATTTAAGACTGCGGTAGTTGATCTTGCCATTATATTTCTTTTGGCCTGCATTTGCGGAATCCAAGACCCCCTTTCATCAAAAATCACTCCTAGATATGGGAATTACATTACCCGAGTAAGTTCATTCCTCTCACAATAGTGAGTCTTATATTTTTTGGGCTAAGTCCCCATGATCATAATGTGAGATTTAAAAAATTGTACATCCATATCCAGAGACTTCATAAAAATAATAAATGAGGTTAAGAGATGCTGTAGACCATTCGCCGTTCTAGCTAAAAGGGCAGCATCGTCCGCATATAGGAGTGCCGGAATTAATTTCTGTCCTATTAGAGGGATGTCCTTGCTAGCACCCGATAAAATCTCATCGAGATTGTTAATATATAAAGTAAATAAAAGTGGTGCCAAAATACAGCCTTGTCTCACTCCCCTAATTATTCTAATATTGAGTGTTAAATTACCTTTTTGATCAAATCTTACTGTGGCTTCAAGATCTCGGCGAAGATCCGCTAAGAAATGTACGATGTTCTCATCTACTTCAAGTTTCAACAGTAAATGCCATAGTTTAGATCTATTTACTCGGTCAAAGGCATAGGAGAGGTCCATAAATGCTAGATGTAAAGTGCCCTTCTTCACGATAGTATATTTCCCAGTCAACAGGAGCAAGTTTAGGCATTGATCAGTGGTACCTCTCCCCTTCCTAAAACCGTACTGTAGCTCGGAGCGAATATTAGCGTGATCCAGCCATTCTGTAAGCTTTGCCAGTACCGCTCTACCTAAGACCTTCCTTGCTGAATCAATTAAAGAAATTGTCAAGTCAATCAAGTTTTATTTCGATATAAATATCATAAAAGCAATAACGGATTCAATATGGGAAAGGGAAGAAGAAAAAAAAGAATAGGAGCAAACAACACAGTTCTCTCAAATTCAAAGGAGTTTGTAACTTGTTAAAAACATAAATAATCAAGTAGTTAAAAACATTAGGCACAATACTCCCTAGATCAATAAAAATGAAAGCTGTTGACAAGTATTCTACATGATCAGTATAGTTAAAAAGATCGCTTTAAAACAAAAAGGACAATTTAAAAGATAAGAAGTTCATTATCCAATTCAGGAGGTAGCATAGTGAGGATCGATCTGACAATGCATGTACATTTAGACACTAAATCAGTTTTTGGAAGCCGTCTGTATGGCCCTATGCCTAATTGACCATGCTCGAAAAAAAAGGTTGTTGGGTCTGTTCTCAGTTTTCAAAGGGCATCACGATGATGAGTGGTGCCTAACTGCTTACATATATGCGCAAGCCAACTAGACCTAGTGCTGGCATAAGCAGGACAGGCAAACATGAGGTGTACAATGCTCTCATTTGGGTACCCACAGGACGGACATTCTGTGGTGGTCTGATTACATGTATGCCACTTCATAGTAAATTCGGCAACCAGAATTGTGCCAAATCTAAATTGGATGTATAAAGTCATGTATCTTGGGATCTGGATCACATCTAGGTAAGGTTCAAATACTTTAGATGATTTATGATAAAAAAACTCCTCCGTAAGCCTACCTAGATTTAGGTTACTAAGATCTCTAGCACCTATCCACTCCCAGTAAATGCGTTTAAGCTCTTCTTTTGTCGAGGGGTTTTGGGAGGCCCATGATTCTTTAAATCTCAAGGTTAGCAGCAGTGCCTTATCATTCACGATCCATGTTATTTTATTGCCACTATCCAAGGTCACTATCTCAGTAAAAGCGTTTGCATAACTTGCAAGTTCCGAAGTGTGCGCCTAAGGCGTGCCCAATACAGCAAAGGGCGAAGTTTTACCAGATCTTTAATATGACGCCTGCTCAAGTCATATAACAAGGGGGTGATAGGTGTTCCCTGGGGTAGCATAAGGAGGTCCCTAAGGAACTTGTTTTCAAAGAAATTGGCCGATAACAGCGCGGGTCACTTCTTGATCCCTTTTTAAAGATTGGTACTATTACAGATAACGACCAGGACTGTAGTAGGCCCACTTTACAGGCACTTTAAAAACATTTGCCAACAGTTAAGACCCTAAAGGTATATTCGTTTTAAAAAGGCCAGCAGGGACCCCGTCTGGTCCTGGGGCTTAATTTTTAGACATTTGGACTATAGCCTTTGCAACTTCGCAAGCCATAAAAGTAAGAGAATATTTTTTGCCCACATAAATAGGATCCTTGGATTCAATGTCTTCCAGGTCCCCATATATAACTTTAAAATGGCTAACCCAATCCTTTTCACTTATATTACACTCCAATTTATTTCCTTTATCCTCCTAGAAGAATGGTCTATTAACAAGACTCCAAAATTTTGAGGTATTTTTTAGAACATCAATGGATGTTAATTCATTAAAAGCATAATTCTTTATGTCTGATTTACGAGACTCTGTGCCAGATTATACTCTTTCCTGCAAGCAACAATCTTGGTCTTGTCTTGTGGGCTAGCTTTTAAAGCACCCATTAAGTTGTGGTGTGCCACTGAGCACCTGTGATCAAACCATCTTTCTCCAACATTTATATGTTTTTGCAGGAGTAAGAAAGATCTTTTGCTACCTGCTTACTAATTGTGTTATAGGCTTTTTGTACCCTGTTGTCTCCCGCCCTACTGTCACAACACAACTCCAACTCTGGGCCAACTTGACTGACTAATTCACTACAGAAGTCTTCTGCAATAATCATATTCCATTTTAGTCTGTGTCCCTGGTCTGTATTCTCAATTGCTGTCGAAGCTGCCTATATTTTAACTAAGAGTAGTCGCACAAGGGTCCGCGTACTCCAGTGCAAGCACCAGAGCACGTAGCTCTGCCAATTGGGTGGTATAGTCCCCTAATGGCTGTGTATGTACGACATCGGACTTGAACTCTCCATTCACCTTAGTACCCACCACTATTGCGCAGGCTGCTGAATGCGCAATCTTTGAATCCGTCGCCGGTTGCGCCGAACCATCAGTGTAATTGATACAATGGACATTTTCCAGTGAGCGCAAGGACAAAGGAGCCAGGTGAACACATTCATACTGCAGGTACTCCTGAGTTTGCAAAGAGGAATCAAAGACAAACGTGACATTCGGAGACGTCAAGGATGTGGCCCATTGTATCCAATGAGAATGCAAAGCTTTCGAATTTGGTACACTGTCTTTCGTCACTGCCTCCAAGGCAGGATACAGTGTAACAACCAACATGCGTTTTCCCTGCAACAGTGCCATTCTTTCAGAATCGCCATCTGCACTGCAGTCAAAACTTTCTCGACAGTGGAAAATCAAATTTCAGCTGTAGTGTACAAGTATGACTTGTAAGCAATAGGGACTGTGTCACCCTCATTAAAAGTCAGATATGTGAAACCTACCACCCCAGGCGCAATTCTTATTACCAGGTTGGTGTGGTTATCACGAGTCAATAAGTATTTAGATTCAAGAAGATCAGACTGCAAAGATTGCAAAATTGCAGAATGTTCAGGCAGCCAGCAAGATTTGGTGAAAGTAGGTTGTACCAAGGCATAAAGCGGCTTGATACGCTGAGCATAATCGGGAATGTAAGTACGCCCGAAGTTCAAAAAACCCATTAAAGATTGTTTTTTTCAGAGTTGTAGGAGCGCGCAACAGTGCGCCTTTCTCCAAGAAGTGAGGTGCTAAACTCCGACCTTCATTGTTGAGATCATCGCCCAAGAACAACACTGTGTACTCTGCAGTGTGTGATTTTGCAACGTTAAGTTTGTAACCGAAGTCCGCAAACATACAAATGATGCAATCAACGCAACACAGATGCGGCCGTAATTCGTCGTCTGTGAGATATATATCATCCACATACGAGCACGCACCAGGTTGAGTCTCAAGTCTAAAAGAGAGACTATTCGGGCAGCAAAGATGCCTGGACTGTTCTTATAGCCCATAGCTAATCTTCAGAACTGTTTTTGTTTGCCGCCACAGGTGAAAGCTGACCATTGACTACTAATAGAGGACAGGTTATGGGTAAAAAAGCCATAGGATATATCAAGTGTAGTCTTAAACCGTTTACGCACCAGACTATCCACAAGGGCTGAACTGTGAGTATTCTGTACCGCGCAGGTCCGACAATGAGAGTTCAGATGTCAGTAATCCAATACCAAACGGTACGAGCCATCAGGCTTGGTCACAGTAAAAAGAGGATTATTCATCGGAGACACACACGTTTCAATCACACCTTGATATTCCAATTGGTCAAGGATTCCCTCATGGGAGCTTTCCCTTTGCATCGCATGGGATATTGGGGTTGAGGCTGTGGCATAGACCGCAATGGTATCTCATGTCTGGGAGAAAATTTGTCCCATCCACATTGAGTCCGTACAATGCCGGTGCAAGCACCTTAGCCTACTCTTCTGCAAAATTCAGGGCCTGCTCTTTTGGCACAGTGTGCGCGAAACTAGGGAGGATTACCTCTTCCATTCACGGAGCGGCCACAACAAAGGGTGGGGGCCAGTCAGCCTCCGCTAACAAAATGTCATAGGTAGTAGTAGATTTTCCCAAAATACCCCTTTTATAGTACATTGTATGTCACCTTCAATTAAAAGGTCTATCTCATAGAGTCTTTCAGGGGGAGCCACTCTAGTGTCAGCTGTCTCAACAGCAATGAACGTATCAGTTGCTGTCACCTTCAAAAATGGACGCAATGATTCCCGCACTACTGTAATTTCCACCACGCTGTCTAACAGCGTCAGCGCCCATGTCAGGTTCCGAAGCTGTGTTCTCACTATCCGTGGCATACCTCGCTGTTAAAGCGGAAACTTTCTTCTTCTGAAACTGGGCTCTTTGACGTGGAAAGTCGTCTTGCTTGCCTTTACCTTCTGTCTTGCGGGGCTGTTCACGGCTTTGTTGGGCACCCCGACCTCTGCCGCTGTCTCCTCCACGGGTTGGTGAGACTGATGTATCCTGCAAAGAGCGAGGAGAACGTTGATCAGGAACCTGAAAATGATCAGGTGACTCATACGTGCGCTCAGTAGACACAGGTATGGGCGGCGCAGGACGTGACACCTGCTTGTGTTGCTTTTTCCCTGTTTCTTAGATTTCCAGGTATTTTTAGGAAAATTGGAACGGTCGTCTTTATCGGATTTAGGCGCCTGAGTTTGCGGCTGAGCTGTTACTTTAGCAAAAGGCTTAACACCCAAACTATTGCAGCCAATGGTCTTATAAGCTTCCGCAATAATTTTCGGTAACTGCCTCGGCTTATCAGCATCGGGGACATCGTGCAAAGCATTAGACACTTGAAAGTTTACCTCATCCCCCTTCACATTAGCAAGGACCAGATCGGAAACTACATTAAACACTCTGACTAGTCTCATTCCCAGTTCAACAGCCACCTCTGGACCGTGGTTATCTTGGAGACGTTTAGCCACGGAGGGTAGGACAGCCATGGATGGCGCGCTGAAGCACTTAGCATAGACTGACGCAAATATCTTACCCCAGGTATCACAATCCGTTACTTCCGGCACTAAGTCTTTCTGCAAACTAATGGTCAGAATCCTGTGTTTCTCAACAGGAGTCATATTAGGAAATACTGCTTCCAGCTGGACAAATTTCTCGGCAAGTCAAAAAGGCATGTCATCCTTATCTGTGGGGCGCTTGCCCATAACCACATTAACCATGAGGGGACTAACTTTCATCTTGCCCGGTCCAACTGGATGTGCCGCAGCACCAGGTGCCCCCACCTGGACGTTGCGGGATACATATTGCACTAAAGCCCTAAAAACCCCTACAGCAGAGGCATAAAGGACTCTCAATTCCCCAATGGGAACTGCCAGGTAATGCGGGTGCGGAGTAAACCTGGCCAAAACAGGCCAAGGGGCCCAAGGATGGACAAAGGACCTAACCAAATGGCTGTTACGGAGTGGGGAAGGGCACCAATAAACCAAACTCGGTGCTGCCAAGCAGAAATCGGAATCTCTTGTGTCCTATAGGGCGTATACTCCAAAGGCACGGCAGTGGGAGTGTAGACATGAAAGGTATTGCTATCTGCATTCACCGCAGGGAATGTAACCCATGAGTAGAAAAGCTCAAACGGGTAAGCTGGTTCAGCACTCACCAGAAAAAGTACAGCTATGCCCTCCAAGGGGAAGGCATATGCCTGCAAATGATTGCGGACAGCCATCCAACTATGCTTTGGTATTTCAATGTCAGCCATAAGGACATAGTCGAGAAAAAAGGCACAACAATGAAATGTAGCACTAATGGGTAGTAATCCAAAAGAAGAACCTTTAAAATTATCAAGCTTGAAAAAACCTTTGTAAATATAGGTAGGTTAATCTGTCACCACTGTCAACCGGAAACAATAGTGAGGGAGTCGTGGACTGTTATAAGCACTACTCGAGAGTCTCAAATATACGACCACATCGTTAGGTGTGCCATGTTACAGGGATTCTGCTCATACACAGAACTGTGCACAGAGACCCAGGACCACAGTGAATTGTGGTGGACCAAAGAACTCACCTCAGCACCTAGAACCCCCTAAGCGACTAGCATCAGTGTCTCATTAGCTCTTTATCCTATCGCAAAGGTACCAATGATTAGACAACCCAGAACACACAACTTAGGATACACTCAGGAATCAAGAAAACTCTTTTGTTATATTCTCATACCAGTCCACAACATGGGTAAAAAGAGAAACGATAAAGTTTAAAATGTTTATTTTAATGACGTGCTCTAAGATGCAGTATTTTTGCTAACATAAGCAGGCATATGATTGAAAATATTACAATCCGCACTGTTACAATTCCATAACACACAAAGGGACAAATAATATTATAATGATAGTGGAAACAGGTCCTATAGTGCCTTGTATGCCACCCTCCCTAGCTAGGAGCTATGTTTTATAATAATAGAAGGCCTATTAGGCTTGAAGGGGGAACCCCAAACCTCCAAGATCAGTAAAGATTAATCACATCAGGATCTGCAAAAAGCTCTCTCTCTCTGGAAACAGATTTTCTCCAAGTGTTCAAATCATGCATGCAGTGTAATATTAAAGGCGCCAGAATTTCAACTAGCTGCAGCTGCATGCATGTTATGTCTAGAGCATGAGCCGATCAGCCTGAACAACACATAACATTGTTATGACAACCTGGGAGGCTTCAGCACTCACTGTGCAGACTAAGGTCGCTATGTAAGTCTAGGGATTTTGAAAACAAGCCATTCTCATGTGAAGAGTTTCATGCAGCCTAACTTACAACAACAGTTACATATAGTGCTGTGTGCAAAAGCAGCAAAAAGGTAAAACGGTGTTTAAACTTCTAATAAGCCTATGCTAACATAGCAATGAGTGCAAGCAGGGCCCTGTTTTCACTACAGTTATAGAGTTCTGAGTTGCACCCTAATGGATGTGATAGCTCTTAAATATGTATGTGTATGTGAGGTACTACATTTTTCCTAATTTTTCTTAAGGGCGAGTTCTATCTTTTCCCTATGATGTCAACAAAGTTTTTTATGGCGACTGCTTTTAAGGCATCCAAGAGGAGTTATCTCCTGTAGATAGGTTTCTTGAAATTATTCAGTAATGTGAGTCTTTAGTTTGTCTTGGTGAACTGGGTTGCAGAGCAAAGATGGAGGGAAATCCATCTCTTGTCTCCCCTGGAAGAGCCCACCCCCAATTCAAGTCAACGTGTAACAAGACATGATCAGACACAGTAATTGCAACGGTGTGTGATCGGGAAATCATGGAAGGAAAATTCTGTCAATTCTTGAAAATGTTCTATGAATATTGCAAAAAAAAGAATACATATTCCCTTTCCTTGTTGTGGAAGTTACTCCAAATGCAATGGAGGCTGACATCTACAATTTGTTTTTAAGTCTCTTTGTGAAGGCTCTTGAGTGCTGGGTTCCACTACCTGTTCTGTCTATCAGTGGCTTCCACAAGGCGTTGAATCCCATGGGAGTAAAATGTCTCCCACTGCAATACCTGACAAGGGGGTCGATTCCGATTCGGGAAAAAAAAACGTCCGTACGAATTGTATCCGGAGCCCTCTCCGTACAAATCGTGCCGATCCGTCCAAGTCGCGTAGTACGATCCGAATTCCGTGAATCCGTCCGAATCGTCACGATCCGTACGTATTGCAAGGCTGAAACTGTGAACCGTACGACTCGTACACATGCCGTACGACTCGTACACATGCTGTACGATCCGACGAGTACGATCCGGACTGGGGTATGGGGACGCGATTCGTACAGTCCATGTCAGGTAAGGGCGAGTCGTACGGAAAAGCACACAAATACATACACACCGTACGGTCCGTACACCCCATGATCGCAGGGGTACGCACCGTACCTCTGCGATCATGGGGTGTACGAGCCGTACCCCATATACGATGGGTGTACGAGCCGTACCCCATGTACGAGCCATACCCCATGTACGATCAGTGTACGAGCCGTACCCCATGTACGATGGGTGTACGAGCCGTACCCCATGTACGATGGGTGTACGAGCCATACCCCATGTACGATTGGTGTATGAGCCATACCCAATGGGGTACGGCTCGTACATGGGGTACGGCTCATACACCGATCGTACATGGGGTACGGCTCGTACACCCATCGTACATGGGGTACGGCTCGTATACCGATCGTACATGGGGAACGGCTCGTACATGGGGTACGGCTCGTACACCCATCGTACATGGGGTACGGCTCGTACACCCATCGTACATGGGGTACGGCGCGTACACCCATCGTACATGGGGTACGGCTCGTACACCCCATGATCGCAGGGGTACGGTGCGTACCCCTGTGATCATGGGGGGTACGCACCATACCCGGGGGGGCTGTTCCGTACCTGTTTTGGCGCGAACCCTGCTTTTATGCTCTGTTTTCAGCTCCCGTTGAAAAAGGGTCGTACGGTGCGTACCCGACACGTATCGTACTTGCTGGGTCGTAAAAAACAACCGCGAACCATACAGATGTCACGTACAGCGGGTTCCGAGGGAGAATTGTACGGAGACTAGAGTCGTACGGTCTCTGTATGACTTGTACGGAGTACGGCTCCTGGTACGAATCGTGCTTCGTCATACGTACTGGGGACGTTGCAGGGTACGATTTGTATGGGAAAAAGGCTCCGACGGCTATTTGGAGCAGTTTTTCTCAAATCGGAATCAACCCTCAAGGTGTCTAAAACGTTGTTAATAAAATCGTCCTGTCCAGCATGTGAATAAGCAGATCTCTGAGACAGCTGTGTTAAGGATCAGCTCCACCAATGCCAGGGCAGAACTGAGGCTAAGACAATCAGCTTTTGTGTACTACAAAAAGGAGGTTCAGAGAAAGAACCTAAGCTGGCACTCAGTCACCTCCCTGTTTTACAGCTATGTCCCATAGCCCTATGGGCCGCTGCCTTGAGGCCTAAAGAATAACTGAAGTCCTATCTGCCTGAGCAGCAGGCTGCCGATTCTTCAACTCAGCCCGGTGCCACAGCTCCAGTCCTTAGCATTGCCAAGGCCTTATGTTGATGCAGAGCGAAGGTACCACAGAAAACCCAATCCCAGCAACCACAGGGAGAAAGTACACGGTTCCTGGCTAGTAAAGGTGTTGGGGATGGCACTGTAATGCGGGTCGCCCGGCTTCTCCACTGTCATTTTTCCACCTCGCAGGAAGAACAGCGAAGATGTTGGCAGCTTCTCCACCTACTGGCAGGCATCAAGAACTCGGTGTGCCAGAGGCTCAGTGAGACGCTACTCGTCTTCATTACCTCTCTTGCTCAGCACCATGTTGGAATTTGTGCGGTCTATGCTGTGGTCAATTACCTGTCTTCCAGGGCATCTGAAGGCCTCCCGCCATCTCGGTGGACCCAAACAAGTGTTGGGTATCTGAGACTCGCATCACTGCATCGTGTCAGGCTCGCTCACTCACTCACCAGCACCAAACCTTGAATTCAGCTCACTGCTGGCCTGGTCAACAAAGCAATTCTACAGTGTGGCCATCTTGGTCTGTGCTCTGGTTCTGCCCTACCACCACACTCTTATTTTTAAGTCATTTCCAGATGGAGAAGCCATGTCCCTGAGTACTGTAATGACTGCTACAAGATATTGCTCATGACTCGACCAACGAATCAGGATTGACTAGTCTTCTTTAAATTGACCAATCAGAGCATATCTGGGCACCGGTTCAGAAATACCTCACTTTTTACCTCCTTCAAACTCAACCCGAGTCCCTCTTTAAATGCTAATATTTTGAAAATGGCTGAACATATTACATCAAATCACAAAAATTACTCTTCCAAGTAAAGGTCTAACGTTTTGTCAACTTTGATATAATTACATTCAGGAATTTGTCTGTATCGGACAAATGACATTTGCCTGTACCGGAAAGCAAAGTTTCCTATGCAAATATACATGAGAAATCACAGGTCTAACAAACCTTTTTCTCTGTGTCTTGTTGACAGATCAGTGCAACTTATGATAAACCCACCCTCACTAACATCTTTATTTTTAGTTGATATCTAGTGATCTTTTTTAAAGGTATGTTTCAAATTAATTTAAATGATGGTACATTGTTTAATAAACGTTCATGCTTTTTAGTCTTTTAATTGACATGTAAAATAAGCTAGTACATGTTTCAGAATCATCTAAAATTTCTGAGCACATATTTATATATATATTTATTTTTTTTTTTTTTTACAAGCGATGACCTTTCTTCCTGAACATAAATCAAGGCGCACACTGGGGTAGTTTACTTCATCAATTATTTATTATCACACGACCACAGCACCAGACAGACGCGTTTCGGCTTCACATCTTTCTCAATGTCGGTGGGGTCTTTAAAAACAAACACAAAAGAAGGAGGCAATTCATTTTAATCACTTATATATAGGAAGTCTCTCTCTAGTCATGAAACTGAAGGATTTCCTTGTTGGCCATCTTTCACTGATATATCTTTACATATTCACTATATACAAAAGCATGTAAAACAGGGTTTTTCAATCAAATATACATACATAATTCAAATCATATGGGAATTCCATAATTATATGGTTTCGATGTTATGCACAACTAATGTATAGATCAATTTCATATCCTCTATTCATCAATATAGCCCTGAATGGGTAGTTGTTTCAAGATATGCAATTCATTTTGACCAAATATTAATTACATTATGTCCACAACAAAATAGATAATACCATACAATACATCACCAATATATTTGCTATATATTCACAAACCCTTCAATTACTGATAATGACTACAATGTTCAACATGATTTCTACATCCTATTGGATTATAAACATTCTCATGATTTGGTAAATATTTACAATGTCTCTTGGTTCTATGGAATGTGTGCCCATAACTCTTCTTCATTATTCAGACCCCTTGGAGTTTTTGTCTGTAACTCTATGATGTGTTTAGATTCTAGTGTTCTCAGGGGCTATTTAAAAGCCCCGTTTGCCACTTTTTTGTGTCATTTTTAACATGGAAAATATGACGTACAGGTGGCGCAAGGGGCTTGTAAATATGCCTCTCAGTTTTTTAGTTCTATCCCCCCCTCTTTCCCCTTTAGGGACCTGAACTAAGCAAAAGAATTTCAATAGATTTTGATTGCTTTTATGTTTCTTTTGGAAATGGCGTGCCACCAGATACGTTTTTGCAATTTCACCCCGAGTGGGCTGGGGATGCTCAGACGTGAGTCCCAGGCTCTCCACACCACTGGAGTCAAGCTATCCAGGCTGATGATGGCTGATAGCCAGAAAACGGTCCTTGGATGCTTGATTCCGGTCTGGGAAAGACATGGCTTGGTAGTTCGGACTGGACTGTTCCCATGAGGCACAGGGTCAGAGCTGATTTGCATATAGCCAGTGTCTAACCCAGGGTGGTGTGGAGTGCAAAAAAACGATGGATTTAGGCCCAGATCCTTGTACTGGGGTGAATGTATGACATTGTTCTACATTCTGTACATCAACTGTGTTTTTTGCAATTTCACCCGAGTGGGCTGGGGATGCTCAGACGTGAGTCCCAGGCTCTCCACACCACTGGAGTCAAGCTATCCAGGCTGATGAAGGCTGATAGCCAGAAACCGGTCCTTGGATGCTTGATTCCGGTCTGGGAAAGACGTGGCTTGGTAGTTCGGACTGGACTGTTCCCATGAGGCACAGGGTCAGAGCTGATTTGCATATAGCCAGTGTCTAACCCAGGGTGGTGTGGAGTGAAAAAAAACAATGGATTTAGGCCCAGATCCTTGTACTGGGGTGAATGTATGACATTGTTCTACATTCTGTCCATCAACTGTGTTTTTTGCAATTTCACCCCGAGTGGGCTGGGGATGCTCAGACGTGAGTCCCAGGCTCTCCACACCACTGGAGTCAATCTATCCAGGCTGATGAAGGCTGATAGCCAGAAACCGGTCCTTGGATGCTTGATTCCGGTCTGGGAAATACATGGCATGGTAGTTCGGACTGGACTGTTCCCATGAGGCACAGGGTCAGAGCTGATTTGCATATAGCCAGTGTCTAACCCGGGTGGTGTGGAGTGCAAAAAAACGATGGATTTAGGCCCAGATCCTTGTACTGGGGTGAATGTATGACATTGTTCTACATTCTGTCCATCAACTGTGTTTTTTGCAATTTCACCCGAGTGGGCTGGGGATACTCAGACGTGAGTCCCAGGCTCTCCACACCACTGGAGTCAAGCTATCCAGGCTGATGAAGGCTGATAGCCAGAAACCGGTCCTTGGATGCTTGATTCCGGTCTGGGAAAGACATGGCTTGGTAGTTCGGACTGGACTGTTCCCATGAGGCACAGGGTCAGAGCTGATTTGCATATAGCCTGTCAGGAACTGACCTGGGTGCCTGCCTAAACTATAGGACTACATCTCCCAGAAGGCTTAGGGAGGTGGGCAGGGCCCGAGAAAGCATAAGCCTCATGGGAACGAACCAACGGTGCTCGTGATTCGTCATTCTGGACTTGGGATAGGCGGACGCCCTGTCCTCTCGGAGTTCGCGGAGTTTGACGGAGTTCTGGTGCTTGTTCTGTGGTTGTGGAACAAGACCCCCTTTTTCGTGGTTCGGCTGAACCACGGACTTTGTTGCGGCAGGTACCGGCTGGGCTGCCTACCTTGATTGCGGTGAGTGAGACGGGAGACGCAGGATTGCCCCCTCCGCTCTCTCACCGGTTTTGGAACTCCATCGGCAACACCGGCTGGTGTTGTCTACGGTGTGGAACACGGACCTTGTTGCGGCAGGTACCGGCTGGGCTGCCTACCTTGATTGCGGTGAGTGAGACGGGAGACGCAGGATTGCCCCCTCCGCTCTCTCACCGGTTTTGGGAATCCATTGACAACACCGGCTGGTGTTGTCTACGGTGTGGAACACGGACCTTGTTGCGGCAGGTACCGGCTGGGCTGCCTACATTGATTGCGGTGAGTGAGACGGGAGACGCAGGATTGCCCCCTCCGCTCTCTCACCTGTTTTGGAAATCTTTCGACAACACCGGCTGGTGTTGTCTTCTGTTGTCTAGGGTTCGGTGAGACGCGTGAGACGCAGGATTGCCCCCTCAGCGCTCTTGCCATTCAACTTGTACTTTCCTGGTACTGTGGGACGCAGCAGTTACCGGCTGGAACTGTTGTCCAGGTACACTTGCTAGGTGCCACGTGTGAGACGCTGGATTTGCCCCCTCCACGTTTGCCTAGGAAGTTCCGTGAGCTTGCGGTGGTGCCGGCTGGCATCGCCGCCCAGTAGCTTCATGAAGTAGTGTGAGAGACGCAGGATTGCCCCCTCCACACTCTTCCTCATTCTTGGGTGGGGATATTGGACACTCGGCTGAGTGCGATCTCCTTGCTGAGAGTTTTCTTCCCTGAAGAGTCAAGAGACGCTGGATTGCACCCTCTTGGAACTCGTTTCCTTTCCATTCCTGTTTTGGGAGAGTTTAGTTTATTTTCTTCTTCTTCTTTGTTTTGCACGGGGGAGTCAGTCATATCCCGTTTCCTGTGGAAGTTGTTCTTCCACCCTGGTTGGAGCTCCGATTGTTCCCTACTCGACGGAGCCGGAACGGGAAGGGGTCGCCTCCTGGAAACATCTCAGGTACGCTCCTGTATGTTATCAGTCATTGGCTGTAACAGTAAGAGAGAACGTGTTCTGATACATATTCTTTTCTTTGTTGTTTCAGGACCTGACTCCCAGGGGTTCTTTAGCCCCGACTTTTTCCCTCGCCTGACTATCTTGCACTCTGTATCGTGTAGACACCAGAGTGCAGGAACGTCTGGAGGTGGACCCCTATAGAGCATCTCTCCGATCCTGAGGAGCCACAACCGTGACAGAATCACGAGCCCACGGCATATCACTCCTCCTGGTCGGAAAGATCTTCTATCATGGCTGACATGGATGACGTGCTTCAGGCCCTGGTGTTGGTAACAGCAGGAACTGGCAGCGTCCAAGGCAGAGACCACAGCCCTAAAGGAACGATTAGATCGTCAACAGGGGAATCCATTTGATGTATCAGGGGCACGGTCGATTCAGGTAACCGTCCCTCCTCCGATTCCGTTGGCCAGTCCCGAACGTTTTTCGGGAGATCCCCAGAAGATACAGGCATTCCTAACGCAGATCACTCTACATTTTTCTTGCCGTCCTGCCTCGTTTCCTTCGAACTTGTCTAGGGTGGCCTTTGCTATCTCCTATTTATCTGGTGACGCCGCCAATTGGGCAGTTCCATATGTGAGGAACGATGACCCCATCCTGTCAGATTGGTCTGCATTTCGGAAGGAGTTCGAGAGAGTGTTCGACCGCAGAGCGACCACTCTTAGTGCAGACAGGGAACTCTTGCAGCTCCGCCAAGGGAAGAACGACCTGGTCACTTACATGACCACCTTTAATCGGCTGGTGGCCGAAACCGGGTGGCCAGAGAACAAACGGATGGCCTTGTACTACCAGGGCCTTTCGGAGGACCTCAAAGACGTTATAGCCCAAATTGATCCCCAACCTACCACCTGTGTAGATCTAATTAACCTTACCCTACGGTTAGATCATAGGATGGGAGAGAGGGGAGGCGAACGCAAGAGACACGACCGTTCACATGGTGGGATGGGACAGGTCTCCCAACCCGTCCAGAAGTCCGGGGAACATACCCCAGAACCCATGGACGTGGGAGCCATTCGAGCACCACTAACCAAGGCTGAAAGAGAAAACCGCCGGGCGCTTGGATTGTGCATGTATTGTGGGAAAAAAGGCCATTACGTCCGGGACTGTCCCCACAAACCTAAGAAATCCCGGCCGTTCTTCCCAGGAAAGAAAGTGGCCCTAACCACAGTAGAAACAACGACTCCGGTAAACAGCGGTGCAACCCCACGAGGACCTGAGGCCAAGGAATGGAGACTCACCACCTTGGCATCAACAGCGAATAGGAAGTCTGCTGCTCACCTCTCCTTATCCACGGTGCTGCAGGAAAACAATCGATGCCATGATGTGTGGAGCATGATAGACTCCGGGGCTACCGGGAACTTCGTGGATGAGGGGTTGGTTCGCCGGTTAGGTTTGGGCCGAGTCCCCTACGTCAAGCCCGAGGCGGTGTTGGCTGTTGACGGCACTCCACTGAAGTCGGGTCCCATCACCGAACACACCGAAGAGGTGGTGTTGATTCTCGAGAATGGATCTGTCCAACATGAAGAGAAGATTGTGTTGAACATTATAGAGGCACCCCAGTACGAGATCATTCTTGGTATCCCTTGGCTGGAACAACACAACCCATCCATAGACTGGCGGGAGAAAACAGTGAGCTTCGTATCAGAGACCTGTGTAGTCGATTGCATGAAAGCGTCTACGGCACACACGGTGGCATTGGCACATGTGTGGCACATAGCCACGGCAGCAGAAAAAGACACCGTATTGCCTGTAGCCTACGAGAGGTTCCAAGAGGTGTTCAGTGAGGCTAAGGCAGAAGTGCTCCCACCACATCGGGAATATGACTGCCGGATTGACCTGGTAGAAGGAGCTATCATACCGTCCTGCAGAGTGTACGCACTGTCGGTACCTGAGACCCAACATTTGCAGGAATACCTACAGCATTTTTTGGAGATAGGGTTTATTAGACCATCTCGATCCCCTGCGGCATCCCCTTTGTTTTTCACGTCAAAAGCTAACGGCGAGTTGCGCACGTGCATTGACTATCGCCAGTTGAACAAACAAACTGTTCGGAATCGCTATCCGCTCCCTCTCATTCCCGTATTGTTGGACCAGGTGAGGAATGCAGTGGTCTATACCCGATTGGATCTTCGGGGGGCCTACCACCTGGTCCGCATACGCGAGGGAGATGAATGGAAGACAGCCTTTAAAACCCGGTACGGGTTGTTCGAGTACTTGGTGATGCCGTTCGGGTTGTGCAACGCCCCGGCGGCATTCCAGTACTTCCTCAACGATGTGCTGAGGGACTACATAGACCATTTTGTCGTGGTATACATCGACGACATCCTGGTATACTCGGCAACTCAGGCACAACACGTCGGTCATGTTATCCTGATCTTACAGAGGCTGTTAGAGAATGGACTATATTGCAAGCTCAGCAAGTGTGAGTTCGATGTGGAGGTAGTCGAGTTCCTGGGAGTCATTTTAACACCAAAAGGCTTCCGAATGGCGGAGCGAAAGGTAGAAGCAGTACGGGCATGGCCGGTGCCCACCAACGTAAGAGAAGTACAATGTTTTCTTGGTTTCGCCAATTACTATCGGCGATTCATTTCCCAGTTTTCGCTGCTAGCCTCACCTATAACTCGTTTACTGAGGAAGGGGGCGTTGTTCCAATGGACCCCCGAAGCTACAGAAGCCTTCGAACTCATGAAGAAAGCGTTCAGCACTGCACCCATCCTAAAACATCCGCAGTTGGAACTACCGTTCATTGTGGAGGCAGATGCCTCTGATGAGGCGGTGGGAGCAGTATTGTCTCAGAGAGACAAAGAAACCGGTCAGCTACACCCTGTAGCCTTTTTGTCCAAAAAACTCAACGCGGCTGAGACGAACTACACGGTGTCTGAGAAAGAGCTGCTGGCCGTCAAAAGAGCCTTTCAAGAGTGGAGACACTATCTCTGGGGAACACAACATCCCATAACCGTATACTCCGATCATAGGAACCTCCAATTTATGAAAACGGCACGCCACCTCTCTCAACGCCAAATGAGGTGGATGCTGTTCTTCGCGGAGTATAATTTTGTTATTACTTTTCGCCCAGGGGCAGAAAACAAAAAGGCAGATTCGCTATCTCGTCAAGGGGGAGAAGCCGTCTCTGCACCAGAAGTCCAGAGAGCCATCATATCCCCTGAGAAGGTGGTGTGCATAGTACAAGCAGACCAGTTCATCGATCTTGTTCAAAGTGACCGGAGTCCGAAGCAGTGGCAGGAATGGGTGGGCTTAAACAAGCTGAGAACACTAAAACATGGTATTCCATTACATGCTGGTAAACTTTATGTGCCTACTCATGCCTTGCGGATAAAGGCGTTCAACTGGTGTCACAATGACGCATTGGCCGGTCATCCGGGGAACACCAAAACGATCCATCTGATGAAACGTCACTTCTGGTGGGAGACCCTGCATTTGGACGTCAAGGGGTGGATCAAGCAGTGCGATACCTGCGCTAGGGCCAAGGGGGACCACACCAGGAGTCGGGGGAAACTGTTGCCTCTTCCGACTCCGTCGCGTCCTTGGCATACTATCAGCGTAGATTTCATAGTAGGTCTTCCCATGAATCAAGGTTTCAACGCGATCATGGTAGTGGTCGATAGTTTGACCAAGATGGGCCACTTCATCCCTTGTAAGAACTTGCCAACGGCCAGTCAGACCGCTCAGCTGATGTTAGCCAATGTAGTACGTCTGCATGGCATACCACGGGTGATCATTTCGGACAGAGGGCCCCAATTTGTGGCGCGCTTCTGGCACATGTGGTGCAAGGCTCTTCGGGTGGAAGACGCCCTTTCCACCAGCTTCCACCCGCAGTCAGACGGCCAAACGGAGCGGTTAAACCAGACACTCAAGCAGTACCTGCGATGTTACTCCGAAGAGGCCCAACAGTCCTGGGTCTCCTTATTATGGCTGGCAGAACTATCTTATAATAATGCATGGCATGGTTCGATAGGTGAGACCCCGTTTAAGGCCAATACGGGATTTCATGCTAACACTTTGCCTTTGACCATACCCGGAGAAGTTCAGAATCATCCGTCGGTGGCCTCCCATGTAAAAGCCTTGTTGTCCACGCACCGGCGAATACAGAAAACCTTGGCTCAAGCAAAAACTAAGTACAAAAAATGGGCTGACGTACACCGTCAGGAAGGACCTCAGTACAAGGTGGGTGATAGGGTTTGGCTCTCAACGAAGAACATTCGATTCCGTTATCGGAGCATCTTTCACCCCCGGTACATAGGTCCGTACGCTGTTCTTCGTCAAATCAACCCTGTGGCGTACAAGCTTCAACTACCGGCTTCCATGAGAATCCATCCGGTGTTCCACAGCAGTCTGCTGAAACCGGCTGGTCCAGTCAGGCGTAAGGCGACGCCTCCTCTCCTGCGAGATGGACAGATGGAATACGAGGTGCGTCGCATTGTGGATGCCAGATTCCGACAGGGGAAACTGTGGTTCCTGGTCTCTTGGAAGGGGTACGGGTCGGAGGACGATTCTTGGGAGCCCAGCGCGGAGGTGCATGCTCCGCGGCTGGTTCGGCTTTTCTACGCCTGTCACCCACGGAAGCCTGGCGCTAGGAGGCACCGGGACGGGGGGCGTACTGTCAGGAACTGACCTGGGTGCCTGCCTAAACTATAGGACTACATCTCCCAGAAGGCTTAGGGAGGTGGGCAGGGCCCGAGAAAGCATAAGCCTCATGGGAACGAACCAACGGTGCTCGTGATTCGTCATTCTGGACTTGGGATAGGCGGACGCCCTGTCCTCTCGGAGTTCGCGGAGTTTGACGGAGTTCTGGTGCTTGTTCTGTGGTTGTGGAACAAGACCCCCTTTTTCGTGGTTCGGCTGAACCACGGACTTTGTTGCGGCAGGTACCGGCTGGGCTGCCTACCTTGATTGCGGTGAGTGAGACGGGAGACGCAGGATTGCCCCCTCCGCTCTCTCACCGGTTTTGGAACTCCATCGGCAACACCGGCTGGTGTTGTCTACGGTGTGAAACACGGACCTTGTTGCGGCAGGTACCGGCTGGGCTGCCTACCTTGATTGCGGTGAGTGAGACGGGAGACGCAGGATTGCCCCCTCCGCTCTCTCACCGGTTTTGGGAATCCATTGACAACACCGGCTGGTGTTGTCTACGGTGTGGAACACGGACCTTGTTGCGGCAGGTACCGGCTGGGCTGCCTACATTGATTGCGGTGAGTGAGACGGGAGACGCAGGATTGCCCCCTCCGCTCTCTCACCTGTTTTGGAAATCTTTCGACAACACCGGCTGGTGTTGTCTTCTGTTGTCTAGGGTTCGGTGAGACGCGTGAGACGCAGGATTGCCCCCTCAGCGCTCTTGCCATTCAACTTGTACTTTCCTGGTACTGTGGGACGCA
Organism: Lissotriton helveticus; assembly: GCF_964261635.1. NCBI lineage: Eukaryota > Metazoa > Chordata > Amphibia > Caudata > Salamandridae > Lissotriton > Lissotriton helveticus. The sequence continues at coordinate 285,265,946 of NC_136071.1, forward strand.
GCAGTTACCGGCTGGAACTGTTGTCCAGGTACACTTGCTAGGTGCCACGTGTGAGACGCTGGATTTGCCCCCTCCACGTTTGCCTAGGAAGTTCCGTGAGCTTGCGGTGGTGCCGGCTGGCATCGCCGCCCAGTAGCTTCATGAAGTAGTGTGAGAGACGCAGGATTGCCCCCTCCACACTCTTCCTCATTCTTGGGTGGGGATATTGGACACTCGGCTGAGTGCGATCTCCTTGCTGAGAGTTTTCTTCCCTGAAGAGTCAAGAGACGCTGGATTGCACCCTCTTGGAACTCGTTTCCTTTCCATTCCTGTTTTGGGAGAGTTTAGTTTATTTTCTTCTTCTTCTTTGTTTTGCACGGGGGAGTCAGTCATTTCCCGTTTCCTGTGGAAGTTGTTCTTCCACCCTGGTTGGAGCTCCGATTGTTCCCTACTCGACGGAGCCGGAACGGGAAGGGGTCGCCTCCTGGAAACATCTCAGGTACGCTCCTGTATGTTATCAGTCATTGGCTGTAACAGTAAGAGAGAACGTGTTCTGATACATATTGCTTTCTTTGTTGTTTCAGGACCTGACTCCCAGGGGTTCTTTAGCCCCGACTTTTTCCCTCGCCTGACTATCTTGCTCTCTGTATCGTGTAGACACCAGAGTGCAGGAACGTCTGGAGGTGGACCCCTATAGAGCATCTCTCCGATCCTGAGGAGCCACAACCGTGACATAGCCAGCGTCTAACCCAGGGTGGTGTGGACTGTGGAGTGCAAAAAACACGATGGATTTAGGCCCAGATCCTTGTACTGGGGTGAATGTATGACATTGTTCTACATTCTGTCCATCAACTGTGTTTTTTACCAGATACGTTACGTCATGATATTTTATGGCCCGCATATGCTCGAGGATTAGTTTCTTGGTGAGATGTATCGTGCTCCCAATTTATTGCATTCCACATCGGCAGATAAGAGAGTAAACTGTATAATCGGAATTGCAATTCAATAATGTATTGGTTTTTCGTTTAGTCTTCCTACCTGGTATTTGGAATTCTTTCATCTTTTGGCTATTTTTTCAAACCTTGCACCCCATACATGGATAGAATCCAGTAACATGTCCCTCTTGTTTGGTCCCTTCATGAAAAGACTTCTAACCAAGTGATCTTTTAAGGCTGGACCTCTCCTGTATGTAATAATTGGGCTTTGGGAAATATGTGAACCTATAATGTTATCAGCTTGTAAGATTCTCCAGTTTCTCTGGAAAATCTGAAATGCTTCAGAGGAATTAGTAGCGTATTCCTTGATCATTCTTATTGATCCTGTCTCCTCTTGTGTCTACAATGTATTTCCCTTTTTGTTTAGTAAAAGGTCCTTTCTGTGTAGGCGTTCTGATTTTTTCACTGCCTCCTTCAGCATTCCCTCAGTGTATCCCCGTTTTTTAAATCTACAGAGTGCCTGATCTCTTGATTTTACAAAATCATCATTCGTGGAGCAATTTTGTTTCATCCTTACTATTTCTCCATAGGGGAAACTGCTAATCACACTTCTTGGATGAAAACTGCCTGCATGCAATGTGCTGTTTCCTGCTGTAGGTTTCCTATATAGTGTGGTTTGCAGGGTGCTATTCTCAATATAGAGCAATAGGTCTAAATATGGCACCTGTGTGCAGCTAATACATTCTGTAAATATAAGGTTGAGATTATGGTTATTCAAGGCTGAAATATAGCTGATTGCTTCTTCGTATCACCCTTTCCCAATAATGAAGAGGTCATCTATATAAGAAGACCATAATATAACCTTTTCCAACCCTTTCTCATTGCCGCCTGCCCAAACCAAGTGCTTCTCCCACCAGTCCACAAATACATTTGTGTAGCTGGGGGCAAAGCACGTGCCCATGGCCGTCCCTTGCTGGCGGTGGTAAAGTTCACCTGAAAATAGAAAGATGTTATTTTTCAGACAGAAAGATATTACCTCCATCAACATCACATTATGCTCACAATATTTCAGATTTCCTTTGTCAAGAAAGAATGGTATTTCTTTAAGCCCTTTCTCGGGTTTGATACAGGTGTAGAGACTTGCTATGCCCAGAGTTATTAATAACATATCTGTCTCCAAATCAATATTGGTTATAATACATAAGAAATCTTTTGTGTCCTTAAGGTAGGAGCTGAGATCCTTAACCATGGTATTTAGAAAATAGTCAATGTACATGAAGCATTTTCGAGTAGACTGTTCTTTGAGGACACAATTGGCCACCCAGGAGGATCTATTAGATCCTTATGAACCTTAGGGAGATGATAAAAGGTGGGTAGTTTTGGAAATTCACAATACGTTAACTTAAAATCCTGTTCCGCCAATATTCCTTTTGACTTCCACTTATTCAAGATCTCATGAAATTCTTTTATGTTTTGCATACAGTCCGTGTGACTACTTTATAGCATTTCTTCATTGTTAGTTGTCTCCATGCTTCTTTTTGGTAACATTTTTGTCCATCAACATTATGTTTTCACCTTTGTCAGACGATTTTATTATTATGTTGTCATCATTCTTTAAATCCATTACTGCCCTCCATCGGTTCTTCGTCAGGTTTTCTTTAGTAATATTGGGACCATTAGCTTGTAGTTTTTTTAGGTCCTCTATCACTATGGAAGGTATCAATTTCATAATGAGCATTATGTAGAATAAAATGTGATTTTACTTTTAAATAGCTCAATGCTCCTATTTGTGCGACTCCTACTCGTTCCAGGAATCCTATTGTATTGTCATAGTCCTAGGTTGTCCCCTCTGTACTGCCATCTGTCTCTAGTTCTCTTAATGTCCTCAGGGTTTCAAGATCTGTTCCTACCAATGGATTTCTGTCTTCCAAAATATTGGATGTTCCTGCTCTTTGTTTCTTTGGGTGTAATAAATGTATCTTCATGAGTTTTTCTTTTAATGAAACTATACAGATCTATGCGTGTATTGGCGTAATCAAATTGGGCAGTTGGGCAAAATGTCAGACCTACTTCTAATACAGTCCGCATACCTAATCTAATCTAGTCTAATACCTCCTCAGTCCGCATCGCCATATATGGCGACTTCAACTATTGGTTTAATCATGCTGACGCCAGTCCCCACGCCACCGAATTGTTTGAGGCACTTTCTAGCCTCAACTTGACGCAGCATGTCACTTCCCCCACTCATATTGGGGGCAACATTCTAGACCATATCTGGACACAGGGGGTGTCGCTCTCCAACTTGACCATCTCCCCTTGTGTCTGGTCCGATCATTTACTGATCGCGTCATCCATTCTTATAAAGGGCCTGGTCAGGCCCCCCTCCCTGCACGGAGGGGTCGCTCGAAATTGGAAGTCTCTCGACCCATCCGCTTTCCTCGCTCTTCTCGCTAAGACTCAGACTGTACTCTCTGACTCCCTAGATGTCAACACCATGGACGCCAACATCTCACATTGGCTTACGACGGCTAGCGACGTATGCGCACCTCTTTCCCGCTTTTCCCGCACACACCCCAACAAGTCCCACAAATGGTACAACTCCACTTTAAAATTACAACATCTGGAGCTGCGCCGTCTGGAACGTAGATGGCGGCGCAACTATCTCAGCTCCGACAGGGAAGCTTACGTCTCCGCGCGTAAAGCTTACAAAGCCACAATCATTTCTACCAAGACTGCTTTTATTTCCAATAGAATTCTAACAGCCCCCAACAGATCCAAGGAGATCTTTAAAGTCCTTGGCGAACTGACATCGGACGCCAGGACGCTTCCGAGCTCATCCCCTTCCTTAGAGTCATGCACTGCCTTAAATTCATTTTTCATCGACAAAATTACTGCCATTAAAAATTCCATTCCTTACGCTCCTCCCCTAATAACTGTAGCACCCCCTCTTTCAAACACTTCTACCTTCCCTCAGTTCCCCGCGCTTGACTTGGAATCTCTTGTTAAACTGTCCACTCGCGTGAAATCTGGATCCCCCAAGGACTGCTGCCCTCCCTCTGTGCTCCGCGATATCTGCCAAACTCTCCCACATTGCATCCTCCCTCTTCTTAATTCCTCCCTCTCTTCGGGCACAGTCCCCAGTTCATTTAAGGAGGCCGTGCTGCTGCCTCTCTTAAAAAAACCTGGCGCTGATTCAGCGACCCTGACCAATTATCGCCCCATATCCCTCCTGCCCTTTTTTTCTAAAATACTGGAGGCTCACGTTACGACCTGCCTCTCGCATTTTATTGAGGAGACCAACTTTTTGGCGCCCAACCAGGCTGGGTTCAGACCAGCCCATTCCACGGAGGCTGTGATCCTTGCCGTGTTGGACAACCTTAGACGCAATGATGATAGAGGGCAACCCCAGGCATTAGTCTTGCTCGATCTATCGGCGGCTTTCGACACGGTGGACCATAACATCTTAATCCACCGTGTCGAGTCCGCCGGAGTCTGTGGGGTTGCTCTGTCCTGGATCAAATCCTTTTTAGAGGAGAGATCCCAGGCAGTCAGCATGGGCCCCTTCCGTGCCACCAGCGTCTCATCATCTTGTGGGGTCCCTCAAGGTTCTTCCCTGTCTCCCCTCCTTTTTAATTTGTATCTTCAACCCCTCCTTCACTCTTTAGGTAAGTGGGACATCACCGTGTTCAACTACGCGGATGATCTACAGATTATTTTTCCCCTCACCACTCCCGACGCCGCCAAAAACTTTCAGACAGTCTTGTTGCACATCCAGCATTGGATGAATCAAAACCAACTCAAGCTCAATCCGAGCAAGACTGAGCTTCTCCTTCCTGGGAGAAGTGCCCCTTTTTGGGGCCCTCAGTACTGGCCGGTTGAGCTCGGAACACCTCCTTCTCCTGCTGGGTGTGTAAAAAGCCTCGGGGTCCTGATTGATTCCGGACTCTCTCTCAAGGCACAAGTGAGCGCAGTAACATCTTCCTGCATGTTCCAGCTCTACAGGATACGGAAAGTCGCTCACTTCCTGTCGCCTGAAGCCTTGTTGCAAGTCCTAATTGCCCTGGTGATGTCCCGGTTGGACTTCTCCAACTCAATCTATTACGGTCTTCCTAAATCTCAGCTGGCCAGGCTACAGATCGTGCAAAACCAGGCAGCTCGGCTTGCTTTCAGGATCCCCAAATGGCAGTCGGCTCAACCTCTGCTACGCCACCTTCACTGGTTACCAGTCAGTGACAGAATCACTTTTAAGGTTCATTGCCTGGTCTTTAAAGCCCTCGTTGGCCCCTCCCCTGCCTTCCTTAAGTCCTTAATCACTCCCTACTGTCCTTCTCGCACTCTTAGGTCTACTCATCTCCAACTTCTAGTTGTTCCTCGTTTCAAACTCTCGAGATCGGGCGGCCGCAGCTTTTCTTGCTTAGCACCCAAGCTGTGGAACTCCCTCCCACTCCCACTTAAGTCTTCTTGCTCCCTCCTTTCCTTCAGGAAATCATTAAAAACACTACTTTTCCCTCCCCCCCACTAATTTCTCTCATCTTTTCTGTCTCCTCTTTCCCTTCTCCTAGTCCGTTTAGCGCCAGGAAACTCACGGTGACAGTGCGCTCAATAAATTCATCATAACATAACATAACATAATACCTGGGTTTCATCTGATGTTAACTGTCTGGTGGACAGATTAACCACTGTTTGTTTCCCTACTGTTTCCATATTCCCCCTCGCTTGCTCCGTGTGACCCATTGGTTGGGTGAAGTGATTTTTCCTTTCTTTTCCCTTCTTGTTTTTTGTTCCTTTTTTCTGGGGGACGGGTTTTTGGTGCTGGTCGTTGTCTCACTTGTCTCAGTAATTCATACTCCTGAAAAAAAGTAGGTGTTGTTTCCCTTTCCTTCCTTCGTGCTGTCGGCTCTCTCTCAGATAGTTATACCTCTGACCCTGAGGTGTCCCTAGAGGAAACTTCACCCAACTTCTGAAGAGTTAGTTGTCTCCTTGGGCGATCGAATTTCTTTGCAAACATCAGGATGTGCCCAGACTCATAGTCCTCTTCATCCTGAATAAACTTGGTCTGTTAGTGAGTCTCTTTTCCATACGTTGATGCAATTCATCCTTTTATTTGGTGTCCTTTTCCAGTGCTCTGGCATTCTCTTTCTTTTAATCTCATCCAATAATTTTTGGCGGTCACTTCAAGCATACGTTTTGAGTTTTTTTACCATGCCTTTGGCTGATTCGGTGTTATACTCGGCCCATTCTTGCAATAACAAAGGGTCTGGATTTTTATACAATGGTGTTGTATAAATACATAGTCCTCTAGGCATATGATTTTCGAAGTTGTTATACAGAGTCTTCAAATTATTCGGTGTAGCTTGGCTACCCGTCGCTTCTTTGGGATCGATGTTCACATTCTGTGAGCTTTTTGTAAATATCCCTTCCGCTGCTTCCTCCCTTTCCCGATCCGAAAACATAGCAGTTTTCACTTTTTGTGTGGCAATTATTATTTCAATTGTGTAACCCCAATGTGTCTGCCGCTAATGTTTATTAATATTAGGGGGGAATGTAGACTCATTGCCAGGTTCTTGACAGGGTACGACACGTCCTCCGACCCGTAGCCTCCAGTGTCCCTCCCAAACAGAAAGCGTTTCCTTTCCCCTCTCACACATAAATCCAATTGTACTCCGAAAAACACACGGCGGGGCAGGCAGCAATATCCAATTTTACTTTGCGTTTCACCGTCTGCCGCTCCACTTGACACGGGTGCAATCCTCTGTGTTGGTGAAACACGTATACATTTCCAAGCGATGACCTTTCTTCCTGATCATAAATCGAGGCTCACACTCGGGAAGTTTACTTCTTCAATTATTTTATACCACATGATCACAGCATCATACAGACGCGTTTCGGCCTCACCCCTTTCTCAATATTATTGGGATCTATAAAAACGTGCATATTTAAAGTAAATTCAAAACATAAACACAAAAGAAGGAGGCAATTAGGTCTAAATACTGACATAGAGGAAGACTTTCTCTAGTCATGAAGTGGAAGGATTCCCTTATCAGCCATCTTTCACTGGTATATCTTTACATATTCACTATATACAAAAGCATGTAAAACTTTTTTTTAAATCAAATATACATACATAATTTAAATCATATAGGAATTCCAAGATTCTATGGTTTCGCTGTTGTGCACAATTGATGTATAGCTCAATTTCATATCCTCTATTTATTTCATTGTTCATGAAAAAAACCACAAAAAAATAAATATATATATATATATATATATATATATATCAAACACACGAGGTTGCCCCAAAAAGAGAGAAGCCAAACAGGTACATGAATAATGTTCGAGCAGATTTAATGGCAGCTTGCATGCAGGCACAGGAGACCAAACGGCAGCAAAGGTTTAAGACACCCAGACGCGTTTAACGAACATGAGTTCCCTTCCTCAGTGGCGTCTTGTAAATGAACACCGAGCAGCATTATTTGCATATGTATACTGATGACCTGCCCCAGTGGGCGTGGCCACTACCGTGGCCTTCTGGTCTTCGTGGTGCATTTTTTGATGTGCTTATAACTTTGGCGTTGTTTGACAAATCTTTACCAAATTTTCTAAAACATTCCTCTTTTCAGATCAGCTCCTATCTTGAAAGTTTGGAGGTGATTGGTCAAGGGGGGGCTGAGAAAAAAGAGGGGTCCCAAAACGTGTTTTCTCCATGCAATTTCCATAGACAACTTTAGACAAGGCTACAGATCAAACTGCTGAACGGAATTACACCAAAACTGGCAGGGAGAAAGGTCTTGGGCCAGAAAGCACACTTTTGTTTAAATGGGGTAAATCCGTTCAGTAGTTTTTGAGAAATTTTACATTTTAAAGATATCGATATGTGAGAATTCCGATATCTAATTGGGTGAGGCGTTACGAGCACGAGATGTGGCTCATTGGCTGCGAACTGTTGAAACTAGGAAGTGTTGGCAGCCATTTTGTGATTCAGTCCGTCACCTCGCATCTCTCCCTCTACAAGACATCAAGTTTGTAGTTCTACTTCTGCGAGGCAACTCTGATAACATAACGGAGCTCTGTCTGTGCGAGACAACCCTTTCATGCTCACTCTCCCAATAATCACCAGCTCATAGCTATGCCTTTAGAAGCCAGCCCATTGGCTCGCAACTCTGCATCTGTGAGCCATCATTCCTGCAGCTCTACCTCTGCGAGCCAGTACACTGCTGAACCTTTGCGAGCCGATGGCCCTTAGCTCTCCCTCTAGGAGTTGAGCCCACGGGCCGCAGCTCTTCAACTGCAAGCCTGGATGTGACCTGTTGAAATTAGGAAGTGTAGGCAGCCATTTTGTGATTCAGTTGGTCAGCTCATATCTCTCCATCTACAAGACATTGAGTCCGTAGTTCCACCTCTGCAAGGCAACTCTGATAACATACAGGAGTTCTGTCTGTGCGAGACACCCCTTTCACGCTCCCTCTCCCCAAATCACCAGCCAGCAGCTATGCCTTTAGAAGCCAGTCTGATGGTTCGCAGCTCTGCGTCTGCGAGCCGTCGGGCCCGCAGCTCTACCTCTGCAAGCCAAGTATGCTGTTGTGCCTTTGGGCCCGAAGCTCTATCTCTGCGATCCAGTATGCTTCTGTGCCTTTGCGAGCCAATGGCCCTTAGCTCTCCCTCTGCGAGTGAGCCCACGGGCCGCTGCTCTCATCTGTGAGCATGGGTACAAACTGTTGAAACTATGAAGTGATTGCAGCCATTTTGTGATTCAGTCCGTCAGCTCACATCTCTCCCTCTACAAGACACCGAGTCCATAGTTGTACCTCTGCGAGGCAACTCTGATAACATACCGGAGCTCGGTTTGTGCGAGACACCCCTTTCACGCTCCCTCTCCCCACATTACCAGCTTGCAGCTATGCCTTTAGAAGCCAGTCCGTCAGCTTACAGCTCTGTGTCTGCACGCTCGTGCGCTGCTATGCCTTTGGGCCCGCAGCTCTACCTCTGCGAGCCAGTATGCTGCTGTGGCTTTGCCAGCCGACGGCCCGTAGCTCTCCCTCTGTGAGTCGAGCCCATGGGCTGGAGCTCTCCCTCTGCGAGCCTGGGTGAGAACTGTTGAAACTAGGAAGTGTTGGCAGCCATTTTGTGATTCAGTACATCAGCTCGCATCTCTCCCTTTTCAAAATGTTAAATTACGTTGTATTATTTGAAAAGTAACACTGTAATTTGTGAAATATATTACATTACACAACATTTTTACAGTTTATTTTCGTCTATGTAGTGGAAAAGTTAGAAAAAACAGTACTAATGACAAATAGCAGAATAGTAGTTTAATATTTAAAAAACCTTTGAAATTCACTGGTATTAATGACGTTATAGTTAGATATTAGCATTTAAAAAACCTTTTAAATTCACTGAATAAAACAGGTTTAACAGACGTTATAGTTAGAAATTAGCATTTTAAAACACCTTTGGAATTCACTGAAAAAAACATACGTTTGGGACGTTATAGTTGACTGGACATTTCACACGTACAAAACCATAGAAATTCCACTTTTATAGTTAGTTCAGCTAACTATACTTCAAGCCCCTGCAATGCACTGCTCATGACGTCACATATTACATCATTCATGGCATGGTCAGTGACATCACTGATGACATCACTGATGACACTAAAGTATACCAAATTGTTGGGATCTCCATTATGTTCTTTCCATATGTGTATGGCAAGAAGTCTTTGTTCACCACAGCTCTTACATGTTGTAAATGCGTAATTTGAGTTTATTGATTTCACTATCAATATATTGCTTCCCGCATCTACATTTCAATACATACACCACATCCAAGGTGCCACAGAGTATTCTCTCCTTAATCTTCCTCATCTGTCCGTTGTGAATTCAAATGTCCACTCGATGTTGACCATATTGACATGCCCTGGTTTGCTACATTTCACGAAGCCCGATCTTTTTAGCCAATTCAATCTATTACCTCCTTTTGTTGGACTACAGAAATACCTCTGTGTAAGCAAGTCTCTTAAAGATGGTGCTTTTCTATAGGTGATATTCAAATTTTCCTTTGTTTGACTCCTAATGCCTTCATCTTTTCTAATCATTCTCCAACGATTACCCAGTGCTTCTCTTATCTCTCGACTAGATGAATTAAAGTCAGTTATGAAGCTCACCATTTCTTTATTTTTGCTCTGTGTTATTTTTGATGCCTTGGGAACCAGGAGATTTTCTCTCTTGATTTTCCTGACTCTTTCCTTGGCTTCATCCAAGTCACTCACCAGATAATCCTGTATCTGAAATCTCTTGTACATGTTGATGAGTTGTTTGTCAAATTCTTTATCTTCAGAGCAATTTCTTCTAGCTCTGAGGAACTCCCCATAAGGTATGCTTCATTTCAATGCCTTGGGGGTGCACTATTTGCTGTTAAAATACTGTTGTAGGCACTCGGTTTACGGAAAAGGGTGGTACGAATCTTCTCATCATCTATATAGACCCGTATATCTAGATAATCAATTGTCTGTTTGCTGATCATATACATGAATTTTAATTTCAGAGCATTGTGATTCAGGGATTGCAAAAAGCATTCCAGCTCATCCACTTTTCCTTCCCAGATCAGGAACAGGTCATCGATATAACGCACCCAAAGAACAATCTTTTCCATTCTTTGTTTGTTCACCTCTGACCACATATATTCTGCCTCCCAGTACCCCATAGTTAGGTTTGCATATGTTGGTGGAAAATAAGTCCCCCTAGATGTACCATTGTTTTGTTGATAAAACTTCCTATCAAAGACATTGTTATTCAGACAAAATTACATCATGTCTAGAAGCGTATGTGTATGGTTTAAAAGGCTGAGTGATCTACTTCTTAAAAAGTATTCACTCGCTCTTAAGCCATCTTCATGTGCAATAGAGGTATATAATGAGACCTCGTCCACCGTGGTCATTATGTATTCATTTTTCCAGGGTATCCTTCCAATACGATTAAGGAAATCCATAAAATCTCATATATATAATGGTAATCCAGCTACATATGGAAAAAGAAAAATGTTCACAAATCTGGATGTGTTCTCCTGTAATTACTCAGATATTTGTGTACCTTTGGGAGAACATATATTGTTAGGATGCTGTATCTTTAGATATTTTAATTCCTCTTCATGTAGATGTTCTTGTGCGTACCATTTGTTTAGCTTCATATGAAAGCCTTCCATGATCTCCCCTCCCTCTCTCTCTCTCTCTCTCTCTCTCTCTCTCTCTCTCTCTCTCTCTCTCTCTCTCTCTCTCTCTCACCCTCTCTCTCTCTATATCTATCTATATATTGCTAATTAATGGTATTGATAATTAATCTATTTTTATTTAATTATTAATTTTCCCTACAGTTGCAGTGGGAATAATAATTTTTACCCCTACGCTATCCAACACTTTCCCTACTGTTGCACTCTCTGTAGTGGGAATAGTAATTCTTACCCCTAAGCTATCCAACGCTTTCCCTACTGTTGCACTCACTGGAGTGGGAATAGCAATTTTTACCCCTACGCTATCCAACGCTTTCCCTACGCTTTCCCTACTGTTGCACTCTCTGGAGTGGGAATAGTAATTTTTACCCCTACGCTATCCAACGCTTTCCCTACTTTTGCACCCACTGGAGTGGAAATAGTAATTTTTACCCCTATGTTTTCCAATGCTTTCCCTACAGTTGCACTCACTGGAGTGGGAATAGTAATTCTTACCCTCCCTCTATCCAACGCTTTCCTTACTGTTGCTCTCACTAGAGTGGGAATAGTAATGTTTACCCTTCTGCTGTCCAACGCTTTCCCTACTGTTTCACTCACTGGAGTGGGTATAGTAATTTTTATCTACCTGCTATCCAACGCTTTCCCTACTGTTGCACTCACTGGAGTGCAAATAGTAATTTTTACCCTCCCGCTGTCCAGCGCTTTCCCTACTGTTGCACTCACTGGAGTGGGAATAGTAAATGTTACCCTCCCGCTATCCTACGCTAAAAATATTAAAGATTTTTTAATATTATTAAGTTAATATATATGTATTAAAAAATAAAAATGCATGTTTATTTATTTTTTACCAATGTGAGGGTAACCACCCAGGCTATTCGTATAGCAAACACAGGCTATATATTTAACTGCAACATTCCCAAATTCAGAAAAATTTTAATTTAAACCATGACACAAACAATAAAAATGATATCAAAAATGGTGTATTTTTAATAAAAACAGGGATAAATTTCTTATACAATGTGAATATACAATTATATTAAATGGATGATAAAAAGTGATATATTTTCTATTTAAGAAAACACAAATTAAAAGGCATTAGACGGGCAATAATGCATGTCCTGTCTATTGTTGCTGTGGCTGTTGGGTATGAGTCAACGCGTTTCGACACGTCGTGGTGTCTTCCTCAGGACATTTATAATACCAGCCAATATATCTATAAAGAACAAAATGATATTAGTTCTTATTCTTTTTCTATGCTTTAAAACAGTGTCACAGTTTACAGTTTTGATTTATACATTCATGATAGGTTATAGCGAACCCTGGAACACTTATCCATTTCATTACTGTTGTTTGGCTCACTTCATTTGACATGGGAATATCTTATGCAGTTCGTTATTATATTTATATTCTTGCTTATTTCGTTACAAGAAGTGCAAAAGGAAACATTACTACTGGAGCTATCCCAAAATGAACAGACCTAGACAATCACAATTTTGATATTACGTATCTTGTCTTTAGTATACATTAGTTTCACTGATCACAGTTATGGTAATTCCGTTCAGGTTGCATTCAGTAAATGTAATGTCTTTTAACCTTCTATCAAGAAAAGGGGTGAAAAACACCCATCGAAACAATTCGATGGGTGTTTTTCACCCCTTTTCTTGATAGAAGGTTAAAAGACATTACATTTACTGAATGCAACCTGAACGGAATTACCATAACCGTGATCAGTGAAACTAATGTATACTAAAGACAAGATACGTAATATCAAAATTGTGATTGTCTAGGTCTGTTCATTTTGGGATAGCTCCAGTAGTAATGTTTCCTTTTGCACTTCTTGTAACGAAATAAGCAAGAATATAAATATAATAACGAACTGCATAAGATATTCCCATGTCAAATGAAGTGAGCCAAACAACAGTAATGAAATGGATAAGTGTTCCAGGGTTCGCTATAACCTATCATGAATGTATAAATCAAAACTGTAAACTGTGACACTGTTTTAAAGCATATAAAAAGAATAAGAACTAATATCATTTTGTTCTTTATAGATATATTGGCTGGTATTATAAATGTCCTGAGGAAGACACCACGACGTGTCGAAACGCGTTGACTCATACCCAACAGCCACAGCAACAATAGACAGGACATGCATTATTGCCCGTCTAATGCCTTTTAATTTGTGTTTTCTTAAATAGAAAATATATCACTTTTTATCATCCATTTAATATAATTGTATATTCACATTGTATAAGAAATTTATCCCTGTTTTTATTAAAAATACACCATTTTTGATATCATTTTTATTGTTTGTGTCATGGTTTAAATTTAAATTTTTCTGAATTTGGGAATGTTGCAGTTAAATATATAGCCTGTGTTTGCTATACGAATAGCCTGGGTGGTTACCCTCACATTGCATGTTTTCCCTGACCCAGGATTCTCATCCTTACCAGGGGGCCCTTGTTTTTTTCACAAATATTTATTTTTTACCTACATTAATTATTTATTAATTTTAAGGTTATTTAAGTATTTTTAAGTATGTTTTACTTGATTATATTTATTATTTCATTAATTTTACATTACTTTTAGGACATTTTAAAAATTTGATAATTTGAGATACTATATTATTTACAACAATATTTTGGATTCTATTTTTTTTTGTACTTACCTGTCTGTAGATAGGAATTCGATATTCTGGTAGGCGATATTTTGTCACCGATATTTTTGCAGGTCGATATTTTGCTCCTCGATATTCTGTCAGTGATTCCTCACTATATATATATATATATATATATACACAAACTTTCCATATAATGAAAGCGGTCTGGACATTCTGGGATGATGTGCTGGGCCCAGATTCACAAAGGTTTACCATTGGGTTAGTGTTACTTTTGAAACGCTAACCCAACGCTAAACCTATTGGGGGCTTACCAAATCAGTGTTAATTGGCATTAGCGCTGGTTTGTAGGGAAAAGTAATGCACAGAAGCGCAAAACACTGCTTTGCATTACTTTGTGTCAAGGAGGCATTACATGGGTGGTACGTTGGTGGTCCAATGCAATCACCCATGCCTTTTAATGCGGAACCCTATTTACTAACATTAGTAGACAGGGTTTAGTGCCAAAAATGAACACTACTGGAAAGCAGAAATTAAAAAGGAGAAACGTTTTAATTTCTCCTTTATTTTCTGACTTTGCATGTGTGCTGCACTGTGCAGCACACATACAAAGCAGGAATAGCTTTGTAGTGTCTACGCATAGTGGCATAGTATTTTGTACAGGAAGGGTACTCTTCCTGCACGAAACCCATGCAAGGCTCAGGTGCGCACCCTAGCACTACGCTAAGGTGTGTGCCTGACTCACGGCAGCTAAAATCTGCTCCGGTGCTAGGGAGAGGGGAGGAGAGTGCCCTGTAAATATGGTGTTCTCCTGCTCTCTCCCTGTCACCCAATGCAGCACAGCCTCTTTGTCATGGAATGTAGGGCAGTTGCCAGTTTTAAAAATCTGTGCCCTGGTATTTTCTAATGACCAGAAACCTCCTAGAAGTGACCTGGAAATGTTATGAGGAATCTCAAACGCATCGAAACAAGCAGCATAAGCCTGAAGAAAGATTAGTTTACAGGGGTTACAGAAAGGGGTTACAGCCAGCGGCACTCGGGCGGCTGGGTGCAGGGTGCTTTTGAGCCATTGGGCGCTCAATGTTATCCAATGAGGATCTTGAAAAAGGAACACAGGCTGCTGGCTCGGGGACGATGACTCTCCAGGGGTGACCAGCACTTCGAGAGGTACTTTGGGATGATGGAGCACAGGTAGGTACCCAAAAAGGGAGGCACAGGGGGCCGTGGGGCGCCGGATGCAGGGGTGTCTTTGGGGGTCGGAAAAGCTTACCCTCGGCTGGGCGCGGTTGGGGTGGCCCCTGGTTCTGAGTCTGCAGGCGTTGGCTGGTTCATCGAGGAGGGTCTTTGGGCACTGGACTTCGGGTCCCAGTCACTGGGAGAACGTCCTCGTGGTCTTGGTTCGGGTTGGCCTGGCCCGGGCTCGGCTGCTGCAGAGTGGGCTGGTCCGGAGCTTCCTGGTGAGCACCAGGTGGGTTGTTGCAGCAGAGCCTCTGCTGGTGGGAGTTCCAATCTTCAAGAGGGTCAAGGCAGGCAGGTCCTCTGGGTGTCCCAAGGTTGCTGTCTGCGGAGGTCACCGGGATTAGGCAGGAGCAGGTTCCAGGATCAACAGGCCGGTAGGGCTGGGGCCAAGTCAGTTGTTGTTGTCCTGTTCTTAGCAGCTGCGCGGCGGCTCTTCTTATTCTTGATCTTCTTTCTTCTTTTGATATCGGGATCTGAGGAAGGAAGGTTCAGGGAGCCCCTAAATACTACATTTAGGGGCGTTACAGGTAGGGCAAGGGCAGGGACCAATCAGTCCCTGTCCTCGGGTGAGGACACCCCCTAGCCTGCTCCTCTCCTGTGGGAGGGGGCAGGAGCCTAGCTGGGATTGGGCAGGGCTCCCCTTCTACAAGATGGCCGAAGCCCAGGGTCGTGCTTCACCTAGCCTCCTCCACCTGAGGGGTGGAGTTGGCAAAGGTTGACATACCCTCCTTCCTGACATAGTTTTTCCTTCCAGTCTTCCCGCCAGAGAGGGGGTAGAACGGGTAGGGGGCCAGTTGCTGGGTACAGCAAATGGTCTGGAGAAGCTCTCAGAGGCGGTATGCCTTTGAAGCTTCCCCCTGTCCATCCTGGGGGAGGAGACAGAGCACCTCGCCCAGGATGTGCATTGTTGCAGGCCCAGGAGAGCGAGGGGCTCTCCACCCAGGGGTCCAGCAACATGTCTGCGGTGTGGCAGCCTCTGCAGCCACTCAGCCCAGACGTGGATTGTAGGTTCGGATTTTGGAGGGAATCTCTAAGATGCCCTCTCGTGCATTTTACATTAAATCCCACACTGGCATCAGTGCTGGTTTAATGTGCTGAGAATTTTGGTACCAAACTTGTCAGTCTTCAGTGTAGCCATTATGGTGCTGTGGAGTTCGTAATGACAACCTCCCAGCACCATATACTCTTAAATGGCATCACTGCACTTACAGTGCCCAGGAATGGCCCTGGGTACTGTAGGGGCACAGGGCTCATGCACCCGTGCCCTCACCTCTGGCATAGGGCACCCAGCTAGAGGGGTGACTGAAGTATGCCAGGGCAGTGGGTTCTGTGGGCATGGCACACAGGGATGTGTGCCATGTCGACTCTTGTTTTAGTTCTATACTTAGGCACACTTAGTCAAAGCACATCAGCAGTTCAGAAAAAAAGTATGCAACAGCCACACCATCCTCTCTTTCATGCGCATTGTTAGACCTGTCATTAGTAGGGTGATCTTCCCCCAAATCTTTTGCCGGCTTACCTTCAGTTTTTACTGTATCTTTTTGTTGGTCTTAGGACTTTGAGCATTTTACCACTGCTTGCCAGTGCTAAAGTGCATGTGCTTCTCCCCTAAACATGACAACATTGGTGTGTACACAATTGGCGTATTTTGGGACATATTTACAAAGAAGTGACGGAGCGTGGCGTTAGCCTTTTGGCCTTAACGCAGTGCTCCGCCACTTCTGAAATGCAGGCTGCACCGTATTTACAACAATACGGTGTAGGCCTGCATTTCCCCCTGCACTGGTGATAATTTCAGCTGCCTAGTGCCACTGCAGGCACCCTTGCACCATAGTGCAAGGGTGCCTACATTGGAAGGAATGATTCTTTGTGTGCAGGAAGT
Organism: Lissotriton helveticus; assembly: GCF_964261635.1. Classification (NCBI taxonomy): domain Eukaryota; kingdom Metazoa; phylum Chordata; class Amphibia; order Caudata; family Salamandridae; genus Lissotriton; species Lissotriton helveticus. The sequence goes on from NC_136071.1 coordinate 285,282,819, forward strand.
TGTGTCTTCCTGCACATAAACAATCTTAAATGGCAATTTGTAACTTCTATGTGTGCTTCTTTGTGCAGCACACATAGAAGTTGCACTTCATAATTTTTAAAATGATTGTTTATGTGCAGGAAGGGACACCTTCCTGCACATAAACACTCATGCATGGTGTTTTTGCTCTAGGAGAAATAAAGCATTTCTCCTAATTTCACCATATTAAGACCAGGTTTTCCCTGGTCTTAATTTTGTCGCTGCCCCGTATTTATGGAACCCTTGTAAATATGGATCAGCATCAAAATCAATGGGTGTTGCGGCAGAATAGCCAACACAACACCCATTGCCCACCCCTGTCCTGATAAGTATAGCATGAAGGGGTGCCATATTTACAATGCGATGATAAGCCACGTTAAGTGGCTTAATGCCACCTGGTAAATAAGGCGAAGCCCGTATCGCTACAGGAACATCACTAAAAGTGACATTATTGGGGCGATAGAAGCTTGTAAATATGACCCTTAGTTTACTTGTCAGCCCCTTACAGTACTTTTCTAACTGCTTGGAATTATGTTTCTCATTTATGAAATATAGCAAATACACCTTTTAGGAAGCAATATTTTAATTTGTATACTTTCAAATTCTTTATCTAACCTGTTTGTTAGTGTGTGATTTAGCTGAAATAATATTGTTCACCCACTAGTTTATCAATTTTGCAGCCAAAAATGGAAAACTATCACACCATCTAATGTTTGTGCAAATTCATCGTGGTCCATGCCAGCCAATTTAGCTGCCATTTTTTACAGTGAAATAGTTTGCTTACTGGATTATTTTTCCACAGCTGACGTCCTTTTAAGTCCTTGATAGGCATAGTTGCTATGTGTGACAATTTTCATAATTTCAGTGTAATTATAAGGGACATTTTAACAACTGTGAGTGACATTTTCTTACGAGCAAAATCAAGCAATGAAGATGAGGTAAACATAAATATCAGAAATTACACCCATGTGAACAATGCGAAACTCTAAGAAGTTCTTAAAACTGCTGCAAAGCAAGCACCAGAAATGGCAGGGCACTAATCTAGTGCCCTTGTAACCTGATTGAACTGTTAAACACATGTGTAACCAATACAGCCGTGCAGCCAGTGGCTGTTACAGAGCTGCACAGGGAGGGGTTGGTGTGCTGGGCTGCTGAGGAACCACCCTAGTGGGGTGGGGGTGAGGGGGGGGGCGAGGGAAGAGGGGGGTTCAGCTGAGCTTCCGGTTGGGTCTCGTCACGTGATCATAGTTTTTGAGATAAAATAATTGCTGCACAATGCTGTCACCGTGTGAGCAACACTGCCATGGCCACTGCTTGCAGCCTGCCAAAACTGTATTCGAACTGCAGCCACGGCGGCTGCTCGTCACTCTTACTGCCGGCAGCAGGATGGCCGCAACTGTCTATTAAAGAGTGTTCATCATAAAATTCCATCCTGACCTTCCCCAGGCTGATGTCTCAGTAGCAGCCCTTGGGCACTGACTCTCAGAGTCAGTCATGAAAGTATAATCATTAATTATGCCATAGCATGCTGTCGGGTGAATGATCCTATAACATTGTAGCAGCTTAGAGATGTGGACTCTGAGCCAGCCCCCATGCCTGCCGAGATCAGCATGCACTGCGCACTGCCATTCCACACCAGCTTTAGTTGCAATATTTCAGAATTGGTGCATGATTACTAGCAACCGCTTGACAGCTGAGGAGGCGCTATTATGCATGACTTTGCATTTCAGTGCAGGGATGCGCACCACACACTAAAATGCGCTAGGCTCACCCTTGATGCGTGGGACTTGGCGGTACTCAATAGGAGGGTGAGAGTATGCTGCATATTTGCGATCACTGACGAGGCAGTTGTTATGAATTGGACTGTTAGTTAATTACCCATTAACAAGCAGAGGTTGCAGTATTTCACTGCTGCACAGCTGTCTGATTTACAATAGTCAAGAATGCAATTTGTTGCTTGTTTCTCTTGAGCCATTTGTGAGGTGAGGGGGGTATTCTGTGTTTGACATGTTTAATCAGCATTCCACCAGTCTATAGTTCATACTAATGGTTAAATGTAACTATAATAGAGATTTCTACAGTGTTTATGGGCAGTGGCTTTAAAGCGCACCACCTATATTTTGCACATCTTAAAATAAGCCACAATGATAAACACCAGCTTAACAGTGGGGTACTTTCATTTTTTAAATCTAAAATGCTTAGCAGATTTCTATGATCCAAATATTAGTAGAAGATGATTCCTAAGGAGCTGGCGCCTTAGAACAAAGGAAAAGAAACACCTTTAGCACTGTGGCTCAGTGGCAGCTCCTCCGCTAATTTGGATGAGCGTCGCCCCACTGCTTTTGAGCAGTTAAAAATAAAAAAATAAAATGATAATAACAAAGGTTGTTATCATTTAATTTTTCCTCCCTTCTCCCTCACTTTCTGCAGCTGAGCTGAGATCGGGACAATCCATTCTGGCACGTTGACACAGCGGCAAGAAGGAGGAGTGGTGGCACTGCTTCAAGTGTGCATGACAGTTCAGCAGCACTTGGGTATCTCCACCCAAGCTGTGCTTTCCAGCCGGGTATAGAACAAGCAGAGGGTCATAGACTCTTAGAGAGTGCCTAATTAGGGGGCTCATGCCAATCACTGCACTGCTCTTATGCTGGGTAATGCCAGTGTGAGAGCAGCGTCTGGATTGGCATAGGGTACCCTGTGGTGTGCCGGGAGTCGAGGAGCAGAGGCCAGGAGAGCACCAACGCTACAGAATGCAGGTAAGCATTTAGGGTAAGCCTCCCCCCCCCCCCCCCCCCCCGCTGCCCCCTTAAATGTCAAGCAGCCACCACTGCTGAGGCTCTGAACTGCCAGAAGATTTGTTTGGTTGGTTCACAAGACTTGAGCACAGCTGAATGTCATCTGTGCTTACACCTATTTGTGATTCTCCTAGTCATTAAGCCCATGTTTATGTTCAACAAAATTTGAAGCGCTGCTATCTATGCAGTTCTCCATTTTCCTTTGCAGTTGGATTAGCTCAGAATTTCTGTTAAAAAATATTGAATCAGTAGTGTAAAACCTTTCCTAATAAATCTTGCCATAGGAAAGCATCATATACTGTCGGAAGATGCAGAATCGCTAGCAACATGAATAGGACACATCCTCCTTTTTCGAAAATGCTATATGGGTATTGTTTTTCTAATTGGTAGTTTACATTGAATGAAAATTGTGCTGCCGGGTTTCTCCTAAGATTAAAGTAATGGCACCACATTTTTCTTGCATTGTCAATTTGACACCGGATGCCAGTTGCCAAACAAATAAAATAAAATTGCCTACACTTCTTACACTGCCCTTTGTATTGCCAAGGCTCTCATTCATCTTCTCAACTTCCATCATTTTGATGTATCAAGAACCCTCCATCCCATCTTGACTATTTGCTTATGCCACGCTTCCTCAAATCAAGATCCAGCAGACGCTCCTTTGTGAAACATAAAGCAAACCAGTAGAAACTTCTCTGGACCCCAACCTCAAACATTCCAGATTTCCTGTACATGAGGAACTCAAAAGCTAACTATTCCTGCTGTTGTCTGGCATGCTGCCCTGTTCACTGTATGCAAGGGTCATAAAATAAATAAATAATATTTTAGCTATTAGTTTAATTTATGAGCAAGGAAAAGCACAATGCTGTTTGAGAAGTGTTGGCAAGATTGTGTTCATTCGAGAACATTTCGCCATTTTTGGTGACCTTGCATTTAGAAATTTTAGAGATGGTGGGAATGTTAGCTCCTGGTATAACTTATTCGGATATCCTTGTCCCTAAGCTAGAGGACCTATATAAGACGGCCCTGGCTTCCGGTCACTTGCCACACTCCACCATGCAAGCCCTAGTCGTCTCACTCCCCAAAAACCGGGACGAGATGGCATGGATTTATCTAGCTACCGGCCCTTGTCCTTGTTAGTGACCGAATATAAAATTCTAAGCAAGGCGCTAGCTAACCGACTACTGCCTGCCCTAAATATCCTTATTCATAGAGACCAATGCGGGTTTCTCCCTACACGCAGACCTTCTCTAAATACTAGCCGATTACCTCATATCATGGCAGCTACCCCCACGGATTATAAAAATACTGGATGTTTAGCATTGGATCTACGCCAGGCCTTTGATTCTATAAAGTGGGGATACATGTTTGCGGCTCTGCGACGAATTGGCCTCCCTCCAGAGTATCTTCAGTGGGTACATCTGCTTTATATCAATCCCACCACCAGAGCATGCACCGGAAACCATATTTAAAATGAATATACTATACACAGGGGCACTGTTCGTCTTAGCATTAGAGCCACTAGCGATAGCCCTGAGACAATCAGCTGAGCATCTGGGGATACCGATAGCTGGTACCGCACACTTCAACCTTAATATACGCCAACGACATCCTCCTTTACCTACGCAACCTGACAGCTGGGGTGGAACCCCTCCCCAACATATTCTCCACATTTGAGCATATCTCGGGCCTGGCCATTAACGAGGGGAAATCCAACGCCTTCTACTTCTAGGACGGCCCCCTCCCAGATATGCTCCAATTTGGTACCTACAATCTGCCTGTAGCACATAACACATTCAAATACTTGGGAATCCAAGTATACAGGGCACAGGTTGATCAACTCGATGGTAACTTGTTGAGGGCAATCACTGCTATACGCTAGAGCGTATCCTTCTGGACATCCCTACCATTATCAGCAATGGGGCGGATTGCCATCTCCAAGATGGTGATGCTCCCCGTCTTCTATATTTCTTTGTAAATCTACCCCTGAAATTTCCACAATCCACCTTTCGTGCCCTGGATACAATCCTCTTGGAGCTCATATGGGGGAAGGGCCGACGCAGGGTTAATCTAAAGAAATAACAATTGCTGCCCCACAAGGGTGGACTAGGGGTCCCAGACTTCCAGGCATATTATTATGCAAGCCAACTCCGGTGGTTGTCTTACTGGACAGCAGGCAGGAATCTGCAGGAAATAGGCTACTCAACCCGCGACCTAGAGCACGGAACCCTACACAACTTACTGCTCCCAAAAACAAAAATTCCCCTGGATGGGCCCCCACTACTGAAAACTGCACTTCATTGCTGGAAGAAGGCCTTACGTTACACCCCAGATGCGATCCCCTATGTGAGTAATATCCCATTATTGGTAATACCAATCCCCAGGGGCAGGCTCATGAGGACCCGACTACATGACTGGGCGGTAGCTGGCGTGGAGGAGGTCAGTTCGCTATTTGGTGATGGCACCCTACTAGACCATGACACTTTTGTACAAACTACTGGTGCACCAGATCGCCTTTATTTGTTACACGCAACAATTGCTCATTACATTAGGGTGACATGGGCACCCCAACGCACTGAACCTCCGCAACATGAACTAGTACATTTGCTGTATTACACGGGGGCGGCCATCTAGTTAAATGGTTATACACTGGCATCCAGGCACAAGCCTCCACCACACTCACTGACCTCCGCACGAAATGGGCAAAGGCCACCAACACAGAACTCACTGATAAAGCATGGGCGAGCATCCTAGAACATCCCAAGTGAGTATCTCGCAACATGAAACTTACATTTATCCAAACTATGGTGCTGCACAGATCCTACTTAACCCCAAAGAGAATCCAACGCATGTTCCCTGAAGCCCAAAACTGCTGTCTATGATGCAAGATAGAAGAGGAGGGCTTTCTCCATATATTATGGGCTTGTCCTTACCTCTGTGATTACTGAGGGAAGATCTGGAATGCACTCGGGGAGGTCACGCACCTCACAATCCATGACAACCCTCTAGAATGCCTACTGGGGATCCGAAAGCGCCCTTGGGCCCTAAAGGTCCAATTGTGTTTCCTGGACCTCGCACTTATACTGGCCATAAGAGCGATCCCCATGAGATGGAAGTCCCCTAGATGCCCTTGATTACCCACATGGCATGACGACGTGATTCGATGGTGCTGTGCCGAAAGCACAGCACTTAGATGGCAGGAAGCGCAAGGGTTACGTAAACACTCTATCTCTATGGAACGGGTCATTATGCTGGAAAGTTTTAAACAGATAGATCTTCTACCTACACACATCACACCGACCCCATAACTTACCAGCTATATATGAAGTACACGAAACACAGGTTCCGTAGAGGCCAATATACACTCCAACCGCACACCAGCAGCACCTGGCTGACACTGATATCTTACCGAATGCACTGGGCTGAGAATCACACAAGAAACGGCAGACCAGGAGGGAGGGTGGAGGGAGGATGGGGGTTTGTTATTGGAATTGTTTTCAAAACTACGCAATGCAATAATTTCAAATGATACTATTTCCTCTTATATGCCTTCACCAATTGCATCATACTCGTAATGACTGTATTATGGTCTATTGACATATGCAATCTATCCTCTAGTCTGTACAAAGTTGATACCTGTGCACGATTGAAAAACAAAAAAACAAAAATACCATAATGTATTTGATATGACGCATTGCCATCTTTTTCTGGTACTCAATAAAGTTTGTTTTAAAAATTGTTTTAGCTTGTGGTCTGAAACTTGCTGGTGATGAATGTATTGTGCATCTCCAGAGACAGTTTAAAAAAAAAAAAACACATTCCACCCTCATGGAGCACAATGTTCTGATAGACTGATAGCCAGCCATAATAAGCTGTAGCAGCCATTAAAGTCCTAATCTCTTGATATAGGTCTTCTCCTTTGGCTTCTGCTATGGCAGGTTATATGACTACATTAGTCCACACTGTCTTATAAGAATCATGAACTGTGTTACGATTCTGAAATACATGAGAACCTTTTTGGAAAAAAGATGTGAATTGAATATTAAATCATTAATTGTCCAGCCAGAGAAAGTTATAATTGTGATTAGAACAATGGGAGTTGTTGCACTAGGAATAAAACTGCAAGGGTTAGTGAACAAACTCCAGTAAAATGGAACTAAGAAAAGTGATATTGAAAATCACTCTTTTGCTGCCGGGGCTCACGGCTGAATTCTTGCTTCTCTGTTGCACGGCCGGGCTTGGCTCCGCCTACAATCACCGCGAGCGACCGGCCGGGCTTGGCTCTGCCGGTCTGACACAAGGACCACAATCCCCAGGATCCCTTGGGGCGCAACGCCGCCGCCGCTGCTGAGCGCGCCAGGAGGCGCTTAAAGCAGAGCCAGGTGCTGAGTCCTTTGACAAGCACTCTTTTTCTGCCGGGGCTCACTGCTGAATTCTTGCTTCTCTGTTGCACGGCCGGGCTTGGCTCCGCCTACAATCACCGCGAGCGACCGGCCGGGCTTGGCTCTGCCGGTCTGACACAAGGACCACAATCCCCAGGATCCCTTGGGGCGCAACGACGACGCCGCTGCTGAGCGCGCCAGGAGGCGCTTAAAGCAGAGCTAGGTGCTGAGTCCTTTGACAATCACTCTTTTGCTGCCGAGGCTCACTGCTGAATTCTTGCTTCTCTGTTGCACGGCCGGGCTTGGCTCCGCCTACAATCACCGCGAGCGACCGGCCGGGCTTGGCTCCGCCGGTCTGACATAAGGACCACAATCCCCAGGATCCCTTGGGGCGCAACGACGATGCCGCTGCTGAGCGCGCCAGGAGGCGCTTAAAGCAGAGCCAGGTGCTGAGTCTTTTGACAATCACTCTTTTGCTGCCGGGGCTCACTGCTGAATTCTTGCTTCTCTGTTGCACGGCCGGGCTTGGCTCCGCCTACAATCACCGCGAGCGACCGGCCGGGCTTGGCTCCGCCGGTCTGACACAAGGACCACAATCCCCAGGATCCCTTGGGGCGCAACGACGCCGCCGCTGCTGAGCGCGCCAGGAGGCGCTTAAAGCAGAGCCAGGTGCTGAGTCCTTTGACAATCACTCTTTTGCTGCCGGGGCTCACTGCTGAATTCTTGCTTCTCTGTTGCACGGCCGGGCTTGGCTCCACCTACAATCACCGTGAGCGACCGGCCGGGCTTGGCTCCGCCGGTCTGACACAAGGACCACAATCCCCAGGATCCCTTTGGGCACAACGACGCCGCCGCTGCTGAGCGCGCCAGGAGGCGCTTAAAGCAGAGCCAGGTGCTGAGTCCTTTGACAATCACTCTTTTGCTGCCGGGGCTCACTGCTGAATTCTTGCTTCTCTGTTGCACGGCCGGGCTTGGCTCCGCCTACAATCACCGCGAGCGACCGGCCGGGCTTGGCTCCGCCGGTCTGACACAAGGACCACAATCCCCAGGATCCCTTGGGGCGCAACGACGCCGCCGCTGCTGAGCGCGCCAGGAGGCGCTTAAAGCAGAGCCAGGTGCTGAGTCCTTTGACAATCACTCTTTTGCTGCCGGGGCTCACTGCTGAATTCTTGCTTCTCTGTTGCACGGCCGGGCTTGGCTCCGCCTACAATCACCGCGAGCGACCGGCCGGGCTTGGCTCCGCCGGTCTGACAAAAGGACCACAATCCCCAGGATCCCTTGGGGCGCAACGACGACGCCGCTGCTGAGCACGCCAGGAGGCGCTTAAAGCAGAGCCAGGTGCTGAGTCCTTTGACAATCACTCTTTTGCTGCCGGGGCTCACTGCTGAATTCTTGCTTCTCTGTTGCACGGCCGGGCTTGGCTCCGCCTACAATCACCGCGAGCGACCGGCCGGGCTTGGCTCCGCCGGTCTGACACAAGGACCACAATCCCCAGGATCCCTTGGGGCGCAACGACGACGCCGCTGCTGAGCTCGCCAGGAGGCGCTTAAAGCAGAGCCAGGTGCTGAGTCCTTTGACAATCACTCTTTTGCTGCCGGGGCTCACTGCTGAATTCTTGCTTCTCTGTTGCACGGCCGGGCTTGGCTCCGCCTACAATCTCCGCGAGCGACCGGCCGGGCTTGGCTCCGCCGGTCTGACACAAGGACCACAATCCCCACGATCCCTTGGGGCGCAACGACGACGCCGCTGCTGAGCGCGCCAGGAGGCGCTTAAAGCATAGCCAGGTGCTGAGTCCTTTGACAATCACTCTTTTGCTGCCAGGGCTCACTGCTGAATTCTTGCTTCTCTGTTGCACGGCCGGGCTTGGCTCCGCCTACAATCACCGCGAGCGACCGGCCGGGCTTGGCTCCGCCGGTCTGACACAAGGACCACAATCGCCAGGATCCCTTGGGGCGCAACGACGACGCCGCTGCTGAGCGCGCCAGGAGGCGCTTAAAGCAGAGCCAGGTCCCTCGTCCCGCGAGGACGCGCGCGGGACGTGCCGGACGAAGCACGGACAAAGGGCGGACAGTCTTAGACAGTCCGAGACTGGCTGCGACTGGACTGGGCCGACCACTCTGCCCATATTAAGTTCGAGGCATCTTCTTGCAGTAAGACTATTTTGCCTAAATCTTATTGAGGATTGTTGTTGTGTCCTCCCTTTTTCTAGTTTGAGTACTGCTTATTCTGGGCTATAAACTTCCAATATCCTTTTGAGCGCTAACCTGCAATTGTGTAGCATGCCGAAAAAACACGTCCAACACGATGGATAATTACATGGTCCAAGTGGTAACGAAAATCAATAGCAAAAGGCGACAGTCATTAGGACTAAGTCAATCCCCAGTTCTCCCTCCTTTGAGTCCATCTCCATCATCCTTCATGGTTGATACATCCTTACAGGCTGCTGGCAGTGATGCTCCTGAAACCGATCTTCATGCCAGTGGCAAGTATGATCAAAGCGCACTCCCAGCGGTTGACTTAGAAATTGACCCTGAAAGTGATGCTGATTCTGATCCTGAGACACATGTCCATGTCATAGAAGATGATCTTTCCTCTGCAGAGGAGGAAACTAGGTCAGCTAGAACATGTAAAAAGACCCAACCCAAGCGTGGCGGGCTACGCTCAGGGTTAAGGAGGAAAAGGGCCTCACCACTACGGAAACTATGGATAAGAATATGGATGCCGGGGAGGATAGCGCAAAGCATATTATGGATGATGAGCTATTTCTTAGGATAGCAGATATGATTGAGTGTAAAATCAAAGCTATTATCAAACCAATGGTAGCCAAAATTGATAAGCTCACTGCTGAGGTGCAAAAATTGGGTGGGATTCAGAATAAGGTAAAGGGGGAGGTTGGTAACATAGCAACTCAGGTTTCAAATCTAGCTGGTATATCTGGGGAGAATGGTGTGAGTGTGGTAGAGGCTGAGAGGAGTACGACAGCAATCATCCCCTCTGGTCAGGCACCAGCAAATGTAGATAATCACCCAGTAGTAAGCGAGGAGGTTTTGCCAACATCAACCGTACCACCTGTATTTTGTTAAGAGACAGACTCTCCCCAATGTATAGTAGAAGCTTCACCTTTGGTGTTGGTACTGGCAAACGTCCCACCTTTGGTACCTGGGCAGCCAGAATCCCCAACATCTCTCTCTAGTAAGGCGCTGCACTGGCTGTCAGGTAACATGCAGATGGCCCCTGGAGGGAAACAGCAGTTAGCAGGGGAGATTACGTCGGCTAGAAGGGCAGCCTGGATAGGGAACAGACCGAAAAAGTTTAAAGGAGATTGTGTAGTGGTGAACTTCTCCCATTCGGCTGTGCTCCCTAATGTTTTGTCAAATATACTCCCCCCTCAACGCAGGAGTGGCACCATTGTTCCCCTCGCCTTAAAATTCTTTTATGGTGAGCGGCAAAAATGTGACATATCCTAAGACTCCAGGGCCAAGGTGGGATACAATGATGAATAGGTGGGGTGTGGGCGCTCCAGCTAATGAATGGGGGATTAGCCTCGGAAATAGGTTTGGGATCCTGTCAGGCCTAAACGACTGCAACTGACTCTTGAGGGATTGTAATACGGCGTGTATTAGAGTATCTGAGGTCTGTGAAATGTATGACACTATAGCTCAGAGTGCTGCCCTTACAAGTGACATCTGCACGCCCCGGACCAACACAATGGGTAAATGTAATATCTCAGTGGATCTGGAAGGGACAAATGGCCTTAATCAACCACTTGATTGTATGGTTGACAACACAACACAGCACAAAACAAAATTGATTTAAATCAGGAGGCATTAGATACTAGTGTATGCGGGGGTTTACTACCCAAAGAGGGCATGGTTAGCGTTGACCCCCACACCGAATTTGAAAGTACGAATTCTCTTGCCCTATCAACTCTGGTGTCATGGAATGTGGCAGGGCTGAGAAGTAAGGTAACATCTCTGGACTGGCTAGCCTTTCTGGATAATAAGGATATAATCCTCCTTCAGGAAACATGGCAGGTAACTCCGGAATTTAAGCAAGGATATCTAAACTTTTACACTTCTGCCATCCCTAGCTTATGGGGAAGACCGAAGGGAGGCTTGCTGACATGGGTTAAGCAGGACCGTAGATATTCCGTTACTCAGCTGGTCACAAATAGCCCAGATATTTTGCTAATCAAACTCAAAAGCTCAGACTTTAAGGACCTCCTTGTCTTTAATATTTATTCCAGGGGGCTCCCAGGTGGTAAACCCACCGAAGCAGTTGATCAGTTAGATATTCTCCTTGAGCGATATCGCTCAAAAGGTAACATCATTGTGGCAGGAGATTTTAATTGCTGTTTTGAACCCCTAGACAGCTATGATAGGGATCTTACAGTGGAAGAGGACTACATTTGGAAGATCCCTCAGCTGACAATACCACCTATTAAAAAATGGTCAGAGGCAGCACTACAACTCAAAGTCCTTTGTGTGGAGCATGGCCTATGTGCCACTAATGGAAGAATGGGTTCCGACAAACATGGTGCCTCTACCTTTAACAACGGTATATCTCATAGCCGCATAGATTATATCCTTACAAATAAGGAGAACTGGTCTATTATCAATGACATGCGGATAGAGGAACGGGTAGAGAGTGATCATAACCCATTAATCATGTCATTCAGGTTATTTGATCTACTAAAACGCGAGGGCCTGGGGGATTGTGTGGAGATAGCCCTCTCAAATAACCATAGACGAATCAGATGGGCAAACTGTGTAATGAATGAAGAGGGTGTTGCTGCCATGAGGGATCTGACTGTTCAGGGTATAGTGGAATTAAGGAACAATTCCACTGTGGAGGCAATCGTGTCAAATGCTAGTCGGATTCACGACAGTTTTTTTAATCAGTTAAGATCTTTCTTCGTCAAAAAGGTGACCAAAAAACAGAGTAGGCCAGCGAGAAAGGAGGATCAATGGTATGGCAAATCCTGTAGGGTTGCATACAGGGCCCTATCAGATGCAGTAAAAACCAAAGATATAGTTAAGATCAAGACCGCCCGAGTCACGTACAAAAAAACACAACTTAAGGCCAAAAGTGACTGGGACAATGAATACTGGAGGGAGCTCCTGAGTGCTAGTAAAGAAAGATCTATGTGCCCCTTTTGGGATATGGTCAAATGGGGTAGGGGGATTAAAAGGGGTGAACCTATCAATTATGTTTCACCAAACGCTTGGGTCTCTCACTATGCGTCCCAGTTTGCCGCTGTGGACGAGGAGGGAGTAGAGAGCGAAGCTCTTCTAAAAACAATTGAGTGCACAAATTACCTTTCCTTTACCAAAGCTGATATCACCAAAACTTTGAACAATATCCCTAAAGCTAGGGCACCAGGCCTGGACTCCATTCCAGCAGACCTTTTTATGCATGATAAGGACCTTTGGGCCTCTTATATCCATCTACTAGCTAATGGCATTGCGATGGGCTCACCAATACCTGAGTCCTGGAAGGGTGCCGAGATTATTCCAATTTTTAAAAAGGGGGAGGGCGCAGACCCAGGAAATTACAGGCCAATTAGCTTGATTGCTTGCATACAAAAGGTAGTGGCAAGGCTCTTACTGCAGCGTATTCAGGGCTGGATAGAGGAAAGGGATATTCTGTCGCCTCTACAGGCAGGGTTTCGTAGTCACACCAGTACCATTGACCAAGTTTTTAGATTTGTTTTATTATATTGGCGTGTAGTGTTACTAGGGGGGGTATGCTTTTTGCAGTTTTCGTTGACCTTAAATCAGCGTTTGATTTGGTGCCTCGTACTAAGCTGTGGGCAGCCTTACAAGAGCAGGGCATCCCCCTTGATATTTTGTCACTTTTAATTAGACTGCATGAAAATAATTATGCCCGGGGCCGCTGGAACCAGCAGGGAAGTGTAACGGATAAATTCCCTATCGCCAGGGGGGTTCGCCAAGGGTGTGTACTTGCCCCTACACTCTTCTCACTATACATCAACAGGGTGATCGGCTATTTTGAACAGCAACCAACCGATGCCCCCAAGCTGGATGGCAAGCCGATCCCCCTGTTGATGTTTGCAGACGATACGCTATTAATTTCGAAGACACAGCAGGGCCTCCGAAAGGCTGTTGGAGTCTTTGAAGCTTTTTGCAAAGACCATGGTCTTGTCATTAATACATCTAAGACAAAGTACATGGTCCTACATAAAAATAAATTCGTCAGAGGGAAGATGGTTATGGATGGGGTTCAACTGGAGCAGACCCAAGTATTTAATTATCTGGGCATAACCTTATCATCCAAATTAGATTGGAAACAGCGCACCAACCAGCTGGTCACGAAACACGCACAATTGACAGGAGCACTCACTAAGGAATTTTACTTATCTCATACTAGGCCAATTACCCCGGTTCTAAAGATTTATGACGCTAAAGTTGGAGCAGCAGTTCTCTATGGGTCGGAACTGTGGGGGCTCAGCAATTTGAAAAGGCTGACGGTTGCGCAAAATAAATTTTTGTGCAACATCACAGGCTTACCGGCTTCCACTCCACTGATCCCTCTCCATTACGACCTAGGGTCTCATAGCCTCGAGGATATGGCCAGATATAGATCGGCTGCCTACTGGAGGAGATTATGGGTTACTCCAGAACTCTCCCAGTATGCACGGGCCTTCCTCGAGGTAAGAGACTTCGATAAGGCTCACAAAATATTATGGGTGAGGGAGGTAAAGGCAATATACAAGGCTATGGGATTATCTCCGTTGTGGGATGACCCAGTAGGGACTCTCTTTCCACCTAGAAAAACATTTTGAGACATGTACTGGAACATGCTTGAGGTAAAGAGATTTGGCCGCTGTACTGAACCATCTTTTACGGCAGATTTCCTAGAACTTAAGCATTCTCCGGCCATAGAGGCATATTGGGATTGGATTACCATCCCAGGGGACAGGAAGAAATATCATCAGCTTAGGGTGGGGACACTACCATTAAATGCTCTCACCGCAAAATGGCATGTTCTCTTTGCCTGTCCAGAATATAAGGCTCCTAGGAGATCTTGGTTAAAACCTATTTGTGTCCAGTTAGGTCCTAAAACGGGTTGTGAGGCAGTCAGGATTCTACGTACTGACAACTCCCAAGCCGTAGTTATAGCCATAGCTAAATTTCTCCACTGGATGTGGATAATTCGGGCCCGTAAGATGAGCCTACAGTAATTTTGGCCTAATGACACTTGAAACTGTAAAATGTATCTAGTGAGTTATGTACCTAGTGATAAATTTTGAAAAATGTTAAAATATTTATGTCTTCTTTTTAACATAACTTATTTAATGATTGTAATCTATGGATTTTATGTTCGTTGGTTGGCCAATAATTGTTAATCGAGAGACGAAGTGATGAACTGTGGATTTTACTAGCTGTCAATGAAGGGTAATTTTAAAAATTTTAAATTGTAAAAATTTCTGAAAATGTCCAAGGTTGTAATCGTCTTTTATGATTGAAAAAATCGAAATAAAGACTTTTTGATTTGATTTGATATTGAAAATAATTTCTCAGTGAAGGATAGCTTCACTTGTTGTAGCCTCATCTTCTATGTAGTGAATCTGTAAATCTTTGAGAAGTATATTTCTGGCTCTGCACAAGACAGCAAGCATTGGCATGGGAAAGCTGTAGATGACTTTGGGGGAGTCACTCAGCAAAATATAATGACAAATATAACTCCAAAGTACTATAAAAGAAGCAGAATCAGATGTCAGTCAAAGATACCAAGCAGTGCTTCTTCCTAGATCTAAAAGTCTAGTTTCTTGAAATGAAAAATTTATTCTGATGTTCATAAAGGTTGTCCATGTTTACCATCCACAAGAAATCTCAAGCAACCCCAATCCAAGGGGCCATCTAAGAGTGTTGTTAGTCCTGTCATCCTTAGGGTGGACTTTCTCCAGACTTTTTGCCCTTTGCCTCCTGTTTTTGCTGATTCTTTTTGTTGGCTATAGGACTCTGATAACGTTACCACTGCTAACCAGTGCTAAAGTGCATGCGCTTCTCCCCTAAACATGGTGATATTGGTGTATACCTGATTGCCATATTTTGTGTACTGACAAGTACCTTGTAAAGTGGCAAATCACTGTTGCAACCACATTTTGGTCAGTGATGCTGATGGTTTGAAACACAATATGTAGTTCATGGGACATGGCAGTGAATCATGGGGACTCAATCTGACATTAGTTGGAGAGAATATGATTCTTCTGGTGGAACAAGCTGTGATGAATTATTTAATAATGATGAGAACCTTTTGAGCTTTGGAATGTCACTACCCATCCATGTTTTCAGGATATTGAGGCCAGCTATGCCATCTATTTTCCAGTTTTTTGGAAATGCTTGGAATGGTGAACTGACAAATTAAGGGCCATATGTATCATACTACCGTTTTGCGAATTCCAAATAGCGAATCTTAAGGAATCGCTATTTGGAATTCGCAAAACGGTAAGTATGTACAAAATCGCTATTAAATAGCGATTCCTTACCATTCCTAATTTGTGATTAGCAAATTGCTAATCGCAAATTACCCATTCATTTCTATGGGCCAGGAGGCCCATAGGAATGAAGGTGCAATTTGCGATTAGCAATTTGCTAATCGCAAATTAGGAATTTCTTCAAGGGTGCAGGGGTGTCTCAAGAACACCCTGCTGCACCCCTGAAAAAGACATTTGGGGGCATGTGGCGCACATACATGCCCTAAGGGCATGTATGGGCGTCATATGGCACCTTTTGTTTTTTGGAAAAAAGCTTTTTGAAAAGAATACGCAAATTACCACCAACTAGAAGTTGGTGGTAATTTGCGAATCCTTAATGACATTTTTTGAATATTTTTTGTTTGATACATTGCATTTAAGGAATCGCAAAATTTGCGATTCCTTAAGTGCAATCGCAAAATAAGGAATTGCAAATTTTGCTATTCCTTAATTTGCATCAAACATGTTTGATACATACCATTTGTCAAATTAGCATTCGCAAAGGCTGAAATTCGCAGAATTTCGGCCTTTGCGAATGCTAATTAGCTTGATACATATGGCCCATAATGTATTTCTGAAACATTTCTATACAATCGTATTGAGTTATAAAAGTAACATAACAGTCCTACTTGAGAAGAAACAGTTTTGTTCAGGATAATGTGTGTGCATCAA
The DNA here is from genome assembly GCF_964261635.1 of Lissotriton helveticus. Classification (NCBI taxonomy): domain Eukaryota; kingdom Metazoa; phylum Chordata; class Amphibia; order Caudata; family Salamandridae; genus Lissotriton; species Lissotriton helveticus. The sequence goes on from NC_136071.1 coordinate 285,299,186, forward strand.
AATTCAACTTGTGGTGTTATTATGGTGCTCGAAGATCTATGGTTTATCTGTCGAATCGTTGACATTTCTGTAAAAATTGTGGCACTGAGCATTATTTTTATTCTATTTGGCACTACCGCACTTTGATAGATTTGATTGTCTAAATACAGTATTTTGAATTTGAATTTGAACAAAATAGTAAGCAAAGTTTTTGTTATTTTCAACTCAATTTCAAATGCATGGTAATTCTACCAGTCACTAGTTGAAATCTTTTAGATTTACCGCTGATTGAAAAGGATATAGAAGGCAAATAGGGACAATTGTGAGATTGTGGTAAGTCTCTTGGACCACACCCTGATAATGCAAGTCCTCATGCTCTGTCTTCTTGACCCACAGATTAATAAAATACCAATTCCAAAACAACCGTTGGTTTATATTGTATTTTGTTTATTGCTTGTTTTCAGCAGTGGCAACCACAGAAGAGGAACCCCCTGGAAACAAGGAGAAGTTTCAGAGATGATCCAAACACATATGAAGAGGTATCAGGGATTTGTATGGTTCACATACAGTACATACATTGAACAAAATAAATAACATACAAAAGAGAGAAGAAATATGAGGCACGTTCGCTTTTGTAACAAATGAGATGGATGATTCATACAGCAAAATGAAGTCCTTAAAAGGCATCACACAGAGCACTGAAATTCCATACATTGAGGTAAATAAATTTGTATTTACAAATATTTTCACTCCAAACTATCAGATATATTTAAATGGTGGATTCAAGCAATTTTATAGGTCAGACAATGTGTGAAAGATTCACATACCAGGAACTTATAAGCTACTAGCTACAGGACAGGACTATATTTTAAATTTAACATTTGAAAAAATATACCTTAGGCACCCTAAGAAACATAAACATCTTTTTGAACTGTATTTACATTTCACATTGTATCAAACATACATTCTTTTGTAATGTGCTAATCATAGTACCCTATTTACATACTACTGTACATTATCAATATATTCAGTCTGTGAAGATTGCCTGTTTGAAACAGGTGCAACCACGTATACCTAACTTTGATCTCTGCCTTAATATCTTTTTTGGTGCACACATTTCATTCTTTTCTTACAAAATGGTTGTGAATCTGTTATCTGTGTCTGTTCAGTCTACAGAAGACATGGCTCACAATCACAGTACAGGTTAAACTTTCTTGAGTAACATCATCGGACAGCTGGAAGCAAGCTCGCAGGTTAGACATCATGGAGTGTTGAAAACATCAGTCGTTGTTATCTCTCTAGCAGGTATTATGTCTAGGCACAGCAGCTAACTATGTATCACTCTTAAATTATCCAAATGCCCATATGCATACTTATGAATCAATTATTCAAGGAGCTGATTTTTAGTTACAAGCATGTTTTATAAACCATAATTTAAAGTCCCTCAGAAATAGTTCCAAATTATGCCCTAAATATCTGAGCTGAAAACAGGTGAGTAGCAGGTTGACTACTTTGAATGTATACACACTATAATTGCTAAATTAGGCGTGGAAACACATGCTTATCTTTAACTTTTCCTGGTGGAGACTGCATTACTTTCCCTTCCTCAGTCTAGTTTGTAGACCACCTTTGCAGAGGCCTACATATATGACCGCTGGTGTATGCCTGACAATGGCACTAGGATTGTGAGACTGAAATTGGGGGTTGAAAATGCCCGATACTACACAGATTCTTGCTAGAAAAAAAGCTATGATGCGTACCAACATTTCTGCCAATTACTACATATTTTCATAAGTAAGTGAACAGGAAAATAAAAGGTACAAGCTGAAGTTATCTTTCTACTTTGTTTTCTGTGAGATATGGCTCAATAAGATGCATTTGAATAGTATTGAATACTAATGATATACCCTAGGTGAAATTGCATAATCTGCATATGAATCATATTATTTCTTACACAAGTTGTCTGTTTAATGAAGGTATGGTGTTTTCCTCTGCGTGATATTAATTGAACTGAATTGCATTGGGAGAATTACATTACTTTGTCAGTAAGCCTAGGTAAGCGGAATCACAGTTAATAGACTAAGACCTCAAATGAACCACAGGCAGAATCTTGTTTGGTTGGGTGTATGCCCCAGGCAATGAAGGGTAGTCATGTAAGCATATCACATATTTTAATAATCCAGTGATGAAAGATGTGAAGCATTCAGATTAATCCTCAGATCGCTTTAGTCCTTTCAAGTCTGACTTGGGGTATAGCTGGCAAAGAACTAGGCAACCTGCAATTGGGTTTGCAGACAGTCACAGTGCCAGTGAACTCTGCCTCTCTACATTTGCAAGCATATATGTCGTCACGGCTCACACTTATACTTGTTCATACTCTCAGCTTCCCTCAAAGGCTGAGGTCCTCCCACATTCATTAAATGTACATCAGATTGCACTTTGCTCTGCTCAGGTATTCGGATTGGAAAAAAGTACCTTGATAATTGAGTGATGAGTCTTTGCCTCTGTGTATACTTTCATAAAGAAAGCATGTGCAGGGACAAAGGGAATTCTCCTATTTTTGAGGGTGCATACCAATATGTATATCGCTAAGCACCACCTTTTCGGTCAGCAGCCACCAACACGGCAGCCATGGAGTTGGACCACATTATTGTAGTTGAAATATATCCCTACAGTTATATTATGATCATACCACTCACTCTAAAATATTATCAGAGTGCGGTTAGTTATAACACATGTACACTTATCTGCAGATAAGTATTTCAGGACTCGATACAGTGGCATCCATCACAGTCATATTTACTGTATAATACAACGGGCACAAAACTGCTTATATGTGGACCAGTTTGGATAGTAAGACCCCAGGAGTGTTTAGAATATTATCCCATTATCCAAATAGTGTCATGACCACAGACAAATGAGCTCAGTTTTTGCTGCCACAAGTCATTTGAAACCAACATTCTTTAAACCATGACTTTGCTTCTCGCGACACGAGTTGAAGTGTACATTGGGTAGGTTCTTTATCAATTCATGTAAAAGTTTGGCACTGAATGTGATCTGAAAAGGTGAAATGCTGGCATTCCTTTATATTAATCATAGATAGTAAAGAGTGTAACATATGTGTTCAGAATTAATGCTGAGGCTGAATGATATGGGACGAGCCTGTACTATTCTATGGATACCTGGTTTATGGTCAGTAGGAAAAGAAGTGAAGTCTGATATTTTTGCAAGAAAACAACTAAACCATTCCACAGAGTTGGGAGAGACCCTTGCCAGGAGCAATTCTAATACTGTATATATATTTTTAAAAATATAGTTTTACAATTGTCAGTATAGCAATGTTGCCATAATCTGATTGTGTAAGTATTTCATCCAACATTGCAAATTGAGCTGTCCACGCCTGTGCTTCAGCCCCGACTGTCCTTACTCAGTGTCATTACTGCCATCCGTATTTTGGTAAAGCGGCAAGACTTTTTAATGCCTAAAAAATGTAGGATGTTTAAAATGGGTACCGCCTGTCCAACAGCAAAGGTATATATATATTTTGTTATGTATTTTTAAAAATAGTGAATAGTTATCATGGTTGCAGAGATGCATAAATTGACCTAAACGATACAGAAAAAAAATCAGATAAAGCTAGAACAATATTTTTCAATATGTATCAGCGATACAATGACAATGAATGATATTGAACAGACTGGATCCCCGACACCGCGATGGGTGCCCAAAAGGTGCCATACATTATAAGGCAAAATGATGCCACAGCTGGAATGATGGACTTGCTTAGGAAGCACAGTTCCGGTCTCACCTCGGAGCAGTGGTTAAACTATCAGTTAGAATGGGCGCCACGTGACAGTTCTGCTTTTCTGGGCTATATGTCAAATTATCAAACACAGAAATATTAGCATGCAGCAGTACATATTGAAAGATATCGAGACCTATTCATGAAGGCATTTGGTAGTATGTAAAGTAGTACTCTTTCAAGTACTCTAGGATACTTTGTGGTTTGGCCCCACAGTAACCCGCTCCTCATTGCTCTGATGCAAAAGGGTGTGGCACCACAATATTGACCTCTAAACAATGAGGTGCAACAAAATTCACTTCAAGATGAGTGATTGCACAATTTCATCAAGGTAAGTAGATGGGAAGTTAGAATAATACATCTACACTTGCCTGTGTATGCTTCTCATGACATAGTTGTAAAGGAGCCATTTCACTAAAGCATTTACAGCACATGATACTTCAAGAGTACATATTTACCTATTTTGAATTGGCTTTGGGAATCGGCCCCGAAATGATTAGAAAAAGTGCAAACGGGTAACAGTCCTTTCAAATTGTACTAATTACCAATGACTATTCGCTGGATATTTCCCATTTTATTTTCAATTCAGATGTTTTGGGGCTAATTCACCAAGGTATTTTAGAGTACCTAAAAGAGTACTCCTGCAGTACCACTTCCTGTAAATGCTTTTGTGAATTGGCCCCTGTGTATTCCAACTTAACATTTTAGATGGATTTCCCCATTGATTACTCCGGGAAGCAAAGATATTAAAGCACTCCGTTTTAATCGGTTTTACATGGATCCTATAGTTGTAACCTGAGGATGTTTAAGTCAATTTTTGATTGATATTACAGCAGGGTTCCCTAAGTTTTCCAAACACATTACAGAATGGATTTGGCATTGAACACACTCACTGAGGCCAGGACATTACCACTGTGAGCACAAGGGGGCAGGTTCTTTGCTTTGCACCAGTGTCTGAGCAATTTTGAAGGTGGTCATTGCTAATTTCCCATTTATATCAGAACTGTCTAAATAAACCATGTAAAATGTAATTTTAAAAAACTGCATTGTCACTGATGAAATGCGTGTGATAGGGCCCCAGTACAGTGACTTTCCTCATTATGCACAGAGAAAAAAATATCATAACCCCACACATTTGCCTTATGACCCATTTCATCATGGGCCGTAAACTATTCAAAAAGGAAATTTTACAAAATTCCCCGCATGTTTGTTCATCACTAAGCAATTAATATTGTCTGACTTGCATTCAAAGCACCTCCTTTAATTTATTTTTTACAAACTTGCTTTTATGTATAACGTCATTCAAACGTCTTTAAAAACACACGGGTGTTGCCGCTGAAAGAGAAAATAAACTAGTGTCGTGAAAGCAAATCTAAAAAACCCAACATATTCTATAAAGTTCAGACTGTGCATTAGTTAAATGTCCTGTCCAACAGATACTGTGTTAAGCCTCTCAGGGATTAATTCGATTCTTTCTTTGTTCAAGTTATTTCCCTGAGGGAGGTTTTCAAAGATCCTTGATTCAAAAGTTAGTACAACTAGTTTATAACTCCAAGATGACTCCTTGTCAACAGGGACTGCCATGCCCCAGTTGCTGACTTTACTTTTTCACATCTCTGTGTTCACGTATAGCTGTCCAATTGATTTAGTGAGTGAACGAAGAATTCAATTGGCTGCTAAAGGAAAGCTCAGGACTATAAAATGGCGTCTTTTATGACATTGCTTCATCTGTAAATTTAAATTAGCTATAAGCTTCGGGTCGGGCAGCTGGCCTAGTGCTGGTCACCAAATGACTTCTTGTTGTTGCTCGATTACTGACAGCAGTTTAGAGCGGTAGTATCCTTCAATAGAAGGCAATTCCCAAGGCTCCATAATTTCCTATGAAGACATTATACGGCCATGATGTACTCGCCTGCTCCATCCACCTCACCCCTTTGAGGCCTGCTGCTAAGTTAGTTGATGCAAAAAGAACATTGTTGGGGGTTTTCCATTCAGCAAAGCCTTTTTCAGGAAATTATTCACACAGGCTCACAATTAGGTATCAGATAAAGATTGTTTAGAGGCAAGGTGGGATGCTGGAGTGTCAAGGTGACCTCAGAGACATCTATTCAGCTGGATATGGTGTCTGTTCTGTGGGGGTTCTATTCAGGTAGATGCAGGAGACAGCATCTTTCGAACCAGGTATTGAGTCACATAAGCATGTAATGAATTTTGATTGCTGCAGTGTGTTTATCAGCTGCCTATTTATATTTTAAGTGGGTGGGGCTTTACTTCAGAAAGGTAAACTTACACGTTTACAGAAGTTTACGTTTGTTTGCTATTCGTAAAGGAATTTACAATTGATATCTTTTTTTTTTTAAAGAATTTTATAAAGCGCGAACTAGACCCGAGACATTGAGTATCAGAGTGCTTTACGTGAGCACCACTTTCTTTACAGATGGACACATTCATTTTTGGTAGGCACGGGTGGAAGTGATTTGACTTGAATCACAGGATGTTGAGTGTCCTCGCCGAGACTCGAACCTTGCTCCCCAGCTTCGAGATCGACTGCTCTAGCCGTAAGGTTATCTCCTCTCCCATGGAGTCTCTATGCACAAAAGAGATAGGACAGTCCTGCTGTTATAGGTTTGAAAGTATTGTTTGCATTGCATATTGAGAGGCGAAGGTGGTGTTGAATTGTAATTATAGGTACTGGGATGTTCAATATCGCACTTCTTCATGGTTGCTGGTAAAGGGGTCTCCGTAAGCATCAGGCTTGCTTGTTGCACTGAGTTGAATAACTGATATGTTTTTGAAAAGCCCCTTTTCTTTACAGCAGAGATATTTTCACAGGTTTACATCCACAGATTGCATGTTGTCGCAAAAAACCCTATATTCCTTTATTCCTTCCCTGCCTCTATTTTGAATGCACCTCTGCTTATCTTATATGCCTTTGCTATATACGACCTACTCTTAAATCTGAAGCCTGTGTGTCTTCAAGCTTTTTCTGAAATCATTTGCTTCTCACATACACCCCTCTGATGATCGACACCCAAGTCATTAAAGCACCACAAAGAAACTAATGCATGGAATGGCTTTCTTTAGCATGCAAGACTAACTCCTATATCCAATGGCATGACCACTAAATTTGGGCTCCCAAGTATCGTGCTACTCACCGTAAAGCACTTCAATGCCTTGTCAGGGGTAGTAAGCACTATATAACTGCAATTTCAATTCAATATAGGTTCTGCAGTGAATTCCACATTGATAGCATTCTATGATGTGTCAACATATATAGAGATATAGATATATTTACGAGTGTTTCATTCCTAGTTGATCTTCTCAGCACAGGTCTCAGTAGCCAACCAAACCAACACAATTCTAGAGCACTCTGCTTTCATTTTTTAACACATATGAAATACTTTGGGTTCATTTTAACACGTAAAAAGCCGATTAACTTATGCTCCTATATATATTTGTATTTTTCTATCTTTTGCTTTCATAAAATATACACATACATATATACATATATGCGCACACACACACACAAACACACATATATATGTAAACATATGTGTGTGTGTGTTTTTCCACATTCACAAAATAGAGGGTTCTTTTTTTTTCTCTGTACAAGAAGAGAGCATTTGCTCCAGAGTCAGTCTCTCTTTACAAAAAGTTCCAGACTTGAAAAGCGTTTCTGGAATCGTGCACTCGCGTGCGTGCCCCTCGTTGCTTTATGTACACAATGTCGGGAATACACGAAGGTTCTGCATCAGGTAAAGTGCATAATTTTCCACAGGTGGTGTCGTGTCTTCAGTTAATTATTTTCCTGTATTATCTCGTTTAGGAGTTTGTATTGTTTCTCATGCTTGTTTTTGATTGGGCCATGTGTTAAAAAAATACCCCTTTTCATTCCTGAATCGACTTTGTTCCTGTCAAACTAAAGACAATTCCGCTTGAAAACTTGAGCATCTTCTGGTTTTTGGGCTGGACTTCGTCAGCATGGAGATTTGGGTGTTGAATGTAGTCCCACTGCTGCCTGAAGAAGGGTGATGGTACTTCAAGTCCGACCCCAAGAACCTCTCGAGATGCCACCTCCTCCATTTCCGCTTCAGCTCTCCTTGTACCTAAGTGAAAAGCAACAGACAGTGTTATAGTACCAGCAACAATGCTTCTGGCTAATAAGGCAATTCAAATGCCCACCGTATATATTTTTTCTGTTATTTCGTGATAACTCACAATTACTTTGTGGTCACATTTGAGAAAATTGACTGTGCAGTTGTGATCCACAATCCCACAATAACTATTCAATAATTAGTCTGCTTGTGACCACTTTTTTTTTTATCTCTATGGAGATAAACACGCTCTTAAATGAATTAAAGGGTAAAGGGCATAAAGGGTAAAGGCCATAAAGTGGGGAATTGAGAAGTGAGGAGCAAATGACGTACACTACTGGTGCCAGCAAATGTCCTGCTTTACTATGGGGACATTAAGAAAACTGGGAGCCATAAGGACTGGGGAAAGGAGAGCAGAAACATATTTTCACAGCTTGCAAGTGACTTCTTGTCATCTGTGAGTTCCGGTACTTAATGACTACTACTATGGTGTTGAGGGGTAGAGTGCAGACAGTTTCCGGCTGAGATGTAAATGGAAATAAGTACAATCTGCACGCAACTTAAGTTAGACAATTTTGTGGTAGTACTGATGTTCCTTGAAAGAATGGACATACTCTTACTTTTTTTAGCTTGTTGGAAAGTTTGCATCTCACTCACTGGGGTGAGGAAAACAACCAGTCGCGGCCGGTGCAGGTAAGAGTGGTGGGGCGGGGTGTGTGGGGGGGTCCACATACAACGACGAGGGAGAATAAAACATTTTAAACAGGTAAAGGTTTTTTTTTCATTTGAAATGTTCTCCCTTGTTGTTGTATGTCGACCCCCCCCAACACTGCTTCCCCGCCCTACTGCTCTTACCTGCATCGGCAGCGGCTGAAAACAACTCTATCACAAATTCTGGCCACCTGTCATTTCAGGCATCACGTCTCTCAAAGTGATCCAGTAAGATCCTTCGCATAGCAATGGCCAGCAAAATCATGCAATTCTTACTTGGGTTCAGTACAGTGAATACAACTGCCAGGATGTATAATAATCAAAAATAGGTCCACTCCATGGATTGTTTCGAGAAGATATTTCAACCTACTAGGCCACTGGACAGTTTGATGTGCTCCTTACTGCAACAGTTTGGGAATCCCATAGTGATCACTCCTGGTCTTTAATGTACAATGCATGAAGGTTGCTTGAAAAGCATCAGGAAACACAGGGGCATATTTACAAGGGCATTGCACCACCAGAGCGTCACTTTTTGCAACGCTCTGGTGGCACAATGTGCCTGCTCCATATTTACAAGACGGAGCTAAGCCACTATGCATGGCTTAATGCCGCCTTGTAAATATGGTCCTCCTCGCAGCAGTTTTCTGCAGCAAAGGAGTTTGCAATGGGTGGTGCTGCGGGCGTTCCCACGCAACACCCATTGCTTTTTGACACTGCCCCAGATTTACAAGAAATGGTAAATCTGAGGCAGCGCCAAACACTAATGCCATTCAAAAGATGGCATTAGAATGGTGGAAAGAGGAGAAATACTTTTATGTCTCCTCGTTTTTTGCTCTTTCTAAGTGTGCTGCATCCCGCAACACACACAGAAGGAGCAAATTGCCATTAATGTTTGTTTATGTGCAGGAGATATCCCCCCCGCACATAAGCAATCATCCCTGCAACACAGACATCCCTGCACTCTCGTGCAAGGGAGCCCGTGCTGGCGCTAGGCAGCTTTTTCAGTGCTAAATTGCGTGCATCATCGCACTGCGCTGTTTCTTTGAAAATATGCCCCACAGTTTGTATGCTGGTGCTATTGCATTACCCTTTCAGTCATTGGCCAGGATCCCTTTATCTTTTGCTGCTGCAAATCAATCAAACTATAAGAAACTCATCTCTCAGAATAAATAGCAAAAGTATCAGCATGGAGTAAAGGAATTACTATGTGTATTCAATATCCAGCAAACAGTGCTCAACATTTCATTTGACAATATCCAATGCTCATTATACCAGAGTGCATGAGAGCATAGCAAGTTCCACCAAAATGTGTGCTGGAGAACCTTACTACTAATGTATGTGGAGTGTACTAGAAAGCACAGCAGGTATGTGTTTGATTAAATTCTATAGGTTTATAGGGTGCAATCATGGATCATAGAATTTAGGGTGTTTAATTATTTAGCATGTAGATTGCACATGTTAGAGGAATTTAGAAATTCAGAAGCTCGATTGTGCATTTTTAGTGTGCTAAATGGTTTTAGGGGGAATTCACTTGTTGATAGAAGCAACTTCCACAGAAGAAAATCAGGGTGGAAGGATCTGTGAGAAGAAGGGCTACAGATTAGCCATGGAATAAATACATTAATATATAAGCATTGGAATGAGGAGAAAGGCAAAATAAGATACATGAATAAATCTTAAACCTGCTGGGAGGTGTTTTTAATAGAGAAGTTACAAGTCTTTCTTGGAAAAAATCCAACAAGATGGTGGTGCGAAGGCTGTTGTCATCATGTGTGGTAGAGAACTTCACTACTGTGTTTCTGTGGAGTACTCCCCAATGAGGTATGCAAACGAATCGTTACGTTTGCAACCTGAAGTACATTCTTCAAAAGTAGGACAGTCAAACATCTCTTTCTGTCTTTCATTGTCTACTCTTGCATCCAAAATCGTAAACAGTAGTTGTCTTACCTCCTGCTCCTGACTCGTCCCATTCTGTCGGAAGACAGAAAAAAAGAACAGGAGGAATGCCGGGTACGTTTGTTAATGTACTACTGGTGGGAGGGGGGGAAGGGGTAGGGTCCAGCATTCCTTCGTTCTTTTTTTCTGTTAGTGGGATAGGATTATCTCAGTTGTAATGAATGGGAAGAGGACAGGAGGGACCTGGGGGTAATAAATCATTACAATTTCAGCCTGATGTACATTCTTTAAAGTAGGACAGTCAAACATCATTTTTTGTCTTTCAGTGTCATGCATCCAAAATGCTAAACGGTTGTAGTCTTACCTCCCCATTTAGGAAGCAATAGAGGATAGCCACAACAAAACCCTGGAAAAAAATGAAGAGAACGTGAGTACAACACTGTGAACAAATGAAGCACAGTCACAGTAAGAACTAAAAGCAATAGAAAAACAGCCATACTGAACATGGTTCCTCCAGATATATGAACTTGCTGCTTGAAGATGGAAGTTGGACATCACTCAATTACCAGAAAGAAACAGACAAACTCATGGAGAAGAAATGCTCATCAATGGCGTCTTAGGAATTTTTTTTAAGAGAGATCACTGAGAAGTTGATTAACCCCACTCCCCACCCGGTCCTCAAGTCTAAATAGTTACTTAAAAAGCAGTGTATATTCTGTATGTAGATACATATACACAGACAATTATGTATAAGGACACCTCACTCTAAAACATCAAACCATATGATTGCGTATAACTTTGTGTTGAAACATTAGAAGGGTGATGTGCTAGAATTGTTAAAGCAGTCCCACAATGTTGCACAATTAAAAGTATGACTCGAAATATCCAGCATTAAATACGTGCCTATGATTGATTCACGAAAATGCCAGGGTAGTGACATTTTGCAGTTATTTTGCATACATGCCAACCTTTCATGCTTTGGATTTATGAAAATTCTCCACTACTTTATATGAATAGCAGTACATTACGTGGCATGAGACGATTCACTAACGCATAGTTTTTTCCAAGGTTACATCTGACCACCGATCAACAATTCTCAGTTTCTGAATGAGTAGAAATATGCCTAATTCACAAGTTTAAGCTGTATGGGTATATATGATCATTAGTGGCCTGAAGCATGATACACAGGAATAGTTGTGCAATATTTAACCCCTTCCCTGTTACGTAGGCCGTCGTGAGCACTCCCTCCCCAGTGCAGCGCATGACCAACAGCCGACGCAGCCCCGCCCACCCTTTAGAACACCCGCACCGCGGCGGAAAAACCGCTGCGGTTAAGGCGTTAACAAGAAAGGGTCATGAGTAAATGGCATAGTAGCGCAAGTTGCCACAGGGAGGAAGTAGAAGACAGGGTAAACAAAAGAAAAAAGAGTAAGGGGTTTATTTATTAACTTTGTGACGCAATACAGTGCAATAAGTCACCTTGCTGTGCTGCACTTCGTGACAGGGTAAGAACAGGAATGCACCGTATTTAATGGAATATGGTGCATTCCTTCCTTTTCCCATGCGCTGGCCCACAATGAGCTGCCTAGTGACAACGCAGGTACCCTTGCACCATTGTGTAAGGGTGCCTGTGTTGCATGTAGGATTGTTTTTGTGCAGGAAGAGACACCTTCCTGCACTAAAATAATCTTGGGAGGCATATTCCGCTTCCTATGTGTGCTGCAAAGAATGACTAAGAAACAAGAAGAAATAGAGATATTTTTCCTCGTTATCCGTCCCCAAGGAAAAAGTAAGCTTTTGTCACATCCCAGGTAAAACAAGTTCTTGGAAATCTGGGGATATGTCAAAATCTTTGGGACTTGCATAGGAAAACACACCATCGGCCTTGGAAAACCTTCCTAGGGCAGAGTAAAGCAACGCAGCAATTTGCACTGCGTTGCCTTACCCAAGATTTATGGAGCCACTTGTGTGGCTTCATAAATCTGACTTAAGGTTTGTGTCCCTCTTGCAACATTTTGCAAGGTGCTAGAGGAACGCAAACCTGCTCATAAATAGCCCCCTAAATCCATAATTAGGATAAATCATTACAAAAAACACTAGAGCATATTCACTCCTGCTTTTGAGGGCAGTAAAGTATGCCTTGCCCAATAAGGTGTGCCATTACGAAAGCTGCCAGTCTGCGGTTGGCCTAGGGGAATTTTCCTGCACTTTCAAAAGAGTTGCCTGGAGTGCTGTAATACATATACTGTATGTATGCATGTATTTGTGCACTTAGTTATGTATGTATGTATATATGCATGTATGCATGAATGTATGTATGTATATGGTATTTCTATAGCACAAACCTAGTCAAAAGGCAAGATAACACTGTACAGGGTCAACAACGACCATAAATTCAAGAAGTAAGAAGAGAGGGAGGTGGGTTGTGCACAGTTAATTCATCATGATGTAGTGCTCTTGAAAGAGATCTTCAACTCCCCTAAATTAGTGACGCGTTGGGTATCTGATGGCTACAGATTGGCTGTAATTTAAATGTTTTTGGTGGGCTACAGCATAGTATATTGTACCATGGTTACCAAGGGTCCATAACTTAAATGTCATTAGCGGACTGCAGCAGTGTGATGGCAAAGTATGTCTTCAGGCCTGCCCCTGCAGCCTGAATATGCAATTTTACAACTGCAAATTTGGCCTGGCAAAGGAAATCTTTTGCCAGGCCTCAACCACCTTTTTAGGGCTCGGACTCCTCCCCACTGAAAGTGGGAGGAGTTTGAGAACTAATGTTAAAGAAGAAAAAAAAGAAGTATCTCCTAGGGCTTTGGCCGAGACAAATTCCACACATTCCTTAGCGTGTTCTGTCATCTGGCCAGTGATTCGTCTTCGTTGTGTTGTCGTTTTAATAGGCTTGAAGTGATAGGGTAAATGTAGTTTTGTTCCGCCATTTTGGGCATATTTCGTTCGTGCTCGCGCAAAGAAGTACATTAATTATAATTAGGAGCTGTCAGGGTGGCCGTGTAATGCATTCCAGATGGTGTGCGCGCGTTCACCATCTAGCAGTGTGTTTGTGTGGCGCGCGTCCTCCTCACGTGCACACAGGCATAGACGCCGTGTGCGGCTCCTTCCTGCCGGCCCGGGGAGCTGCTCTGCCGCTCTCTGGCTCACCCCCCCGTCTCCCCGCCTGATTTAGACATCGGGCACACGTGTCCTTGCTTTTTCAACGGAAGCTGAAGAATCTGTGGAGGAATGGGTCGGGGGATTTTGTGCAACGACCTTAGTGCTGCAGGGCCCGTGTTTTTCCTGCAGAAGGCATAACGCCATCCCTTCCCCGTGGATCAGGGGTGCTATCAGTCAGAATAAAAAGAGCGCGGAGTCCTCAAGTGACGGACGTGTACTTGGTAATCGGCTGCGCGATTATGCAAACGTTGTATTATCCGGTTTTGTGATGCAGTGCAGGAGAGGCTGAACATACAAATCTTTTACATCCCTTTCCAGCAGATAATGGATGCTCGAATGATCAGAGCAGAGGGAGACACAAACTCACAATTCAAAGCTCATAACTACCCTTGAGTTGTTTATTAGCCGCCACAGATGAGCCGGCAAACAAAAAGCCATTAAGCACCTATTATTTTAAAGCAGGGTGTGCGGTTTTCATCACTTTCTGTGGCTGAATTTTCACTCCCGAGTCCTGTTGGAGATAATTAATTGCTTTCAGCTGAGAGCAGTAATAATGGAATAAATTATCCCCACACTTCTGGTCAGAGGACTAGTCACGCGCCAGCCTCCTTGTTAGAAGGGACTCGTAAGACAGGTGAGAAAAGAAATATGGTACAGTTGGCCAGCACTGTAACATTTTAAATGATGTCATTGACTCGGCAGTCAATCACGCGTCCTGCCTGGAGCACTCTTGTCTTATGATGAATAGCGTTCTCTTCTCAGGAATGTTGAAGTGGGTGGCTACACCTCTTCCCCACCCCCCCCCAATTTCATGTCGTCTAGCCCTGTTTCACACACAAGTGTATTTGCCTAAGTCACACTTAACGTGCAGGAAACGTGGAAAACGGTGCACAAATCCAGAGCACATTCACAAAGACAGGGGTGTCCTAGTTCTCCACGAGGAGAAGTCATTCGCTGAAGCTCTGCCCGTTTAAGTTTTAATTAGTGAGTGCAGAGATGTGAGTGCAGAGTAGTGAGTAGTGAGTAGAGTAGTGAGTAGAGTAGTGAGTAGAGTAGTGAGTAGAGTAGTAGAGTAGTGAGTAGTGAGTAGAGTAGTTAGTAGTGAGTGCAGAGTAGTGAGTGCAGAGTAGTGAGTAGTGAGTGCAGAGTAGTGAGTGCAAAGTAGTGAGTGCAGAGATGTGAGTGCAGAGTAGTGAGTAGAGTAGTGAGTAGAGTAGTGAGTAGAGTAGTGAGTAGTGAGTGCAGAGATGTGAGTGCAGAGATGTGAGTGCAGAGTGGTGTGTAGAGTAGTGAGTAGTGAGTAGAGTAGTGAGTAGAGTAGTGAGTAGAGTAGTGAGTAGAGTAGAGAGTAGAGTAGTGAGTAGAGTAGTAGAGTAGTGAGTAGAGAGTAGAGTGGTGAGTAGTGAGTAGAGTAGTGAGTAGTGAGTAGAGTAGTGAGGTGGGTAGTGAGAAGTGAGTAGAGTAGTGAGTAGTGAGTAGTGAGTGCAGAGTAGTGACTAGAGTAGTGAGTTGTGAGTGCAGAGTAGTGAGTAGAGTAGTGAGTAGTGAGTAGAGTAGTGAGTAGAGTAGTGAGTAGAGTAGTGAGTAGTGAGTAGAGTAGTGAGTAGTGAATAGAGTAGTGAGGTGAGTAGTGAGTGCAGAGTAGTGAGTAGAGTAGTGAGGTGAGTAGAGTAGAGTAGTGAGTAAAGTAGTGAGTGCAGAGTAGTGAGTAGTGAGAAGAGAGTAGTGAGTAGTGTAGTGAGGTGAGTAGTGAGTAGTGAGTGCAGAGTAGTGAGTAGAGTAGTGAGTTGAGTAGTTAGTAGTGAGTAGAGTAGTGAGTAGAGTAGTGAGGTGAGTAGAGTAGAGTAGTGAGTAAAGTAGTGAGTGCAGAGTAATGAGTAGTGAGTAGAGTAGTGAGTAGAAAGTAGTGAGTAGAGTAGTGAGTAGTGAGTAGAGTAGTGAGTGGAGAGTAGTGAGTAGTGAGTAGTGAGTGCAGAGTAGTGAGTAGTGAGTAGACTAGTGAGTAGAGTAGTCAGTAGAGTAGTGAGTAGAGTAGTGAGTAGTGAGTAGAGTAGTGAGTAGTGAGTGCAGAGTAGTGACTAGAGTAGTGAGTAGAGTAGTGAGTAGTGAGTGCAGAGTAGTGAGTAGTGAGTGCAGAGTAGTGAGTAGAGTAGAGTAGTGAGTAGTACATCACAGGCAGCAGCTGTGCAAGCATCTTACACTCACAAGGAGACCACAGGCAGCTGAGGTGCAAGCTTCTCCCACTCACAAGAAGGACATCACAAGCAGCAGCGGTGCAAGCTTCTCACACTCACAAGAAAGACATCACAGGCAGCAGCAGTGCAAGCTTCTTACACTCACAAGGAGACCACAAGCAGCAGAGGTACAAGCTTCTCACACTCGCAAGAAATACATCACAAGCTGCAGTGGTGCAAGCTTCCCTTACACACTGACAGCAGGTACTGTGCCAAGGCAGCAGCAGCAACAGAGCAAGAGTCCCTTACAAAGAACAGGCACAGCACAGAGATGCTCAATGCAATCTTCTCATACTCACAGGCAGCAGCGGTGCAAGCTTCTCACACTCGCACGAAGGACATCACAGGCAGCAGCTGTGCAAGCTTCTTACACTCACAAGGAGACCACAGGCAGCTGAGGTGCAAGCTTCTCCCACTCACAAGGACATCACAAGCAGCAGTGGTGCAAGCTTCTCACACTCACAAGAACGACATCACAGGCAGCAGCAGTGCAATCTTCTTGCACTCACAAGGAGACCACAGGCAGCAGAGGTGCAAGCTCCTCACACTCACAAGAAGGACATCACAGGCAGTAACGGTGCAATATTCTCACACTCACAAGGAGATCACTGGCAGTACACACCACATGAACACACTCCATAACACATAGCAACAATACATTGGCATTTACAATGCCATTAGCTCAAACTCAAAAAATCCGAGCCCGATTGCATTTCTAATGCTTGTTAATACTTATAAGCAACCCCTAAGATAGGCCGTGCCTGCCCATAGAGCAAGGTGCATGATAGTTAAAAAGTAGGCCATAAGTTTAACATGTATTGGCAATGAGAAATTTCCAAAATTGTTTTACACTGTGGCAACGTTAGTTCTCCCATAGAGAAGCAATGGGTTGCATTATAACATCTTACAATCTAAAAAGTCAGTTTGGAAATAGCTTAAGAAATGGTTCAAGGACTGACTCAATTAATAGTAATTTAAAATCCAATCCAATGGTGAAGTCATATTTTAAATTGCTATTGTTAAAATGCCACTTTTAGAAAGTATCCACAGGTTGGTTACAGTGACCAGACTTAGGGGCCGATTATGATCGCGGACGGACTTTCGCCGTCCGCGATCACTGAGGAGGAGGGAACGTCCGCATGGGCTGCGGCGTTCCCTCCTGTACGATTAGGATGTGACCGCCACCCTGGCGGTCACATCCTCTATTACTTACATTGCGGCGGGTTCGGCTTCAAGCTGCACCCGCAGCAATGTAAAAAATGCAGGTGTTGCATTTGTATGCAGAAAGAGGCAGGCACCGCGCACCCCCCACCCCCACTTCACCTAGGGGGCCCGCAACGGGCCCCCGCAGTGAAGTTACACATGCTTTTCCACGGCGGAAAAGCCGCCGCGGAAAAGCATGTTTCCCATCCCATCCTAATCTGGCTGACGGTGTCTGAGAGACACCGTCACCATATTAGAGATTTTCCGCCGCGGTTGTAAGCCAACCGCGGCGGAAAAGCAGCGGACGGAAACCAGGACCCACCAGACATCCTAATGTGGCAGTGGGTCTTTGGTGGGTCCGCAGCGGATTTTCCGCATCCTCCGGGCCGGCGGTGGCTTCCGCCAGCCCAGAGGATGCGGAAAATGCGCTATCCTAATAAGCCCCTTAGATCATTGGAAAGTTTACCTTCTGACTAAGGGCCAGGTTTATAATCTGGTGGAGGCCAGTTTCTTTGAACAGGCAGGGCAGAGTAAATTACTCCATCGGTCTGCCTGCCAGTTTGCCGTTGGCCTTAGTTTTTGCATTTGACCTGGTCTAGCACAACCAGATACCCCTAGTTAGAGGTTTGCGGTTTTTGGTGCTACAAACATCTAAAACTTTAAAAAATCATATTTCTGGTAGCCTACATCCAATTTTGTCATTTTAGTGTCTATGTAACGATTACTATTTGTGCTAATTTTGTATATAATGGAGTGTGATTTTTATTTTGTTGTGTGTACTACTTATTAACATTTTTGGTACTGACACCTACTTTACATTTGTTTCTCCTAAGTTACCCCTACCTGCTCTGTGCTACACCTATAAAGGGATGAGCCGAGGTTTATATTATCATAATCCAATATTCTAACTGGACTTAGTGAGAAACAGTGTTATTAGTTCTTAATATCACTTTACAACATGAGGGCATGTACACTGCACAGACACATATTCAGTTTGCTGAATTTCACATGGGGTCTGATCTATTTCTTGTAATTCTTTGTTCCGCTGTGTCCCTGGTATAAGGAGTGTGGGCTATGGAAGTGGCTGGGTAGCCAAAGCATCACCTTTGCACAATACTAACATGTACATTTTTGTCTTGCAAATGATGTGCGGAAAAGTCTACAAGAATATATTTCTTGCTGCAAAATGATTTATTTTGAACTGCAACTATTGAACTCTTCCTGAATTAGCTGGGGGGGTTTGTATGATATAAACTGACATTTTAAGACAGTCCAGGAACACTCCTTTTGTAAGAGGTCAACTGACTAGGTTCATTGAAAGAGGAAAGAGATAAAAAGACAGTAATTTGTTCCACAATTGGGTTTGTGACATGGTTTAAACATTTAAGCTTAGCAATAGTGCCCTCTGTAATTTGTTTGAAATGAAGTCACTTGTCCCTGGGTTTCTAATTAAGATTCATGTTGTTTCCAAAGTTCTCACTGAGGCAATGAAAGTTCAAGGCATTTGAACTTCTAATCGAAAAAGTGAGAGTAAGCTTCAGATAAAGCAGGAGGGTCTTCGCATGAACATTATGGAGGATGTTCATTTGCCAATTTCATTCCTTTAAATAGTGGTTTAGCACAATGTTGGCAGTGTCAATAAAAGATTTAATGTGTCTTGGCTTCACATCAAAAATCTTTCTCTTAGTCTTATGCAGCGTAAAAGTTATTTTGGTTGCAGAAAGATGGTGATAGCCTCTAAATAGTCTTCATCACTCTTGAAGAATTTATTTAATCAAATGTTCCCTAGAAACCATGAGCAGAGGATTGAGATCTATTACATCTATTTTAAAGATGTGGTAACTAGTTGAAAACTTCAATCAGTCATTAATTTTCTTTAGTGGTAAGTACACAATGATAAATTGATTGGCATGTACCAAAAAAGTAACAACCAAGAAAACATGTAACTAAAATGGTTTTTGTGTCTGAATTGAATAGGGCCAGAGTCTTTTGTTATTTGCTATTCTTACTGCAATAGATTGTGCATATATCAATTGATATACTGAATATGAAGTGATGCACTGAAATCTGAAATGGTATATTATTGTTGCATGAATTGTAGATGATTTGTTCAACTTGTCCAAAAATAATAGACTGGAAGTGTGGATCTAGGCTGCTCTGATGAACAGTTCACACAATATTGTAGTTAAAGTTGCGCTGGTATGGTAAGTGAACGTTTGGATGAAGAACGGTACTGAGGATCAGCAATTGAAGGAGAATAGATTTAACCTATTAATTAAGAATTCAACTTTGAGAGAGCGGTGTTCTAAGTTAGAGGAATTGATCATGTACTGGAGTGGTTTACATACTAACGTGGTCAGAACAGCTTTGTTAGTTCTAGTAAGTGGCAATGGGAGCACAGTCAGAAATGTGATACATTCCTGTACATTGGGAGTCAGTCATCTGAAATCTTGTGAAATATGATTTCCCGAGACTGTGACAAGTGGCATCACAGTTAGCAGCTCTTCAGTGTTTTTTATTCAGATAAGTCATAGATAAAAGATAAAGAGCTACAGGTTAAGTTTAATACTACCACATTATCTGCTATAGAAAACATGCCATCAAGTTGCTTGCTTATCTCAGAAATAGAGATTTTCAGAGTAACAGATGATCAGAACATTGAAAGGATCAAGTTAACAAAATTACAGTAAAACCAGTCTGCCCCAGGTCATTAATGAGAGATTTGGAAATGGTTGAAATTTTTATTACAAGAAAATAGTGCTATAAGTGCATTCAGGACATGCACTGTGTCCTTTAGGACCTTACATTTGTTAAATCGTTTTTTTTAACTTGGTTTAGGAATACATTGCTTAGTTTTGGATACCATTTTAAACTGCAATTGACAAACGTTGGCAGGGATCTTAAATTGAAATATTTGTCTTTTGTTGTGGATTACATTTTTCTCAACTCTGTCTTCTAGAAATTGAATTTTTCAGGATATGACACGAGGATACATGTTTAAATGTGAACCTTGTTCAATCTGTTTTGCTCAAACCCACAAACAGAATTATTGGTTGGACATGTTTTAATGCGTGATTTTATTTGCTTGGTTTATGAAAATGTTTGTATGGTTTTGGTCGCCATTTTAAAACTGCAAGTGAGGAGGGGTGGGCAGAGAATTTAAACTGAAATGTAGCCAGTATATTTTGCTCTCGTTTTTGATCAAAGATTGTGTCAACTCTGGCTTTCAGAAATTGATTTTTCAGCCTCTGACATGAGGGTCAAAGGCTTAATGTGAATCAGGTTCTGTTTGCTTGTCTCTGACATACAGATGACACGATTCTGCATAACATTTGTTCAAGCATTGCGCTGTGCTTATTGATAGACTTTTTGTCCAACACGCAAAAAACACCTAATCTCTTGATAACCCCTTTCTAACTGCATTTGAAATAAACAATATCAGATATCATTGTTTGTAAGAACATGTAAAATGTTTGAAATTAAGATATAAGATAGTGATTATAAAAAAGACATACATTTACCTGTTCTCTGTTACATAATTTCCTTTACTACTGTTGTTTCTTACCAACTAAGTATTTAACTATTCCAGAAAAAAATAATTGTTTTGTGAGGGGTGTGTACTTAACATTGTAACCTAATTATAAGCTAAAAGTGATTTTATCCAGTGGGGATACATGATAATTTTCCAGAAACATCTGCAAAACATGTAACTTTGTATCATCCAATGGTATAAATCCAATACAGATGTTTTTGAAAGGCAAATTACAGTATTGACAATCAGGTTTTAATTAGATTGAAGGGAATATAACAGGATTCGACCAAATCACATAACAAGGAAAATGTCAACAGCTGACAATGTCTGGTAAGAATTAAAATTTTCTTATGAGACCAAAATTATAACACACAGAAAACTCATTTGTAAATTATAAAGAACTTGTTTATATCTTAACTGGCAACTACTATTTGAAATAATAGGTGGACATGAAAGGGAAGCTGACAAATCTTCATTAAATAATGCTTCTACTAAATCTATTAAAAAGATACATATTTCAAACTACTCTGTTCCCTTTAAGGAAATTGAAGTTGTGAGCAATAAATTGACCATATGCTATAAATATTAGATAGCAGTCTCAAAGTAGCCGCAGATTATAAATCTTGCTGGCTAGACAACTCAATGTAGTAACGAATTTCACGCATGTTTTACTTTTTGAATTGTATGTAAATTACATATATAGGGACTGTTTGAGTGAATAGGCAACTTGTTAAAATGTTTCTGTATTATTGTGGGGAATGTTTATTTCTTTTGTATGATTTTGGATGGCACAACTTGTCATGTAATGAAGTGAAAAAACAAAGAGATTCCCTGAGTACCAGGTTTGTGTCAGTAGGCTTTATGGGCAAAGCCTGGGTGGATTGACTGAGTGTCTCATTAGTTGGGTGTTGGGTACAATAGTGTGCCTGAGATTTCCCTAAAACAATGTTCTTTGGAAATTTTAGTAAAAAGAGTAGTGTATGATAAACCTTGCGGCAGGTCTGCAGCTCCCACCATATTATCAGGAATTTTACGTGGGTACCAATCCCAGGATGGTTCTCTCAGGTCATGGCTTATATGTAGCCTGATAGCCCAAGGGTGGGATAAATAAATACAAGCCATACGAAAGTGATGCTCAAGGACAGTCATCACTCACAACATCCTTCATAGGAGGAGATGCACCTGATTCAGCATAGACACAGTAATTGGGATTGATAAAGCAGTAGTGAGAGAGCATTAAAGTTGTTGTAAAAATGTCAACAACACTTGAGAGTAAAAAGGCATCAGGTCAATGCCAGTCGGTGCATGCCTAATCTTTGGCAGCAATTCTGTGTAATACACTAAGGCCCTCTGTAAATTATCCAATAGATCTGAATGGCTAGAACTTGCAAGGAAGACAAAGGAAATGTTGATCTATGCCAGAGATGATGAAATCATCTGCTGTGAAGAATTAAAATACCTATCAAATGAGAGTCCAGTAATTCCAGCATTATATGGACTTCCTAAAGTCCATAAATGTATAACTGACCCTCCAATGAGGCCAATCGTATCGAGTATAAATTCCCTCGCCGAACCATTGAGTCAATATGCAGATATTTTCCTACAGACTATGGTAAAGGAGCAAAAATCATATATTAAAGATACAACTGCAATGATTACAAAAAAATTGAAAAGATTAATTTTTGCCCTGAGACACAATGGCTCGTTACATTAGATATCGAGGCATTGTATACAAATATTCCTCAAGGTAGCACCATTGAGATGATTAAGAGACTAGTAACTCAAAACGATGAAGACCCATCCGCACATGCAACCTTTATTGTTGAGTGTGTGAGTATAGTGCTAAAAAACAATATCTTTTTATTTAATAATGATTTTTATAGACAGGTGAAGGGGACCAGTATGGAGGCCACCTGTGCCCCCAGTCTGGCATGCCTTTATGTAGCAGCATTTGAGGAGATCCACGTCTTTAATGAAATGACACCTTTCTTTGAAAATATCTCTGAATGGTCGCGTTACATTGATGACGTGTTTTTTATCTGGACAGGTAGTAGGGAGCACCTGGCAGACCTGAAATGGTGTGGGATTGAAGCTATAACAACTAGCTTCAGAGGAGGCAACACATCTATTAAAAGGAAGAAACGCGAACAGTACTATATGTGTCTGTTCAATACAGTTAGAAGAGGGTTAAATAGCAGGGAAGATTGGGAAAGACTGATCCAATAAACCATTCTTGAACTATGAATATGCAGTCCACTCACATAGACGACTTCATTCAGAATGTCACTCTCAAACTAAATAAATGTAAGTTCCCACACAGGTGTCTGTGTTACAGTATTCAAGATAAATTCACTATAGATATGATATAGAAATCTTGAATATTAGAAATTTCTAGATAATGTCCTGATATACCATTCTTCGCCACCCTCTACCAGTATTTCTCTTAAGATGAGGAATATATATGACACTCTGCAGGATATGACTTCAAAAACATATCGTATGAACATAGCCCACGTGAGCAACTGACGATTCACATCTCATAAATGGTTGCCAAATCAATATGTGAATATTATTGTGCTAGTATAAGGGCAAATGGTAATAATTATCAGTACCAAATAGGTTAAACTGTATCAACATTAGGAAACATACAACTGGCTAATGACCTACGTGTATTATGACCCACGTGTGTGGCCGAACGTTTGTTTAAACAATCTAAATAAAATAAACAATCATGCTATTTATAGTATGATAAATGTCACTTAGATACATCTAAATCACATATATTTGATGATGAGAAAGAGACACAAGACTATGGAAGAACCTGGTGTTACAATCGAGATGAGAAAGGTTAAGATCGCCGCCGTACAAACGTGACAATAGCACCATAATTGACGGCGTACCAGTTAAAAAGATAACTGAAGACTAAATCAAGTAATGACATCTACAATTATCCCCTAAATATACAAGAGTAGTGCGATAAATAGTAGAATTGAACTCGATAACTTTATATTTAAAATTCATCCTCGAAGTCGAGATCGAGTAACACAGTCACGTGACACGCGATATGTACGCTCATCGCCTAATATAATATTATGACTTCATTAACAAAGACCATTCCAATTTACAAAATAAAATAGTAAATAGAATGTGAAACCTCCGAGATGCTTTATTTAAAAAAAAAAAAGGGAAAATATAAAGAAAAAACGCCAGAGGTTATGACCTCTGACCTATGCGCCAGGACGTAAATAGGACCCGTACTAAGCAGCTCTGATCTCGCATTGGAACGGAATGCTGGTTGGATGCAGGGAGGCCGTAAAAAATAATTGAGGTAAGAGCTCTAACGCAAGTTAGACAGCAAGAGGGAGGGGGATACTCTGGCCCGGGACATCGAGCCCCCCTTCGCTAGTGCTACTTTTATAGGCTTAGAGAAGAGCAGATTATAGTGCGATAAGTATCAATATAGAGGCAAAATGTGCAATAGTTTCTCTCCCCGATTTATCTTGAATTTAATATAAGTAGTTGGGATATGCCTGCAACAAGTAAATATGACAAATGAGGCATGTCGTTAGATCACCTAGAGATACAAACTAATTAAGGAAGGGATGTAAGAATCAGTTAGGAGGCGTTTTAATATTCAATGCACCATCGCAGAGGGATATGCAAGATGACCCCCCAAAAAACTACTAAATAAAGGGTAGCAATAACAGCCGTTGGGCATAAAAGGCAAATGTACATCACAATTCTTTTTATAATTACAGGTCTTTTAAAAGAAAGAAACATATATACTCTTTTTCCTGCACATTTTGGTCTGCTAAATCAAAGGACCAGGTAATATGATTTCCTGTTTGTTTTGGGCAAGTGAGGCACTGTGTGAAATGAGTTTAGGTTAACCCAATTGACCAAAATACAATTTCTCTAGTAATATATCTCGGGGAAGATTACCCATGACGGCACCTCGAGTTCTTGGCAACATCCAAATTCGACTGACGAGTAGACCGTATCAGGCTCCTTGAAAAAGTTGTTTTAGGCAAGTAACAACAAAAAGTAGTTTTCCTAATATGATTCTTATGTGTTCCATAGAGACCAATGGAGCATATGTCTCTTTGCATTTGTTTATTTCAGCTTCTGCCCAGTGCACCTTGAATAAATAAACACGGTGGCTCCAACCAAGGTTCTTAGATACTAAAACCGTTTTTTAAGAAATTGGTATGTATAATATCGCAAGTAGAAATTCAATAGACCAATTGGTGGGACTGATAATATGACTTAAAAGTGTTGTAATTGCTTTTAGATATACATCTGGAGGGATTTCTCCCAAAAAAAAAAGAAAAGAAAATAATCTGACCCTCAAGTACTGTAGTAATTCTACGGATATAGAGAGGTAGGGAAAGAACACAAATGTAAAAATTATTGTATCCTTATGAAAAGGTCTCCTGTTTTTGAAAAAATCTCTTTCCAATGTAATAGGATATAAAATATAAATGCCGTTAGAAACGAAGTATGTTAATAAATATGAGATGAGCGATGTCTGTGCCCATAAACAATTAGAATACAAACTGGCACGTTGTAGCTTAAAGATAGGGTGGGATATTTTAAGGTTTGAGATATAATGTAATGTACATTGTAGAAAGTTATGAATGGTTATTGTCAGCAACTCGGGTATGTTGTTATAATAATACAAATATTCTCCATTATTTAGAAAACTGTCCTGAAGAAGGTGAACATCATTTGAAATCACCGAAACGCTGCGTCGACTTTGGTTTTCTAAAATTGTGTATTAACTGTCTTTTGTTTTCTAAAACTGTGTATGAATTGATTACGTTTTTATGAATTTTATGAGTAAATTGTATTTTAACTTTACATGTGGAATAAATTGTACAAATGATTTTTTGATACATCAAATGTTGGGTCTAGTTGTATTATTCCGATGTTAGCTGACATAATGAATGTTTAGGTTGATCTAATTGCGTTGTGTTTTTGCAATACGCTCCTTGTTTAAACCTTTATGACATATCTGTGTTCATGTATTTGGGACATACTTGATTTTGCCCTCTGTAATTTTCATCAAGAGTTGAATTTCCATGTGGAATTCTGCTTGACTTGATAATGTAAGGCCTGATTTTCCTACACCCAATTTTTGAGGTGTGGAAAACCCACATTTTTTTATTGGTCACAAATTCCAGTCAGTAAAATTGCTTGAGGCTTTTACTGCAAAAGCGGTGAGTGCTAGAAAACCAGGTGCTCCCAAGATTTTCTTTAGCAACCTGGGGAGTATACAATGCTCCTCTCTGCCAGAACTATTCACTATTCTTAACCTTCCCTCTCCTACCTTTCCTGTCACCACCCTCCATCACAGCCCTACCAGCTGTTGGCCCTGCATATATTTAACAACTTTCCAGAGCAGGTGAGAAATGTGTGCTTTAAATACCTGAGATTAAGGAAAACCTTGTGGAGTTCTGTGTGGTAATTCCACATCTACACAGTTGATACCCATTCCACAGGGTTGAACTCATAATTAAATAGTATGGGTGGGGTGTTCAATGTATTCTGTCTCATAGTTAATGAGATAGCTGCAATGGCACCCACTGCCCTATGGATATTCCTTGGAGTAAAAAAGATCATGCAGAGCAGGGTGTGCATGTTTCGTTTGAGCGCATAGGTACGTATACTATACTATAGTAAAATAGGCTTCCTGGACTGATATAGCACACAGTAAAAGTTATTAAAATACTTAGGGGTGTAAATCATTGTAAAGATGAGCATCTAGCATTTCTGCCTATTTAAAAAAAAAAGTCTAACTTATTATTTTTATTTATTTTACATTTTGATAAAGTGCTACTCTACCCGACGATGCAACAAACTTCTGAGAAAACAGCAACAAAGAGAGTCAAGTCTCAGAGTTACACTGAACAGTTTAAAGAAACTGGAACACAACATCCAAAATGGTTGGAGGGTATTCATAATCTGGTGGTGAGGTTGACCTATGTGGAGATGAGGGAGAGGGTGTCGGAAAGGAGGAGTGGGATTGAGGAGGGATAAAGTGATAGGCTGTCTGGTATTGCTGCAGAGCAGCACAGATTTGCCTGCTGCAACTCAAGGTAAGGACAGAAAGGATGAAATTACAACTGAAGGCTGCTGAGAGTGCCACAGTAAGAAATCATCCACTGTTCTTTGGCGGGACATCTGGCTGCTGAGGGCTGGTTTCTAAAACTTTGCAGTGGACAGTATAAGGCATTCAGGATCTTCTTTTCCAGTTTTATGAAAGGCAAAATCTTTCCTCCTTCACTCAACGTCAGAGGAAAAATGATGTCTTTCCACAACAGTAAATTAATTTGATATTATGTAGTATAGGGCACTGCATGCTTCTGGAAACATCAACCGTTTGACTAGCAATATGAAGTGGGGGCCAGATTTTGACCCTGGCAGATGGAGTACCATCCCTCAGGGTGGTGGAGTACTTACCATCCACCGCCCTGACAGATGGTAGTCCATCCTGTTTAGAGATGATCTCTGGCACAGCGCACATCTCTGTACATTGAAAGGAGCTGTTGTCATGGAGATTTCCTTGGGTGGACAGTCGCCATCGGTTTTGTTGGGCGTCAACCAAAGATTTAAATTTCTTGGTTTTTCAAAAACAAACTCTAAGGAGGAATCTGTTATTGATAAAGAAAACTCTCACGAGCCCCACAACTCTCAGTTGTGAGCATCATTATTTGTTTTCTGGCACTATCCTCAACCTTTTTACTGTGTGTGATGTGTTGGCTTTACTTCAATGGCCCTACTTCATTGAAAGTTGTTTGTTTCCATTAATGGCAACAACAGGGCTTTATTAATGGAAAGCTGATGATCCTTCTGACCCTAAATAGGGTAGGCAAACAGGGTACTACATCGTATTTGAATGCAGACTATGGGCTTTAAGCACTGCACATCTTTCTATTTACCTCCTTTTACCGTCCTTTGTATATGTCTGCTTTTCTTTGGTTAATATGCTCAGTAGTCCCTCCTTTTGTAACCTCCCATGAGGACTGCCCCTGTTACATGTGCTTTTACTCTTCATGGTATTTATTACTTTGTGAGCACTCTTTTTTTATTTTTGCTTGTTCAGGCTCAGGAACTCGCTTGCGCCCACACTCACTCCCTCTCCTTGGACTTCAGCTGCCTCCTCCTCCTCCCTCCTGCTCGTTTATTATTTCTTTCCTGCTTGCTCTTTGGTGTGTGTTTAGTTTTGGCTCCCAGCCGTCCCTCCACCACCGCCTTTTGCCCGTCGAGTTCACTTAATCTCCTTGTGCCATGCCAGCCTTCCACCACCACGTCCCACCCTTATTTTTAAACAATTATTAAAGTCCATTGTTTCAATACTTTACTTTTCATGAAATAAAACATGTTTTTAAAATTGTGATTAAGACTGCGTCATAGTAAAATACTGTACATTTTAAGCCAAGTGTTGAAAACTATATATTTTCAATACTTTCCAGGCATTAGTCTTGTAATCTATCATGCTCATGTATGTCTTAATATTTAGGGTTGTGATATTTTCTTAAAGATTGAGGTCCATATTTACGAAGCCTTTGCATTGTCCTTGCATTACGTAAGGTGATGTGAGGACCACACAAACGCTTCTGTAATATTCACAAAGCCACGCAAAGCCTGATTTGACTGGCTTTGCAAAGAAATGTTAAGCAAGACAGCTGCTAGCACCGCATTAAGTTACATTTCCACTTGGGAGGTGTTCCATGGGTAGAGCATGGGTGTTCCCATGCATCCACCCAGGGGTTTTGGCACATTCCTAGATTTACAAAGACTTGTAAACCTGGGAATGCATCAAGATGCTACACCTTCCAAAATAAGGTGTAGAGAGGAGAAATATTGTTATTTCCCCTCATTATTTCCTCCTTCCACACATGCTGCATTCTGCAACACATACATTGAAAGGGGAAAATGCCACAAAGTATTGTTTTTGTGCTGGAAGGTTTCCTGTCCTGCATAAAAACAATCCTGCATGCAATGCAGGCACCATTGCAAGGGATCCTGCTTTAGTGCTAGGCTGCACACGGTGCTTTAGTGCTTGGCTGCACACAGTGCACCAGCTCAAGGAGAGAGCAGAAATGCTCCATATCTTTTTAAACGTGCAGCATTTCTGCTCTCTCCCTTTCACACAACATAGCACAGCAACTTTGCCTGCTACCCTGTGTGCGTGAAAGTTTAGTAAATGTGCCCCTTCATGTTTTAAGGAATAGGGATTGATTATCAAGCAGAGGTGAGTACAATGAGCTATGTCAAACTTAGTACACTATTTGCTTTGTTGACACTATATGGAATCTGTATCTGTCAATGTCTATATTACTGGTGCTATATGGAAAAACCTTAATTACTTCTATAAATGCAAACTCTGTTTAAAATTTAAGATTTAGAAAGGCCAATGTGCTTTGGAACTCTGGTTCTGATTTTTCCGAATGTGTGTTTAAAATGAACTTCACATCCTTATATATTTTATTGGGGAGTTAACCCAATAAATAAATCTTTAAATCCTAGGATTTTATGGCCAAATTTCTGGCTACCCTGCTTTAACGTACAGTGTTTTCCCCTGTTCTATAAAACCGGCCTAGAATGCGAACTTAAGAGACACGTATGTAAGTGGTCTTGAATATGCGTCAAATTTTCGTTACCAGTTCAATGCAAGTTTCTAAATCACATTTACACATCCCTAATTAACAGCAAAGAACAATGCCTGTGACAGAGGTTATCAGTTTATCACTACGATAAGGGAATTTAGGCCTTTTTTATATTTGGCCTGTACACCATTCATGGAAAACATATTGTAATAGATACTTAAACGGATGTTGGATCGGCCAATTCAACCATTAGCACAACCACTAAATGGAGACATTTTCAATCACATATTGGATAAGCTCCTATGAGTATTTGTTTCACTGTTTTTGTTGTCTGTATGGGTGTTTCTTTCCACCAACAATAGAATGCTAATAGAACAATTTTACATGTGTAATCAGTCAGTGAGTGGCCTGGTAGTACTGGGAAGTGAGTAATGACGAAAGGCATCTGAAAAATGAATGCTATAGTAAATCAAACTCTATTTTTCTCTTATTGTTCTATGATGGCTGCTACATTTACAAACAGTCTATGAGCGTGCTGTGAATCCCATCTGGCACCAGCATATTTTAACTTCTGTATTCTAAAAAGCTTTACACAATATATTAGTTGAATTTCTTTAACCTCACTGATTTGAACTCAATATTGAGTTTTATTTATGTATTTGTAATACACTTCCTAAAATACTTGAGATCTTCTTAGAAGTGTCCAAAATTCAAACAATTTTTCTCCTGTCATATTGAAAAACTTTGATTTGATTTTGTTTATATTTAAGACAGTTGCAACAATGTTAACCGAGATTACTCCAGATGTCCTTAATGTGGCACAAATTGCTTATTTGTTGTGATAATGAGAAACAGTTTTGATTAGCAGATTAATCTGGAATGTTTATCCTATTATAAGTTAGTTGACAATTAATTAAACCAATACATGTATGGGGAGATCCATACCTTATTGCAATTTTACTTAAAGTGTAGCTCTCAGTTTTGTTCATTGCCAAAAACACAGTAAAAATAAGTGAAGATTTTGCAGCACATTCAAAAAGGAAATAACAAATGAACTACATGAGTTTATATTCATACAACATTGACCATTTGAAAAAAATAGCTCATAGGGTCTTTTAGTGGCTGCGATAAATTGGGCTGTTGGTTGACTGGGATGTGAGCCCTGGTCAAGTAACAGCCACAATTCCTTCCAGGGTGAACCACTAAAAGTCACTAAAATTAACCTGTGCTTATCCCTGGGTAGTTTTGTACAAAAACAGTCAGGCTTAACGTAGAGGCTATGTGTAAAGTATTTATGCAGCACACAAACAGCAATAAAGTGAATACGCAACAGAAAAAAATCACAAATCAATTTCTAAAAATAGAGTATAATTAAATACATTATTTGGCACCAAAAACCACAAAAATACAATCAGTAAAACTGTAGGACATAAACAGCCTGATTACGATGTCGGCCGACACCGTTGCAGTCTCAAGACTGACAGACCTCCTGTTGGCAGTCCCGACACCGCTATTACAATGCGACCGCACATGGTGCGGTGGCATACTCCCATTTCTCTATGGGAGCTTGTGCTGCGGCCGTAAACTGGCCATAGCACAAGCTCCTATGGAGAAATGGGATTTTCTGTTAATCCCTGCACGTCACGGTGCCTGCCACATGGTGCAGGGATTAACAGGGGGTACCATAGGGGCTTCCACGGCCTCCAACCAGAGGCTGCTGGAAAAAGGGGGTCCTGCTAGGGGCCCTCAAAGTCACTTTCCAACGGGTTTTTCATATCAGAAAGCCTGACATGGAAAGCCTGTCAGAAATTGACATTGTAATCCTGGAAAAGCTGTCAATAGGGATTACTGTGAGGCCTCTGACTGGCCAATGGCCTCCTTGAGCCTGTCGAAATATACCTGGAATGACTGGCCGGTTTCACTTTCGACCGCCTGCATTGTAATGCGACGGTCAAAAGTGAAACCTATGATGTGACTCAGAAAGCCTCCAACCGAGCCCCAGAGTCGGGACGAAGTCGACAGTTAAGGTCGACCATGATGAGCATGGTTTGGAAACAAGAAGTGGATTGGGCCCAGCCAGCGCTTACCATCGTACTTAGAACAATTTCTGGAGTAAAATGTCTGAGAAGGTAAAGTTCAGTGGTGCAAGGGGCAAAAGGTGTTCAATGAGGGAGCGCCATCGTCGGCTGGCCTTGGGTCGAAGCAGCAATGAAAATTTCTATGTTCAGCCTTAGTCATTGAAATGGAAGTTGAAAAATTAGGCTGAAGGCTGTAGCTGGTGACATTTCTATGAGGTCGGATACCCCTGTGGTGAAGGATCACTGAAATGGATTTGCTGCTGTGGAGAAGAACGTAGCGGGAGAAGCTGCAATGTCAATCTGGCTGATGATGCACCTCAGACAGATAGGTAAGCAGGTTCCTCCCAGTCTTTGTCTGATTCTCTGGAATGTTTTGGCCTTATTCTGTACTCAGGTTTGGGAAATGGTCATCTGGACACCCTTAGGACTACATCCAAGTGTCCACGACTAGTGAGACAACTCTTGGGGGTTCAGGATTCACTCAAGCTGGGTACAGGTGCGGGTTCAAGATGGTGGGCGCTTGTTATGTCCATTTGGCTCTGAACACGAGGCCAACTAACTAGCCCTTGGAGTCAATTCTGGTAGACCTGGGTGCAGGCATGGATGCATGGCTCAACGAGAGGGCTGGCCTCCAAGGGTGGTTCAAGGCAGGCTCCAGGCAGGCTCCAGGCAGGCAGACAGTCATTCCAGGTACAGCAGCAATGTGGCAAAATACACAGCATGTCACAGCAGCAGGCAGTCCTCTGAGAGACCTTCCACAGGTTTAGTAGTGAACCTAAGAGTGGATCTGATGGTCCTATTTTAAGCCCTGCTGCCCTTCTTCTGGAAGGCATGAGAGCTTCTGGAAAGTTTCTTCAAAGTACATTGGTTTCCCTGCCTCCCCTGCCCTGGCCCCAAGCTGGCTGCAGTGATAATACAGGATTATTAGACCTTCTGTGGGAAGACAGATCACAGTCTTGTCATATGCTAGTGGGGCTGGGCTCAGATCCACCCCTATTCTGCCAGCAGATGGCTCTTTCAGGCAAACCTACTCATAATATTGTGTCACTGTCTGGGTGGAATTCAAAAGGTCTATCTATTAGCTACACTCAATCATTGACCCAGGACTAGCTGCAGGCACAAAGGGCAGGACAATGCCAACTTTCTAAAAGTGGTACAAAGGGGGGTGGTGATGGATGGAGTATCTGAACCAATCAAATACTCACACCCAGTCAACAGATCTGGGTTTAATCCATCACCGTTCTTTAGCCCACTCTGCCACCGCCAGTTCAGACATGGCCATATGCAAATCAGTCCGACCCTGTGCATCATGGGAACAGTCCAGCCCAAAGTGCCAAGCCATGCCGTCCCTGGACCGGAAACAAGCTTCCGAGGACTGGTTTCTGGCATTTCAGCCGTCTTCAGCCCAGCTTGCTTGAATCCAGTGGCAAAGTGAGCAAGGGACTCACGTCTGAGCATACCCTGCCAACTTATGGCGAACAAAGCGGTACAAAAGGGGGTGGTGATGGACGGAGCATCTGAACCAATCACATACTCACACCCAGTCAACAGATCTGGGTTTAATCCATCACCGTTCTTTAGCCCACTCTGCCACCCCAGTTCAGACAGGGCCATATGCAAATCAGTCTGACCCTGTGCCTGATGGGAACAGTCCAACTTGAACTGCCAAGCAATGCCTTCCCTGGAACGGAAACAAGCTTCCGAGGACCGGTTTCTGGCATTTCAGCCGTCTTCAGCCTGGCTTGCTTGAATCCAGCGGCAAAGTGAGCAAGGGACTCATGTCTGAGCATACCCTGCCAACTTATGGTGAACAAAGCGGTACAAAAGGGGGTGGTGATGGACGGAGCATCTGAACCAATCAAATACTCACACCCAGTCAACAGATCTGGGTTTAATCCATCACCGTTCTTTAGCCCACTCTGCCACGCCAGTTCAGACATGGCCATATGCAAATCAGTCTGACCCTGTGCCTCATGGGAACAGTCCAGCCCAAAGTGCCAAGCCATGCCTTCCCTGGACCGGAAACAAGCTTCCGAGGACTGGTTTCTGGCATTTCACCCATCTTCAGCCCAGCTTGCTTGAATCCAGTGGCAAAGTGAGCAAGGGACTCACGTCTGAGCATACCCTGCCAACTTATGGCGAACAAAGCGGTACAAAAGGGGGTGGTGATGGACGGAGCATCTGAACCAATCAAATACTCCCACCCAGTCAACAGATCTGGGTTTAATCCATCACCGTTCTTTAGCCCACTCTGCCACCCCAGTTCAGACATGGCCATATACAAATCAGTCTGACCCTGTGCCTCATGGGAACAGTCCAGCCCGAACGACCAAGCCATGCCTTCCTTGGACCGGAAACAAGCTTCCGAGGACCGGTTTCTGGCACTTCAGCCGTCTTCAGCCCGGCTTGCTTGAATCTGTACTGGGGTGAATGTATGACATTGTTCTGCATTCTGTCCATCAACTGTTGTTTTTACTTTTGTCACCCCGAGTGGGATGGGTATGCTCAGACGTGAGTCCCATGCTCTCCACACCACTGGAGTCAAGCTATCCTGGCTGAAGACGGCTGATAGCCAGAAACCGGTCCTAGGATGCTTGATTCCGGTCCAGTAAAGACATGGCTTGGCAGTTTGGGCTGGAATGTTCCCACGAGGCACAGGGTCAAGGCTGATTTGCAAATGGCCATGTCTGAACTGGGGTGGTGTGGAGTGCAAAAAAACTATGGATTTAGGCCCAGACCTCTCTACTGGGGTGAATGTATGACATTGGTCTGCATTCTGTCCATCAACTGTTGTTTTTGCTACTTTCTAAAAGTGGCACTTTCATAATAGAAATGAAAATCCAAGTTTACCCTTCAAGAAGGTTTATCATTTTAATTTCATTGGTAGCAAACATGACCTATCCACCTCCTCTCAGTTAGGAATGACAGCTTATTAAATAAAATAAGGAATCCCCAATGTTATCCTATTGGAGGGGGAAACCTCACAGTAGTGAAAAACAAAGTTGAGAGTATTTTCACTGTCAGGACATGTAAAACCTAAGAGTACATGGAACCTTTTAAATACACAGCAACCTGTCCTATGGGCTACATAGGGCCTACCTCAGGGGATACTTATAGGTAATAAAAAGGAAAGTATAGAGGCTGGCAAGGTGGGCTAAATGACAAGTCAACATGGTAGTGTGAGCCTGCATTCAGGCTGTAATGGTAGGCCTGGTACATGTTCTGAAGGGCTACTTAAGTAAGTGACACATTAAGAGCTACATGCCACCTGTAGCACTGAATTTACAGGCCCTGGGTCTATGGTACTCTACAAGTGACTTATAAGTAAACTGAGTATGCCAATTCGGTATATGCCAATTAAACCATGTTTAGGGGAGTGAGCATAAGCACTTTAGAACAGTGGTAAAGTGCACAGAGTCCTAAGACCATCAAAAGCAAAAGTCCAATGAAATTGAAGGTAAGTAGGTAAATGTTCGTTGGAAGACCATCCTAAGGCTGACAGGTCTAACAGCGGCACAGACAATATTGATATTGTTCAAATGTAGATATATCACAAATGGAGTTATGCAAATCTTTGGGACTATTACTGCCTCTGCAGAGGAGACTGGAGATAAGCCATGGGTTGAACCAACTGTCCCGACTGTGCCACCTGTGATTGGTTTCTTGACTTTGGACCTGGTGTCTTAGAGTCACACTCATTGAGAGTGTCACACACTCTTAAATGATTTAGTGGGAGACATGGGAAGTGGCGAGGAACGTACAGACTCCCATTGCTGGTATGGATTCTGAAAATACCTATTGAATACCTTAACATTTTCTTTGCATTTTTGCTTGCTTGCTTTCTTAACTTAAATAAGCAACAGAGACAATTATTGCTCACCTGAAAGGATCCGACTATAAGATCGAAGACAAGCTTAACTTCCACATTCACATTGTCAGGCAGGAAGGCAAATATAGAATAATGAATTCCAAACAGAGGGATGAGCAGAAGTGTGGATTTAGCCAGTCGCCTGTTCAGGAGAAAAATAGAAATCATTAATAACAAAGCAGTGCAGGAATCCGTAAAGAACTGGGATAATTGTAGTGTGTAGCTGGCCACCCCCACTATAAGCAAATATTGAGCCAAAACTGTGCCAAGTCCCTCACCATTACATACAAACCCATCACTAGCGACACCAATAAACTATTTCCCATTACTGAAAAATAAAAATTGCCCAATGCTACATGGTTTGCTTTGCTTTCACAAATCTTTTGCTGATAGGAGGACACTGTGGGCCTGATTTCGAGTTTGTTGGATGGGCTACTTCATCACAAATGTGATGGATCTCCTATTCCCCCGTTTTTAAAGTACATTATAGTCATTGGCATTTGTATTAGGGTGGAGTGGATATCCATCACATTTGTGATGGAGTAACCCATCTGTCCTATGTCTGTTACCTAGAGCAAACTGTTTCCCAAATGGTCTGGCCTATCAGCAAATGAAAAGAGCACAAGGCTTTTGTGCCCAACCCTCTACCACAGCATCTAGATGCAAACTGCGTGCTCGTACTCACAAAACATTGCTTGGTCAAAATGAGAGCTAGTACTTTATACATGTTAACAGCAATTTATTAATGTTTTCAATGTAATTATCTCTACACTGCACAACATAATTGACACACTTAGTAGTCTTCACTAAATTCGCTGTCTGAGGCTTCCTCCCAGGTAGTGGTGTTGGCAAACAGTCGGAACAATGCTTGCTCAGCCTTGCGTGTTCCGACAATGCAATCGCTACCAAGCATGCCTTAACCACGCATATGCCTTAACCATGCATATGCATGGTTAAGGCACTGTGTGGTCTAGATGCTGCTGGGAGGAAGCAGGAAGGATTTAGGAGAGCCAGAGGAAGCAGTAAGTGGGGCTGCAGCAGATTTATGGGGGGTGGGGCATAGTTTGTATAGGTTGAAGGGGTACGTTTTCAGGGCTGGGGGTCAGGTACGTTTTCTGGGCTGGGCGGGTCAGGGTAGTTTTCAGGGCTGGGGGCATGGTAGATTTAGGGCTTGGGTGGTCAGAGTAGTTTTCAGAGCTGGGGGGATCAGGGTAGTTTACAGAGCAGGGGGTAGGGTTATTTTCAGGGCTGTGGTGGGGTCGGCAAACTTTTTAGGGCTCAGGGTGGGGTAGTTTTTAGGGCTTAGCACAGGGCGGGTAGATTTTAGGGCTTAGGGGAGGGTGGGATAGTTTTTAGGACGGGGCAGGGACGTTTTTAGGGCTCACCGGGGAGGGGACTGGTTTTCAGGAGGAAGAGGGTAGTTTTAGGACACAGGGCAGGTGTAGGGGTTGGGGGTTAAGACTTACCTGTCAAGTCGTGACCAGGGATATGGCTTTGCCATACATATCTTAACAATGCATATTTCATTAAAAAGGCATGCATGGTAAAGGCATATGCTTGGTTAAGATTTACATGGTTGAGAGTGCGTGGAACCAGCATTCATGGTAAATGCATGCGTGGTTCCATCACACAACCAGTTGTGTCCAACATATTTTGACAAGGCCAGACCCCTGACAAAATTTAGGATATCTACGGACTATGTAATGAGTTGCATCCAGAATCTTCTATATAAATTAACTTTTTGTGGTTATCTTGATATTCTCGCCCTTTGGAATGATGTTGAACAGCTCCTACTTCAAGGTGATATATTTTAATACATTACTAAAGTAGAATGACAAAAATCTGATCTGGACAGAAGAGAAAAACATGATTACATGTTAAGAAGGCCTGGCAAAACTTGAGCAGGGAAACCACGGAGTTGGTTTTAACATCGTCTCATGAGGAGAAATGGTTTTGAAAGGGAACGGTTTGGAGTAAAGCTGCTAAAGGTACCAGATGAAATAGATTTAAGCAGGTTCAATAATCCATGGGTGAGGAGTGCGTTGGGTGAAAGTAAGGGTGAAGATTAGGTCGATGTTTACGCATGAAATGGAAGGTTAACAATTAGCAGAACAGAGACTTTTTCAAGTAAAATGGCGGGAGTAATTGAGTTCCGCTTTTAGAGGGAAAAGCGTTGTATAATAATAGGGCATACACTCATTTGTATAAATATACACAGTTTGCAATAGTGGTTAAAAAATCAAGTCTTAATAGCAATGTTCTTTTATTTGTAGAAAACCCCTGAAGAAGGGCTTATAAATAGCCCGAAATGCATTAGTGTGGGTGTCCACCATCTGTAACCACTGGCACAAATTAAGGACTGGTTTCTCGTGTACCACAAATGAACACCATGAACATCTTGTAGTGTGCAAGAGATGAACAGCATGGACTCTTCTAGTTTGTTACATACTGTAAGCATGGCCTGTCTTTACAGACCCCAAAAAGAGCGTAAGCGCAGTTGTTAGAAGACTCAAAACTATTCCATTTCAAAATCTGAATTTTCAATTTTGCAGATTTTTATTACTGACGTCAATTATTGTATTGCTATGTTTTTGACTCTGAGATATTGAATTGAAAGGATTCTAAAAGTCAAATTGTAGCAATCTGCCAACATCACCAGCTTGATTTCAAGTATAAAAGATGAAAATATGGAAAACACGTTCTTCCGCAATACAGAGTCACCATGATAGAATTGATGATACGTGCGCCTCCTTTGGAAAACCTAGTCCCATTGTGAATCTAATTTACAAGTGCCAATAACTGCATGTAAGAGGGCAAGTTATTCACAAAAGGTTACCTATTATCCAAGTGAGTGCAATATTACAACCCTGATGGTGTAATATTAAGCATCAGTAAATCCCTCTGAAGGGGTGAGAAGTTGCCTTTCCACAACGAAGTTCCTCTGGGAAGTTTGGGAATACCACAAATTCCAGAGTTATGGGTCTATTTACTAAAACATTTATGACTATGGGGAGTAGTACTAGAATAGTATTCTTTTCTTCATTTCAGAAACGTACAACCTCCATTAGTAAAAGTAAAGAGAGGGCACAAATCTCTATTTCTACTGATGGGTATGAATACTCTCATTTCATTCTCAATGAACATGTTGGGGCCACTTGACAAAGGCATGAAAGAGAAAATAAAAGAGTACTACAGGAGCACCACTTTATGAACTCCAAAAAGCCTTTCTGAATTTGTCTCCGTGTTTGCACTCAAACTCCTCTCCATTTGTCACTTGAAACTAGACAGAAATGTATTTCTATCAAGGGCATGAATATTTCCCTCTCCAGGATGGGAAGGGAAAATTATTTTTCCTGGTATTGTGAAGAAAAGAACCCATTTCCACAAAAAACGACATTGGACAAAAGTGAAAGCAAACATAATTGCACAGCATGTACAGTTGTGCCGAGGTAATACAAATGTGCCCAAGTAAAAAGCAATTCACAATAGATTTCCAGGGGGATTCATGGAAAACTGCTACTGGTGCACCTTTCAAGCTGCATCTCAGGAAGGAATAGTTTATTGCAAAATTCACAGGAGGGCACAACTTAAAAGATGCAGATTTGTTTTTTATAAACAACTGTGAAGGAGTGTTTTTCTATCACATTATGGGGCATGTGTACAACAAAGTGATGGAGTGTGGCGTTAGCCTTCCTGGCTTAATGCTGCACTCTGCCACTTCAGAAACGCAGGACTTCACCATATTTACAACAATAGAGTGCAGCTCTGCATTACCCTTGCGCTGGCGCTAACCTTAGCAGCCTAGCGCCAATGCGGATGTATGACATTACAACGCATGATTTTACAACGCATGCCTTTACAACGCAAGTATTACAACGCTGTCCATTACAACGCATAGTGCTTTGGGGTGCTGGATAGTGAATAGTTTAATTTTCTATTCCAACTCCAGTCCCCGTGGACCCTAGGGAAGGTTATTGGATAGTAAATTAACCTATTCCCTATCCTAGAGCGCCCCCCAGAGCAATGCGTTGTAATGGTTGCGTTGTAAAGGCTCTGCGATGTAAAAGTTGCGCTGTAAAGGTTGTTTACCCGCCAATGCAAGCACCTTTGCACCATAGTGCAAGTGTGTCTGCGCTGAGGGGAACAATGTTTATGTACTTTCTGCACATAAACAATCTTTGCAGCACATATAGAAGTTGCAAGACATCATTTTATTTTTGATTGTTTATATGCAATAAGGGTCGCCTTCCTGCACATAAACAATCAATGGCATAAACTAGGAGAAATAAAGCATTTCTCTTTGTTTTGCATGTTTAAGACCAGGTTTTCCCTGGTCTTAATTTAGTCTCTGCCTCCAATTTACGCCACACTTGTAAATGGGGGCTGCATCAAAATCAATGGGTGGAACACCTACCGCTACACCCTTTACCCTCCTCTTTCACGCTAAGTACAGCGTGAAAGGGTGCCTTATTTATAAGGCAGCGTTAAGCCATGTTAAGAGGCTTAACGTTGCCTTGCAAATAAGGCAAAGCCTCTATCGCCATCACACCATCACTAAAAGTGACGTTGTGGTGGTGATAGGGGCTTGTGTGTATCCCATGGCTGTGTCAGAGACAGCATTTGCTAGAAGAAAAGGAAGTTACAACCATAACACATATGTTAACTCAACCCGTTGGGGCAACCTCTGGAAGAATACTCTGGTTGTTTTTCCTTCTCCTCATCTTCACATGATATATAAATATATATTATTCATTAAATTATCGTACACTACCATGGTGGCTTCTTGGCACTACATCAAAAAGGAGAGGCCATGATCTTCAGGAGCAATAAAATTGTCACTGCAATATTTTAGAAAACAGTGCATCAGCCCCAGTGTTGTGATGAAAATTAAGGAGGCCCCCCCCCCTGCAAAGTTCATGGAGGCCCCTCCAGACTCACTTAGAAGATCTTACCACAGGGTACTATGCTGAGGGCCCCCTCCAGAGCTCAGGGGCCCCCCTGAACTGAGGGGTAGGTGAGGGCCTTTGTTACACCACTGATCAGCCCTTGTCCACATTTAGCATGCGTTTTTTTGAGTAGGTCGTTCATATGTAATATATGTTTTAAAATCATTGTACCTATACTTTAGGTGCATTAACAGGAATCCACTGAGTTCCTGTAGGCATACACACTGAGGCCCTCATTACGAGTTATGTTATTTCACCCAGAGTGGTACGCCTGGGTAAAGTAATGCAGAGAGCAATGGCGAGTGTTTCTGGGCCTAGAATGATCAGATCTGAAGTCCTAGAATTACCAGATCTGAAGTCCTAGAATTACCAGATCTGAAGTTTCCCCGCCCGATAGTTCTGGGCCTCTCAGAGAAGTTCAGAGGATGGAGATGGAGTTGAGGCAAGCAGTGTTCCACAGCTCTAACCCACCGCCTACTGCAGTCCAATGGGAGCAGCTAATGCTCCACCCGAACAGCCACAGGGATGCTTGTCACACCTGCCCTCCCATTCAATACTCCACCACTAAACAGCAGTCCAGCTGAAATGTTCCATCAGCTCAGAAATGGCGAAGAATGTCAGCGTTAGTTTTTCACTGAAATAGTGAAATTCTGCTTGAAAAGGCACCCAGTAAATCTGAGTGCTGCAAGAGTTATTCTCAATTTCAGGGTTGAAAATTTGTGAAGGCCAAACTGTATAGTGGATATGCTGGCTGCTGAACCTCTGGTGTCTATGCTCCAAATTCCTGCCAACTAATGAGACCATGCGGGCTCTATTTATCACAGGGGTTGCACGCAATGTGGTACATGCGTGATGCAACCCCAAAATGCGACTTATCAAGCCATGCAAGGCACTTTGCATGCCCCTGAGTGGCTTGACAAAACAGGAGTAATGCAACACAGCACAAATCACTGTGCTGCATTACTCTGCCCCAGGGAGGCATTCCATGGATGCTGTGTGGGTGTTTACCCGCAACTCCCATGGATTTTGAAGCATTACTATATTTACCATTAATGGTAGACCTGGGAATGAACAAAAATGCTACACCTTCACAAGGGAGGCATAACAAGGAGAAATATCTTTATTTCTTCTAGTTACTTCCTCTTTATACGGGTGCTATATTGTGCAGCACAGAGATAGAGGGATATCCCTCAGGGGATTGTTTTTGTGCAAGAAAGTGTCCCTTCCTGCACAAAAGCAATCCTGCATGCAAAGTAGGCACCCGTGCACCATGATGCAAGGATGGCTGCAGTGGCACTAGGCAGCCCATTGTGCACCAGAGCTTGGGAAACGCAGGAATGGCCGTATTGAGATAAATATAGTGCATTCCTGTACTTTCCCTGTAATGCAGCACAGCAAAGTGACTTTCTCCACTGCAATACTTAAAATAAATAAGGATGTGTGTGTTTATTTGTTTAGTGTATATCTATACCTGCAGGCAAAGTCCAACCTCAGCGACATTTCCGGGACTTTTATCCTATTTCTGGATATTAAAAAGCATTCTGATTAAATACTCATTTGCTACACCACTTTATTCGCAAAGCCGACCTTGTTAATACACAGAATAACAACTTACCTGAGCATAGATCAAAGGACATGGAATGATTCGAACATGGAATCATAAATCTGCACCCCAAAAAGTGTGCCTCCCATGGATGCAGATTGTTGGTTTTCCCATTTCTCAAACATTCCCTGTAGGGTGCCTGGGAAGATGCCCTGGTTGCAGATTTTCAGGCAGTTTTGCAGGGCAGTCATGTGAATTTTGAAGACGTTACTATGGGTCTGATTTAGAGTTTGGTGGATGTGATACTCTGCAGGAGCGGCCCGTGCAGGTAAGAGCGGTGGGGTGATGGAGCTGGAAACGTTCAGGACTCGACAGGCGACGACGAGGGAAAATGTATTATTTATTTAATTTTCCCTTGTCATAGTCTGTTGATTTGCCCCCACCCCCACCCCACCTCTCTTACCTGCGCGCGCCACTCCTGATACTCTGTCTCAAACAAGTATGGTATATCCTATATTACATGTAATTCGGTGGACAGACTATCCTTCATGTTTATGAAGGAGTATCCCATCCTCTAAACTCTTATAAGGCCCTATGGCCCCAATGAAAACTTGTATGCCCGGTACAATTCCACATCGTAGAATGTCAGTCCAACTGAGCAATTCCACATTTTTTTTCCCTTTTCTTTTTTTTACATGGGCGAAAACAAATTTCCCATAGAGAGACCAATCCTCCTACACTTCTACCAATTGTGGGGTTTTCCCTTCCCCTTCCTAAAAAAAAGAAGTGGATTTCCTTTTGCAGGAACAACTCTCTGTCCACTTCTATTAGAGGAAGGGGTAAATGATAAGATGGTGAATGCCCATTACATGCTTATGGGCGTTCTCTTACTGGGAAGACTATCTTGGCATTATTACCCCCAGCTCCACCTTATTCCGAGGACTTGCACCTGCAGAATTGGATTTATACAATTACAATATCCTTTTGTTAATATCTAGTAGTTAAAACATCAGCCATTTTCCTCTATATATGTGCGTTTACAGCCGGAAATGCCTTCATGGATCTCGCACTAGTATTACATTGTTAAAAGCAAAATCAGTGACATAGGGCCATATGTATGAAGCAAATTCGCATTCGCAAACGCTGAAATTCGCGGAATTTTGGTGTTTGCGAATTTGCAAAATGGTATGTATAAAGGAAAATCTGGTGCAAAATAAGGAATCGCAAAATTTGCGATTCCTTATTTTGCAATTGCATTTAAGGAATCGCAAAATGTGCGATTCCTTAAATGCAATGTATGAAGCAAAAAAAAATTGTATGTATAACGGAAAATCTGGTGCAAAGTAAGGAATCGCAAAATGTGTGATTCCTTATTTTGCAATTGCATTTAAGGAATCGCACATTTTGCGATTCCTTACATGCAATGTATGAAGCAAAAAAAAATTGCAAATTGTCCCTAAGAAATCGCAAATTACCACCAACTTCAAGTTGGTGGTAGTTTGCGAATTCCTTGAAAAATGCCCATTTTCGCATTTTTCAAAGTGCCATGTGACGCACATACATGCCCACATGTGCACCCATGCTTAATTCAGGGGTGCAACAGGGTGTCCTTTGGACACCCCTGCACCCTTGAAGTTATTCTCAATTTGCGATTTTCAAATTGCGAATCGCAAAATTGAGAATACCTTCCCATTCATTCCTATGGGCCTCCTGGCCCATAGAAATGAATGGGAAAGTATTCCTTAATTGCGATTCACAATTCGCTAATCGCAATTAAGGAATACTAAGAATTCGCAAACAAAATGCGAATTTGTACATACATACCAATTTGCGATTCTGAAAACGCGATTTCTTAAAATTCGCTATTTCAGAATTGCAAATGGGTACCTTGATACATATGGCCCATAGCTAATAATTATGTCTGAGTACACAATTTGCTTTTTTTTTATGACGTTTGAAAGACTGCTTACACGAGAACTGCCTGACTCCATCGGAGAAATCCAATTTTAATCCAAACTTTGTGCAATTATTACAACGAGAAGAAAAGTACTAATGGTTACGTTTGTAATTCTTTAATAACTGCAGTGTGTCAACATTTGCCTTTACATGGCAGCCATTCCAGCTTCAGAAATAAGCGAAAAAAAAATCTTTCTCACAGCTTGAGAAAAAACAGTTGGGCGAAATACACCAAAAAGCAACTTATTAACGAAACTAATCAATACCACCTTTCAAAAGAAGGTACTCTAGCACTAAGAGTGATTAAAACAATATACTCGATGAAAATAATTATCTGAAGCACACATGGGCTCGCAAACTTTACTCCAATCATACCCGTGTTATTCAGTGCCTTCTCTTTTTCCCTCTCGAATTCGTATTCTACCACAGGTCCTAGGAAACATATTTTATTCAGAAACAGGTTCTCATCAGAGTTGTTTCACATTCTGTTGATTTGTTTCGGCCCTGACAAATACTTTCTGCTCAAGTCTCTATCACTGGTCTGCGTTATGACAAAAATGTATGCGTACCCCAGGTGTGCAAATCACTGCTGACCTCCTCCTACACACCCTCCTGTCCTGGGAGTTATGGACGACCAACTACATCTGCTCTGACAAGCTGTCAACACATCACCAGGAGCAATCTTAGTTA
Organism: Lissotriton helveticus; assembly: GCF_964261635.1. Classification (NCBI taxonomy): domain Eukaryota; kingdom Metazoa; phylum Chordata; class Amphibia; order Caudata; family Salamandridae; genus Lissotriton; species Lissotriton helveticus. Next base: position 285,343,501 of record NC_136071.1, read on the forward strand.
AGGCATTAGGCTCGGAGGCAGAGGTATCCAAGGGCAAGAATCTGCGACAACCTTTTCTTCCAGAAACAACTCCTCATTAAATGTACAATTAGATTAGTCTCTGAAAGTGACATCTCAGACAGTGGCGACTACTTGAGCCACAGAGCTCATCAGTGTAGGTGAACTGACCGGCCAATGCTCTATGTGAACACATTTTACCTATACTTCTAAATATGAGAGTCAGGGAGGAACTAACTTACTCAAATTGCAAGCTAATCCTTTCATTACTGCACTCACTTCACTACATATTTTAATCCATTTCGATAACTATTTATAGTCATATTGCCAGTGAAAGTGATACTAGACATTTAGCACAAAGGTTGCTGGTAACAGACAGAATTAACAAATTCAAATAATAAGCTGACAACAAAAAACTACTTTTAACAATTCTGTTAGAATGCTAACAACGGCAACAAACTGCAAATCATTAAAGACAGCAGGCAACTGTATACACACTAAATGCATTTGCTCAGACAGCACTACAAAGGAATCTAAAATATTGTTAAAAAAGATAAGGGATCCAAAAGGCTGCAAACATATCTACTGAGGTAAGAGCAACAAAGACAAGTACATAAAGCAAAGGATGTTCAAATGGTCCAGACGAAATCCCTTTACTGTACTGCAAGCTACTTGTGCAGTGGGCCACAACCCCACTTCTGGGTAAATCACTTTAAATCCACAGCTAGTTACCACCCACCATGACCCTTTATCTCCGCAGACTGCCATGCTCTCAACCCAGATGTACGTATCTCATCTCCAGTTGACTGGACTCCTTTTTCTATTGATCCAAATATAGGCTAGTATTTACGCCAAGTCACTCAGTTGGAACCTAAGTACCCTGCAACTACTCCTTCTTTGGGGAGTGAATTAGCTCCAGCATCCAACTGACACCCTATTATTCTAAATTTTCCTTAGCTCCACCTAAGATGAGGCACACAACTTCCATCTCTTAACTCGAAAACTGGCAGGAAAAAGGGGAGGTGTCGAAACAACTTCCGGCTCATGCCCCTGTATTTCACTCGGGCCTGTCATTCAAACTGCAGCATCCACCAAATGATGCAGCGTTGTTAATGTAGATCTTATTGATAAAATTCCCTGTGGCAAAACTCAAATTAAAGGGATAGAGTGCAGAGAAAATGGCACTGTCCTCTAAAGTCCAGACCATGGTGGAGGAAATCACTGAGGCTGGAGTCACATTAGTGTCAGCTCCAGTGAGACTACCAGCTTTAAGATGGTGTCTGAAAGATAAAGAATTGTTTATTGAGAGATCAAATGCATGGATGATAGTATGATAGATAGATAAATAAACCTTCTCACTGACACTCAATCTACTTGAAAGCTCCCGTGAGGTCAACTTCAGGATGAGGAACAACAACCCTAAAGTAAACCCTGATTAAACAAAAATCCTCATAGAGGGCGACCTATCTAGAGCTCCATGCTCCTGGTACAATATGGGATAGTGTCCAACCCACAATTATATCAATGCATAATCCTTCATGAGAAACATCACTAAAATTCCGTATGAACAACATAATAAAAACATGCTTTTTTAGCCCCTATACACCCATTATTATACCTGGCATAACAAAAATCCTCATAGAGGGCGACCTATCTAGAGCTCCATGCTCCTGGTACAATATGGGATAGTGTCCAACCCACAATTATATCAATGCATAATCCTTCATGAGAAACATCACTAAAATTCCGTATGAACAACATAATAAAAACATGCTTTTTTAGCCCCTATTCACCAATTATTATACCTGGCATATCCATGAAATCTACAGACTGCAGTCAACCTAGGCATGTATTGTCTGGACTATGCCAGTGTTCGATTGTTATGACCCCTGTCTCTTCACGGAAAAACGTAAATGATGTAAAATTGCAGCAGTCAAATTACTATTACCAAATAGATCAAATGCAAAGTTTAATTTACAGTGGCAGACAATAAACTGGCAGGGGAAAATCAGTACTCTGAGTGGAGTGCCAGCTGCATACATGACAATGGGGCCTCTGTGCCAAGGGTCAGAGGCTCTCGTAGCCTAGGACAGGACCCTCTCGCGGAAGCCTCAGCAACCAGCACCTCTTTGCTCTGGTCCCTGAAAAAGGATGGTGGGATGTGGTCTCAACTGGGACTTGTGAGGCCCTTCCACGAGCGAGCCATCTCAGCGCACCTACACCTCCATGCCCCATTGTAAGACTGGCAGCTTGGAAGACGCTGATAAACACAATGGGGGGGGGCTAAACACTGAAAAATTGCACTTTCACCCTACCACCCCAAATGGGGCAAGAAAATGGGGCTAAACACTGAAAAATTGCACTTTCACCCTACCACCCCAAATGGGGCAAGAACACTTTCTGCTGGCTAGCCACTCTTCTATAAGGGCCAATGAGGGTGCTGGAGCCCGAGGCCTACTTACATACATTACCCATACCACTCTGGACACGCACCGTTGGGTGTTGCCGAGGAGCTACTCCATAGTTTATGCACAGGCCCCTTTGGGTGTTGCTGAGGAGCTACTCCATAGTTTATGCACAGGCCCCTTTGCGGTATAACGCCTCATTATTGATTGAGGTTAGGAGCCCACCTGGCCAACGTTCAAATTAAAGGGTCACCGCCACCATTCCAACCTGGTCAACAATTAGGCCTACAAAACCTCTGCAAGGGGCTCAGGAACAGCACAGCCGCCTCCCAAGCCACGTCTGGGATTACCACTGCTTGCAGCGCTGTCTTTATCACGCCTTGGGTTCTTCGCCCACTAGATCTGCCTTCTTCACCACTGATGTACTACCTCTGGAAGTGGGGCACCTATAAAGCGACAGTGTTCGGACTGTCCCGGATGTCGGTGGACTGCCTATATTCCACTGCCCTGGCCACCACCAAGATCTACATCCTGAGACTTTGGAGATCACCCTCTCTTGTCTGACATCTGCTTCCCCATGCCTCGTTTCCTGGAGTGTGTTTAGAGAGGGAACTGCACAGGGTTGTTACCTCAAAAGCCCGGCTGGTTTGTACAGGTATCTTGCTGTGCCACCTTGCTGCTGGGTTACCTAGCTGTGGGCTTCTTGACCTTTCAGCCTGCTGTGTGTTGCCCTAGTACCTTTTTGATATCCCTAATGGACCACCATTCCTGTACACCACCTCAATTTGCCACTCCCCTCCCACCTCCCTTGCAGCTCCCAGGGGAACATTCCACCCTTCTTCCCCCTGTTGTCCACTTCCCCACTCTGGTTGTCCAAGGGTTCGGCGAGTCCTGTCTCATCATCTTCCTGGACCCTGATGGGCAGCTTTGACATTTGTGCAGGTCCTTCTTGTTGGACCACTTCCCTGCCTGGGACCCTTGGCTCTCCTTAGGTGGTTGTTGGGATGTTACATTGACAATGTCTCTTTAATACTGTTGCACGAGCACGCTCGTGATGTATGCTGTGCTGGTAGCTGTGGAACTCCTGGGACGGCAGTTGCTGCCGGGAGAGCTGGTGTCTGGACCTGATTAAAGGAAGTCCACTTAACCTTGCGTGGCCTGTCTTCCTTTCACTGGCGACGATGTCCAGCGCCTTGCTACTTCCCAGTCTTGCTGTGTGATCGCTGCCCGTTTTTCATTTAAAGCCTCGCAACGTTTTCATCTCAAATCGTTTTCAGCCTCGCAAGAAAAGTAAACTACAGAGGAGCGGCTTCCACACGGCAACAAGGACCTTGGATCGTGAGTGATTTATAGACTTTTTCCTGCTTCTTGCTGCCCTGAATTATCTCTAGCGCGAACTTTGAACCCTGCATATTTTAAAAATAAGCAGACGCGCCTGCCCTTCCTCGAGCTAAACGCGCAACCTCGTTTCAGTTCCAATGCGCGTTGGCACCCGCGCTGCTGCATATTCATTCTGACGCGCGCTGTCATTGATAACACACACGCACGCTGTCACTGGAATTCTCATGCTGATTACTTCTGAATGCATTATGACGTCTTCACCTCCATCCTGGGCAAAGTCAGAATTGTGGGCATTATGACTTCATAAAGCACAGCTAAGGAAGTGTACCAAAGGATATAAAAGAAAATAAAATAAAAAGAAACTATTGAAAGAAGTAAATATTTTCAAGGGCGCATTATAAAAAAAAAAAAAAAAAAAAAAATATTTTTGAGCAAAGAAATCTTAAAGGTCTGCAATTTTGTTTTTTCTGCAATAAGAATTTAGTGGCAGCAACTCCCCACGCAAATGGAAAAGGTAGCCTCGCCACCTCCCTTTTTACAGTCTCCAGGGCCTCCTCCTATGCCCTGGAAGCAATGGAAATCTACATTTGACGCCTATATTGAAGCCATCGATGGCGATGTTTTCACTTCTAAAAAAAAGAAAGCGCTATTGGTATACAATTTGGGACCTGAAGGAAGGTCCATTCTGGAAACCTTACCCCTAGAAGAAGTAAGGATATCGATTTCAAGCGATGATGGTGATGCACAGGTTCTAGATGAATATGCGTCTCTTGTCAAAACTCTCGACAAAAGATTTAGTCCCAAACGCAATACCGTTTTGGAACGCCACAAATTTTTGCAACGTGTGCAGATGCCTGGAGAGTCCATCGATGATTTTGTTGCTGCTTTGAGAATTTTGGCAATCAATTGTAACTATAGAGAGTTTAGGGACGAAATTATCAGAGACCAACTCATCGAACGCACTAATGACAAGAAAGTGCGTGAAAAACTTTTATCTTCTGGCGATCCTGATTTGGAGACTGCGTTGACTTTAGCCAAATCCGTTGAACATTCTCAGTTCTGCTCAAAAGAGATGAGAACCCCTGCGTCAACTGTTGTGACTCCAGCTGAACTTTCTGACGTCAATGTCATCACCACCAAAGCAGCGGTGAAAACTTCTGAACGCAAGGCATCAAATTACAATGCCTTTCGTTCTCCTGTGCCCAGGCCCAGGAATGATGTACAAGGATTGTCCTGCTATCGCTGTGGTAGTAGGTCTCACTTAGGAAACTTTAAATTTTGCTTTGCAATTAACCAATCTTGTTTCAAGTGTGGCAAAAAGGGTCATCTGGCACGTTTGTGCAAGGCCACGAGTATGCAGAAAGGATCTTCACACGTGGTGAAAAGCTTAGACGAACGTCTGTATGTTGATGATGAAGATGAGCGTTATGAATTATTAATGTTGTCTTCTTCCCCCATAGATGCTAATGGAGTTGTTGAAATAGCATCTATTGATGGATCTCGAAGAAGAAAATCCCCGAATTGTTCCATTAGTGTGAATGGTATATGCATCAAATTTTTAGCGGATTCAGGTTCTCCTTTTTCCATTGTAAATGTTAAAAATGTAGACATGTTAGGAAATATTTCTTTGACTCAGTCCTTCATCAAAATGTTTGCTTATGGGGGAAAAAGGGTGGAAGTACTAGGAAAATTTAGAGGTGAACTTGAGTTTAAGGGTGACGTTACATCTTCCATTATTTATGTTGTCAAAGACGGCACCAATTTGTTAGGCTGGCATGAACAAGGTGAACTTAATATGATCCTTGATCCTAACCATAAAGATATGGTTTTGTCTAGACGCGAGGCTAAGCAATATTATGCTTCCTTACCTGATATGGACCTTGTGCATTCCCTGAGTGTTTCCTGCAATGGCGAATGGGTGCAAGAATTTCCGGAAGTTTTTTGCGACAAATTGGGTAAACTTAAGGGTTTCCAGCATCAAATTATTTTGAAAGAGGGAGCTAAAGCAGTGGCACACAAGGTTCGCAAGGTACCACTGAGCATGCGAAATGAATTAAAGAACGAGCTTGAGAGATTGGTTCTTTTGGGTGTGATTGAACCGATTGAGGCATCAGAATGGTTATCTCCTGTAGTTTTAGCGCGTAAGGCTGACAAGTCCCTTAGGATGTGTGTGGATTTGCGTGACTTAAATGCTTGTATTTGGGTTGATAGGCAACCATTACCTAACATAAATGAAATGCTATCCACATTGGAAGGTGCCAAGTATTTTACCACCCTGGACATATTTTCAGCATATCACCAAGTGGTGTTAAGCAAGGATTCAAGACATCTTACGTCTTTTGTGACTCCAGAGGGTGCATTTCGTTATTTGAGAATGCCGTTCGGACTGGCGTCGGCTTCCGCAGTTTTTCAACGCCTTATGGGTAATCTTTTCAAGAACACTGCGGGAGTCGTCTTCTTTCAGGATGACATTCTCATTTATGGAAAGTCCATAGATGAACATAACAGCAGAGTGAGAACAGTTTTAGAAATTTTAAGAAAATTTGGTTTAACGTTAAGAAAAGATAAGTGCAAATTTCTCAAAGATAGTGTAGATAATTTGGGTCACCACATCTCGGCTAAGGGTGTAGAACCCAAAATGAAACTGTTAGACGCCATTCAAAATGCACCAGAACCATCGAACAAGGATCAGTTGCATTCCTTTTTGGGACTAGTTGAATATTACGCCAAGTTTGTTCGAAATTTTTCTGACAGGACTGTGTCTTTAAGAAACTTGCTGAAGAAAAATGTCAGGTATGATTGGTCACAAGAATGTGCTAATGATTTTTCGTTAATGAAAAATGCTATTGTACAAGCACGTCCTCTCAAATTATTCAATATTAATGACCAATGTATTGTAATTACAGATGCCAGTAATGTGGGTCTTGGGGCGGTTTTGTCTCAGAAAAGGTTGGATGGTAATGTAGAAGTTATTGCCTTTGCTTCCAGAACTCTGCGTGGCGCAGAAAGCACTTATTCAACCATTGAAAAAGAGGCGTTGGCCTTATGGTGGGGTGTACAACATTTCAGAAATTTTCTTTGGGGAAATCACATCATACTCAAAACTGACCACAAGCCTCTTGTTGATCTTTTCACTACAAAAGGTGGCGGGAGGGCTTCTCCTCGCATTGCTAAATGGCAATACAGACTTAGCGAATTTGATTATCATTTAGAATATGTCCCGGGGATAAGGAACAACGTGGCTGACTGTTTGTCCAGGTTGCCTCTCCCTCATGATAATTTGGAGCAGAGTGGCGAGGATTTAGAAATAGTGTGTGCGGTGAGTTCTATATCTGATGCTGGTATTACATTGTCAGAAACTGATTGGAAATTGGCGGTATCTGAAGATACGAATTTGTGCCATGTAATAGACTACTTAATCAATGGTTGGCCTGATGATAAATCCTTGCCTTCAGATTTAGTACCTTTTAGGAGGGTTTGTGATGAACTATCCTTAATTGATGGTGTTTTACGTAGGGGTGGTCTATTAGTGGTTCCGGATGCTCTTTGTAAAAAAGTTTTGGATTTGGCTCATGTTGGCCATTTGGGCATTCGTGCAATGAAAAGAAGGGTTCGTGAAGATTTTTGGTGGCCTGGAGTGGATAAAGCGATCGAGCATCGTGTTCGTGATTGTAGTGCTTGTGTTCTTAGTGACAAGTCCCAAGTTACCAGTCCTTCTCCTGTGACTCCGATACAAGTTAAAGAATTACCTTGGCATAAGTTAGCGTTTGATGTGGCTGGTCCATTCTATAATCTAGGAGCAACTCCGAAGTATGCACTAGTTTTGATTGATTATATGTCCAAGTGGCCAGAGATTAAATTTGTTGAGTGCATGAATTCTGCTACTGTTATTAATTTCTTCAAAGAAATTTTTTTGCGGGAAGGTTGGCCAGAGGAATTAGTGTCCGATAATGGCACTCAATTGGTGTCGAGCGAAATGGAAAGTTTCTTTAAGTTCCATGGGATCAAGCACATACTCACCTCTTTGTATCATCCTTCAAGTAATGGATTAGTGGAACGGTTAAACCGCGTTATCAAAGATCAGTTACAATTAGCCAACATCAATGGTTTGAATTGGAGAAAAGTCATTTCTGACATGTTGTGGGCGTTGAGAGTTACCCCTAATGCTAGCACTGGTGTCTCACCTTTTACCTTACTCAGAGGTAGAGTAGCAGGTTCGGAATTGAACCAGGATTGGATGCCAAGGAGAGATATTGATGTAGTCAAACTGGGCAGGGTGGCGGATGTTAGGGCATGTACTCAAGCTAAGTATGCTCAGAGTAGTTTTAGGTCATCTCCAGTGCAAGTGGGGGACTGGGTGAGGATCAGGAAACCTGTACTTTTGCGTAAAGGTTTGGCTCGTTTTTCCCCTCCTGTCCGTGTCAAGGAAGTTAAAGACCATGTAGTAATTCTGGAGAATGGTAAAATTTGGAACAAATCTCGTGTTTCTATTGTTCCTAAGAGCAAGGTGGAGTTTGTTAAGAGCAAATTTGGTTCAAAGCCCAGTGATTTGTCCATCTCTGACTCAAGTTTATCATCTCCTAGTACCAGTCTTCGAGTTTTGCCTGTCTCTAACTCTAATACTGAGTCAGATGGCACAATTGCTAAAAGATGTTCTACCAGGTGCAAAGCAGTTCCTGGTAAGTTTCGAGATTTTATCACTTACTAGACAATCATTAGTGTTACGCTTTAATTCTGTCATGTAGCTGTTTCTGCAAAGATATCAATCAAACATGTATTTTATTTGTTTTAGGGAGGGGGAGGGTTTGTGTGATTATTCATTTTTGTTTATTGCAATCAATTGAGGGAAGGGGGATGTGTTGGGATGTTACATTGACAATGTCTCTTTAATACTGTTGCACGAGCGCGCTCGTGATGTATGCTGTGCTGGTAGCTGTGGAACTCCTGGGACGGCAGTTGCTGCCGGGAGAGCTGGTGTCTGGACCTGATTAAAGGAAGTCCACTTAACCTTGCGTGGCCTGTCTTCCTTTCACTGGTATATAGTGACATTCTATTTATCGTTTTATTTGTGGTTGTGCTTTATGTTTATACGCATGTAATCACTATGTGCTCTCAGCTTGTATCATTCTTGATTATTTAAATGAAGGACGTTCAAATAAAAAAATCTAAAGAAAAACAGGACTCTGATTTCCCTCTACGTAATTTTTCAATAACTAGGACTATCCAATGCCTACTATCTAATGTAGCTCTAAGTGTCCCAGAATCCTGCCTCAAAAAAACATAGTCAGTGGAAAATCTCAGCCTTTGCAACAAACCTATGGAATAACCTCTATAGCCATATCAGCTTTTCGAATTAAAATATTAAGGACCACTTTTATAGCATGATCTTTGAGTGAAAAACCCTTATACTAAAACTAACCATCACCTCTATTTCCCACAGAACCAAACCCACAAACATGACTCCCCTTCCAAGTAACTTAAAATCTGTTTCATTGGGGGGGGGAGTTATAAACCACCGACTAGCTCCAAATGGCAGCACAGCACAGTGCCTAGCAACAGAACACATACCCAAAATGTGTAGTTATTAGGACATACATATACAAGGAGCATGAACTAAAGAATTTGAGCTAGTGATTGCCGGTGGGGGCCAGTAGTACTCATTTTTAGTGACCACAACTTACTTTTTCTCATTTTACATTTCCTGAGAGCTACTACTTAACGGCGGTGGGAGGGGGCGGTGGGAGGGAGCGGCACGAGGGGGGATGGGGAGGGAATGAAAAAAAAAATTTAAAATTCACTTACTTGCCTTCCAGCAGCCCCCCTCTCATTCTTCTCAGCCCGCTTCCAGGACTCCAGGGGTAGGAAGCAGAAACAGGAAGTACCCAGGCTTCCAGACTCCCCTAGCCAATCCCAAGGCTGCTGATAGCAGGGTTGTGATTGGTCCGAGCACCATGGTTCGGCGCTCAGAGAGGGACTGGGAGGCTGGGCGTGTTTTCCACCAGCATGTGCAATTTAGACCGGTGGAGAACATGCAAAGTGCGCCTGACTGTTTGGCTGGCCCAAGACGACCTGCCAAACCGTCATGCTAACTTACAGAGTGCCACCACTCCTCCCCTGTTCTTCTGACACAGCCCAGCTGCACCTGTCCCTAACCAGCTGAGCAACGAAGAAAAAAATATATATAATAGAAATGCATTATCATTTTATTTTTTCCTTTTTGACCTGCTCACAGAGCAGTGGGGAGACGCTCCACCGCCTTAGCAGAGGAGCTCCTCCAGGAGAAAATACACAAAGGGGAAGAAAAAGACAAACATTGTCTCAAAAGGAGAACGTAGGAACCCTCAACAGTGAGATAATGGGGCAGGTAGTGTCGGGAAGTGGATTAGAGAGACATGAGGTGGATTGAATATTGTGCAGCTTTGGCAATTGGCATCTTGACATTTAATTGCACCAGCCATGACTTCGGAGCAGAGCGTTGGACACCAGCACTCGTTCTTTTGCAAATAAATCTCTGAGAAGATGTGAGTGTACAGATGGATACATTAGCAGAAACCTAACATCATAGGGCCATATGTATCATCATCACCATTTGCGATTTCTAAATAGCGATTTTTAAGGAATCGCTATTTAGAAATCGCAAAATGGTATGTATGTAGAAAATCGCTATTTTTTAGCGATTTCCAATTATTCCTTATTTGCAAATTCGCAATTTGCGAATTCGCAAATAAGGAATAATTTCCCATTCATTCCTATGGGCCAGGAGGCCAATAGGAATGATTGTGAAATGCATTTCATTTTGCGATTCGCAATTTGCTAATCGCAAAATGAGATTGATTTCAAGGGTGCAGGGGTGTCTCAAGGACACCCTGCTGCACCCCTGAAATCAGCATGTGTGTGCATATGGCGCACATGCATGCCCTATGGGCATGTATATTCGTCACATGCCACATTCAAAAATGCCAATTTGTGCATTTTTAAAAGAAATCGCAAATTACCACCAATTGAAAGTTGGCGGTAAATTGCGATTTATTAAGCTAAATTTGCTATAGAAAAATGCTTCATACATAGCATTTAAGGAATCGCAAAATTGCGATTCCTTAAATGCTATAGCAAAATAAGGAATCGCAAATTTTTGCGATTCCTTATGATGCGATTTTTCTTACATATCAAGACATGCAAAAAAGCCTTTTGCGATTCGCAAAGGCCGGAATTCGGCGAATTCCGGCCTTTGCGAATCGAAAAAGGCTTGATACATATGTCCCATAGTGAGGTAAGGTAGGAGAAAAAAGATACAATGTAGGACTGCACAAATATTGTGGGTTTTATGACCTTTCTTGAATTGCACACTGGAGGAGCATGTTTGGTGTTCAACAGACTTCATTACAGAGTATTATTCCACGTGCACAGAAAACGTATGGTTAGATGCAGCCCCACCATTATTTCTACTCACTTAATCATGTAAAGCTTTACTCAACATCAAGCCCCCAAGACCAAAGACATAGACAATCACTTGAACATATAAAAACAAGCACCACTATTTCCACTTTCCCGACCCCGGTTGGTAACCAACCAGAACCAAATACAACAAGGTTCAGTCATGCAGCACCAGATGAGAGCAACTCACTCATAAAGCTATTGGCCCGGATATGCATACATTGACTCTCACATAAGATCTACAGATTATGATTTTACCATGTGGAGTAAAATACCAACACAGAACTGCCATGGAATAATCAACCACAGATAACATAATAGAGGCACAATGAGAACAAAAGCTAGAATGTATAGTCCTCTCAAGAAGAAAGGGATTAGGCTAACTGGGGCAGAGTATTTGCTAGTTTGAAAAGACTTATAGGACAGACCCAGGATTACACATAGGCTCGAAGATAGTGAGGTATTTACAGCACCCAATAAATATCATATCCCTTGGGTTATTTGCCTGGTGAAAGAAAATAGCTCCTGTGCCAATTTGTTCACTTGTAAATGAGGCATAACAAGGAGAATCAGCATTTAAGGCACTAGATTCCACATGTTTTGTCTTTATCAGTTCTTTTCCCCAATCACTTTATGCAGGTATAACCTGACCCCAATCTGTCAACGAAAAACAGAGGCGATGTACTAACTATCCGCTATCTCAAATTCCAATACCTGTGCAGACTCTTATTTGCGCAGGGGTCACAATGTAACCCCAGCATGCAGGCAATGTCCAAGGGTCACGAATACTGACTATGCATGGGGACATCAAATGGGTGAAGGATTCGTATATTTTAATGGCTAACTCAGCCAGAGAGGATAGGGAATTGGTTAAACAGACGGTAAGAGCCCATCAACTGCGGAAAACCGTCTTGACTATTGAACCCTATCTGGTTATTGTTACAAACCCCAGTCATCGTTTTTTATTGACCAGATTTAGGTTGAACCAAGTCCATTTATTGTTTGCAGAGTCACCAGATTGGAAAAGGGTGGAGGAATTGGGGGTTTGCTCATGTGATGATGCCTCCACCCAGGACACGATGCACTTTATCCTTCTCTGTAAGCACTTTACCTTAATCGGGAAGCGTTTTATCCTCCCTATCCTAGCTAACAAAGTCTTTCTTCAGGCGAAGCCAGCACTACTATATTTGCAGCTTTTATCAAATGTGTGGGAAATTTTTAATGTTGCCAGCTTCCTCGCTGCGGCCGTAAGAATCATGAGAAAACTTAGGCTAAACTCAACTGACCTTAATGCACTTTAACTGATTTAAATGAATGTTTGTTATGTCACAACTTAGTAACTGGGTTTTATGAATTTCGCCCAACAAGAAATTTGAATATTTCGTATTGTGTTTTAAATTTCATGTCAAATTTTCTCTGTTTTAACTTGGAATGAATTTATGTTTTTTTTAATTTCTTTGTATAAATCTATAGTATGCTTTTAGGGTTTTAAAAGAAACCGAATACAGTATTTTTGACTGACTGACTATGTATCTTTTCTTTGATATGCACATTCCTGCAGAATGACTTTGGTGGGATCTGTGTTGAGCTTTTTCTTATGTTTCTGGCCTAACTGTCTGGAGTTTGGCCCTTAATTTCACAACGGCAATGCTTGAGAGGGGCATGGAGGCTGGAGAGATCTTGACTGCATTGTACATTCTTGGTGGCCAGTCAAGTAAGCATGCTTTCAGACACCTTCAAGACTTCTATGTGCTTGCTTCTACCTTAGAGGTCTTGCTACGAAGTATGGGAATTATGCAGTAGCATAGCTAGCCCTCTGGCCGCCCATGGAGGTCCCTGTGTTTTTGCCACCCCGCGGCAGCATTGAAGAGCGGGGAGGGGGTGCTGGCGAGATTCGGCTCATTTTGCTGCCCACTGGACGCTTTATGGAGGTGGGGGGGTTTATTGCCGACCGAGAGCGGGTTAGAGCGGGAGGCAGCTGCCGCCCCCTCATCTTGTGCAGCCCAGACCCCCCCCCTTGCTATGCCACTGGAAATATGTAGGTGTATCGATATTCCAATCCCTACCAAGGAATAAACCAGTGTAGGATTTTGCGACATGATTAGGTCCTACAATTCCACCGGAAAATGGGACAAGACTGACTGTTGTGTACAGAATTCACTGGCGTATCCAGAGGCACTGGCTGCATATCATGTATTTTCATTCGTGCATAATTTGGTGGAAGAAGCCAATACCTGACTCTGTATGAAGTGGTTCAGGCAACATCCAACAACTTACAGATCACAGTAAGAATGACATAATACACATGGGTAAAGAAAGCAAAACTGCAGAGCAGGATTATGAAGACATGGTAATGGAGAACAATTAAATACTCATAAATATTGACACCCTTTCTCCACCCCACCGGAGAGAGCTCAAGTGGAATAGCACACCGCCAGGATCTCTGAGAAGACATTGAACTGTGTCAGGTGGCTGAGGAAATGACAGCAAACACTCTGCTACACAAAAGTTGTATACCACAACATTACATGATATTAATATGGAAATATTCCCTAAAAATCCATCTGTTTTAATAACAGGAAATGTCAAACAAAGACTTTTTGCCCTTTATTAAGAGTGGCATATGTATAAAAATTATTTAGGAGCGTTAAATTAGCCAGTAAAATTAGTCAAAACCTTATCATGTGAAGTCCATTTTTTATGGGAGAATGATTTGTTATCTCCTTTAAGGAATCTTGGAGAAACCTTTCAGTGCCTCGTCAGCACAGTAAGTGCACTGCTATCACTTCAACAAACAATACATGAGGTCACGAGTCTTTGTTGGGATGACAACTGCAAGATTATCTTTTCTCAGGCAATCCACTTCACGACAAACATCCGGGTCCTGGCTTCTTTACAGCATGGAAAAGGTGTTTACTGCTTGTAACGGAGGCTTTTTAAGATCGAGTATTACAACTCCCCTGCCTTAGTAGCTACTACTCCAAGGCTAAAGTGTCACTTTTGATACAGATGGCCCCAAAACATTCCTACAAAAGGTTCTACTTGTTGTAGGAATCAGAAAGCAAAGAAGTAATATGGCAAAAATTAATTTCACTAAAACAAGCATAAAATATACACTTAAACCAGCGCAAACTTGTGAAGCTCCTTAGGGTTAATCCATGTGAAACTGAGCATCTATGGTTCTGAAAAAATCCCTGAATTCACACAAAGGTTCATAATGTCATGCTTATGAACATAAAATACAAATTTACATAAAGTGTACAGTCTGAAGATAAATACCAAAGAAATCAGAGACGGTCAAATAGTGTTTCCGAACTAGATGAGTAATAAGAAGCTAGCCTAGATGGGTTAAAAACAGAAACACTCCTCATTGATGGGCCTCCAAGCACTAAATGGACACTTCAGTGCTCCGGCACTTAGAACATCCACCTCGCATTGGCATAAAGGTGCAAAGTATGGGCGTGATTTCTCACTGTCGTAGAACATAATTGTGAAACAAGAGTATCAATGCACATATTCAGTTCAGAATTGCTCAAGAAATCACTATTCAAGCAGTAAGCCATCTTCTGAGCCAGCATCAAGGAAAGAAGCACACCTCTGTGGAAGAACTTCACTGACTCACTGGCTCTCCTTTGCACATTTGCTAAATTAATAAATACATGAATGACCTACACAACGAAATCCATAAATAAATAAGCAGGCACAGTTGAAACTACCTCTGAATGGTTTGGCCATATGATATGTACATGCATGCATTCATTTTCATTCAATCCTCCCTATTTTAAAAAAAAAGAATTGTCAACAATTGAGAAGCCCAAAACCTCATTGCCCACAAAGAGAAAAACCTTGAGGAAACACTAGACCCTGAAGTATCTAGCTAATCAATTTCAATTTCAATTTCAATTTCAAAAAATCTTTATTTCGATCACAGATCATAAAAGAGCTAATCACAATCAAAGGGTATAGAAAATGAGCATCACTTCCTCAAAATGAGAAAATACACCCACGCATTTCTGTCAATACCACACCCAGCAACAGGGCTTATTTTGTTAAAGAGTAAAGGCAGATGTGCAGTGGCAGCTGGGATCTAAGGGGAGGGAGGGGTGCGGGTGCCCATGCACAAAATACATATAAATAAAATTGACCAAACACAACTTCCTCCGCTCCTGTCCTTTTCTTTGCACAGGAACTGGATGCAGCAACTCGCTTGACCAATCCTGACACTGCTCTCATGCTGCATGAGATCAGTGCTTGGATTGGAGGGAGCGGTCTCACTCGGTGCTCCACAGCACACTGGAGGCCTGCACTTACTCTAACCCAGCTGTCTTAAGATAGCTGGGTTAGAGATGTTCAAAGTGCTCACATCTGGCTGGCCATCACAAGACGGCTGGCCAAAAAGACATGCACACTTTAAACAGAGCATAGATAGCCCCTCCTCTTTCCTGCTATTGTCACTCAGCAGTGGCCCTGCAGCCATCCTGACACTCTGTTCGGGATGGAGGATTGAAAAATAAAAAGGTTATAAATGACCATTTTATTTTTCATCTCTGGGGTTTTGGAGGGATTTTAAGTGGGGCGAAACTCCTCCACTCCAACAGAGGAGCCGCCCCTGCAGATGTATGTACCTTTGGAATAACTATTTCCAAATATCAATTATATCTGAATCGCTATTTGGTCATTGGCATTCAAAATGTATGAAAAGGTTTTTCCTTAATTTGCGATTCCTAATGGGTAGCAAATTGACCTACCTCATTAAATATAATGTGGTAATTCGCAATGTACGACTCATTAAGAATCGCAGCCATCACAGAAATGGTGGCCTGCTGAGATCAGTGACCACCATGGCTGTGATTGCTGTTTAATAAAGTAATAATTGTTTTTATGCAATCGATTTTTCTTAAAGGAAAATGGGATGCGTATAAAATGAAAAAAATGAAACTTTGAGGGTTTTTTTTTACAAGTAGGCAGTGGTCCGTGGAACCACTGTCTGCTCTTATAAAATATTTTTTCAACATTCTCAAAAGGATAGGGGTCCCAAGAGGACTAATTTCCATTTGCGAATGGGTACCACCACTTCTAAAATGGTGGTCAAGTATTACTGTTTTGTGAAGGGAATATGGTCATAAAAAAGTAACACATCCCATAGCGATTACGTATTTAGAAGGGATGCCCAAAATATGCCCCTTCCAAATACCGAATCGTATATATGCAAATTGTTATTCAGTAACCAGTTACTAAATCACATTTTGCATTTTGAACATTTGAAAAAGCATTTTTCTGGTCGCAAACAGGCTGATTGACTGGAAAAATAATTTGTAGATCTAGCCCTGAGTGCAGGGGCCCAAAGTTTTCACCAGAAGCCCCCAGCAGAGCTGCCCAAGATGCCAAATTCTGTGTGATTTTGATTCCATCCAGGCACTGCCTGTGCAGGTAAGAGTGGTGGGCGGGTGGGGGGAAGTCGACAGTCGACATTGAAGGAAACAAATTAAAAAAAAGAAAACCACTTCACTTGCGCTCGCCAGATCGCGGCCTCTGAAGCAGCAAGCGCAAGGTAAGTGGTTTTCTTTTTTTTAAATCTAAGTTTCCCACGCAGTCGACTCAACCCGCACCCGCTCCTCCACTCTTACCTGCGTGGGCAATATCGATTCTATCTCAGGTCCTTCTCATCCATCATTCTACACTCCCTGTGCCTTTATCTAACTCTTACTTTCCACCTTTACTGCTTTTCTCTCTTTTGTTCTGGGTCAAAATCTAATAAGGTCAAATAAGTCCACCAGCGGAGGGTGGCTTGGGCATCCCATGCATCTTGCGCAACTTGCAGACCTCACTGCTTAGGTTCTTGATTGAATCATCGTGCCCTGAATCAGAAAAAGGGTGACTGTTCATGGATAGGGCGATAGCTGGAATGGCCCTATGAAAGATTCTTTTCTTAGTTCGCTCTCACAGCCCACAAATTTCTATTTATCTTTGATCACTGCGTCTACCCTGAGGGTCTGAGATGCAGTAGTGACTCAAGGGGGCCTCTCGTTACCCTCTCCACTCACCCTGGTGGTAGAGAACAAAAACTTCACCAGGGACTGGATTGCATCGTGTGGCAAAAGGCGGGACGTAGTTTGATTGGCTATTTCTTCAATCAGGAGCACTCCATCCCATTTGAGAGTCTGAGGGTCAAGTATACAATTCCAGAGGGAGATGATTCCGCCATACTCAAATATGACACTGGTTGCGGCAGCCGTAGATGCGGGACCTGCGCAGTGGCACCTGACTAAATTTGAGAGGTGGCTTTTAGTATGGACTTTGACGGGCATCTTGTTTCCGAATTGTTTGGGATGTTAAGGGATAGGGCGCTCGACTCAAAACCCCCTGCTCAACTGCAATGGGAGTTGGAGCAACAATCATCCCCTGGGAACTGGCTGGACATCTTTTACCGGGCGCGTCATAAAGCCTCTAGCACTTCTAATATAGAAACAGCAACATAAATCACAACATATTAGTATTTGACCCTGGTCCGGCTAGAAAATGAGAATCTGGAAGGAGGAGTTAGATGCTGTAGGTGGAGCCTATCCTAACAAATAATTTTAGAAGAATCACATGGCCTTGGGGTTTAGCAGACTGCAGGTACCAATCTAGGATTTACAAATTATTTTTCGGTTTTTTAATTGGTATGAAAATGGCAATTTTGCCCCTGTTTCATTACTGATTGTCCACTGAGATTTCTTTAAAATGCTAGGCCAAGTATTTTATAAGGAGGTAACTCAAAACACTCACTCTCACCGTAATGCCCATAATGCCTAGTGTAAGTTGGCAAGGAAGGATCTCAAGAGAGCTATTAGAGATTGTAGCCATCTGGACATCTCAGCAGCACAACTTAGCTGTAAATCTACACTTGCCACAGTGAAACACAAATGGGCTGAGAAAAATTGGTAGGACGTGCAGATAGCTGCTAGGGTCAAAGATAACAGCTCTTTCTGGCACATTGTTTCCCATGGAAGTTTAGATAGTATTCACACTCCTAGCTATTACCTTCAGCTGGAGAAGTGGGTTGATCATTTTTCTAAACTCAATGCCAAACATGATACTATTGCTATTATACCTCAGCCCATAGTGTTAAAGACTCCTCCCTATGATATATCTACAGATGTTGAACTAGTTGTTAGTTTTGAAGACACATGCACAGCCATCAACTGATTAAGATCAGAAAAACCTCCTGTCCCTGATCATATTCCTGGTGACCTGTTTAAGTTAGAACCCCCTAATCTGGATACTGTACATAAATATTATATCCAACAATGTACCTGTGGGGGGTAAAATTAATGACTCTTTGAGGGGTGCAGAGATTATTGCAGTGTACAAAAAAGGTAATGCTTCTAGCCCAATGAATTATACACCCATTAGCTGAATAGACAATGTTCGAATGAATCCATTCAAGACAAGTATTGGATAAATTGCAGGTCTGGAAGGATGCACACAGCATTCTTTCACCGCTTCAGGCAGGTTTCTTTGCTTAAACAAGTACTTGTGACCAAGTATTTAGATTAATACTATTAAACTGAAAATATGTATTTTTAAGCGACCAGCAATTGTACGTTGCTTTGGTTTATTAAAGATCAGCTTTTGATCTTGTGCCGCGAGAAAGCCTATACAATGTACTGTTAAGCATTGGAGACTTACTAACCTGGCATCTTTGATAGCCAGGATACATGATGCCAATTATGCTCAGGCCCACTGAGTAAACCATGGAGAGCTAACACAAAGAATACCCATACAGCTTGGAGTATGCTAGGGGTGCGTTTTGGACCCAACATTATTTACCCTGTATATATACACAAGGTAGTAAACAATCTTGCTGGTTGTAGAAATGATTTGCCTTGTCTGAATGGGATACAAATACTAATTTTGTTGTTTGCTAATGATTCCTTATTGATATCTAAGACTCCTGCAGGCCTGCAGATGCTGCTAGATGCATTCTTGAAGTTTTGTTCATGTAGGGGACTGGAACTCAACACAGTAAAGGCACAATTTATGGTGTTTGGGAAGGGTAGCTTCAGACACTCTAAAGTCAAGGTGGATGGGAAGTCCCTAGAGCAGGTTCACAGTTTTGACTATGTGGGTGTTAGGATGTCGGATAAGTTAAGTTGGGATCCACAATTCAGCAAAAGCCACCTACTTATGTTACTGAGATCAAAAACTATTCCCCGCTTTTTCAAGAAGACCCAGCTACGCCCAATAAGCCAGGCACTGGAGGTTTATCATGCTAAAGCCCAAGGTGCTGCGCTCTTTGGTGCTGAGATATGGGGCTAGCCGACACTAAGAAATTGGTAGTAGGGGAGAACAGTTTTGTAAGTTCTCTTGTCTCGGTTACCAATAGTACTCCACTCGTCCCCCTGTTTTTCGATGTAGGCATTAAAAGAAGCACATATTTTGCCTCACTGAAGCCTTTGATTTATTGGTTACGACTATGGTCCACACCTGAGCTACTCGATTATTCCATGGCTCTGAAAGAGTTGTTGAGGATGAATAGTGGCTAAAAGATTCCCTCATTGAAACATGTGGCAACCTGGTTTAAATTACTTGGCATGTTTTATTTATAGGATCACCCTGAGTAAGCATGGGCGGATTTTGCGGATCCACGATTCACGAATTTGCGTATTCACGGATCGTGGATCCGCAAAATCCGCGGATTTTGCGGATCGGCGGATTTGGGGGCGGGGCTTCCATGCCAGGACCATCGTGCCAGATTGAACCCTGCCCTTCATATTTATTCAAGAAGACGCCACCGTTTTGTGCCATACCTCTACTCAACTGGAGTACTTTCTACTGGATAATCAGTAAGTGCTACCTCGTTGGGTAAATGTATAGTGCTTTTACTACACTACAGCTACCTAAAGTGCCCGAGAGTTGTCAACAGCGACCAGGTGTGTGTTACTATGCAATCGCGCCGAAGGGCGCAGGGGTCCCTTGAGTGACCTATCATAGTGGGTAAATGGCGGGAAGACGGTGCACACCTCGAGTGTGTGGGCGGGGCCAAACGGACGGGGCTTCCATGCGAGTGCACATGCCTCTTGTGTGTATAAAAGGTCAGAGACTGATCAGAGCAACAGATGTAGAGACAGAAGCTCCTGGTCACAGAACAGCACGGGGATTGCGCTCGTGAAGGTCAAAGATGCAAAGGCCTGTATCCAGCGTCACAGCTGATTTTCGACGGTATATTTGGGAAGAAGGCACACCTGCCCAGCCTCCACAACGCTCAGGATTGTTTTTGGGCTGATGAATGAGTCACTGAATTAAAGCTTCAACTAGGGCACATGCTGTATTGATATCTGTAAGTGCTTCCTGTTGAGGTGTAATTTTTGTGCCAGGACCGTCGTGCCAGAATGAACCCTGCCCTTCATATTTATTCAAGAAGACACCACCGTTTTGTGCCTGTTGTAACTAATTTACGATGGCGCCGGCAAGCTGCCAGCGCCATCCTAAAATAGTTACTAAATTAGCTTCAACAGGAAGCTCTAATTGGTAAAATAAAGCAGGCGCTCGAGCCCCTGCTTTATCTTATCTATTAGAGCTTCCTGCTGAAGCTAATTAAGTAACTTTAGGATGGCGCTGGCAGCTTGCCGGCGCCATTGTAAATTAGTTACAGACCAGCAAGGCTTGAACTTTTGACCGAGGAATCCGCCGCTCGCGAATTGCGAATTTTCGGTAAATTCGCGAGAGTTCGCGGATCGCGGATTTACCGAAAATCCGCAAAATCCGCAATCGGAGCGGATTTTGCGCTCATGCTTAACCCTGAAGGAATAAGTAAGGTAGCGATACCTACTGTGAGAACGAAATAGTGGGAATATGCGCATTACCAATATACCCTGAATACAAAGGTGGAATGCTTGACTAGTCAATTTCTGGGCTTCAAGCCTAGTCCCAAATTTTAATTCGTATTAGATATGATTTCAGCACCATTAGCAAAGAGCTTGCAGCTGAGATTCCATATTGACTGCTTGCCACTAAGGACCTTTGGTGATTGGAATAGAGAGCAAGCTTCAGATAAGTGTGCAGCATGTGGCCTAGGGCCAGATGTAGGTAGAATAGATTTACCGATTCTTAATTACCGAAAATTACCGAATGTTACCGATTCGGTAATTAAGAATCGGTAAATCTGAGGGGTGGATATGTAGGTATTCCAGATGTGCTGGAATAACGAATCGGAAATATTCGGTATTTACCGATTCGGTAAATACCAAATCGGTAATGCCCATTCCTTCCTATGGGCTTTGAAGCCCATAGGAATGAATGGGCATTACCGATTCGGTATTTACCGAATCGGTAAATACCGATTTTCACAAGGGTGCAAGGGGTGTCACTTTGACACCCTCAGGCCCCCCCCAAAACAGGCTCGGGTGCCATGTGGCAGGCATACATGCCCTAAGGGCAGGTCTGCCTGTCACATGGCATAGGTGTGCATGCACACATGTGCATGCACACCGGAATCGGTATTTTACCATCAAATTGGATTTGATGGTAAAATACCGATTCGGTAAGGCCTCTGGGACTCAGAAGAGTCCCACCTACATCTGGGTGCCTCAGATTCAGTAAATTTACAGAATTTTTATTTTACCGAATCGGTAAACTTACCGAATCGGTAATTTTACCGAATCGGTAAAAAAATGCCCCCTACATACCTGTCACCCATTTACCGATCGGTAACGGCCAAAATCGGCCGTTACCGGCCGGTAAATGACCTGAAACGGCCACCTACATCTGGCCCCTAGTGCCTGAAACAGAAGAGCATATCTATTTTTTTCTGCACGGCGTATTATTACCCTCGTAAGTGCTGGATACGCCCAACTTGTTTAAACTTAAAAATTACACATTATTTGATTGCACATAGAATTTTAAATACAGATACCTCAGACCCAATTGTGCTTGCAGTAAATCGTTTTCTGCTGAATAATTGGTTTAAACACTCAAAGATTATGTCTAAAAAACACAGTGACATGCATCCCTCTGCACTCTTAACCCCTCCTATGCTCATGACGAGCTCAGCTCGTCATGAGCCACTGTTCTCGTGTGCTCATGACGAGCTGAGCTCGTCATGACAGTTAGAACGCTCAGGTGCGGGGCTAATTCCCCTCCTGTGCTGAGCGTTCTAAAGAACGGGTGTGGTCATGACGAGCTCAGCTTGTCATGAGCACACGAGAAACGTGGCTCATGACGAGCTCAGCTCGTCATGAGCACCGGGGCCCCACCCCCAGCACAGCGGGGGGAATCGGCCACGCAGCCAAGGGGTTAATAGAAGACTGTGGCCTGGTCATACTGTTTGATACAGATTCTATCTGCTGGATTTTTTAAATATTTGTTTTTAATTATATAATATGAATTCATATGCAATATTATTTTTCTAAATACTGATGTCTAAGACATATGGAGTTTTGGGATATTTATAAATTATTCAGTGATTACAGTTTTGCGCAGTTTTAACCTAGTATGTTTTAATTTGATGTGTTAATTTTTTATCTGCCTTTGTTAGATTATATCTATCAATACTTATTCATATTTTTAAGTTGTTGTACACCAAAGTCAAATATAAACTTGTATGCTTTGATGTTTTTTAAAAATAAAGTTTCTATTGATTGATGATGAGTGCCGGCGCCACCCACCTGCAGACACCAGCTCAAATTAAGTACTGGATGGAAACCCACCAGCACTTCGTAATTTTGTATACACGCCTTTTCAGGCCGTTTCGTGGGTCGCAGCCCAGGTGAAAAAAGGGAGAAGTTACTGCCTCTTTGTGACTGCACTATCCCTTCTGCCCCCAACCAAAGCCAGGCATAGACATTCACTGTGGTCTCATGCATGGATAAGCAGGGCTGGAGTGGGCTTGGAATCGGCACATAGGGTAACCATTTGTGCCTCTGTCATCCTGTCTGGGAGTTGAATGTCCTCCTTCCGGCATGTGTTCTGCTGTGTAACGATTGCTGCCCTTATAGCTACTACTTGGCAATGACATTACATTATGCCTATTTAAGGGAGAAGATGGGGCGTTACGCCTGAGCTCAGGAACCAAGATTTAGTCTGAGCATCAGCTCAACATCCTGAGATTCTGGGCAAATCACAAAATCTACCCGTGCCTAAAGAAAATAAAAAAGGATCTTATGTAATGTAACTGTTGTACATGTAAAGCACTCCCAATCCATATGAGTTGATTTTGTGCTATATATACATTTAAAAAAAAGGTATTGAGGACTTCAACCAATATATTTGTTTTTTGTGGGCTTAGGAGCACCCAGGGCGTATTTTGGGTCTTCGGCATCCAGATCATTATACTGGTGAATATGTAAGAGCTATTCATATGTGTAATTGTAAGTAAGTAGACATCACTTTCTGATCATAGAGGGACCTGTCACAACCTCAAATTTGACATTCCATTGAGCATGGCTAATCCCATATTTTTTAATAAAGCATTTTTAGTAAAGTCTTTTAAATAACCAAGGAGAAAACAATGATAAAAATAATCCTATTGCAGCAGAAAACGACTAAAGGGCCCATCTAACATCCCCATTACCCGAACCGTCCCTGGGGCCTCATATACAATATTTTGCCATAAGGCAGCGTCACCAGCCTTTGACATTTCATGAGCATGGCTAATCCCATATTTATTAATAAAGCATTTTTTTTAGTAAAGTCTTTAAAATAACCAAGGAGAAAACAATGATAAAAATAATCCTACTGCAGCAGAAAAAGACTAAAGGGCCCATCTAACATCCCCATTACCATAACCGTCCCTGGGGCCTCATATACAATATTTTGCCATAAGGCAGCGTCACAAGTCTTGTTTCTGAGCTGCCCCACAGCAAAAGAAAAGGACATTCATGTACCATATCTATCAGATATGGCACATTCCTGCCCTCTTTCCCTGTGCTAGCGATCAATTGGCTGTCATGCTCCAATGCAGGCACCCTTGCACCCTGGTGCAAGGGTGCCTGCATTGTAGGGATGATTGTTTTGTGCAGGAAGGTCTCCCTTCCAATCAGTGGAGGTAATTTCCTCTTTCTATGTGTGCTGCTGAATACAGCCCCTCCTTGCACTCGTGTGTGTCCCCAAATTCAAGCCCCGCTGCTTCCTGATACACTTTGTCGGTCATCCCTGTGCCATGTGACCAAAGAAGAGGCATTTGAGGCAATCCTGGGGAATAGACCGGAGAGCAGAACACCAATGGGAGAGGAGAGGAATGTGAATGCAAAGGGAAAGAGATGGTGCAGCAGTTATTTAGCTTCAGAGAGACATTGTTTTGGTACAAAGAAAGAGAAGGGAGGGGCGTAACCTTATGGAGAGGATAACAACTGGAATAAGGGAGCCTTTGATACTGGGAGACGGTGGGCCTGATTCACAAAGGTAAACTTACACATTGTTGTAAGTTTACATTTGTTTTGGAATTCACAAACACTGATTTTATTTTAAGGAGAACTCTGCACATAGAAAGATACAACGTGCCTATCTTTTTATACACGGAGTTCTAAGCCCTAACTGCGGAGCCTCTGTAGTTGTAAGTTTACCTTTGTGAATCAGGCCCCATAGATACTGACTAGTAAAAGTGGGTACTGAGATGTCAGATATGGGAGGGTGAATGGAAGTAGCGGAAGGCTGTAGAAATGCACTGGAATGAGAGGCACAGAGACAGCAGAGTGCATGTAGGTTTAGAAAGAGATGAGGTACAGAAGAAGAAATGTATGTACGGGAGGATCTGAAGACCTGAGAGTTAAAGTATCCCGGGGGATATAAGTACTGAGGCATAAGGGGAGGTAGTAGGATGAACCTAGAAAACAGGGATACCAAGAGAGCTAGATAGTCAATGATATGTTGGGTAATTTCTAGAGAGGGTTACTAATTGGATGATATGAGTCAGGATGCTGTCTTTGAGCAGTATGGATGATGAGAGAGCAGCTGCTTTCAGCTAAGAAAATGCATGTGCTCCATGCAGGACAGTAACGTCTTCGAAAAAGCCCACAGCTACCACCAAGCCTAGAAAGCTGCTCTTACAAAGTCCTTATTTCAATCTCTCAGCGAATCGTGTGGGGGCCAACAAATCTTTTTAGAGTGACCCACACTTATCCACAACAACAGATACACTTACTGCATTTCTGCCTTCGGTTTTCACATACTAATTGGTACAGCTGATACTTCTTGAAAGTGTTTAATGATAGTTAGTTCTGTAATTGCTATATAATTGTAGGGCTGACAATTTGTTCTGTATTAGTTACCAGTCAGCCTTTGCATTCAGAACTCCAAGCATGCACAGTGCTGTACGGTTAAAAGGAATGCCTGGCTGAACAGGTCATATGGAATTGGGCCATTTTGGCAGCTGCACATACATTGTACAAGAAAATGCCTATGTTATGGTGTAGTTTCATTTCCGGGAAATCTGTGAGAGAATAAGAACAAAAGGTTCCTAAACATGATTCTAGTGATATGCCACCAGGACTGGTTTTCATGAGTGCACTTTCTGGGTCTATCACATTTTTATTAAACCTAAATAACAATGATTATGTAAAAGGCAATACTTTACAGCATTATGCAAAATGTTAGCTAAGAGAAACCTTCCCTGTTCATGCCCCAGGAATTTATTCTTGAGGATCGTAAACTCACTCAGTGCAATTCAAGTGAAGTTTTGCACTAAGCTTTGGGTGGTGTCCATAAACTTAAGAGCCAGTGCACTGTTGGAAGTCAGTGATGTGAAAGACAGAAGTGGGGAGTACAAGTGGCAGAAGTGGGTGATGGAAATAGTAGAAGTCAGTAGCAAGATGGTGGCAGTGGTAAAAGTGGGTGGCGGCTTCCTGACAAAAACTTTGGCCAACAACACTGGTAATTGGTATTTGTAACTAATTGGAACATTTAAATGTTGGGAGCTCCATTGAAGACAATGGAATGCTCTGGGCTTCTAAGGGCTGGTAAAGGACCGGAGGTCCAACATTCCAATGTTTGTCGTTCACAGGTTTTGCTGTGAACAAAGGCTTCATGGAGCTCGAGGGGATAAAACTCACCTCTGGCTGACTGAGGCCTTTGTTTTATTTGTTAGAACATTCTGCCCTCCAGTAGAGGAATGCTCGAGTAGCCTTATGGTACAGGCCATTAAAGGCCCGCTACCTTGTTAAAGCCCTCGCCTTCGGCTTGGGCCTTTAGTGCTGGAGTGTGCTTTTAATGGTCGGTATAGCTCACTACGGCAAGCTTTAAGGCTATATTAAGCACTGGATATTCCTAGAAATCATTTCTGGTCTCAGGTTACAACCAGCATTATTTTCAAAATATTCTGGGTCAAGGCACTTACAGGTCGAATATACCTCTTTTTAACGCATGCTTTTTTCCCGCAGGGTACTACAACGCGGTTGTTACAACGACCGCATTGTAACCACGCATATCATTACCCCGCAATTCATAACAATGACTTGCGGGAGGCGCTGAATGTTGGAATAGTATAATTTACTATTCCAACTCCAGTATGTGCACCAGTAGGGAAGGTGTTGGATTTAAAATCCAACACCTTCTGCCCCCTCGTCTTTGTTCCGACTTGCGGAGTAATGGTATGCATGGTTACAACACGGTCGTTGTAACGAACGCGTTGTAATTCCCTGCGGGGAAACGTTTTTGTGGTAAATGATGTTTACCTTACAAGTTATCTATATAGGAATTTAACAGCAAGGGCAGGTTGGTCTAAATCAAAACATGAAAAGGAGAAAAGTACTGCTGAGTGTGTGAGGTTGTTCAATGACATCCTAGTCAGTCACTGAGACAGATGACCTTTTGAAGTTTGATAAGACTTAAAAAAAAACTTTGTAGAGCGGGTACTGCTCTAGAGAGGAACTGCATCCTCCTCTCAAAAATCAGCCACTGTGCCTGACTTCACATCATGGACCAGAAATTCTTCTTTTTCTGTCGTTCACTGTCGACATCAATGAATAAATAAAACACCAAGCTAGTGTACCTGTGGAAGGGTTTTCATGTACAGGAGAACAAAAACCCACGCCTCATTAGCTGTGGTTGTGGGAGTCCTAGTTCATATTATTGGAATGATAAAAAAGGTGATTAAAATTGAAACACCGCTCACAGGAATTTTAAACCTTATGTGGTTACCTTGTTCTATTAAATAATAGCTCTTCAGAATGCATCATATTGTAGCTCCACATAAATAAAATACATTTTTCTTCAGGTGCCTAATCAAGCAAATAAACCAAAATAATTAGAACTAGATGGCAGATACATTTCTTCTTTCCCTTTTACAATGTTCAGCTCATTAAGCTAACACCTGCTATTTAATACAAGATGAAATTCTAAACCTGAAGAAGCAAGAACAATATTAAACAGGTTGTTCTTATTCTGATTTATTCTCCTTCTTCGTCTTCTTCCATTTTTTCTTTTTCTACTTATTGCTGTTATTAGTAGTATTATTGTTTTTAAGTGATCTTTAATTGAGTTGAAGGTTAAAAGGTATTATGTTTGAATCCCAGAAGGATTTTATTTTTTTCAAAAGCCTACACAGAAGTATAAGCAAACAATGTTATTAAAGAATGCACGCATTTTTTTTAAATAATCGATGGTAACAATGTGAGAGGGCAGAAGAAAACAATGTTAGGTGTGTTTCACGCCCTGTTCTATTAAACAGATGACGACCCTCAAGTATCTCAGGAATCGGTATCCAAACAAATGAATTATGTTTCTTAATTGCCATCAAAACGAGAACGTGGAGGAGATTGCTTTTTAATGAAGTGTGGCATGACCACATTTTCATGACCTTGCATGATCTCAACCAGTATGAAAACAGAACTCGATAAAGAATGTGATTTCCATGCTAAGTGTAAAAGGAGTCAGCCTTTTAACTCGTATCTAAAAGAATGACCAGGATTAACAGAATCATATCTAATCCAGTAGCAGAAATACTGCCCTACAAGCTAGACATTGTGTTAACATCCTTTTTTTGTGAATGTTGTTAGTTATAAAATCTATTAAAAATTTGACTACATTTTATTATACGTGATTTCAATAGTTATTTCCACATATGATATGTCACATAATACTGCTTAGAGGCTGATTTGTCCTGTCACCCTTATAAAACAGACTGCCTTGCTAAATAAGACACTATCTGGCATCTGGTTATTTTCTGCAGGGATGAAGACAAGTAAGGCAGGTATTTAAAATAATTCAAAATGCATTTTATTATCAGTGCCTAGGCCCTACCCAATTTTATGCACATATTATTATTGAGCAACACTGGGAAAAGAATGTACCAGTTTTGCTGGATTACATTTTATACACCTCCTAATTCAGTTCCACTGCTGCACTTATTTAATTAGATTCCATTCCAGGGCCTTTCTTAAGAAAGAATAGCTGAAGAGTCTACAAATATTATTCACTATTTGGATTCATATATGTCTTATTGGACAATCAACTCCATCAACAGATTTGTCATGATAAGGTACCAGCATTGTCAGCAGACAGCATAAAATAATGTGAAAACGTGTATTAAATTCTGAGAGATTTAGATCCCACCCCAAAAACTTGGATTTTTACAAATTTGCAAATTAGATGTGCTATCCTCCCATTCATCCAAAACAGACAGACTGCAACTACCTTGTTCCAAATTCTCACTTGGAGCTACTTACAAAAGTTTAACAGCCACCTAAAACTTCCACAATATTATGTTCATTCTAGATCTCTCCAATGACTTTAATCTAAATGCTTACGTGTGGCACAAACAAATAAACCTTATCTATGTGTACCCAAAAATGGCTGGCAATTTAACAAACATTAGCAAAGCCAATAGGTCTGGCGTTTGGCATAGCTGCAATACCTTAAGGGCCTAATGTACTACGTTTTGGCGCTGCTCCGCATCAAAAGGAAAGGGCAGGAATTGTTTGGATTAATGAAATACAGCACATTTCTGCCCTCTCTGCACCAGCGCACAAATGGTTACCTAGCGCCAATGCAGGTACCCCTGAACCAAAGTGCAAGGGTTTCTGCATTGTTGGCACAACTGTTTTTGTGCAGGAAAGGGCGCCTTCCTATAAAAAACCAACAATCAATGGAGTCATTTTCCTCTTTTTATGTGTGCTGCAGAATACAATTATTTCTCCTTGTTATGCCTCCCCTGGGGAGGCACACAGTTTTGACGCATTCCTAGGTTTACAGATCCTTGTAAATCTGGGAATGTGTCAAAAACCATGGGTGTTGGGTGGGAAAACCCACAGCAATGCCCATTGAACACCTCCCTGAAGTAGAGTACGGCAAGGCAGTGCTTCGCGTTGCCTTACCTTGCTCTATATCTATGAGACCATGCAAAGCCACGAAGAGTGGCTTTGCATTGCCTCATAGAGCGAGGCCTACACCATTGAAGCATCATAAAAAGTGATGCTCCAGTGGCACAGCCTCTTCTATATGAGGCCCTATCTCTTTATTAGTAGTCCACCTCGAGTCAGAAGTTACAGCTTAAAGTCTTTAAGAAGACTGCAGTGCTTCAAGATGTTACTAGAAGTAATTTTGCGTTAGAAGCAACTTCTTAAATGTCTTTCACAAAGCTGCAGTACCTCAAGTCATTACTAGGTCTCCCTGTAGGGCAATATGCAGTTACTTTAAATTTCTTTCATAAAGCTCACAGGTTATAACTTCAACCAAGAAGTTTGCATATAAGCTATTACTACACAACTGATTTGTGCCTGCTTTCTATAGGATAATACACATACAAAAGCAGTTTTATGATGTTTGGTAAATATTGCTACTTTCAATAAATGGCTTGATTGTTATGTAGATTTTGCGATGACATCCTCATATAAATAGACACCAGTAATCACTGATATGATCAGATATGATTTGACTCACTGATATACCTTAATATTGATACTTACTACACTGTTTTTGAGTGATACTATTACTGTGTGCCAATAAATTGTAGTTGCTTTTCAATAAAATGCAACTGTGTTATGTTATAAAATATTAGGGTCCGTTGGGAATACCAATGGATGAAAAATAAAACAAAAAAAATACATTTTTAGCCATATATTCATATATGTATTTTAACCATGAATTATTTCTGCCAAACGTGAGTTCGGTCAAATGCTCTTCTTGAATCTGATGGTTAAGTCTGACGTCTTTCAAAAAGATGGAGTGAAAAATAGTGGCCCTTTCGAGTTAGGGCTAACTTCTTCAATACTTTACAAAGCAGTAGTTACTCAAGTTGTTACCAGCTGTATCTGTAACTCTAAATCTATAACTCACTGGGGGGGGGGAGAGGCCCCAAGGGGGCCTAACCTGGAGGGGTGTGACCCTTTATGACCTAAGCTTGACTAATTTTCCATCATCACTACAGAGCAAGTTGGGGCGGCACTTGCAGCAACAAAGTCGGGGTCAGAGTTAGACTCTGCCCCTCCTTTCATTATGGTAGAGCTGGTTACGGTCTTATCTGCCTCGCTCTCAACAGTCTGTAACGTCTCCTTGGACACTGCCACTTTCCCGAATAAGTGGAAGAGAGCGTTGATTAAATCTCTCTTGAAGAAAGTGTCAGCAGATCCAGCAGATATGAAAAACTATAGCCCAATCTCCCTTCTCCCATGCTGTTCGAAAGTCATGGAAAAGATCATCAATCAACAACTGACAGACTACTTGGACCAACATCAATTGCTGGACCCATCTCAATCAGGTTTTCGAGCGGGCCACAGCAAGGAGGCGGCCTTGATGGAAGTTACTGACAGCATCAGGATGTCCTTAGATAGAGGGACTCCTACTATGCTGGTGCTTTTGGACGTGTTGGCAGCCTTTAACACCATCTCGCATAGTATTTTGCTTTGCAGACTGCGGGAGATTGGTGTTGGAGGCCTAGCACTGGCCTGGCTGCAAAGCTTCCTGTCAAATAGATCACAATGTGTCAAATTACACACATTTGTGTCAGCAACCACCCCACTGGAGAAGGGGGTACCCCAGGGGTCCATCCTAAGCCCAACTCTGTTCAACATATATGTGGCTCCTCTGGCTGCCATCATAAGAGCTTGCGGTTTTGAGATGATCATGAATGTGGATGACACGCAGGTGGTACTCCCTTTCGAATCGGATCCCGCTGGTACCCAGAGCCAAGTTTAAGACCTGTATGTTGAACATAGCTGGCTGGATGGGGGATAATTTCCTCCAGCTAAATTCCAACAAAACAGAGATTCTCCTGTTTGAGAAGGCGGAGGAATTGTGGACGACAGACTGGTGGCCCTCTGAACTGGGGGAGCCCCCTTCCCCCACAAAGCAGGCGAGGAACCTGGGAATTTTGCTGGACAGTAAATTATCGTCTGAAGATCATGTGAAGGCACTCTCGAGCACCTGTTTCGGGACTCTGCGAATGCTAAGAAAAGTCTTTCCTTGCATCCCCTTGAAAGACCCTTATCCAAGCGCTTATTGTGAGCAAGCTGGATTATGGAAACACACTACTGGTAAAAGCAAGGGAAGAGCTTTCCTCCAGGCTCCAGGTACTACAAAACATTGCAGCAAGAATGGCTTTGAACAGCACTAGACGTTCCCAGTCTCGACCCTTGCTGCAACCTTACACTGGCTGCCCCTCAGAAAGAGAGCAGTGTTTAAACTCCTGACACTTGTGTTCAGGGCAAGGCTAGGTCTGGAGTCAGTATATTTAAGGAAGAAGGTAAGGCCTTATGTCCCGGGTCACCAGCTTAGGTCAAGTAATCAGAACGTATTAGTTTTGTGCAAGATTAATAAATCAAGAATGGGAGGGCGTGCATTCTCCTATTGTGCCCCCTTTCATTGGAACAGGTTACCGGAAGAGATCCGCAGCTGCACCTCTTTGGGACACTTTAAGAAATATTTAAAAACCTGGATGTTTTAGAGGGTCTGAGTGGTGAGGGTCCTGTTATTGTGCTGCCAAGCGCCAAGAGATCCCCCTGGGGATAATTTGTTGCGCCATATAAATGTTGAATAATAATAATAATCTGTAGGGCCTGATGCAATTCCTTTAAATGTCATTCATCCATTCACCTATAAGGTTCAGGGTGTGCGGTTCAAGCTAGGACTTTGCCTTAATAATATATACTACAGCGACTGTAATGATCACTGCTAGTACTATGAGTAAACATTGTACCGTTTACTAAATATCTAGATTGATATAGAAATAGTCTATGACACTCTACTAAACATAGGCCCTAGCCATCACTGTGTCGTAAATTCTTTGTTTTGTAGAAAATAGTTTCTATACGGATCGATATATGTATAATGGCTATATGTAGTCACTCAAATGAGAGAGATTCCATGGCTGAAGTGGGCTTACTTGTGCATCTTTATTTTGTTCTGTGTTGGAGGGATGCAAAATGTGAATGATATTTGAACGGGAAACAACCTTTACAACGCAACTTTTACAACGCACAACCATTACAACAAAACTTTTACAACGCAACATCCACTACAACGCATGCCATCACAACGCAACCATTACAACGCATGACACTACAACGCACACCACTACAACGCATGTCATTACAACGCAGTCATTACAACGCATACCATTACAACGCATAACATTACCATCCAACACTTACCTTACTGTTGCACCCCCTGGAGTTAGAATAGTAATGTTGACCCCTACACTATCCAACACTTACCCTACTGTTGCACCACCTGGAGTTAGAATAGTCATTTTTACCCCTACACTATCCAACATTTACCCTACTGTTGCACCCCCTGGAGTTAGAATAGTAATTTTTACCCCTACACTATCCAATACTTACCAAACATGCAATGTAATGTTATGTGTTGTAATAGTATGCGTTGTAAAGGTATTATGCGTTGTAATGGAATGAGTTGTAAATGTAGTTTTTAAAATTTTGTTGTAATGGCATGCGTTGCAATGGAATGCGTTGTAATGGATGTTGCGCCGTAAAAAATTTGTTGTAAAGGTATGCGTTGTAAAAGTGTGCGTTGTAACGTCATACATCCTATTTGAACAGACCAAGGGCAAAAAAGTGTTGAATGAAACCCTCTGTATATGTATGTTTGTCATGATTTCTTTGAAAACATGAGGCTGGCAAGACAGACGTCATACCTAAAATGGAGTGTACAAATATCACAGAATGTGTTCTCTTTGTGGAGTAGAGTGTGAATATGATTAAGGCCTATTAAAATCAAAGCTGTTTTATTTATGTCAAATATTTTCAAACAGAATAATATTTTTGGACCGATTTATAACACTTGCACTTGAGTACACTTCCTGTCCTGATAAGAGGCATTTGTTTTAGCCTATTGTAGTTGCCAGTCATGCACTGGCCACAGATTGTTTCAATACCAAAACAACTCTCCTATGTAGTTTATTTATGGAGAATGGAATCAGTTGGAATCTTGAAAACTTGGCTTTAAGTGTGCACATGTATTTAACTAGGACAAGAAAAATGTTTTACATATTTGGATTTAACAACATCAGAGCTATGGGACCTACTCATGAAAGTATTTTTTAGAATAAACACAAGTATTTCAGTAGTATTACTGTCCCCACTCAAACATGCTACTTATTAACATCTGTGTGGAGATCTCCAGCTAGACCTCTTCTATTACTTACCCGTGGAGCTCACCACCAAGAGTGCAAAAACGTATGAGTTTTTTTGTCAATGTGGAATGAGCAATGGGGAATGATTAGAGAATGGGGAACCTTTACTACGAAATTGGAAAGTAATGTAAAAATAAGGAAGGGCACAGGGAATCACATGAAAATACAAAAATACAAAAGCACAACTAAATAGAGTAAGCCAGTCACTATTCACTAAAGTCAACCCCTCATGTACTCCAGAAGTACTTCAGCACCAACAGATCCACATCTCCTCCAGCCAAGTCTTGGAGAAGGTCAGATATCACACATAGGCACTCAAGGTACTTCAAGGCACTCACATAAAAACTGGGGAGATGGTGAATAACACTAACAGTCCATAGGGGAAATTAGTGAAATACATCTTTAAAAATAAAAACACAGACACATATTAGTAAACACAGAATTAGTAGAGAACACATTCAACTACAAGAAAATGCATTAAACATCAATTACGAGAAACCAGTGAGTAGTAGAACCAAACAAAAAACATCCCAATGTTTTAAGTTAATACTAAGATAATCCATATTTTCCTCCTGGTATTTAATAAATGCGTGATATCCCATTTGTATTCCTTATTTAGTAGTCCAATTGAAAATTTGGGAAATGTAGCAATTTGCTCGCTTTATTTCTATGGACTTCATTGTTTGCAAGAAGAAGGAAATTCAATTTGATAAAGGATATTGAAAGATTTCAAAAGTACTAATTCTTCTGTATGTTTCAGTTTATTAAAATATTAGTAATTTGGTTACAGATTCTAACTTAGATCCCTCCTCAACCTAGAAACCAGTCAGACTGAATTGATGCCATGTGGAAATTGATATGTTAAATTGCTACAATGGTTGAAATTGATATGCCAAAAAATTGTATCATCCAAATACCAATACATTTTATAGGACAACACTTCTGCTAATCAAAAGTAAAGACTTACGAGTATTGACTATTTTCATTCCGCCCCACATCCGGCGAATGGAGCTTTTGTACCAATATTCGGATTATGCAGATAAAGAGGATGAAGTTCACCTAAAGAAGCAACAACACAGAGCAAGCCAAATAAAATTTTAATTTTTCCAAATGATCTTTTAAAAATATAATCATTAAATACTGTATTTATTAGTTAGATGTTTCAATAAGACATTAACACAGATTTTTCCACAGACACCCTGCTGTAATAGGGTCTTGACTTTTAGCCGATGGTCTATATTCATATTGTTCTGTGCAAGGAATAACGTGACAGGATGGCAGCCATCATGGGCCTGACATCAGCCTGCTTGGGACTTTGTGTGCTACATCCCAAGTATGATGATGTCAAGCCCATAGAATACAGCTGTGCATGAAGGACTGTGTTGCTGGGCCACAGACTTGCGACAGGCCAGGAAAAGATGTCAAATTGTCAAGAGTTTCTTTCGAGGGTCACTGCCAAAATGCATCTACTCGACGTCTAATTCACGACTCATATATTTTCCACAGTGATCAAGCTAAAATAAACATGGAAAAAGCAAACACACACGTGAAAGCGGAAATCTTATATACAATCAGCATAAGGTCACATTGGATACATTGCCTAGTAAGACACATGTACAACATGTTGTCTCTCCTAAAGTCACATAGATTAGGGATTAGCCATAATATCTGGCTTTACCAGATTTTATTAAGAATCTAGAGAACATATCCATTCAGAATGATGAATATACAAATGAATTACACAATTTCGTGGACATAATGAAAACACTGACATTTTTTCATGCTCGGTAATAACAAAGAAAAACACAATTGGAAGTTAGCATTCAAAATCAGGTGATGAGCAAGAGATATTTAGTAGTTTGTGAATTTACGTAACCAAACTATTCAATTGAAAGTATTTTCCTGAGTCGTGGTGGCAATGGTTAATTCATCGCCTGTATTAACTTAATTTTTCATCAACAAGTTTTGCAAATTATTAGTTTGGGCATTCAGAGATCAGAAAAAAGATGATATTCGTAGAGTGCACACTGCACATTAAATCACCTCATGTTTGTGAATATACAGTGTGAATCTTGTGGCCATGGAGCCAAACGGAGAACCCATTGTCTTGAGGTTTGCTGCAACATAACATGCTTCTCTACACTGTTCACCATTGTGACTGTGCTATCCAGAGAAATAGAAGTCTGAATTCGGGATTTACACTCACTTTTTCTCCTTGTACCTCTGTACAAGGTTGCCAGCATGAGTTTGGAGGTTTTGTTTGAAATAGGCCCTCGTTAGATTGAAAGCATTTAACATAAGCTAACAAGGAAGCAGCCTGATACAGCTCCAGCATCAACGTTTAAGCTGGAACTGAATTATAATGTGACGTAGAGTAGAGCATAGTAGAGTGGTATAGAGTGGAGTTGAGTAGGGTGGCA
Organism: Lissotriton helveticus; assembly: GCF_964261635.1. NCBI lineage: Eukaryota > Metazoa > Chordata > Amphibia > Caudata > Salamandridae > Lissotriton > Lissotriton helveticus. Next base: position 285,379,662 of record NC_136071.1, read on the forward strand.
TAGAGAGAGAGGTAGAATGGTGTAGAGTGTCGCACTGAGTGCTGAGAAATGAGGTGCTCACAATAGCTTTACTCAGATGGACCCTGCTGATTGTGCGTTGCTGCTTTGCTTTGACTGTTGATACCCCCAGAAAGAGCGTTGCCAGAGACGGGTGCGCGACTGCCCTGCGCTGCAGTGTGTGGTGGAGGCTTGTCGGACGTGCGCCTCTGGTACAACGGACCCGGGGACAAAAATGGGCAAACCTGACACTAGGCAGCCGAAGCAAAACTTTGAAGCGGCGGGGAAAAAGGGTACAAGCCAGATGACCAGGAACAGGATGGGAGAATTGGTGCCCAGGAAGAGGCTGCAGGACAATCTACTGACGTGCAGGATATACTACGAGAGGTCCGGCAGGGGTTTGCCACCATAGTGGACAAAGTTGATAGGATGTCGTCCAGAATGGATGGGAATTGTGCACAAACTAGACAGCCATGAAGACAGAATCAAAGAAACAGAGAAGTACATCTCAGACTCAGAATACGTGACCGCTGGCCACACGACACAACTTGCGCGCATGGATAAACTCCTGAGGGTCACAGCCGCAAAAAATGAGGACTTGGAAGAGCGCAGTAGGCGCAATAACATACGCATCCTAGGCATACCAGAATCGACAAATATGGGACGGATGGAGGACTATGTCAAGAAAATGCTGCTCACGGCAATTGGTCCTGAATCCTTCTCTAACCAATTTATTGTCGAGCGTGCACACAGATCGTTAGGGCCACATCCTCAGCCTGGCACCACCCCGAGGCCCATCATAGCGAGGCTTTTGAATTATAGGGACCGCGATGTGGCCCTGCGAGCTGCACGAAGCAAGCAGACCCTGGCGTACGACGGGAACTAATTTTCCATCTACCCGGATTTCACGCCCTTAGTTCAGGAAGAGCGGCGTAAATTTCTAGACGTCAAGGCTAAATTGCGGAAGGCACAAATTGACTATGCGCGTTTATATCCTGCTCGGCTGAGGGTCACGCACCAGGGCAGACAGAGGTTCTTAAACAAACCGCAGTAGGTGGAAGATTTTTTTAAGCAAGTGAAGAAGATGCACCGATCAGAAGGGGTTGAAGTGGACTCTCAGCGATCCCTACTGGATGACGCGGATGGCGGCCCATAATGAGACTATACTTGCGGTTTATGGACATTCTAACTGAGTGTTGGGACATGTGAGTTATTTACTTATGGGCAGTGATGCAGGAGAATCTTTGTGGTAACTACATGATGACCCATATTGTGCTACTAATAACTAGCTCACCGGGCACCCTCTGCCCAGTGGGGCCTAGCAGCTTCGGCTGCGATGCGCTCTGTGGATGGAGGGCTGCTGTGTTGCCACCTAGAGCTGGCCCCCGTAGGGAAAGACCCTGGGATTGTCCGCTACATGCTTACTGTGGGGACAAAGTTTTGTTGGGGGGGTTTGGGGAGGCGCGGGAGGACATGCATTTCTGGCAAGTTGGGGTTGCTACAGTGGGGGGTGGGGATACTAGTTCTTTGTATGCCAAATTTTCTGAAACAAGTTAACTGTTTTGGTATAGTGAGATTGCTAGACATTTTGGTAGTTGAACGTCCTGTGAGCGAATTGTTGGCAACGGACTCTGGGGGGAGGACGAGGTAACCTGCATTGGGGGGAAGGCATGTACATTGATGACTGATGTACAGGAGTATGGCTAATCCAGAGATAGGGAAATAAAAATTATTACGTGGAATTTCAGAGGATTGGGGGATGCGAGGAAAGAACGACACATCCTGGCTTATTTAGAGAGGCAGGGAACACACATTGCTATGTTGCAGGAAACACACTTCGCCCCACAACGTACCACTGCTTTTGCAAATAGATGGGCTGGGCACAGAATCTTCTCCTCTTACTCCACCTATGTGAGGGGAACAGCAATACTCATTAAAAAAACAAGTGCCGTTTCACTTGGCCGGAGACTCCTGGGACGTGGAAGGCCGTTACTGCCTGGCATGGGGGAGGTGGGATCTGTCTCTGTCACACTAGCCTTCTGCTATGGACCCAATATTGATTATCCCCATTTTTACACTACGCTTTGGGCCAAGATATTTGAAGTAGGATCTGATCATATTGTTTGGGGTGGTGATTTTAATGTAACAGAATGGTGTAGAGTGGAGTAGAGTGAAATAGAGTGACATAGAGTAGAGTGGAGTAGAGTGGAATAGACTAGACCCCTTTGTACTATTAGAGTACAAAGGGGTAGAGTAGGGGGGCGTAAATAGGATATAGTGGTGTAGAGTGGAGTAGTTTGGCGTAAACTGGAGTAGAATATCATAGAATGGAGTGTTGAAGTGTTGTTGAGTAGAGTGCCATAGAGTGAAACATTGTAGATTAGAGTGAAGTAACATAGAGTAGAGTGGTGAAAAGTACTCTAGAGTGGAGAGTTGTACTGCGGAGAGTCATAGAGTGGAGGCGCATACAATTGAGGGGCGCAGAGTGTATGACATAAAGTGGAGAAATGTAGAGTAGAGTGGATTAAAGTGTTGTAGAGTAGGGGCATAGAATTGTGTAGAGTGTAGTAGAGTATTGTAGGATGGAGTATCATAGTATGTCATGAAGTGGGGTGGAGTGGAGAAGAGTGAAGTGTCATTGAGTGGAGTGCTTTAGAGTGGCATGCCATACAGTGAACTGGCAGAGATTAAAGTCGGATGGAGTGAAGTGTCTTGGAGTGTCTTAGAGTAGAGTATAATAGAGTGGCATATGGCACAGTAGAGTGGTATAGAGTGGATCTGAGTAGAGAGGGGTGACAGCATGCAGTGGAGGAAAGTCTTGTAGAGTGGAGTAAAGTGTTATAGAGTGAACTAGAGTAGAGTGGTGTAGTTTGGCATAAAGATTCATGGAGTGTCATGGAGTGAAGTTGCATAGAGTGACATAGAGTGGATTGGCAAAGAGTGTTCTAAAGAGGACTACCATTGATTGGATTGTCATTGAGTGGAGTACCGTAGAGGGGAGTGGCATAGAATGAAGCAGAGTAGAGTGGAGTGGCTTAGCGTTCAGTGGAGTAAGGTGTCAGAGTGGAAAGTGGTGTATAGAGTGGTGTAGACTGGCGTGGAGTGGAGTAGAGTGAAATAGAGTGTCATAGAGTGATGTATTATTAGAGTATGCATATGAGTATGCATAGAGTGATATATAGAGCATATGAGTATTCATAGTGTGATGTATGAGTAGAGTGTTTTGGAGTGTCATAGAGTGGCACAACGTGTTGTGGAGTGTGATAGGGTGGCGTATGGTGGAGTAGAGTGGTGTAGAATGGACTGTAGTAGAGGGTTGTTGACTGTTGTAGAGTGGCATAAAGAGTCATACAGTAGTGGAGTGTGTAGGGCCATAGAGTGGATGGGCATAGAGTGAAGGTACATAGAGTGGAGGGGCATAGAGTAGAGAGGAGTAAAATGTTGAAGAGTGGGGGGCATAAAGTGTAGAGAGGTGTAGCGAGGTGTGTATTAGTGTAGAGTGGAGTAAAGTGTTGGAGAGTTGAGTAAACTGTTGTATAGTGGAGTAGAGAAGAGTGGCGTAGAGTGGCATAGAGTGAAGCAGAGTGGCGTAGAGTGAAGTAGAGTGAACTGGAGTTATGTAGAGTGGCATAGTGTAGAGTGGCATAGGGAGGTGTAGATTAGAGTGGCATGGAGTGTCATAGATGGTGTGGAGTGTTGTAGAATGTCAAAGAGTGGTGTAGAGTGAGTAGAGTAGAGTTAAGTAGAGTGGCATAAAGTGTAGTCAACTGTTGCGGAGTGTCGTAGAGTTTTCTGGAGTGGCAAAGACTGGCATAGAGTGGAGGACGATAGAGTAGAGGGATGTAGAGTGGAGGGTATAGAGTGGCGGGCCAGCGAGTGAAGGGGCATAGTGTAGAGTGGAGTACAGTGTCATAGAGTCGAATGGTGTAGATGTCATTGAGTGGAAGAGTGGAGGTCAATACAGTGGCAAATAGTTAGGCATAGAGTTGAGTAAAATGTCATAGTGTAGAGTAGAGTGGATGAGCATCAAGTGGAATAAAGTGGCATAAAGTAGTACAGAGTATCATAGAGTGCAATGTTGTAAAGTGGTGTGTCTTAGAATGAAGTGTCAGAGAGTAGAGTGGTATAGAGTCGAATAGTGTCATAGAGTGGAGTAGAGTCATAGAGTGGAGTGGGGTAGGGTGTAGTAGAATGGCCTAGAGTTATTTAGCATAGAGTGGTGTAGAGTTGTGTAGAGTAGTGTAGAGTGAAGTGGAGTAGCCTATAGTAGAGCGTCTTAGAGTTCAGTGGCATAGAGTGGTGTAGAGTGTCATAGAGTGGTGTGTAATAGAGGGGTATAGAGTGGAGTACAGTGTTGTAGAAGGTAATGGTTTAGGGTGAAGTAAAGTGAAGTTAAGTGTAGTGCCATAGAGCGAAGTGACATGGAGTGGATGGGTGCAGACTAGGGTGTCATAGCCTGGCATAGCGTAGAGTAAGGTTAAGTGCTGTAGAATGGAGTGCCAAAGAGTGGAGTGAAGTAGGGAGGAGTGGAGGGAAGTAGAGAGGAGTGGAGGGAAGTAGAGGGGAGTGGCGTAGCACAGAGTAGAAAAGTATCATAGATTGGAGTGCAGTAAAACAGCCTGGAGTATAGCAGAGTTGAGTCATGTAGAGTGAAGTATGCATGGTGTGGTCAGTGCACTGCCAATACAGACAACATATTTTCAATTGAAATGACCCTTACCTTTGGACAGACATACAGTTTTACTGATAAAACTGTAAAGAGAGCAAATGGTAATGTGTGGAAATGGCATCACCTATGTATTGTATAGAGGAAATATGCATGTCACACTGCTCGCACCCCACTTTAGTGTCAGTAGCGTGAGCATGACTACAAAATATGCATGAATGGCACATGCAGTATGCAAGAGTTCACAGCCATTCAAGTTGATTTTGATCATCTACTTGATTGGCAGCAAATCTACTCGAGAAGCAGTCCACTCTATGTAATGCGCACGACTGGCTGCATTAGTAAATGGTGTTTGGGGATGTCAAATCCTAAAGAATCATACCATGCAGCGATTGGTTGAATTTGGTAGGAACTCCAAGTAACAAGAGTAACATGGAGTCAAGAATTCTGCCAATTCTGAGGGCAGGATGAAACATTCTGCCTACCCAGTATTGATTTGTTTTGATCGTATTAAAATATTTGTTTCCACCACGTGGAAGAATTCCCAAAAAATTTGCTTCAGTTGTGCTTTTCTAATTCTGATATATTCTGTAAAATTTGCACAGTTCATTTACATGTTGCTGTGTTCTGGAAAAAGCCTTTGCTTTCACACTCCCAGATTCTCAGATAAAGCCTCTGATTTTGAAGTCAGAGAATACCGTATTCAGGCTATGCTCCACAAAAGGGACAAAGGGATGCTGAACAGCCTAAAATAAATAAAGACCTCAAATAGAAAGGAAGAAAATGTGAGTTACAAACCACAAAGCCAACGGTAAGCAATGGGCGGAATGAATTACCAGGGAAGCTTTCTGGTAGGCTTCAACCTAAAAAATCCTAATGCAGATAAATAATTAGAAACCCCTGTTGAGGATAGACACCTGTCCAGAGCTATCACTACTAGTATCAGATCATGTCTGGATTCAATCCACAGGACTAACTTCCTTGTTGAAAACCTAGGTATTGTCTAAGTTTAGCACATACCTAAATTTCAATTTGAGAAAAACATATATGTAATCTGTGAAAGAAATTCACAGTGACTTCCCTGCATCTTAATCACTCAAGTCACTGTCCCCATTCTAATTGCTTACTATGCTGTAGTAGATTGAAACCAAATTTACTTTACATATCTCCATTAAAAGTAAATGGAACCATTATATATTATAGGAAATATTTCATGCCACGAATAGGGATGACTTTGTGATGCTGCAATATAAAGTTCAATGGCACTTTCTCAAATATACAGCATTTCATTTAATACTATTTAAATGTACACATTTAAAATGAATATTAATAGCCCTATCAAGAATTATGGACAGTCAAGATCAAAGCATTTACAATGCCTGCAACATTTTGCTGAGTGAAAATTCCATATCTCTGATGCACCCCAGGACATTATGCACCATAAACAATACTCTACGTTCACTAAAGCACTCACGAATCACCACAAATCCCAGAAGTATTCATGTGAAGTTATTGTCTCCTGGTTTATCTTCAATTTTAAGCTACAGAAGAACTAATGTAGCAATATTTATGACCACAGATTTGGCAGGGGAAATCGGAATCATACTTAATTGGTACATCTGCAAGGCTATTGACATAGCCCACATTCAGCATGACTCACAAAGATCTTTCAGTGATTAGGTGTGGGTTATTGTAACAAACCCTGGTCACAATCATAAATTCCTAGCAGTAGGTCCCACTTCTCATTGGAAAAAGTATATTTAAGTGGTCCCATTGGTGACTGCATGATAGGTCCTGGAAATATTGGTCTGAAATCCAATTTTTCTTATTAACATTTATCAAATGAAAATTCACACTTGTGTGGTTATATTCATTTTTTCAGATATATTTCTGCAATGAAAACCAAACAAATTATACTTTCCTTTTGTTCTTTTAGATTAATTTGTATAGGAGACCGGTTTGTTTCTATAATGGAATCAACTGATGTTCATCATAGTAGGTTCCACTATGTTTATCTTAAACCACTATGTGGTAATGAAATACACCTAAACACATGACTAACAAGCAACTTACAGGACATGGTAATGGCCAGCAATTAACATGAATTGGTTTTGTGTCATTAGTTGGGAAAATTCACTAGGCTTTAAAGTACATTGTTTTTGAGGAGCCATATTTTTTTAAAAACTGATGAACTTCCCTAATGTAGGATTAGAGACCATAAGGACTGTTTCTTTGTTTGACAATGGTGATCATCTCATGGCAAAAGCAGAGAGGACTGGGGATTTTAAACTTGCCAGTAATAAAGTAATAACGAATAAAGTATTGGAAACTTAACTCCTAGTCGCACACAGGATACAGTAAGGGTGTGCAGGTTTCAGCAATCTTCTATAGCCAGACTTATTAACTACAAGAATATAGACGTAATCCTCTGCAATTAGAAATTGTTTACTCAGATGTTATATGTTCATCCCAAAATGCACTTTAGTACCTAATAGTAGAGGTGAGCAAATGTATACGCTAAAATAATCTTAAGTGTAGTGTGGTGAGCATACAGGAAGCTTTAGCAGATGTGTGTGTAGTTTTGCCCATGCTCTCCCTCTTGCCTGAGATCCACCAGTCAAGACTGAATCCACATATCATTGCCCAGCCTCAAGAATTGTCTTTGGCCACAACTGGTGAAACCACCGGGAATATATGATGTTACAACGCATGCAATTACAACGCATGCTTTTACATCACAGTCTTTACATCGCAACTACCATTACATTGCATTATTTTCCAACACATGCCATTACAACACATTTTTTAAAACTACCATTACAACACAATCCATTACAATGCATACCATTACAACACATATCATTACAAACCATAATACTTTTAGGGCAGCAGTAGGGTAAGTGTTGGATAGTGTAGGGGTAAAAATTACTATTCCCAGTTCAGTAAGTGTAACATTTGGGAAAGTGTTGGATAGTGAAGGGGTAAAAATTACTATTCCCATGTACCCCAAAACACACACCCACCCTAATACTAAAAACATCTCCAGTACTTACCTTATCTGTTGTAATGGCATGCATTGTAATGGTATGCATTGTAATGGCATGCATTGTAGTGACATGCATTGTAATGGCATGCTTTGTAATGGCATGCGATGTAAAGGCAGTTGTGTTGTAACAGTTGCTTTGTAAAGGTAGGTCGTTGTAATGACTGCGTTGTAATGGATATTTCCGTCCTCTGGAAATGAGCAAAACCTGTGTTTCTTTGGCATACATGTTCAATACAAATACCTTCTTAATATTTTACTTCTCATGTTAATAAACACAAAAAAAATCTTAGAGTAAGGTGCTATAATATATGTATATCGTCTGGCAATCCTGAAGCATGACTCTGCCCCACAGGTGTGACTATTCGGGTCAGAAGAATGTTGACCCATTAATCAAGATGAAGGAGTTCCTTTATGTAACCTCCTGGTCATCTTATTTTTACCCTTATGGGAGGTAGGCAATGAATAAAACTGGTTAGAACCATTCTAACACCATTTTAATAGGCAGATCCCAGATGGACAAACAGACACCTTCTCTAGTCAACACTAGCTAATTTAGGGGATTAGGAGACACAAACATGAAAAGAAAAGTTAATCTGCAAGCAACACCAACGATGTAGTATGCTACCATGTGTGAGTGAGGTTCTGCTTCATTTTGATTCCTAATAATTCCAGCACTTCAATCAGAGTATGGACATTAAAAGTGTGTATTTTGGGAACTCTTGAAACATCTAGCAGTCCAGTAAGACTCCACTGCCCGTGTACACATTGGGAGGCATAATTTATTTCCTGTCTTGTTATTTTGTTTTTTTGTAAAGTGCTACATGCTGCTGGCACTAATCTCCTCATTAATAGGTTTTGAAAATGGAAATAAACACAGGGAAGACATAAAGTTCCTGAAATGATACTTGCAGTTTCCGACAAGTCTGCACAATCATTACAAAGCATATCAAAATTTCTGGAGAATGTTTGGTGATTTATGTTAAACATACATCTGCATTATTATACCTTTCACTGCAAAATTGATGCTCTATAGCCTTGGCCTGGGAACAATATTACTACACTTGAGGAGATAATGTCCATTATATAGACTCACTCATTTTTCACATAATTTATATAGCAAAGAACAATACATACAATAATTAACAAGGAAATGACAAATTTCACATATTGTTTAACCATAACTTTGTGAATAGTTTTACTGATAGTAGTAAACATAACATCTTACAAGGCAGAAAATGGCACTGTTTTTTAAACTTATATTTTGTTGTTTGAAGTTCTGTATTGACCAAGTCCTAAACGTAATGATAGCTGTGTCACACATTAGTTATATGATACTTTACCAAAATAGAAATCAGGATTGGAGTCTTAATTATCCACCAATAAGGAGATTCAATTATGTCCCAACATCTGAAAAAGACAATAGCAGGTAAAAGAAAATGAAATAATAGAATAAAATGAAAGGGTATACGATTTAACAAATTTGCTTTGTCAGACAAAATTTTTTCTTTTAATCACATATTCTAATTTTTAGAGCTAAATTATTTGTTCTCCAGAATAAATACTGAGCAGCACTTAACATTAATTCTAATACCCCACCTCTAAGTGGGAAGAAGGAGTCGTGATAAATTTCTGCGCGGACAGCAACATAAAAAAATCCGTGCTTGGACCCTGTTAGTCCTTCCCACAAATTGGCGGCCACATGCAAAGTTTTAACGTAGTCTATAATTTCCTCCTAATATATTTCCATCCTAATGTGCCCACTTTCTGCCTTAACACTCTAGGTGAAGAAATCATCTGTCATTGTCGCAATACAAATAATGTAATTGTTCTGAGGGATTTTAACCCCTGGATAAAAGATCTACAAGCCCCAGTTCTTTAGCTAAAGTATTAGTTGGAAAATTTCAATTTTCTCGATGCCATTTTTACTAACTATGGCAATCTTCATTGTAGAGAAGTTACACTTCATCCATGCTCTGATCATTATTTAACATGTATCAGTCTAACCTCTTCTAAGAATAAATTATAGCTCACTCTTGCCAGTCACCTAAACAATGCTTTACTCATAAAGAAGATACTAATAGAAATTATGTTTTACCCTTTCTTTCCCACACTCTGCTTAATAGCTTTGACTCAGTCGCTCCACCTTGGCAACCTAAGAAAAATCTTTTTCAAGCAAAAAATCCGACTGAACCTGAAACTTTTTATCTCCTGAAGGCAGTAAACAAAGAAGAAAATTAGCTGTATCACTATATCACAATTGCCGCATAACCCAAGCACACAACCTTGCAAACAAACTGTTTAATTTAACCAGGGAGCTTCAAACACCTCCTATTATAAATAAGAATATTATATTCTGCCATCAGCATTTCTTTGTGAAGAATTAGTCACTTTTTTACAGTGAAAATTCTAAAACTCAAACACACAATTATGTCGGAATCTATTTTGGAACCTGACTTTGTCAATTTATTGACTACAACAGGCTCAAACTGCCCAATTTTAAACACTTTCACTCTCACAGCTAAAGAGGGCATGGCTACAATAACCAAAGATATTTAAAATAACAGTGGTCCCTAGAGAAACAAGAGTAAAAAAGGGGTGGGGGGAATGAATATAGACAGAGTCAGTATTATATTTGTATACCTTGTCCAGCCGGACAGAGGTCAGATGTTTAATATTTTAAATTTGAATAGGAACAATACAGACAAGACAATTTGTAAGTGGGACACAATACTGCATCCATCTAAACCAAGAGGGACAAACAACAAAGAACACAAAAGGCTCAGGCAAAGTGGGCAAAGCAGTAGGTTTGTTAAACACATAATTTTCAATGTGACAAACAAATTGCAAGAGAACACCTTTACATATTACATGACAATTTAGAGCAGTGTATAAGGTGTATCGGCTGTCAACGGCGTTTTCGATCCATATATACAATAAATGGATCATCATCAAGACATTTAGAATAAGCATGCCTGTGTGCAATTGCCTGTAATAAATGTTGGCAACTCCTGCATGAATAGTAACAAATATGGAACTGAGGGCACGAATGGTGAACAGCCAGACCAAGAATAATACCATCAGAGGTGTAGGGGATGTATGATGCTACATCCATCGCGTGCGTTTACCACCCGTCTTTTACCCCGCATAGTACATTACCTCGTCAACTATTACACCGAGAGTTGTAGCAACGCCAATGCGTTGCTTTCTATTGGCCAGAACATCACATCGCAGACCCTGAAATCGCACGCCGTAACAACGCGTTTCTCTCTCCACTGCCCCCACCCGTCCTGTTCTAATCTCTCCATCTCCCACGCGCACCAGTCCCCATCCTGCATTTTCTTGTCACATTTTGTTTTTCTGCAGGGCCTGTCAGATGGAAAATGATACCAGCCACATTCTTCACTATTAACCCCCCCTGCGAATTATCTTGTTATCTGTAGTAAACCCTTTGGACATGGCAGGCGGAAATGTTGAAATGGTTAACTAAAATATGGCTGTTGGCCTGTCTTGCACGCACGCATGTGCGTTGTGTGCAGAAATAGGTGCACATGTGTCACAAAGTAAGTGCATATGTGTGTTGTGACGCCTTTGAAACCATTTTGGCTACTTTCACTTTAACGTGCCGGGGCCAAGTTGCTCGTTTGCCATCCTGCAATGGCGCACTTTAAAAAAACAAAACAAAGGCGAACAAGATTTGGCAAAGCCAATAGGCAGTCACTCACTTTTACAAGGATTTCTACTTTTTATAAAACAGCTCTGACGGGTGTAAAAAATATATTTTTGATAGCAGAGAGACAATGCTTATAGGCTCTGACAAGTGTTAGGATGTGAAAATATAAGAATCCCTGTCACAAAAAATAATACCCAAAGAGTCATTATAATTTAAAATTATTAACATCATATGCAAAGCTCGCCATGGGCCACCTATATTTGGAAATATGGACTGCTTGCAAGCACAGTGGTACAGTGAGCATCTGCTCTTGTCTGCAGGTATCTTAATTCTGTGGGTACATGCACTGCCCATTCCTCAGATGCTGAACAGATGACGTCATAGTGATAATGTTATCAGTACAGTGCGACCCATTGCCCCTTCCCTTCCCTCACTGAACAAATATGAAATAAAAGTTCCGTGGGAAGGACGGGCAAACACATTTACAAACACCGGCATGCAAATGTTCATGGGCACATTTTGATAAAATACTGCAGGCTTTCTAAGGTATCATGTGAGCACACACAGACACGGTACAGAGACACACACACAACTTCAGTAAAAATGTTATGGTTTCTTTTACAGGATGCGTGGACTAAGTCACTGCATCCTGAAAAAAATATTAAAGGATGCATAATTGAGTAGGGAGACCATATATGCAGATGTGTTTGGTTTCAGGGTCTGCTATGTGATGTTCTGCATTGGCGTTGCTACAGCTCTCGGTGTCACCCATTCATCATGTATCCACCACCCAGTCACTCATCCATCCACCCATCCACCCATCCATCCACCCATCCATCCACCCATCCATCATGCATCCACCCCCCAGCCACCCATCCATCATGCAGCCACCCATCCATCCATCCACCCAGCCACTCATCCATCCATCCATCCACCCATCCATCATGCATCCACCACCCAGCCTCCCATCCATCAGGCATCCACCACCCAGCCAGCAATCCATGCACCCATCCATCATGCATCCATTCATCCACCCAGCCACTCATCCATCCATCCACCCATCTATCATGTATCCACCACCCAGCCTTCCATCCATCAGGCATCCACCACCCAGCCAGCAATCCATGCACCCATCCATCATGCATCCATTCATCCACCCATCCATCCATCATGCATCCACCAGCCAGCCACCAATCCATGCACCCATCCATCATGCATCCATTCATCCACCCATCCATCCATCATGCATCCACCAGCCAGCCACCAATCCATGCAGCCATCCATCCACCCATCCATCACATTTTGTTGTGTCATAAATACACAGTTCTACGCGAACATGGCATAATAGAATCCATCTTTACTCTCTATTAATTGCGTGCTCATGCTGCCGTGTGAATTTCTGTGCTCATGCTGCCGTGTGCATTTCTGTGCTCATGCTGCCATGTGAATTTGTCTGTTTACACACCTCACAATCTGTCAATTTATCCGCGTGTTCTGTCGTAATATACACGTTTTAAATTATGCATTGAGCAACAGTTCAATTGCGTGCTAATTCTAAGTTCACACACGCCTTTTTATTATACACAAATTATGTATTGAGCAACAGGTCAATTGCGTGCTAATTGTCATTATTTCATTTCACATTTCATCACAGTAAGTATTTCAGGACGCATGCTACCCTATCCCAGCGATGCAAGTATTTCGTGAAGCATTGTCATTATTTCATTTTACATTTATGTCACAGTAAGTGACGCATTGTCATTATTTCATTTCACATTTCGGGTCCCTCATGATGTCACAGTAAGTATTTCTGGACGCATGCTACCGTATGCCTGCGATGCAATCGCAAGCGATGTAAAAGTAACCGCGTTGTTATAGCATGCGTGCCAAGAGCATGCATTGTAACGCCGCCCGCGATGTAAAAGTCGCATTGCGATTGCAGCGCAAACTAATACATTCGTTGTAACGGGTGTTTCCCGGTGTAGGGGAACCAGAACGCTTAGAGCATCAAAGGTAATGGCACGGTATTAGTGAGACCCATCCAGTGATGGGAAGGGGAAGGCGTGATGGCTTGAGTATCCCAATGGAGGAGGGAGCCATAGCTGTGTGCTCCTAATTCCAGATATAGGGTTGTGCTAGATCCGTGTTCCTGTGTTGCAGACAGTAAATGCTGGCGTCAAAGAGTGATCAGTAAGGCTCGTTTTTAGATGTGTCTGTGGTACCTCAGATTAGATTACTAATTGCAGGTGAATTGTCAATACAATATAACTTGTCATTAATTTTAGGCAATATTGCCAATAGATGAAAAGTGCAAAGGTAAAACCATTATTTAAAAAAAAATCTAATTTAGATACTTTTGATTTAAAGAACTTCAGACCAGTTTTTTCTCCTTCCATGCTGGTCCAAACTGCTAGAGAAAGTGGTCTTTAAGCAGTGAAAAACATTATCAACCTACACAAATTATTGATCCCTTCCATGCCTGCTTCTGGTTTGGAAGGAGTACTGACCTGATGGTGCTGTCAGTGGTTGATGGTTTACGTAAACTGGTGCTTTTTTAGACCCATTGGCTGCATTGAACACCATTAACCATACAATTTTAACTGCCAGTCTTCAGTAAATTTGCATCCAAGGGAAGGTCTTGGATTTGCTATCCTACAATGTAAGCAATCATTAGCAAGTGGTTACCCTAATTTCTGAGTGTACACCCAAAGCTCTCAGCTATTGTGTGCCTCAGGGCTCCATGCCCCTCACCCTTTAGTTAAACATCTATATGCACCCACAAACCATACTTCTACAGTAAACCCTCTCTACTGTAGCTTTATCCAGTATTCTACACTTGATATTCTGCCTGGCTTGCTTTTTTTTTCTTTTGTGTTCTTCATCCTGTCAATTAACTTGTATGCGATACTCCATTTCCCAATCTGAGGGCCGGATGAAAATAGAGTCTTTCCTCACAAGAAATAGCTGCTTCCACTCCCACTCCTCACACACATCGCATCAGGACCGACAACTATTAATTGTCTTAATCATTGGACCCCGTTCCTCTGACACCAGTCAATCAACAGACCCCAAACCTTTTCCTGACTTCTAGAGTCACATGCTATATCTGATCGACTAGTTCGTATGATGTTGCTTTTACACTCAGAGAAAAGGGGTGGGGCAGCCAATTTCCAAGATTTACATATTTCTCGCCTACCCAATAAAATAACATAGAAGATTAATCTAGCAGCCCTTTTGTTTGAAGCCAATATATTATCTTGCCATAAACCAAACAAAATAAGTAACGGTGTGATTTCTAGCTGAATTCCTGTAACATCCTTCAAAAATTGAACAATATCAATCCAAAATTTAGCGATCGCTGGGCAAGTTAAAAACATGGCAATCATTTGCCAGGGGATCTTGGCACCTCGAACATACATACTGAGTTCCAGAAAATGTTGTCAATTTCGCAGGGGTCTAGTAGACCCAATAAAGAGTAAAGAGATGATTACGCTTAAAATAAGCAGGTTTAACTATCTCATGAAGCAATGAAACCTCACTCAGGTTTACATTTTCTAAAACATTTTGCCATAGCTTTTGGATATCATCATTTATATTATCCTCTGCTTCAATTAAAAATCGATACCACAAAGCTACCTCTTTGTTAATTTTCCCCGTCTTGATGGCCTGAATTAACCAAGTATAATCCTCATGCTCTACCCACTGCTGTCTGGTCCACCGAGCTGAAAGTTGATAGTATTTAGAACGAGTTAATTTTCCTTGAGTACATAAAATCAAAGATTCCCATGTTATCAAATCTATACCCGATTTTAAATCACCCCAACGAGAAAAACCTGCTTGCCTCAATGGTAAACTAAGCACATCATCCAAACATTCTGGGGTGTCTGGGAAACCTCAAATCGGAGAATAGTCGGAATAATAAAAAACTCCCATTTTATTTCGTATATAGACCCAGTTTTCCACTGCCTGTAACAAGATCTTAAATCTAACCTTTTAAAAAAATGTTGGGTCCCCGAATTTAAAAAGGAATTGCCTCTGCTCGTCCCCTAGTTCACTAAACATTTCTCCATAGATACGGCCCAATGCAGAATCATCTGGCTTATTTAATAGCATCCTAAAACGTTTAAAGTGAAACACGTGTGCATAAAACCATAAGTCGGGTAGCGCAAGGCCCCCCTTCTCCAACCTCCTCCTAAGCCTTTTCCATGAAATACGGGCACCCTTTAATGCCCAAACGAAGCTGCTGATCTTGCCCTGCATCTTTGCAACCTCAATCTTTTTGAATGGAAGGGGTATATTATTATAAAGAAAAGTTATTTTTGTGAGGATAATCATTTTAATCAAATTGACCCTACCATATAAGTTGAGAGGAAGATTTGCCCATCTATTCAGTAATTTTCCCACCTCATAGCTAATCTTTCTCCAACTAACAGTGGGAACGTCTGCTAACTTCTGAGTAATTAAGATATTGCACCTGGGATTTAACCCCAGGGGTCTCAGATGTTTGATTCCACTCCATTACCTCCGTTTTGTCTCTAGTCACACTATATCCAGAGACATTCCTGAAGGACTCTGCTCTAGACAACAGCTTAGGAATGGAGACTACGAGATTCTGTGTATATAGAATTAAATCATCTGCATATAATGCTAATTTAGCCTCAAAGTTATTATATCTAAATGGAGAAATACTGAGGTCTTGTCTGATCGATGCCGCTAGAGGTTCAATATAAATATTAAATAACAATGGCGACAACGGGCACCCCTGCCTTGTACCTTGCATGATATTGAACCATTCAGTTAATTCCCTGTTAACTAACACTCTGGCTCTAGGTACTCTATAGAGTGCCTGAACAGCTTTTATAAAATTCTTAGGGAATCCAACATTTTCCAAAGACTCCCATAGATATGGCCAGTGGACTTGATCAAACGCTTTAGCAGTGTCAACTGCCACCATAGTTACTGGAAGGTTATAGCATTCTGCTAAATCCACTATACCCAACATTATGCCAGTAAGCTCATTGAGCTGCCTTCCAGGGATAAACCCCCTCTGATCAGTATGAATAACCCTTTTTATGATTTTAGCTACCCTAGTCGCCAATATCCCCGTGAACACCTTATAGTCCGTGTTCAAAAGGGATATAGGCCTATAAGATACGTCAGCAAGCGGGTCCTTATTTGCTTTTAAAATTAAAACTATTATGGACTCAGCCCATAATGCCGGGGGATCCTCCCATCCCTCAATATTCTGTCAAACAGTTCCTTAAACACTGATATTAGGTTATCCTCTAACAATAAGTATAACTCTGTCGGGAGGCCATCTGGGCCTGCCGCTTTTCCACTTGCCATCCTTCTCAGCTGTACACAAATTTCTTCCTCAGTTATTCCAGAAGCTAAAAAAAGACTCTGATCATCATTAAGAGATGGAAGCTCCACACTTACCAAGAAGTCCTTAATTTTTTCCATCCCGGGCTCAATCTCCGCACTATATAATTTGGCCATATATCCCCGTACTTCCGTCCAATTTCAATTTCAACATTAGTGTCTAAAATCTGACTCAGGCTGCTAATTTGATTTCAAACTCTATCTAAAAGCGTGCCACTCCTCTCCCCATATGAACAATTCTTAAGTTTGCTAACCTTCCATCTGCTTATTAAGATATTATCCAGGACACTCTTATATTCTGCTTGAAGACTCTCCAGCTCCTTAGTAAGGAGTGGTACCCTGCAGAAGGACTCTAAGGAAGCCCTTTGTAATTCCTGCTCCTTACTTTGAATATTTTCAAGAAGGTCCTTCTCTCTCTTCCTAGAACTACGATTCTTCCCAACCATAGCGGATGTAATCTCAGCCCTTAAAAAAGCCTTAAAGGCATCCCAGATACCCTGGATCTTTGCTGAACCCATATTAACCTGGAAAAAGATCATAGCCTCCTCCCGCAACTTTGATTGAACCACTTCATCAAGTAAGATTGTCCGATCCAATGCCCATCTTATTACTCCTCTCTTTTCTTGTAATCTCAAAGAAAGTAAAACAGCAGAATGATCAGAGAGGATAGCAGGCAAATGTTCAACCCTTTCAACCTCTCCATATAAACACTGATCAATTAAAAAGTAGTCTATGCGGGAGTGATGTCCATATTTTTTGCTATAAAAAGTATATCCCTCATCATTCCCTTTTTTGGCTTTCCAAACATCGACTGAATTTAATTCTTGCATCAATCTTTTAAGTGCAGCCATTGAATTTAAAGGGGTGTTATACTTTCTCCTCGAAGTCCTATCTAATGCTGGACTTTGAGCTAAATTAAAACCACCTCCAATAACCACTGGGGCATTAACTAGCAGGAGGGCGGACTCCAAATTAATTAGACGGTCTGGATTATCCTGATTTGGGCCATAATAACTCACACATACCATTGCCCTATTCTGCATTTTATTATTAGCAATTATCCACCTCCCTGAGGAGTCTGTAGAATGACTTTCCAATTTAATACCACTGTTGGATCTTATGATAATGGCAACTCCTCTTGTACTACCCCTCTGATTTGAACTAACAATGTCCTGAACCCAAGACCATTTTTTAAACATATTTAAACATTCATCCTCTTCTAAATGTGTCTCCTGTAAAATAATGTTTTTAATTTTTTAAGAAACTCCATAATATGAGCCCACTTTTTCATAGTCCTCACCCCATTCACATTCCATGAGGTGAAATGTACTAAGTTCTTACTCATTTATTAATTGGAACAACTCCCACCCTCTCACCATAGGACAAAGGAGTTTCACATATATACACAATACGGCAGGTTGGGGACCCTACTTTTTTCTCTTTTTTCCAGAATGCTCCCAACACCCTGTGCCCCTCCCCCCCCAGGGAACACCCCCACTATCTCTTAGGGCGTGAGCACCTTCGAGATACCCCTATGCTAACAGGGTGAGCCCCGCTACCTAGCTCAAAGTTAACAATCTCATATCTATATATTTACACAGATAGGCACTATTAGTTATACTTGCTTATTGATGTGAATTGCTGAACTTTGCTACAGGTTACATGTTGCTCTGATAACTTACTTCCTTGTCCTGACCCATCACGACTTTATCATGCTAACTAACCTCGGGTACATCCTATCAGTAATTTTCCGAGTCGTATCTTCGTAAAAACCTGAGGGAAACTCCTCTCTATTCTGCTCCTCCCATCTTTTTTAATAAAGCATTCACTTCCTCCGGATCCCGAAAGTTATACATTTTATTGTTCAAGATGACTTTCAACATAGCGGGGAACTTCATATGCACTTGCGCTCCCTTAAGCCTAAGTTCCTTCATCTTTTGGCCTAACAGCCACTGGCGCTCCGCTGTTCTTTTACCCATATCCGAACGCATTGAGTATGTACAATCCCCAAATGTTGATGACCTTTCTTTTAATGCCCTAGTGAAAACAAGCTTCTTGATTGTGTAGGTATGGAAACAGACAAGAATCTTCCTTGGGGCTTTCCTTCCCGGCTGCAACCTATATGGGTATCTGTGCGCCCTCTGGAGTTCGTTCTCCCTGGCAATATCCACTCTATTTGAGAGTAGCTCCCCCAGTAACCGAGAAACAAAACCCTTTAGGTCTGCCCCTTCAGCATTCTCATTCATTTCCAGGATATGTATATTATTTCTCCTAGCCTGAAGTTCAAGTCTTTCCTTATCCTGCTGTAGCTCCTTGTTCCCTTGTTTTAACTTCTCGATCTCTCTGAGATTAGCAGCAGTAGTCTCGCCAAAAGCTTTCACCTCCTCTTCGAGATTCTCAGTTCGCTTAGCCAAACCATCAAATTTCTGCTCCAGGATCTTCCCGCTATCCTGAATCTCTTTCTGATTATTTTCAGAAGTCTCAAATTTGGCCATGATTTCTTCTCAGAAACTAGCCAAGTAGGCCCCTAATTGACCGCCAGCAGCACCTATATTGCTTTCCTCTTGAATGGCATATGTCGCAGCCGCAGCAGTGGAAGCAGTAGCAGCAGTAGCAGCAGTAGCAGCGCTTACAACGCAGTCTGAATTAGCTCCATTAATCTCATTAGGCTCTCTTTTTCTGAGGCAACCTGAAGTGTCTCCACTAAATTCTCTTGAACCTCAATGAGGGGAGAAAAATGATTTTCCAGCCTCAGTGGAATCCCCAACTGGTCAGGGGAACCAGCTTTTTGTACAGAGTTTAATACAGTTTTATGAACTCCACCGGTTCCTCCCTTCCTTCCCTCCCTCTGCCGGTTGAGATCCAGCAGCCTGCTCCATTATCTTGAAATGCGACCTTAAAGAGGGTATTGGCTTAGAGGCTGTCTGCAGCTTATTCGACTCACACTTTTTAATTGGCAATTTTTTTGGTCCTTTTTAAGCGGGGTTTTTTTAGCATCACCACTTGGGGAGAATCATTGCCTTTATCCTTGATAGTCCCTTTCTTAATTTTAGCCAGATCTGACCAGAGATGATACCTGCTCCTTACTGCCGTGGATCTTCCACCTCCTGTATTGGCACTCGTGTTCCCTTAGTTAAGTTTTAAATCATGAGATGGGAGACAAACAGGTGCAACTGCCCTCTCTTCCTTCTCAGGCAAAATTGCACAGTGATGCACCCCAGATACTAACGCCCAAGACTGAGACTCACTCTCCATCCAGCCTTCCTCACTTAAAAAGTAACTCTTAGCTCCGACTCTCTTCTGAGTTAGCCATGATGAAGTGACATTACACTTTTGAGGTTTTTGAAATTTTTCCACTGGATACTCAACATACACAGATTGCTCCTGCAGCCCGGACTGTCTAGATAGCTCCAGGTTACAGACTCTGAAATTCAAAAGTTTAAACTTCTCTGCGTCCCTCGTGCACTGCTAATTAGCAAGAATGCCACACTTCCCCGCACAGAGCACGATAGTATGGAGTTTCCTCCAACTCTCTGCCGCCCAGCTCCAACGCCCAAATGAGGCGGAGACGTGTCTCTCGGCGGCCGGTGTGAGAAAGAGATTCCCGGGTCCGGAACCCATACTACCTTACCTTGTGATGAGGTGTAAAACAACGTCCAAAAACCAAGTTACTGCACTGTCTTAAAGGCTACGCGGGGCATTATCCATAGTTATGAATTTTCAGATGATTGCCCCATCAGAACCGCAAAACCGCAGCCGTGCGGTATCCCTCAGACTGAAAGGTTGCAGACTCAGAAACTAGAGGCGGCAACCTCAGAAACTGCAGTTTCATCCTTCCGTAGCGTGAATCTAGGGCCGGTCAGTCAGATCCGCATTGCACACCTCAATGGACAGCATTTCTAACCTCGCAATTACGATGCCGATTTCCAACAGCCTTTCTGAGTCGGCCTGTCCGACACAGAAAGGCTATCAGAAAGTGACTTTGGGGGCCCCTAGCAAGGCCCCCTTCATCCGGCGGCCTCCATTTGGGGGCCAAGGGAGTACCTAAGGGAACCCAGTGTAAAACCCTGCACTGTGAGGCAGGCACCATGGGGTACCTGCGACACGGTGCAGGGTTTTACACATGCACCCCATTTCCACATAAGAGCCTGTATTGTCGGGTGAAACGCAAGCTCCCATAGGAAACAATGGGAATCCGACTGAACACTGTTCAGTCGGATCATAATCGGGCTGGCGCAAACACCGACCACGAGTCAGTTGGTCTCAATTCCAAGACGGTCTCAGGCAGAAAGTTTCTGCATGACATTGTGATCAGCCCCTTAGTCTGTGGCATTTGTAAACATCAGCATTTCATATCAATTAATCAATCAATCAATCAGAGCACTTGTAAAGCGCACTACTTACCCGTGAGGGTCTCAAGGCGCTGGGGGGGGGGGCTGCTATTGTTCGAAGAGCCAGGTCTTAAGGAGTCTTCTGAATGCAAGTAGGTCTTGGGTCTGTCGTATGTGGGTACGGAGGGTGTTCCAAATCTTTGCGGGGAGGTAGGAGAAGGATCTGCCTCCGGAGGTAGTGCGACGGATGCGGGGGACGGCGGCGAGGGCGAGGCTGGAGGATCGGAGCTGGCGGGTGGGGATGTGGAAGCTGAGTCTGCTGTTCAGGTAGGCTGGTCCTGCATTGTGGAGTGCTTTGTGTGCATGTCTGAGGAGCTTGAAGGTGATCCTCTTGTCTACGGGGAGCCAGTGTAGGTGTCTCAGGTGCAGGATGATGTGGCTGCGGCGGGGGACGTTGACGATCAGTCGGGCGGAGGCGTTTTGGATGCGTTGTAGTCAGCGTAGATGTTTGGCTTAGATTCCTGTGTAGAGTGCGTTGCCGTAGTGCAGGCTGCTGCTGACGAGGGCATGTGTAACCGTTCTTCTTGTTTCGGTCGTGATCCACTTGTAGATCCTGCAGAGCATGCAGAGGGTGTTGTAGCAGGAGGAGGAGACGGCGTTGACCTGTTTCGACATGGAGAGGGAGGAGTCGAGGATGAAGCCTAGGTTGCGTGCATGGTCGGTGGGTGTTGGTGCTGTTCCCATTGCGGTCGGCCACCAGGAGTCCTCCCAGGCTGAGGGGTGGGTTTGAGGATGAGGACTTTCGTCTTGTCTGAGTTCAGCTGGCTGTTCCTCATCCAGTCGGTGACGGCCTTCATTCCGTTGTGGAGGTTGGTTTTGGCGGTGAGTGGGTCCTTGGAGAGGGAGAGGATGAGTTGGGTGTCGTCGGCGTAGGAGATGATGTTGAGGTTGTGATGGCGGGCCACTTGTGTGAGGGGGGCCATGTAGATGTTGAACAGCGTCGGGCTGAGGGATGAGCCCTGGGGGACGCCGCAGATGATGTTGGTGGCTTCGGAACGGAAGGGTGGAAGGCGGACTCTCTGGGTTCTGCCTGTGAGGAAGGACGTGTCCATTCCAGGGCTTTCTCTTGGATTCCGGCTTCTAGGAGGCGTGTTCTTAGAGTGCGATGGCCGACCATGTCGAAGGTGGCCGACAGGTTCAGGAGGATGAGGGATGATGTTTCGCCATTGTCTAGTTGGCGTCTGATGTTGTCTGTGGCGGCAATGAGGGCTGTCTCGGTGCTGTGGTTGCATCTGAATCCGGATTGGGATGGGTCTAGGATGTTGTTGTCTTCCAGGTGGCGGGTCAGTTGCATGTTGACGATGTTCTCGACGACCTTTGCCGGGAACAGGAGCAAGGAGATGGGCCGGAAGTTCTTGAAGTCCTTGGAGTCCGCTTTGGGCTTCTTGAGGAGGGCGTTGATTTCGGAGTGCTTCCAGCTTTCCGGGAATGTCGCTGTTTCGAAGGAGATGTTGATGACCTTCCGTAGTTGGGGTGCGATGGCTGCGTCTGCTTTGTTGAATATGTGGTGTGGGCAGGGTCTGACGGGGATCCTGAGTGGATGGAGTTCATGACCCTGCGTGTCTCGTCGTCATTGACGTAGTCCCAGGAGGTCAGGCGGTTGGCGCTGGTAGTGTTCGCAGGGGAGGTGGCAACTGGCGTGGTGGGGGCGGTCATGGTGTTGGAGCTTTAGTGGATGTCAGCGATCTTGCAGTGGAAGAAGATGGCTAGTGAGTCGCACAGTTCTTGTGAGGGCTGGATGTCGTTGGTGTTGGCGCTGGGGTTGGAGAGTTCCTTTACTATGCTGAAGAGTTCTTTGTTGTCGTGTGCGTTGTTGTCTAGGCGGTTTCTGAAGGAGGATCTCTTTGCTAGTCTGATGAGGTGGTGATGTCTGCGGGTGGCGTCCTTGTGGGCTGCGTAGTCATCCGGTGTGCGATCGTGGAGCCAGGTCTTCTCCAGTTTCCGGCATGCGCGTTTGGAGGTCTGGAGCTCATCGGTGAACCTGGTGGCTCTTTTGCTTGTGTGGTTGTTGGGTGGTTTCTTGAGGGGGGCGAGGGTGTTGGCGCAGTCTTTGATCCACTGTCTGAGGTTGGGGGCTGTGGTGTCTGCGTTGGTAGTGTCGGTGGGGGGGGTTCTGGGTGTGGGTGGAGTTCAGCTGGTCGTCGATGACTTTGCTCCAGCAGCGGCGAGGTGGCTTTTGGGTGCGGTGATGTGTGGTCGGTTTCTTGAAGGTGAAATAAATGCAGCGGTGGTCGGTCCAGTGGAGTTCGGTGGTGTGGTCGAAGGTGACGTGGGAGCTTGTGGAGAACATGGGGTCCAGCGTGTGGCCTGCGGCGTGGGTGGGTGCAGTGACGAGTTGTCTGAGGCCGAGGTTGGCTAGGTTGTCGATGAGGGTTGAGGAGTTTGCGTCGTTGTTGTTCTCGAGGTGGAAGTTGAGGTCCCCGAGGAGGATGTAGTCCGTTGAGTCGAGTGCGTGGGTACTAGCGAGGTCGGCGATGATGTCGCTGAACTGGGCCCGTGGTCCGGGGGGTCTGTAGATGAGTGTTCCTCTGAGGGTGGTGTTGGGGTCGGTTTAGATCCGGAAGTGCAGGTGTTCGGCAGTGTTGAGGGTGTCATCTGCGTGGGTGGAGACCTTGTGGGTGGATTTGTGGGCGATGGTTATTCCTCCTCCGATTACATTGGTGCGGTCCCTGCGGGTGATCTTGTAGCCGTCAGGGATGGCTATGGCGATGTCGGGCGCCGAGGAGTCGTTCCACCAGGTCTCGGTCAGGAAGGCCATGTCTGGTGCGGAGGTGTTGAGCAGATCCCAGAGCTCGACGGTGTGTTTGCTTGCGGAGCGGGTGTTGAGGAGTATGCAGCGGAGGTGGTTGGGTCCAGTCCTGGCAGGTTTTGTGGTTCTGTCGCAGGTGAAGCTGCAGGTGCGGCAGGAGAAGGGTCCGTGGGTCCGTTTCGGGGCTGCCTGGAAGCAGGTGGGGTTTCGGCCGGTGTGAGTGCGTGGAGGCTGCTGGCGTCGTAGTGCGTTCTGGTGTTGTGGCGTTCGCGGGGTCCAGGGGTCCTGGCGCTGGGCGCGGACCTTCAGCGCGCCAAGCAGGGTCAAGGGTCGCTCCTACTGTTCAGCAGCGGCCTCCATTTAAGGCGGGAGGGAGGGAGGAGCAGCTGGGAGGTAGCAGCAGGACGGCGAGGGGGCGGGGCCGCAGAGGGCAGCAGCGGGAAATCGGAGAGTGCAGGAGCACGAGGGAAGGGTGGGGGGGACAACAGAAGGGCTAGGGCCGAGATCAGGGAAAAAAACGACAAATACAGGGAGGAAGACACCAAAGGACACAAGCCTCAGCAGCGGTCAGGGCAGTCTGGGCACAGAAGGCTCGAACTCGTGCTCCGCGCGGCGTGGAGCAGTTGAGCAGGCAGACAGGTGGAGCTGTTGGCAGTAGGGGGGCGACCTGGCCTGCAAGCAGGGTCAGGGGTCGCTCCTACTACCTATTAAAACTACACTACCTACCTGTAGGTCAAAGGATTAGTCTTAGGACTTCAAAGCAACAAAATGTGAATGCCATAAAGTTTCCTGCGATTTAAGATCTAATCAACTATTTCTCCTAAATGCTCCCCGAACTAGAATGCCTTCTTTCCTCCACTGTGACTTTTCAGTTGCCGCTGCATCAATTGAGAATTCATTACCACTTTCTGTTCATGAAGAATTTTCTGGTATACTGCCTCCCCGAGATCAATCTCCCATTCAAGCCTGGCCGAATAGTCAGCATTAAGGCCCTCATCCAGGACCTACCACTATAGCAGGGCAACTGGGTGCTTTGTTGAGGACTTTGTCAAGAATTTTTCTAAGGATTAAAATATGTCTGGCTTTGGTGGGAATGATGGAAATACGGATCTGCTGGCTCCATGGAGGCAGTGATAAAGAAATATATATGAGGGGGAACGCAGGCAGCCAGTGATCTGAAACAGGCATTTCTTGTACAAACTGCCCCATGTCAGGAGGTGGAGACAGATTCCCTGGGATACCGTGTGTGACCATTTTTCCGAGATTCTCAGATTAAATAAAAGAGGAAGCCCAGGAGAATAAATCATATCCCAACTGACCTCGTCATGCACCCTGACCCACACACATTCAGTGCATATCGCAGACCTTCATCATCCAAGAGGGGAGGTCACCAGCAGCAACTTGACCAGCAATGGGGGCGCATTGTCCAATTCCACATCAGTATACGGAAGATATGGTAATGGACTGGATAATATGCAATGTGGGCCTGTGCACAGAGATAATACAGTTCAAAGTACAGAACCTCAAACCAGTCAAGATAGATGGGTAGTATGAATGCATCCCACTTAACTTTCGGCAGCTAATCAGCCTAGGCCAATTTGATCTGTCAAGCATGAATGACACATTTACAAAGAAATACAGCAGTATGGAATGACAACCCTTTTCATTAACGCTATTCACCATGAAAGCGAAAGCTGGAGAGAAGCCGCGCCAGTCGCCTAATCCACCCGTGTGCCTATAAAAACTCCATAATTCTCCCTATTGATCACATTGATCTCGCAGTTGATCCAAATTCCAAGATTTTTTAATGCGCTCTCGATCCTTATCAACAGGCTATTCGGAGCAGGTCAAATTGTATTCTCTTTCTGAGGAAAGGTTTGGGGCTTGTTACAAATTGCATTCACCCCTGACAATGTTCCAAACAGAAATAATTCCTTTATAATGGTTTAAAGCATTCACCAGGTTTCCTAATCCATAAAATTATGTTATCTGCCTCAGGCATGGCCCGTGAAGGTAAGAGCAGTGGGGTGAGGGTCGGGGTGATTTGGCATACGATGTCGAAGGAAACTTACACTTAAAAAAAGAAAACTATTGTTCTATTTAAGTTTCCCTCATCATCATATGTCGAATCCCCTCCCCTCCTCCCCACCGCTCTTAACTGAACAGCCCACACCTGGTCTGTCAACAGCAAAATAAGTTGTTGACTAGTGTACCTGTGCGATATTGAAAAGAATAAATGAGAGATGGCATCCCTGATGAGTGCCACAAGAGATAGCAAAGGGCTGAGATATTAAGTTATTAGTGTAAAAGCAAACCATGGAAGAGTTATAGAAATGCTTAATCTAATCTGTCAATTCTATTGGCATACCTAGTCACCATATGATGGAAAATGTTATTATGATTCAATTGAGTCAAAGGCATTTGAAGCTTCCCCAAAAATTGCAGCAGCATAAAGGCTTGGCTCCAGGTCGTGCATAAGGTCAGACAAGGTTCACAGTTTATGAGCAATCAACCTGGGTCAGGAATTGACTATAGGCATCACCTGTCCAGCCTTGGGATGTGTCTTTGAGGTATCCAGAAAAATACTCAAGGGATAGTCAGTCAGAGAAGAATAGAAGTTGTGTAGCATGTGGAGAAGACTTCAAGAATTTTGGTCATCAGGAGCTGAGGTTAACCCATTAAATCTATGATTTCAGTGATATTATTGACAGACCAGCGACATCGAAATATACCTGCTAGTAATGTACCTGAATGTTCTCCCTGACCATATTCCTGGGCCTTTGCATACTTTCCCTGGAATAGGCACAACCTCCCATCCACCTCCGCATACTCAGTGATCTTGAATTGAATATGGTCTAATAATGGGGACATAGGATCTTTAGGAGCAAAGATTCCAGGTCCCTGATTTCACACTCTTGATGTGCTGGTGTGTAATCGGTGAATTTAGCACCCCACATTGTTGCAACACACATTTGCCTGTAATTACAATTTGAAAGCTTCCCAGTCCTCCCGCTCATTCAACCGAGCCCAGAGCGAACGTGAAAAATGGCGTGTCTCTTCAGTTCAACAAAAAAGAGTCTATGTAACAGGGTCTTTTTCCCACTCTCCACTGCCCATATCTAGGGGAGATTTACGAAATGTTAACTAATGGAGAATAGAGGAGTGGTCAGCAAGTGTATATGCAATGGGATTTACATCTCCAACTCACTGGCCAACAAAAGGGGTCAGAAGGCAGAAGTCTAGATATGGCCCAGCCGACAAGTAAGTTCCCTCTCTAGATACTGGATGCCTGTGCTACCACACATCCTGCAGTCAGTGCTCAGCCATTATACATTTCAGGGATGTGGTGGTCTTATCCACTGACTTATTGACTTATCTGATTATCTACACAATATACAGTTAAAGTCAATAGTGTGGGGCTCAGTAGTTAGTATTTTACCCCTTAAGTTGCTGAGGAATACTGGGTCATGTACAATGAGACCATAATCGTTGCCAATTATAATAGGCATGCCCATCAATTTTCAGACCTTTTGCCCTACCATGTTCACAGTAATCCCAATTAGTTTATGTATTTAGGATCATAAGAAACATGGTGCACAGTACTGATACATCACCGTACCTGTAACACATTCACATAGATTTGTCCTGCAGCACACAAGATACACATAATGTGTATTGGATAGGATCATATACAGATACAATTACCTAACATTTTCTGAACTGCATTTTGAAAATAGCATGGCTGTCTTAAAGGTGTTGCGAGGTTTCCTGTGCCACAAATCTCAGTTAGGAAACGAAAAAATGGACAAACTGAAATTCTTGTGAAAGACGCAGACTTAATACAAACAATTGGAATTCTGCCCGACATTACAATTGCTCAAAGATTCATTCATGCTAGAACCACAGCTACATTAGCAAGGATGAACAATCTGGGGCATACTTATTTATCCGTCACGCAAGCAATGCTGATGTGCTGGATTGGGCAAAAGGAAGAGAGCAAAAATTATCCATATGAGCATTTCTGATCTCTTCTTGAGTTGTTGGGTTATGTGCTACGTAGCACCAATGGAGGTACCCTTACACCCTAGTGCAAGGGTGTCTGCTTTATGGGCAGGATTATTTTTGTGCAAGGAGGGACACCTTCTTGAAAAAAAAGCAGCCCTTAGAGGCATTTTCCTCTTTCTATGTGTGATGCAGAAAGCCTCAGGAATGGAAAGAGGAAGTAACAAGGAGAAATAAAGGTATTTCTCCTGGTTACACCTCACTGAGAAAGGCATAGCATTGAGACGCATTTCCAGGTTTCTTAGCTTTAATAAATCTGTGAGTGCATCAAATTCCATTGGTGGATGCGTGACAATCCCTTCTTCCCCCATGGAATGCCTCCCAGCTCCAAACCTCAGCGTTGTGTTACATTTCTTTACAAAGCAACTAAGGCCGCACAAATCGCCTCCTGCATGGCAATTTCAATCATACTGAAGCGTTTGTGTTGTCCCTGCATGTCCTTACGTTGCAAGGAAAACCCAAAGGCTGGATAATTTGTTAAATCTGGGCTTCAACTCTTAATTTGTTTCAAGATCACGTTTGTCACTTCACTATGAGACATTCTAATTCCCTGGGCATGTATGAAGTGGCCTGCAACTAAATAAAATTATTCATCACTTCCCTATAGTCTGAGGATATTTTTGGTATTGTTCTAAGAAAGAAAATGAAAGAAAGAAAATGATTCCATTAAACAAGGACTGATTGAGTTACAAACTTGCTGCCTGGGTCATACGTTCTTTTATTTACTTTACTGTTCCATAACACTTTACTGGGTATTTTGTAATTGTATTTGTAAAATACATTTATATAGCGCATAAATCACCCGAAGGTCTCAGAGCGCTATCAGATCCACGAGAGAGAGACAGAGACAGTGGGCAGAAGATTAAAAAAGCCAGGTTTTAAGGTTTTTGCGGAATCTCAGGTGGTTGGGTTCTGACCTGATGTTTAGGGGCAGGGCGTTCCAGGCTTCATAAGCTGTTTTGCTGAAGGCTCTATCACCGTTTCTGCGAGTGCGAACTTTGGGAACAGTTAGAAGTAGCTTGCTAGAGGATCTAAGAATTCTGGCCGAGCTATGGAATTTAATATCAGTCCTTGTCCATGGATGCTTTTGTGGACTAGCCAGCATAGTTTGAATTTTATGCGTTTCTTTATAGACAACCATAAAAGTACAAAACAAATAGTCAAGTAAATATACAATCCATATAATTGAATTGGAATAAAAAAAAGCTGAAACAACTTCGAAATCAAGTACATCACATACAGAGGTTCAGCATAATATAAATACAGGATAAAAAGGATTCCCTATCACATAATTGTGCTGAGACCGCGCATCATAGTAGCAGATTGGCGAGTCATATCACACATTATAGTAATCCATACCGCAAAAAAAGGGCCTCGTTTAAGCTACCACTTTTTTAGGACAAAGTAAAAAAAGGGGGGGGGCAAAGGGGCAGTTATTAAATAATCAAGGTGTATCACACAGCATATTAAATAAAGACATTTGAAAATACTATCAATATAAGCACTATGATAATAAAAGGACTAGCAGCATAAAAAGCAGGGAACATTTTCCTAATATTATTTCAGGGGCAAAATTCTATATCAAAAGTTATTAGGAGTAGAAATTCAGGCCACCGCTTTAGATCTAATGCACCAACTCCAATGCAGATATTTGGACACTGCGCATACAATTGCCTGTGTGGACGCTGTACGCACTAACCGCAGAATATCCTGGTGCTGTCTGGAACCCAATTGCCTGCACATCGGAATAATCCAGGATTTTCTAGGACGCGCGTATGAAGGGCAGAAAAAAACAATATGTGCTGGTGATTCCTCAGCCTGCTGGCATGTTGAGAATATAGTGCTCACAGAGGCACCTTGCTTCCATTTCCGTAAGAGCGAGTGTTGGGAGTGTGCCATAGCGAAATTTAAGATATATGCTCCTAGCAGCTGGGGGAGATATATAATCAGAAAATGGCTCAAAGACCATATCAATCTTAAAGTCTGAACACTTATAAGCAAGAGACCCTCCGGGAGCATGCCTCATATCATCAGCTCACATGTACTCCCTGAAGGCTTTCTTAAGAGTGACCTTTGAAAGATCTTTTATAGTCTGGCAAACAGACCAAAATTCTTCAAGCCCAATCTTATATAGTTACGTCATGGAGAGAGTGGGAGTAATGATCTAGGGCTGGAGAGTATTTCAACCTGCACCAAAACAAAAGTGGTTTAAGTTGGGCATTATGAGAGATCGGCTCAAGACCCAGGTCTCGTCTAAGAGGTATACATGGGGTAGGTTTTGAAAGATTAGTGAGGGCTCTTAAGAAAGTGTTCTCAGCCATCCCCAACACAGCCAGATTAGCACTACCCCTACTTCCGCCCCATACAATGCACTGCCCTCAGCCTTTGCTCTGAACACCTTCAATGCAGGAGATATCTGCCTATCTCTAGAGGCCTGATACACTTTTAATACAGCTGCTGCATGCTAGGTAAGATGCAAACTACCTCTCTCCACCGGAGACACCCATGACATCGATTTGGTGAAATTGATCCCCAAGTAGGTGCACTCATTGACCCTCTCTAGTGGGGTGCCTTCCAAGTTTACTATGCCCCTAAAAGACCTATGGGGGGTGATAACCATCATCTTGGTCTGTTCTTGATTGATAACCAACCCTCGTTCAGTGCAAAATACTGCAAACTTGTCCACTACCCAAAAAGGTATCATCAGCGAAGAGCACTGAAGGGATGCTACGACCAGCAAAATGAGGTGCTTAATCGTCTTCAATGTAAAATGATACATTGTTTACATATAGAGAAAATAGGGTCAGGCCAGAACACAGCCCTGGTGCAGTCCATTTTGGATGGGTGTCTGTTTTATGAGTTCCCCTTTTCTTCCCCCATATAACTTGGGAATCTGTGTTCATATGCAGGCGAACTAAAACCTCCAGAAAGTCTTGGGGGGGGGGGCATTATTACTAAGCACCTCCCAAAGCTTTTTGTGTGGAACAAGGTCAAATGCAGACTTGAGGTCCCCAAAGACCAAGTTAAGGTGTGTTTTTTGCAGAAGTACTCTCTTGCAGTATATCAGTAGAAACATGAAGATTTAGTTGGTTGTACTTATCCCTTTACGAAAGCCTGCCTGTAGTGTGTAAAGGGACTGATGGCTTTCAATCCAGTCCTCCAAGCTCCCTAAAATGTGCCTTCCAAACATTTTGGGCAACATCTAGAAAGCCGGTCGGCCTATAGTTTAGAGGAGAGTCCTTGCTCCTTTCTTGTGGATAGGGGCAATGTTTGGCTGCCTTCCAACTGCCAGGAATACTAGCCCCTGCAAGATTACAATTAGATAATTTATTAAAATATGCTGCCCATACCTCAATATCCACTAAAACAAGTCTTCTGGAATGCCATGAGGGCCTGGTGCCTTTCCTCTTGCTATGAGACTGTCCCACTGATTTCCAGCTTAAATAAACCCAAAGGGGCTAGATTGGTCATACTGAAATCAACTGTTCTGTCTGTGATTGGGCCCTGCTTACGAAGATCAAAAAAATTAGAGTGTCATGTCTCTGGGGAAATGCAATCAGCCATAATGTTTTGTTGGATGCTTATTACTATTGGCTGCAAGCTTCCAAAATGTTCTAATGTCCGTAAGGGCAGCAGCTTCAAATAAGTTGCCCCGTACCTGTGTGTCCCATTCCCTATGTGCGGGTTTTATTTGAGTTAGTTAGGTTACAATCTCCTCTAGTCAAGATGAGGAGAAGCCCAGCTTTCTTATCATGGGAAATTTTGTTATACCAGGTTTGGTTCCTTTAAAGGAGCCCAACTGGGTCCAGATCGATGTACAAAGCACTCCCGCAGCATCTTAAAAAGGCCCTCAATGATCTTCACAATTTTGAGCTGCCAAAGATCATCCCTGGGTAGGGCTAGGGCCAGATCTTTTAATTCTCAAACAGAATCTCCTAGAGTATTAGCCATAAAGGTCCTAGTATCTATATTTGCTGCTACTTTATCCCATTTTACCCTACGTTTGTCATTTGACTGGACCATATTTGATCTTAGTGAGGTTGGAACATTATTCCTAGTGGAGAATGCTTTTTTTTTAGGATCACTGTCCTCCCTGCCTAGTACCTTAAAATCAACCAAGCTACTCCACAGCGGCAGGATGATCAACCAGTAATCAGTCCTACTTGCGCAATAACCTAAAGCTCTCTGGGTGATTCCATCAAATATACAGATCTGGCAAACGTCTTCTTAAGTTCCCTGCTTTTAACAAAAAATGGTACTGTACCAATCTGTTAGAAATTAGGTTGTTGGTTGACTTAGGTATAAGCCGTGGCCAAGAGGCAACCACACTCTTAGTCAGTGTAAGAGGCAAACAAATTCAAAATTAACCTGTGCACACCCTCTGGTAGCTTGGCACACAGCAGTCAGGCTTAAATTTAGAGGCTGTGTGTAAAGTATTTGTGCAACACTTCAAACAGTAAATCAGTAAAAACACTGCACAAAAAGATTCCACACCAAGTTAGAAACATAATTATGATTTTAATAAAGAAAATAAGTCCTAAACGACAAAAATCCAGTTAGTAAAAATGGGGATATTGAATTTCAAAGTTTTAAAGAAAAATAGTGCAGAGAAGCAAAAAGGGCAAAGGGATTGTGCCATACCAGGACAAATTCACAAGTTCATGCAGACTGTGATATAGAGTGGTCCAGCTACAGGAACCCAGTTAGGCCTGCTGAACTCGGTACCTACATCATGCTTGTAGAGTGCTGCGTAGATCCGCTTCGAAGATGCGCCACGCAGCAGAGGCAATGCGTTGGATCCGAGATGTGACAAGACTGCGGTGTGAGGTCCTGATGTGTCGACTTCAAGGATCCTGTCAACAGGGCTCGTGGTGCAAAATGCAGTGTCGAGGATGCTAGGCACAGAAGAGACAACGTGTGAATCCCAATGAGTGATGAAGCTGCAATGGAGAGTTTAAGCATCATCGTGAGGCTGCCGTCGAGGAGGGGTGAGAGGATCTTGCGCCTAGTAAAGCATTACACAGCAGCAGTTCCATAGATGATATGTCGGTCCCAAGATGAGGGGTTAGCAGAAATGTACTTCTTTTGCGACTGGTGTAAACCAAGCTGCAGTGGCGATCCATCAGTTTGGCCAGGGAATGCACCATTCAGCCAAAAAGATGCATTGGTTCTCCTCAGGGATGCATGGTTCAGCAGAGAAGATGCGTCAGTTCCGGTAGCAAGTACCTTAGGCCCACTTCCAAGGGACCAGGACTGGGGAGGCACCACTTGACAGTGTAGAAACACAGATGGCAGAATCCAGGTGCAGGGGTTGGAATCCTGTTAAGTCCCTAAGACTTCAGCTCAGGAAACCGGCCTGCTAGCCCTTGGAGTCTCTCTATGTTCTGGGGTCATGTGATGCAGGCCCAGTCTTTCTCACCCAGACAAGAGAACAGCATGCAGCAGATCAGCACTGCAATGGAAGAGTCCAGCAGAGTGTAGGTCCTTCTGCAGCACAGCAGTCCTTCGTCATGGAAGAGGACTCTCAGGTCCATTAGGGTACTGAAGAGGTGGTGTCTGAGGTCCAGTATTTATACCAAGTGGTGCCTTTGAAGTGAGGGTGATTTCAGAGACACGCATTTGAAGTGCATAGTGGTCTTCCCTTCCTGCCCTGACTTCAGACTCACTACAGGGGGGTATGCAACCCTTTGTGTGTGGACAGGATAGTCTATACAGGTGTGAGTGAGGCTGTGCTCATTTCTTCCCTCCTATCCTGCCAGAGATGGCCAATTGAGACACACCTAAGTTCCCATTGTGTATGGCTGTCTAGGAGGACTACATAAATCCCAACTGTCAACTACACCCAGTCATGTGACCAGAGACAGGCTACAGGCATGAAATGGCTAAAGCAAGAAAATGCCACCTTTCAAAAAGTGGTATATTCAGAACTGCAATTTAAATCCAACTTCACCATAAGTTAGGATTTTAAATTAAAATTCCAGAGACACCGAACTTGAATCAGCTATATCTTGCCATTTGAAAATTAAAGATTTAATAAGGTAATCCCAATGTTATCCTACTAGAGATGTAAACCTTGTTGTAGTGAAAAACAAATTCAAGAGATTTTCACTACCAGGATATGCAAAACTTAAAACTACATTTCCTGCGTTTTAAATACATTGCACCTTACCCTCTGGGTTGTCCAGGGCCTACCCTAGTGGTGACTGATATGTTTAAAATGGGACAGTTTGGGCCTGGGAAAAAGTTTATTTTGCCAGGTTGACATGGCAGTGTTAACTGTACACACAGGCTCTGCAATGGCAGGACTGAAACATGGGTAAGGGCTACTTCAATGGGTGGCATAACCAGTGCTGCAGGTCCACTAGTAAAATGTAATCTACTGGCCCTGGCTACATGTATTACCACTTTTATAAGTAAATTAACAATGCCAATTGAGGATGAACCAATATTACAAGGTTTAAAGTTTAGGAAAATACACTATATTTTAATAAATGATTTGACACCAAAGTGACAAAAATCCAATCAGTGGAATCAGAGATATGCACTTTTAAAGATTTAAGTGAAAATAGTGGCTAAAAGCACAACATGCCAACTGTAGTTATTTGGTCATGACAAACTAGGACAAAGCTAAAGTTCAGACTGGTCACGATGAAGCCGGGGCCAGATACAAGGACCAAGTTAAGCCTGCTGGAAGAGTACCTTAAATCCTGGCTGTGGACCAATGTAAAGTCCATTGACAAGGATGCGTTGCACAGCAGTGGTGTTTCGAGGCCTCGGGTCAGAGATGCTTTGCACTGCAGCTGTTCTGATGGGCTGTGGGAGCTGATACAAAGCCTTGCATGGACCTGCTTCATGCAGTAATAGCTTCGAGGGCCTACAGCTGCAATGAAAGGTCCTGCCTCATGCAGCGGTAGTTCAGATGAGCTGCGAGCTGCAATGCGAAGTCCTGCATCAGGGATGTATCACTTAGAGGTTCTGATGCAGAGTTCTTCAAATTAATGTATCACACTAAGTTGGTTCTGCTGAGACCACAGCTCATCTGGCAGAGCACCTTGAGGCCCACTTCCGAGGGTCCAGGACTGAAGTGGATTCACTTGGGGGCTAAGACTCCCAGCAGATGGAGCCCAGCTGCTGGGTTCAAGGTGGTTGGAGTCTTTTCTGAGCCTGAGAACTCAGAACAGGGGACCAACCGACAGGCCCTTGAAGTCACGCTGGTGGTCCTGTGTTCAAGATGCAGGTCCAGTCCTTCACTCAGGTAGCAAGGCAGCACGGTAGTTGGGCCATAGAGTAGCAGTCCTTATTGCAGAGAAGCACAGCAGGTCTGGAGGTGTACTGAAGAGTGGGTCTGAGAGTCCCCTTTTAATACACGGTGTCTTCTTTGAAGTAGGAGACATCTCCAGAGAATTCCCTTTGAAGTGCGTGAAGTTTCCTGACTCCCCGACCCTTTCTCCAAACTGGCTGCATGAAAATTGCAGGGGTGACAAGTCCTTTGTATGAAGATGAATCTCAGGCTATTCAGTTGCATGTGGGGCTATGTCCAACTCGTCCCCCAACCTGCCAGTTGATGGCAAGTCCAGGCACACCTAATCACTCTATTGTGGGTTCGTTTGGGAGGAATAAACAAAATCCATCTGCCAACTACACCCAGTCATGTGCTCCAGGATAGGCTGCAGGCACAAAGAAGTGAAGGGCGGAAAAATGTCAACTTTCTAAAAGTGGCATTTTCAAAATTGTAACTTAAAATCAGACTTTAACATTAAAGAGGATTTTCAGATACAATTTCTCAGACACCTAGCATGAAATGCTTACCTGTTCCAAATCAAAAGTTAAAACTTATGTTATAATGCAAGCCAATGTTATCCTATGGGAGAGGTAGGCCTCATAGTAGTGACAAATTAATTTTTCGCTACCAGGACATGTAAAACTTGTCTAACCTTTAAAATTACAATGCACCCCGCCTTATTGGCTCTCTAGAACCTACCTTAGGGGTGACTTATACGCAATCAAAGGGAAGTTTCAGGCTTCGCAACGGGGTTATATTGGCAAGTCGAATTGGCAGTTTGAAACTGCATCCAGGCTGAAATGGCAGGCTTTGGACATGCTTTAAGAGGATACTTAGGTGGGTGGAATAATATGTGCTGTAGACCCACTAGCAGTATTCCAATTACAGGTCCTGCGAACATGGTACACTGCGCTACATGGGTATTATAAGTATATAAAATATGACAATAAGGTGAAAGCCAATTTTAACATTTTCAGGCGAGAGAGCACAAACAGCTTGCACTAGTTAGCAATGGTAAAGCGCTAACACAAATGAATTTCAGCAAAAGTGGAGGGCAACAGCAAAAGGTTTGGAGGAAGACCCTCCTAACATTGGCACAAGTCTGAACAAAAAATATCTGCCCTATTGGATATCCTGAGTGTGTGATTTCTTTCTTCATATGGAAAAAGTGGATTTGTTTGGATATATATATATATATATGTTTATATATATATATATATATATATATATATATATTCACTGAAATAAATAATGGTTTAAGTGATGTCGTAGTTACGTTTGTATTAATATCTTACTTAACATTTAAAAAAATCAGATATTCAGTCAAAAATTCAAAGCTTAAAGTGACATCATATCTAGGAGTTTGACACTAACGACCCTATTCCAATGGCAGTGGGTCATCATAACAGGAGTGGGACTGCCCGACAAGTAGTTAGTGGTCCCACCTGCCAGATAATGATGCGACTACCATGTAGGAAGTCAAAAACATCCCTTTTTTCTGTTGTGGCCTGTGCTGCAGCCCGGAGAAGGGCCGCAGCACAAGCTGTAATAGAAAAAGAGATGGTTTTGAACATGCATGCGCCTTGTGCCATACACCATTTGGTGCCTGGCACACAGTGCATAGATGTTTTGGGAGGTACGCCATGCGCCCCCCAGGCCACATAGTGTAGGCCCACAGCGGACAGGGGCTCTGCCGGGTACCCCCAAAGTCCCTCTCGGACAGCCTTTACATGGCGGTGGGACTGCCATAAAAAGGCTGTGGGAAATGGACATTGTAATCCCCATGGCAGTGCCTGCACTAGCACCACCCTCATTGTAGGGATTACAGTCCTACCGTTGCCCTGACAGGCTCCTTGAGCCTGTTGGAGGGGCCAGTCCATCCCTCAGACTGCTGTGGTAAGACTGATCACATCATAATGCAGCAGCTGGTCCGCTATCCTGGATGTCAGTGGTACCGCCACTGATGGCCTGTCGCTGGCAGTCCCACCAACATAATAATCAGACCCTAAGAAACTAGCTACCCCTTCAATCTCACCTTACTCTGCCTTTGACCTGGTAAAGCTCTTTTGCCTTTCAGATAGGCCTGTGCAACATATATATTACAAACATACATTAATGGAGGCTTCTTGCTTTTTTTACATGCACAATGTGAGAGAGGACCTGGGTGCTTACTGAAAATCCTCTGAATCCTCTAAATTCTAGGGGATTATATATATATAAGAGCCCGTGAGCTCGAAACGCGTCTGTTTGTGCCCGAATGAATACTTTAATCGTACCTGGCTGGTGTGGCTTGTCGTCCTTTCAGTGAGTGAAGAGGATTCTGTGTATATATATATATATATATATATATATTACCTACTGGCGGTCGCCAGTAGGTATATATAGTTAGGATTTTTTCTCTATGGGATTTTTGAAAATTCTATGTCTAATAACTTTGGCGTTTGTGGACGGAATTGGCTGAAATTTTCAGGAAAATGGCACATTTTGTTTCTGAGCAGCCCTTGAAAATATGGGGGGGGGTTCGTCAAGGGGGGGCCGAGAAAAAAGGGGGGTCCCAAAACGTGTTTTTAACATTGAGTTTTCCATAGGGCGGTTGGCCTCACTTTTAGCCCGAACGGCTGAATGGATTTGCACGAAACTTGGCAAAATTGTAGGGACTGGTAGCCCGATGTGCCTTTTGTAGGTCTCAATATATGTGCTCCAGTGGATTTTGAGAAATTAACGTTTAAAAAAAGATATATATCTGTAACAGCGGACCTGGCAGCGTCCCAGGACGCGTACTTTTCGCGCAACGGAGCTTTGTGAAGCGAAGCTGATTGGTTCTCCGGCGTCTGTCAACATTCCAAACAGTCCGTAGCGGCCGCCATCTTGTCTCTCGGTAGGATCGAGAGACAAGAGGAGGCCAAAGCGAAGGGGCAAATGACCATAAGGGGGAATAGTAGATCCTCGCTGACCCCCTAGGTTTGATGTGGAGGTTTTAAAAGGGCCCCGCGGGGCAAAAAAAAAAAATTATAATAATAATCGAACGGCTGAATGGATTTGCACGAAACTTGGCAAAATTGTAGGGACTGGTAGCCCGATGTGCCTTTGCTAGGTCTCAATATATGTGCTTCAGTGGATTTTGAGAAATTAACGTTCAAAAAAAGATATATATCTGTAACAGCGCACCGCTTCGCGTACTTTTCGCGTTACGGAGCTTTGCGAAGCGAAGCTGATTGGCTCTCCGGTGTCTGTAAACATTCCAAACAGTACGTAGCGGCCGCCATCTTGTCTCTCGGTAGGATCGAGAGACAAGAGGAGGCCAAAGCGAAGGGGCAAATGACCATAAGGGGGCATAGTAGATCCTTCCTGACCTCTTAGGTTTGATGTACCATTTTGCCAAGTTTGGTGTAATTCCGTTCAGCCATTCAGGCTGTAGACGTATGTAAATGTCCAATGGAAAATTGCATGGGGAAAACACATTTGAAAGTGTTGAAATTTAGAACCAATTAAAATGTTACTTTGGTTTTGTATTTGTGTGTGATGAAAGTTAATTGGTTATGTATATATGTCAAATGAGAGGAAACCACAGCCATTTTGTGATACTACTGTCTGAGGTACATTTGTGAGGAATTTTTGGTGGTGAATTTCTGGTGTTTGATTTACACAGTACTAACACTTCTGCTACTTTTAAAAAGGTGAGTTGTTAATTTGTAAGGGGAACTATGTTGTACACTTGAAGATAATTTGAAAAATGTTTTCTGTTATTTATTTGCAGTCCTTCTGTTATACTAAATACTTGATAAAGTTAGTTTTATATTATGTATTACTAAAAACGATAAATGAAAGTGATTATTTTTTTCTGCAATTTACAGCAAGCAATTTCAAAATAAAATGGCTCACAATAAAGAGACCGTGGCAATTTCTTTTGAATTGTCCACTACATTGATTGAAATTGAGAGCACCAATAATGAAATATTGTCACAAGGAGGACATGACTTGTATGATTCCATTAGATTGATTGAAATGGACAGCACCAAGAATGAAATATTGTCACAAGGAGATGACTTGAATGATTCCACTACATTGATTGAAATTGAGAGCACCAATAATGAAATATTGTCACAAGGAGGAGATGACTTGTATGATTCCATTAGATTGATTGAAATGGACAGCACCAATAATGAAATATTGTCACAAGGAGGAGATGACTTGAATGATTCCACTACATTGATTGAAATTGAGAGCACCAATAATGAAATATTGTCACGAGGAGATGACTTGAATGATTCCACTACATTGATTGAAATTGACAGCACCAATAATGAAATATTGTCACAAGGAGGAGATGACTTGAATGATTTTTTTGATCAATCTCTTGATGGCGAATTTATCGAGTGTTTGGAGACCATAGAGTTACAAGAATCATCATTGGAGACTTTTAATGAGGACATTGCTGATGAGGACATGTTACTAGTTCTTTCAAATTTAGAAAATTCTGAAGAATAAATTTATATTTAGAAATCAAAAATTGTTTGAGACATTATTCATTTTTATTTTTAATTTATGAGGTTGTAGAGAAGTGATTGTAGTATAAAATGAGACTTATAGTATAGAGTGCAACATTTTTATG
The DNA here is from genome assembly GCF_964261635.1 of Lissotriton helveticus. Classification (NCBI taxonomy): domain Eukaryota; kingdom Metazoa; phylum Chordata; class Amphibia; order Caudata; family Salamandridae; genus Lissotriton; species Lissotriton helveticus. Next base: position 285,419,519 of record NC_136071.1, read on the forward strand.
TTACATGGTAAGTTTACTCATATTTAGTTCCCTTCTGCCACTATATTATCTCCAATGTGTATTTGACATCTCTTCTTCATCTCCGGCCTCCTTTCTCTCACTGTGTGTCTCCGATGCATCTTATCGCTGCTATTTTGTGTAATTACAGAAGAGAGTAAAATAAAATAGTTCGGAACGTGAAAAGGGGGCAAAGTAGAGTACTCCTCACCCCCTAGGCCTTTTTAGGCGGTCCCAAAAGGATCAGTTTCTGCTTTCCTGAGAGATTATGGTATGAGTTCCATATACCACAATAACTTGCATTACAACATGCAAGATATCTATCTCCTATTACCAACTTTTGGAGATATTCGCGCTAAGCGCGAATATCTCCAAAAAGTAACACCTGCCCTGAGCAGTTCTTAGCCATGTTATCCAATGGGAGGTGGATAACATGGCTAAGAGCATTAGCTCGGTAATGCATGAATATCGCTGAGTTTTTAGCGATATTCATGCATTGCGGCCGTTTATTATCGCATTTGCGATAAACCTTGATAATAGCAAGGTTTATCTTCGATAATTTCTGACGATGCTTAGTGGTAAAAAATTGGTTGGTAAGCATCGTTAGCGATAAATATCGCTTAACTTTGGTAATATGCCCCAACGTCTGTTAACGTTCGATTCGAAGGAAATGAGGAAGTGTTGAAAAACATTGTCTGCGCCATCTTGCCTTTTTTGAAATGCCACACTTTTGTCGTGCACGGCAGCCATTTTAGATGTCTTGACCAGACCCACTCTCTGCACGCTGTCGATTCGTAGCATGGCTCCTCACCCACGCAAGCATCTTCCCTAGGCACTGGTCACCACCGCTCTCTGTCTTATGCATGGGCAATAAACCTCCCCCCATCTGCGCTGCTCTTCCCTGAGAATCACACTCTGTGCCCGCCCGACACCTCCCTTTCGCCCTATTCACTACCGCACCCTCTGACACTCCTCTTTCTCTGTGTCCGATTGTCCAGGCTATCAGCTAGCCCTGCAGATGTAGTTTATGGCCCCAGCTGTAAAGAATCACCCCTCTTCAAAGGAGTTATAGTAGATCAAGGCCCACACCCGATGAGATCCGTCACACCACACGTGTTCCTACCATCTGAAAACCATCCTGTATTGTGATTGGGGAGGGGACCGAGCCTGAAGCGGAAGATTCCAGGAATGACTCTTTGTACATCAAAGTTTTTACAATTATGTGTCACATTAAAAATATATAGCACTCCAACAAAGTAGTAGGAATATAAAACTTTAATAACATATAAATATATACAAGAAAACAAAAACAGTAAAAACATTTAAACAACGAAGAGACCGTGGCAATTTCTTTTGAATTATCCAATAGATTTATTGAAATTGACAGCACCAATAATGAAATATTCTTGTCAGTAGCGGTCTGTTGTGCGAATAGTTCCAAGGCAGCAGAACGCGCTGAAATCTAGATGGCACGAAAGTGATGTCTAGTAAGTTGCCGCCCAGCAAAAAACGGCGTGGGGCGCCGCGGGGGTGAGTGAGTCCACTAGGCACCACAGCTATTCTTACCGGCATTGCAGAATTACTGCTGGGGACAATGCCTGTGCTGTAGCAGGGTCACAGCAGAAACAAAAAGGATTCTGTTGAAGATGTTGTTGGTTTTCAATTTGAAAACAGTTCTGGTGTCAACTGCTATGCTAATGTAGTGGTTAATGTTTTGTTTTCTCTAGAAAATGTAAAAGAGGGGGAGGCAGTCCAAAGTTCCGTTAAAAGGGCAAAGGAAAGGATCGGTGGTTTGAACTATCAGTCAAAAAGGGGAGGGGGTGCAATAATTTTTCCTACCGGGTCACACTGTGCTTTCACCGGAAGTGAGGTCTGCAGGATTCTAGTAATTCAAAGTGAGGCTGGCGCCAGCATGGGAGCGCCGACGTCCCGCGGATACAGTTTTGTCACTCCACGGGCGATCATGGCAGTCATTCCCCATCGGGGGTCGGAGACTCCCGCGGCTCCTCTAGAATCTTCAAGGTCGTGGAGGACTACGGTGGTGGAGTCAACCAGTGACCGGGCCATTTCTTTATGCTGGGCCCGCTCTTGCCAGGTCGACCGCCATTTTGAGAGTTCGGCAGCTACCGGCGATCGCGGGGTCACATGAGCGGACGGGCTCCACCCTGCCGGGCGAGACGTTGCAGCATGGCCACAGTGGAAGAACCCTTTTCCGGGCGCCTGGAGCGCTGAGGGTGCAGCTGGGAAGCCTCCACCTGGGGAGGCGGGAGAGGCCTGTTCGCACCGTCTCTCCCTCCCAGTGCACCCCACGGCGTCTCGCTTGAGATTTGTTATGGCCGGACCAGGCGATGAGGACGAGGGGGGGGGGGTCGGAGGCATGTGCAAGACATCCCCCCCCAGTGTTGTCGCAGCCATTATAAAAGAAAGAAGTGTCCCGTCCGTCTTCGGGCCAGGCTTCCGGTGGATGTCGGCCGGACGCCTCTGGCTCTGGCCCCATGAACGGGTTTCTTGGTTTATCGGCTGCAGCCGGATCCCGTCGGCCTCGGCCCCCCGACCGTTGGTGGTCGGACCGGAAGAGCATGTGGCGGGACTACCTGCAACTCTCAAGGGCCACCGCGGCCGGACTGGGAGAGAGAGGGGAGGGTCGAGGAGACATTCCCCCCCCTGCAACTGTTCAGCGTTGTAAAGGCAATCCCCTGGCCGGGTCCCGCTGGCCTCGGCCTCTCCTCCGGCTACACCCTACGTTAGGATCTCCTGGCCGAGGCGTGGCAGCAGGACCTGCCTTATATGGGCTGCTCCCGGCTGGGCGTAGCCGGAACCCTGCCCCACCTTGGAAGTTTCCAGAGTGGGGGTGGATGTTCTACTGACTTGCATTTTCCCTAGTCTATCGATTTTTTTGGCGTGGCAGGCGGTGGGACAGCGAGGGGTGATTTGGTTTCTCTTACTGTTTTTCTGGTCTCTCACCACTGGCATATTTTAACGTTTTCTTGTTTCTAGGACATTAATAGGTTTTATCATTACGTTATGTTATCGTTTCTTTGTTCGTTGTTTAATAAAAGTTCATGTTCATCAGTGGCCTACTGATTTTCGTTTTCCTATTTTTTTCTTTCCAGGTTGTTTCATGGTAAAGTTTCTGTTAACAGGATACAGTGATCACTTCGTTATTATTGCATATGTCCTTTTCACTAGGGGTGCTCTCTGGTCGGGCCAGATGACGTATCTCTAGTAAATGGTCCGGGTGAAAAAGGTGCATCAATCAGTGGGGAGTAGATAGGCATGACAGATTACAACGGGGGAGAAAGGTCCGCATTACGTACCCTTTCACTACTTGCAAAGATTTTCCTACGTTTATTTGCAAACAGGGAATACCTCCAAAAAGAACTAATTCCCAAACAGTCAATGTTCGGACAATCAATCAATCAATGAGGAATGAAATAGGTACGACGTGTTAAAGGCTTGCGTTACCTACCCTTCACTATCTGCAAAGGGAGAGAGAATATTCCTTTTCTTCCTCGTTTGCAGGTAGAGAAGATCCTTAAGAGAATTAACTTCGAACAATTCAATGCTCGATTGAAACAATCAACAAGGGGTACTGTGAACACAAATGAACGCCGCTTATATACATACGCATTGCTATTTTCAACAGGTTGTTCCTAATGTTTCTATTTTAGCGAGGTCAAAAAGAGATCCCATTAGTGGCCTACTGATTTTGCTCGATTCCTTTTGTTTTTTTACACGATTTTTCGCTATCTGCAAAGACTAAACAGAGTATTGCGACTCTGTGCTTGTTTGTAAATAGAGAATGAACCAAAGAGAACAATCAATCAAATGGAGAGAGAAGCAGGCACGACGGATTACAAAGGGGGCAAAGGGCTGCGTTAACTACCCTTCACTATCTGCAAAGAGAGAGTACTCCTAATAGAAATGAGGGGTGGGGGGCAGCATTCAAAGCAGATCAGTGTGCATAAACACGAAAATGTTTTTACTTACCACGTACTTGACATTCGACAGCTTATGATATTTGCTATTAAAAAACCATTGAAATTCACTGAAAAAACCATAGGTTATAGACCATATATAGTTAGGAATTAGCATTTACAAAACCTTGAAAATTCACTGAAAAAACCATAGGTTATACACCATATATAGTTAGGAATTAGCATTTAAAAAACCTTATTTTACTCACACAAAACCATTGAAATTCCATATATAGTTAGTTGCACTAACTATATATCGCGCACCCGCAATCCACTGCTGATCATGTCACATATTACATCATTCATGACATGGTCAGTGACATCACTGATGACATCACTGATGACATCTCAAATGACATCACTGATGACATCACTGATGATATCTCATTTGACATCAATGGTCACATCAATGATGATATCATTAATGTGACAATACAATGCATCTCCTCACACTTTAATATAACCTCTGTTACACCCAGTGTTAAATACAGAGTATAATTTTTGAAACCATTGACACACCAATACTAGTTACTACATACGCACTCACTGATTCCTACGTCTACACACACATTCACTCATTCACCCATACAATCATTCATACATACAATCACTCATCTTTACAACACTATCATATGCACTCATACACCTATACAGACACTCACACTCTGCCACTCATCCATGGAGTTACTCACACACCTAGTCAGTCCTGTAAAGAATCAATCACACTTCCATTTTCTAATCTATACAGTTAAACATAGAGTACCTTACATTTTCAAACATATACTAACACATACTTACTCTCTTATACAATCATTGATACAAGTACACATTGATCTGCACAGAGTCACACATCTCCCAGCCAGCCACACATACACTCAGTCTCCCATACAAATACTTGGACAATCAATTAATAACCCATATAGTTACTCATATAGCTACTGATCAACACATGCAGCAGTTTACAGAACAACAGACATAATAATGCACAAATTAAGACAGTTTAGTCACTAACCCATGCACTCAGTGAGACACATTTAATCACTCACTCATACAGTCAGTCACCCACCTACTAAATGCTTCATCCAGACACTTATACATCTACTCTTTCTTCAATATGTAAAACATATTTAAACTTTACAGAAACACACAGTCACTGGATGATGTCATCAGTGATGTCATTTGAGATGTCATCAGTGATGTCATCAGTGATGTCACTGACCATGTCATGAATGATGTAATATGTGACATGATCAGCAGTGGATTGCGGGTGCGCGATATATAGTTAGTGCAACTAACTATATATGGAATTTCAATGGTTTTGTGTGAGTAAAATAAGGTTTTTTAAATGCTAATTCCTAACTATATATGGTGTATAACCTATGGTTTTTTCAGTGAATATATATATATATATATGTATATATATATATATATATACAAATATGTATATATATATATATATATATGCAAGATTACACCAGCTGAATTCCTTCCACCATCCTTTTGCTATCGAATCAATCCTTCTTTCAGATATAAGAAGATTTCTCACTACCACTCAGCATTAAATCTCTTACCTTTTATTCAGCTGTGTTTTACAATACTGCGAATTGGCATAAGATCTCAGACACTCGATTATGAACTACATCCGAGAAATACTGTTTACCTGACGACCTGTATAGCACATTTTGAGACATGAACAAAAATGGAGAGCTTTCCATTCGCTGAAGTGTGAGCAGGAGTCGTCTCTGGGGACCTGCTAAGTACAAGAGCAGATTTCGCACCATCTACAGTGAAGTGAGCGAGTCGCATTTTCCCTTTTAGAGACTTGTTTAAAGTGATTTTTGACATTTCAAAATTGTTATGTTATTTCTAGTCAACACCAACAAAAAAGTGAGCTGTCCAGTCATTGTAATGCTTCTCTATCTAAGAATTTCAGACAGTCCTAGCACTCCAAAACACTGTGCAGGACTGCAATGCATATTCGTTTGACTCCTCAAGCATATCAAATAGTTACAATGTTTGCTATGGGCACAGTGACAACAAAAGAGACTTATCAGGCACAGTTTGATACTATCTTTATTAATGATACTTTGCCCCATGCCTCCAACTATTACATCTCATGTATCTAAGCATGTATCTGATATTTATTTAGTGGGAACTTAGCCAAAAGTCAGGAACACACTGTACATGTTAAAAGGCAAGGGCGCTGTTATCGTCTGATATAAAAAGTAGATGGTTCCTTAGATCAAAAGTAGACTGTTAGTGAATGATGACGTGTTGTACATTAAAGAGGTGTGTCATTAGTTTCTTTTCCTAAATTGGAGCAGGGTTGTAGCAGTCCCTATGGATACATGGATGTTCCAGATTCTGGGTGCATTGATGTGGAGTCTGGTAGGCCAATGAGCAGCAACATTGCCACCAACCAGATGCAGGACTACTGACGTAAATTCCTACGGTCCAACTCCCTTTTTAGGTGCACCCAACTCCATCTTAGGTAATAGAGGTTGTGATCATCTCAATTTTACTTAAAGGGAGTCACCATTTTACTCAATTTATGTAGAATCCCTGGCATGTCTGCCATTGATGCAGATGTCATCTGATCTTAACTTTCTAAGAACAGTGAAAGCATCAAGTCATTCAGCTAATGACATAGCTATAACACCTGATGCAACATCATTCTGGGACAGGTATCTACTTATCACCATGTCATGGTTGAATAAGAACAAATACAGACATATACCAAAAAAGTGTAGCTGGAATTGGCGTTCTTTCACCTTATATGTTCATAACGAAACATCTAGGATGCACACCTTGATGCACATAATCTTATGTCAAAAGAAAACTAGCAACAGCGTCTCAACCGGTCTCAACCGGATTTAACAGAAACTAATATATATGTATGTACAAGACATTACAGGAAGGAAACAAAAGAGGGGAGACTCCAAGTAATTTGTTGAATGTGCTCAAGGCATCATATATTTGAAACACAAATTATACATGACAGTTTGAGGAACACAGCTAATAGTGATATAGAATATATACAGAATAATTGGTTCAACACAATAATTATTTTAGGTAATTAATCAGGGTTTAGAGCAATTCTGTGAACTAAAGTTGAGTGTGCGCCATAAATTGCACTAGTAAAATGGTTGACGGCGTTTCGATCCTAGTAAGTCAGGATAATCTTCAGGACCGGGTAGCCAAATTTGTAGGTGCAGTATGGAAAAGGAAAAGAAAGGATCAGGACGACTAAGGGCAGGGGGCACCCTGGGGGAGGAGAACGGGAGAAAAGGAATATGGAAGTAGGGGCAATGCTGCCTACCAGTAGCACACGAGGAGAGGTGAGGAGAGGTGGCCTTGGGGTTCAAGAGTAGATCAAGAATTAATGTGGGTCCTTGTGTGTGAGGCAGCATGGGGGGACGTCTGTGTGTGGCCAAGGGACCAGAGCAATAGTCTGGGGAGAAAGGGAGGGAGACACCAGAGTAAACTAATTTCCGTGCAAATGAGCATGCATAGGTAGGGGTGAGATAGTGAGGCTGAAACGGTTAACTCACCCACTGGCAACTCAACGAAGGAATCGTAGGTGAGGTGCAAGGTCAGATCCCCAATACACTGAAACGACAACAGGTGTAGAATCCTGGGGATGTAGAAGGGGTCTGAGCGTGAGTGTGGGAGATAAGGAGAGAAAGTAAAAGGTTGCGGGGCTCGGGTGTTGCCGTGGCTTACCTTAATGTATGTGGAGGTGAGGTAGAGTAAATCCGTTAAGAGATGTGTCAACGAGTATCTCCGGGCCACCACAATCGTGTGCGGTGTCATCCGGTGTCTAGTGAGTGTGTGGTGGACGGATTAGTTAAATGAGTCTAGCATTTCCGGGGAGAGCGTCAAAAGATCACATGACCGCCTCCGGATTGGTTGCGAAGGGGGTGGGTGGGGCGTTGTCGGGGACGTTACTCAACCATGAGTTGGGCGTCATGAGGACAGGGAAGAGCAACTCTGAGTAATGGTATCTGTTGGGAACACGTGTGAGTGTTGCGAAATAGTTATCTGTCAAAATTACAGTAATAAATACAGCATAAATATATTATTTACGAGGTGCAATCTACCATATTGCATAGTAAAATGGAAGGTTACTTTCAGTCTAGCATCTGCTAGGTACACATGGTTGTATCAGCAGTCTAGAAATACGAAATGGAATTAAAAATGATGAAATATACATGAATATAACATTAATACGGTTAAAGAAAAATTGGTGGCTTTAGAGTCAGCCTGGCTGTGACATGAAATTAGCAGACAGGTGAGATTCAACAATCGGCGCAAACAGTTCAACAGTATATAATTGCGTAAATAAAAAACTACGGCTAAAAACCATGTCTTGTTCAAGAGATAATCTCGTGTGTTCGAGTGTAGTGTGGCTAGGGATTTTGCAGGGCAGACAGTGTACAGGAGAAAATTGGTCAAGAATCATAGATACAGTGGGGAACAGGGATCACACCTGAATGGTGCTGTTCCACTCGTCAATCGTGTTCAGGCCCTGGTTCACTGAGTTACAGCATGTGATCCATTTGCATTCACTCTTGTTCAATAAAGTCTGGAGATTGCCACCTCTGAGGGGAAGCAAAGGTTGGTCAATCACCTGCCAAGTAATGTCCAGTTCACCGTGGTTATTTTCAAGGTAGTGTGCCACCAAGGGGGTTGTCAGAACTTTGCAATGATTCTGCTCTTATGTTGTATGATCTTTGCTTGATCATTTGGGTCGCAATAACCAACAAATCATATTCTCTGATTCCTCCAACACATCCATTGAAGACTCAGACACCAACGACGGACCAAGCACCTCTAGGAATACCAACAGACCAGCTCCCTTGTTAGCACCGGGTTTTTTAGAATAAGGCCGATACAGCAGCACGTTTGCCCTTTGAAGGGAACACTGCCTTCATGCCTCTGCCAATAATGACAGCTCTTGCTGTTAACAAAGTATGCAACATGGCTCTTCTCCCTAAGAAACTCTAGACAGCAAGTGGCTCTACCTTCCATGCTCTCTTAGTGTGGTGCATAGAAGTAGGTGTTAGGATGTTCGGTTTTTTTTTTATGTTCACAAAGTGCCTTCTAGATGTTTTTATGATAACCTGTGTAGTTACTTTTGATGTGCTGAGAAACATGACATCAATAGAGCTGTTTGCCTTGCCACTTAATACTCTATTAGCATCCTAGCCAATCCTTCTTCTCACACAAATTACTTATATAAGAGATATGCGTTAATAATCTAAGCATTAATATGGGGCTCCACAGAGATGATGGGTGCCAGTTCCTTGGCCACACAGGACTTTTTTTGTTTAGATTTTTTTAAAGTAACACAATTTCATTGGGCAGGAAAATCTGATGTACTCATCAAAATTTTCAAACATGTTCTTGTACTTATTTCAGCCACAAAACAGAGTGATAGAGACCTTCTAATGTACATCATCTTTTCTCCATTACATTTCGTGTTGTGCCACTGATGACTGACTAATTAGTATGCATTAGGTGGATTTAAAGAGGTATGCTCATCATATGGACCTGATTACAATGTAGGGCAGACTTGCGTCCGCCCGACACTGTTGCAGATTGGAAACTGCCTAACCATAGGTCGGCAGTTCTGACCACACTATTTGGTAACCATCAATTTTTTAATGGCAGCTGGTGCGGCGGGGGAAAGGCCCGCCGCACAAGCTGCCATTGAAAAGTGGATGTTTTTAAACATCCCTGTAACGTGTGGCAGGCACCATGTGGTGCCTGCCAAACGGGGCAGGGATGTTTAGGGGGACCTATAGTGGAGGGCCAGGGGGAAGAGGGCCCTGCTAGTGGCCACAAAAGTCACTGTCCAGCAGCCTTTCCATGTCAGAAAGGCCGACATGGAAAGGCTGCTGGAAAGTGACATCATAATCCCGACTGCAGAGCTGAGTTTGGCTCCGCCGTCATTATGGGATTATGAGTGTTTCCAATGCTCTCATGGGCTCCTTGAGCCCGTCAAGAGAACAGCAGACGTCCCTCTACCCGATGCCTCCGCCCGCCACATCGTAATACCAAGAGCGGACCGCAATGGCAGATGTTCGGCAGATTGCATCCGACAATCGGTTGGTTGTTGTCTGCCGGACATTGTAATCAGACCTAAAGTTGGCTGCAAAGACTTTGGGCTGGGCGGCCAGACGCGTATGACACATTTTATTGTTTGTGAATGCCAGAGGTGTCGTTTCAAAACAAATATGGATGCCAATGTGCCCTCTTAGGATGATAGACAGAAGTCTTCCAGATGGCATCATTTATTTGAGCCATCATCACCTATCTTTACAGAAAGTAGCCATCTTAAGCCGTAATGCCACCTTCAGAGAATTGGACACCCTTTTTCTTGAAATATCAGCCTATAAGAGGTCAAAACCACTAAAATATTCCTTCTCAAATATGTACCTACGGTGTGGACATCCATTCCAATGCCAATTTCAATAATCATTTTAGGAATGCTGTAAACCCTTTTGTTTCAGTGCCTCTTTGAACTGTAAAAGGCCCCAGTGAGTTAGGCAGTGTACTGAACTGATCCATCCGGATTGCCATTGCTTACTGTTCTGCAATATATTTACTGTTTGTATGAAATAGCACTGTTGTAAAGTGTATTATGCCATCGACTGGGTCTTGTCCACACTTTATAAAACATTAAATAAATAAATATGTTCATAAGTAAATAAAACATTTGCATTTACAATAAATATATTTTCCTTCAAAATAACTTTGTATTACAAAATGGTACCATGGGGGACCTGATTAAGGCGAGCCTCTCATATTTACAGTCCCTGGTCAGGACAGTCCCTAGTCACAATACTCACTGAATTATAGGGAACTTCACGTCTATTTTTATAAATTAACGGTCCCAGAGGTCAGTAGTTAAGGTTCTGGAATGGCTAGCAAAACTCATAATTAGTACCAGGAATGGGCAATAACATTTGTTGTTATCCTGGTGTGCAAAATATTTCTTTTTTATTCTTTTAACTTAATCAGATTGCTTGCTGTTAGTAGATACATAGATATATCAGACCCCAATAATGAAGACGCAAAGTCAAATACTGAAAGAAGTCCAAACTACATTCACATTGTATTATGTGTAATGCATACAAGATCCAGAAATCAAATATTTCATATCAGTACATGCACATAGTGAAATGTTGCACTACTTCAGAAAGGGTAAGGTGGCTGTGTGGTACGTTGAACAATTTTGTTGCAGTATAAGTGAGGAGTCAGTCTTGTTCTGTGATATTTATATTATTAGGTCAAAAACTGTTTCAGTTCTCACCTAAATGTTCAGGTGTGCATCCATCAGGACAAACATTTGAAACCATTTGATACAATGGCACCATAATTCTAATTTGTCTGTAACCTTCTATAGATGTGTTCTCTTTCTTTCTTTCTTTCTTTCTTTCTTTCTTTCTTTCTTTCTTTCTTTCTTTCTTTCTTTCTTTCTTTCTTTCTTTCTTTCTTTCTTTCCAGAAATCTAATTGTAACAATCTCACTTTAAAACCAATGGATCAATTGTACCCATTTACTATTAAAATATCCCAAAATAAAACATGATAAGAACGATTTTGCATTAAAATGTATTGACTGGCTGGTCTGGCAAATTGAATGTGGCTCCTCCTGAGGTTTCCAGTGAATATTCGTTACCCTGTCAGATTTGCAATAATGAAACAAAGTAAAAATGAGTGCCGTAGTTTTTTATGAAAAATCTCGTATGCTTTGAGTAAAGGATAAATGGTCAATTATTTATGTGTTTCTACCATTGCATTCCTACTTTTTCTGAAAAAGAATGTCAAACTTCCTAAAATGAAAAAGTCTTAACACGAACTACGGTTTTCTCTCCAAAGGGAATAAATATATCATTGATATAATTTGAAAAATAACTAGCCAGTCCTCTAGTAGATCCTTCAAGAAAAAGGTTCCAGTGATAAATCTTTACTGACAAGATTCCACTACAAAAGTGATTAATACCTTTCTGCTAGAGGAGCTTGTACTTTAATTACTCATTACCCATTTTTTTCCGCTTAACAAGGAAAGCCTTTATACTGGAACTGCCAGAATTCCCTAAGGACATGTCACCATAAATGAAATAGAATTTCTGCATGTGCAGGTAAGCAACTGTCCTATTCAACTTACTCCCAAATAAAAAGTGCAAATTTAGTACAATAGCCCACCCATAGTCGAACAATAAATGTGCATCAACTTTGTAGCTATCAACCCAACCTGCCCTCATGCTATGAAAACTAAACAGGTTGCAATCACCATATGAACCAAGTTATACATTTCGATTAATTTCACTATTGTCTGCAGATTAAAATTCCTTGGTAAGTTAATGTGGCTCCTTAAGCCGCCACATTACATTTAAAATCTGTTACAGTAACTGTTAGACCCGACACCCTTGGTGTGGTATTCCCCCAAACGTTTTGCCTTGACCCGTTCTGTTTTGCTGGGCTTTAGGACTCTGTGCACTTTACCACTGCCAACCAGTACTAAAGTGCTTGTGCTCTCTCCTTCAGACATTGTAAAATTGGCCTATAATTATTGGCACATTTAATGTATTTGTAATTCCAAGGTAAATGTTACTACATGTACTCAAGGGCCTGTAAATTAAATGCTACTAATGGGCCTCGAGTACACATTGTGAAAGACACTAAAGTAGTATTTTAAAACATGTCCCAGCCCTGCCACTGCAACCTGTAGTGCAGTTTTAAACTGCTATTTTGACCTGGCAAAATAAAACCTTTACCAGGCCTAAAACATCCCTTTTAATAATTATAAGTCAGTCCTGAATTAGGTTCTAAAGGCTCATAGGGCAGGTGCATTGTATTTAAAAAGTAGGATGTGAACTTAAGTATTACATGGCCTGGTAGTGAAACGCTCCCAAAGATGTTTGCTGAAAGGCCTTTTTTCGTCCCAATCATTTGTGCCTTCTGCCAATGTCCTGGGTCACATGACTGTGAATGGCTCAGCTGTTGAGGTTTCTGAATTGCTTCTAGACCATAGCACACAGGGGTTTAGGTGTGGACAGGATGGGCCATCCTGGGAGGATGACTAGGGACAGGCTGTACACAGCCCCACTTACACACAGGGCTTTGCCTCCTGCACACACAAAGGAACATGCCACCAGACCTGTCCTGTCTTTTGTAACCCTAGACAGTTTGGATCCTTGACAGAGGAAAAGGAAGAATTTTCCAGAACTAGATGTGGGGGGAGGACAAGGAGTCTCCCTAAACAAACTAGCACCAGGTATAAATATTGGACCTCCAGAGCCATTCATCAGAACATTCCTGTACCTGTGGAAGTTACAGAAGAAGGACTGCCTAGCTGCCAGAGGATTGCTCTGTAGCATGATGGACTGCCTTGCAGCCTTAGAAGGAACTCTGAACTCTTGCCATCATCCAAGCTAACCAGAGTGACTCCAAGGGTAAGTTGGTTGACCTTCTGTGTGAGCTACATGGACACAACAAGCTTCAGAGGGCTCATTGCAACTACCCACCTGACCTGCTGCAACTGGAACCTCTTGACCCCTGCTCCCCTCAACTGAAGGCAGTCCCTGATCATCTGAGGTATATCCCCAGGTCCTGAACCCTTGGCTGACATCAGGGTGTGCTCCTCCTGAAATAAAAGTGAAAATTCTGAAGTTTGGTCTCCTCCTGACTGCGACCGTGGTCATTCGCTCCAAGGCTATGTGACCGGTAGCAACCTCAAATGTGAAGTTCCAGTGAAACCAGCTCTTCACACCAATAACTGTCTGTAGTGACCAGGAACACAAGACCTGTACTTTGTGCTTAAGCAACAATGGATCATGATGACCACCAAAGAAAAGCTACCACAACGACCATTTGCGATACCCAACAAGCTTTCCTTGCTGCTACAATGACCATCCGCAATGCCCATCCTGCTCATTGCACTACTGGGGCATCCGTCCATGACCCTCAGCCTGCTCCTCAAGGCCTCTTCCAATGTGAACAGAATTCCTCGCACTAGATTTTGAAGGTAACTCTTCAGCAGACTTACCTGGCCCCTCCAACCCACAGTCCATTGTAGTCAGACTGAATATGTGACTTCCCCGGTCTAGCTTGATCATATCACCGTGAGTGACTCTTTGTGCTGTTAGGCGCTATTTTCACTTAAACATTTAAAAGCAAATATCTCAGGCTCCACTGATTGGATTTTTGTAGTTCTGAAATCATTTTATTTATTCAAATGTACTCTATGTTTCTAGATTTGTTTGCAATTTTTCTTGTGTTATGTTTTCCCTTTAGTACTACTTGTGTGCTACATAAGTTCTTTACACATTGTCACTGAATTAAGTCTGACTGCTTCTGTAGAAAGCTATTAGACGGTTGAGTACAGGTTAATTTAATTAACTTTTGTGGTTCACCCTGACAAGGATTGTAGTTGTCGCCTGAGTGGGGCTTTCACCCCCCTCAACCAATCACTTAATTTCCCACAGTAACGTATTCTGTTTCAGTCACCCACTAATACAAACTGTGGTTCAAACTCTGCAAGATGTCAGCACATTCATCGTTATCTTATGATATGTTAAGAGTGTATATTTAAATCTCATTCAGGGTGAGTCAAATGGTATGATTCAGGTTGGACCTGTCACAATAGGGCTGAAGATGCAGAAATATGTCATATTAACAAAAAGCATAGCAGGCCTCAAACCATATAGTGGGCAAAAAGAAGTAGTTCAACAAGTGAAATTAAAATATAGATATATATTTGTTTTACAGAGGGTATGGATCTTCTTTCCACATTATGCTTTGAGTGGATCTGGTATGTTTAGCAATTAAGATTAAGAGTAGGATTGTACTTAATGTATTTTGCATAACAAGTATTATTTCTATGAAGCATTAAAAACTGTAAAAAGAATTCATATTCTTACCCGTTATTATCAAAGTAAATTCTTGTGATTGTCCAAGCTGAGATAAATACTGTTGGTGCACCTGTTATCATTAAATGCAAAAAGAAATAGTGAGTTTAATTACCAACGACATCTGCAGTACATTATTATGGTATCAAATGCATCATACTGTTACCCCCACAATACGCTTTTGGACAAAATCTCAAGTTAGAAATCTCCAGAGACAGACATAATGGAAATGAAATATCATGATGCACAAAATATCATTGACTAGAACATCATTTATTGAGGTAAGTCATTTCCTTTTAAATAATATCAATGTTTATAATATTGTTTTCAATAATATAATGGTTACAAATATTGCTTTTTAATTATTTGAATCTGTATTAGTTGAAATATTAATTTTATGTGTTACTATTGTTCATATAAAAATTATTGATTTTTAAAATAAATAGCTTGCAATTTTAAGATACATTTTTATTTATTTATTTATTTTAAGAGTTTTATATAGCGCTGGCTAGACCCAGAAGTATCAGAGCGCTTTACATGAGGTTCCACAAAATTACAAGTTTACATCCGTTCCAATTTACATCAGTTACTAGACAAACCATTACAAGAGCATAGCAAACGAGATAAGTGAAGTGTAGATGGGAAGGGGGTAAGGGGGTAAGGGCAAAGGGGTGGGAGGAGATACGGCAGAAAGACGAAGGAAAGTCAGCCCAAAGTCCGGCTGGGTAGGTGACGGTCGAGGGGGAAGTCCCAAAACCCATCTCTTCTATAGCTATCAGGTAGCTCCACCAGGCTTTGGCCAAATAGCTAGGTATCAATGGGAAACATTTAAGGAACATGGCGGGCAAAATAAATGGAGCGTAGAGGGGAGAGGACAGGGAAGGTGAAAAAGGGAGGATAGGGGAAGGAGAGACAAAACGAAATCTGTCTAAAGGCCGACTGGGTAGGTGACGACCAAGGAGGGAGTCCATGGCCCATCTCCCCTATAGCTAAACCAGGTAGCTCCTTCGGGCATCAGACAAAATAGTTCAATCTCAGTACATTGAGAGAGGAAAGAAGGAGAGACATAAATAGAGGGAGGATGCGGGAAGAGACGACAGGTGAGATGAAAGGAAGTCTGGCTAAAGACCGACTGGGTAGGTGACGTCCAAGGAGGGAATCCCCGACCTGTCTCCTCTATAGCTATAGTAGTTTATGGTGTTGTAGCGGGCGTTGGCTTTGTAGGGGGAAAGGGCGAGAAGCTAATTAGGTAATACATAATTATGAATTATTTATTTACTTTTATTTAACTATTTGATTGACATTTCTTATGTAAATTATGCAATACTAATTTGTATTTGTTTTATAATATTTGAGGTTTGTAGGCATCTAGAGAGTGATGCAGATTAAGTAATAATTAATAAACAATTTCTTATTTATTGTCAATTAATTAACTCATTGATTTTGAATTATCTAAAATATGTAACAATAATTTATGTTACTTATATTTTGATTGTGGGATGCTAGGTTGCTAGGGTTAAGGGGTGGAAAGTTAATTAAGTAATAATTAATGACCTAATAATAATGTTTAGTAAATTCATTTATTCATTGATTTTTAAATATGTTGATTATGGATACTTATTAATTTTACTTATATTTTAGTTTGGGGGTTCTTTGTTGGGGTATAGCCTGAGTAGTTAGATACAAAAGAATTAACCAAAAATGAATTAACAATTTTTAATGAATCATTTAATTGATTTAAAAAATTTATATTATGGAATGGTTACTTTTTATTATGTTATGTGCCAGCTTCTAGGTTGACAAGGGTGTAAGGTGGGAAGTTAATTAATTAAATAATGAACATCATATATTTATTAATTGATAACTATTTATTTTGATGAATAGTAATTATGTATATTGAGTAATTGTCTTTCCTTTAAAAAATATATATATCTATATATCTATATATCTATATATATATATATATATTGTTGTCCAAATGCCCGAAAGCTTTTAAAGAACGCACTCCCAGCAGCTTATACCAACAGGCTTTTATTCTTAAGGAACCGGCATTTACATTTGAGACAAGTTCTCGCCGACGCGTTTCAAGGACACAGCCTTTTCTTCATGGGCAGCTTGCGAGCAAACACAGATGATTGCAATGTCATTATTATATGCAAATCCCGTCAGTGGTGCATGCGCAGTGCATTTGTCTAGTACTTTCCATTATGGGACCTGGAGTCCCCATTGGAAAATAGTTCATAGTCATAGTGAGCTCTGTGCAGTTCGTTTTAAATAAAATCATATTAAACACCCTACAGTGGGCCCCCAAATGCCTTGCCCGTTGTAGTGTCCATCACTGCTGGACTAGCCGCGGCTTCAGGCAAAGTTCCAGCGCCGCGTAGCCTCTCCTTTCTCCTTTGATGGAAACGTTGCGTTCTTACATGGCAGGGCAACCGTGAGAGTTAATTGTTGTCCAAATGCCCGAAAGCTTTTAAAGAACGCACTCCCAGCAGCTTATACCAACAGGCTTTTATTCTTAAGGAACCGGCGTCTACATTTGAGGCAAGTTCTCGCCGACGCGTTTCAAGGACACAGCCTTTTCTTCATGGGCAGCTTGCGAGCAAACACAGATGATTCCAATGTCTCATTATTATATGCAAATCCCCTCAGTGGTGCATGCGCAGTGCATTTGTCTAGTACTTTGCATTATGGGACCTCGAGTCCCCATTGGAAAATAGTTCATACTCATAGTGAGCTCTGTGCAGTTCGTTTTAAATAAAAGCATATTAAACACCCTCCAGTGGGCCCCCAAATGCCTTGCCAGTTGTAGTGGCCATCACTGCTGGACTAGCCGCGGCTTCAGGCAAAGTTCCAGCACCGCGTAGCCTCTCCTTTCTCCTTTGATGGAAACGGTGAGTTCTTACACGGCAGAGCAGCCGTGAGAGTTAATTGTGTCCAAATGCCCAAAAGCTTTTAAAGAAAGCACTCCCAGCAGCTTATACCAACAGGCTTTTATTCTTAAGGAACCGGCATCTACATTTGAGGCAAGTTCTCGCCAACGCGTTTCAAGGACACAGCCTTTTCTTCATGGGCAGCTTGCGAGCAAACACAGATGATTCCAATGTCTCATTATTATATGCAAATCCCCTCAGTGGTGCATGCGCAGTGCATTTGTCTAGTACTTTGCATTATGGGACCTCGAGTCCCCATTGGAAAATAGTTCATACTCATAGTGAGCTCTGTGCAGTTCGTTTTAAATAAAAGCATATTAAAATATATATATATATTTACTGAAAAACCATGGGTTTCAGGCCTTATATAGTTAGGAATTAGCATTTAAAAAACCTTTGAAATTCACTCAAAAAACTAAGTTTTAGGGGTGTTATAGTTAGCTGGACATTTCACTCATACAAAACCATTGAAATTGCTCCTATATAGTTAGTTGTACTAACTATATTTCGCGCACCCGCAATCCACTGCTGATGATGTCACATATTACATCATTCATGACATGGTCAGTGACATCACTGATGACATCTCAAATGACATCACTGATGACATCACTGATGACATCATCCAGTGAATGTGGTTTGCTTCGTTATTTAAAAATGCATTATATATATATAGCAATTTGCATTGAAGAATGAGTGGATATATAAAAATAAATATTTGGATGGAGGATTTAGTAGCAGTGTAATTGACTGTTTGCTTTACCAATTTATAGTGTTTCACTAAATATAGTGCATAGTGATTAAACTGTGTGAATATCTGTATCACTGTCAGTTGTTGTGTAAACTGGTTCTCCAGTTGGTTACTAGCTATGTGAAAGTCTATATTAGTTATTGATTAGTTAACTGAGTATTTGTATGGGAGAGTAAATGTGTGTGTCGTTCGGTGGGGGGGGTGTGACTGCCCAAAGATGTGTGAATAGTTGATTAAGTAGATATATGAAGTTAAAACTACATGCTCTAACAGTTGTTTGGGTGAGTGAATATCTTTATGGGTATGGTGATGAGCAAATATATTTCTCAATGGTACATGTCCAACAAACTAGAAAAATAAAAGGCAGTGTATGTGTCAGTTGTATGTAAATAAGTATACATAAGACTCAATGATTGTGTGAGTGACTGTATGGATAACTGTATACTTGTAATAGTGATTTTATAATTCACTAAGTATGACTTACTATCTAAATGAATAGATGAAGTGGTGTTTGTATAAGTGTGTAGCTAAGTAAATATGTAAGTATGATCCATTGTTTGCATACGTGAGTAGGATGACTTCATATATGAATAGGATGTGTGCTGGTGTGTAATGTTGATATAGGTGTATAAGTATGTTTGATAGTGTTCTATTGTTCATTAACAGCATGTATGAGTGAATCTACAGGTAAGTGATTAGATGTGTGTATACATCTATGAATCACTGAGTGGGTTTTTAGATACTTATATTGCTGTGACAATGGATTCAAATATGATACTCTGTATTTTACAAAGAGTGATGAAAGATTTTATTAGTGTATGAAAAGGTGTATGTGATTGTAACGTGGATGATGTCATCAGTGATGTCATCAGTGATGTCATTTGAGATGCCATCAGTGTTGTCACTGACCATGTCATGAATGATCTAATATGTGACATCATCAGCAGTGGATTGCGGGTGCGCGAAATATAGTTAGTACGACTAACTATATAGGAGCAATTTCAATGGTTTTGTATGAGTGAAATATCCAGCTAACTATAACACCCCTAAAACTTATAGTTTTTTGAGTGAATTTCAAAGGTTTTTTAAATGCTAATTTCTAACTATATAAGGCCTGAAACCTATGTATTTTTCAGTGAATTTCAAAGGTTTTTGAAATGCTAATTCCTAACTATATAAGGCCTGAAACCTATGGTTTTTTCAGTGAATTTGCAAGGTTTTTTAAATGCTAATTCCTAACTATATAAGGCCTGAAACCTATGGCTTTTTCAGTGAATTTGCAAGGTTTTTTAAATGCTAATTCCTAACTATAAAAGGCCTGAAACCTATGGTTTTTTCAGTGAATTTGCAAGGTTTTTTAAATGCTAATTCCTAACTATATAAGGCCTGAAACCTATGGTTTTTTCATTTAATTTCGAGGGTTTTTTAAATGACAATTTTTAAATGTATTAATTGTTATTTTTTTATACTGATTTACTACATTTTTGCAGGCAGGTGTTCAAAGGGCACGCCCCCTTTTTACAACACTCTGCAGCGCAACCCCTGGCGCGTTTGCAGAGGAGGAACTAATTCCCCTTGCATACTGGGGGTCCCTGGGGGGCAACTAGCCCAACAGGAGCCTCCAGTATAAGCCAGTGGGCTGCATTGCAGAGAGGTGTAATGAGACCACACCCTTTTTTTACACCTCTCTGCAAAGCAGCACCCGGGCGTGTTTGCAGAGGGGGAACTAATTCCCCTTGCATACTGGGGGTCCCTGGGGGGTAACTAACCCACCAGGAGCCTCCAGTATGCGCCAGGGAGCTGCTTTGCTTTGCCCCGGAGGGCGGCGGTCCCCGGGGCAGTGTGGGGGGATTGGGCACGCCCCACACTTCTTAATCACTATGCCCCCGCGATTTGGTCCCCCTTGAGGGTAATTTTCAAATAAACATACCGGGTTTTTAAAAAAAAACATTTTTGGCCTTGGGGGTCCTTGTGGGACCTCCTGAGCCGGCCTAGGGGGTCAGAGTGCTTCTACCCTGCCCCTTTTTTCTTCTACATGTTTGTTTTTCTGCTTTCTTGTGCCTCGGTCTACCTAGCACAAGATGAATGCCAACACTTCCTGATTAGAAGTGTTGACAGCCAATGAGCATGCTGCTTTCCTGTGAAAGGCATGCTGATTGGCTGCCACTGTCTGTCAACACTCCAAACCAGGAAGTGTTGGCAGCCATATTGTGCCTCGGTAGAACCAAGGCACAAGAAAGCAGTGAAACAAAGGTGGAAAACACGCAAAGGGGGCAGGGTAGAAGCACCCTGACCCCCTAGCACTGCTCAGGGTGTCCCACAAGGACCCCCCTGGCCCAAAAAAAATATTGTTTTT
Organism: Lissotriton helveticus; assembly: GCF_964261635.1. NCBI lineage: Eukaryota > Metazoa > Chordata > Amphibia > Caudata > Salamandridae > Lissotriton > Lissotriton helveticus. Next base: position 285,440,451 of record NC_136071.1, read on the forward strand.
TTTTAAAAAAATCGCGGAGTACGCGCACCGTACGCGCACCGTACGCGGACCGTACGCGGACCGTACGCGTACGGTGCGTGCACCCCGTGATTTTGGGGGTCAGGGTGCCTCTACCCTGCCCCCTTTTTGAGTTCTACACGTTTGTTTTTCTGCTTTCCTGTGCCTCAGTCTACCGAGGCACAAGATGGCTGCCAACAATTTCTGTTTTGGAGTGTTGACAGACAGTGGCAGCCAATCAGCATGCAGCTCGTACTCAGGAAGGTACAGAGTACAGTAAGCTTACGGTGCAATGCCTATAGATATATACATTTTTTCAAATACAATTTTCTCAAAAACTACTGGAGGGATTTACACCATTTAAACAAAAGACCATACTGCGTACCAGTCCCTACCATTTTGCCAAGTTTGGTGTAATTCCCTTCAGCCGTTCGGGCTGTAGCCGTGTCTAATCGTCCTATGGAAAAAACCATGGGGAAAACACGTTTTGGGACCCCCCTTTTTTCTCGGCCCCCGAATACGCCCGAAACTTTCAGGGAAAGAGCGGAGCGTAACGGGACATCTTCTTTGAGAAAATCGCGTGCATTCATTAACCGGCGCCAAAGTTATTCCCAATAGAATGTTGCGGATTTCCTATGGAAACTAGGTCCTAACTATATAAGTACCCAACGTACAAGGCGCACTCGAGCGGCAACATGCTCCTAAAGAGCCTTTATATACATATATATATATATATATATATATATATATATATATATATATATGAACAATGAGAATACGCCGAACACCCAGAAGCGTTTTAAATCGTGTCTTTTATTCTCTGCAGTAGGCTCAGAGTCCATGACATGCCACTACGCGTTTCCAACTTCCGTTTTCATCAGGTGGCAATGACTCCTCACTTGCCTTATTTCCGCCGTGCCTCCAGATTGATGCTGGGCATCTTGGGAATTGTAGTCCCTTTTCCAAGTCATATGGAATTTCGACTTTTTTTAAAATACTTCTGCGCCCTCCTAGCAATTTGTATCAAGGGCCGCATCGGAGTTTCTTTCTCATACGGACATGTGGTAGTCCTTCGCTTCGAGCTTCGTATTTGCGGGATTGAAGTTGGAGCCCTCCGGTTTCCTTTGTCTTCAATACGCTTGATGCGTCCCACAGGAGATTCGTATCTCCCCGCCTGCTCCGCAAGTGTGGAAAGACTCCGGGCGCTGCCTGTACACATTTAGTTCCTCACAACCGGTCACCAAAGGCGCGCTCACTGCTGGTTCGGCTTTCAGGTGGGTGACCACAACCCTGTGATTACATATGAACAATGAGAATACGCCGAACACCCAGAAGCGTTTTAAATCGTGTCTTTTATTCTCTGCAGTAGGCTCAGAGTCCATGACATGCCACTACGCGTTTCCAACTTCCGTTTTCATCAGGTGGCAATGACTCCTCACTTGCCTTATTTCCGCCGTGCCTCCAGATTGATGCTGGGCATCTTGGGAATTGTAGTCCCTTTTCCAAGTCATATGGAATTTCGACTTTTTTTAAAATACTTCTGCGCCCTCCTAGCAATTTGTATCAAGGGCCGCATCGGAGTTTCTTTCTCATACGGACATGTGGTAGTCCTTCGCTTCGAGCTTCGTATTTGCGGGATTGAAGTTGGAGCCCTCCGGTTTCCTTTGTCTTCAATACGCTTGATGCGTCCCACAGGAGATTCGTATCTCCCCGCCTGCTCCGCAAGTGTGGAAAGACTCCGGGCGCTGCCTGTACACATTTAGTTCCTCACAACCGGTCACCAAAGGCGCGCTCACTGCTGGTTCGGCTTTCAGGTGGGTGACCACAACCCTGTGATTACATATGAACAATGAGAATACGCCGAACACCCAGAAGCGTTTTAAATCGTGTCTTTTATTCTCTGCAGTAGGCTCAGAGTCCATGACATGCCACTACGCGTTTCCAACTTCCGTTTTCATCAGGTGGCAATGACTCCTCACTTGCCTTATTTCCGCCGTGCCTCCAGATTGATGCTGGGCATCTTGGGAATTGTAGTCCCTTTTCCAAGTCATATGGAATTTCGACTTCTGAGGGTCTTACCAATGCCAAAACAAATCTATTCTCGCGACTCCAACAAAGAGGATACACCCCAGAAACATGCAGGAAAGCAGACGTGAAATGTAAAACCAAGAATAGAAAGGATCTAATATTCCCAGTGGTAAATGAAACAGCTACACATAGCCAGGCGAGACAACCCCCCAGACTAATAACAGGCTACAACCGATACCACTCGAACCTCCGCAGAATCTTAAAAAGGCACTGGCCATTAATCCACAATGACCCTACCATAGGGAGCGAAGTAGGTGAGAGTCCACTGATATCGTTCAGGAAAGCTAAATCAATGCGGAACGCCCTAGTGGTGAATGCACCGGTTCTTAAACAGAAGAAAAACTGGTTACAGTCACAGAAGGGGTTCAAAAAATGCATGAAATGCAAAGCCTGCATACATGGCATCAATACCACTGAGGTCCAATTACCTTTCAGAAGGAAGAAATACTCCCTAAGGGCACATTTCACATGCAAAACTGAGTTTGCTGTATACGTGCTGACGTGCCAGTGCGGCAAAAGATATGTGGGATCGACTATTCATCCCGTCCATGTTAGAATTCTGCAGCACCTAAGGGCGATTGCAAACCTGGACCAAACGTACCCCGTGGCGCGCCACATCCATGAGTCCCATGGGGGCAATATGGATGGTCTAACTTATTTTGTTATAGACAGCATCCCCAAGAATCCCAGAGGTGGCAATCGGAAACTTGCGCTACGCCGCCTGGAGTCTAGATACATAATTCTAATGAACTCCAAGATCCCGGCAGGTTTGAATGCGGATGAGGCCCTTAGTGTCCACATTTGAACAAACACATCCCAGCGCCTCTGTCTGCCTCCTTTGTCCCTAGTACCCGTGAACATATGCATAGTTTTTAATTTATAATCACTGTAAATACACTTTATACACACTTATCACTATAGGGAGATGACCGACCAATAGGTAGCAAACATCACACATTGTGCCACACAGCAGGCAACCCCCGCCGCTACGCTCAGCAGCACTTGTTATGTAATAGTACAATGGCAGTTCCCGCTCGCCATCCTTTATGTAGAAGGAGCATTAATCTACCTTCAATAGTTTAACTGCATTAGGCTATCAGGCCAAACAGAGCGCGCGCGCGGCGTTCTCACTCTAAACACTCACCGAGCGTGAACAATCCAGATGCTGCCAACTCGCACAAGCGCGCCTCAGGGAACTGACATGTCTGAGATTACAGCGCCGGACCAATCCACATGTATATATGAGCAGCAATGTCCAGCCTGTGTGCATGGACACACGGGATTCGCTGAAGCGCGGACACAACACATGTTAACTAAAATAGGCTGAAAGTGGGGTTGTGCTATGTTACCATTAAAGCTCGATCTCACAGTAATGTTGGGCACATTTTATCACATTGTACAAATTAAGCACGAAATTGTTTGGTCATATAGGCTGCAAGTATTTGTTACATGTGAATTTAACAGTAACAGTGGAAAGACTTCATTGATGTTCCAAATGTGCAAGTCATATGCTAAAGCAGCGTCATCATCTTGGGTGTAACCTATGTAACTATAGCAACTGTCATTTAGCATTAACTGAGACTACCCAATCAGTGAGAATGTGCTTTTGTGTATATATAAACCTCAATGTCAGTATGCATTTGTTAGTGATCAAGGCGGCAGGAGCCCGTCGAAACGCGTCTAAGCAGAAACTGAAAAGGAATAAACACGTTTGAATTGAAACTCACGGAGTCAGCGCCTTCTTTAATCAGAAGATTGGTTTGGTAAAAAATATATATATATATATATTCACTGAAAAAAACATAGGTTTCAGCCACGTTATAGTTAGGAATTAGCATTTAAAAAACCTTACAAATTCACTGAAAAAACCATAGGTTTCACCCATGTTATAGTTAGCTGGACATTTCCATACAAAACCATTGAAATTCCGCCGTTATAGTTAGTTCAGCTAACTATAACTCGCGCGCCCGCAATGCACTGCTGATGACACCACATATTACATCACTCATCACATGGTCAGCGACATCACTGATGACATCACTGATGACATCATCCACTGAATGTGTGTCTTTCTGAAAAATAAATATTTTTTTATATGTATATCTAAAGGTCGATGGAAGACTAAATGGGTAAATAAGTGTCTAAATGGATGTTTTTTTTGTAAATGTCATTGTATAACTGACTTATTAAGTGTATCTTAGTGAATACATGTATTAGCGAGTAATGTTTAAATATGTAAATATCTGTATCAGTGTCTCATTTTGTGTATAAGTGGCTGCATGGGTTGGTGAGTAGCTACACGAGTGTCTATATGGGTTATTAGTTGGTTTTTTGAGTATCAGAATGAGTGTCTGTATGGTTTGGTGGTGGGTATTACTTAGGGAACAGATGCATGAATGACTGACTCACTGTTTGTATGTGTTTTGAAGACAGCATGTGTGCAGGAATGTACGAGTGGATGAATGTGTGTATGGGTGTGCTAGTGAGTGAATGACTGCCTCAATAGTGTCTTTATGAGTAAGTACATATGTTTTAAACAAGTATATGTGAGTATTGATGTATATAAGTAAGGATATATGACAGTGACAGATTGAAAAAGTTCCTGTATAAATAAGTATGTGTTTTTATAACTGATTGTTTAACCCCATGCGCGCTGCGGGTTTTCCCGCTGTGCCCTAACATTTGCGAAAAGCCGCGTTACATGACGAGCTCAGCTCGTCATGAGCGTACGACAGGTGTAACTCATGACGAGCTCAGCTCGTCATGAGCGTGGAAGGGGTTAAGAGAGTAAGTATGTGTACGTTTCTGTAAAAGTAAGTGTAGTGGTGTGTCTATAGCTGTATATGCAAACAAATGGATGTTTGATCGTTTATTTGCATGTGTGACTATGTGTGTGAGTAACTGTATGGATGAGTATCGGTGTGTAACAGGATGTATAGGTGTATGAGTACATATGATGAGTGAGTACATGTTTAAGTGACTATATAGAACTGTTGGTGAATGAGTGAATGTGTATGTAGATGTTGGAATTACTGAATAGGTTGTTGTAACTGGTATTGGTATCTCCATTTTTTTGAAATTTTTAGGATCTATTTTTGAAATGTGTTTATCAAAGGTTATATTAGGGTGAGCGAAGGTCTGCCACTCTTTCACAAGGATGATGTCATCAGTGATGGCATCAGTGATGTCATTTGAGATGTCATCAGTGATGTCATCAGTGATGTCCTTTGAGATGGCATCAGTGATCTCACTGACCATGTGACGAGTGATGTAATATGTGACGTCATCAGCAGTGCATTGCGGGCGCGCGAGTTATAGTTAGCTGAACTAACTATAACGGGGGAATTTCAATGGTTTTGTATGAGAAAGGCCCAGCTAACTATAACATGGGCGAAACCTATGTTTTTTTCAGTGAATTTATAAGGTTTTTTAAATGCTAATTCCTAACTATAACGTGGCTGAAACCTATGGTTTTTTCAATGAATTTCTAAGGTTTTTTAAATGCTAATTCCTAACTATAACGTGCCTGAAACCTATCGTTTTTTCAGTGAATATATATATGCACTGGAAAACTAAACATCCACTTCCTTTACAAAGAAATGGAAAGTTTGCATCTCTGCAACCTCTCTCATTTTTTACCTTAGTCAACTTCTACTCAATCAACACAACAACCACAAATACACACACCTACTTGCTACCATTCTTGCCTGAGCTTATCAATTATTCTTCTTTAATTCAAATTCAAAGTGCAGGCCCTTTATTCAGCCTTCTTAGTAACTACTACCCGTGAATAGCAGTGGGTAATTTGCACACTTCCGTCCTTTCTTGCATCTTTTCTACCACACACTGCGGCAGGTTTACAAGCCCCTTGCGCCACTTTTGCATCATTTTTCCCACGACCTTGTAAACCTGCCCAACTGTGTGTACTTTAGGCACTAGCTTTCTTCCTGAGATGTGGGACTAGTTTCTCTTGCTCCCACTGCGGAATCCAACACCCTATCTGTGTAATGACCTGGAAATCCAAAGATCCACTTCACTGACAATGCAGTGGGTAGTTTGCATCTCTCCAACCTTTCTTATTTTTCAAGTTTTTCATCTTCCACTCAATCTACACATCATCCACACATACACACATCTAATTTCTGCATTCCTTAGCTGTGATTATCAACTATTCTTCTATTTTATATTCATATTCAAAGTGCAAGCCTTTATCAAGCCTTTTTGTTGTAACTACTGTTCCAGGAATTCTGCTCATACACAGAACTGTGCATAAAGACTTAGGACCTCTGTGAATTACAGTGTACCAAAACCCACCTTACTACACAAACCCCCTACCAGACTAGCAATCAGTGACTCATTGGTTCTTCGCCATAGAGCAAAAACACCAATGACTAGTCAACCCAGAACATGCGACTTAGATTACATGAAGTAAAGTGGATAACAAGAACACTCTTTCAATATAGTCTTACACCAGTCCAAAACAAGATGTAAATAAAGACACGTGCAACTTTGAAATGTTTATTTCTAACGCCATAATCTCATGCACAGTACCTTAGAAAATACAACCAAACATATTATCAGAAACAAGTTTGTCAGCATTGTTACTATTCTATGAAATACCAACGGAAAAAGCATCCTATAATGCTAAAGGTAAACAAATTTAAAATATACCTACATTTCATCCTCCCTTCCTAGCAGATTAGTTTATAACTAGAGAAAGTCTCATTGGATTACATGGGCAGACCCATACCTCTGGTACTCAGCAGTAGTGGATCACATTCAGTGCTCCACAAACTGTCAAGATACGAATGTTCTCCAACTGTGTGTAACTTTGCCTCCACAATGCATTATGAAACGCGCAAGTATCAGAGGTGGCCACAGCTGCATATGTATTATGGCTCGAACGTGCGAGGATCATTCTGAATAACAGACACAGTATTCAAGATAACCTTGATGTTCCATGCTCTCACTATACACACAAAACTAGCGAGGCAGTTTACAAATCTAGCATACCAATTATTCTCATATAAAGCAAAATACTCAGCCTTCTCTAAACAATATCACAAGTATGTGTCGTGTGCAAAGCAGAGCAGGAAAGCAAAAATAGCGTGTAAGCTTCTAATAAACCCATGCTAACTTAACAGGGTGTGAGTGCAAGGCTCAGCCCCACGGCACTCTTTCTTGATCAAAGCACGTGATATAAACGTGGGCGAATTAGGAACGCAGAGTCCAAGCTTAAAAAGCAGAGTCAGGTTCACATTTCCAAAAAAAAGTTATTCGCTCTTTGATAGAAAGCAGTAGCTAAATAATAAAGAATACATAGAAAAATCAAAGAGTCTTAATCCAACAGCGTGTTAGCACAGTATGTAGCAACAGCCTCCAACAGGAAGTCATTGTTCTCATCTGAAAACATTTCAGCCATCCAATTCAATAGTGGGAATGAACATACATGTTCCTCAACAACCGGAGACTCTATCACCATCGGAGGAAAACTCGGGTCATCTTCAATGTAACTGCGTCCCAAGAACTCGAGCGCCGCTGCAAAAACATTCCAACGTCGCATTATTCCATGTGTCTCTGCTTAGGCCATAATCCCGCCGCCAGAACAGAGCACGTCATGAACCACTAAGGGGCTCATCAGCTGGTCATAATCCGCGTTGGGAGACACCGTACTACAGAGACACAAATCCAGGGCCCAGTCGAAATCACAACTCAGGCAATGGAACACTGGTTGAACGCACGTGAAAAAGGAAAATCGAAACGATAATCCATAAGCTGCACTCAATGTAGCCAAAGGCAGCGCTCTGTAATAACTAATCATTCAGTTGCGAAGCAGCAACAGCCGGGACATATTGTCGTCTGCTGCAGGATGTGCATCTATATTTATGTAAACAAATTAATAAAAGCACACAGGCAACTAATGCGAGTATTAAGCGCAATCCACCAAAGATGCTGGAAAAAATCGAATGAAAAATCCCAAAAAGACACCAAATATACTTTTTACAGAAGTAACAAGGCCACTGCTTCTAACTTGAAAAAAGTAAGGTAACCCCGTAGTTAAGGACACATTAAAGATACTCTAAATTAACTCCCCAAAATTCAAGAGCACGTCTGTATTTAATAAATCATGCACTTCTGTGCGGGTGTTTGCTACATGAAGGACAAATGTTTCTGTACCAGATATAAGAGCGACCTCTTTTTGAGACAACAGCGCTCTTATACGACTCATTTGGTTGACTCTGCTTTCAAGGTCAAAATCGACAGCCAGATGGAAACATCCAGCTTCCCATGCAGGGGAGTTAACACAACTTTCTTTTAATCAAACCACACGCTCAGTTACCGTAATCATGTAAGCGATGCCTGCTAACATTGCACAACAATCTCCATTATTTCAAAGTAAATAACTCCTGTTTCCAGTAAACTGAACGTTGTTATGATAGCAGGTGTCGGACTACCTTTCAAAACTCAGTCCAAATTAGGCGCATCTTGTATACAAGAGCCATGCAATTGTATGTGTCTACAAATTAAGGAGTGATCTGGTACTATTGTGCAATCCTCGCCATTCACATAGACTTCTTTTCTCTCCCTCAGACACCTATATGTAAATGGTAATAACCAAGCTTCATGCAGATAAGCGCTCCCTAAACATCTATATCTGCCTACAGCATAGTATTTCATGCAAACCTCAAACTTAACCAGGTTAAAAAATAACGTTATGATACTGTAAGCCACACACCTGAATTGGATCTCCAATGACTGACCACTTCTAACCATTCTCATAGCGCGCCCTGTGCTCTGATTTGACAGTGAGAGAGTGATCGCACCATAGTTTGTACTGCTAATCATTCTCAGCATACGCTACGAATACCCTTTGACGTTACACGTCGCATCAAAGCTTCCATGTGACGTCATGTACGGCACCCCGTACAAAAAAGACGCAAATGTTTTTAATTGTTTGAAAACATATATTCATGTATTTAATGAACATACTAACAGAAGACTTAATCTAGGATAATTATGGAATAATTTTTTTTAAGTTTTAAAAATCCTATATTACTTCTATATTGTATGAGTGCAGCTGCGTGCCCCTCCGCCTGGTACCCTAGACTCCACCACGCCCAGACCCGGTTCATAAGCACGCATGATCGTCACCACAAAACCATTAGCACGCATATCGCTTTTCCACACATGCTTTTACAACTAGTATGCATTTACCACACATGATAAACGCATAATCTTAATAATGTTTTTTTGTTGACCAACACGTGTTGTAATGCCTGTGCTTTACGTCCTTCAAGTTAGTTTCTAGGTATACGCGTGACCAAGTCTGATAAGTTCGGAGGCCAAGGTCAAACACCGCGGTATCCATGGCACCCAATCTCATCGATCACAGAGAAAATATGCGCAGGGTAAAATGAAAGTAACAGGTATAATAAAAATAACGGAGGAAAACTACTAAAATGGTGGTTGGACGGAGTATGTCATCAACGTTTGGCACCTCGACACTACATTTCAAATAAATATACATACAATATGTTTATTAATATATTACAAAAGTATACCACCGGATGACACACATGACCCGGGAAAAGAAAGCGGCAAATGTAATACCTAAAAACAGGAGAGGTTTGCTTGGCGAACTTGAAGAAAAAAAAAAAAAGTGCACTTGCAAACAAGGCTGCGCATGCGTAGAGAGTACAACTGCTGCAGGAAAAAAACCCGGAAAGTTTTACATACTGTCATGGAAATATAGCTCTAAGAATTGCCCCCGGAATTTGCCCCCCGAGACCTAATGAATAAAACGGATTTCTAGTTTCTTTTCCCTTTTCCACCGCGTACGAGTACCATACGAGTACTCCGTCATTTTTATTTAAAAAATAAAAATAAAATTGACCCTAAAAATCCATGTACGACCCCCTGAGCAAGCCTAGAGAGTCAGGATATTTCTACCATGCCCCCTTTCCTTATTTCTCAACTTTGTTTTACACTTTTCTTGTGACTCGCATCTAGCGACGAACAAAATGGCTGCCAACACTTCCTGGTTTGCAGTGTTCACAGACAGTTGACATCCAATCAGCATGCAGCTCGTGCTCGTAATATGCAATATGTTTATTAATATATTACAAAAGTATAGCACCGGATGACACACACCACCCGGGAAAAGAAAGCGGCAAATTTAATACCTAAAATCAGGAGAGGTTTGCTTGGCGAACTTGAAGAAAAAGAAAAAAAAGTGCACTTGCAAACAAGGCTGCGCATGCGTAGAGAGTACTACTGATGCAGGGAAAAAAAACGGAAAGTTTTACATACTGTCATAGAAATATAGCTCTAAAAATTGCTCCCATAATTTGCCCCCGGGACCTAATGAACAAAACAGACTTCTAGTTTTTTTTCACCTTTTCCACCGCGTACAAGTACTGCACGAGTACCTCGCCATTTTTTTTTTTAAATAAAAATTGAGCCTAAAGATCCATGTACCACCCCTCTGACTAAGACTATAGGGTCATAATGTTTCTACCCTGCCCCCTTTCCTTATTTCTCAACTTTGTTTTACTGTTTTCTTGTGACTCGGCTCTCGCGACAAACAAGATGGCTGCCAACATGTCCTGTTTTGGAGTATCGACAACCAATCAGCATGCAGCTCCTGCTCGTAATTGTACGTATTTCCGTATGCCAAGATTTTTCTTTTTTTAAAAATAAAATTAAAAAAGAGCCTAAACATCCATGTACGACCCCCTGAGCAAGCGTAAAGGGTCAGAATGTTTCTAGCCTGCCCCCTTCCCTTATTTCTCAACTTTGTTTTACTGTTTTCTTCTGACTCGGTTCTACCGAGGCACAACATGGCCGCCAACACTTCCTGGTTTCGAGTGTTGACAGACAGTTCACAGCCAATCAGCATGCAGTTCGCACTCGTAATTAAACGGATCTCCGTCCGCATGTAGAACTCTGTCTCTAGATATCGCTATGATTTTAATTGTAATTTTCTCAGAAACTACTGAACAGATTTACACCATTTAACAAAAAGCACAATCTGCGAACCGAACTCTACCTCTCTGCCACATTTGGTGTAATTCCGTTTAGCCGTTCAGGCTGTAGCCCTGGCTAAAGGTCCCTATGGAAAATTGCATGGGGAAAACATGTTTTGGGACCCCCCTTTTTTCTCGGCCCCCACTTGACGAATCAACCCCAAACTTTCAGGGAAGGAGCGGGACCGAGTAGGCCATTTTCTTGGAGAAATTCATGAAGATTCGTCCACCGACGCCAAAGTTATTCCAAATAGAATATTGTGGATTTCCTATGGAAAGTAGGTCCTAACTATAACTACCTACTGGCGACCACCAGTAGGTAATATATATTTGTATATATATATATATATATATATATATATATTACCTACTGGCGGTCGCCAGTAGGTATATATAGTTAGGATTTTTTCTCTATGGGTTTTTTGAAAATTCTATGTCTAATAACTTTGGCGTTTGTGGACGGAATTGGCTGAAATTTTCAGGAAAATGGCACATTTTGTTTCTGAGCAGCCCTTGAAAATTTGGGGGGGGTTCATCCAGTGGGGGCCGAGAAAAAAGGGGGGTCCCAAAACGTGTTTTTAACATTGAGTTTTCCATTGGGCGGTTGGCCTCACTTTTAGCCCGAACGGCTGAATGGATTTGCACGAAACTTGGCAAAATTGTAGGGACTGGTAGCCCGATGTGCCTTTTGTAGGTCTCAATATATGTGCTCCAGTGGATTTTGAGAAATTAACGTTTAAAAAAAGATATATATCTGTAACAGCGGACCGGGCAGCGCTCTGGTTCGCGGACTTTTCGCGCAACGGAGCTTTGTGAAGCAAAGCTGATTGGTTCTCCGGCGTCTGTCAACATTCCAAACAGTCCGTAGCGGCCGCCATCTTGTCTCTCGGTAGGATCGAGAGACAAGAGGAGGCCGAAGCGAAGGGGCAAATGACCATAAGGGGGCATAGTACATTGTCGCTCACCCCCTAGGTTTGATGTGGAGGTTTTAAAAGGGCCCCGCGGGGCAAAAAAAAATAAAAATAATAATAATCGAACAGCTGAATGGATTTGCACGAAACTTGGCAAAATTGTAGGGACTGGTAGCCCGATGTGCCTTTGCTAGATCTCAATATATGTGCTCCAGTGGATTTTGAGAAATTAACGTTCAAAAAAAGGTATATATCTGTAACAGCGCACCGCTTCGCGTACTTTTCGCGTTACGGAGCTTTGCGAAGCGAAGCTGATTGGCTCTCCGGTGTCTGTAAACATTCCAAACAGTCCGTAGCAGCCGCCATCTTGTCTCTCGGTAGGATCGAACAGCTGAATGGATTTGCACGAAACTTGGCAAAATTGTAGGGACTGGTAGCCCGATGTGCCTTTGCTAGGTCTCAATATATGTGCTTCAGTGCATTTTGAGAAATTAACGTTCAGAAACAAGATATATATCTGTAACAGCGCTCCGCTTCGCGGAGATAAAATTATATGTGTATTACCTAGCTGTTGCTAACACCAGTTAGCGACGGCTAGTAGAAGATAGCGACCATCTTGGGCCCCACTTTGCATGTGAGTGATATTTATCACTAATGACATGCAAAGTGGGCATGCCAAGATGTTAGCGACTGGAAACAGTCGCTAACATCGCTATCTCCTATTATCAACTTTTGGAAATATTCGAGATAAGGGCGAATATCTCTAAAAGCTACCACCTGCCCTGAGCAGTTCTTAGCCATGTTATCCAATGGGAGGTGGATAACATGGCTAAGAGCATTAGCTCGGTAATGCATGAATATCGCTGAGTTTTCAGCGATATTAATGCATTGCGGTCGTTTTTTATCGTATTTCCGATAAACCTTGATAATAGCAAGGTTTATCTGCGATAATTTCTGACGGTAAAAAAATCGTTGCTAAGCATCGTTAGGGATAAATATCGCTTAACTTTGGTAATATGCCCCAACGTCTGTTAACGTTCGATTCGAAGGAAATCAGGAAGTGTTGAAAAACATTGTCTGCGCCATCTTGTCTTTTTTCAAATGCCACACTTTTGTCGTGCACGGCAGCCATTTTAGATGCCTTGACCAGACCCACTCTGTGCACGCTGTCGATCCTTAGCATGGCTCCCCACCCTCGCAAACATCTCCCCCAGGCAGTGGTCACCCCCGCTCTCTGTCTTATGCATGGGTAATAAACCTCCCCCATCTGCGCTGCTGTTCCCTGAGAATCACACCCTGTGCCCGCCCGACACCTCCCTTTCGCCCTATTCACTACCGCACCCTCTGACACTCCTTTTCCTCTGTGTCCGATTGTCCAGGCTGGTCCTAGGGTATCAGCTAGCCCTGCAGATGTAGTTTATGGCCACAGCTGTAAAGAATCACCCCTCTTCAAAGGAGTTATAGTAGATCAAGGCCCACACTCGATGAGATTCGTCACAGCAGAAGCGTTGCTATTATCTGAAAACCATCCTGTATTGTGATTGGGGAGGGGACCGAGCCTGAAGCGGAAGATTCCAGGGATTACTGTTTGTACATCAAAGTTTTTACAATTATGTGTCACATTAAAAATATATAGCACTCTGACAAAGTAGTAAGATTATAAAACTTTAATAATTTATAAATATATACAAGAAAACAAAAATAGTAATAACATATAAACATTTTTAGGGAAAAACAACGAAGTAGCGGTCGGCTGTGCGAATAGTCCCAACGCAGCACAACGTCCAGATTTCCGGCGTGGGGCGTCGCGGGGGGTGGGTCATCAGTAGCAAACTGTTGTGCGAATAGTTCCAAGGCAGCAGAACGCGTTGAAATCTAGATGACACGAAAGTGATGTCTAGTAAGTTGCCACCCAGCAAATAACGGCATGGGGCGTCGCGGGGGGTGGGTCATCAGTAGCAAACTGTTGCGCGAATAGTTCCAAGGCAGCAGAACGATGGCACCAAGGTGATGTCCAGTAAGTTGCCGCACTGGTTTTGGTATCCTACAATGCTGCTCCGAATAACGGCGTGGAGCGCCCCGGGGGAGGCGGCGTGAACGGGCCTCTCCAGGTGGAGTGTCATCTGTTGTAGTGGGGCGCCCCTTTACCGTTTCAGTTGCCATTCCGTCCGTTTTTGGTCCACTGTGTCAAAAGCCGCAATTCAGCTGAGTTGCGCCCACTCTTGCGGTGCAGCGATAGGCGGCTGTTACAGGACTCTCAAAATGGCGGCAGGCTGTTTCCTTTTTGGGCCTGGTCCACTGAAATGGCCCTGGGACACCTTGGAAATCGGACGCTTGTCTGCTAGGTCTTGGACCTCATTCTCGAAAGCGTCCCCTCCGCCTTGAGAATTCATCAAAAGTTTTGGGGGCTCCGACTCCTGCAGGCTTCTGGTGGGGAGCGGCTGCCATGATTGCTCGCGGAATGACCACGACTGAGCTACGAGATGGTGGTGCTTTCATGCTGACGCCAGCTTCAGTCTGAAACATCCAGAAACAAGGTGGGGCTTTCATCGTTTGGGGAAAAAAAAAAGTTTTCATCCTATGGAAAGTGTTGTTTTTAGGTCACATGATCAAGCCTTCCATCATTAGGAAACCAAAAGTAAAATGAACCAATGAAAAGTTTTATAAACAAGTCACATGACCTGTTATGCGGCATAGGGTGTAAAATTAGGAGAAAATACGTTGGCACGTGAGGCGGCGTCAGTAGCGGACCGATGTGCGAATAGGCCGAAGGCAACACAACGCGCCAAGATCTGGATGGCACCGAGGTGGTGTCCAGCAAGTTGCAGCACTGGTGTGGCCATCCTACAATGCTGAAAGTCGGCGTGGGGCGCCCCGTTGGCCTGTGAGTTTGCGTCAGTAGCGGACCGATGTGCGAATAGGCCGAAGGCAGCACAACGCGCTAAGATCCGGATGGCACCGAGGTGGTGTCTAGTAAGTTGTCGCACTGGTGTGGCCATCCAACAATGCTGAAAGTCGGCGTGGGGCGCCCCGTTGGCCTGTGAGTTTGCGTCAGTAGCGGACCGATGTGCGAATAGGCCGAAGGCAGCACAACGCGCCAAGATCCGGATGGCACCGAGGTGGTGTCTAGTAAGTTGCCGCACTGGTGTGGCCATCCTACAATGCTGAAAGTCGGCGTGGGGCGCCCCGTTGGCCTGTGAGTTTGCGTCAGTAGCGGACCGATGTGCGAATAGGTCGAAGGCAGCACAACGCGCCAAGATCCGGATGGCACCGAGGTGGTGTCTAGTAAGTTGTCGCACTTCTGTGGCCATCCTACAATGTTGAAAGTCGGCGTGGGGCGCCCCGTTGGCCTGTGAGATGGCGTCAGTAGCGGACCGATGTGCGAATGGGGCCAAAGGCAGCGCAACAATATTTTCTGATTTGAAGACACCACAAGGCGCTGAGATGCCAAGATCCGGATGGCACAGAGGTGGTGTCTAGCAAGTTGTGGCACTGGTGTGGCCATCGTACAATGGTAAAAGTCGGCGTGGGGCGCCCTGTTGGCCTGTGAGATGGTGTCAGTAGCGGACTGATGTGTGAATGGGGCCAAAGGCAGCGCAACAATATTTTCTACTATATTTTCGGAGTAGAAGACACCACAAGGCGCTGAGATACCAAGATCCGGATGGCATCGAGGTGATGTGTAAGTTGCGGACGGATGTGCGAATGGGGCCAAATGCAGCTCAACAATATTTTCTGAAGAGAATACACCACAAGGCGCTGAGATGCCAAGATCCGGATGGCACCGAGGTGATGTCTAAGTTGCGGACCGATGTGCGAATGGGGCCAAAGGTAGCGTAACAAGATTTTCTGTATGGAAGATACCACTAGGCGTTGAGATGCCAAGATTCGGATGGCACCGAGGTGATGTCTAGGAAGTTGTGCCACTGGTGTGGCCATCGTACAATGGTAAAAGTCGGCGTGGGGCGCCCTATTGGCCTGTGAGATGGTGTCAGTAGCGGACTGATGTGCGAATGGGGCCAAAGGCAGCGCAACAATATTTTCTGACTGACACCACAAGGCGCTGAGATGCCAAGATCCGGATGGCATCGAGGTGATGTCTAAGTTGCGGACTGATGTGCGAATGGGGCCAAAGGCAGCGTAACAATATTTTCTGTATGGAAGATACCACTAGGCGTTGAGATGCCAAGATTCGGATGGCACCGAGGTGATGTCTAGCAAGTTGGTGTGGTCATCCTACAATGCTGAAACTCGGCGTGGGTCACCCCATTAGCCTGTGAGATGGCGTCAGTAGCGGACCGATGTGCGAATAGGCCGAAGGCAGCACAACGCGCCAAGATCCGGATGTCACCGTGGTGGTTTCATAGTTGAGAGGCACTTCATCTGCAGTGGGGCGCCGAGATCCGGATGGCACCGAGGTGATGTCTAGCAAGTTGCTGTACTTGTGTGGTCATCCTACAATGCTGAAACTCGGCGTGGGTCGCCCCATTAGCCTGTGAGATAGCTGTTCTTTGGATTTGGGCCTGGTCCACTAAAATGGCCCTGGGACACCTAAGAACTCGAACGCTCGATTTTTTTTTCCTTTCCTCTACATGCAAAAAAAGGTAAATGCCCGGTATGTTACACGCTTCATCTGCCACGATGAACTCTCCAGAGGAACCGAAAAAATATATAGTTGTGGTAACTATACCATGCATCGTCATATGGAGAGGTGGCACCAATTAATTATAGTGCTGCATAAAAGAGAGATTTGGAGGAGAACCCCTGACCTGCTAGTACATTCATCAAAGAAGTGGCACTGAGAGCTTCAGAGGCAAGGGAAACGGTCCCAAATATTTAGAAGAACTTTGGAAAGATTAAAATGACATGTTTAGATTGTGGTAAATTAATTTCATGTGGGCAGATGAGTGTTACTCTAATAAATACAGCATATGAACATCATCATAGTCGATGGTTGGTAGAGACATTTTGACTATATCCTGGATCTGCCCGTCCTTGCCCAAAATGGCGCCGGAATAAATGGGACTCGTAACTCCTTGTTGTGTACTGGTTGCAGAACCTTGAAATCACGAGATACGTATGCAGTTTTGAAGCACATGGCGGGCGGGGACGAGAATTGATTGAATATTTCGACATCCCTATTGATATTAAGTTCTGATGTGTTATTGATTACTGTACTGTTGAAAATTCGAATTAACGTCACCCATGGTACTTGCCCGCAAATGTATATCTAGATAATTTTATTGTAACTGGCCCTGTCGTATTTTAATTATAAAATGTACGTCCACCGATTCCGTAACTGTTAGACACCTTAGTTTTTGCAACCTAATGGCCCGCCCGTTACGTTCCTCTACAGTGTAAATGTCTATTCATCATATACGATTACAGTTTGCTCCGTGGCAGGCCCACGTGGTTATAGGCTCGTATTTGTATAATGAAATTTTCACAATAAAGGTTTTTAAAAGAAAACATGGTAGTAGTGTATACATTGGTAAAGTTTTTAATAATAGTCACTGTTTTAGAATCATTAAAAGGCAAGTGAAATAAAGCAGACCAATTACATGAAGGGTAAAAGGTATAATACGAAGGAACGCAGTAAAGATAAATGGTCAAGGGCTGTTGTGTTTTCTATTCCTGCAACATAAAGTGATCGATAAGAATCTCATATTCAGGCGTATCGGCGACTAAGACAGCAGGTCGACCCTCTTTTGCTCAACGGCTCCGTCATGGGACGAAGAAACGCTCTTTTTCTCGAAAAAAGAATATATTTTACTTGCAGGACAGTTGTAAAATTTCCGGGAAAGTACATTAGCCTGGAACATTATAACATATATTTAAGAGAAAATAATGTTCGGAAGTAATTAAAAGCGTAATTTTTAGGTGATATGACCAAGGCTTTCATCATTAGAATAAGAAAAGTAAAATGAACCAATGAAAAGTTTTATTAACAAGTTACATGACTTGTTATGCTTACGTTACGCGCTGCGCGCCCCGGATGACTTCCGGATGCGCTAACGCGGCGCGTCATATGACGCATTACGCGACAACGCAGGTCCAGAATATAGTCAAAATGTCTCCACCAACCAGCGGTCGAAACACAACCCCTTTCAGCAGGCTAAATAGTTCTGTTAAATGACAACAGAAAGGACAGGCAACAAGAACCATCAGTCAAAGAGGGGAGGGCTAGTTCTTCTCTACCGGGTTACATTGGGGCGCTACCGGAACTGATCGAATTGGTAGTCTACAGTGTTTCTGGATGTTTCAGACCGAAGCTGGGGTTAGCATGAGAGCAGCACCATTTCGTAGCTCCGTTGTGGCCATTCCGCAACCAATCATGGCAGCCGCTCTTTATCGTTATTTTGGGCGGGGTGGGTGGCGGAGCCGAGCTGTTTTGCAGCCATCATTGTGTGGAGTTCAGTTCATCTCACTAGTTTTTTTTTTTTTTACTTTTTTTTATTTTATTTTACTCGATTCCTCTTCTTTTTTTTTACACGATTTTTCGTTATCTGCAAAGACTAAACAGAGTATTGCGACTCTGTGTTTGTTTGTAAATAGAGAATGAACCAAAGAGAACTAATTCTAAAACAGTAAATACTTGGATAACAATCAATCAAATGGAGAGAGAAGCAGGCACGACGGATTACAACGGGGGCAAAGGCCTGCGTTAACTACCTTTCACTATCTGCAAAGAGAGAGTACTCCTAATAGAAATGAGGGGGGGGGGGCACCATTCAAAGCAGATCAGTGTGCATAAACACGAAAATGTTTTCACTTACCACGTACTTGACATTCGACAGCTTATGATATTTGCTATTAAAAAACCATTGAAATTCACTGAAAAAACCATAGGTTATAGACCATATATAGTTAGGAATTAGCATTTACAAAACCTTGAAAATTCACTGAAAAAAACATAGGTTATACACCATATATAGTTAGGAATTAGCATTTAAAAAACCTTATTTTACTCACACAAAACCATTGAAATTCCATATATAGTTAGTTGCACTAACTATATATCGCGCACCCGCAATCCACTGCTGATCATGTCACATATTACATCATTCATGACATGGTCAGTGACATCACTGATGACATCACTGATGACATCTCAAATGACATCACTGATGAGATCACTGATGACATCTCATTTGACATCAATGACCACATCACTGATGATATCATTCATGTGACAATACAATGCATCTCCTCACGTTTTAATATAACCTCTGTTTCACCCAGTGTTAAATACAGAGTATAATTTTTGAAACCATTGACACACCAATACTAGTTACTACATACGTACTCACTGATTCCTACGTCTACACACACATTCACTCATTCACCCATACAATCATTCATACATACAATCACTCATCTTTACAACACTATCATATGCACTCATACACCTATACAGACACTTACACTCTGCCACTCATCCATGGAGTTACTCACACACCTAGTCAGTCCTGTAAAGAATCAATCACACTTCCATTTTCTTGTCTATACAGTTAAACATAGAGCACCTTACATTTTCAAACATATACTAACACATACTTACTTTCTTATACAATCATTGATACAAGTACACATTGATCTGCACAGAGTCACACACCTCCCAGCCAGCCACACACACACTCAGTCTCCTATACAAATACTTGGACAATCAATCAATAACCCATATAGTTAATCATATAGCTACTGATCAACACATGCAGCAGTTTACAGAACAACAGACATAATGATGCACAAATTAAGACAGTTTACTCACTAACCCATGCACTCAGTTAGACACATTTAATCACTCACTCATACATTCAGTCATGCACCTACTAAATCCTTCGTCCAGACACTTATACATCTACTCATTCTTCAATATGTAAAACATATTTAAACTTTACAGAAACACACAGTCACTGGATGATGTCATCAGTGATCTCATCAGTGATGTCATTTGAGATGTCATCAGTGATGTCATCAGTGATGTCATTTGAGATGTCATCAGTGATGTCATTTGAGATGTCATCAGTGATGTCATCAGTGATGTCACTGACCATGTCATGAATGATGTAATATGTGACATGATCAGCAGTGGATTGCGGGTGCGCGATATATAGTTAGTGCAACTAACTATATATGGAATTTCAATGGTTTTGTGTGAGTAAAATAAGGTTTTTTAAATGCTAATTCCTAACTATATATGGTGTATAACCTATGGTTTTTTCAGTGAATTTTCAAGGTTTTGTAAATGCTAATTCCTAACTATATATGGTCTATAACCTATGGTTTTTTCAGTGAATATATATATATATATATATATATACACATATAGAGTAACATAATTAATACAAATATTTATTTTACATTATATTACTTTTCTAATATTTTAAATGTACTACTATGACAATATATATATATAACTATTTTCATAGTAATACATTTCATATATTATATATGTATTACATATATATGTATATATGAATGAAATAAATGTTTGTAAAAAATATGTTACACTATTATATATGTATATATATATGTAAATATATATATATATATATATATATATATATATATATATATATATATATATATATATATATATATATATATATATATATATATATGAAACAGCTCCTCCTTGACAAAGGATTGCAGACGCCTTATCTTTGTACAAAACAATGTTATATTTTGTCAGCTTCAGCTAAATGGCAGACGCGTTTCACCTGCCATGCAGGCTTGTTCACTAGCAGTTACACATAAAGTTTCCACCATTTTTAACTCTCTACCTCTTATAACGTGCTGGGTTCTTTTCCACAAACAGTAAAAACAGACTCATAATTTCTCAAACGCTTTGAAAGTTGGTCACATATATATACATATTTTATATATTTGTTGCATAAAAACATTTAGAAATAACATATTTTGCTAAATCAATTGTGGCAACAAATTATAAATCCCAAATCTTGAATACTAAAAATTATTAAAATTGAAGTACAAAAGACTCGAACCTTGGTATGCTACATTTAGTATTGTGCACCGTTCCAACCCGCTGAGCCAACAGATGGCAATGGCCTGAGCTGGCACAAATGCCTGCATACGTGCTGTTGCTGTTCCCAATGGCTGTATTAATGTCATCATTTTCGACAATTTTCAACATGTGTCCATCAGAATACAGTAAAATAAGGAACAACAGGTAGGTGACTTTAATGCGGTAATGGACGGTGAGGTCGATCGGCATCCCGCTCATGCACTGAGACCGGCACAGCGGTGGCTCCCCGATTTCCTAGAAATGATGGGGCTTGTGGATGGTTGGAGGGTGTGCAATCCGAGTGGGGTGCAATATACACATGTGTCCGCCGCACACCATAGCCTGTCTAGAATAGATTAAGTGCTGGTGCCAGCTGCTCAGGTCTACACTGTTCGGGAAGCGCAACACTTGGGGAGAGGCATCTCGGACCACTCGCCGGTTTGGCTCCGGTTAGAGATTGACCATTTCAATGTAGGCAGGGTTGCCCCTATTAGCACTTGGCACCTGGGAGACCCCGCCACTAAGAAAGAAATAGTTACGGTTACGAACAGGTACTTTCAGGAGAATAAGGGTACGGTAGTATCGACACAGACCCTGTGGGAGGCATATAAAACTGTCGTCCGGGGGAGGCCTTATCCCTGATCGTCAAGAAAACAAAGGAACGGAAGGTGGAATTGGAGAAGGCGGAGGAGGAAGTGAAGAGATTGGAAAGAGAGGTATCTCAGGCGGCGAAGCCGGAGGGAATACTCCGGCTAAAACTGCAACAGGATGAGTTTAGGGGCCTCGCTAGGGACAGGGCTAAAGCGCAGAATGATGCGACACAGAGTAGCGTGTATGAGCACGGAGATAAAGCTGGGAAGCTGATAGCATGGCTTGAAAAGGGAGAGTGGGCATCGCGGTTGGTGTCGGAGTTGCAGGCGGAGAACTTCAGTAAAATCACAGACCCACAGGCGGTGGCAGATAGTTTTGCGGAGCATTCTAGTGGGGTGTAAACCTCGAGTGGGGTGTATACAGAGGCAGATAATAGTGCAATGATCAAGGACATCCAATTGCCCACACTCTCGGAGGACAAACGGGAATGTTTGGAATCCCCACTCACTGACGATGAGGTGGTAAAGGCCATCAAGGGAGTGCACTCAGGGAAGGCCACGGGTCCGAACGAAATTCCCATAGAATTTTATAAGCTGAGCGCCAACAGGCTAGCACCATTCCTCCACTCCATGTTTGAGGAAAGCAGGGAGAAGGGACAGCTTCCGTATGACCAGCGAGTGGCAAACATTGTGGTCATTCATAAAGTGGGCAAACCCAAGACGTGTTGTTCATCATACAGACCTAGCTCGTTACTGAACACTGAGCCTAATTGTTATATTCTATTTTTGCTTAGGTTGTCTGTGAACATCTGTGGTTATTCTCTTTGTAGAATCTTACTGTATCTTAGCAACAGAGTTAAACTAGAAGCAGTAAGAAGAGCAGTTGGAGTGAGAGGCTGTGTCTACTTCTTCTCATGTAGCCTTAATAAATCAGCTTGAACTCATCATAGTCCAGTGTAATTACTACAAAATTGATGGCGACGAGGATGGGATCTCTGTGTTTTACGCGTGTTACATCAGTGACACACACACTGTTTTACATACATTTAAATATCTTCCGACAACAGTTATTTATTACTTTACTCAGTGACATGCGCACTGTATTTTACGCGTGTTACATCAGTGACACGCACACTTTTTTTTAAAATATTCAAATATTCTAAGATAACACATATTGCTTTGGTGACATCTCCTTTGTTCTGTGTGTGTCAATCCAGTGATATGCACACTTTGTCATCATATTCTTTTGACTTTTAGTCATACCGAGCGTTTTTTTGCAGTGATATGCACACTTTTGCTATTTATACTGCCTAATGTGTTATGTTATATTAACAATTCAAGAACTATTTAGTTGTTATTTAATTTCAGTTTTGTTTACTGTTTGTCTCTGCATGTTATCTTCATAACATTCATAAAACATATGGTAGATCTGTATTATCAATATTCTAGTAACCTTTTATCTTACTCCTTCATTACTTGATCTTTCTATGATGACATCCACACAATCGGTTAATCCTCCACCTTACTTTTTAGACTCTCCAGGAGACCCTCCAATCCGTTGGGAAATTTGGCATGATGCTTTTGAAATGTATTTAGGTGCTATTGGAACCTCTTGTTTTGCAGCTGAGAGAAAAAATGTTTACTACTTCATTCTCTAGGTTTCGAAGCTAGATCAATTTTTAAACACTTACCATCTCTGACACAAGATGAATCCCAAGACCAAGATGAATATCAACAAGCTGTTTTAAAGCTCAAACACAGATTTGACAAACAACCTAGCCTCAAGGTGTTACGTCATACATTTTTCAAGAGGAAACAAACAGATTCTGAGGATGTTGACACTTATATTTCCACTCTTCGAAGACTTGCTGCTGATTGTAAGTTCGAAAATTCTACTGACCAATTGATCATAGATCAATTCGTTTGCCACTGTAAAGACAAAAATATCAGGCAAAAACTTTTAAATCTGACTGATCCAACTTTAGATGAAACATTGAAAATTGCCAAGAGCATTGTAATTTCTGTTGTTTCTCTCAAAGAAATTTATGAAAAACCTAATGATGTAGTTAGTGTTGTAAAAGTTAGCAATATTTCAAAGTCACGCACGAAGTCCAACTCCACTTCGTCTAACACTACATCTTTTCATAAAAATCAAGATTCAAGGTTTGCTAGAAAAAATAATAGTGTGTGTTTGAGGTGTGGAAGTTCCTTTCATCAAAAAGGCACCAAATGTCTGTGCAAGTATTGTAACAAAGTATGACACCTTGCAAAGGTTTGTCTGAAAAAGAAATACTCCAAGAAAACAGCTCTTTGTTCAATTTTGACAGCGACTCTAACTCTGAATTTGTTTCTGTAGTTACATGAGAAGACAACCTAAAAAATATCAGTTCCAATGTTGTTGTTGAAGGTGATCCAGCTTCGTGTGGAGATCCTATTGTTGATATTACTATTGGTCCACATACTATTCAACTTCTAGTGGATTCTGGAGCCAAAATAACGATGATTACTCAAAAACTTTTTGAGGATGTTTGGAAAGGTACACAACATTTATCACCTCCTGATAAATCGCCTGTGTCCTATGAAGGGAGGAAAATTGACCTTTTAGGATTTTTTGAAGACAAACTTGTTTTTAAAGATAGAACAATCAGACGTAAAATTTACGTTGCAGTCAAAGGACTTAACATCTTAGGATGGTTTCATCAGGGTCTTTTTGGCATGATGCTTAAACCTGGAGCGAAAGAACAAGTTCTTGTTGTTACCAATGATGATGAGTGTCAGAGATAGAAAGACAAATTTCCTAGAGTTTTTGAACAAACTCTAGGAAAAATCAAAGGCTTTAAGCATAAGATAGTGGTTAAGGAAGGAGCCATTCCAATTAAACATAAGCTATGGGGCATTCTTTCAGTGTTAGAAAAGACTTAAAAAGTTAACTTCAAAATCTTCGTTCGAAAGGTATCATTGAACCTAAGGAGTCCTCTCTATGGTTGTCTCCATTAGTGGTAGCCAGGAAGAGGAGTGGAGATCTTCGTGTTTGTGTTGATCTCAGATCATTAAACAAGGAGATCTGGATAGATTCACATCCCTTACCTAAAATTAGTGACCTTCTGGCTTCCACTAAGGGAGCGTGTTACTTCACGAAGTTAGACTTAGCTAGTGCGTACCACCAGGTGGAATTGGACCCTGAGTCTCGTCACCTGACCTCTTTTGTCTCTCCTTAAGGTACATTCAGATATTGTTGGATGCTTTTTGGACTTGCGTCTGCTGCCTCTGTTTTTCAGAGGATCATGGGTAATATGCTTAAGGAGGTTAAAGACGTTTTAGTTTTCCAGGACGATGTATTAGTGTTTGGGAGTGATTTAGACTCTCACAATTTGACTCTTGACATGGTCCTTTCCCTCTTTGAAAAAAATGGTTCGTCACTTAAGGAGGAGAAGTGTGAATTTCTCAAATCCAGTGTGGAATATTTAGGTCATGTTGTTTCCAAGGATGGTGTGAGCCCTAAATCCGGTTTGCTTTAAGCCATCATGGATGCTCCTTCCCCAAGAGATAAGGCTGGTGTTAAATCACTATTGGGTCTTTGCGAGTAATATTTCAGATGTATTTCAAATTTTGCTACTATTGTTAGACCTATCAGTAATCTATTAAAGAAAAATGTCAAGTTTCTTTGGTGTCAAGAGTGTGAGGTTGCTCTCAACAAAATCAAATCTTCACTAGGTAAAGATTCTTTTCTTAAACCTTTTGACAATAATCTTCCCTGTTGCATCACTGTTGATGCAAGTCAAGTAGGTCTGGTGGCATGTTAACTTAAATCGACAGAGGTATTGAAAATGCTGTTGGTTTTGCTTCCAGGGTTTTAAGATCCACTCAACTTCAATACTCTGTCATAGAGAAAGAGTTATTAGCCTGCACATGGCAATAGAGAAATTTCAATCTTATGTTTGGGGTAAGATGTTTTTGCTACAAACTGACCATAAGCCTCTAGTGTCAATCCTAAGTGGTGGGTTGAGCAAGTGCTCCACTCCCAGAATTTTACGCATGGTTTCAAAACTTCTTCAATATCAATTTGATATTCAATATGTACCAGGGGGAAAAATGGGCGTGCTGACTTTCTGTCCAGGTTTCCAGTCAGGTCCACGGTTTCTGATAATGTCAAATTACAAGAGTTGTCAGAGGAAGATTGTGAAGATTGCATAGTTGCAGCGTTAGAAATCTCTAGTTTGAATCTATGTTCAGAAAGTGGATGGTTTAAAGCCGTGGAGTCTGATTGTATTATCAAAGAAGTTAGTTCTCTTGTAATTGAAGGTTGGCTTAGAGAATAAGCTACCAATTCTCTTATTCAACCTTTTTGGAAATTTCAGGACAAACTTACTTTGGAAGATGGATTACTTCTTAGGGGTGACAAGTTCATCCCTCCTCAAGTGTTCCGTCCTGAAATTATACGCAAGGCTCATGATGGACATCTTGGGTGTACTCTCACGAAACTTCATGTTAGAGACACTTATTGGTAGCCCAGGATGGATTCTGAAATTCAAGATGTAGTATCTAATTGTCACATTTGTAATACCTCTGACAAAAGCTTGAAATTATCAGTTCCTCCTCTCTTACCTATAGAGATCCCAGATAAACCTTGGTTGAAAGTTGGGATTGATGTTATGGGTCCCTATGATAATCTGAAAAATGGTTTACGATTTGTATTAGTCCTCATAGACTATACGTCTGAATGGCCTGAGGTCAAGTTGGTCGGAGATGCTAACACCAAGGCCATAATTTATTTTTTTAAAGAAATATGGTTGAGAGAAGGTTGTCCTGAAAAGCTTATATCAGATAACGGTACTCAGTTTGTGAGCCATGAGTTTCAAGAATTTCTTTTAGAGTCTGGTGTAAAACATTGCAGAACCTCGCTTTATCACCCACAATCTAATGGTTTGGTGGAAAGAATGAACAGGGTGATTGGAGAGTGCATAAGATGGGCTAGATCTGGTAACCATGATATTCAGAAGGCTATAGACTGTCTGATTTGGTCTTGCAGGACCACACCTCATTCTTCCACAAAAATTAGTCCCTTTGAATTACTAAGGGGAAGAAAGGCCAATTGCAATTTTAGACCAGGGTGGATGAACAAATAGATAAAGTTTGATTCTGATATCAATAAACTAATGCCTACTGTGTTAGAAAATGTAAATGATTCACAAATCAAACAGAAAAAATGGTTTGATGTTAAGAAAGCTACCAAATGAGTTCCTCTTGTAGTTGGAGACATGGTTGAGATTAAGTCTCCTGTGTTCACTAAGAAAGGAGCTTCAAAGTTCAGTGAACCTTTTGAGGTTCTAAAAATTGTAGGGAATGCAGTTAAAGTCTCGGGTGGACATTGGTGGAATCTTAATAGAGTTGTAAAAGTTTGTACCACTGTTCATCTTAGTCCTGGTCTATCTTCTGAAACTTCTAGGTCTTTATGCTCGGATCAAATTTTGACCAGGTGAAGTTGCAGAGATATTGTTAGACCTGCTAGATTTAGAGACTAGTTATTCAGTGCATTTTCTTTGTGTGTAGAATATGATTGCCTATATGTTCACACGTATTTACTATTTGAGTCATTATATTTTCAGATTACTGTTTTTCTAGTTATTTTCTTTTTGCATTTTATATATTTTTCTTAATTTTGTTTCAGGAAAAAGGGAAGATATGTTATATTCTATTATTGCTTAGGTTGTCTGCGTACATCTGTGGTTATTCTCTTTGTAGAATCTTACTGTATCATAGCAACAGAGTTAAACTAGAAGCAGTAAGAAGAGCAGTTGAAGTGAGAGGCTGTATCTACTTCTTCTCATGTAGCCTTGATAAATTAGCTTCA
This sequence comes from Lissotriton helveticus, assembly GCF_964261635.1. NCBI lineage: Eukaryota > Metazoa > Chordata > Amphibia > Caudata > Salamandridae > Lissotriton > Lissotriton helveticus. Next base: position 285,467,942 of record NC_136071.1, read on the forward strand.
ACTCATCATTGTCCAGCGTAATTACTACACTAATGTCCTGGCGAAGCTGTTGGCAACAAGATTGGCCAAAGTTATTACCTCCTTGATACATGCGGATAAATTTGGTTTTATGCTGTGTCGAAACATGGCCCTCAATCTGCGATGGCTGCATGGGGTACTTATCAGAACCCCGACGATTCAACAGACAGTGATGCTGGTGTCCTTAGACGCCACTATGGCGTTTGATAGGGTCGAATGGCCCTATCAATTTGCGGTATTGGGGAAGCTGAGTTTTTGTCCAGTGTTTATTAACTGGTTGCGCCTTTTATATGCAACTCCCTTGGCCAGAGTCGTCGTAAACAATCGTAAGTCCTCTGACTTTCCCCTTGGCAGGGGTACGAGACAGGGATGTCCCCTGTCCCCACTCCTTTTCGACCTTGGCCCTAGAACCCCACGGGCGGCATGGATTCATTGGGACCGTTCCATACGTGGCTTGCCCTGGACATTGGAATGAGAGGATAAAATGTCATTATATGCTGATGATATCCTGCTTTATCTTACCAACCCGAGGGAATCCCTGATATGTTTTCTGGATGTGCTTACCATCTTTGGGAGGCACTCAGGCGTTTTCCATAATTGGTCAAAATCTGTACTTTTTGTTCTTAGAGGTGACCCACCGGTAGTCCCGCATACTTGCCCAATACGAATTGAGCCGGTAGGGTTTAAGTACCTCAGCATCTATGTTAAGCTTGACCTGAAATTATGATTTGCTAATAATCTGGGCCCCCCTCTGACCCGATTTAGGGGAGATGTGGCACGTTGGAAGGCGCTCCCGCTCTCCCTTCTGGGTAGAGTGGTGCTTTTTAAAATGATGGCCCTTCCCCGGTTCTTGTACGTACTTCAGATCGCAATGGATCCGGTTCCGGCGTCCTACTTCAGGCCCTATAGAGGCAGCTTCCTTGGGACGGTAAGCCCCGCATAGCGTTCTCTAAACTCACTCTTCCCTGGTATGACGGGGGATAGGACTGCCGGATCTATGAAAATACTACTCGGCTTCTCAGTTGGTGGCGGTGAATCACACTATATACGGGCCCCTGGGGACACTGGGTACATCATGGACCACTGGCAGGTGCCAGGGGGGCGACTTCACTAGAGCGCTATATGCCAGGCCTCGTCGGTTTCCCCTTGCGGGACCCATGGCTTATGCCGTTCAGGTGTGGCATGCGGCCAATAGACATCTTAAGTGGGAGGGGAAGCTCACACTTGCCACCCCGCTGTGGAGTTCGGAGAAGCTGGGAAGTCTATGGAAGTCTAAGGGCATTGACAAATGGGACCTCATTGGGATTACTCAGATTAAGGATGTCTGGGTAGGGGGCACAGTCCACACATTTCAATCCCTTAAGCAACAATACCACCTTCACGACTGTGAACACTACCTTTACCTTCTGATGAGCCACGCATTGCTTAAACACATGCCCAAGGGCACAATACTTCCCGACGCTTCCCCCCTCGAAGACCGGGTGTTGGATTGTCACCTCCCCGAGAAGACCATCTCACTAATATACAGGAAGCTTATAAACAATATGGAGGACCTGTTGGTACTTATACAATTACCCTGGAATGAGGATGGGCTGGAGTTAGATGATGAGGATTGGCGGGAGGCAGTTTCCTCCCCGCGGGTGGTAACGATACAGATGAGGCTCAGGTTGGTACAATTAAAGATTCTACACAGGTTGTATGTCACGGGGCCTTGTCTGGTCGGAGGGTGAGGAGTGCAGGAGGGGGTGCGGGGAACTCGGCACATTCAAACATATATTGTGGCACTGTACTGTGGTGCAGATGTACTGGGGGAAGATCCTCGACACATTGCGGGACGTCCTGGAGGTGGAGATGCGGCCGCAGGCCTGCAGGTGTATCTTGAACCTTTGGGAGCCCACGGATCTGAATGCATATAGGAAGCAATGGGTGACGTTGGCGTGCATGATAGCTGAGCGTAATATTGCCCAGTTGTGCTGCCCCGGATCGAGCCAGCTGCCCTGGATCGAGAAGTGGGTGAAGGACCTGGATTGGTGCATGTTCAGGGAATGATCAGTGCATTTGGCTAGGGGGTGTCCTGAGAAGTGGGGGAAGGTCTGGGAGGCTTGGAATCATTACCGTAGAGATGTCTTTGTACCCCCGATATGCCCAGAGGAAGTGGAGGCGCATGCGTCCCCTTGATCCATTTTCACTATTTTGTATCATTTATTTTGGATGTATGGAATGTAATGATGAAACTTTGCTAGAGCTGCTCCTGTCACCTGATGTTTTTTCCTTGTTGTGTCATTAATAAAAAGAATAAAAAAAATAAAATAAATAGGAACAGACTCATAAGTGGTCCAACAATCATTACTTTCTTAAAATTGTGCCCCAGTGCGCTTTGAAAGTTGGTCACATATATATACATATTTCATATTTTTGTTGCACACATGGTCCATTAAAATCCATAAAAACATTTAGAAATAAAATATTATGCTAAATCAATTGTGGCAACAAATTATGAATCCCAAATCTTAAGTACTCAAAAATATTAAAATTGAAGTACAAAAGACTCGAACCTGGGTCTGCTACATTTAGTATTGTGCACCATTCCAACCCGCTGAACCAACAGATGTCAATGGCCCGAGCTAGCACAAATGCCTGTATACGTGCTGTTGCTGTTCCCTATTGCTGTATTAATGTAAACATTTTCGACAACTTTCAACATGTGGCCATCAGAATACAGTAAAAATAGGAACAACAGATTTGTCAGTGGTCCGACAATCATTACTTTCTTAAAATTGTGCCCCAGTGGACTATCATCTTTCCATGATTCAATGCTTTTTAATTATGCATATATATGAGCTAAAATCTCCCTGTTAGTGTACTTCTTAGACATTCCTCCAAATTGTACAAACTTATATTATTTTAACCAAAGTGATTGAAGCAAAACTAATGTCTTGTACATACTTCATGTGGGTTTAGATTAATCACCCCAATTTTACACCTATCCCAATTGATAGGACAGGGTAACCTGAGTTGCGCCCTAGTGGGCGTGCTTGGGATTTTCTATTGTGACCTCTTTTTAGTGTTAATCTAGACCAGTCTGATTTAAAGTGCTAGTGCCAATAAATCCATTAAAACCCATTAAAAACTGTTAAAAATAGGGAGAGAAGGATGCGGCATCAAAATGTATTTTACTACAAGTGGGTATGAAAATCTTCTTCCACATTGAGGCCTGCGGGGTTCTTGGTAATAAGCAAGATTATATAGTTGGACTCTAATCTTCTCAGCTTTCTCATTTGATTCCCTCCCAGCTCGCTCTCTGGGAAGGCGTCAATCACAAAATACTGTAGTCCTTTCTCATCTTTACCATGATGTTGGCCAAAGTGTCTTGCCACTGGGTGCATTTTATCCCATTCTTAATTGCCCTTAGGTGTTGGAGGATTCGTTTGTGGACAGGCACAAGGGCACTGAAGAGCAGAGACAGCATGCTCGGTTTTGCATGTGCACTGGCCTTTGATCTTCTTCTCTTGGGGAGAGAATCCTGTTGCATAGGAGGTAGTATTTTTACCATGGGTGCATGCTTCACATTTCGCACACCTGATAAATCCTTCTTTCCTCACTAGCCAGGTCTTTTTGTCATTTTGTTCTGAATTGGTGGCAGCATATTACTCACTAAACTTTGCCTTAGTGATTTTTCTTTTCTGAACGTGATTAAGGGTCTCCGTTTGGTAAATTTCTTCAGGATGGGATCATTATAAATAACATGCCAGTGCTTTTGCAGGATTTTTCTAAGCTTATCTTGTTGATTATTAAAGCTAGTAATCATCCTGCACTGGTTATCACCACCCTTGCTTGGTTTGCCTGTATCTTTTTATGGATTAAAAAGGATTTCTCTCCTAGTTTTCTTCTTAGCTTTCCAGATTGCTGTATTCACCCAAGATTGGGGATATCCTCTGGCTGCAAAATGGCTTCTCAAACACGTCAACTCTGCCTCTAGGTCCTGATCATTGCTACAGTTTCTCATTGCTCTAAGGCATTCCCCATAGGGGATGCTCCTGACTAAGTTGTTAGGATGGAAACTAGTAGAGTCCAGTAAGGTGTTACCATCCATCAGTTAATGTACGGTATAGTTTAGTTTCCAACTTGCCCTCATGTACATAAATTGTCACATCTAGAAAGTTCAGATTTGTCTTACTTATGTCGCAAGTTAGTTTTAAATTGAGGTCATCGATATATCGACCCTATGTATAAATGTATATATATATAGCTATATAAACACAAACAAATAAATAAAAAAACAAAGGTTATAGGGATGTTGTAGATAGGCTCAGATTTCAAGTGTACAAAACCACAGAAATTCAGCAGTTATAGTTATGTAAGCTAACTCTAACACACACCCCCGCAATGCACTGCTTATGACCTGACATATTACATTACTCATGACATGGTCAGTGACATCACTCATTACATCACTGATGACTTCTCAAATGACATCACTGACAGACCCATCATAGCTTTACTTAGAACATTATACAAACCTAGATACCCTTCCTACATTGCCCTCCCAGACTCTGCGATCTGTAAATGTCATCTTGTTAACAAAAAAGAGCAATTTTTATAAGTGTGTTTATGAGCTGAGCATGCAGCTTCAAATACTGCTTGGCGAAGGAGTATTTTCCCACAACCACAAGTATGACTCTTGGTTTACCCCCCCATCCTGTGACTGTCAAGGATGCTGCTTAAAGGGTATTCCGTGAGCTGTCTGAATTTCATGCTCCCAAATCCAGGTAGCCAATTCAGGAAAGGCTTCTTTAAACGAATCAATAATATATTTTCATGGGTCCGTCCCCTCTGTTCCTTAGAGTACACCCAGTACTCTGAGAATATTCTTTCTTAGCCTGTTGTCCAGGTCTTCAAGTTTCCACTGAGTGTCCATCATCTGACATTCCAGGGATTCAGTTGTTTTTTTCCTGTTAGCAGCTTCACTCTCCAGGGTCACGACCCTTGTATCCATTTGTGCCGTGCGCTCAGTAAATTCAAAACAACTATTGACCACCTTCCTTAAAGCTGCTTGTATCTTCCTGTTTATTGTCTGGGCTTTCCTGCTCTCTGAACGCGTCTCCTCCCGGTGAGGAATATTTCTTTGGTAAATTATTTCCTGTGTTGGAGCATCTGGATGCTTTTAACCCTCCGAGTCCTTGCCGGCTAGGATACTTCCTCCTAAATTTTGAGTGTCTGTACAATCCCAATGTACATCACAAGGTGCTCTCTTTTTCACAGTCATGCGTGCTGCATGTTGTGCTCCTATGGGACAAGGGTTTCCTCTTTACCTAAAGGTGAGCTTTCTTTGCTGGGTGCACAGTCCTGTGAGTCCTGCGATTCTCATCAACCCGAAAAATCTGGAGGCGACTCCAGCTCATCCTCAAGCCTATCTGTGTAATCAGTGAGTGAAAAGTTCCTCTGCATCTACATCTACTCGCATGCCAGAATGAATGCGACCCTAAAGACTTGGAAGTTGCTGAACTCCATCACGAATCTCATAGGGTTGGATAGATTCTTTAGACTCCTTCCATTGCAGGCTGCTAGGCTCGGTCCCCCCAGGAATTGCCTTATTGAGTTTCTCCCCTGGCCCTGTCCTACCTTCCCTCTCAGTCATGCCTTTCCCACCATTGATACAGCTTCCCTCTGTACTCCCAGTTCTCTGAATCCTGCTTTCAGTTGTTCTAAATTCAGCTACCTGATGCAAAACTGCCAGCTGTGCCTGCTGGGGTACTTTCTGATTCTGGGCTTCATCTCCAATTAGGCCCTGTGTACCTGAGAAATATTGTTGCTGCATAGTCTGGGGGGAAACATCCATTCTATTGGCCATAAGCTCCCCTGTGATTCTTGTTTTTCCAAAGAAATAAATACTGCCACTGCCAGTTTTTTTGAGCTGCCTGACTCCATTGCCACTGTGTTCAGAGCTCCACTACCTTCCAGTAGCTTCTTAGGAGCTTCACTCAATCTTGCACCAGTCGTAGGATTAAGAACAGTATCCCCTAAGCCCGATTTGGTGACCCATGTAGCCTTAGTTGCCATGTTTTGTTGTGGGAATAGAGGAATAACATACAGGATCTGCTTCTGCCTGCCTTGCTGGGATGTGTCCGCACCTTTTGGCTCACATTTGCCACACCTCCACATTTACTGGGGCTTCAGACACCACGGCCAGGTTCCTGGACGGGCCACCAGAAGCAGAACAAGCGCATCTTCATCAGGGCAATTCTCTTTTACTGCTACAACATGAGACGGGCAAAATCCGCTAGTCCGAGTAGGCATCAGGGGAGGTAGAGTCAGCATCAGGCGAGGTAAAGAAGCCACACCTGCTGCTCAGGCAGCCATCATCTTGCTTTGTCAGTCCTTATGCTATTGTGGTGTTGTTCAAAGTTACAATAATGTCTTGTTCATTACTCTCAAGTCATATTTAAGCAATAATTTGACAATAGTTTCAAATTCTTTGTGTTGTAAATGTTGCTATTTTAACACTACAACTACATATTTGTGGCTACAGGTGCTAAAAGTGAAAACGTGTGCATCAATAATAAATCACACAGTAAAAACCAATAAGCTGCTAAAAATACTGAAAAAATCTGTCTCCTTAACACAGCCTATTAATATTTAAATTTGTAATGCGTGCATCTACCCCAAGGGGTTTCCTGGTGCAAGGCAGGTAGGGGAGAGATTCCTGAGTTAAAAAGCAAGGTCTTCAGGCAACTGCAGAAAGCAAGGAGAGATGTAAAACTTCTCAGTGACTCTGGGAGAGAATTCCAGAGTTTTGTACCCAAATATGAAAAGAAACAACCTTTCATATGAGACAAGTGGAACCTAGGCACACTGAGCACGGAGTGATTCATAGAATGCAAAGAGTGAGAAGGATGATAAAGTGACACTAAGTCCAGAATATACGTGAACCAGTTCCTGCTTCAGCCTTAAACATAAAGCATAGAGTTTTAAACTTGATACAGTTCTGAATAGTCAGCCAACGGAGCTTGTGAAGAAGGTTGGAGACTGAGGTTGTCTATGGAACTCAGTGAAGCAACATCGCAGCTGCTTTCTGAACTAATTGCAGCAGGCGGGTAGTATCTTTGTTGGATCCCACATACAGCACATTGTCTAGTCTGGCTATAATCAAAGCCTGAATCATAGTACTTCGAGCAGGAGCAGCAATCATTCAATTATCTGTTTTAGTCATTGGCTATTTCTCCTGTCAATCTAGCATTCCATGCATCTTAATATTTCTTCAAACTGCTGCAATCATGTTTTATTTGTCTTATTACTTACTAGTCATAATCAAGTATGGACGTTTTAGCTGTGGCAGCCTTACATCAATACACTGACAAAGTTCAGCTCCCATGATTTCTGACAATTAAATTATTCTAACACTCCAGGAGCCTCCTTAATCTCAACTTTTCACCCTTGTTTATGCAGGTCATATAAGGTTGTGTGTATGAGGGAAAGAACATGCCAAACGCCCTGGCTCTTTAACTCGTTTGATAAAAGTAAAACTGAAATATTTTCGGGAGAGGGTGAGGTTGCAGTGGCGTAATGAAACTTTAGGGGGCTCCCCTGCAAAGTAATGCCATTGCAAAACAAATTATCTTTCCACATTTAATAATCACCTCAGGAAGGAGTAGTTTCTTACCTGTAACTCCATTTCTCTTGTAGGGGTATTTCAGTGATAGTCATAATCATGTGAATAGTCCCGCTTATGTGGTGGACCCCGGAGCACTTCATTAGATATATCTTCTTAAGTTGTCATCTTCTGACTTTCTTTAGGAAGGCCTGTATAGACACTTAAGAGATAAAATACAATAATGAAGCCAAACCAACTAGGCCACACTGGCCATTACTTCATCTTGAAGTGAAAAAAGATAGCCAGTTTAACTTTTCAAATGTAGTAATTTGCTGAGTTTTACACATAGAAAACTCTCCTTCACAAAACTCCTCCCTGATTGAGATGAAAAGGAATTCATAGAGAAGCCCCCAAAGGCTGCCATTATGTGTCTGCAAATTGATTCAGTGCCTTTAAGAGTCTCTAGAGACCCCCGGTATCCCATGATGAACAGCCAGAGGCAGTTACTTTCAGTTATTTTTGAAGGTGTAGAGAAGCAGAGCCTGCTGAGTCTTGGGGACATCTGTGTCTGCCACCGGGGAGGCGGGCGGGTTGCTTATGACTATCATAGAAATACCCCTACAAGAGTAGTGGAGTTACAGGTAAGAAACTACTCCTTCTCTTGTGGGGAATTTCCGTGTCTTGTCATAATCATGTGAACAGACTAGCAAGCTCTTCCCAAAACAACTCTCCAGCGGTGGAAGAAACAGAGAACAACCTCACTATTGTGCAAATAGATTTCGAAGTGAAGCCTGCCCAACCTCAGCATCTGCCCTAGCTTCAGTGTCTAGGCAGTAGTGCTTAGTAAATGTATGTACTGACTTCCAAGTGGCAGCCTTACAGATTTCCGAAATAGGTACGTTACCAAGTCAAGACGCAGTAGCTGCTTTACCTCTGGTAGAGTGAGCCCGAGGCTTACTAACCAAAATCTTGTTGGCTTTCTGATAATACAGCTGAATACAGGAAACAATCCACCTTGAAATGGATTGTTTGGACGTAGCGAGACCAGTTCGAACTGAGCCATAGTTTACAAATAGCTGGTCCGATCTACGGATATCCTTAGTCATGTCCAAATAGAACTTCAAGACCCTCCTAACGTCAAGGGAATGAAGTGACCTCTCAGCAGGAGAAAAGGGATTCTGAAAAAAATGTAGGCATTGTAATAGTTTGGTTCACATGAAACTCTGAAACAACCTTATGGAGGAACTTAGGTTGATTTCTTATAACTACCTTCGAGGAATAAAAGACTGTATAAAGCTCTTTACAACATAATCCGTGAAGTTCTTCCAAGACAGATGCTGAAGAGAAGCCTTATGGATGGGTTCAAACGGTTCCCTCATCACTCGTGAAAGGACCACATTGAGCTCCCAGGGAGGCAAAGAATGCATAATGGGAGGAAACACTTTCTTCAATCCTTGATAATCGTTGTTACTCACAGTGAAACGAAGGAACTTACAATGTTTCCTCGCTATGGGGACGTGAAAATATGGGTCTTGCAGATCTACTGCGCATAGCCAGTCTCCCTGATGAAGTTAAGGTTAGATTTGATGCAAGGACAACATCTGAAACTTTTCTCTGCAAACTCATTTGTTGGCCTGTCGCAAGTCGAGGATGGGTCTGCACTCGTTCTTGTCTCGCTTGCGGATTAGAAAGAACTGAGAATACAGTCTTGTTCCTCTCTGTGCCTGAGGAACCGGTTCTATTGCCCTTTTCTGTAAGAGTGTGTTGGCCTCCTTCTTCAATTCGCATAGCATGTAGCGTGATCGAGTTGGAGGAATAGAAGAAGGAGGAACTGTAAAATGTAGCAAGTATCCACTGCAAACAATATTCAGCACCCAATTGTCCTGAGCCACTCTGCCAGATAGTTTTGAATGCTTGCCCCCAACAGAGTAGATAATGGGCGAGGGAGAAGAAACCCTTCAGTGCTTGGAACCAGCAGGAGCCTTGTTCTCTTGTCCAGACTGCTGGTTGGATCGTCCTTGCTGTTGCCGTTTCTGATACTGCTGAAAAGACCGCAGAAACTGCTGTTGTTGGTTGGACTGACAGCCCTGAGACCACTGAAACCTCTGAGAGGAATAACACCGCTAGAAAGGGCGGAAAGTTTTTCGTTATTCTTTAGATTATTCCAAACCTACAGTCTTCAAAGTCATTTCAGTGTTCATGCAGGCCATCTCGTTGTCCGCATGGGAGCTAAAGAGAGTCGAGGCAGAGAACAGAAGATTGGAAATGCGCTGTTGTGCCTCCGGCTTCAGAGAAGTAAGACGAAGCCAAGCATGTCTCCGTAGAGCAATTCCGTGGCAATACTCGTGGGCTGCCAGGAGTGAAGTATCCGCTGCCAGCGCTGATGACTTGATTCTAAACCATTAGGCCCTCATGCACTATCTCCTGAAAATCTTCCTGCCTGTCTCTGGGTAGGAGATCCACGAATTGTTGAAGGGACTCCCATAGGGGTCTGTCATAAAGGCCCAGCAAGGCAGTAAATCTGGCCACTTTCATGGATGTAGCCATGGTGTTGCAAGCTTTTCTCCCCACCGAATCCAGCTTATGGCTCTCCTTATCCGGTGGCACCGTGGAAGTTGGAGCCTTAGCATGCTGTTTCCGTGCAGCCACCACTATGAGTGACTCCAGGGTGGGGTCCAGTCGAAGGAAGGCAGGATCCAGCTCAGGTGGGCAATATTTCTTCTGTGGCCTAGAAGGCACAGATTTTTATAGAAGATGGCGTTGAGAACAGCTCTATAGCTGGTTCCTCCAAACCAGGCACCAACGGGAGCAATGGACGTAATGTTTGTCTCTGCTGGAGAGTTTCAAATATCACCGATGTCGATGGCACAGGAGTAGACAGGGGAATGTTCAGCTTTGAAGCCCCTCTGACCAGAACCTCCTGGAAGGTGGAGATATAGTCAACAGGAGACACCCTCTGAGGGGGAGAATCTGTTAGAGTAGGTGAGTACCTCCCCGTACTCGTGGAAGATGTATCCCTGGTATGCCGGGAGCGAGATCTCTCATATCGATGATGACGGGATCATGTGGAAGACCGGTGGTGTCTATGGGAACGATGTCTCGAGCGAGACCGTGTGCTTGGTCTTCGGGGCTCTTCAGGACGTTTGGGCTGAGGAGCCTTGAGCCCAGGCGGAGGAGGAGGCGATAGTGGAGGAGGCGGTGGAGGAGGAGGCGGAGGAGGAGGAGGTGGAGGCGGAGGAGGAGGAGGAGGAGGAGGAGGCGGAGGAGGATGAGGATGAACCAAAGGATTTGGCAGTGGTGGAGGTGTCACTGGCAGGGTCACCGGTTGACAAGGAGCAGGAGACATCCTGGATGGTGAATACGTATGAGAGTATTCCAAACTTAAAGAAGAGACCAACCTCCTCCGTTTTCTGGCTGACTGGCAAAGAAGGGGCCCTGGACTCAACATCAGACTTCCCCCTCGATTTCGATCCACTGCTCGATGGCGAGCGTCGACATAGTCTGGAACGTGAACTTCCTGTCGACAACGATAGGCTCACTACGGAGAAAGCCCCAGAACGGTACCTCGACGTCGGTGTTGACCCCTCAATGTCGAGCTTCTCATCAACTTCGATCTTCTCCTCGACGTCTACCTTCTCGTAGACGTTGATGGCGATCGGGAGTGACGCATCGATGACGACTGCCGTCGCCTGTGTGACTCCGATCAACAACAATGATGTCTCAACTGCGATCTTCGTTGAGTCGATGTCGAACGCGGGTAAATCCGCGATGCCGATCTGATCAGAGACCTCACCGTTCTTCTCCTCAACGTTGATCGTCGACATCGCTTCAACCCAGAGCCCTGAGTCGACGGACAGCATATAGTCGTCATACCTGCTCTTGACGTCGTTGTTGCCATCTTCGATGTTGATCGGGCCCAGCATCGTTTTTCTGCTGTTTTTCAACTAGGGAGCCCCCCAGAGGTTGAAGCATGGATTTTTTGGTAGAGGACGTACTCTCTCCTTGCCCAGAGGCTGAAGATGCTGCCTTCTGTCTTCTCTGCTCCAACCCTTGGAGCCAAATCTTCTCCTTGTCATGCAGGGTGCGCCTGGAAAAAGTCTTACAAATAGAGCAGGTGTCAGGCACATGAGACACAGGCAAACACAGAATACAGACTCTGTGAGCATCAGACTTGGCCTTCTTCCTACCACAGTCAGGACACTTGTCAAACATAGATGGCATTTTGACAAGAAAACTGCAGAAATTCTGCCCAAAAACTATAGCAGAAGGTAGATAAAGGCCAAATACGTCGAGTGAAACTGCAAAAATCCAAATATAGAACTAAGCTTGAATGTAATACCAAAAAAGGTAGAGCTCAATGCTCTAGGGTCCTGCTAGCAGGAGCCGGAAAAAAGAACTGAAAGTAACTGGCTGTGCATCATGGGATACCGGGGGTCTCTGGAGACTCTTAAAGGCACAGTATCCATTTGCAGACATATAATGGCAGCCCATGGGGGCTTCTCTATCCCTTCCTTTTCATCTCTAGCATGAAAAGAGGATTTTTGTGAAGGAGAGTTTTCTATGTGTAAAACTCAGCAAATTGCTAAATTTAAAAAAGTTTCACTTCAAGATGAAGTAATGGCCAGCGTAGCCTAGTTGGTTAGGCTGCTTTATTGTCTTTTATCTCTTAAGTGTCTGTACAGGCCTTCATGAAGAAAGGCAGAAGATGACAACTTAAGAAGATATATCTAATAAAGAATTACCAGGTCCACGCACGTGGGTAGGACTATTCACATGTTTATGACTATACATGGAAATCCCCTACAAGAGAATTTATGTTATGCGTCATGAGAGTACCACATTGTGTGAGCACTGCCCTGAGCCCCTCTAGAACTGCAAAATTGTATTTGCATTTTTTTGTATATATTTATATAGCATATTGCAATCTGGTGATGCCTTTGCAGCTTTGTGCAGCACTCCTGAGGGAAAAATACTCCAGCCAAATAAATAAAAAATAACTATTCAACCATAAACTCATTAAATTATGTGATTGGTGGGATTAGAGGAACAATGAAAGAGAGAAGCAGTACTTTACATCTACACAGTTAAGAGGGGTTTATCGTTTGAAAATAACTGTGTGGTAACTATGTAACACCGCACCAGAGTGTTTGTATACAAAAGAGCATTACCCAAGGCTGTGTGATCCTTTCAGAAAACTTGGACATGTTTGGATTTGTATGCACACTGATTACAATCCTTATTATTTTATGCTTGCCCCAAGGACCTGTCTCACCCGGGGGCCATTGTATAAACAAGCGCTGGAGACAGTGCTTGTTTTTTTTAAAGAAATTCACAGGGATTCACAAGTCTTGGGGATTTCCCCTGTAAATTGTTTTTTAATGTTGTTTGGCCCAGGGGGTCAGGGTATTCCTGCCCTTCCCCCTTATCTTTTTTGTTACATTTTTGTTTGGGACCCGGTTTAGTCCGAGTCCCAAGATGATTGCCAACACTTCCTGGTTGAAGTGTTGGCAGCCAACCAGATGTTTGCACAAGACTGTGAGATTCGCAGAGGGTTTGTGACTCTAGATATACAAATTTGTGTTTCCTTTAATATCTCCAAAATTACTGAATGAATTTACACCAAAGTACAGAAAGGACCAAGAGCTACTTCTCTGCCAAATTTGGTGTAATTCTGTCCAGCGGTTCGGGCTGTAGTCATGTTAAAAATTCCTTTCGGAAATTTCATGGCAAAAAAGAGTTTTGGGAACCCCCCTTTTTCTCCACCCCCTCTTGATTAATCACCCTGAAACTTTCAGCACAGAGGCTGAACTGAGCATCATACTAATTTTAAAAATATTGTGAAGATTCGTTTCAACGGCACCAAAGTTATTGGTAAAATGAAAGCGCTTTTCGTATGGAAACTAGGTCCTAATTATAACTACCTACTGGCGACTGCCAGTAGGTAATATATATGTTTGTGTGTTTATGTAAGTGTATATTTATATATATAGTATTAAATATTACAAGAATGTTTTTAATTTACAATACATTTGGTTTATATATTAAAATATTTACCATTTACAATGTTAAACTGTATCTTATTAAATTGATATATTTTTATATTTTTGACAATATTAGTGTCGACAATATGTTTTTCTAACATTTTGGTACTTACCACTATAGGTATAGAGGCATGACATAGTGGAAAACATAGTGTTTGACACAATATTTTTGTCATTAGATGTAATGGGGTGACCCTGTGTCCCTCAGAACCTGGGTATTAGTAATATAGAAAACAGTTGATCTGACAGATGATCCTGTTTTCTATATTACAGTTTTTTTGTCAACAATATTTTTTACCATGATATTGTGTCAGGGATCCACAGCACATATCAGGACCCTGTTTATCTAATTCCGCTAAGAGCACATTGATGCTAAACATAGAATTAAATTAATCAGTTGGGTAGAATATCGTAAGTAGAGTTACCACATAAGTTGTAAACAAAAGATTCTGTCACAACTATACACCTTATAAACATAATTTATTTTCAAATAGCAATTTGTTTTTTAAAAGTTTTGTTATCATTTTATACAAACAGTTAAGGCCTATCCAGTAGATTGCCATTCATGTAATGATCTATTCTGACACGTAGGCAGGACATGCAAATACATGACATACAGTATTATACTCCATTTCAATCTCAATTTCAATCTTAATGTTATTTATGTGCTGGTGATTTGTCTCTGGAGTATGCAAGCCTTTCAAAGTTCACTGTGATATGTTTATGAGAGTCTGTGACATTGGTCTGCTAGATATGTGTGGAGTGTTCCTCATATGTACTTAGGTCTTGATGCAGCGGGAGGAGTGTGCTACATAAGTATGCGTGTTCAGCACAGGTGGTAAGGTCTCAAAGCCATTGGGTAAATATTGGAGTTCATGGTCACCCTTTGTTTTTCAAGTAGTGGGGCCAGTGCAATAGGTTTGTGGTAGGGCTTTGTGTGTTATGTTGAGGTCAGGGGAAGTTATTGCCTGCAGTTCAGTGGTGAGATTCTGCTAATAGGAATTGATTCCGGTACTGATCTATGCCATATGCAAGAAGTTGGCATTGGGAGTTCCACAATATCAGAAGTTTGAGTCAGAGGAGAAGCATTACCGAAGCATAGCAGTGAAAGTGCAGTGTAACTTATGTATGAACTTGAGGTGTAGGAATCAAAAACGGTTGCTGGAGGAAATGTTTTGAGTATGCTCACAGCAATATATCCATTGCATGTCTGTTAATGCACGGTCTAGTTCAAGTTCCCAACTAGATTTGGTGTGCTGGCCATTGGTTGGTGGTATGGAGGTGATTGCATTGTACATCCGAGAAACTAGTTTTATGGGTGTGGAATGTGGGAGAAGCTTCATTAGTAGTTACCATTCTTGTTGTTTGACTGGCAATGATGGATATAATTCCAGCATGGAGTTGCAGCAAATGGCTCATTTTAATGATGTCCCATTTTTTACTATAGATACACCTGTCACACAGTTTCAAAATTGGTTCTCTAGTTGGCAGAGGTATGAACACTAACCTAGTAGAGACCACAACACTAGTCAGATTAAGCTAGATAAACACTTTAAATTAACCTGTGCTCACCCTCTGGTAGCTTGTCACGAAGCAGGCAGGCTTAACTTAAGAGGCAATGTGTACAGTATTTGTGCAACACACTCAGGTTTAGAACAATAGAGAATATTTATCTAAGTAAAACAAGACCACAATGACATAAAACCAATCCGTAGAAGTCAAGATATGATTTTTTTTTAAATAAATGCAAAAATAGTTCTTAGAAGTTACTAGTGGTCAAAAGGTTACTTGAAGTTGCAAGGGACTATCCCTAATACAAGTTCATGCCAACTGCAATGGGGAGCTGGTCGGCTACAGGACAAAGGCACATCCAGCTGAAGAAATGCTTTGACTGTAGCAAATGGTGACGTTGCGAGCCTATTGCGTCATCATAGAGCTGCGCAAAGGGGGTCCCACTTCGTCATCGAGCTCCATTGAAGTGAATGAAATGTGTCATTGTTGAGCCACGCAAGCTGTGGTTCTGTTGTCATCTAGCAGCCTCAGTGTTGGCATCAAAGGGTGATGTGAAGTAAATTCTCTTGCAGATGGAAGTTTTTGTAGAAGCCAGCTGCAGAACCCACATCTGAGGCACAGGACTGCAGGGAGCACTTCAGGCAAGGGTGGTACTCACAGTTGCGCCAGTCCAGCAGTACCAGGAGAGTTGCAAGAAGTCTTTTGTCTCCCTGAGACTTCAGTAAACAGGAGGCAAGCCAGCAACCTCTTGGAGTCACTCTGGGTTTAAGTGAGCAAGGTCCAGTCCTTGTCCTCAGCAGGGCAGAGATCAGCAGGCAGCAGGGCAGCTCAGCAAAGCAGAGAAGCAGTTCCTAGAAAAGTCAGTCAAGGCAAAGTAGTAATCCTTAAAGAACAGCAGTATTAACTCCAGCGGAGTTCTTCTCAGGTCCAGTAGGGTACTGATTTGGTAGAGTCAGAGCCCCAGTACACACACCCTAAAGTGCATTCGATGTAGGGGGTGACTTCAACATAGCTCTCTGAAGTGCACATGGATCCCTTTCAATCTATTCCCGCCTGCCAGATTATCTGTGGAGGTAAATAAGTGATTTTTGTGTAGACAGGACCCTAATAATTGAAGTGTAAGTGTCAGCTCCTATCCTTCCTCCCTGCCCAGGAAGACTCATCAGAGTTCTCAGGCCCATTTTACGTAGAAGGGGAATGATCCATCGCTTGCGGGGGAATTCGTAATATATGCAGAACAAAGTTACATGCATTGAAGACTGGGATGACATTCCGTCACATGGACATTTCATTAAATCATTCGACCAGTCATGTTGGTTGGGAAAGGTAACAAGGCGAAAAAAAGAGTTAAATCGAAACCTAGTCAAGACATATTTTTCGTAATTGGTTAGAAAAAATGTTAGGTAAGGCTGGATACCAGGAGCTGACTGAACCGATAGAATCTGTACATTAGATGATTTAAATACTTCTAGGGAAAGACGCAAATCTCTGAGATGGATTAAACAAAGATTCTTCAGGTCTTTCCTAGTGATGTCTGACATTGTCATAGGCTCAGAGAAGTAAATAGTACAGTTCAAATCCTTGAGGAAATTGGAGACATATAGTAGCCAGGGGATTTTGCTCCAATTTGATAGAGCTAAGCAATCGGTAATCAGTGTGCGGGTTAGGTGGCATTGCGTTTTGGTCCAAATACGGTGCCACAACATCTGATGTTATCTGTCAGGTAGTCGATACCTAGCTCGATGTGGCAACCGTATGTTGGGGCACTCTGGTGAAGTGCCAATGTATATTTTAAGAACCCGGTTTGCACCTTCTGTAGTTTGTCTACAGGGGCATAACCCCAGACCCCTGCGCCGTAGGTTGCTACGCTATGGCATTTAGCGTGATAGATTTTAAGCAACTCGGTTGGGGTGGGTTTACCCAATTTTCTCGAGAAGGAAACAAGAGCAGATGTTGCTCTCTGAAAAAGTAACTTTTTGCTTATCATGGCTTGTTTCCAGGATAAACGGTCGTCCATTAAAATGCCTAAATAAGGATATTCCCTGGTGCGTTCCAACCTGACTTGGTCAATAAAGACTGGTTTGGGGTTCTTCGCCTTGGGGCCGATGTGCATAACAAAGGTTTTACTTTTATTCACTTTCAGCCCCAAAGAGAGCATAAACTGGCAGTATTTGTCTAACTGTCTTTGTAACTGAATTAATGTTCTTGCTAAAATAACAGAATCGTCCGCATAAAGCAGCGCAGGAATAGGGCGGTGATTGATGGATGGAAGGTCCTGACTCCCTTCTAACATTGCCGCTTCCAGCCCGTTAGTGTAAAGGTTAAATAAGGAGGGAGCCAGGACACAACCCTGTCTAACTCCCTTGTTTACTGGAAAGGATGGGGATAGTTGGCCGGCAATCCCATATCTCACGCAAGCAGTAGCATCCGAGTAGAGCTCGCGGAGAAATTGGATTAGAGGAGGATCTACCCCCAATTCACAAAGAATAGACCACAGCCTTGAATGTATCACGCAATCAAATGCTGCGCTGAGATCAACATAGACTAGATATAGGTTACCTCTTGTGGCCCCTACGTATTTACCAATCAGAAGGGTTAGATTCAGTGCCTGTTCAACAGTACCAAGTCCCTCCTGGAAGCCATATTGGAGATCTGTCAGAATGTTATTCATAGACGCCCAATCCTGGAGACGTTCCAAGATCAGCCGGCCAGCGACTTTCCCCAAGGAGTCCAGGAGGGAGATGGGCCTGTAACAGGCTGGGTTATTACGTTCGCCCTTCTTAAAGATTGGGAGCAGGATAGATGAAGACCAAGAATCTATTAGGCCGATTTTTGTAACTGCTCCCATTACCTGGGTGACGAGTGGTGACCAGAGTTCCATATTATTTACAAAGATATCTAGTGGAACCCCGTCCGGGCCGGGGCCTTTCCAGTTTTAGACGATGACAATGCATTTATGACCTCATTGTGATCAAAGTGAAGGTCGATGGGAAATACTTGGTCCCCGGTACATTCGCTTGCCACCTGAGCCTTAGTTGTAGTATCTGAGGGGGGGCCACCAAATATCTTTGAAAAATGAGTCACCCACTCGTCGGCAGTCACAGACACATCTAGATATTGGGAAGATGTGGCATCTACCAAAAAAGGTGATTTGACCGTATGCCAGAACAGAGAACTGTCTTTACGTAGGCAGCTCTCATGTAGTTGGGTCCATAGATTTTTCTTTATTTCCTTTTTTCGGTTGTGCTGTGCAGATTTGTAAACCTTTGTAAGTTTAGCTATCTCGGCAAGATCTCTGTCTGGATTATGGAGGGCTCTTTTTAGGTCAGTTAAAGCTTTGCGGCAGGTTGTGTTGAACCAACCTTTGGAGTCCATTTTTCTGGATTTTTGTTTACAGAACAATTCTGCCCGAATAATTTTAATAATTTCCAGAAAACTAGATATAATCAAAATCAACTGGGGTGGAGAATCTATTGCCAGACAATTATTCATCCATGGAAGGGCTCGAGTTATCACTTTGCCGGTAATTACTTCTGGGTCGACTTTCGACCATTTTACCGAGAAGCCGTTTACCTTATCCATGGACAATGATTGTTGGTTTAATAAACTAACCCTAGATAGCTGAGGTAAAACGTTACTGATTGACAGGGTAACACTATTAGGGAAATGATCGCAACTAATATCTGAGCCTGTTTTAAAAGTTTTCATTTGACCCTCTAATATATCTGGGAGCATAGGATACAGTCGATGACACTTGACAGACCCCTTCCATGAAAAGTTGGAAGGAATACAACAGTTGGATTCACAAGGTCATTCGCGTAATCCAGCTCCAGTGAAAAAAGGCACTCATTCAGGCAGTTACCTAAATTCGAATGTGTGAAATGGGTCAGGGAGCAGCCATAATCATCTTGCAGGCCACAAATACCATTCTTATGGTTATTGCACAGAGAAACATTGAAATCCCCCCCAAATCACATAACAAATAAGAGAGGTGTGTTTGTTCCTTTGTTCGTTTAGAAAGGATGTGATTTCGATTAAAATTTTAATACATTCGGCGGACTGGAGGTTATTGTAAAAGTTGACAAAGAAATACAGAATGGACTTATTAAAGGAAACCTTTAAGATTTGAAAGTTCTCACTGGAAAGGAGAACAGTTAAGTTCATGATTGGTAAGTTATTTGAAGTATATACCACTAGACCCCCCTTAGGTCTACCATAAGTTTTGATGCTAGCTGGGACATGGTGTGTTTTATAACCCTGAATGTGTATAGGTTCAATGGCCCAGATTTCCTGTAAGCATACTATTTGATGCGCGCTTAATGTGTCTTGCCATGGTTTGTGGTTTATCTTGGAACGGAGACCAGCAACGTTCCAAAATAAAACTGAAAGGGTCTGAGTAGAGTTTACCGGATCTCTTATAGTGGAGGGAACATTGGGATCTAAGGTACCTGACTGTGGGTGTGGGGGTGATGTTGGTAGTATAGGAGGTGATTCAGAGGGATTATCAGAGATAATAGAGTTCTCTAGCAGTAAGTCTGGATCCGTTGGGCTTAGTGGGGCTTCGTTCCCCTATTACCAGATAACTCAATACATTTTATTGCGTTTACCAACAATGGTGGTTTAGAGGTTATTTCTACTGAGGAGGAGGAAATTGTTAATTTTAAGTCTATCATCTTATCAAGGATACCAATTGTAGAACTTGGTCTCAGTGGGCAGGTAGATGATTGTACGGATTTAGACTCCAAGAGCGGGAGACCAGTGCTTTCCTGACTAGTAGGCGATGATGGTCAATCTACCATTTCTAGGCAGTCGAATCTGTTTGCAAGTGGGATACCTCTCCAACCCAAGGGGTGGGCAGCATCTCTCCCTCCGTATCCAGACCAATCAACCCAGTCTCTTCTCCTATCCCAATTTCCCACGTGGGTCCAGTTCCATTCTGGGCCTTCTCTATAACGGGGAGTTGGCAGGTAGAAGAAGGAGAGTCTTTTGGTATCTATCCCATCGTTTGTTACTGGCATACCCCGGGAGCAGATGTGCTCTACTGTGATTGGATCTTCAAAATTGACAATTACGCAGTCACCCAGGATTCTTTTCGGCTCTTTGCCTATCCATGGGACCCTGGAACACCAGTCCTAATCACCACATAGGGACTTGCTTCTGGTGGTAAGTGTATTGGGCGTCCAGCCCTACCCCTGGGCCTTGTATTGGTATCTAGTACCCCTGGAGGCTTAGGTTGGTTGGACGTCTGGATTTTAGGGGGGGCTAGAGTTTTTGTAGTAACAGGACCCTGCTTCACCGCTGTGGCCGAGGGCTTTTGTTGTACAGATGGCGTGTCAGTGGCTGGTTTTGAGGCTTGTGCCCCTGCTTTAATAGGTTTATTGTTTACTTTTTGCACCACTGTTTGCCCAGGACCCGTCCCCCTTTGGATTATTGGGGTTGTGGTCAAAGCTGCAATCTGTTTTTCTATCTTTAACAGGGACTGTTCAATGGGTTGAAGATAGATTTTAATTAATTCCCCTAACCTAGTTAGCAATTGATTATTTATACCGCAGATTTTACACCCTCCACCCAAGTTACTATTTGCACTAATGTTTGCTACATTCTGGGATAAATTCATTATTCCAGTCGGTGTAGAAATCAACTCTCTCTGAGATGGACCTACTTGTCTTGAGGTCTGAATGGGAGGTAAGGCTTTATGATTAGGATGTTTCTTGGGGTTGTTCATTTTATGCGATTTCTTAGATTTCTTCTGTTTAGGTATCGCTCCCTCCCTTAATCCCCTATTTGATACTATAGGGGAATCCTTCAAGGTCGGACTCGCAAAAGGAACAGGAGTTTTTTCTAATAGCATAGATGATTGCGAGTCTGAAAACTCTAAAGATGCTGAAAGATCGACCGTATTTGACACAGTGTGTGTTTCTACTCGTACTTCCAGTAGAGTCCCGGGTTCTAATAGACGTGTGGGTGTCTTAGCAGCGGCAAGAGAGCCCATTGAGGACCGTTTGGCCAAGGCCAAATTCTGCAATACCCTATGTTCTAACAGGATTATGGCCTGGTCAATTGCCTCGTTAGCCCTGGTGATGAACTGGTCGATTGGGCCGGTTATCTGGGCAGCACCTTGTGCCGTTTTGCTTCTGGTACCTCTTGTTGACATAGTGTGGTTAGGGAGATAACAAGATTAATACAATATGTAAGATAGTATTTGTCCAATATGGAGTGGTAAGTAAGTTCCACGGTGCAAATGTAAATAAGACGGCCCAGTCCAGTCTTACCCGGTCTTTAACGGGCTTAAACGGGCCCGCCCTTGGCCCGGGCTTCGCCCGGCGTCCCGCGAGGCGGGGATTACACCATTCTTATGCGCCGCCTGGCACTGTCGGCTGATGCAACTGCCGCAGAGGATGCCGGTAGTGGTAGTCCCCGGCCCGCACTCCGCTCGGCGGTCGCGCTGGTGAGTTGTTGGGACCAGCGAGACGGCGGGAGGCAGCCAGGGGGGTCAGATAGTTTTTAGAGGAGGAGGGAAAGGGAAAAGCCAAAGTCTCTGACGTCCAGCGTCCTCGACTGTGTCCGCAAAAATCAAGAAATCCCACTTGTCAGGGGCTTACACCATTCTTATGCGCCGCCTGGCGCTGTCGGCTGATGCAACTGCCGCAGAGGATGCCGGTAGTTGTAGTCCCCGGCCCACACTCCGCTTGGCGGTCGCGCTGGTGAGTTGTTGGGACCAGCGGGACGGCGGGAGGCAGCCAGGGGGGGCCGATAGTTTTTAGAGGAGGAGGGAAAGGGAAAAGCCAAAGTCTCTGACGTCCAGCGTCCTCGACTGTGTCTGCAAAAATCAAGAAAATCACAATTGAAATGCTTTAAAAGTTATTCAGGACTTGAAACCGCTTGCCTTTCGATGAACATAGCCATTCTAAGACTCCTAAACTGCATCACAGGAAAACGAGGGTAGTCCGTACCTCTCACGAGAACCCCTCACTGGACCAGGAAACACAACGTCCTCCTTTCTCCGTGACAAAACAAAGAATTTCCAGGAGTCTTTCTGTCTCCTATAAAGGCACATTCTATTCACAGTTAATCTGAGCATGTCCAAACACCAACAGGAATCACTATTTCTATAATCTTACCCATGTGTAGTTTACTCGTTTGCAGGATTTGAAATGAAAACATTCTATTTTTGTTGTGGTTTGAGTCTGTTTTTTTGTCCTATAAATAATTTTTCGATTGCCACCTCTTCCTACAAACACACATCTTATATATTTTAGGTAGATTGGCGCGCATTACCCCTGTTTTCAAGACATTATGCCAGATCCATTTCGGTTCCATGATCACAAAACTATTGCAAGACTATTTTAAAACATTTGTGAATGCACTTAAACTCTACTTCATTGTAGAGGTTCACGAAGTGTATATAGGCTTTAGCTATGCATAGGCTGTAGCCCCCAAAGTAAACTTCTTGGGTGCTTATTTTAGATCATGGTGAAATAATAGATCACTCGCCTTCATCCAGTTATGGAATTTTAAGTGTTTTTAGATTTTGGATCACAGCATTCTCTTCAAATTATTTTTTTCATAGGATTTCTGTGATTTATCAATAAAATAAGATGGGCTTCCTAATTGGTGAATGACTTGTATACATGCAGTTTACTGTCGTCCTATGAAAAGTATATAACATATTGAAACATTGCACTGTTGTGTGGGACATTGTACAAATCCACTTCTCCATTTTTGATGCATTTGTGATAAAAACTGGATAATACATTTTCCCTAAAAACATAAGCATTTCACCTTAGAAACCATGGAGCAAAGTGATTTCACACTATTTGGTTTACATAAAAGAACATTTTTGTACCATATTTAAACTGATTTATAAGCAATGCGTCATACATTTTAACAGTGCTTTCACAATCACTTTGCTCCATTTTGATACCTGTGCAAAACATTTCAGTGACAACAGATGGAGTAATATCTATTTGTTGATGGCAGCAGCAGCAAAATGATGCAAATTGATATGTTTTTTTAATCCAATCATAGTGTTTACGAAGTGGTTCTTATTGTTTTTTGCTTATATACTGGTTCTACTGTGTGTATTGATGTAATTTTCCTTGTTTGATACTCATTTGGTTAGGCATCAAAATTAGGGGTGGGCGGAATTTGTGGAATTGGATTCAACGGAATTCTGCGGAGTTACATTAAAACTCCTCAAGATTCCTTTTGGCGGAAATATGCACGTTGGGCTGTGAACTGCCCCACACGGCATGCCAGAGAGCGCAGCCACACCAGTTGATTTTGCTGTTGCTTAAGTAGATTTTGTGCTCAAGCCACAGCCTTCTGACTGCAAATGGTTGGGACCGCCAGCGTTAGAAAAACCTCACCGGATGTCCTCCTAGCGACTAGAAATCGCACTAGAGGATGCCAAATATTGCTCCTGCTATC
Source organism: Lissotriton helveticus (assembly GCF_964261635.1). Taxonomy (NCBI): domain Eukaryota; kingdom Metazoa; phylum Chordata; class Amphibia; order Caudata; family Salamandridae; genus Lissotriton; species Lissotriton helveticus. Next base: position 285,491,534 of record NC_136071.1, read on the forward strand.
CAACCTACCCTTCTGGAGCTGCACACGAGGCGATTGGCAGAATTTGCCCGGACCCCACTTTACAACAGCAATGCGGAGTCGCCAAACATTTTGCCAATTTTTCCGGCAGAATGGGATATTTAGCCCACCCCTAGTCGAAACACGTATTTCTTCTGCCTCAACTTTCGGTAACTCTTATTTTTCTGCGTTCTCTTTTTTCCGTTTTTCTGAGCATTTTTTAGTAGTAATTAGATGAACCATTCCCACATTGTTTGTTCTAAGGATACATTTCCTAATTTCATCCATACTATTCATTATGAATGCTACACTCCAGTTGTTTTATACAGCTGTTTTTTGGGTTGTACTAGGACCTGTGGCTATGCCTTGGTTTTATCCACCTCCATACAATTTAAACCATAGTCCATTAGAGGAAATCAGTCATTTCAAGCTGGTGCTGAGACAATAAAGTAAGGCACTGTCTTGGAGCACCAATGGTAGAGTTTCTGTTCACAGGATGACAGTGCCTTCTAATGAGTTGGATTATACACCGATGTTACATGTGTACAGAAATTATTCAAGATTGGTGATTGCCCTCATTACCGTAGGTGATACCACGTGGCAAAACAACAATATATCTTGTTTCAATAAAATGGCAAAATTAATCAACCAAATCTGAGGTCACGTTGGAGTTTGTTAATCCTGCCCTTATTTAGTGTTAGTAACACCAAACAAAAGGTTCAGGTACACAATTTCAAAAGCAAACTACAAATTAAAACTACAAAATTTGCATTCGACTAAACAAAGAAGAGAAGAAAACAGAAAGAAAGAAAGAAGCCTATATTTCAAAACCCAATTCAGAAAAGTATTAATAATGTATTAGACATACAATTTTCAGATAAAAACACATTACAAATCCAATAAAACGCTCATTAACAAGGGTGTTGGCAAAACTAAGGCAACAGATTCATATCGCCAAACACGTGGCTAACATACAAACATTGCATCTATAGAAAGAACAACAAAAACAAATATAATGTGTCTTTCACAGTGTGTGGCCACAGAATGCGTCGACGGCGTTTCGACTGCTGGATGACTATGCGGTCATCATCAGGACAGACAGTGGTTTGAGCGTTTTCAGTAACAGTATTAAAAGCAGACCATTCAAATTTTGAACAGTAGATGCAGTAAGTTAAAAATTTTCATAGGTCCTCATAACAAAAAAATTAAGGACAAATAAATCAACTTGTGTGGGACTATATCTTCGTTATGGCAGGAAATCCAAATAGAGCCTTAAGTTGTAGCCCAGCGTTTGCCCAATCACTCGGCAGAAGTTTGCAGTTCTAACAGGATAATTTCCAGCGCTGTTACACATTGCATCCTGATGTTTGTTTGATTTGATTGGGCATGCCCTTTTGTAGCACGCAAGACTGTGAACGTTCATCTTCCACGGTTCAACAAGTGTCTGACTGGCTAGTGACCTTGGAAAGCAAGTAGGACTGGTGTGGTCTCTTACATATTTGTCTTGCATCTGGGAGGCCTTGGAAGCTAAGTATTTCTTTATATACTAGGCACATATGAAAAACCAGCATGGTTGGGTACATGACAGGTTGCATCAGTTTCAGCTCTAGAAGAGCACAGATATTTATTATTACCCAACTCAATAGTACTCATTTTTATCAACCATAGAAGGATGAAAGGTTGATTGGTACAGGCTGGATTTAAACCTGTTACTCCAGTAAAGTCAGTGAGAAGTATTTTACATGTTGGGAGGTTGGAAATAATTCCAATGTAGGCAATACTGTGCAAAATAGGGTACTTTACGGGCATACTGAAGATCCAATACCTCTAAATAGTCCGATGAAATAGTCCTGAGCCAGCCCATATCACGCCAGCTCCTCTGAAAGACTGTCCGACTGAGGCAAGATATTATCACATGTAGACCATTGTCTTATGCTCCATAAAGTCCTTTCTGCTTGGGTACAGCCTTGCACTGTAGTGCTAAGGTGGGGGAGTGTTGCCCCACTACCCTGCAGCAGTAAAGAAAGGAAGAAATAAAATGAGAATAACTGAATGTTATTATCATTTTATTTTGTCCTCCTCATGCAGCAGCTTTGGGTGAGAGGGTGCGGTGGGGCTGCACAACAGTTAGAGGAGTGGTAGAACCCTCCTAAGTGCGTAATGACTAATGGGCCTCCCAAAACAGTCATGCATACTTTCCCTGTTCTCCATGCAGGCTGCATTACAGCCTGCGTGGAGTACTTGCCCTCCCCTCCAACCCCTGGCTGAGTGACGTGTCAACGCTCTGACCAATCACATATCATTGCAGCGTTGTGACTTGTGATTGGTCAGGGGAGCCTGGCTGTGCTTTCTGTTCCTGGAGTCGGACGCAGGAGAGCAGGAGCAGAGAGGTAGAACCCAGCAGCAAGGTAAGTGTTTATTTTTATATATATTTTCTTTTACATTGCGACCCGTGCACCCCACCACCCACAAGCCGTACCGGCCACCACTGGTGGAGGGCAAGTAGGACTGTGGGGGAGTAAGTTACATATCAATTCAGACATTACTGGTGCTGTAGTACAGTCAATTAGAAAGCATGACGAGAGTCATTATTATTTAGCACTCCTTGAAGAAGTATTGCTAAATTTTAATATTTAGGCTTCAAAATGGCCTATAGCACCTTTAACCCCTACCGCGCTACCGCGTTTTCCTGCTGTACGCTGAAAAAAAAATGGCTTGTTTATGACAAAGCCAGCTCGTCATCCGCGTAGCGCAGGTAACGCCCATGACGAGCTGGCTTTGTCATCAGCACAGAAGGGGTTAAAACTTTGAAACGTACTGCAAGCTGTATCAGTTGATTCAATATTTCTCAATATGTTCTTGGGTTGGAGTCCTAAAACCCCTGAGGGAACTTGGAGTTGCTGCTTTGCTTGCTCACATGATGAATTTCAGGGCAGCTGTTATGCCTCACCAGTGTTAAAGTTGACCATTCACCACTGGAGCATATGTGTCAAAAGGAGAAGAGATGGACGCATGCCACTTCCATGTGTACTTATAAGAAACCCTGATATCAAGTTTTTTTACTGTAATTTGTGAACGTTCATTCCGTTAAGCTAGTAAATCGGTGTTAAAAAAAATTAGAAAACGTTATGAAAGTAAGGCACAATATATCAGAATACACAGTTTGTGATGAGCTAGCACAGATGAGGTGATAGTAGTATATGAGTGAGCTGGCATCCTGAGGCAATCTACTGCTCAAGTCAGGCCTACGCCATGTCATCACCCTCAAATTTTGGATAATACTGACCAATCAGGATAATACTTTATGTTGATACACCAGTGTTAAGCACAGGTGGAGGTGTTAGGGCTTGTGGTGAGTGTGTGCATGCATGTGTCTGCGAGGGTGTTTGTGTATATGTGCGCGTTTGTGTGTTTGCTTGTGTGAGTGTGCTTGTCTTTACAGACAAGAAGTCATTCAAACAAAGTCAAAGTCAAAGTAAGTTTTATTGTTTGGCCAAACAAATCCTCGCTCCACCTGTGACACATCTCTGAGGATACTTTTTGATAGATAGTGCTTGCTCTCAACCAAAGAATTTGGAAAGTTACTGTTCTAAATGAAGAGGAAATTGAAAGAACAATATTATTTAGTAAATCTACTTTATTTTCGCACTATTAAGATCACAATTATGATGCAATTTAAAAGTAGCCATTCTGTCACAAGCACTGAAAAAGGTTGAAAAAGTTTATGGTGAATGTGTTTAACGCTACACATATACAAACATACAAATTCAATGCCAATGATAAATTACTTTAAGTTGTATACTTCCACGACTTGTCTGCATGGCACTAATATTTAAAGAAACACAAAGCAAACTAAACATTTTCCTAAAATTCCCCACTAATCATCTCTACAAATATACATTACTGTGAGATTGCCAACATAAATCCCTTAAGAGCAAGAATATTATTTAGTATTATTACAAGATGAAAGAGAGTTCCTACCCCAGCCAATCATGATGTACCACCAGAAGTACTTTCTCTCTGAAAAGAAGGAGATGACCAGCAGAGTGTGCAGGTACAGGCCTTCCACCAGCAGCCAGAAGAAGTTGGCCATCACACAGTATTGGAAGAACACCATTGCTGCCTTGCAACCAACCTGCAAACCAAGAAGGATAAGTTAGCCTGAATTGCATTATGGGTGCAAGAATTGGATTCAGATTTGCTTGCTGAATTTCACACTCAAGAATTGCATGTTGGGAGTAACTGACAATATTACACTTCCTTGTCAAGCATTTTCTACAATCGACTTGCCTACTTCATTTATAAACCATAATGTTTGTGTAAAAGAGCAGCGTCCTTTAAAAAAATGAAAATTTACTCAAGTAGAATCAGTTTTGTAAATTTCTGATTGCCTCCTCAACCCCTCCCCATCCCAGTATTTGCTATCAGAAGTTCTGCCGCCTCCTCCCAAACATGTGGCAAATTGAAATTAGCCTCTTTCTAATGCCTTTCTGCCCCTTCACTCAGGTAATCACTCTTACAAGGTCCTTAAAGAGGGCAGACACCTGAGACCTTCAGGCAAACCCCAAGCACTAGAGATCAAGGTCATGATCATGATAAGGCGGGTGGGCCGTAAGTTTCTAGTATGAAGAAAGTAATCATAACAACAAATATTACCAGAAAATAATCTGCACATTGCCTCCTCAACCCCGTCCTCAGTGTACGACTTCAAAATTAAGGCAGATTCCAGGACATCAATCTCCCAACTACCAATGATCTTTCTGCAAAATAGATCACTAAATATACTATTGAAAGGGACAACATTTCCAAAACTCAAATGAATAAGATCGTTGCATATCATGAAGAAGCAGGCAGGTAGACCTGGACATAAACCTCATCCTGTCTGAGCCAAATCAGTTCAACTGCCAGCACTGAATTCTGTAATGGGAAATATAATCTCAGAACAACCAACGCAAGACAAGAACTAAATGGTGAGTTCACTCCCAATTGGCCAAATAAATAAGGAAGAAGCACCTTGGTACCTAGCCAGAGTAGCTTATGGGAATGATAAGCAAATCCGAGGTCATTTCCAAAAGAAAAGCCTAAAAATCTCCAGGAATGAGAGACCAATATTGGACCGTGACCCAGCAATACTGGTCACAAGCCAAAGCTGCATTGAGTCATCTTATTGCCCAGCAGAGGATTGTTCCAATCCACACAAAAATCAAGTAAATGATCTATGAATAGACAAGCCATCCAAATTTTCCCCAATGAGAAGGCCAGCCAGAAAGCAAAATTATGCAGCTAACCTGTCACTCCTCTCAGATGAACCATGAAGATGATAAAAAAAACACAAAATGGAATAGAAAATTAAAATATATGACCAGGTCAACTTACCGACCTTGTTAAAAATAAGAACATAACCTTCTGGAAGTGAAAAGCTGAAGCCAAGATATAACACATTACAAAGCTCCAAATCCATTATAGTGCACCAAAGGATGTGCATACTTCTTGCCAGGATAGTTAAGGCTTTGCACCACAATCAACTTTATATTACAAACACCATGCAGATAAAAATATAGTAAGTTACATCAACAAATGCATAATTACGCAAAAGTAGACCAGAATAGTCAAGACCCAATTCACCTGCTCCTACAAGTCCACGAGAAAAAACATAAGTATACGGTTTAATACACAACCTCCAAACTCAGCATAGTTCATAATAGGAAGAAAATGACGAAGACCTAAACTATAAGCATCAAAAACAAGCACGGAACATAAGATAAAAAAAATACCACAGGCTTAAAATACAATCTCTAACCAATTAGCACAACTGAAAACCCAAGCTAAATGAACAAATTCTAAGCAAAACTGGCAGTACTTGCACACACCACAGTTTCTGAAGGCTAATGCTCCAAACTCTATGCCCATCAGGGAGGACAAAGGAAAGAAAAACAATGTGGGCTACCATTTCCAGCTCCAAACCAACAGGCAGTACACGCGAAACTGTGTGGTGTAAGGCCTAAATCACAACCTAAAAATCCAAAATGACAACGGTCTAACATCTCACACTTCTTGGACAGCAGGGAGTACAAGAGGAAGTCAAAATGACCAGCACACTATATCTCAAGCCCCAGGACCAGCACAGAACATGAGAGTAGATGTGAGTGTCCAAGACTTAAATCACAACTCCAGCCTCAGCAAGGAATACTCTCAAAATTCATGGTATTATACTTCATATGCCCTACATAAGGGAGTACAAGAATAAGGCATAGTGAACAGGTTCTATTCCAGCAGGGAGCCTAAGAGAAGACCTTATTACCCAAACTCCAACCCAACAAAAGGCACTCACAAACGCCAGCATGGCCATGGGTCTACATCACACATTCCATGCCCAGCATAGAGTGCAAATGAAAGCCAAAAGACTGAATCAAACCCCTAAAGCTAAAACACAGCATGGAGCACTAGAAGGTCTCAGATTGACTAAGGACTAATCCACAAGCTCATTACTAATCAAGCAACACACAGAACACAAGTTACTATGACCCAGTACTCCATCTTACATGGCCAGCAGGAGGTACTGGAGAAAGCGAAAGCAACCTTGTTCCATTGTATCATATCGTCTTTAGTGTATAATTACTTTAAATCATTTACAAAGAGGATCATCTATAACACAGTATAAAAGCAAAATTCAAGTATTATGCTTTTAAAACCCGGTGATTAAATGTAATGCGTACATTTGAAGCCCGCCCAAAGTACACCTGGCTGCATTGGCTGCTTATGTGTGTGCAATGACATGCTATGTGCAAGAAGCCATCGTATATAAGATATTTCACAAGCAGAGCCAGTGATGCACCCTTTAGTTGGTGAAAAGTAAGTAGCTAAATATATTGCATTGTGAGACCAGGCATTCTGAGCTCAACATTTCACGCTAGCCATAACCAACCATTTATAAGTTGATTGATGCATGGGTAAACCATGGAGTGCAGGATCAGAATTGTGCATGAGACGCATAAAGTGTGAGTAGCATGCATAAGAACTGTGCAGTCCAAACAGAAGGGGGCCCCCCAAAAAGGAATATAGGCAGGTTCGCGGGTTTGCGGGGGAAAAAAACTATATAAACAAAGAAACAGAGGAGAGCCCTGTCTAAAGTTTTTTTTACATATGGCCCAATAAAGGGTCCTTAATATTAGCCAAGAAATCGGAACAACCCAATAACAGGTCAAATAGCAGACAACATGATATATAAACAATTATTTTTATTACTTATTTTTCTTTTTCATTTTTCTCCTTTTTTTCTTGAAGTTCAAGATTGAGTGCAAAGTGCTATACATTTTTTTTGCTTCATTTAATTAAATAAACATTAGAATAATTTCATGTCATGATGGTCTCTTTCAGCTAGTTTTGGGTTTTCAAACAAAAGGAGTGTGTATGTTGCATTTTACAGGGAAAGTGTAGCTACAATCACCAGCATGCCTAGGGCTCTTGGATATTCGCTGAATAACGAGGAAGGAAGGAAGGAAGGAAGGAAAGAAGGAAGGAAGGAAGGAAGGAAGGAAGGAAGGAAGGAAGGAAGGAAGGAAGGAAGGAAGGAAGGAAGAGAGAGGAGGGAGGAGTAATAGATCTTTACCACTTTTGTCCTTAATTAGGAGATTTACTAATGTGTAATGATATATTGTATCCCACAAGTTAAATTTAAAAGACTTTGTGACACCATAGAAGGCTAATAAGCCAGGACACATTTTCATCTATATAGTGCCAAAATGGATAATAAGCAGAAATAATAGACCTATATATCATTAGTTGGGAGCCTAATGTCATGAGCACAATCTTTACTCTGTTTAAGAAACGCCGACGATGATCTTTAATGATTGACTTTGTATAAGCACTGGGTTAAAATATATTCTAGGTGGTAACACTCCAATTAGAAATGTGAATAAATTCAACTCTCAAACACAGGACTGTGAAATATCGCTGTTCATCTTAGTTACTACTGTACGACATAAATCAACTTTGATAGCATGATTTTGTTTATAATTCTATTTATTTTATCATGTGTGGAGCTAGGTGTTTGACTAATAAATAAAAGTATATTCCTACTGCTCTGATAGATTAACAAAGTGCAATCACAATGTGATGCCTACCCTTCCAAGAAATTAGTCTACATAATGGAAGAAATTAATTGATTGTGGGCTCCGTTTCCTGTTAAATCAACTCGTTTTTTATTTCAGGAAGCAGGTAACCAACTCACAGTTGGAATGTATTAATGTCGTTAAAACAAGTTTAGTGTGCATCCAGTTCAAGAGGGACAAAAAAGACATAGCCAAAGCATTCAATTTATATACGAATTGTAAGTTACATCAATTGTAGGTTATGACAACTTCAGTTTTTTTATTTTCGCCTCATTCTGTAATTCACTAAACCAGCAATGCAATGATGTATGGCTTTAGTTTGGAAGTCGAGGCTAGACAGTATTAAAAAAACAAGATCCTCTTAAGATAGTGACAGATGATGAAATGTGGCATCATTTATGAAATGCATGACTTATGTCAGGGACATTAATTTAAATCAGGAAATTGAAAAAGATCAAAACGAATGAAACAATATCTCTGACCCCAGAACGTTTTCCACAACAAGACTTACTTTCACCCACCCACCCTGTGAAAATTAAGGAGACTGTAATTCTTATACATATGGACACTCATACTCCTTAAATGTGCACTTTTAACTTAGGGCCGGCGAAGGTGACCAGATAGGTCTTACAAAATGTTGGTAACTTCCTCAACAGTCTGGAGTGTGCTCCAATATTCAGATTCAGATTAGCTTTATTCGATTTTTAGTTAAAAACCATAAAAGCAACAACAATACATACATGCATAGATATCTCAACATTTCATTACAAAGTTAAGATCAACTATTAAAACAGGATTAAATAAATGTGACGAGTCAGCTAATCAATGTTCGTGTATATTCAGAACTAATTAGAGGCTAGAGGGTTAATAGCACAGGGTACACGGGATCCCCATCTCCAAGAATTATAATTCATTGTCATTGTCATTTGTCTTGGTAGCGGAATATGTTGGGAGCCAGGATAAAAATCATACAAGTCCCAAATGCAAATAGGGCCATCTCCTTCTTTGGGCTGGCAAAATCGTAGGTAGGGGACAATGTTCCTGTTCTTAAATTTGATTAAAATCAAGTCCCCCGATATGTCTTTGGGCAACGTACCTAGCCACCCCACCCTCCTGACACTCATGATTCCACCATCTAGGTCAGGTGGCAACGGTCTGTTATGTTTTAGCCAAAAAATGACTTTATTTAGCAGGTCCTGGTGTGTTTCGAGTTTGCCCTGGCTAAGTGCAGGGACCCCAGAGAGGACAGTCACGTATGGGGCGGCTTCGGGAGGTAGATTAATGCGGTGCCTTCTTTCTAGAGCGACCCTGGGAGATCTATGAGGTACGAATGCGGGATTAAAAGTAACGTTAGGGCCAGTTGGAATAGGTGTGGTAAGAGGGGAATCAAGAGTTTGGACTTTCCTACATGCAGAGTACTTAAGCTTTTCGTGGTTGATGGGAGGATTAGGGCAAATAGGTATAGCAGTTTTTCAGTTGGTAGAGAGTTCTTTTTAAGTGTTTTTTCAATGCTGGTCAGCCTGTCCCCCAAATCATGAATTTTTGTGACCAGAGGTGATATTGCAGATATTAACAATTTCTCAAACTGAGCCAGTAAGGACAATTGGACGGGCGATACAGGGTCGTATGTTCTATTCACAGCCTTATCTGACATAGATATAGTTGGGTTAGAGGGGGTTGATGAAGGGCTGGTGCACGATTTATGAGCGTTAGATTGAATCTCATTGTCATTATCTTTTTCCTCATCATGCTTCCTTTTACAGTTTAAACCCCAGGACAGTGTGTTGACTTGAGATTGGACTTTATTGGGAGATAGAGGTACATCCCGTGGAGTGCCGTTTAGTTGGTCAACGTCTCTACCCATTATAGGGGGGGTTGATACGTCCAGGACGTACTTTGTGCCACACAGGGTATTCAGCTCCTCCCAGATGGACATGGTTAATGGAATAAAGAACTCCAAAAATGACAATAGGCAGTACAATGCGAGATGAATAAAGAGTTAAAGCGTCTCTATACCTCCTCCTTAGAAAGAGTCAAGTGGGGTGGCCCGTCCCGTCCTCCTCTGGCCTCTGAGGGCCGTAGAGGGCCCGCCCTTTGCCCGGGCTTAGCCCGGCGTCCCGCGATGCGGAGCAGAGCGCAGTTTTAAGGCGCATCCTGGCGCTCTCGTGATAGCAGCGCCGCCGCTGAGGCTGCCGGGAGATGGAGTCCCGGGGCGGCGGCGCGATGGACAGCAGAAATTGACTCCTGGCGGTGGCGGCTGCAGTGGGGGCCTCCTCACCTCCCCCCTCCGATGTGGTAAGTGTCTCCAATATTTAAAACAACGTAAATTATTATCTACCACGAAATTACTCTAATGCCACGGAACTCCTCTCATGAATAGTGGGTGTGTCCACTTGAAGCAATTTACCATGACATATCAGTCCCAATGTTATGCCTCATTTGCACTTGACAAAGCAGTTGCTATTAAGTTTAGCTTTGTTTTCTTACACATACATGCATAGAAAATGTATATATCAGGTGCATGTTGGGCGCACTCTTATATTTTGTGTACTCATGTAGAGGCTACGTACCCGTGCATGGTAGATGCTAGTGTGATATATTCAGTTGTGTGATATACAGGTGTCCACTTGCCACACTTAAGCCACAGCGTTAAATGGCTTAACGCTGACTTGAAGTAGCTTAACGCTGCCTTGTAAATAAGGCTGAGCCCCTATCGCCACCACATCGTCGTTAAAAGTGACGTGGTGGCAATAGGGGTTTGTACATATACCCTGAGTGCTCTCTTCTAGAGCATTGTTATCTCCCCCACTACCCTTTCAGATCATAACAGGATTAAAGAACTGATGTAGACATGATTATCATTATGAAATTGCATGTTTTGTTATACCTCTTGGTTTCAGACAAGCTTCATCTGAATTAAATCTCCAGTTTCAAAAAGATATCAGCTTTGTTAAGCAGCTGTCCCAATCCACATTGTGAGTACTGCGTTCTAAATGGTTTACAGTTTTGTTACAATATGGACACTGATTATACCAAGCAGCGGAGAGGTGATAACTTTCCCTCACTCAAAAGAAAATGTTCAAAGAACAAGCAAACACAGACAAATATGGTTAGATGAGAAATTGCTTTGTCCAAGAGAAAGCAAACCAAAGAAATATATTCTAAATCATTTTACACACTAAACATAATCCTTACTGCCAGGCTTGGACATGCAATTTTAAAATTCAGATTTCACAGATCAGGGACGCTGCTAGAAGAGTCAAAAAACATAGAGGCAATATCAGAAACAACCCTAAACATTTGGAGGTTTGTAATTAGGCATTCCAAACAACTCCCATTGTGCCACAGTTTTGAAACAAGTCATGTCATGTATGATTTTGTGATCAGTGTATTTGGAGATGTTACATGGAGGTAGAGATGTAGGTGTGCTTCTCACCTGAACTAATGAAAGTTGTGATTGTTTCATGGTAGTGGTGATATCCCTTCTTGTTAGGCTTTAGTTTTAAGCCACACATTTTTTTCACATATAGCTCTTCATTAAATTGCTTTTATTCAAAATGACAACATTTAGGAAGCCCTGCCCCTTGCTCCTAGTAGTTCGTGAGGAAAAAAAAATAGTGTCTTGTCGATGGTTGGAATGTGTCCAGAGGGTACAGCCTAGGCCAAAGTGCCTGACAGGCGCATTGGAAAGGAAACAGGCAACCTGAGACATGTTTTTACCTATTGTGGCTGCATTTCAGTGCGTCCTTCATTTCCCACTTTGTTACTGTTGCCAAGAATTACCCTCATGAAAATCAGGCTTGGTTCTGCTCCACTAGGAAAAGTTCAGCCTGAACTGCCAGATCAGTTCCTCACTGTATGGTAAACATTAAACCCCAGAGTGGTTTTGGCCTGTTAAACCATGTCAATGAGGTGGATCTTGATTCCTAAGGCACAGAGAATACAGTCCCTCTGTTGTGGTGTACTCGTCACAGCGAGACAACCAAAGAGGTGATTAGATTTTTTGTTTTGAACTCGTCCAGTATAAATTACCATAGCCCACATACCAATCCATTGTCTGTGCTCTCTGTACATCTCCAGACAAGAATCACCTTCATGAAAATCAGGCTTCCTCCTGCTTCAGCAGGTACAGTCCAACCTGAACCATCTAGTCATGATCCCTATGAACCTGAAAGAGGCAACCTCATACCAGTTTTAGCCTATTGGGTCTTGCCAGTGATCTGCAGTTTGCTCCCTATAGCCCAGTGACTACTTAGAGTTAATTCAGCTTTGAATTGGTCTGTTGGATGTTGATGAACTTTACCTGTCAAGGAAAAACTTTGATCCAGTAGCAATTGTCTTTATTTTTACTGTGCTTGTGAACGTTTTAAGAATTTTTACGCTTTTGCTCAGCCTTTGTTGCTCTTCAATCAGAAGGCTGTCATGATGGGCTCTGCTTGTGCAGAGCTGAGTGCACTTTTTGTGAGCCCACAGGGCATAAAGTGAATTCATTTAACTCCATATTTCTCTGAGTTAATGCGTTATTTTCAGACTGTCTAGGTCAGAAACAGAAGGAGGTAAACCATGCTCACTGCTTTCGAGCTGTATGATGTACTACACCACTAAAGCAAATCATGATACAGCCCGGGCATAAGGACTTGATGTGATTCAATCTTGACTCTTTCATTGGGAGAGCAGCATGCTAATAACTGACTATAATTCAATGGTGAAGCAAGATTTTTAATAAACACTAAGGAAATTTAACTTTTAGAAAGTTACCTTTTCCGTGCCTGAAGTTCCTAGAAGCTAGTTTACATTTGCTCTCCCACTTCAGCCAGCCAGTTATTAGCCTTTAAGTAGAGATGAAAAAGGTGTGAAATTCCTACCAGGAGCAAACAATAGACTGGCCTGATTGGACAGAAAAGACTCTTCTGAACCTCCCAAAATATGCATTCTTATGTATCCACTGTCCGGTTGCTGAAGGACCAGCTTCATCCCACCAGGTTTATATCTCTGGGGTTTTATGTATAACCCTGGGGATGCACTTGAAGGGAAGGAAACAGGAAGCCAAAACAATTCTTGTGTCTACATTCTGGTTGCTGGAAAACCCTGCTTTGTTCTACCACTCTTTTGTTCTTTCAGTTTATTAAGGATACCATGCCTGCTTCAAACTGTATTACCATACTACAGTCCCCTACACACAACTCCACCCATCAGAGCCCAAGTTTAGTGTGTTTGAAGACTTTTGTGATCTTGAAAAGGCCCAAAGTAGATAGGGTTAGGCCTGGGAACTTATACACCATTGGTTAGAGGGTGCCCAGGAGTCAGTCCCAGCAAATAGCTAATGCCAGGTATAAAAGTGGCATGTCCAGGAACTCCCTTCAGAATACTCCTTAATTTTGGAACAACAGAAGAGGACTAAGTGTATTGTTTGTTACCTGAGAGGAGCCCTGAAGCTCCTCTTAGGTGACCTACTCCAGCTTGTAACTAGGACATAGAAGTGGACTCCAAGGATTATACGCCTGACCTCTGGATCAAATTACATGAGACCTTTCTTGGAACTGCTCAGCTGACCAGTGACAACTGGACCTGGACTAGACCCTGCTCCTGCCGCTGGCCTCTGTCTGACACCCTGTGAGTTTGTAAGGAAATCCAAATAAACAGAGGTCCTGGGGGATTTAAAAATGTAATCCTGCGGTGGATTGGGACTTAAGACACTAAAGCAATAGGCAAAATCTTTGACCTGTATGAACCTGGTTTGCCAGTGGCTTTTTTGGGTTATTTAATTCCACCCCATGCCCTGTGAGTACCTAAGACAGGGTATTGCCGCATCATGCCAATAACACACATATAGAAAAAGAAAGTGGGCAACCCAATCGACCCTTGGAGGCTTGGGAAAATTAAGTATTAACAGGTAAAGGTGCCTACAAGGGATTTACTTAGGCACATTCAGTCTAACAATTCATACAATGATATAACAAGGTTCCCGCCGGTAACCTGCAGTTAAACAATCTCTACTTTAGTTCTCAATTTCTTCCTGAAAGATCTACAAAAGATACTGATGCAAAGGGTATTGAATCTTCATTAATCAAATGTATGTAATATAAGTGTAAATGGGTACAAAAAGATTGAAACAAATACAAAAATGACCAAGGTCTCTAAAGAAATGTTATGCTATTAGTACCTCCAAGTCATTATTGAAAACATCTATTCCAAACAAAAATTCCATAAGCAGAACAGTGAATCTGATCAGAGCAGAAAACACTTTCAAAAGGGTTGTTTAACTTCAGGTTACTGGCTGGAACCTTGATATATCATTGCCTGAATTTTCAGACTGAGTGTGCTTAAGTAAACCCCTTGTAGGCCCCTTTACCTTATAGTACACATATGGCATACACTCACCCATGGCTAGTACCCATGCCAATAGTCATCACATAACATTGTCCATGAAGGTACTCTCCTCAAAGTGCTATACCCTAAATTTGATTAATGTGCATCAAGTTAATTATCAACAATACAAGCCACGCCCCCAGAAGTGATCGACCCTAGTATGCAAACATTAGCAAGAGCATGACTCAGCATAATGTTAGCAAACATTGACAGTGTCTACTAGTACAGGTTTTTAAATATTAAAATATTTCTGTCTGTATGTGTGTTTGTATGGAAGAATAAGGGAATGGATGTGAGCGTAAGCCAAGGGCTGGATAAATGGGTGCCACAGTAAGATCCTGGATGGATGGAGGAATGGGTGAATGAGTATAAGGATGGATTGTTGGGTACATTTATTACTGAACAAATTGATAAATAAGTGATTGAGGAGATGGATTAATGAGTGATGTATAAGAGGAAAATTTGATCAGTGAATTCATGAATGGATGTGGTGAACTAGACTAATATTTACATATCCAAGGGGCCTAATGATATAATATTGTTAGGAAAATATTTTGGAAGTGAACAAGATCCAACTCAGGGACAAGAAGGGTGCAGAGCAACCACGGCTCGTGCAGGGCCAAATGTGATGCAGCGCGCGGAACGAAATTCGTTTTTTTCCCCGGTACTTTACCTGACATCGTCCATATCCCGCATTTTACAACCCCCCACCCTGCCCCTCCTCTGCCTGACGTCACCGCCCGGTGTAACGCCCTGCACGAGCCGTGGCTGGTGCAGAGATAGAAAGCTTTAATCTGATGATGAGCACAAGACATAGGGTGCAAAGGTATTGAAAAGTCAAGTAAAATGCAATTATTAATTTGCACAAAACTGAAGCTGTTATGGTATGCTATATGGGTACAATGGAGGTAGAAAGTCCTTTATCCGCTGAAAAAGAGATGGGGGGCTGTTGCTCATACATAAATGTTAAGGTGTTCTGAGTGGTGCTATCCATTTCATCTGCTGTGTGATCTTTTTAACAGACATGTCCACTGTAATTTTAGAAATTCAGAACATATTCCCAACAGGTATCCCTCTCCAATGCACTGGACCACCACGCCACCATTCCCCACGTATTTGATTATCTTGCCCAAAGCACTTTCCAGACATGCCTCTCTTCCCCGATGAAGCAGGTCTCAAAAAGCAACCATGCCCTCTCCTCGCAAATTCCTGTGCAGTGAGAAGTACTATTGCTTCTTCTAAAACTCACAGGCCTACTCCAGCAGAGGCTTCTAATACACCATAGATTCTGCCACATGCATAATCGGATGCTGTGAGTCTGTCTGTCTCCAGCCTCCAAATCTGACTTCACGACCGAAGGTCTAGAGATATCAATTCTCCTTTACTGAGTCTATGATTTTCCACAAGGGCTCTCTCGTGAAGTTATTCCTTTTCCCCATATTCCGTGTTTTCATTTGGGTATTTACTGAGGCTATGCCCAGGAATACCTCCTAAAGCCCACAGAAGCAGCATGAAAGCCGTTCTTGTTTGTTGGTGGCTAAGGCCGGCCATTGGTCACCTCCTTTCATTCCTGCGCTTATCTATGGACATTAGAATCTAAAACACAGGTGAAACAAGCATGTGCAATGCAATAGGTCATGTATTCACGCTAGTTTTAGCTATTGGCATTGTAAATGGCAATGCCTTTTATT
Source organism: Lissotriton helveticus (assembly GCF_964261635.1). Classification (NCBI taxonomy): domain Eukaryota; kingdom Metazoa; phylum Chordata; class Amphibia; order Caudata; family Salamandridae; genus Lissotriton; species Lissotriton helveticus. The sequence continues at coordinate 285,507,702 of NC_136071.1, forward strand.
TATGTTTTGGTTTTAAAAACATAAATAAAAGGAATTGTCATGTACAATGCTAATAGCTTAATCTCCCGCAAATGTGAGACCTATTGCATTGCAAGTGCTTGTTAAATTACTCTGGCTGCTCCTAGAAGAGAACTCCTTTTTCCTCCCTGTTTTGTTTTAAATCGGTTACTTATTTGCAGTTTATAATAGGTGTCAGCTTTTGGCGTAGAAAAATCTTTCAAAAATAGGTGCTTCAGGAAAGTTAACATGCTACTGAAGTTTTTTCAGCTTCATGATGCATAGCTGGTGAGCTTAGCATAGTTTGCAATATAATTTTAATGCTGCACGCCCTCAATTTATGAGTTCATAGCATAAAAGAATGTGGTACCTCGTGGTCTTCTCTGAATCAAGCACTTGGCAAAGGAATGCCTAGTAAGTAAACCATGTCAAAACACAGTTTTCACACAGGTAAATAATAATGGCTTGGTTTACTAAAATTAATTGTCCACGCTAATATTCATAACACTCCAGGGATTTTCTTGTATTAAATATGTGTCTCTACTTAGCGTTCCTTCTTCTTTTTGAGCAGCAGAAAGCTGTGGGTGCATGTTATGATGGTCTGGTAGAGGGCAGCAAGTATGGCAATGTTCACTAAATCCAAGTATCAGTATGGGGTCAAAATAATTTGAGAAGCAAAGTGGTCTGTCTGAATGAAGGTTGTCTTTTTTCATATAGACCTTGTAATTGTTGTAGAGTCATTAGACTGGTATGTCGTGAGATGATGAAATATTGGACGGTTTTAGGCAGTTATTTTATATATTTTTATTTTAGGGAGGGTGGCAGACAGGGAGAAGACCAAAAGGGAGAATATGCTGGACTGGAGGTGCATGGTGGCGTTTCCAACAGCCTGTTGCGAGTTAGGGTGAAGTGATATCCAGAAGAGGTTGTGATAGGCTGGGTTGGGAGGGGGAGGGCTGCTGCCTGGTATGGGTTATAAGCAGGGCCACTGGAATTATGCGATTGTGAGGCAGCGGCGATGTTCACATTGTTATAGATGTGCTTCATTTGTGACATAATCCATCATCTGCTGCATAATCTGCAGGTTTTAACCCCCAAAAATAATTTCAAACTCAAATGGTTAAAAAGTAACTAAAAATGCAGCAAAACATGTTACAGTGCAGCGAAAGGCTCTTTGCAAAGGTTGACTAGTTACTTTTTTGTTGCTTATTGATATATTTGGATGTTAAACTGGTGCTAGTGAGGTGTAACTGATGTCCATACAATCGGAGTCTGTTGGCTCAGTGGACTAATGCATCCATTACAGGGGCCTGTGTTCAATCTCATGGTCACAGGTTCAAATCCCAGCGGGTCGACTCAGACTTTCATCCATCTGAGGTCGATAAAATGATTACCATTGAGTTGGTAAACAATGAACATCTGTTATTTAGCACCAAGAGACCTCTGTGTGAATGTGCACTTTACAAATACACATGTTATGTTAACAAGTTTGAAAATCACAAAATAATGAATTAACACCATCATAAAATGTGCTGCATTATGCCACATGATTTGCCTTTTCTTGCCACATAATTTACTCAAGCCTGCCCTATAATTTGGCCCTCCCTTACAGTATAATTCCAGTGACCGTGGTTATAAGAAATGCCTTCTTTTGCTGCAGGGTTAAAGTGTCCTTGTTGATGATGTAAAATGGTTTGAGGTAAGTAGGCTGAAGCAGGGGTCAGAGAGAGAGTAGGTAGTGTCTAGCTGTGGGACTTAGCCGTGAAGGTTGAGGGCCATCACTACTCCAGGTGTCAATGAGACGGAAGAGGTGGCATTGGCGATTGAACGCAGCCTCTGCCCTCTCACTCTTGGCTGCAGTATGTTGCAGTGGCAGTAGTATAGAAGCAATCGGCCGCTGTGGTAGTCCACAGGTTTTTTGAAAGCCAGCACCATGTCCCCTCAGGGAAATATGGCCCAACATTGCTGCTGTGGGTAGACTACTGGCCTGGAAGAGTTATATGTGGCCATTTTGTGGCACCACCGTGCCACAACCACAGGTCAAATAATAATCCTATAAACTTTCGAAATTGTAATGTGGAATATTCGAAAAAAGTACGTGACTAGAAGATACTTTTACAGTAGAAATCCAGTGCGGCAGGAAAAGTAAATAAATTAAGCTGCAGGCTCCTATAGCCTTGCCATTTTTACCTCATTAGCCTGCACGCTTCAGTCGAACACACCTTGGATGTCGTGTTTTCTCTTTTTATGAAGCCTGGTGCTCTCTGTCAGGGCATTCCTGCAATTCCGCAGATGTGAACACCCAGTACACACCAACGTGCCACGAGCAGGAATGCATCTAGCTCAGGGGGAGGGACAAGCCATCATGGACTACGACTGCCCTGTTAAACCTCCGATGTCTGGATTGGGGGGTACAAGAAACAAAAAAAATATTTTCAATGCAATAGGTCTTGCATTTATATGAGAGACCTATGGCATTGAAAACAAGCGGTCACCATTGTCCCTGCTGCTTGGAAAGTGAAAGCACGCATGGCGCGGCGCTGAATGTAAGCAAAGCACGTCTTTGTGCCTGAAGTAGGAGAAACTCAATAAAGAACAAGCATTAGAAATGCAATCGGGCTCGGATTTATTTGAGTTTGAGCTAATGGCATTGTAAATGCCAATGCATTGTTGCTATGTGTTATGGAGTGTGTTCATGTGGTGTGTACTGCCAGTGATCTCCTTGTGAGTGTGAGAATATTGCACCGTTACTGCCTGTGATGTGCCCCTTGTGAGTGTGAGAAGCTTGCACCTCTGCTGCCTGTGGTCTCCTTGTGAGTGTAAGAAGCTTGCACAGCTGCTGCCTGTGATGTCCTACTCACTACTCTACTCTACTCAATACTCTACTCACTACTCTGCACTCACTACTCACTACTCTACTCACTACTCTAATCACTACTCTGCACTCACTACTCACTACTCTACTTACTACTCTACTCACTACTCTGCACTCACTACTCACTACTCTACTCACTACTCACTAATCTGCACTCACTACTCACTACTCTACTCACTACTCACTATTCTACTCACTACTCACTACTCTACTTTCTACTCACTACTCTACTGACTACTCCCTACTCTACTCACTACTCACTACTCTGTACTCACTACTCTGCACTCACTACTCTACTCACTACTCACTACTCTCCACTCACTACTCTACTCACTACTCACTACTCTACTTTCTACTCATTACTCACTACTCTACTCACTACTCACTACTCTACTCACTACTCACTTCTCTACTCACTACTCACTACTCTGCACTCACTACTTTACTCACTACTCTACTCTACTCACCTCACTACTCTACTCACTACTCTACTCACTACTCACTACTCTGCACTCACTACTCACTACTCTACTCACTACTCACTACTCTACTCACTACTCTACTCACTACTCTACTCACTACTCACTACTCTACTCACTACTCACTACTCTACTCACTACTCACTACTCTGCACTCACTACTCACTACTCTGTACTCACTACTCACTACTCTGCACTCACTACTCTACTCACTACTCTCCACTCACTACTCTACTCACTACTCACTACTCTACTTTCTACTCACTACTCTACTCACTACTCACTACTCTACTCACTTCTCTACTCACTACTCTGCACTCACTACTTTACTCACTACTCTACTCTACTCACCTCACTACTCTACTCACTACTCTACTCACTACTCACTACTCTACTCACTACTCAGTACTCTACTCACTACTCACTACTCTGCACTCACTACTCTGCACTCACTACTCACTACTCTACTCACTACTCACTACTCTACTCACTACTCTACTCACTACTCTACTCACTACTCACTACTCTACTCACTACTCTACGCACTACTCACTACTCTGCACTCACTACTCACTACTCTGCTCACTACTCACTACTCTACTCACTACTCACTACTCTACTCACTACTCACTACTCTCCACTCACTACTCTACTCACTACTCACTACTCTACTCACTACTTTCTACTCACTACTCACTACTCTACTCACTACTCTACTCACTACTCAGTACTCTGCACTCACTACTCACTACTCTGCTCACTACTCACTACTCTACTCACTACTCACTACTCTCCACTCACTACTCTACTCACTACTCACTACTCTACTCACTACTTTCTACTCACTACTCTACTCACTACTCACTACTCTACTCACTACTCACTTCTCTACTCACTACTCTGCACTCACTACTTTACTCACTACTCTACTCATCTCACTACTCTACTCACTACTCTACTCACTACTCTACTCACTACTGACTACTCTACTAACTACTCACTACTCTACTCACTACTGACTACTCTACTAACTACTCACTACTCTGCACTCACTACTCACTACTCTGCACTCACTACTCACTACTCTGCACTCACTACTCTACTCACTACTCTACTCACTACTCACTACTCTACTCACTACTCACTACTCTGCACACACTACTCACTACTCTGCACTCACTACTCTCTACTCTGCACTCACTACTCTACTCACTACTCTACTCACTACTCACTACTCTACTCACTACTCACTACTCTACTCACTACTCACTACCCTACTCACTACTCACTACTCTACTCACTACTTACTACTCACTACTCTGCACTCACTACTCACTACTCTACTCACTACTCTACTCACTACTCACTTCTCTACTCACTACTCTGCACTCACTACTTTACTCACTACTCTACTCACCTCACTACTCTACTCACCTCACTACTCTACTCACTACTCTACTCACCTCACTACTCTACTCACTACTCTACTCACTACTCACTACTCTACTCACTACTCACTACTCTGCACTCACTACTCACTACTCTACTCACTACTCTACTCACTACTCACAACTCTGCACTCACTACTCACTACTCACTACTCTGCACTCACTACTCACAACTCTACTCACTACTCTCCACTCACTACTCTACTCACTACTCTACTCACTACTTTCTACTCACTACTCTACTCACTACTCACTACTCTGCACTCACTACTTTACTCACTACTCTACTCACTACTCACTACTCTACTCACTACTCACTACTCTGCACTCACTACTTTACTCACTACTCTACTCACTACTCACTACTCTACTGTGTGGTGGCGTAGGCCCGAGCCCTAAAAACAAGAGAGAAATAATATACATGCACCTGTGAAAACACAACTATACCCTCAGAAGCAGACACAAAACTATACACAGACTCAACACAATGCACAGAGACACAGAACACAAGACACACAGCCCTTTATATAATTCATAAGTTGATTTCATTTAACGTTAGAAATACTACCCACGTCATGTAGAATAAACATACCAATATATTTCCTGCTTTTGAAAAGTTTGCAGTAGGCCTTCTCTTTTCAAACGTATGCTTCGTTTTTTGGTGTAAACATTCTTTTTGTAGTGGAAACATTTTGGGGGTAAACGTAGCGTCCCTTTACTCCCTTTTAATTAACGTGTTTGTGATATAAATACGTTTTGTGTTGGTAACATCACATGCATCACACCAGGTGGGTTCACTTGATTCAGTTCTCGCGTGTGTTAATGTAAAATAGCGTGCTCTAAAGTAACTAGGTACAGACTGGATAATGTAGCGCAATGGGCTGAGCGTCTGCTGAGAGTCCCGCAGTCTGCGAGGCTCGTACTGACCCTGCCTTTCATCATTCCGAAGCTGTTGTAGAAGCGCCTAGAGTCGCTGGGACTTATGGTGCGCGCTCTACAGGTGGAAGCTGTGATTGGGTCAGGCAAAGACGCAGCATCTCTCAAGTACTCTGTCTGCTGTGCTTAGTGCTCGTGGCCTCTTTCAACTCTCTCGTCTTTGTTACTAACATACAGCGAACCGAAGGAAGAGAGTGGGAAAGAGAGTGATACTCCCCACACACTCCTCCCTCTCTCCATCTTTTCCCCTCCACGGGTTTGCGGGCGCCCTGCGGCTCTTGGCGGGTCCCGGTCCCTCGGCCGCCACTGCCGGTGTGCACAGGCCCGGCCTATACTAGCCGGAGGTGAGCAGGGGTGCGCGCTGTTTATTTGAGGTGATAAAGCGGCCCTAAGCAGTAATCTGCATCGATATGTGCCAGCAGCGGATTGGGGATGAGGGGACAGGCCGCAATTAATTGCCCTGTGGTGTGTGGGAGCGAGTGGAGCCAGCGCTGACCAGCCATTGATCCTTCAGCGGGGCCAATTCATCATCCGCGGCGGGCGTGGGGTGTTCGGGGACGGGGGTCTGTCCAGGCCCAGCTGCCCCGCCCGGGCACCGGGGCTCTGCGCTCTCCGCTGCAATCAATGCCGGAAGGGGCGGGGCGGATTCCATAAACCCGCAAACACACACACGCGTCTTAATACACTCACAGGTAGACACAGACTCACGTGCAAATACAAACACACAGAACAGACCGCCAAATGAATGGACTGCCGTGCGCGAAAGGTAAATGTTAAACGCGCGCATGATACATGCAATGCAATGGTGAACGCGCTCGCCCCATCTGGATTGCATTACACGGGCACTCTGACAGCTCCTAATTAAGATTAATAAGTCTGCCGTGTGCGAAACCGCCGAAAATATGCCAAATCGGGCACGCGTAAATTACATATAGCCTATCACGTCAACGCTACTAAATAGACAGCACAGCGAAGACGAATCACTAGGCAGATGCCATAAAAAACTAAGGAATGTGCCAGCCGGACCCCTTTCTGAAATCTTTTTTTTTTTTAACACATAAGAGCTTGGAAGCTCCGCCCCCCACTTCGTGGTGGCGTAGGCCCGAGCCCTAAAAAGTGCTTAAAAGACTAAATAACACATACTGTAGTCATGGGAGGTTACAAATTAAGACAAGGAGGTACTAAGGAGGGACTAACAATCCAATTAAGAAATCAGAAGCCAGCATTTACGAAGGACAAAGACACAAGCTAATGAAAAATATGGGCGGAGAGTGGGCCGTGCTTCTCTTCCATACTCCACTACAGCAGTCTCTCAGAGCAGTACATACGCGCCTACTCAGGCTCGACCTAAAAAGATGACATCTCTCTATTTCTAGACTCACTTGACAGTTACAAAATGAAATAGATGTATGAGTCAGTAGAAAGATCATAATGATCCTAATAGTTCTGTAAAACTGCCATATCTATTTCTAGCTAGAACAGTGGCCAGTTTTGACATGAACTGTGGATGTTTCACATAAATATGCAAAGGAAAACCACTTTAAAGTTCATGACAAGGAAAATAAAAAAAATTTCAGTAATAAAATAGTTTGTTTATGTAGCAAAATAGCTTAACGTCAAACATAGAAATCCATTATCCAATCCTTCCACTCAGGTAAAACTAAGGAAATTCTGAATGGTCATTGTACCTATAAAAACCCTTGTCTTTCAGCGGCATCAAATCATACTTTGTTAAATGGCTAGCAACTTGTCAATTTAAAATGTAGTGACATTCCTTCCCTGTAGGAAACAAGACCTAGAGACAGGTGATTCTGGCACAAGATTCACCATTCCCGAATTCCTGTTCTCTATTGAGTTACACAGCAGCTTAATTGTTGATGTGCCATCAGTTTTCTTTCTCCTAACCTAAAATGGCACTTATTATGAAATTATAACTTTTTTTCTGAATTTGAATACCTTGCGCATGTGCCAGATTCTTGGTTTTAGGATTCATGTTTTAAGTTTAATTAATAGCTGTGTTGATGCTTACCCATAGAAACGACATGTCCTGGGGTATTATTATGAGTGTAATTCTATGGCTTTACAGTAAAAAAGATCAAGAGTGGTGTGCAGGGGCTGCACACTGATAAGTGCATTCTGTCTAAGGATCCTGCCCTGCTGGCCGTTAAGAAAATGATTATTGATTCACTGTCTCACAGCTTACTAATTTTTTTCAAAACAGTTGTTTCAAAATGCAGCAAAATCCAAAATTATGTTTTTGGGATATAATAGAAGAAAATGTCCTCATGGACTGGATGGTTTGGTCTGTCTTTTTTCGATTAAGAAAACATATATGTTTTAGTCCCCTAAAATGAGTGTTGGTGTCCGTGACTTGCAACTACTGGTGCAAATAAGCAGTGAAGTTACTATTCCTGTGCATGTGCATGGCACCGGCAATGAGTACCAGGATAAAATAAATAGGCAAGCAATTTGGCACAGCTCTTCAATCTCCTCCACCAAAAACTCACAACACATTGAAATGACATACTCATCATACAAATGCAGCAGCAGCCAGACATGGTCCCAGGATTCATAACAATGACAATGGCTCTCCTTCTCCCACATTTACAGAGACCAGGAAGGAATATAAGAAAGCTATTTGGGAAGCAAAGCGTGCAAGGAATGAGCAAGACTGTATCAAAAGTGTACAAGTCTGCAATTCAAAAAATAACAAATCTTTGTGAGCCCTGATCAATCAGCTGGAGCACGGTCCCACTTGTGCTGCTGGCAATAAGTTCTGCAACAAATGTGGCTTGCACGCATTTGATCATTATATCACAGCAACAAACCAGCCATATTCTGTATAAACAACAAGGCAGACATCCCAGTTCTTGCTCTATATCCAAAGCCACTAAAATGGCGCAAATAACGAAAATAAGAGCCAATGGGCCGCCTGGCCAAAATGGGGTCCTCGCCTCAATCTACAAGCATGATCTGGACTTATGGAGGAAAATACTCTGCCAATTATTCAACTACTGCTTTCGTGAACAACGCATGCCAGAGTCTTGACAAGGGTCAATCCTGCACCTAATCTACAAAAGACAGCTATCGCTTGATTGCATTATTACACATTGATGCAAAGATCTTCGCCGGCATGCTATTGCAGGTATTGGAAAACTGTCTGGAGGAATCGGGGTGGCTCTCACACAATCAAACAGGTTTCCGTCCTTGCTCGAACACAACAGACAACCTAGTGGCCCTTTGTACCCTAATAACGACACACACTGAAAAAAAAATAACTGCTCTACATGTGCTATATTGATTTTTCAAATCCTTCAACTATGTCAAGAGGAATCTGCTGTGAGGTCAATTGGCATCATGGAACATCCCTGCCAACCTTCTGCGAGCACTACAGCTATTGTATTCTGAGACTTGGACAAACGCTAGCCTGGGCACAAATAAGGGCCTAACTCCAACAATTCTAACAAGACGAGGATTACCGCAAGGCTATGTCCTTGCTCCAGCATTTTTCAATCTGTTCATCTCAGTTTTAAGCACAGTTCTGGATGGGGCACACTCACACCTCCCAAAACTGGGTCAAGACCCATTGACGTCACTTCAATATGTGGACTATATAGTTCTTATGAATTTAACTCCCATTTGTCTATAAAACTTGCTTAACACTCTAGCTCTTAACTGCTTAACAAACTGGATGACAGTCAACTTAGACAAAACTAAAATTGCCATCTTCGGGAACGGCCACAAAAAGGAAGTGAAATTAAGCCGTGCAGGAGTTCAGTATGAAGGTACCCCAGCTATAAATACCTTGGTGTTTGAGCACCACTCTCCCAGGCTCCATCTAAACTCTCAAAAACCTCGCCTTGCTTCACTGATTGCCGCCTTTCAAAAACTGCACAGCAAATGGACGCCAACTTGGAAATCAACTGTGGCAGCAATCAAAGCAAAGCTGATCCCAATGCTGTCTTATGGATCATTAGCCTTCCAGGGAAAATTAAGTCTATTTGTGAATAAAGCCCAGAGTAAAGTCTGGCATCTGCCATTCATCTCTCACGACCCACATCACCGGCACAAATCCTGTTAGAATTTGTGTGTTCCACAAGCAAGGATTAGCACTGCAAAGCGCCCTTCTCAGGAACTGGTCATCCGTAAAAATTGTGTCTCCAAAAACTCTAAAAGCATTAATCTGGAAGGAGATTTAAGATAACAGTCAAACAAATTGCTGGGCGAGGGCGAGAAGTGAGGCATTAGAAGCACTGTCCTTGCGACATCTGTGGAAGCACACTTACCACATCACACTTTTAAACTCGCAGTGATCAAACAAACAAGGCTACTATCCTGGGTGCAAGATAAGTACCGCATCCACAAGTGCAGACACTTGTGACTATGCATCAACACATACAAATCGCCGGTGCCACAGAGGTATCTCTTCAAAACCATCAAAGGCTGATACAAATCTAGATTGTTGGCATTAAGACTCTGCCTGATACCAACAAAAGATGACATGCCACCTTTGGCCCCAGAACCAACTTCACCGTCATGCAGGCTGTGTCGGGGATCGGGCAAATCTTTCTTGGACATATAATGCATATGCCCCACTTTGCAACCAGCGTGCAGAAAACTTTTACACAATCTCTTTAATGCTAATGAAGTAAGAACATGCTTCCAAGCCTTGCTGTTTTACTTGCAAGGTGGGAGACCCAAAGTAATAACATGTTTGGTAAACTGTATTACCACTGTGGAGCAACAATTTAAAGTTGTTGCACAATCAATTGGATAAACTATGTCCTAAAGCCTTTCCCCTTTTCATCTACACTTTCTATGCACTGGCACTTTGTCGTGTGTTCGTCCATCTCAACTAAAGAGCTTTAATGAAGAGTCCTTTAGCGATTAGCAACCAAATTGAACTTTGTTATTGTTTTTTTTCTGGTACTATGCAACCCTTTCTTCAGTTTTATCTGATGCTCATTTGCTTTGCAGGTCGTATCAAGGTCAATTAATGAAGAGCTCAAACGCTTGCACTTTACCTTGTGTATACTTGATTTAATCAGGACACTCACTGAAGTGACTTTATTCTGGAAAAATGAAAACCCTTCTCCCAGTTTTATCTGCTGTGCATTAGCTTTTAAGTAGTATTAAGGCTAGGTATTGAAGAGCTCATGCACTAGCACTCTACCTTGTGTGCCATGATTTAATCAGGACATTTAGTGAAGTGACCTGTATTCTTTTAACTGGCTGTGTACTGGTTAATACCGTGTGCATATATCATGTAATGGGTTTAACTAACTAAAATTATGATTAATAAGCTATAACAATGGCACGTTCAGGCTACTTTCATTTAATTGATGAGTCTGAATTGCAGCATGTTATGATCAGCATCTTATGCTCGGTTTAATAATTTTTCATGCTTTATAGAGCAGCAACTATTCCCTGTGCTGGAGCCCTAAAAGGCGGTCTTGTGTGTCACACAGCCTATTCCAATTGAACTAGAAGCATACCTTTCAGTGTAAATCCCTATGCCTAGACAATCATTGAAGTACCCCATGCACCTGCTGTGTACTGTGCACTTCAGCAAACGTGCAATGCATGTTTTTTTTTCAGAAATAAAGCATTTCTCCATGTTTGCGCCTTCTTCAGGGAGGCGTTATTGTTTTATGCAAAGGCATTGTGTCAAACCCTTTTGGAACTTGCAGTGATGTACCCCAGTAACACCCTAGTTACTACACCTTAGGAAAAATTCGTGCAAAGTAGCAGAAATTGCCCTTTTCAATGCTAAATATCTTTTTGTGGTTGAAAGTAATCACCCTTGAAGACTTTGCGTGGCTTTGTGCGTGGGCAAGGCCTTACTCAATCTGATCAATAGCACCTCAAGTAATATTGAGAATGGGAATGTAGGTACAGAATTAGAGGGCTGATTCGTGAAAGAAAAAGCAGACTTTGTACTGTTTTAAGTCTGTCTTGAGCCAGATAAGAGGGCCTGATGTAGGAAGGGTAAATTGTATCATTGATCTTCAACTTAAATGTTGCTTTCCTTTGCCTCAAAGCAGCTGAAATTAAAAGTATCTAGCTAAAGTGGCATTTTGGGAAAATATTTCCATTAATATGACACATTTGTAATCAGTTACCCCGTTGGAAAGCCTTTTTTCAGAAGTCTGCAAGTATTAAAATAAAGATGACCAAAAACATAATCTTTCTATTAAATGGCTTTAAAAGACATGAATTTTGACAGGGCAAGGGAAATGGGGATTTATTTTCAAGAATATGCATGACTAGGGTCAAATCTGTGTCACTTTCAGTTCTACAAGCTGTTTGGCTAAGCCTAAACAGCACTTTAAATAAAATAATTCCTAATATAGATAATAACTGCACGAGGTGTGACATATTTGACAGTAGCAACTAATTTGGCAAATAACCAACATTTATGAGACTGATTATTTTCCTAAAATAATTAATATGGAATATGAAAATCTTCACAAATAGTTAAAATGGTAAAAAGGCATGTTTTAATAAATCAACTCAGAACACGGTTCTATTCATATAACTAAAAACGTTTCTGCGGCATAGATTGGGGTTCGTCACTTATTTTAAAATATGTCTTGTATTTAAGGAACGGACAGGATGCGTTGGAACTTCAGTAAAAATATTCCACAGTACTTAGTAAGAAATCAGTAGCGGCCCGTGGAGGGAGATCCATGGCGCGTGAGGCGGGTCGGGGGAGGGGGTAGTAAACACCAGAATATGGATGAACAGAGGTAAGTAAACATTTAAATAAATAAAACTAATTTAGTTTAATGAACTAAATTCATTTGAACTAAATTAATTTTATTGCGTGGCCCTCTGTGGCTTGGTGAATCTGGAGCGATGCAAAGCAGTTCAAGTCACTTCCTTGCAATGCTCTTGACCCAAGGAGGTGTTCCATGTGTGAAGCATGGTTGTTCCCATGCATCTGCCCATGGATTTTGTGCGCATTTCCAGATTTACCATGAGTGGTAGACATTAGCATGATGCTATGCAAAATGCTATGCCAATCCAGAGGAGAAGAACAAGGAAAAATATCTTTATTTCTCCTTGTTTTCCCTCTTTCTATGTCTGTTCCATTTTGCAGCACATGAAGAAAGAAGAAAACGCCCCAAAGGGTTGTATTGCAGGAAGGTGTCCGTTCATGCACAAAAACAACCATGCCTGCAATGTAGGTACCATTTCACTATAGTGCAAGGGAGCCTGCATTGGTTCTAGGCAGCACATAGTGTGCCTGTGCAAGGAGAGGACAGGAATGAGCCATGCAATGTTAAATATGGACCATTCCTGCCCTCTCTCTCTCTCATGTGCTGCAGCACAGCAAAGTGTCTTACTGCGCTGCGTGACATTTTGATGACTATGCCCCATGGTAATTTAAAAAGAGCTATTGTTGGGGACAAGTGAGACCAACTAGGGCTATACCAACTAAATCTGTGACTCGTGTAAATAAGGCCAGCAAGAGTTCAGTTGCACATACAGAATGTTTTGGGCATAATAGGTCATTCAAAAGGAAAACATTCCAATTCAATAGGATGTTGGATACAGAGGAATATTTAAAAAATGCCCAAAATAAGTCTATCCAGCATATTTTGCAAAAGCTACATCCTCTATAGTAGATAGTTTGGAAAATCATACATTTAGAGGGTGCAGAATAATAGTTGATCAATTTGGCTGGAGTGGAATAGCTGCCTGTATCACAATCCTGCATGTTCAAAAGCGGATGCATTTTCTGATTTCAAAAGCTTCAAAAAGTAATATAAAAATATGCATTAGCTAAAAATAACTGTAAAGAATGTGATGACATCTATAGGAGCACTTTCTCTAAAGCTACCTTAGTACAATAATGGGATGTTGTATTTTTTTTATATTTAGTTAATAATTTATTGTTTTAACGGAATATTCTGCTGTTGTTGACCTAGTTGTTTTTAAGGTTGCTTGCATTGCCCCCATTGGACTCTCTGCTAAGGTTCTAAATCCGACACTTATGTTATAAGTTTTAATTAATATACCTTTCTACGGATTTTGATTTACTCCCTTAGTTTAAGTCCTGAACCTCCTCCTCGCTCACACTCTTCTGATTTCTTGCTTTGTGCGCCATCTTGGGAGTAAGAAAGGTCAACAAACCCATTCTTAGCATACACGCCAACCCTCCTTATTCAGTTGGGAGGCTACAGATTTCAAAACTAGTCTCCCGCCTGCCGATTCCTGCATTCAAAAACTGGATTCCTTGGAGGGCTTCAGTCGGTACTGGTCCAGTGAGACTTATAGTATTCACTGCCAGTAACCTGCTTCTGTAGGCCTGTGCACTAAATTTTTATCACACACTCTCTGCCTGCCATATAGTGCTTTTCCGTGATCCTGACAGGTAAGGGGAAAAAATGTCTGCATTTCTGATATCCGATCCTGCAGCAGGACATTTTGAAGTCCCATGCATGACAATAGGCCCGAATCAGGCCTGGATAGAAGTCAATGGGAGAAAAACAACCTACCGATTCTTTTTTTTAAATCTCCTACTTTCCTCTTCTAAAATGTTGGCATGTATATCTTAGAGTCATATGCTGAGCCACTCTCCTCCATTAAAGTGGATCAGCTGTACAGACAGCATTTTAATCTTTAAATTGTGTAATTGTTACTGCTACCACAGTGCATTTCTTTTTTTAGTGAATAATTCCTTGTTTGAACTTCAGCTACTGTTTGAATTGCTACTGCTACATGAGTTATTTTTAAGATTTCTTGTGTTGCCTCTATCATATTTGCAGTTAAGTATGTGAAGTTGATGCCAATATTATATATTTAAATATGTTTACATTTCCATTGATTTTAGCTTATGTCTCCCCTATGCCCAGCTTCGCTCTTGCTCTGCTTATTTTATGCTTTGGGCAACATCTTGAAAGTAAGAGCGGTCAGCAGACCAGTTCTTAGGGTCATGTGCCTAGCAACTATCCACCGTAAACTTGAACACCTGTGTGGACATGAGGCAGCTCGCTAGTCTGTGCCAATCTGCTCATGCTCTGCCAATCTTTATAGCCCCCCTCCTACACAAAAGATGCTAGCAACAAGAAACCCCATTCACCTAGTGAGAAAAGAATTACCTTTCTACCTTTCAATTAGTTAGCCTTGCCCATGATCATTATGAAATGAAACGACTCAAGATGCACTCATAAAACATGACTTGCATAAACATACTTTTTCTCAGTACTGACATTCTTGCGTTTTTGAATTCAAAGATTCAATGATGAACTAAACCTGTATCCTCACCAAATAGAACCTCTATTTTTTCCGAAATCTATGCTAAGAAATTTACATATTGCCTTGACACATAGATCTGAAATCTTCTCTTCGATATAACACTATCAATTGTAGACTTGGGTCTCAGCCCACAGCATACCCCTTTTTGATGAATGAATCCCATCTGGATATACAATCCTGCAATCAAATTAGCTTCATGAAATGGGGATGTAGTGCTCATCATCCACGAATGGCAAAAAAAGAAACCATTAAACTTCACATCTATTGAGCACCATGACATTTTAGCAGTGCAATTATCTGTTTCCAGGTATCAGACACTTCTAGCCTTCACATATTCCCCCCATGCTTCAGAAAAGACGGATTTTGTAATGAACTGGGTGCTCTGTGTATACTATCTGAAAATGTTAGTTTCCTTGGTAACCTCAATTTGTGACTGGAAAACCCGACAGGATGTTCTTCAGCCCAAGGGTTCCGAACCTATGGTGTTGGGACTCCAGAATCTGAAAACCCTACTCGGGGGATTCATGAGTTCTTAAAAAATTAAAAAATATTAACAGATTAATAAAGTGCATCTGAATAAAGAAGCAAAATGTAAAATTACAATGGTAAAACTTTCTGTAAATGTGAAAGAATTAGAAATTGAAGACTAAAAATTAATTAGTATCCACAGAATGATTTATGGGAGCAGTGCAGGTGCATTAAAGAGAATACAGTATGGACGGTGGGTTGCCCCAATACTTTTTAATAGTTCCAACATTCCTATTCAAATTAAAATAATTAAAATTAAATTTTTGGTCATTAGTGTATTTGTTCAATAAATGCTTGTTTCTGTATGTTTGAGCATTGCTTTGCGGTTCACATTATCGAAATTGCTTAGACTGGGATCCCTGGAATCCAATAATGACTCAGCGGGGGTCTCCATATTCCACTATTCAGTCAGGGGGTGTTCCAGGATTCCATTAATGATTAATTGGGGGGGTCGAGTGAAATCAAAAGGTTAAGATACACTGTGTTAGACTTCATGCAAAATGTGAAAATATGTAATTGAAATCTTTTGTCCAAATTATCCACTCGTGAGCAGGTCATTCACCTGCCCTATTTTAACTACCAATAGTAAAGTACCAGTAAAAGACCCCATTCTTTTTAAAGCTGTCTTTTAATTATAAATCTCCTATTCAGCAGAAGACAAAACCCATTCCAGTGGCTCTCATCAAATTCTATGCATGGAAAGAGCTTTCTGTTAACACTTTTTGTGATGAGATTTTAGCCCAACTAAATAAGGTGGAGGGGTGGTCTAATGATATTCATATAAACAACATTCTCAGACAGTTTGAATCAACCATGACTCAAAACCTGGATGAAATCCTTTCTTCCCAACATAAACTTTCTCGGGTAGCAAAAAAATCATACCCATGTTTCTCACCTGAATTAGCCTTTCTTTGGCTGGAACTACCTCAGCACAAACAATGCCGGAGGAGATGTTATTTTGCTGAACTAAAAATGTCTTTTCAACAAAAGGTTAAAACCTATGACTCTAAAATTAAGGAGGCAAAGGCCACCTAGTATGCTCAAAGATTATCAAACGCCCCTAACCTGGCAAAGACATTTTCCAGAGTCATGAAGTGAAAACAAGAATCATTTGCTATTCAAAATAACATAGATGCTTCCCATGAGCTATGGGAGCAGCTAGCTGATTTACTTCTAAATAAAATCACCTACTCCGCTCTCTAATTGAAAAAAATCTCCCATGATCAAGCCTCTTCTAAAAAGTCATCCTTATATCCTTCAGACCTTCATACCTGTTTACCCATCCCTCTTCTCTAATTACTATCAGCTTCGTAGAATTCAGTCAACTGCTAGATCCTTTCAAGGTCAGTTTTTGTGTGGAGGAGTACAGAGCTGGTCGTAGTGTCAGCTTTAGAGGATCTATGTCAATGCGTAGATGCCAAGGGCCCGCCACCATGCTTTTTCTTGAGGCCAGGTAAACACTACATTACAATCTCACAAATCGAGCTCCAAGACCATTAATTATGGCGTAGCACAGGATTCCATATTATATCTTCTATATTCAGTCTGAGGCTAAACTTCTCCATCTACTAGGCATGTCATTTTTCCCATAAGCCGATGACACTCATCTTGTGCTCAGTTTGTCCGCTACTGGTACAAACCACTCAAAAAACGTACAAAAGTCTGACTTTGGTGGATGTGACAAAACTATATGAAACTCAATCCCAGCAAAACTAAAGTGCTCTTGACTTTCTCCAAAATCCCAATTTACAATCTTTTCTGGCCATGCTCTTTAGATCCACCTCAGACTGCAGCCTCAGCGGTAAAAAAGGAATCTAGGGATCTGTATCGATTCAAAATTAAGGGAGTTATTTTGATGGCTGTCAGACCACATCTGATGGCTCATCAGATGCAGTCCGACCGCCATCTGCTGCAGCAGTCCGACCGACGCATTACAATGCTTGCAGTCGGAGACAGCAGGTGGAGGGACAGTCCGACGCTTTCCGGCGGGCTTCTTGATCTCGTTGGAACATCGGAGGGTCAGTAATCTCTACGATAGGTGCGGTGCCTTATCCAGCACTGCTGCAAGCATTACAATGTCCCTTTCCGCCTACCATGAAAAGGCAGGCAGAAAGTGTCTTTGGGGGCCCTTAGAGGCCCTCATCCCCCCCTCTGGCCCTCTGCTATGGGGCCTGAAGGGTCACCTATGGTACCCCACTAAACATCCCTGCACCATGTGGCAGGCACTGCATGGTGCTTGCCACACGGTGCAGGGAAGATTTCAAAGTGTATATTTTATATTGTGGCTTGTGCTGCAGCCTGCAGCACAAGCCACGATAGAAAATATACACTTTGCCACTGCCGTGAAGGCGGTGGCATTGTAATTTGGGCACGGGACCGTTGACTCCTTGTCTTTCACTATCGTGCTGGTCTGACCGGCATCATAAAGATGCCCTAAGTCTGAAATCATACAAATCCCATGAAGCCACATGGACTGCTTTTTTCATTTGAAAATTCTTAGAAAAATGCTGCCACTGATGGACCCAGAAATCAGAATTCAGGTTATTAATTCTCCTGTACAATCTCACTTTGATGATAGCAATGCCATTTTATGAGCGAGTCCTAAGAAATTCAATTTGACACTGCAATGGTCCCGAATGCAGAGGCCAGAAAGATCCTTCGTATGAATACATTCAACCAAAGCTCAGCGTTCTGGGTAAGTTCCATTGGTTCCCAGTTCATAAGTGAATTGTCTTCAGACCCATGACCATTCTCCAGAGGCTTGGCTTGTGCTTCACCCTGGCAAGGACTGTGGTTACTGCTTGACCACACCTCACGCCCCAGTCAACCAACAACCCAATTTCTTACATCCATTTATACATAGGGTCTCTCTTTCCTGGCTCATATTTTCTATACATTTACCAGCAAGATATCTACGCTCTAAACTTCAACGTCTGCTTGCTATCTCCAAACCTCCACCATCACCTTTGGCAACAGAGCTTTTTCAATCGCAATGGCCAGAATGTGAAACTCCCAATCTTTTTTGCATAACCCATGTACTGATTTTATGCAAGACTTTAAAGACATATCTGTTCACTTTGGAAATGTAGTCCCTCTGTCTCCCTAACTCTGTTCTGGACTATGACATATGTACCTCTAGTTAGGCTGGCACTAAGATACTTAGGTGAACGTGTACTTTATAAATACAAACAGAAATAGAAATATTAATTTAGAGCTATTTAATCCCCTGTTATATTTATATCAAACATTTACAATGACAGCAATGACAATTTCACTGTCATGGTAATTTCATTATATTTGTATGCACCCGGTTCATCATCATCATGACTTCACAAAAATAAACAACACAAGCATTTTATGGTAATAATATTAAGAAAATGACACCCACAGTGGAAGGGAAATACAGTTAAAGGAAAGTGGCAATAGGAAACTCCCTCCCTGGAGAGATGATTGAAATCAGGTGGGTGAGGTTGACGAGGAAGTGAAGGGTGTGGAAAACGAACCATATTTGTATCATGGATTAAAACCAACAGGTGGGGATGAGAAACGTATTGAGAAGAAAATGAACTGAGAATGACACAAGACAGTGTGAGTAACTAAAGCAAAGGAGAATGTGAATTATGGGGTGGATGCCAGGGCATTCTATGTCGTGCATTCAAAGGCTATAAGTTGAAATGTCCCACCAGGTGAAGACATTTAGTGCCTGAAGCAGTACATTATTTCACAGTCGCAAAGACTTTGATTTGCCAAACTTCAGACTCTGTAAATATAGAACCGCTGGTCACAATTTACAAAAACATTTTTTTAGTCACTCTCACTCGCAAATCGGAGGGACATGAAATGGGCATTTCCATCGTATTAGTGAATTACACAGTTGCGGCCCGAGGAGGGAGTTCCATGGGGCGGATAGGTGGGGCGGGGGAGGGGCCGGGTGATGGCTAGTAAACACCGGAATAAGGATGATTGAAGGTAAGTAAACAATTAAATAAATAAAACGAATTTCGTAGCGCGCGCTGCATCGCATTTTGCGATGCAGGGCACACAACGAAATTGTTTTATTTAATTAATTGTTTACTTACCTCCAATCATCTATATTCCGGTGTTTACTACCCCCAACCTGCCCCTCCCCCGCCCCGCCTTTCTGCCCAACGGAACTCCCTCCACGGGCCGCAACTGGAATTACAATGTTATGCATCAATTGTTTGTGACTGCAATTGTGGCTGCAAAGTATGAAAAGTTTACCATTGCCCATTCAGGAGTGAGAAGTAATTCACAAAGTGGTAACTGTCCAAGTTAGACAGCTTCCACTGTGTGAAAGCCTGCTGGTAGAAAGCCACAGAGGAAGCAGCCAGCTGTAATTTATTACATGTTAAACATTTCTGTACATGTTAACATTATTAATGCGGTCTTTGTGATGGAATTAATTAGTACTTCTGTCGCATCACATTTAAAGCCCTAGTCTCAAACTTGATGTGCAAACAATACCAACTACTTTGTAACTATGACATTCTACACGGAGCTCTAAATCCTTGAGGCCCAATTCACAAAGAATGGCCACAATCTGCTTCCATCAGGTTACACATACTTTTGGAGCACATTTCTATCATTTTCTGAATTAGCGAGAAATGGCAAGAGTACTCTTTGAGAGCTGTGTCTGTCAAGGCTTATACAAGTACTCACATGTATTTACATATTTGGACATTTCCATTGGGAAAATGTAATGCAGCGATGAATTTTCACTTTTTTTCCTCCAAGTGTTCGACCTGACATCCCTGACATTATTTTCTCCCTAACTTTTTCCCATCATCGTTTTTGTTGGCTTTAGGACTCTGCACAATTTACTACTGCTAACCAGTGCTAAAGTGCTTGTGCTCTCTCCTGAAAACATGGCAGAGTTGGCTTTTACTCATTTGGCATATTTAATATTTAATTTACTGGTAACTCCCTAGTAAAGTAGCACTGCCTGTGGTGAGGGCCTTTGAATTAAATGCTACTTGTGTGCCTGCAGCACTGATTGTGCCACCCACTTCAGTAGCCCTTTAAACATTTTCAAGGCCTGCCATTGTGCCTGTGTGTGCAGTATTAAACTGCATGTCTACCCAGCAAAATAAACTTAATGCCTGGTCCAAACCTTCCTTTTTGATATATATATATATATATATATATGTTACCCCTAGGATAGGCCCTGGACAGCCCAGGGGACAGGGTGCAGTGTATTCAAAAAACAACATGTGTACTTTTAAGTTTTACACCCCCTGATATTGAAAAACTCCTAAATTCATTTTTCACTACTGCAAGGCCTACCTCTCCAATAGGATAACATTGGAATTATGTTGGGGCCCGTAGATACGATTGAGCAAATCCCAAATATAAGCAATAGCAATACCCCAGGTAGAGTTTATACTGGCCTTTAGCACTAACTCATATTTAACCAGAGATAATTTCCCAATTCTATAAAACATTCTGAAATAGTTGGATTTTACCAGAACAAAATATTATACTCACAAACTTGTAAAGTGTGTCTCTCCCAGTAAGGACAATTGAAGGAGAAAATATGGGGAAGAAGCACAAGGCACTCATTCAAGCTACACAAATGTGTTTATAATATAGTTGACAATTGGTGTGTGTTAGACCTGTCATCCTAACAGTGGTTTTCCCCCAAACATTTGCCTGCTTACCTCCTCTTTTTGCTGATTCTTTATCTTTGCCTCGGGACTCTGAGCACTTTACCAATTGCTGACCAGTGCAAAATGGAATGAGCGTCTCCCCTAAACATGGGTACATTGGCGTATACATAATTGACATATTTAGTTTACTTGTAAGTCCCTTGTAAAGTGGTATACCATATACCCAGGCCTTGCAACCTAAATGCTACTAATGGGTCTGCAGCACTGATTGTGCCACCCCCACAAGTAGCTTTTTAAACATGTCTCAGGCCTAACATTGCAGGGCCTGTGTGTGCCGTTTACTGCCACTTCAACTTGGCATTTAAAACTACTTGCCAAGCCATAAACTTAACTTTGATTAAACATATGTCACCACTAAGGTAGGCTCTTGGTAGTCCATAGGGCAGGGTGGTGTGGAAGTATAAGGTAGGACATGTACTTTTACATTTAAAATGCCTTGATCGTGACAAACAGCTAAATTAGTTTTTCACTACTGTGAGACCTACTCCTCCCATAGGTTAACACTGGAGATTCATTAATGCAATTTTAAGCTGTAATTCCTGATCAGAAAGGAGACTGCATCATGTTTTATATCTTTGGAAAAGTAACGATAAATCATATTGAATGGTAAAGTGAGATTTAACATTACTATTTTAGAAATGCCACTTTTAGAAAGTTGTCATTTTTCTGCTCTTACCCCTCTGTGTGCCTGTCTCCAATACACATGTCTGGGATGGGTGACAGCTATACTTTGTGCATTTTCTCTAGACAACTGCAAACACAGGAAGGTTAGGTGTGTCTGCATACTCATCTGCATTCTGATACATCTTCCTGGGCAGGAAGACAGGGGGAAGCTGCCATTTACACCTAAATATGCAGTGTCCTGTTTCCCACACAAAACGCTGATTACCCACTACTGAAAGTCTGGAGCCAGGGATGGGAAGAACAGGCCTGATTCAACGTCAAAGGACCTTATTTGAAGTCACCCCCACTTCAAAGGCACAACTGGGTATAAGTACTGCAGCTCTGACCCTACCAAGATAGTACACTAGTGGACCTGAGAAGAACTTTGCCAGGAGCAAAGACTGCTGTGCTACAAGGATTGCCACTCTGCTTGACTGTTGCTCTGGAAGAACTGTTTTTCTGCTTTGCTGTGCAGCCCTGCTGCCTGCTGAACTTTACCCTGCTGATGACAAGAACTGGACCCATCTGATATGAAACCAGAGTTAGACTAAGGGCTTGCTGAAGTCTCAGGGCTATCAAAGACTTCCTTCCACCCTGCAACAGCGCTTGGACTCTGCCATCTGTGAGTCCTGCCCTGCCATGTGGTGCCAATCCACCCTTGAAAGGTGATTTCTGCTGTGCTTATTCATTAAAACCGATGCATCTATGACTCTGCGCCGGTCAGAACTGACACGTCGCCCTTCGATAGTGACGCGGTTGCCAGTTGGCATCGCTTCAATGGACTGCATACCTCGACTCTGAAGGACTACGCAGATCGATGATGACAGTGCCTGCATCATAAAAGGGTTCATCAACAAAGCCTTCGACTGCCCTGTTCAGAATCAACGCATTGCCTGCATCCACAGGATCGTCAATAACGCCTCGTCTCCTCTGCTCTTCGCATTGAGTCTTCGATGCCAACACTTCATCCATCCAAGGTACTTTTTCAGTGGGACCTGCATGAGTCCTGTAGCTGGCATGCCCTCCATCTCAGTCAACCTGAAATTTAGATTTAGCCTGGTCTAGCATGCCCAGATGTCTCCAGTTTGCACTTTATGACTCTAAGCACTATCATTTGATTTAATATTCATAACTTGAGTTCTACTTATTGAATTGTTGTCATTTTGGTCCTGATTTACTCATAAAGTTATTATCTATTTTTCTAACCCTGTGTTAGTATTTTTGTGGTGCTTGCACTGTGTTACAGTGTGTGTGTTGCACAAATACTTTACACATTGCCTCTTTTGATAAGGCTAACTGCTCTGTGCCAAGCTACAACAAGGTGAATGCAGGTTACCTTTTAGTGGGTATCTAGCTTACCCTGACTAGAGTGGTGGTGCTTGCTTGTACAGGGTGCGTACTCTGATAACCAGAAACCCCATTTCTGACATTATGTTATTTTTGCTATCATCAAAGTAATATCACATCTCACAAACACTACAACCACAACACAGCTATACAAAATCATGGCGCAACTGCTGCCACGTTTCCGGTCAAAAGCAGCATATACTATTACAGCTTGAACCATTACTTTTGCCAAATTCGGTAACATACTATTTTACAGAACAACTACTTTATAAGGTATCAATCATTATAACATAATATCACAAATCACACTCCCAAATGCAATTTGTGCCATCCAGCCCCTTTGTTCTAAACTATGTATCCAATAGGGGACATCCAGGCACCACATGAAAAACCTGAAAACAAGTAGAATTAGTTATTTTTAAAACAATCTTTTTAATGTTTAAAACTACTTGCTTGGCTCTGATTAGAGTGCATATTAATGGTGAAATTACCCCTAAGGCAGATATGATAATACTTTATAAAAAACAACTGCATGAGATATCTAGGTCTTGAAAAGGCTATGATGCCTGCAGTCTAAAAAACAAACAATGGCAAAGCCAAAGGTCAGACATAGTGTGTGTCAGTGCTTTTGCGTCATTGATGGGTTAGCCATTTAATACGTTATCAAATATTCTCTCTGTTACTCATCCTTGCACTCATTAATCCATCCATTGACTCACTGTGCTCACCCAAGTGAACAAACTTCAGTCCAAATATTCAACTAAATGTGTTTCAAGCTTCAGCGAACAAATTCCGTCATTCTCCAACGGGCCCTTAGTACTGTGAATCACTGATTCTTTTCAATTAATTTCTGCCTTCGGGTAATAGGTACAGTGACTCCGTTTTTTTGTTCTTTATAACCCAAGGAGCAACCATAGGTCCAGTAATTTGTCTTTATATAGCTAGCTGCAGGGAGCAAACTGAACTTGATATGTTCAATAATTTTGTTTTTCATGAAAGAATCTTCAGGTGTTCATAATTTTTATTTAATAGGTGTTGCCTTTAAATGAAAACAACATTAAAAACACTTAAATTCCAAAAATATTCACAAGCTACTCTTGTCAGGAAGAAAATAGTAGCAGTATGTTATAAGTGTAGAAATAATTCTTCTTCTGTGTTTAGTCATCTGGGCTCCCTGGTGTACAATTCTAAGATGTATGTTGCCTATTGTCTTCTTAAAAGCAACTCACTATTTCCACCTCGACTAAACTTGGGTTACCACCAGTGATAGAATATTTCAAGAGGCCTTCCTTTCCTTCAAATCATTTTTTAAAATGGAATGCACAGGATACTTTCTATCTTGATTCCTTATTGCCCATGTAAGTTGTAAAATTATTTTGTGATCCTATAAGGAGGTACTCCATATGTTTTTCTTTTTACATGTACACAACTTGATCATATTACTGTTTTATATTATCCTCCTGGGGATGTTAGAGACAGGTGTAAAATGCTCCTTGCAATCCACACAGTGTTTGCAGGCTTTGCATCTTTTGTGTCACCCTTGGACAGGGCTGTCCCCCACCCCTTGCGTAGTTCCTTGAGGTGCTTTTGCCCCTGCTGCCGGGCTCTACAGGATGCTGCCACCCACCATATGCACCAACACTGTCTTTTGGACTAGGGGATGCTGGGTTGCGGCACCCTCTGATCGGGACGTCCCCAGCCCCCTGTGTAGTGAGACTTGCTTGGTCCGTGAAGTATAGAAGCAGGACATCCAATTATTGGGCAGGACTTCCTTTCCTTATTATTTCTATTTTTCATCCCTTTTTCTTCCTCCCCTTTTTTTTGTTGCAAAGTTGGAAGTCTACTTTAAATGCAGAGTCTCCCTTCAAACATGCGGGGAGGGTGGGCCCTCGCGTTGGTTAGTTTCAGGCTGGCTGTTCCTTATTTCCTTTCTCAACTCCTTAGTTGGAAGTCTCCAGTAAATGCAGAATCTCCCTTTAAACAACCAGGGGGGTGGGGCCTCGTGCCGGCTAGTTTCAGGCAGGCTGTGCGTCTGCTTGCGGTCCTGCTTCTCCCCCACGCTGCACTCGGAGGGCCGGTCACCTTACGCTGGCCTATCTCTCCCACTTCTATCCTTGGGGGAGGGGTGGGGGAAGCTCTGCTTCTTTCTTGCAGCTTGCCTGCCCTGTTTGCTTGCTCCTGCTGCCTGCTTGACCCTGTCCCAGTGAGAGGGCGGGGATGAACCTTGGTCTCACTCTGCGGTGCCACCACATTGCACGGCAGACTCAACTCCCATTGCTCAGCTCTCAATAAGGAGCTGGAGCGTCTGGCGGAGAAAATCCACGTCACTCCGCTGACTTGCCTCGCCTTGCCTCCGCTGCAGCTGCCAGCTCAGCTGCAGCTCGGACCACCAGAGACAGGAGCGCAGCACTGGATGCACTGAGGAGTGGGGAGATTCGATCCGCCTGCCAGTAGACCCAGAAACTCGAGGAGCCGATCCTGGCAGAGCCGGTAAGTCCTCAGTTTCCTAGATGCGGAAATGAACCGACGATATTTCCGGGTTGGCGAAGGTTAAGGTTGTTGTTTCGTGATCGTCGTGGCACGGCTCCCCAGCTCCTCGAGGTAGAATACATGAATTGTGCTTGTAGAGGTGCCTTTTAACCCCCCATCCCCCTTTGTTACGTTGGCAGCTTCCGCCATTGACCAGGTGGTTGGCTGCCTTTTTCTTGGTGCGCTTTCTCTTGAGGCGGATGGGGGCTGCCCCCTCACCCCTTTTGTTTCGGGGGTTCACTGACGTGCCCAAACTGGATTTTCAGGGTCTCCGGCGGCTGTTATGGTGCTGGCCTGTGAGGCCCCCTTTGAGGGCGGCCTCTGCAAAAGGGGGAGGGGTGAATTATTGGAACTGTCCGTAGTGAAGGAGAACGATGCAAATTAATTTAACTAGATGTAAATTAAGACGAACACATGCATGCTATAACACCGGGCAACTGTAAATTCAAAGTGCAGTCAAGATCTGCATGGCCAAAACAGCCAAGAACATTTGCAGAGTGAATAAAATCGATGATCCTATCCTGCCACCACTTTGAACCTCAGTGAGGAGGCCATACAAAGTGCAGACTCATATTTGCTCTATTTTGTGTGTGCCAGAAGCATGTTGCTATTAAAAATGGCATAGCATCTGCGAACGGCTTGCCAATGCAATCCTGCCTGTGTACCATACAGGCCCAATTCAAATATACATATATTTATCATATATAACCTAGCCAATTTTGCTCCACTGTACTTTCAATGATTGTTCTATGAGTCTTCGCTTATAACATCCCTAACTGCTTCCCACATGATATTACTAATACATCCCTTACAACAGTAATGAATACATTGTGTCCTGACATTCTGCAGCCTATGATTGTTTTACAAATTTTATAAAAGCTTACCCTGGAAGGCAAAGGTGTGCATAGGTACCATTGTCTTAACGTATCACATAGCTCTGAATTTTTATCGTACGTGTGTACACACACACCAAATGTCGTACACTTGTAAACACAGCATCACATTATCCTTGCACATCCTTGTAAGTACAGAGCCTGCAGGTGTTTGTTCAAAATCAGGACCTGCTACCTCATGGAAGGCCAAGCTGCAGTGGCGACTCCTCCGCTATGACGCAGAGAACGTCGCACCACTGCTTTTCAGCAGTGCCAAGTAGAAAAATAAAATGAGAATAAATTAGAGTTATTATCATTTTATGCTTTGGATCCTGCTGCTTTGAGGGCGAGCGGACTGCTCTGCTCTCGGAGCAGGGGAGGAGTGGTTTGCCCACTCCTAAGTGCGCAATGACTGTTTGGTCGGTCCTCTTGGGCTGCCCAAACTAGTCATGAGCACTTTCCCCGTTCTCCATGTAGGCCGCATTACAGCCTGCATGGAGAACATGCCCAACCCTCCAGCCCCTGGTTGAGTGCTGTCTCACAGTGCTCAGACCAATCACAATGCTCTATTGCAGTGTTGTGATTGGCTTTGGGGAGGGAGCCTGGCTGCCTACTTCCTGTTTCTGGAATCAGAAGCAGGAAGCAGGAGCAGAGACGCGGGACACGGCATCAAAGGTAAGTCTGTTTATTTTGTATTCCCGCTGCGCGAACCCCCAAGACCTCCCCTCCTGCGATCCCCTACCCCGTGACACCCCATGCCCGCCTTACTACCCACAAGGCATGCTCGCCGCCACTGCCAAGCTGTGCATGTACGTGATGTGCACCATGTTTGGTCCAGTTTGCAATTTATCGTGGGAGGGGACTTCCTACTGGCATTATATGTGCTGGCTGCCATGAACCACAGATGTAGAGGGACATGGCCTTCTGACATCGCAGGCTACAGCTAGTCCCACATTACAAGGGTCACTTTGCATATTATTTCCCCACCTTGGAATTGCCATTACCAGGGATAAAAGTAGATTGGGAGAAATACTGGGGATTATGGCTTTTTAAGGAAATTGAGTTTACCATGCCAATTCCTGTATTTCTTTCCTCTGTAAAGCAGGAGACTTCACCTGCCTGAAGCAGGAGAAATCAGGTGCAGTACCACATACCAGCGGTGTTTCTGCTGAACTCATTTCTCCGATGGGCCTGGTAACTCATATAATCAATGTCCAACAGAGTTAACAGGCATAATGAGATTCCTATCACAAACAGACCAAATGGAGCAATGTTTACATACATGGACTTCAATTAACCATACATGTCAATTCATTGAATGACATTTCTACCCTCATATTTGGAGTAAAATCAAATTACAAGCCTTTATTTTGAACTCCCAGGTCAAAATCTGAATATTTACTGCAGTGATGTCATAAAAGTGGGCAAACAAATTGGTTACCTACTGTTGTAACAACATTGGGAAAAGTACTTCCTTGGTGTTCCACTGCCTCATCCGGGTCTCCAGAGACCCTATTGCGACAGTAAAATGGTCTGACTCACCTTCTACAGCATCTCCTGAGCTTTTACAGACCAGAAGGAGTAGGAAAAAGTTGGGTGGTGCTGTACCCTGTGTTATTCACCTTCTCCATTTACTCACCTTCCCCATGCTGAGAGGACAAAAGAATCTGCATTGATAAGCACCTGTCACAGAGTTTCTGTCAGAGCGTTACCAGCTCTTCTTGTGTTTGGAGGCTGTGGGATGGCACTAAGGGTGATGGGGCTGGGTAGCAGGATGCCAGGCAATTAATTATTTTTCAGTTTATGGGGGGGGCGGCTTTGAGGAGGGGGAAGGTTTGCAGAAGGTCAGGTAATTATTTTTTCTGTTTGGGTAGGAGATGGGGCAGGGCGCTATGTGCAGATTGTAGTGATGAGTGAGTGGCAAGTAGCCAAATATTTGTTTTACATTTTTTATTATGTTACATATGCGTCCCCATTACTCCCCTCCCCCTGCCTATATGTTGGATGCATGGGTAGATGCTTTGGGGGTATATTCTTTGGAGGCTATGGAGTGTCTGCCAGCATTCCAATCTGCTCAATTCATGAGGGAATAGAATGCGGGATGGATTGCGAGGCTGGCTGCCAAAGCAGAACAGTATGTGCTCCGTGCCGGGCATGAGGGGAAGACAAAATACATTTTAAGTATATTCTATTCTCCAATATAAAACTATAGATTGGCAAAATGTAAATAATGTTTTTTTTGCCTTGAGGTTCTGAGTGACACACACAACTCAAGCTCCACTCTTGTTATCAATTGGATGTCACTCAGAACTCCTCAATGAAAAACATCCCCATTATTCACAGTTAATCATCCTTTATTCTATATGTTATGCATGGCTCTCCCAAGGAGTCATTAGCATGGATGACACTAATCTAAATCCAGTAATTCACTGCTATTTCGGGTTATTTGGTAGCCACTTTTGCTACATCATAAAGGAATTCCAGGCAGTTGTAGCAGGGATCTCTGAAAGCATGTCAAAGTAGTATCGTTAACCAGGGAGCACAGCTTCTGGAAGAAAGGGCACAGAGTTCTGCGGTGGTTGGCAGGAGGTCAGGTATTTATTTTTAGTTGTTTACATTTTGGACAAGGAAAAGAGTCCATGTTATGTATGGCGCCTCCATTACTACTCTGTCCCTGCTAAGCAGCTGAAAGCAGAGACCAATGACTTTGGAGGCCACAGAATAAAATTATGAATGGGGAAAAAGGGCTTTATGGGGATTTGTTTTGCCTTGGAGTTTTGAGTAACGTGATTGACAACTTGAGCTTCACTCTTATTGTCTATTTGATGTCACCCAGAACCCCTCTGTGAAAAGCAATCCCAAAATTCACTGTCACTCCTCTGTAATTCTATATGTTATGTATAGTTCTCACTGAGTGACAGTAACATGAATACCAGATTCTAAATCTCGCTATTCACTGAACCAACAGAGTGGGGTACAAAAGCTGCTTCTACTTGTGTTGCGTCATAAAGGAGTTCCAGGGTGCTCTGCCAGGGGCACTTTGAGGACCAGTCAGCGCAGTGCTGGCTCTCTGCTATGATGGAGAGCAGAGAGCACAGCTTTGAGTGGGGGAGGAGGAGGGAAGGCTCAGAGGGTGATGGAGATCAATGGCAGGAGACCAGGTATTTTGTTTCCATCTGAGAAGGGGAGGGGGGCTATTAATGTATGGCTCCCCAGTACTCCTCTGCCTCTATGAAGCAGTTGAAAGCAGGGACAAATGATTTTGGAGTACTACATTACATACAATTGTCAATGGGTAAAGTGTGCATATCAGTTACATTTTTCACTTTGGCGTTCTTACTGGCATCGCAAGTTTCACTCTTTTTTTTTAATTTAAATTTCTTTTTTTATTGAGCAAAGCATAGGGAAAAAGAAATGACATTTATATCAAGAACAATACCATTACAATGGTTTTTTGACAATTTGAGTGAAAATCAAGTAAAATCCAACAGTTCATCATATTTTTATCACATTCAGAAATAATCATCACTTTACAAATTTTATACAAAGGAAAAAAAACATAAAAAATATATCTCCTAAAGTGCCAAGTGCATTCTATTTCCTAATACAATTTCACTATCACAGTACTCCAATACTAAAAGTGCCAAGTGCATTCTATTTCCTAACCCAATTCCACAATCACAGTACTCAAGTAAGCATAATTCAAATCATTGTAATCTGGCCCGGGCTACTAGTATAGGATCCCAGCACAACAAAGATGTTAACATCTCTGGCCTCGACTGCTAGTATTCGTAAAGTGTCTTGTGCTAAAGTGCTTAAGTGCAAAAACATCTCACAGTCCCAATACTCCAATACACCTGTTGAGAGCTACTTGTCCAAGGGCCAGACCCAACAAGGATGTTTAACTTATCTGGTCTGAACTAGTAATATACATAAAGTGACTTGTGCTGAGGTGCTTAAATGTGTAATGTACCACAGTACTGTGAAAATGTAAAAAGTGCAAAGTACGCATTTACAAAGATTACCAACGTTTTTTCCCTATCCCACCTATAATTCAGGCTTGGCATCTATAATTCAGGCTTGGCATGTTATTGCTACTAAAATATTATATGGAGGTTGAGGACTCACTGATATTAAAATACTTCCAATTTTTTATAAATTTTCTCGTGGATCCCACTCTTTTGGTATAGGCCTCTTCAAACTTTTGTTAGCCCGTTTCATTTTATTCACCCATTTAAAATAGGAAGGTTCCTCCTCGGACCTCCAGTTTTGAAGTATTAGGGAGCGGGCCACCAAACTGCAAATTGCCATATAAAATTCTTCTGCCCTAGACAAATCGCTTCTCTTTGTTAAAATACCAAAGAGCGCGATCTCAGCTTCAGGTTCAATTACCTTATTAATATCCTGGCTTATTGAGGAGAAAATTTTGGTCCAAAAGTGGATCAATTTAGGACATGTATAAAAGGTATGGAGCCAATCTCCCCCCTCCTGTAGCTGACATCTAAAACATCTATTTTCTACCTCTGGAAAACGTTTATTCAAAGCTTTTGGAGTTAGATAGTCCAACCAACGCGATAAAAAAGACATTCTCTTGAAATTGGCCGCGTGGAGTGCTTTACCTCCTAGCTGTGTGATCCGTTCCCATTCCTGTCTTGAAAAAGAGCAGTTGGTTTCCTGCGATATTTTAACTAGGATTTCGTCAACTAGGGGGGAATCTTCACCCTTTCTCAGAAGCTTATACCAATTACCTATTCCCGTTAGTTTTATTTTATACAAGGCGGTAGCCAGAGAAGTTATACCTGGTGATATATTATATTTATTTATGAAGTTAGGAAGCTGAAGAAATTCAAGAAATCCCGATTTTAATTTATTGTCAGACCTAACCAGAGTCTCCTGCCAAGTAATAGGTTTCTGCGCTGTAAAAAAGGAAGCTAGATCACCAAAGCCTGAGTATTTCCACTTTTGGAGCTTATTTGAATTAATTTGAAGCCCCGTACTCTAGCACTTCTCTAATTTCAAGTAATATAACCCATCACCCCCTTCCTGCTTGAATAAAGATTGCAATCTAAAGGCAAAGTCCCGAATCGTCTTATACCTGGTCTTTTTTGGTAATTTTGCTGTTTTTAAAAAGACCGGAACTTGAGAGCCTCTCTCCTGAATCATTTTTTCATAGAAAAACATGTCAAACAATCCATTGGACTTCAATAAACGTGCTGTGAGGTCCATTATTGCTGCCACATAATACATACGTATATTTGGTAAAGCTAGGCCCCCTTGTGTAGTTCCCAACTGAAGTATACTCAGTTTCACCCTAGAAGCTTTTTTGTTCCATACAAAACCCCTGATCATGGATTTGATCTCACTAAAGTAATGGGAATTAATCCTTAACGGCACGTTAAAAATAAAGAAAAATCAATAAAGGAAGAATCAACATTTTTACCAGGGCCACGCGGCCAATCAAGGTCAATGGCAATAAAGTCAATTTCTCCAACAAAACTTTAATTTTATTTAGCGTTGTCTCGTAGTTCAAACTAAATAATTGATCAAATTTGTTGGAGACAAAAATACCCAGGTATCCGATTGGTTATTTTTTTAAGGCTTATGGTATTAAATTTGCAGGTAAAAAATTACAATCCGCATTCATGACCAACACCTTTGTTTTATTCTGATTGATCTTGTAGCCACCAATCAATTCAAACCTGCTAAATTCACCTAATGATTGGTCCAAATGTAATCTATCAGGATGTAAATATAAAATAATATCATCGGCGAATAGTTTGATTTTAACCATTCCTGTTATGGGTGGCTTAATATCGAAATTCTCACGTATTCTTGTTGCTAGTGGTTCAATAAAAAAAGTAAACAGGATAGGGGACATCGGGCACCCTTGCCTGGTACCTCCATTAATATTCACTGTCCCTATCGAATTAGCGTTAACTACCACCCTTGCTTGTGCATAGTGATAAATGTTTTTCAACATATTAATTATACTTTCAGAAAAACCAAACTTTAACAAACCAATAAATAAAGCATCTCAATTCACCAGGTCAAAAGCTTTTTCACCGTCGACCATTGAAATTAAAGTTGGAATTTTATTATTAGATACATAGTCTAACGCCTGTATTAAAAACCCAGTGTTTGAGGCCATAGATCTCCACTGAACAAAGCCAGAATGGTCAGAATGAATTAATGCCTGGGCCATCGGGGAAAAACGCTGGGCCCATATTTTCATGAGAATTTTAAAATCAGCGTTGAGAAGGCTGATTGGCCTGTATGAATTTCTCATCCTTTCCCTTCTTGACAAAACTAACTATGATGGACCCCTTAAAGCTCGAGGGAACCTGTTCTCCCAATTTAACAGCATTGAATAGTTTAGCCAAGAAGGGAGTCAATTCTTTTGCAAAGATTTTATAAAATTCAATTGGGAGCCCGTCGGCTCCACATGCTTTTACTCGGCTATTAATTTTATTGTTTCCCGAATTTCTAACTCTCAAATTTCACTCTCAAGTTTGTCCGAAAGATGGGTAGGTACCGCAGGGAGATGGACTTTATCAAAATATCTGTGAATAAGATCTGTCCCTACCTCATATGTCGTTGAATAAAGCTGAGAGTAATGGTCTAAAAACACTTGGGCTATATCATGCTTATTTCTGACTATGTTCTGTGTTTTTGGATCGATAATCTTCATAATTATAGCTTTCTCCTGTTTGGTTTTTGTTTGCCCCGCTAACATTTTCCCCACCATTTGACTCTCCTAATATACTTTTTGCTGGTAGGTTTTTGAGCTGTTGATTTCCTCAATTACAAAAAACTTTTTAAGGCAGTTTTAGCCCTTTCCAGTTGCAGCCCAACATCTGCCCCCCTGAGGTAAAATACCTCTAGAAATTAAAGCATTTGACACGTCCAACTGAAGTTTATTAATCTTGTCGCTCCTTTCTCTCATCTGCGCGGCAGAATTCGCTATCATACGACCTCTAATGGCTAACTTAAAACCTCCCCAAACTAAAAAGATTTCTGCAGTACCCTCATTTAGATTAAAAAACTCCTGTATCCATTCTTTAGTTGAAACCACCCAGATAGAGTCTTGGAGGAGCAGCCGATCCATCTGCCACCTGGATCGGGCATTTACTCCCCCTTTGATCTCAAACTCGACTGCAACCAAGGAATGGTCGGAGAAAGGATTGATCCCTGTAGATGTATCTAAAACCCTTAGGGACCGTGAACTGAGGAAAAAATCAATCTGTGAGGCTGTGTGAAATTGATTAGAGTAACATGTGAATTCAGCTGCAAGTTTCAATCTTGTTGTATATTTGATTTCCCTCTTTTGGTATTTTTCACAAACCCTCATGAAAACAAGGTGTTATTCACTGTTTCCCATCAATACGTCTATATCTTCACTCCACTGCTCAAGGCTTACATACCCAATGTAGTTTGGGAGTGCAGAGTTTTTTCTGCATTTGTCTCCCATGTTATTGTTATTGTTATTGTTATTTGATATTTATAAAGCGCGAACTGTCGCTCCAGAAGGAGCATCCTGGCGCTGAGGAAAGTGGGAGTAAACAGACGTGAGATCTAAATGGCGACCAATAGGTATGCATCTGTTAGATTGAAAAGCCAGGTTTTAAGTTGTTTCCTGAATGGGGTTTCTAGATCCAGTAGTCTTAGCTCTTTAGGCATGGAATTCCGTGCCCTAGAAGTCAAAACACTAAGAGTTTTTCCGCCCTTGGTTTTATAATGAAATTTAGGAATATTGATTAAATTACAGCCAGCTGATCTTAAAACTCGAGTAGGGTTATAGCGAGTATATCTTCTCGAAAGATACTTTGGGCCAACGTTGTTTAATAGGATTTTAAAAAGAATCCTTTTGTGGAGAGGGAGCCAATGCAATGTCCTAAGGGCTGCAGATGCAGAAGATTTTCTGGGCAGTTTCAATACCAGTCGTGCAGCCGCGTGTTGGACGCTTTGTAATTTTTTTAGCGTATGCTTTTTTACCCCTGCCATCAGGCCATTGCAATAATCGAGGCGGGAAAGTATGAGAGCAACAGCCACAGACTTTCTTGATTCGATGGGGAGAAAATCAAAGTATTTCTTCAATGATTTTATACTGTTGAAACAACTTCCTTCAACACTCCTTACATGGTGGTCAGAAGACAATGTCGAGTCAAAAAGAATACCCAGATTTCTGGCCACCACAACCGAACTGGGAGGGGGAGTTGTGCCCTTTGGCCACCATTTACTGGGGCTAAAATTATGTATGTCTGTACTGCACCTTCACCTGCAGCAGGCGGGAACATTTTAGGATTCTCAGCGTTACAAAGTAGCATTTTTCCCTTGGTGTGCTCCCCATTTAAAGAAAATCGCTTTCAGATTCACTGTCACCTGATGGTGGGGCTCTTGAAATGGCCCTGCAATAACTGAAGACTAAAGTGCATCGCTCTACGGAATTTGGAGGAAATCTGGGCCTGCCAAGCTTTGTGGCATGTCCAGATTTTGCATCTACCAACAAATTACACAATGTATTTTTTATTGTATTTTTTTATAGCGCAAACTTGGCCGTGGGGCATTAAAGACATTTATAACAAAATCAGTTACAATAGACATTTTGTGGGCACAGGGAGTTTAAATAGTTTCCCCAGATTCCCAATACTCATCCAAAGCCAGGATTTGAGCCTTATTCCTCATATCCAAATGCAGCAGCACAAGCCACTTCGCCACACCTCCTCTATCAGCTTGTGAACACACAGCACATTTTGCACATGCGCAAATCGATTCACATTTTCAGACAACCATCCTGACTTTTCAAACACCTATATCGCATACTTTTTTGACACATCAAAATAAGACACGGTATAATAGCCCCGAATAAATATTATCCGACACTAAAAACAATGAAATTGTTATTTTGGCTTCACAGAGCAATTACCACACCGAGAAGCTAGTTTGCTTCAAAACTGTAAATATTCAAGAACTGTTTTACTTGGAAGCCATGCTTGCCAGAGAAAGAAGACACTTTCCCTGGCAGAATCAAGCCCTGATCTTTGGACTGGGTAAGAGTGGTCTGCTTAATTCAGACACTCTGTTCATCACCACCCCCTTTTCTGTATCGTTTTTGGCCACTATAGGTGTGGCAGGGTATACTCAGACATGAGTCCCTTTCTCACTGCTCCATCAGGATTCAAGCAAGCCGGGCCGAAGAGGCTGAAATGCCAGAAACCGGTCCCCGGTAGCTTGTCTCCTTTCTGGTGAAGAATTGGCTTGGTAGTTTGGTCTGCCCTGTTCCCATGATGCACTGGGCCAGGGACAGACTAATTTGCATATAGCCAGGTTCTGAGCTGGGATGGGGCAGTGAGATAAATAACGGTGATGGATCAAGCCCTGATCTTTGGACTGGGTAAGAGTGGTCTGCTTAATTCAGACACTCTGTTCATCACCACCCCCTTTTCTGTATCGTTTTTGGCCACTATAGGTGTGGCAGGGTATACTCAGACATGAGTCCCTTTCTCACTGCTCCATCAGGATTCAAGCAAGCCGGGCCGAAGAGGCTGAAATGCCAGAAACCGGTCCCCGGTAGCTTGTCTCCTTTCTGGTGAAGAATTGGCTTGGTAGTTTGGTCTGCCCTGTTCCCATGATGCACTGGGCCAGGGACAGACTAATTTGCATATAGCCAGGTTCTGAGCTGGGATGGGGCAGTGAGATAAATAACGGTGATGGATCAAGCCCTGATCTTTGGACTGGGTAAGAGTGGTCTGCTTAATTCAGACACTCTGTTCATCACCACCCCCTTTTCTGACTCGATTAAATAACAGCAATGCTGTTTACTTATTCTGTTATGCAAAGTGGCAAATTATATTGCCAGTTTACGTGCCTTTTCCCAGACAATGCTGGCCCCTTAGCATCGACCGCAGCGTGCCCAGTTTCTAACATCATTCCAGGTCTGAGGCCTAAAATATGACCAGTCCGAGCCCACATAGTCTGCGTGTCAATCAGCGCTCGTGCAGTCTTGGATTTCATCCAGTGATAAACGGGTGTCCAATTTGCAATCTGTTCAGCCATCTGGCGCCCTGTGATTAACAGGCTTTGCGCCGCTGGGATCGTGGTAAATACCCTCCCCACATGCGCCCTGTCTGAAACAATACACTCACGTGGACAGCGTTTCTATGCTGGGGCTGGAACAGGCAGTCAAAAGTAAGCAATCAGAAAGTCACCGCTGTTCTTCCCCAGCCGGGTGATAAGTGATGGAGCATAAACAGCGCCGACAACAGGCCTCAAGTTGCTAAGGGTGCCAAGAATGCTCGTTGTTCTCCGCTTTCTTGGCACGCCTAATGATTTCGGTCCCTGGGCGGAAAGGAAGAACATTTGCAGAGGGCGCGCGCTTTGACAAAGAATGTACACAGCACGGTCGGCACAATCAATGGTCAATTAAAAGCCGTGGCATTGAGTTCATATTTGCCAAGTCATGGGTATAGCAAGCTTCAGTAAGGTGAAGAAAGACTTCAGCTGAAGATGAATACGTTCCTTTTCTCCACCCATCGAAATGACTCAACCTTAGCAACAGCTTTTGTAAATGGCAGGAACTGCCAACAACACTGAACTCGCTGACCTTCCCATAGCACTTAGCAAACAGAGAAATAAACGTAAAACATTGTTTCTCTGTAACAATGGCCTTCCACTGTTTACACTGTGCTGTGCTTTTGGTTGACATGATTTTTCCCATGCTAGTCAAGCATGTCCAGGCCCGAACTTGTAATATGCTTTTTTTTACTTTTGTGTTAATGGCGCTTGAATAACTAACCAAAGAAAATGAATGCACCTGTAATCCAGGTGAGGCTGGTAGTAAAATTATGCAAAATTGCAAATTTCAATTTCTTGAACTTTCACAAATTTGGTGAATTTTGCAAAATGCATAATTCAGAAATGAAGCAAATTCCACAGGCATAATGAAACTTTCACAAAAGCCTAATTACAATACATCCTGGGACACTATTAGAGTGTTTTCAGCCAGGAATCTCTATGCCAGGTGAAAGCAGGCAAAATCCCCAAAGAATATGTTCCAGTACACACGGAAACACCAACATTCACAAGATAATCCTTATGATCCCGTAATTTTGAGAAATTTCTACCACACGCAAACCCCATAAATTTACCCATAGCTGTGGGCTCAGAAATGTTATGTCAGGAACTTCCCTGCCAAAAATGGGGCCACTCTCAACATACCCGTAGGTGTTGGGTCTGATTTGACTTAAACCAGGCAAGACACAAGACACATCTGACCATGCCTATCAAGAACATTTTGCTATGCAAAGCAAGGACCTTTATAGGTTTGAGAAGGTATTGGATCCTATCTCTCCTGTACTCGCTAGAAAGCTGTTTCTCCAATGGAGATACGGCACGCTGCCCTTCCGGTCCTTTACAAGCACTTGGTCATCATCCTCCACTACAAAGCAGTGTCCGGCCTGTGATGCTATGGAGGAAACCGACTTACACGTGGCTTTCTTCTGCCCAGCCTACAAGGTAGCTAGAAAATACTGGCTCCTCCCACTGATAAGGAATATGGGCTGCAGGGAATATGCACCAATGTATAGGATTCTAAAATCTGATCTCTCTGGCCCAACTGTTTTCGCATTAACAACATTCT
The DNA here is from genome assembly GCF_964261635.1 of Lissotriton helveticus. Taxonomy (NCBI): domain Eukaryota; kingdom Metazoa; phylum Chordata; class Amphibia; order Caudata; family Salamandridae; genus Lissotriton; species Lissotriton helveticus. Next base: position 285,545,962 of record NC_136071.1, read on the forward strand.
TTACCAAGGTTTGGCATACTCGTAATCGTATTTTAAAGATGTTGGGTCCTTCTTAAAATTTTAGATCCACAGTTTTTTAAAGCATTCTTGTATATGCATTCCAATGGTTTTATTTCTTTATGAACTGATTTATCTGTGATGTATATGTGTATTGTTCATCTTTTATGGCCAAATGGCCGAAATAAAGATTGGAAATGAAATGAAATTTTGCTATGCTTATGCTATCCATTAGAATCAATATACATGTCTTATGGTTAAAAATGAAAAGCTGCAAAACCAAGAAATAACCCTTGCACTCACTTGACTAAAGTGGGTCCTAATGAGGAGCCCCCAGATATCATACGGTCTGTGCGCCTCGACCCACAACTGTGATGAGCCCTAAGGAATGACTATTGGCCATGATAGATTTTAAGGGTGTGCAAAGTTTGCACAATTTGGTCTCATATAATTACACAAAATGTTAACAAAATTATGTGAAATTATGCGTAATTGCATGAAATGTAATCAGCTATATTCAATTTTTGACCCTAGGAAACATTTTGACAAAGCTTAAATCCCATCCACCTTCTTACAATTGCGTGAAATACTTATACATTAGTAAAAAAGCAGGCATATATCCATCACGTTTGTGTGCGAGTACCTGTCCACCAGACTCTAAATCAGGCCTGAAGTGGCAGGTGCACGCAGAACACTTAGGGCTTGATTTGTAAAGAGTTTTCTGTAGTAGTGACTTAGGGCCATATGTATCAAGCAAATTCGCATTCGCAAAGGCCGCAATTCGCAGAATTTCGGCCTTTGCGAATGCAAATTTGCTAGATGGTATGTATTAAGCAAAATCTGGTGCAAAATAAGGAATCGCAAAATTTGCGATTCTTTATTTTGCAATTGCATTTAAGGAATCGTAAATTTTGCGATTCCTTAAATGCAATGTATGAAGCAAACAAAATTTGCAAAATGTCCTTAAGGAATCGCAAATTACCACCAACTTCTAGTTGGTGGTAAGTTGCGAATTCCTTGAAAAATGCACATTTTTGCATTTTTCAAAGTGCCATGTGACGCACATACATGCCATTGGGGCATGTATGTGCCCCACATGTGCACCCATGCATATTTCAGGGGTGCAACAGGATGTCCTGGCACCCTCGATGTCCTGGCACCCTCGAAATTATTCTCAATTTGCGATTCGCAAATTGCGAATCGCCAATTGAGAATAATTTCCCATTCATTCCCATGGGCCTCCTGGCTCATAGAAATGAATGGAAAAGTATTCCTTAATTGCGATTCGCAATTTGCTAATTGCAATTAAGGAATTTTAAGAAATAGCAAAAAAAATGCTATTTTGTACATACATACCCATTTGCGATTCTCAAATAGCGATTTCTTAAAAATCGCTATTTGAGAATCACAAATGGGTATCTTGATACATATGGCCCTTACTGTTGAATATCGTACGTACGCCTCACATATGTGTAAAAAAAAGCTTTGCAAATCAGATCCTTAGTTAATCAAGATAAGCAGATCTGACAACCACCTATGCACTTTGCCCAAACCTTTTTGAACTTGGAGGTCCTTTATGTGATTAAGTGGACTTGTGTGTGTAGGCCCTGCTCAAGTATTCAGACATTACAATGTGCAGATTATATTGTGCTGGTAGTACACCAGCTCTCTTTGTAATTAAGTACAATTAAACATGCAAAACAAAAACATGATGGAGGGAATGTTGAACATTGTCAAACACTCACCCCCAGTCACAGATCTGGGTTTAATCCATCGTTATTTTTGCACCCCAGTTCAGATATAGCCATATGCAAATCAGTCTTGACCCTGTGCCTCGTGGGAACAGTCCACACCGAACTGCCTGGCCATGTCTTCCCTGGCCCAGAATCAAGCATCCTAGGACCGGTTTCGGGCTGAGCCAGGATAGCTTGACTCCAGTGGCGTAGTCATCACGGGACCCCCGTCTGGACATACCGTTCCCACTTAGGGTGAAAAAGCAACACAAAAAGATGATTGTCAAACACTCAACCCCCAGTCACAGATCTGGGTTTAATCCATCGTTATTTTGCTCACCACGCCACCCCAGTTCAGACATGGCTATATGCAAATTAATCTTGACCCTGTGCCTCATGGGAACAGTTCAGACTGAGCTGCCAGGCCATGTCTTTCCTGGACCGGAATCACGCATCCTAGGACCGGTTTCGGGCTTTCAGCCCTCATCAGCCAGGATAGCTTGACTCCATCCAGTGTATATGACTGTGTTCAAACTGGAATGGCTTGGAGAGCAAAAAAACGATGGATTTAGGCCCAGATCTCTGTACTGGGGTGAATGTATGACTTTGTTCTGCATTCTGTCCATCAACTGTTGTTTTTGCATTTGTCACCCCGAGTGGGATGGGTATGCTCTGACGTGAGTCCCGTGCTCTCCATGCCACTGGAATCAAGCTACCCTGGCTGATGAGGGCTGAAAGCCCGAAACCGGTTCTAGGATGCTTGTTTCCAGTCCAGGGAGGAGCTGGCTTGGCAGTTCGGACTGGACTGTTCCCATGGGGCACAGGGTCAAGACTGATTTGCATATGGCTGTGTTCAAACTGGAATGGCATGGTGAGCAAAAAAACAATTGATTTAGGCCCAGATCTCTGTACTGGGGTGAATGTATGACATTGTTCTGCATTCTGTCCATCAACTGTTGTTTTTGCATTTGTCACCCCGAGTGGGACGGGTATGCTCAGACGTGAGTCCCGTGCTCTCCATGCCACTGGAATCAAGCTATCCTGGCTGATGTGGGCTGAAAGCCCGAAACGGGTCCTAGGATGCTTGTTTCCAGTCCAGGGAGGACCTGATTTGGCAGTTCGTGCTGGACTGTTCTCATGGGGCACAGGGTCAAGACTGATTTGCATAAGGCTGTGCTCAAACTGGAATGGCATGGTGAGCAAAAAATCGATGAATTTAGGCCCAGATCTCTGTACTGGGGTGAATGTATGACATTGTTCTTCATTCTGTCCATCAACTGTTGTTTTTGCATAAGTACAATTGAACAGTAGGAATGGATATTTGAGACATCTTGAGGTTGATATTGATTTTAAAATGCAGATAGTCATTTCCAAGTTTTTTAATAGAAACATCTCTCTATGATGACATTTTTGCTGTAATCTTAACGGTAAATGTTGTCACTGAGAACTCTGCACGGGAGCAGCATACCAAATAAATATTACTTTCAAATGACTTAAAGCTCTAGCACAGGCTGGGAAGACGTAAAGGTTTTAATGAAGATTTGTATTAGGAAAAACATTTACTATTGCTCATGGTGACACATCCTAACACCTACATGAATCCACCAAATTTGGAACTTGTAAAGGATAAAGAACGTGAATAAAGCAAATTCAAAACTGGGGACAGTGGTAAGGTAAAATAGTTGCAGATAAGGAATTATTATCGCTCTACATATCTCTCATGAAACCTCACACAAGAAAAGAGTCCATTTCTGGACTGGATTCCAGAATTTGTAATTAAAAAGAAAAATCAGACATTGCCATTTGTAATTAGAAATAATAAAATTTCTCAGCAAAGCATACTTCCTGCAATATCTGCAATGTACGAGATTCATGATAGATTGGTTTAAGGGGAGCTACAGCAAAGATACAACAGGACACTGTTCAGTCACACATCTTAGAAAGAAACCAAAGAGCTCATTAAGTACCAAATCTTACCATTTAATTGTCACAAAAAATTTAAAGTAGCCAATAAAAGGACTATGGAGACAATGAGGTTTAACTGTGTTAGTGCAAACAACAGGAACAACCATCTCACAATGAAAGTAAATTCATTCTAAATTGATCAGTTGTGCAATGTACGCGTCGCTAAGGGACTATGATGATATTTATAAACCTAGTGGATCATAGATCCCTGAGCTGTCTCCGTAAGATAGGGCTGGATGGGGGTTGCATCGCCCCCCTTCTAGAGCCATCACAGGCTCTGGGGAGCCCACCATAGGTGGCAACATTTCTCAAAAAGGGGTGGGAGCCTCTAAAGGCACTGGGGACCACAACCCCGAAGCCGATTACCTTTTCTAAAGGTAGGGATTCACATAGCCTCCCTCCCTGAGCTATTAATACCCTCAGGGACCTATCCCCCAGGGCCAGCTCACTAGTTATGTCCCAAGGAATCCCCTCCCCCCGGGACACAGTGGTTTCCCTGCCCGCACTGGTATGGGAAGGGAAACTGTGTTTGTTCCTGCCTGACTGGAGCATTTTTTATTCTCCTGCCATGAGGGAGCAAACATAAGGTCTGCTCCCAGCCAGCAGGAGCTTATAAATGCTCCCACCAGGCGGGGCAGACTTTTGAGCTCTTTACCTTCCCACACTGACGTGGGAGGGAAACAGGTCAAGAGATTGCTCCCACCTGGAGGGAGCAGCTGAACTAGCATCTCCCTGTGGGTATGAGTAATGCCAGCTCCCACTGCACATGGGGAGCTGACTGGAGACACCAGGGGCCTGGGGTTCCGACTGCGGTCCCCAGTATTGTGAATAGTGTGTGCCCTGGTTGGGCAACAGGGCACCCACATTTAATTAACGTGGGTCCCAGGGATGAGGTCCCCTGGGCCAAAAATTTCTCAGAGAGGTAGGCTGCATGGCCCCCTACCTTTTTCAGAAAAGTAGTGGCTCTGGGGAATTGGGCCATCAGGGCCTTCTAAAGGCTTTGAAAAAGGGGCTGTCTGGTCCCTCTTCCTTTTAAAAAAAACAGCCCTGGGTGATGTGGTCCCCAGGGCCTAAACCTGCTAGCAGATGGTGCGCCCGACTGCCGCCACCAGTTTAATAAATAAGGTCATGGGTGATGGGATACCCAGGGCCAAAGCGACTCAGGAAGGGGAGTCACGCAGACCCCTCACCTTGAAAATACATATTATTCTGGGGGATGGAGTCGCAAGGACCATAATAGGCTCAGGGAGGAGGGCCACACAGCCCATCACACCCTTTTATTAAATGTATATGGCCCTGGGGCCATAGTAGTCTCAGGGAGAGGGGCCACGTGGCCTCCTCACTTTTATAATGAAAAAATTTATCTACAGGGCCTAAAGAGACGCAGTGAAGGGGGCCATGCCACCCCCTCCCCTTTATTCCATATATGGCCCTGTGGGATGGGGGTCCCCAGTGGCATAATAAGTCTTGGGAATGGGGCAGCATGGACCCCTGTGCTTTAATGTTAAAAAAAGGCCCCGGGAGACGGGGTACACAGGGCTTAAAAAGGGTCAGGGAGCGGGCAATGTAGAGTTTTAAACTCTAAAAATCACAGAAATTCACAAGATATAGTTAGCTTAAGCAACTATAACTTTTGCCCTAAGGCAATTATTACTCATGCCCCTTTACGGTCAACCTCCCACATGCAGCTAACCCCACGTTGCCTTCGCCCCCCCCCCCCCGAGCCTACTATGACCCCAAGGCCCACATTATTTCAAGATGTGTGTCCTGGTGCGCAACCAGGGCATCCACCATACATATTTTGGGGCAAGAAGAAGCCCCAGCACCCCGTGGCCGCAGCAGCTCCCTGCATGCTGTGGGGGCTGGCATTGCTTTCAGCCAGCGGGAGCAGATATTTATACTGTTTTCTCCAGGTAGGAGCAATATCTTGATCTACTGCCCTGCCTGATCTGTGCAGGTACAGAACAGATCTTAAGTTTGCCCCTAGCCGGTAGGAGCATTTTCGAAGCTCCCACCCACTGGGAGCAGACATTGTGTTTGATTCAGTTTGACTGGAGTTTTAAAAATGTTCCAGCCAGGTAGGAGCAAACACAAGTTCAAGGGAAGGTGTGCATTCTCAGACTTATTTGTGTTTGCTTAGCAAACACAAGTTTCCCTGCCCACGGTGGTGCAGGTAGGGAAACGACTGTATTCCTGGGGTGGGCTCCCTGAGACACAGTAAGTGAGCTGGTCACAGGGGATGGGGTCCCTGGGGCCATTAATGGCTTAGGGAGGGGACCTGCGTGGCCCCCTCCCTTTTAATTAAGTAACAGCCCTGAGGAATGGGGTTCACAGGGCCTTTTAAAGGTGTGGTTGTCTCCACTCCCCTTAAAATCTACTTTGGGCCATGGGGGACGGGGTCCCTGGGGCCAAATATGCCCTGAAGAGGGGGGCCAGTCTATCCTCACCTTAAAAGACACTTCGGGATCCAGGAATGGAGTTCCCATGCAGAAAATGGCAGGGGTGCTGCGCGCCCCCTGGGCCCTAGCCCACCCAGTTTTTTTTTGTTTTTTTTTTAAGAGAAGTGCTTCTTTTTAAACAAAAATTGCCATAGATTTGTGGGACTTCCACAAATTTGCGGCAAAAAATACCTAATTTGGCCCCAGGCCAAGGGGGGTCATGGTATACCAACCTTGCCCCCTTATGTCTTTTTAAATGTTTTTGTTAGGATGTGGGACTGAATCCCAAGTCCTAAGCAGCCGCGGTCGGTAGGGGAGTACCTGCTGGGGCGGTGACGTGGGGAGGGGGAGGGGCAGGGTGAGGGTTAGTAATGTATGGATAATGGAGGTTTGCAGGTAAGTAAACATTTAAATAAATCAAACGAATTTCGTTGCGCGCACTGCATTGCATTTGGGGATGCAGTGCACACAATGAAATTCGTTTAATTTATTTAAATGTTTACTTACCTGCAAACCACCACACTGAAATGGGTTAGTCTAACACCTGATGCATGGTACTTGGCAGGGCTGAGACTTCAGCCACGATTTAAGGCATAGCCAAAGTGGGCTCTGGCTCAGGGCCCCAGCCTTTAACCGCATGCGCGCTAGCGGAATTCTGCTCCTGTGCTGAGTTTTTTAAAACCGCACTTTACATGACGAGCTGGGCTCGTCATGAGCGTGCGAGGAGGCTACCTCATGACGAGCCCAGCTCGTCATGAGCGTCGAAGGGGTTAAGGGGAGCCTCCTGATATTCTTGCCGCGATGACCTTGAATAATTACTAAACCAATTGTTTCGATTACCATTATCCTTCAATTTGTTTATAACGTGGGTGATGTGTGAGTCTACTATAGCCATTCTGCAGAGAAATGTTTATTTTCCATGCAACATTCATGAAAAGGATTCTATTAGATCGCAATAGGAACAAACATATGAGAAATGAGAGTGCATCACAGATATTATTTGCAGTAATATTAGTGAACTGCTGATGTGTTACAATATTGATAACACACATCACTATCCCTGAACATTAGATGTAAACACATTTAGAATTTTGACAATTGTGCCTGTATACTGTCAGTGACCTGGCCTAAGATGGCATGAAAGAGCTAAAATGCAATCATAAATTCAATCCTGTTCTGAACAGGGTCCCCCAAAATAAAATAAGTTTGTTCCAGGGCCCCCCAAATCCTTAAGATGTCCCTGGTAGACTTGATGCATTTCTTTGGTTAATAAGGCTCAGCCGCGGGGCCAGGGCCAGCTCTAGGGCAGTGTGACCGGTGACACTGTACCGGCTGCTGACTTTGGGAGGTGTGGGGGGAGGGGTGAACGCCATGTTTGCAGGTACATTATTGTGTTAAAAGCACCTGCTGTGACATTCCTCGCCTCCAGCAATTTTCATGCAATATTAAATATGTAAAGATGGCTCTCAGAGTTTACTCTAGTGCAAGTTTTAAGGTAGCGCCAAGGTTAATATACCTGCTGCAAAGAATGTACACCATGCAGATCTCAAAGTGCAGGCTGTACCATGGCAGTACCTATAAGAAAGGCACCGATATGGGAACGCCAAAGCAAATTCCCGCTGGGCATGGACTGCCAAGTCCATGCCCTGCAGAAACAGGGGGGGGGTGCATGCACACAGAGGGGCATAACATGTGCCCACCTGCATGTATCCCCAGGTATGCGATCTCGTATAGGCTCCCAACATTTCCCTACCATACGAACAGAGCTCTAGTTGGTAATCTTTAGTGAAGTCTTATATTAGTACCACCGTTAGAGTCCTGTGCTTTTCTAAACCTGAAGTGTACTTGCCTGTGTAACTAATTCATGTAATGGTGTGTGTATGTAAATTGCAAACCTACCTTAAGACACATTATGTGGCGCTGTATGTGTGGAATGAACTGCATTTTAATTTTTTAAGCAAAAGTTTGGAGTGATATTTGCACTGATATTTGTTGCTGCACCCATATGCGCGATCCGGTTCTTGGCGCACATAGCATTGGCTGCAGCGCACAGAGACCTTACACTGCCACACACAGAGGAAACAAATTAGAGGGAACATTGGTAAAGAGTATTATTTTTATGGGACGTTTTAAGGCATGAGATTTGTGAATGTATCTGAGATTAAGCTTTTAAAGGGTACATGCAAATAGAGATGAGCATAAAGTCCTCTACCTCCGCGATCAAGGACATTTAAGAATGGATATTATTGAAAGACTAAACCTTTTGCACATCATCCTATTTCACCAACAATTTAATTACTACCATTTAGGTAACTAAGAATGCTTCAGTAAAAACTTGTGGAGCTTCTACTGTGTTAGGTAAAAGCTGCACCTGGTTGAAGAAAGGATGTACTCTCTGTTTACAGTACATAGAGAATGGGCACATGATCTGTAGCCAATCACAAAGACAGCACAACAGAAACTGCACACAGAGCACAGAACCAGGTATTGCCTTGTACCTAATGCATAGTGATCCAGCATGTGAGGCCAACCTTCCTACCATTTATCCCCCGATGAGCCTTTTTTTCCCAACTGAGAGGTGATGGATGCGAACATTACATCAATCGGTTTCAATTAGCAGTGTAAGCCATTTAGCTACTCAATAAGGACTAGGAATCTGTAACAATAGTTAGGAAGGTTTATTATAAATTTGCAATCAAATTAAGGTACAGCAATCTTAGCACTAGACTGCCAAGATACAGAATAACAACTGGGAAACTCAACCTCCTAAAGAAGTTTAGGTGCACCAGTATAAGACAAACAAGACTTTCAGTCACAGCAATACTAAAGATCAATAGCAAGATCTGGGGCTCACAGAAGACTTTCTGGTTCTCTCTTCTATACATGAGTAAAATCTAGAAACATCTAAATTAAAGTCAATGCTAACAGGGTGGTTCGATAGTCTAAGGAATCTCAAAATTCAGGGAAGTGCAGAAAAATATAGACATTTGGCAATAAGAGGAATAGTGAAGGTGTCAGCATTGCAGAAGCCCGGTCAAGTCTTCCTATTGGGTCAGAGAAATGTGAGTGTTGGCCTGTGAAGTACACAGCCAGAATCAAAAGGAATAAGTAAAGAGGTCTAGACCTCTCAAAGTTCAAGGAAAACGTGCTCTAACATCATGCAGTGTAGACTGCAGTTATTCGCTATAGCATCTCGTATGGTCCCACTCTTAGAGGGGTTCCATTGTCCTTTGCCATTCTTACATTGTAAGCTGCAACATTAATGAAATGTCCCATACTAAACATTGGAACAACACTGTCCTTTCTCAACCAAGCCATGTTGCAACAATGCTGAATAGGGCTATTCTACTCTGCACATGTGTAAGTATGACTAAGAACTACATTTTGTTTGAAATATATGAAACATTAGTGCACACATTACAAAAATCGTTATTGTTCCTAAACTAAACACATTCTAAACATGTGAGGATGGTTTATTTATCAAGTCTTCAAACAATATCTGATTTAATACAGCTAAGGCACACAGTGGTATATATAAATTCTCTAATTCTATAGTGAATGCACTTCGATAATGATGTCAAGTGCAACACCTTTATTATTAATGTTGTTAGGCCACACAGGATACATGTGCTAAGTGCACGTTAACGTCATGTACTTGTGATGTGTAAACGGGGAGCTTAAATTACGCTGTTCCAATAGTTAATTCAAGGTGTGACTCTTGCACCCTCTAGAAAGCACATGTGCTGCTAAGTGCATACTACACAAATAGCATTACCATAGGCATGTTCCTCAGACGCATGCACGGTAAATTTAGGCCATAAGCTGTATTGGGTGTGTAAACTGTGAACAAGGCAAACGGTTTGCCATGAATGCAGTATGCAAAAGGCAAGGCCATAAGTTATGATGTGTTGGTAATACTCACAAGGCTATGGGCAATGCAAAGTTAATGTGTGTCATTAGCTTCATTCCATGAAGTGCCCCTGGCAGCTGGCATTTGAAGATGGCCTTTGCATCAACTTCATCAAGTTTGTTTGGCACCCTGGGCATGCCAATGGCCTTAATCGTGTTTCTCTGGCCCAAAAAAACAGTTACATCTGAAAACAAATAACTTTATATTTGTTTGCTGCATCCTCATTTCTGTCAGTTACTCAACCCTATATTTAATGCCAACTAGTTGACTTTGTTTATAATGGGTTGCATACCGGATGGTGGAGTAAAAGAAAGCAGCAACACTATTAATAGGATTAAAGAAAGAACATATTGGGGCCTATTAGCATATCGGGCGGATCGCCACCGGCGGTGGCCTCCGCTGGCCCGGAGATGGCGATCCGCCCGCCAAATGTCCCTCGTTCACCCCCGCCATATTAGTCTGGCAGTGGGCATCGCGGCGGATGGAAAAACCATTTGCCGCTCTTCCGCCGGTTGGATTGCCGACTGGGCGGAAAAGAGACACAATATGGTGGCGGTGCCTTGTCAAAAGTGTTTTACGATATGATTAATTGCAGGAGCAGGTGCTAGGCAGTATTATGTGTTCTTTCCATGCATTTTAGTTTGTAAAGATGAACTGCTAATTGTGCTGCACTGTTGTAAAGTGATGACACACCTTGGAGGAATGTAATATAATATGTCCCTCTTTACAAGTTAAGGACTAAATTGTGCTCCTTGATCAAACAAAAGTTTATACAGGAGTCAGAATTATGAGATGTTTGGTAAATATCACACCCTAACAGTTTCCCTCTGATAAATTCTGGCAGATCAAACCTGGGAAAAGCCCATAAAAAAGCCATACATGCAAACTTATGTGTTTTAAACACTGATTCTGCATGTTATGCCTCATTTTAAAACTGAAATCTTGGAATAGGTGGCATTTACCACATGTGGCTGCTGCCTGCACTGTGAAATAAAGAGTGGCTTGTAAGCAACTGCTCCATCTTACAATTACTATGCTCCTGTGGGGGCACAGAGCATTCATGATAATGGGGTGCACTGTCCCCATCTGCACTAGGCGCACCTTTTGAAAGATGTGATGTGCACAGACGGGGACATATAACGCGCCCCTGGCCTTTTGCTTTTAATCTGAAATATTTCGAATTTTGAGAGCACCTTGGAATTAAATCAACCATGAACATGTGAATTTCATGCATTTCGCTTAAATGCCCACTTGACGTTTATATCTACAAGGAGTGCATTTCTTAAAATATGTAGGTTAACATCAGGTTAGGCTAAGAATAAAGTAAGGACGTTTCCAATGCTATCCGATAAAATCCTCTTCCCTGCCATTAGCCTATGTGTGCATAGTGCATTTTTAAAATCTTTTCAGATGTTGCATTTTTGATGAACAGAAACACGAGCACAAATTCAAAATTTCAGGATACTTTATAGAAATGAGGGTTGCAAAATATATGACTCGTCAATTTCCATAAACTGCTTGAAAATTAATTCATGACTCCATCCTACATCCGCAATGTCATAAAATACTATTAATCACTGTAACACTGTGAGCTCCACTGTAGACAAAGAAGCAGCTTAGAGCCAATAATGGCAGGTATAGTCCTGCTGCCCCACCATTCCATTGCTTGTTTTTCTGTTACTTCCTGTTAAATTCAGAACATTTTACCTTCAGAAATAGGGCTGTTATAGTAGCATTTCAGCCTTTTTCCTTTTTCTTGACTGGTCCTTAAAGGCTCCGTCATTGTAGAACTACGACTGTGGCTCAGCCTTATAACTCAGAAGAGGGCTTTAACTGCCAGTATAGCCCTCAGCAGCACATTATAATGCTATGATGCTTTTATCTCTCCTGTCACTGCCACCTCTATTTTCTAGTGCAACCAAACCTCCTAAACAAAATCTCTTCCTGTGCAAATAAAAGAAATATCAACTAAAGATTAGAAAATAAAACTGTTTCGTTAGAAGCTTGAACATTTTCTTTTGGATATTTTCGTGCACTTCTGTATTTTACAACTTTTGATTGGAACAGTCTGATGACCTACTGGCTCCTGCAGCAGTGGCCGGCACAGGTAAACGTGGTGGGGGGTGGGGCAGGGTAGGAGGGTGGCCATTGATAGACAACAGAATAGGTATAATAAAAAAATAATACTATCTATTCCGTCATCTGTCGGCTTCACCCTGCCGCGTCCTGCCCCGCCCCACATGCCTACCTGTGCCGGCCACCACTGGACTCCTGCAAGTTACAAAAATGTTCATGTCATTCAATCATGGCGATCAATTAAAGTTATGACTGGAAAGGTGTTAGTGGGAGGGTCACAGGAGGGAAATAATAATTGCATTATGAGGATTACAAAACTTTTCCATGGCATTTCCCATGCTAATCGGCAATACTTGCACCAGAGGTAAGTAGGTAAGAAACTGCTTGAAAGTTAACCACAATGTTCACAGATTGCTGCAATAGGAGAAAAGAATTCCAAATCACAGTTTTAGAATCGTTTTATTTCCTTAAAATAATGCGTTAAGAATCTTCACAATTCTGAGGGTTATCAAGTGTAGTGTAAAGAAAAACCGGTGGTGGATCATGGGAAAATATATGCCCCTCCTTGAGGAATCCTTTAAAATCGATGAATTGTGTGGTCTGGTGTACATATCCGTGATTTCCAACTCTTTTTAAGCCAGACTAAAATACCTTAAATATTCTTGTAAATTCTAGGGATCCATATCTTTGATTAATGCCAGGAAAATGTGAATATGGCAGGAAAGGTGGATCAATATCTTTAAGTGTGTTAAACCAGTCGTGACAGATGACTTTAAATTGAGTGGAATGTATTTGAATTTGCTCTGATGTTTTGAAGTCCTTTACAATAATACATTTCTACATCGTTCAATAAAAGTAATTAACTTGCAATGCAATGCCTCTGAATCATCCAAATGCTGCATAGAGAATTCCATTCAGGATTTCAATTGCATGTTTCAAAGTTATATTACATTTTTGCTGACTGCGGTTTCAAGTAGATGATTGAATGTTCAATGGCCCTGCCTGCAATTTCAGAGTATCCATTATTTGCATATGACAGTACGATTTTAAAAACTATTTTGTAATACAAACAAGCATAGGCAAAGCCAATAAATCTAGCCTTGGTAAGCTGGTGTGACGGTTTTATTTTTGTAGTTTTTAATTGCACTTGTATGGTACAAAAATAAAAGGAATACATAAAAGGCAGCAGTGTTACCATGGCAAACAGAATAGAGAGAGGGCCCCACACGGTAAGGGAACAAGGAACCATTAAAAAAAAAAAAATATATATATATATATATAGCGTTTCCCCTTGGGAAGTACAACACAATAAGTACATACAACATTCAATCTTGCCCCAGCTAAAGCTGGTCACCCGTATGTTATATTGACCCAAACTACAGTACCACTACAGTAGAGCAAGACAGTAGAGCAATACCGCAAAGGGGTATTTTCAAAACTCTTCCATTGTTTTATTGATGATAATATATTCAAAATACACATAATGTGGCAGAGTAAAATAGATTATATCCAAAAATTCAGGAACAAGCCCCTTCACACAATAAACGTTTCCCGAATTGCAATGTGTATCGACGTCCATGCGGCAGAGTCTCTCAAGTAACAAACTGACTTAAAATAATGTTTACATGAAGTAAACTACAGTGGCAATTACCAACAGTGAGGAGAACTAAGTTACCCCTCACAATATCTTCAGTCGTGTGAAGAGTGGATCAAGGATTGAAACAGAGTTATTGTATGAAGGAGATTGTTGCTGAATTTTTAGAACCTTCAAAAGAGGAAGTCCTGTTTGAACACTAGTAGCAACATACAAGTCTCAAATAGGAACCCTGCCTCTCTCATTGACTGATTTTAATTATCTGTATTTTTTAGTGGAGGAATATACACGTTGTCTTGGAGAAGCTGGTATATATCATAAGATCCACTGTAACGCGTAGACAAAGTAAAACAAACATTTGCAATGCAATAGGTCTCGCATTTGCAGGAGTTTGAGATATTGGCATTGTAAATGACAATTACTTATTTCTGTGTTTTCAAAACCTGAAAGCGGTGTGTAAACATGCACTTTAAACTTATAGTCCTTGCTTATGAGAAGAAAGGCTGGCAGTAAAAGAGGTGCAGTTACTGGCAGCTTTGCTTCTCCTAAGCAATGACTATATGTACAAAGTCTGTGCTTATGCACCTCTTGCAGGTTTGCAAAGCACATAAATAAAAGGCATTGTGATTTACAATGCCAATAGCTCACTTTTTCGCAAATGCGAGACCTGTTGCATTGCAAATGCTTTTTGTTCTCGCATTGCTGTAAATGTCTTTACTTATGTGCCCTTCCACTAGGCAGAGTACAGGCCCCCCACCCCTCCCCCAACAAACCCTTTCTATTAACATAGGGCTAGACAAATTATACACTGGGGTCTCGGACCCTGGCCTAGAAACCAACACTACAGCACTCCATGGCCAGAGCATTTATACGTCCTGTCCGTAGGGCAGGCCTAGTAACACTTCAGATACAGAAGTACTCAGCCCGGAAGTACCCTTTCAGGAGTGGGTACGAGCAGAAGAGTCGCACCTGAAGAGATAATATGCAGATCCTTAAATTTAACTAGGACAGTCTCCAGCTTAACAGATGAAAAGTCTATTTGGATTGCCAGCTCATGAGCCCGTGCTAAATATTCATCTTTTAAAATCTAAAAACAAAAATTGTGCGTCCTCAAATATTAATCGCATAATGTTTTCATTGATTTAACTTTTTCTGATATAAATGGCTTGGGTGAGTAATGCTACAAAGATTACACACGCCGAGGTGCTTTGTAGTAATAAGTAAAACAAGCACTGGCAAAGCCAAACACTAAAAATTAATTATAGCAATTTCCCTTTTTGATAACTACAGCAGTGTGTGCCTTCACATCAGACCCATAAACTACCTCCTACGAAATCCTCTTCCACACCATGTCAATTCAGTGCAGTATAACACGCACACAGCATTTTGGACAGCTAACAGAGACTCTCTCGATGGGAATATGTGCTTTAGTAGGCAGTCAACCTCGAGGGGAATTCCTTGCGAATAGCGTTACCAGATAGCATCTCGCGTGGCGTTCAAAGGGCTGCGAATACCACTGAAGCTATGCAAGTGGGGGCCATGTCTACAGCGAAGCGGAAAGAAAAATTACTAATGGTCATTTTTCCATTCCGGAGGCCTAAAGACAGACTTCACAGGAAAAAGTCTTTTAAAGAGGCGGGAGGGCAAAAGGGCGCAGCAGAGCACTAAATTTTAAAGACTACATATCCCAGTTTGCCCTGTGGGTACTCTGTCCTCGCGGCAAAACAAAGGCACAGTCACACGCTGGGTGGCAGCTTAGGTTGTAGCTCTATCGGCGATTCCCTCATGAGCCCCGAAACTTTTAAATTTAGACCCAATGCCAAAAAGTATAGGTAAAACAAAAACAAAAAAATGATAAAGAATATAGTAATGAACTATGAAAGTGGGTTTGATGCGGGGTGATTAAACAAAATGGTGTGAAAGTACTCTTAATAATTAGCCTTGGCCCATGTTCCGCCACGTCTTAGCGCTATTAAAGAGACGGTGGGTAGCTCTTTAGTGCCATATATAAAACAACCCTAGGATGGACCGTTGCGGCCTGTTTGTTAACTTGAAGTGGGCAGCAGGGCAGCACCGGGTGTGGGGGTGCCTGTGTTACCAGGGCCCTGTTTGAACTTGTACCCCCGGACGTGTGTATTCCAAGTGGCACCAGCCCCCTCACACAAAGAAAATATTATTGGAGGGGATGTGTATTGTCTGTGGCATGCAGAGAGACCAACTCGCAGGATACACTCAACAGTTACAGAACCATTCTGTGCTGTTTCGTGAGTCAGATCATTGATTGCCAGGCGCCCAATAAAGGAACAATGTCTGCCCTCGACATTCACCTTTTTCTTATCTTACTTATGACCCACCTACAGATAGTGTTTGTTACCAACCACTTAGAAGTTCTTGTGTACTTTTCGATTTAATGTGTGTTATATAGTTGTGAGGTATTTGCTGTGCAAGTGGTTCCTGTATGTGTAGACTGATTGGGAGATGATGTGTGCTGTTTTGTGTTCTGGAGTGCAAGCTTTCCAATTAGAATCAGAAAGGGACCTGGTTAGGGGAATTGCTGGGGTGGAGGTTCAAGGATCACTGCATTTCTAAATCGGATTGTCTATTTCAGTCTTTAATAAAGCATGTTAAACACCTGGTTTATTGTATATTAGCCAACAGGTTAACAGTGAAAGATGAAGGGTCACCCGAGTGGTTACTACTTCCAACCAGGATTGCTCAGTGGCTGACACCACCCCAATTTTCCCGAGTGCATACCGGTAAATGTTGTCACAGATAGTTTTTACTCACAGTAATATTCAATTCACTATTTGCCAAAAATATTAAAAGATGATCATTCTGTCGCAGTGCATACTTTCTTCGTTAACACACTCAAATATGCTGCATTGAACTGGATTCAAGTGTGCTTTAATGCTTGATTTACTCTACTCGATTCCAGTGTGCTTCAACCAATCCCTGCTGCCTCAACGCTTTCTTCGCTTTGTGTCAACCTTTAAATCACAGGTCATGTCACACACTTGTCTCTGAAGTACTCATTGTAAAAATATTAAGTAGTGGAGATGGTTTGCCTAGCTAGACACTTGAGTAAGGAATAATTTGCTCTCTGCACTGACCCGGATCACTTGCACTCTGCTGCCTGTCGTAGTGTGCTGACAGTGTCGCCCAGGAGAAAAACCAGAGACCTCTCCTTTCGCCAGCGGCTTGCTGATGGATAGGGTTACACTTTGGCATCGGACGCCGGCAGCCCTTTTAAACAAGTGCAGTGAAAGTGGTTAGGCTGGAACAGCTCCGGGACGGCTTTCACGTTAAAGCAAAACAAATGCAGCATCCCCCGAGTGATGCGAGCGTGTCCGTGTCTGAATGCGTACACGTGCAGATGTTTTGTCCATCTCTGAAGACCTAACAAGCCCGCAAGCAAAAGAGACGCTATGCGGTGCACGTGCACATCAACAGTCCAGGCGCGCACAGGAACTGAAAGCCAAATCAAGCGCGCGGTGGGAGCGGGTGAGGCAGAGAAGAGACGCCATGCACGTGCACATGACCTGTCCGGGCGTGCACATGTTTCGTCCTCTTCGCGCACCAAACCAACAGCAATAGACTTGCCAAGACGAAGCAGCGCATGCGCTGCATTTGCTGCATTCGCTACATTCGCTAGGCGAGACCTAAAAAGGTCTGCATTCGGAAAAATATATGTTATTATTACTGATGATTTCTAGATCAAGTAACATGTATAATGTTGACACAGATCAGTAATATTGAATAGACCATTGTTTTTTTATTGTTTGTGTGTTTCTCCCTGTGTTGAATCTGTCGGTATGTTTTATGGAATATATTAAGTTATTTTGCGTTGCATTGTGGAAAGAAAGAACTCATTTTTTTAACTTAGTACTTCTCAGAAGTAGGAATTGTATTTAACTTTGGAACGTGATACAATCTTTTTACTGTGCACATTATGTGTATTTGAAATATATTTTCATCAATAAAATAACGGAAGAGTTTTTCTTATAAAGTAGGTATACAAATAACAGTTTTACAACCCTTTTTAGTTTTATTGCACAACACTGGAAATATGATTCTAATTGGCGCAAAGAAAAGGTACTCTTTTCTTTGAATAAGTGTTACATGAAAAAGTAGTTTACTTGCTCATGGAATACATGAAAAAGAAAACGATTGAAAAAAAAACAAATTTTTGCAAAGTAAAGTATTGGCACATTTTCCCAGGTTGCACTTTTTATGTGGATGTTCATGTGTAATCGGTACAAACAGACCAAGACAACCATTGGCTGGAACTGGCCGATACTGTAAGCTATAGTGGATGAAAGCAAAATGATAATGATAGGTGAAGAGATAATGGACAAAAGGGCTGATCCAAAACACTTCTATTTATATATAACGTGTATGCCTTTTTTATTTGCAAATGTTTTTGATTGCATGAGACTGGTTAAACAACTAAACCTGTCCCTGTCTTCTCTCAATCCCTCACTGTAGCTAGATATAACTATCATTTATTGGAATGTTCAGAACACTCTCATCCTAATGGCATTTCCTATACACATTTTCTCTAGTTTCCTTTATGTAGGAAGTTCAGGATTTAGTACATGATCAGGTACAGGAGTACAGTATGGATATGCTAAAGCATGTGTTGTCAACTGTTTAGAATGCTTAAGATATTGTAGCAAGGCCCTTAAGGCCACATATAAAAATTCTGCTTTATATTTAATTATATTTCTAGTTGAGTCCTAATTCAGTGCCTGTTCTTTCAGGACTCAATTATTTTTTTAGCCAATTTCATGTTTACAGCTTAATAGCGCTGACATACATTACTATGCCTCCATGCATTTTATCTTGGGCGGTAGTTAGTCCACAACACCAATCCACCTGAACATAATACAATTTAAACAACATGAATGATCATTCTTTATTCAGATCATCCACTGATTCTTTTACTGGGGTGTGTAATTTAACTAGAAACTATCGAGGCACTTCTAGCTCCATCCATCAGGTAAGCCTTATTAATTCATTGTTGATCCATTTCAGAATACTTTGCTGATAGGACTCTCATCCTTTTTTCTGTTTAAGATATATTTTGCCCAAGTCACAAGGACAATTTATTATTTCATGTCTGACTATACTGTGCTGCTTTAGAATGACCCCCCTGTGACGGTTTGTTGTCCTAGTTTTGCAGATGCTCAAAATGATTTTGATTAGCTGGACTATGACGCATGAACATTTTGCAACTGAGGGCCAATACATCAACTCTGGACAACAGATAAACAAACGAGCCTCTGAAAAATTGACTTGTTGATTAATGAGGAAAAAACATTGATTTTTTTTCCTTCTGTTTACACAAAATTGCCAATTGTGCAACTCTATCTTGATGAATGATGAAAAACAGAGATTGCTTTTTCTTCTGTTTACACAAAAATTGGCAACTGTGCAACCTGATCTGGATGGGAGTCCTTTAGAAGTAATGCCTCTGTAACCTTCCCTTTATTGTGAACCAATAACTACACTTGCAACACTTGAGCCTCTCAGGGTAGCAAAGCTCTAGGGAGGTGGTGTGGGCTGGTACCCAGGCTCTCTCCATAAATTACTGTCTAACAATGTGCTTTTTCTTCTTTAATGGAAAATTATGTCTTTAGCAAAAACGACTAAATCTTACACAGTAATTTACAAATATGTTCATTTTGGTAGATGGAAATGCTTCTGGTGACACCCTCATAACAGAGGATTTGGCCTAACGGCTAGGGCGGTCGACCTCGGAGTTGGGGAACCGAGTCTCGGCAGGGACACTCAACTTCCTGTGATTCTGGGCAAATCACTTAAACTCCCCGTGCCTAACAAAAACGAATGTGTCCGTCTGTAACCCAACTGGTGCTCATGTAAAGCGCTCTAATTCCTTCGGATCCAGTCCCGCGCTATATAAAACAAAAAAAAACAAGTGGTTCCTCAACCCTATAATCACAATACCTGCACATATACTAGACACAATAGTGGAGGGGTCATTATTAAAAAGGGAGTCCTATGGCTTTCTCAAGGTATCACCATATTGACAAAAGTGGAATTATGGCATAATAAACCAATACAACACCATTAAATGTAATAGGGATGGTACCATCGTAGAAAAGTCATCCTTTTTGCACTGACAACATTCTTTGACTGCTGCTTGTGGTTATGGACTCTGAAAGTCCATGGGCTCTGTTAACCAGGTCCAGGGTCAGTGCTCTTTCCTTTATATGGTAATTTGTGCATGAAAAGTTTAAAAACTAGGCTGCATTAACCCACAGGTCCGACCCATTGCCAGGGATAGTTTGGCCATGTACAACAGGGATACTATTATTATTATTATTATTATTATTAGGGATTTTTGTAAAGCGCATGGTTACGCAGAAAGCGTGTCCCCGCGCTGGAACTGGGGCTTAGAAACAGAAGGAGGGGGAGGCCTAATTAATTTTGAAAGAGGTGCGTTTTCAATTTCTTTCGGAAGCTTGCAGGGATACAACAGGGATACATGCTGCGTTTCCCAGGAGACCATGCTTCAGAGGCAGCTTTGACTCATTGTGGTGTAATTTTGCTACTGATGGAGCTCTCCAGCCACCAGGAGCATTTTCTTTAAGCCTCCCTGATCTACATTGGCTTCTTTTGTGGAGCTGGAATTTCAAAGTTCCCTTCTCCAGACCTGTTCTCCGTCTGGGCTCTCAAATCTAACTCTTGTTTCGAGGGTGTCACAGCCAACAAGAAGGACACCTTCCCTTTCACCAGGTCACACAGCCTCATGGCTACTTGAAGTGTACCTGTGCATCACCGGAGTCAAGAGCCAGTCCAGAGAACTCCCAGGGGAACCATCCATGTCCCCCTCACCGTTCCATTCCCCCAATTGTTCCTCAGAACGTACAAGGGGGCCAAAACAACTGAGACTGGTGAGGATGGTGATGCAAAGTCACCTTCATATTTGATTGCTTCAGAAAATATGAATTTAGAACTCGTTTAATCATTCCATATATGTGTGCTCATGTTATTGTATGTGTAGATTTCGAAAAATTTGTGATTTATGTGATTTTGTTTTCTCTATAATAATCTTAAGGTTGACATGTGTAGGCCTAGATGCTCAACTCTGTTTTGAAATGAATGCTGCATTTGTACTGGCTGTGCATAACATGTTTCTCCTTCAGAAGCAAGAGTCATTGTGTTCTCAGTTCGAAATGTTTTTTTTGTTAGTTTGTATTCTGAAGGGCTTGGTGTAGCCATTAACCCCTTCTACGCTCATGACGAGCTCAGCTCGTCATGGGCGTAACCTGCGCTACGCGGATGACGACTGAGCTCGTCACGTAACGCGGGTTTTTTTAAAATGCAGCGCGCAGCGGGAAAACCGCTAGCGCGCATGCGGTTAATATGTTTGGATGACGATTCCCACCGCCTGACTAGAATGGGAGAAAAGGAGGTCAATACTCATATTTGTGAGATATCATGAAGGTTACAATGATGGAAGAAGTTGTCACTGCATTATCTATGAGAAGGAGGCCAACAAAAAATACAGAAAGAACATTAGTTTTGATCTGTTCCTTCCCGGTGGGAACTTTTATGACTTTAGCTAATAAACCTTAATGGTTTGCATACTTATTCCCCTCTGTCGTTACTGTGGCGCAAAATCTGCTTCACTGGCATTACAATGTAATTTGAACCTTAGTTCGAGAAAAAGGATCAGCCCAGTGAATGAAGCGGCATTCTAAAATTGCACTAAGATTGCATGGCAAAGCCACCAACTTCATATACATGCTATCAAGACCCATCAAGTCTTGCGTGCTAGTTGGAAATAAAGTCCTTCAATTCACCCTTGCAGTGGTACCAGGTGGTTTCTCTTTCTAGCTCCTTTTCCATCATCGCTTCCAAGTCCAGGGTCTTTTTGATGTAGCCCTCCCTTGTCCAGGGGTTTCAAGGTAGAGGTGTGAAGTTCTAGAAGAAATCCCATATTAATCCTATGGTATCACATCATTACACCACCCTAGCCCCACCCCCACTGCACAGCATTCTGGTACATTTAAACATGCCAACTTCAAGGGGTCTATGAAGAGACGTTTCCTGGGTCCTTTAGGTCTTCCCTCAAACGACACAACTGCCCAATCTCTTCCTACAAAACCTCCACAGAGCATTCTTCCGTTGCGTTGTGATGGATGAGTTGTAATGGTAGCGCGGTGTAAAGCCTGCGTTGTCATGACATACATCCCCCAGGTGCAGTGTAAGGGGTTCACATATGCAGATTTCCTCTCCACCCCTTGCTTTCCAAGGAAAAAATATTTTCAATGGCTACATTGTATGGGGAGGCCGTTGATCTTCTTGCTGAAAAGCAGAATAATTAACGTGGCCCAGCAGGGGTGGGGCAAAGGCGTGGAATGTGATTATGGCTGAGCCATGGTCAAATGATCATTTAAATGTCATAAGGAGTGAAAGTTACTGAGGATCTACACTCGGGATGCATTATTACATTAAGATAGATATCTCACTGACCCTGTGGGCTAAGTGGGTGAATATGTACTTTGGTGCAGATTGTGCCTCTACTGTGAAATTCAGTTAAGAACCACATACTTTCAGTAAGCACTACGGATCTAGAGTATGAATGCCCACTCACATTATAAGGCCTACCTTAGTTGAGCACCAATCCTTTAACCACTTCGGCGCTGATGACGAGCTCAGCTCGTCATCCGTTGTGCCGCTCGCACGCACTTTTGAAAAAAGCCGCGCAGCGCGAAAATAGCCGCAGCGCGCATGCGGTTAAGGGTCCTTTCTGTGACAGGCTACCTGTGTACATAATCCAGGCTGATCAAGACAGTAGTCTCACAAGCACAGCCTGTACATGTGCTAAGGTTTCCATGTGTAACCATCATAGAGCCTCTTACCCTAGCAGCACAGAAGTGAACCTTATCAGAAAAGTGTATACTGGCGGTAAGCACTCTTAGCACATTTTCACAGAATTTACTGTCAATGAGACTCAGGTAGAAAGATGTACTAATAGTAAAAGTTCAAAACTGGATAGTTTCAAAAGCAAAGAATCCAGGGGGGTTAAATAGGCAGATGACACTGCAACACATACCACTCTAAATGTAATTTAAATTGTAAAATCCCCCCAGAAATACTGTTATTCGAAAGTTACATACACAGTCTTGAATTATGAGTGAAAAGTAACCTTTGTAGTTCATAAAAGGTGTATTGCACTTACAAAGCAATGTAATCATGCATACTAGTGCCCTTGAATGTATCATGCTATGCAGAAAGAAATCCTCTACTAGGATTTGGAGTGTGTGTTTAGTGCAAGAATGCCACAGAACATCTTCTGCACACTGATAAGCTTGCATGTATTCATGCAGTTTGTCATGAAGCACCACTCAACTTGAAATGAAAAAATCATAAATTTCCAGTCAGTGCCAAACTAAATGTCTTTCCATAGTGAAACTGAAGATGATATATCAACAAGATTGGTGCCGGCGCAAGGGGGAATGGATGTCTTTACACCTTAATGCAGTAATTCAAATGGCCTAGACTGGAAAAATCATACTAAATGTCAGCACATAGGATTATAAAAAATCTATAAATGCCTATTTGGATATCAGATCCACTCTCATAAACTGTATGCAAGGAGAATAATACTTTCTGCCCTATGCATGATTGAGTGTACTGGCTGACTATTTCCCAATACCTGATGTCAAAGTGTGATAGCACATTTGACAATGTCTGTGTGGAGGGAGCTTTGGACTAATGCAAGCACTATTCACATTAATGTATGTCTTACAATGCCTAGGTATTTGTACTCACTAACTTAATGAGCTTGATTCTGCCAATATACATTCCCCTTACCTTGTTGTTCTTTGAAAAAGAATAACATAAGCGTTCTGAAGATTTACAATAATATTAACCTTAGCATAGCCTGCTAGGGAATCTTTGTAGTCCAAAAGGAGTTGAATCACACGTTACAAAATCCATCAATGTAGTATAAATTAACAATTCTATTATCATAATCATGATGAATGTATAATCAAATGCATGGCCAATTAGAAGAAGCATCAATGCAATTCCCTGTGTTCTGCCAGATTTACACATGATTTTCCTGCCATAACCAGTCTTATCATATATTTTCCAACTCTTTTCAAAGGCATGGTAAGCTGACCATCTTAGACACCACAGGGGTTACTTCCCCCTTTCCAAGATGAGAGAGGGTCGCTCTACAGGCAAGTTGATCAAGTTATTGATCGCATCTAAAATTCTGCCTTCAGAACCCAATATTCTACAATCATGTTGATTGATACATGAAGTCGGGATGAGTAATGACCATGGACTGCCACCAGCATCGTCATTAGTGCTACAAAGGAAGACTCATTACAAAAAATGCACTTCGGAAAACAATTAAATAAATAAATGTTAAGCTATGAGTAGCTCCCATTTTCAGTGACATATCCCACATTGTGAATGAGACTGCTGTATAGTAACAAAATGCTACATTCTGATAGGCTCCTAGCCAATACCTACTCAGGAAATTCATAGCAAATTATAGGATCAACCTGCATACCACAACACCTTCTTCCATTAACAACTGCCTAGAAAGATCACAGAATTCTGGATAGAGTTACCACCTACCTGGTTTCTCACCTGTCCTAGTGTGGAACAGAAAGTTATTTTCAGGAGGGTCGAAACTAGGCTGGTTGGAACAGTCAGGTTTTAAGTTTATTTCTAAATTCTGAGAGAGATCTAGTGGCAAGAATAGAGAGAGGAAGCTTATTTCAAGGATTGGGAGCCAGGTAAGAAAAGTAGCTCCCCCCTACTCCGGCACGCCAGGTGCAAGGCTGATGAATGAGCAGATGAGATATGGAAAGAAGTTGTCTGGAAGGAGCATAAAAGCGTACGTCACTGCTAAGGTAGGAAGGGACAAGGTTGTCAAATGCATCGTAGGTATGAGTAAGACGCTTGTAATGGGAATACTTACGTACAAACAGACAATGAAGATTTCACAATAGTCCATGGGGCAGCAACCCACAAATGCACACCACCGAAGGGAGGCTGCAATGCTACAGAGGCACCAAATAGTTGACCAAAAGAGGTGAGGGCTTGAGAGATGCTCGAACTCGAGCTATGGGTGAGTGTGGAGGAGGAGATGATACCTCCACGGAACTTGAAGTAGGTGCACCAATACAACATATAACTATGGCAATAAAGGAAACACTGAAACCACCACTGGGGTAAGTTACGAAACAATGTCCCAAACAGGTATGAAAGCTGCAGACAATACCTCCCCATGCTACAGGAGCCATTTTCACCCATTATAACTGTAAGTAATTGATGAATTGCTGTTTTTTAAAACCCCAGCACATAAAGCACATTGGAGATACTCCAAACAGTCTAAATGCAAAGAGGAAGACACACAAATCAAATGTTTGTAGGAAATGACTAATGTGTCATGCAGTTACACAGTTTCAACCTTTACAGCATATTCCCTGCAATGCTAAGCAAAAACATGGGAAAAGCCTGCAGCATTACTGGCGACTCACACCCTCAGAGTTACAACAACTACAATTGAAGGCTCAAATCCCTCAGATACCCATGGCACCCTGGATAAGGGATGACTCCTTAACTAAGGAGGATCTAAAGTGAAGACTAAAAGAACTACGTAAGGAATTGGGAAACAATTTACATCAAGAACTAGATAAATTCAAAACCAGAATCAACAAAGTGATTTCCTCCTTTCGACAAGACGTCAACTAATTGGGCACCTGAGTGCAAAATAAATAGATAAGCAGGCAAGATCTAGGCAAGACGGGGGGAATCACAGCACGCCAACCAGATAACCTGGATACTCAGATCAACTACCTCTAGCTTAAATATGAGGATTTGGGAAACAGGGTGAGACATGATAACTTGCAGATTCAGAGGAAACAAATATATTTGCTTATGTACACGGTCTTTTTACCCAGATACTATGCTTGAAAGAAGATGAACTGGTGGCCATTATGAGAGCTCACTGAGTGGCAGTAAGTAAAGAAAGTATGCAGACAGACCATGAAACATAGGGCACGATCTACAAACATTATGTACTGGATTTGGGTCACAAAAGTGATGCACACCTGAAGAAAATGTTTTTATTGGATTTACTTTCCAACACAAAACAAGATTGAAAATTGAAATTTTGGCTGGGAGAACAATATATCCAAATGGTGACTGCAAGCTACCAAGCTCCTAGGGCTTGAGTATTGATACACAAATTGGAATTAAACTCCATTGACGCGTCCCGGGGAATGAGACAGACATGCCCATGCTGTATATCATGGTAATACAATATGATATGAACGCATGATAGAGGGCATTCAACTTGGTACTTAAGACCATATAATTTTCCCTAGTTACCAATGATACCCAAACACCTTTACATGTGTTTCATACAGTTCCCATTGTAGCTTTCCCAATATTCACCTCACTGTGCATGGCACATGCTGCATTAGCTTTGCACACGTTACTACATAATCACGTTTGCTTCTGTGTCACATTATATTTTCACACAGAACCTGTAGTTGTTTTCTCGTTCTGTTCTTTCCTTGGATTTAGTCTGAACAGTAGACAAGGTCAAACAACAGTGTCCCTTGTTATTTTGTTCTGGTCAGGCACTCACACCTAGACACAACACAGAAATGTAGCTGTTGTTTATGAACATGTGAACCGTATCATATAGGTATTCACATTACTGTAACACACAGAGAAACCAATTTTTCCTGAGAGAAATCAAGGCTATATCTGAGATGGAACACACTCATCTGTGTATGCTAAGGTACAGGGTCCAAAACTAATCCCAGAGTTCTGCCTGTACCTCTCTCTATGAGTCCAGATACTCAAATTCCTGTATTCAGTTGGCTATCCAAATTTGGGGACCTGGTTTGTGAAAAAGTAGCCCTCAAGAAGGAATTCGGCCCAAAGTATTGTGCTCCTGTTCCCGGCCTTGGTATACAGGGTACAAGAACTGTAATTCTGTCACCACTTCCAGGACATTAAAACAATCTCTCTGTTTCAATTTAACATGTCAAGTTACACCAAATGGGCAATACGCCATAGTATGCTCCGAAGGGGTCCTTCACAAGACGTTCTTTGCAGCCTATGAGCACCACTGTTGCTTCTTCTCCTCGGCTGCTGGAGGGGGGAGGTCAAGCTTTTGTCAATTTGTTTTCTGTTTCTACTTCTCCATATTCTTGAATGGATGTCATTTACACCGATCCACCATTGGAAACTTCATCTGAGTTGCATTTTTTGAATCCTACTGCTGAATCACAGCCACCACTTTTCAATTTGAGTTCCTCAGGGAACTATATGAATCAAGACCATTTCTCATCAGACAGTTCATCAGTGTCTTTGGGTTTGCATTCACCTCCAGCGTGGATTTGTGTCTCAATTTCTTGTTTTTATCAACTTATCTAGTACCTCCATTGATATACATTAGGTTAATCTTTTCTTTGGTTCTCTTATTCTCTTAAAGTGTATTAGATTTGTGACTGTCTTTTTTCTTCTCATCAACGGCCATTACCTTCCAGAACATTCTGTTATAGAACTGGTCAATGGGGTATTAGCTCCTCATTCCTCTTCACACAAAAGTCAACATTCTGGCTATTCCAGTGACGGATGGAATTGTTTGGGATAAAGACCCATTCAATATATATGGCCCTAGAGAGACCCTGTAAATTCCATATGTGTTCAAAGTTTCTATAGCTGATTTAATGGTAGCGGGGTTACATTCAGACAATTGGGATGTTGATTCTGTAAATTCAATGCTTTCTGAGTTGTAATATTATACTGTGTTTGACTCAGAAGATTTATTTCTTAATTCCGCAAAGCATGAGGAGATGTTCTGCTACCACCATCTAGGGCATCATTTTTTGCATAGAGCAGGTGGGCAATGTCCCCATTATAATTAC
The DNA here is from genome assembly GCF_964261635.1 of Lissotriton helveticus. Taxonomy (NCBI): domain Eukaryota; kingdom Metazoa; phylum Chordata; class Amphibia; order Caudata; family Salamandridae; genus Lissotriton; species Lissotriton helveticus. Next base: position 285,573,612 of record NC_136071.1, read on the forward strand.
ACACAGTGGAAACATTGTCCAACTCCACCACAGGGAAGTTCACAAACACAAACAAATAAATACATAGGTAGATATGAACCCCTTGGCAGCAGCTTCATGAATGAGTTATCATCCCTGCCATTCACCTATCGCTGTGAACATGCTGAAAGAGACGTTTTTCTCACGGGGAGGATTGTGACTCCATTGCCGGTCATTTACTTGTTTGTCAACAAGTAAAAATCCAAGGTGCTTGTCAAGTTTCGCCACCTAATTTAGCTTGTTATTTAAAAGGAACACCAGTTCCTGCAATCATATTTTCAAATGGAAGCTATCTCATGCCTATAATCAGGACTGTTGCGTTATGCGGGCAGGAGTCCTGAATATTGGATCCGTTTCCCAGTTAGTGACTTGTTCAACAATGCTCTGTTTCCCCCTCAGCAGGGAGTGGTAGATAGCGCGTTGTGGCCTTCCACTCCAATTTTGAAGGCAAATTTCAACAAGATAAGTAGACTTAAAGCATTATTGTTTCAAGAAGAGGTAGCTCTTATAGTTGCCCACGAGAACTTAAAAATGCAGGTGGCTACAACTACTGTCAACATAAAGTCATTGTTGAATACAAATCTTCCCCTGAATTCTGGGAAAGTGATTAATCAAATATTTAATGCTTCTGATACCATGGGTGCAGCCCATTTGTTTCTTTTTAAACTTGTAGGCTCTAGCCTCGTCATGGAGTAATACCAGCTTTTATACACATTTTCTAGCATGTTCAGTAGGTTTTCAGTCCTGCTGTTCTTCATTTAAGGAATCCTCATTCTATTTTTGATGTTCTGTATTGAATGCTCCTTCTGTGGCTGCCCCAGCCCTGGCATCACTCTAGCACTACTGTGAGCACATGTTTCAGCTCTTTAGTATGATTCCGTTACATGTGTTAGATGTGGATTGGTGTCTAACATTCTGCTGTGCTTGCTTCTCCTGTGTGAAACCTGTTTTTCACTGCATTTGCTGCACCTTTCATTGGGCACTAGACATATGGCTGGCTCTACAGATGCTTACTGCCTTGTATCTTGAGTGGCTGATGAGTCCCTCAGTGGCCCATTATCGGGACTTTACTTTGCGTTTGCGACCTCTACACAATCCAAGTCTAGAGCAAATGGCCCACTGGAGTTCCTGTGCATTGGCAAGGAGATTGCTGGATCAGAGTTTCGTTGAAACAAACACAGATTGCCTGGTGATGGTATCTGCATCAATTGGAGCTGAGGGTCATGTCTGTTCATTGGAACTTACCAACAGGGCCACAGGCTTTTATCTACGTGGATGCGGACCCCATCATGAAGTCCTTTGCCTATAAAATAGCTGCATACACACTGGATCCCTCTGACATACATTAATTAGATATTTTTATTTTGAAATTGTCATTAATTGGACCCTGAAAATCAATTTATTATAGTACATCTCTTTGAGTTTGCTTGTCTCTTGATGTCTGTCATTCCCAAGAACACGTGAACTTTGTCATATAGGTATTCACATCACTGTAAAACAGGGAGAGAGACCAATTGTCACTGAGAGAAGATCACTGCTGTATCTGAAAAGTAATACATTAATGTATATATGCTAAGGTATGGAGTCCGCTACTAATCCCAGAGATCTTTGCTGTATAATCAGTTTGCTTCTGTAGAGGGGGACTATTCTGTCTTATAATTTGACAGGACTTTTCATAATATACAGTATATTGACAATGCTGAGGGTATTTATTCTAGGCAGTTGTTTCCTAATTGTGGCACATATACTGCATTGTAGGGCACAATAGTTTAAATAAAAATTTCAACATCATTTGTGTCTCTTTCATATCTTATTTTGGATGAGTACGAGTGTGTGAGCTGAAGGGAATGTCCTGTCACCGGGATCCCTCTGAGGGTTGGGAGGGTTGTGCTATGGGGTGTCAATTCAAATGTTCCTCTGGTTATGAGTAGGAAGGCTAGTGGGAAACTATAGCTAGTCAGAGTCCGGCTCATGGTACCCAGGTGGTACGTTGACTCAGTCCCTAACTACTGATGTTCTATGCTCCTAAACATAGTTCTGCTCCTGAGCAGAATCACTGCAACAACCTCACTTGAAATACTTAGAGACTCTCTAGACAAATATAATAAAGTGTCTGGATGCAAAAAAAGATTCCAAAATAGAAATTCTCCCACTGGGACTAAACATAACATACATCAAATTGATGCAGAAAGAACTAACATGTAAAGTGGCATCAGATACGATTAGATACCTGGAGTTTAGCGTAACCTCTATGCTCAAGGGCTATACCTTTACCTAACTCAGAGAATGTACCTAGACTTTGGCATGTGGCATAAAAGAAGGCTTACATATATGGCAAACATTGTATGCTTCTTGGTTAGGCACATTGCAGCCTATAAAGATACATATATTTCCATGACTGTTATACATGTTTCAAGCCTTTCTCTTCCAATAAGGGATGAAAGATTCAGAGACTTCCAGGCATCTTTATTGAAGTTTGTGTGGTGGGCAAGCACCCGAGAATATCTATGAAACTATTAGAGAGCGACTCAACCCTACATTCTAGGGGAGCGGCCTAGAAGGGAATCAGAAAAACACTGGTTGATATGGACAGGGCAGCGGTGAGTAGAACTATATGGGACCTGGTGTGGCTTCCTAAAACTCAGACATCTGATAATGTGTACACAATTTGCCACAATATTTAGACCATGCTCAAGGTACGGGACATGATAGCTGCAAAACACAATGCCACATCCTTTCCGTCGCCTCTGATACCCATTTTTGGTAATCAAGAATTTACACTAGGTGAGGAACACCCTAGTTTTACTATGGAGAGACAGTGAATGGAGGATGATATTCGATACATTTATATCAGGACAGATTAGATAATTTGAAGACTGTAAAAGAAAATATTATTTGCCTGAGGTAGAGAGACTCCATTACTATCAAATCCAACACCGGGTATTACATAATGGAGTCAAAGAAGTAGAAGCAGCCAGAAGGACACTAATGGATGGAGAAAAAATTCTCCCATTCTATCATAGATTAACGATGTGGATCTCTACAATATTTAAATATCTAAGTATACCCATGGTGGGGGATACATGGACCTCCATGGACAAATGGGACGAACCCCCCCAGATTAAAATAGCATAGAAGAGGTGAAATCTCCTGAGGCAGGATATGTCCAAACACAGAGAACCAGTACTGAAAATAATGACATTATAATATATAACTTCAGATAAGCTTCATAGAATGGTTCTGGGAATGGCCTACACATGATGGAGTGAATATGAGGTGGTGGGTACTCACTTACATGTCTGGTCGTCATGCTAAAGTTAGCTAACTATTGTAAGGAGGTGTTGAACTCTATAAGGGAAGTGGTGGGTTACCCGATATCTGTAGAATAAGATTTTGGGATTCTGGGCCTTAGGGCTACCAAGTTGAAGGAGATGGGAAAGGGCGACTGAATGTTACTTTAGCAACTCCTATTGATAGTCTGTCTTACTATCACCAGATTTTGGAAACAACTATTTTCCCTACATGGCACACATGAATCTAGCATGTGTGGGAGATTATAGCGATGGAAAAGGTAGTGGCACACATCAATAAAACCACAGAAGCTAATACCAAAACATGGCAACCATTGGTGGACTATACAGGAAAGGCAAACTAGGGGAGAGGAGTTGGCCTAACAGCAAGGGCAGTCGACCTCGAATCTGGGGAACTAGGTTCGAGTCTCGGCAATACCGCTGAACATCCTGTGATTCTGGGCAAATCACTTGATCTCCCCATGCCTGACAAAATTGAATGTGTCCTCATGTATGCAACTGGTGCTATGTAAAGCGCTCTGATACCCGATTCGGGTCCCGTTCGTGCTATATAGAACTCTGTATAAAATACATGTGAATTATTCTCTTCTCAGAGGTTGAGAGTACTCAGATTTGTTTGACTAATGAGGGATGGCATGCTTTCAATGGGAACATAAAACTTGGAAATGGGTACCAGAGGGCAACATTACCTTTTAAGAACTGCTAAGCATGATAAGTACAATAGGAAAGGAAAAACACTTTGTGTGGGATTACAGTTATTGAATAACAATCCACAGTTTATTGTTTGAAATATATGAGTTTTGTGATGAGAATATAACAGGCATTTACCAAATGTATAATTAGGGGTAGCTGATTCTCCGGTACTCATGCATTGTCATAGTGTGTTAATTTTGATAAATCTATACTACTACTATAAAGAGAGAACTTGCACCTTTTGGCCAGGTAAACTCGGGAACCACAGCGCCAATCTACACACCCGATACATCTATGAAAATGTCAGGGTGTGTAGATGGACATAGGCTATATAAATAAAAAAAAAAAGTAAATTAAAAAAATTAAGTTTGTAAACAAAGTAGTCCCCTGAAAGTAGCGCCGGCCGGGACCTAGCGCTGGCCACGACGCGACGTGCGTGATGACCGCGACGCGACGTGCGTGATGACGATGAAGGAGGAGCGGCGGTGCAGTGACGAGCGGCTGTGCAGTGAGGAGCGGCGGCACAGGTAAGGAAAGGGAAAGTTCAGTGCGAGACTGTGTGATGCAGGGGTAGGCAAGAAGGAAGCAGCAGTAAAGGAAAATTTCGGAGCGCGAGTGAGTCGGGGCGGGAGGGGGACGCGGGAGGGGGGCGGGAGTGAGTCGGGCGGGAGGGGGGCGGGAGTGAGTCGGGGCGGGAGGGATTCGGTGCGGGAGGGGGTCGGGGCGGGAGCGGGTGTACTGCCCCAGCCCCTTTCTGCCCCAGGCAACGCTGGGGCGGGCTGCTAGTGCTTAATAAAAAAGGATTTGAAAAAAGGATCCGTCAATGTAAGGACCATGGGCCGCTCTACCCTACTGTGAGAAAAGGTAGTGAGCATATGGTCAAGTAAGTGGCCCACAAGATGGATGACTTCTTTGGCGTAATGGGAGAGGCCAAGCACTTTTAGGACATCTAAAAGATGGATGTAGTTGGGATCAGAGGCAGATTCCAAATTAAAGCTAGGTCCACAAAGGGCTATGAATGTTTGAATAATCAGAGGAGCAAGATGTGAACTGCTCCCCCGGAAGATGATACACTAAAGTCTCTCCGAAGGCCAGGAAATTGGGAGTGCATTGACCTTAGCTGAAATAATGAACAATTGAGGGTGGAGCATTTAAATGATAGCCATTCCATTTACAAATTCATTAATTATGTCCTGTTTGATTATGTTATAACCAGAAGGATTTGCAATGGCTATGTCAGAGGCAGAGATATGGTTAGTTCCCGGAATGTGCTTGGAATGGGAGACATGCTGCTGGGGAATACATCTTTAGAATATTCGCTTTCCTGTGCAAACCGATGAATATCTATTCTCTGTGGTACAAATTCCCCAAAATATTTTTTTCAATGTGTTTTCATTAAATATTCAAAATGTAAATGTTCCTAGTCTGTGAAAATACAGCCATCCATGACAGTTTTCACTGTGGTTTAAAATTCTTGCTTAATTATTCTGAATTGCAATTTTACTTATTTTAAAATATGTTTTAATTAATCACCTTTGAATGTAGTCATTTATAAACTACAGGGAGTAAAATATGTGTATTTTAAAAATAATTTTATAATAAATTGAATTAATAACAATACTTTGATGACAATAAACATTAAGGTAAAGAGTGGAAGTATGTAGTATGTAGTGGAAGAAGTAATATCAAAGTTCAAATTTCTAAATGGTAACTCATGAAAAGATTCTCTCTATCCATAAACAATAAATCTATAATGCTAAATATGAGATCTCTCTGCAAATGATTTGCTGTACCTCTTAAAAAAACGACCCAATGCATTTGTAAGGAAGATAAACAAAACTTCTACTTCGAGCAAAATGTTACTGTTTTAAAATTAGAGGGTATTAGGTGACAGAGAGAATAAATACAATAAGGAAATATATATGGAGGTGGATGTTGGGCTTAGGTGGAGATCTCCCTCATTAATTATCCCACACCCTTTAACCCCTTCGCTGCGGGGGATATTCCCCTGCTGTGCTGGGGGGGAGGAGGGTGCGCACAGCGCTCACATGCTCATGACGAGCTCAGCTCGTCACGGCCACACCCGTTCCCGTGGAACGCTCAGCACAGCAGGGGAATTATCCCTGCATGCGAGCGTTCCACGGCTCATGACGAGCTGAGCTCGTCATGAGCACCGGAGCGCCGTGGCTCATGACGAGCTTAGCTCGTCATGAGCATTCAAGGGGTTAAAATATATTATTCCATGAATGTGAAAAAATAATACCACCTTTCACTTTTTTTAAACAACTGGTTATATATATGTATTTACCCCTAACTGTCCATTGAATTCAGGCAGCGCCATAGAAAAGGTGTTAAATTTAACTTCTCCTATTCAACCATTATAATGGCCAAGAGTACACCGCTGATTTTCTTGAGCATAGAATGCTAGCATTCTAGTTGTTTATTAGAGCTCTGTGGTAAAGCTACGGTAGAAAACTGGGCAATGAACTTTACTGCTACGGAAAGAAATTCATCTATCACTCAGTATGCCAGACCTCTTATTCTTGCATGCATGGGGACAATATTTGACAATTTATATAAAATGCAAACTAATTTTACCATTCTGGAACGCAAACCACATTTTCCATCACAAAAGTCACCACACTGATTTGATCATTTAACACAATGTTCTCCATAGGGCAACTTTTCAGTTCTCCAGCTCATAATCAAGCAGCACACCATTCAGTTGTGCCATACATTTGGCATGAATATCGAATATTAGCACTAAAGTTGCTCATTAGAATTCAGTAGAAAAGACGTTGTAGTAGACACAATGGGTTCAACGGACAGACGGCTGCTTCAGTTGGAAATACATATTTTACTCAACGGGGCAGAGAGGTTTCTCACATGAATGAGGATGAGGCTTATGAAATTAAAAAAGGAGTGTCCCCATGTACCTTTTGGACCATTAACCATAATTTCCATGAGAGAATCATGAAGAATGTCTGTTTTGTTTCAAAGATGCTTAATCAAATCATTATCAGAGTCTCCGCATTTTTCACGAGGGGAAATCATCTCAGAACTCATCACAGTTCAAACAAATCATACTGCAGATACAATTAATGGCTTATATTGAAAAAAAAGTTTACTATTTTTCACTCATCCTATATGATTTTTTTTGTCAACACTCAGACTAAATTATTACTATAATGTATACCAAAAAGTCAACATGTTGGAGCCTTATCGCCCCGAAATTACAACATACATGCTTCTTATTACCTTCCATCTAAATAGTACCATGAAAAACAAACCAATTAGCTAATAATGTTGCTCATGTCACCCAAAATTTTAATGGTGTGGTTTAAAGAAGCAGTCTGACCCAAGGACGTGGGTACTGCGAGATCGTTATTGACAGGACTGGAGAAGGCCCTTCGGTTTTTCCTTGGGCCCTCTGACTCCACCCGGGTCAAAAACTCCCAGGGCGTGCCCCTGCCCCCCCTCTCCCCTCATAACAATTATTCAGAGTATTAACAGCTGCAGAGTAGTCAAAACATTCACACTACAGAGGCATGATACCTCTTGATAAATTACATTCATGCCTAAGCTATGTTGATTAGCACATTGTATCTCTATCTTGTTTCACTCAGTTATTCAGTCACTCAACTGAGGAAGATCACAGACAAATCACTTTGCTAGTGTTTTCTACTCCAAAACATGTTGTCTTCTTATGGTGAGGTGAAGCTGAAAGGAGAATAAGTGGCTGTCTTTCGACTGAAACGTGTGTTAAAGCATTCTGTTTTTTTTTTAGACTGTGGTAGGAAATGCAAGGGTCACTAGGACTAATAACATGCCTGGGCGACCCAGCAAATCATTTCTCTAGGTGAAGATTAAACTGTTCTACTCCCAGATCAATAGTGCCTTGCAGGCACGGATGTGTATAATGCAGCTTCTCTACTTCCTCCCATTGTGGCACTGAACTGTCCTTTACTTGCACATGCGCATATCTTTTGCAAAACCAAGCAGTGTTGCTGGAAGTATGGCTGCAGCACCCTCAGATATCCTTGATGGTGTTACGATGAAGAATTAAACAATGAAGAGGCTTTGGAGAAGCATTGACAGTGTGGTCAAGTACAAACTGTCACATGATGATGGGCTTTAGTTATGGTTTGGTGGGCGGCCCGTTGTTCCACCATGTGGATGGAGTAAATTACTCTGTCGCCATTGAGGATGCCCACACGGCAAATTTGTTAATGAGCACTTAGCAGTCAGCCATTTATAATGCATTGACAGGATCCACCGTCATGGTGGTTCCTGCCAAAGCATTTCACTATTTGCTGCAGTTCTGTACCAGTTTTTATTTTTCATTTTCAAAAAGAAAATTCCGAAACAAAAATTACAAGTACTGCTCCCCTCACCAAGGGAGTCTCCTCCCATGGCGGGGGACCATTGTTTGCATTTTACTGTCCCTGACTGCCAGGATTTGCCTGGCAGTGATGGACAATAAATAACGAGCTATATGTCTGCCCATCCTGATTGGGTGGTCTAACATATAGCCATTTGTCTGATGGCCCCTACTCTCTTGGGCCGTCAAAGAAGTTTGGCCACGTCAGAGATGGAGTAGTCTTCACCTGAACAACTTAACGCTCAACCGCAATTACATTTAGCAAGTGTACCTGTATATTGGGGAGGAGGGAACTGTTGCCATTGTGACAGGGTACCCTCTTTGCCAATTTATAAATCGGGCCCAACGTGCTGCTAACTGTTTGAACATGAGAGCTGTGCTTACAGTTCCTTTCTCTAACGGGTTTGTTTTGGGTACTTTATAATGTTGATTAGTGACACTTTTGTTGATGAAATAAAGAATGTCAGTGGTTTTCTAACACAAATGGAAATAAAGACAGAAATAAAGTAAAGAACAAATATCTCAAACGGTATATCAGCAGCTTGAAACGTGTCATGGCAAGGGTGCAACTGCCTAACCACCAGCTGCTGGTTCCTCTTCCCGCGTGAGCCGCACCCCCTCCCAGTGCCCGCCCCCAGCTGACTCTGCCCTTCAATACCTCTCGCGGCCCCCGATACGCGGGCACAGCTCGCAAAGAGGTCTGTTCCCTCAGTGAGCCTGACGTCGCTACAGGAGTAGCCCTGTGAATCTGTCCCTGTTGCCTTGGAGCCGCTGTTAAGAAGACCAACTGCGTGGCCGCAGAGGAGGTGAGAGGCGCGGCCCCGGGACTGCGAGGACCAGCAATCACCACCAGCTGCTGGTTCCTCTTCCCGCGTGAGCCGCGCCCCCTCCCAGTGCCCGCCCCCATCCATCCCAATCGACCATAAAATAAGCCCTACGACGCGCAGCGCGGGACGCGCGCGGGTCGCAGTCCGGGGCGAAGACCGGGCAAAGAGCGGGCCGTTTGAGGCCTTTCGAGGCCCGGAGAGTCTGGTCTGGCCCACTCCCCTTTCCTTGTCTATTGTATGAGATCCCACCATCTACATAGCCAACAGTAGTATCTGATCAGTTTGAGAAAAATGGTTGTCACCAGAGGTACCAAATTAAAAGCCCCGGGTACCGTTGGAAAACTGCTCGGGCCCATGGACGACTTCATCACGAAGGCGAACTCGTTCATAGACCAAAGTATCTCATTAATGGAAGAAAGGGTCTCTTTGGACCTTGCCTTTGCTAAGAGGTCCTCATTGGGAAACCTGGCGAACGCTAGATCACCAGCTGCAGGAGGAGCCACAGTAGCCGAGGCCAATCCAACGCGAGAGAGACGCAGTCTACCCAACACAGTTGATTTATCTGTGTCCCAACTAGCTGAATCACAGCTTAGTACCGACCTTGAAAAAACCCCGGACTTAGTTATGCAAACTTCCCCACCAATTTCCTCCTTAGAAAAAATGATAGAAAGGGGAAGGAGGGAGGGGGCGATAAGCAAAAAAAGGGTGGTTCCAAAAATCCCTATCCCAAATAATTTGTCCCTTTTACCAAGTACACAAGAAGATAGACCGGCTAGAGCAGAACATCTAGCCGTCCCAATACTAGTACATCATTCAGAGTCTGAAACATTCCCCTCGCTTACCCTGGATTCCCAAATTAATATACAATCCCCCAGGGGACTGAGCGAATCGGAGGTTCCTAATCCTTTATTGGCCAAAATAGCTATAATATTTAAACAATCACTGCAACCCTTGGAGCAAAGACTAGTGAACTTGGAGACACAGATTCTTCAGCTCATAAAAAACCAGCATCATGATCACCCCGTAGGCTGCCAAAAAGGAGGGGGAAACAACGTAAAAAAGCCACTCACTGTAAATTTAACTAACGGTAAGTTTCATTAGACTAATCCCCAACAGAAGACACGCCAAACCACAATCTCCATTGCCCCCACCAACACTATTAACCAGAAGTCACTAATCACTCCGACGATCCCTAATCCCTCAACAAATATATCTCTTTTGACGACCCCAGGAACCCCAATTACCCCGGCCCGATCATAGTGTCATCTAACAAAACTACCAATAAAATTCTTAATCAAACTTCGAATAAATCATCTAGTACAACTCCGGTCCCTCAGCACCCAGGTCCGAACTCCTCGTCGGTGAGGCCGAGGGGAAACACCGTTAAAAATTATGGTAAAACACGATCTCCAGCAGTTTTCCCTCCTGAAGCCTCACCGTACGTGGCAATTATGACTGGTGTGCCTGAGCTTACTGACCCTAATTCCGAACCTGGTTGGTCTCTAAAAAATAAAGCTCAACACTGGTTGCAGACCAACCGCCCGATCCCGTCTACATGGACGGGAAGGATCAGATCTGTTGTAAGAGTACCCTGGGTGGGCAACACTCGCAAAACTATCCCCGGGGACTGTCTAGCGATCACATTTGAGGACCCACGAATAGCAGACTATATCTGCTCATGGGAGGACATCACCTCACAGGGTGGTATTAAGATCAAATCACTCTCCTTCTTTTACCCTTTCAGACAACCAAATGGTATTCACGAACAAGTGCCCCCTTGGACAGTTCCACTCCCTAGACAGAATGATTCAGATAACTTTAGGTATCATGGTCCTTCAAGACACTATGACATAGATTATTCCTGGAACACAATAGCTCCGCGCTATCAAGGGGGAGGATGGGAAGATAGGAGACCCTACCAACAAAGACAGTTAGCCAGAGACCATCCTAGATGGGACCCATGGTATAACATCCCTCTGCAAAATAGGTACAGCAGACTTGAAATGGCTGATTGACCATCAAGCGATAATATACCTAATAATCTCCATGTACCACCTAGCCCGGTCTACTTGAATAGTCCTCCGATCTCCACGAACCTGGAAGACGTACCCCCAGTCGCACAATCAAATGAGGCCACCCCTTTGACCTCTTTGAAATCTCGTCTCTATTGGAACATAGCAGGTCTTCGTTCCAAAATCGAGGATGGGAGTGCGCAAAATTTCCTCAATCCATATCAAATAATCTGCCTCCAGGAGACCTGGATCACAGAAGAACTACACTTCCAAGGTTATAAATCCTACTTTATCCCGGCTATAAGCAGCACAATGGGAAGACCCAGAGGTGGGTTAGTAACCTACATAGCTAACACCCTGACTCTGATAAAAGTCGCTATAGTTTCCCAGGATCCCAATTTTCAAATTCTCTCCTTAACCTTTGTTAACAAGGAGACTATCTTCCTGACTAATATATATAACAACCTCCCGGAAGATCAATTCCTAACTCTCCTTGGACATATTCATGAGAGCCTGAAAAAATCCTATCTATGGAAAACTGGTAACAAGACAACCCATTTAATCTGGGGTGGAGATTTTAATCTCCACCCATGCTTAAAGATTAACCCTCTTTGTTGTGGGATGGCAGATGAACTTGATGTTCCTTTGGCACATTTTATACACAGTAAAGCAGGGAACTTATTAAATTCAGTCCTCTCTGACTTGGACCTGCAAATTGCGAACCATCAGCAAATAGAACCCAATGTATTTAGTTCGACCTATGTGGGCAGAGGTCACTCCACGACAGTAGACTATATACTTTTATCACCTGGTCTACGGGCTCTGGTCAAAGACTTTGAGGTCATCGGTAACCCACTCAGTGACCACTCAGCTTTAAAGATTAATTTGCACCTGTCACCAACCAATACTCTAAATATGGAGATTGCAAGTACGTTAAGACAAAATAAATTAGAGATTGGCAAACAGAATGGCTATACAATCAGATGGGCTAAGATTAACCCAATGGAAGTCACAAAAAAACTTTTAGTACATACATACCCAAACATCCTAAAATGCCTTGATCTATCCTCTGATCACGAGGAAGTCCTAGAGAACTTTCATCAAATTCTGGTCACCATTAAGGACCTACTGACATCAAAACCCAAAGTCAACCATCCAATAAAGAAAAGGTGGTTTGACCACAATTGTACAAAGGCCCTAAAAACTTTAAAATTAGCTCTTCACAATAAATCAAGAGATGTAGCCCAAATACAACTTCTAAGGCGCAGATATTTAAGTGAAAGAAAATTGAGAACTGCCCAACTAAAACAGAAATTGTGGGACGATCTCCATGAGAGTGCGGCATCGAAAAACAGTACGCAATTCTGGCGTATAGTCAGAACCCCATACCTATCGGATTCAGGCGCCCCTAGAATAGAAGTCGCCATAGACGAAAAGACATGGGTTGAGCATTTTTCTAACATTTTAAAAAAAATTTCCCCAAAAGATTTAACGCCCCCAGGAGCACAGTATCCTATCTCGCTTAATTTCGATATTCCCGATCTATTGGAGGCACTGCAGAAAAGTAAAATCGGAAAAGAGCCAGGCCCTGATGGAGTCCCAGTGGACTTTTTTAAAATCAACTTAGATCTTTGGGCCCCGATTTTGACAAGAGTGTGTACTGCCGTAGTCCATGAGGGAGTGCTATCCTCTTGGACAAAATCAATAATGGTCCCCGTTTTTAAAAAAGGGGACAGACAAGACGTGAAGTGCTATCGGCCCATCTCACTGTTGGATTCGCTCGGGAAAGTAGTGGGAAGAGTAATCCTAGAGCGTCTCCAGCAGTGGAGTGAGGACCGTTGCATCATCTCTGACATCCAATTCGGCTTCCGAGAGGGTTTCGGAACAGTTGAACAGGCCCTCAACCTCACCCTATTGATGGGAAAATATACACAGGCCAAGGCTAATAAAATCTACATGGTCTTTGTCGACCTCTCCGCAGCCTTCGACTGCGTTTCGCACGCTAAGCTGTGGACAATTCTCGCCCAAATGGGAGTAGATCCCCCCCTCCTGGATTTTTTACGTGAACTCTATTCTGGCGCCACGGCTAGAGTACGATTCGGCGTAAATGGCGAGCTGACGGCCCCGTTTAGCGTAGGGCGAGGAGTCAGGCAGGGTTGCGTCCTGGCCCCCTTCCTCTTCTCTTTCTACACAAATGGCTTGGAGGAGGAGATGTTGAGGGGGGCTCAGGACCTCCCACGCATTAATCATCGCCTGATTCCCGCTCTGCTCTACGCGGATGATGCGGTCATCCTCGCGCGTACTCCCCGTGAGCTTCAAAACTCACTTAATAGGTACACGACTTTTATGAGCAATTTGGACCTCAGAGTAAACGTGAAGAAAACCTTTGTTATGACAGCAGGTAGGGGCTCCCAAAGAACAAAAGCCATCCACCTTGAAGCTCAAAAACTCGACGTGACTTCCCAATACCCCTACCTGGGCATCATGATCGACGACCACCTAACATGGAAGCCAGCAGTAGTTACAAGGGGTAACCTTTTTAAAAGATCAATAGCTGCTCTAACGAGCTTTTCCCAGAGACTTGGGCAAAGGCCTCCTGTGGATCTATTAAAAATTTACACTGCCAAGTGCCTGGCTACTGCCACATACGGTGCGGGAGTTTGGGGATATGTTGACACCAGTTATATCCAGAAGGCGGAGAACACCTTTCTTAGATTCCTCCTGGCAATGCCGAGAGGCACCTCAACATACAATTAATCATTAACAGAAGAGGGAGGGAGAGGGAGTCGTGGATTCTGTCTCCCCTAGCAATTATTATAAACAAAATGGAATCCACAAGGTGGAAGGCGGTTGTTACCACAATGGTGGGGAGCAACCAGTGTTGTTAAAATACCCCTCACACACACGCACTAACATGGTTGGGTTACCCTAATCAGTAGACCACAACCACTCTAGCACTCTTTTAACAATACCAGCCGGAGACTTAATAAAAAAAAAATTCTGTACTCACGTGCCAGGTATTTTTTAATTTTTTCACTTTCACCTCACCACTTACATCTTATACCCACACACACCAAACACATAGTTCACAAGAAAAGTGCTCCTGCGTAGTCGTGAAGTCGTAGCACGCCGCATCCCGTAGAGGTTTGCGAAGACCCCGATGATGAAGCATGACACCAAGGGGCCTGTTGGTGTGTGAGGGGTATTTTAACAACACTGGTTGCTCCCCACCATTGTGGTAACAACCGCCTTCCACCTTGTGGATTCCATTTTGTTTATAATAAGCACCTCAACATACGCCATGCATCAAGAACTAGGAATTCCCTATATAGAGGACCTAATTAAAATAGAACCTGTGATGCTGTGGCGGCGCATTTGGGCATCTGAAAACAACAATCTGACTCAGTCTATCATCACTGACTCGATGGCGCTTGAAAAATCTTCTAGTATAAAGTGGCTGTCGTATGTAAAAAAAATTCTTACAGACCTAGACCTCCAGCACTGTTACCTTAACCCAGATTCCATTAGGGACATTTCAAAGAGAGCTCTTAAACTCCTAGCACTAAGACACCTGGAATCGCTAAGATTATCATCAAACGCAATGAAAATGTCGGTTGTCCACGCGAACATGGTACAATTAGCTCATGGCATCCACCCATATTTGACTCTGCAATTATCGATCTACGAGAGAATGCTACTAACACGTTTTAGACTAAATTCTTTTTTTAGATTGGTCACGTTCCCTGAGAAAAACTGCTGGAAAGATACTCTCTCTCCTTGTCCGTGCGATGAAGTATCCACACAATCAACCTTACACGTGATTTTGCTTTGCAAATTCCACCGCTCACACAGAAAAATCTGGTTATTGCCAATTTTAAGGACTTGGGGTCTTAGACAATGTAGACCAGCTCTTCTTAGACTCCAAATGCTGGAATCAGAAAATGTTTGTTATTTCGTGAGCAATTTTTTAAAATGCATCTTGAAGCACAGAAATAATTTATAAACCGTCTTACTGATGCTACTTCATGCATATTGTTATAGAAAAACTTTTTAATTAATCTTTCGATAATAGCTTCTTTTTTTAACCATACAAAAATGTAATGAATGTTGAATATTGTGTCTTTTATGGTTTTTCCACTGTGAACAAACCGAAATAAAGAACTTATTATTATTATTATTATAACTGCCCTAATGGAAGCAAGGAAACTGGGAGCGGTTTGCCGAGCTTTGATAATGTAAAGCTATTACATTTGGAGAGCATAGAGCCCCACACTCCCAAGGGCACTGGTGCCAGTGCACATGCTGCACTATTGGGGTGTACACATCAGGTATGGAAAGTAATACAGAGGAACTCAAGTCAGGTGATATAGATGGCCAGCACCCTCACCCTGAAAATTGATCCAGCACTATTGAAGCTAAGGTTACAGATCTAACAAAGAGGACCATTCCAGTAATTTCCAAAGGGTACTAAGGGCCTCACGAGGAAGGTGCATATGAAATCCTGTTGAGAAACTGCCCGCTCACGTTGAAAAAGCTGCTGCTTGCGTAAAAATCTAGTTAAGCGTCAGAAAAGGAAAAAAGGGACCGCTTGCGCTGTGCAAGGTGCTGTTCACAATGATTGCACAGTGTGGAAAAGCATCCAGCACTGTGCAATTACAGTGAACGGCATTTTCTATAGAACTCCACCGCTTGCGGAGCTCCACAAAGTGCAACAGATGTTGTTTGCCACTTTGCGGAGTTCCGAGTAGTGCAACTCCGCGAACTCCGCCCAGATTTAATATTATCAAGAGCCATGCTCCCCAAAATGAGGAAGCTAATGCAACGGGTTCCAGAGCAGACAAATTAGGACTACTTCTCAAAAGAATGTGTCAATGCACCAATAGCGGTAGCATTTCATAAGTGTCCCATAGTCCCTCCTCTGTTTGAAAATAGCTTCCATTTGTCTCCAGAGAAGTCTAAATTGGGTAATGCACTGGGCACATGTTAAATAATCAGCCTGTTTAGACTTTTAATGCAAATATTAGAAGAGTTACCAGAATGCTGAATTTTTCAAACATATATAATGCTTCCAGGGAGAGCACCCTTCATCAGAAAAACATGCCAAACCATGCCTTCTTTGCATCATCTCCAGAACTAACCTCTGTTTGTCTATCGGTGTATATTACATATATACAGGCGAATAGTCTGTATGAAAATAGTCAACTTCCGTAAGATGTGATGCTAAACTGACATGTATTTCTAAATAGCAATAGAAAGTGCCTTATTTAGAAGGTTTATATGCAGAAAGCTTCACCAAAAATCTCAAGAGCTTGCAACATATTCAAATTAATTTTGCAAAGCAACACCCAAAGGTATGAGAATGGGGTGGGTGGTAGGTAGTATTAATTGTAATGTATGTTGAATTATTAAACTCTCTGTTGTTGTGCTTAACTCCAAATTACATAAACAACGGCACTATGTTGTGGCCTACCATAAGCGCCAGTGTTGAAAATTAAGTCCAGGGGCCAAGCAACTGAAGCCACCAGCTCAAATTAAGCGTTGGAAACAGCCCATGAAAAAGCAGTAGAATGCTTTAACAGCTCAATCTATGAGCTAACACTGGTGGCTTCTATCCAACATCAAAAGTCATACATTATAACTACAAATCACTGGATGTAAATGGTCAGTTTTACCAGTCTAGCAACGAAGTTTAAATAACTACTTGCCACAAAGTAGAATATTATATATAAATAAGCACGGTAAATATACGTCATAAACTGGAAGGACAAAAATACAAATTTTCTCAGCTTGATTCACTGTTACTTTCTTGGTATTTTTAAGTTGGTACTTTTCTCTTTCAAATAGGTAATTTACTTTGAGAACATGCATCAAAAGAGAGCTGAAGAATGTGTGTGCCCTGGAATATGTAGAGAAAACATATGCAGGCGGGCAAAAGACTTAACTGTGGTAAGATAAGCAGGAAATTCTGACCGTTTTCAAACACATCTGCTCTGGAGTTACAGACACTTCTTTTAACTAAACCAATATTCACTTTTATACAGAACATTAGAAATTATAATATAGCAGGCCAAATCAAACCTGGCATTTTATGCATGTGTAATTCACGAAACAATAGGCACATGTGAAAAATATGACGTGTGTGCATTTATTGTTTTGTGGTCACTTATATATACGTGTGACAAAAGTGTGTTTAGATGCTTTGCAAGGGGTGTGACGTGCATATCTGTGAACACCCTGTTCACACAAATATGTGCCTTCTATACCTCCCATTCCCCTGTGCAAGTACAAATCTTGAATAAGGTTTCCTCAGGAAATGTCGGAATGGGTAAAAGGTAAAGAGAAAAGAGAGGGACCCCTTAAATGTACTCAAGGGAAATAGGGTACTACTACCATAACAAGAAATGATTCCCTTGACCCCAACTTAGATTCCAATACAATAATCAAAAAAAATATCAAATATCGCACTTGTATTTAATAAATGATCATTAGATATTTATAAAAACATTTTTAATGGCATCTTCATTTCATAGTACAAAACAAATTAAAACAGGTTCAAATACAAGTAAACACTTGTAACACTTCTTAAAACAATTCTTTGTGCAATATCTCACAGGAGATATCTCCCCTATTCTATCAAACAAAACTATTAAATAATCAAGCAGATTTCAATTTATGACCAGCATAAAGAAAGAGACAACACAAATATTTAAACGTAACCCCTTGTCTAATACCCGTACATATCCAAGGAATAATAGGACCACACTATTGATTTTCTGATTCAATCGACATTCAACAAATTGGTGTCCTTCCTTGAATTATGTTTTAGCAGCGTAATGTGCACGTCTGGGTAAGAAACTATGGGTGGGTTGAAGGGGACCTGTATGGAAAGTGTGTGCGCACTGTACATGTGACTTGCGTGGATTATTGTAATCATAGGGTGTATCTGTAGTGTTTTTTACTTCAAGGGGATCCATTTTGGAGGCCATCTCTGGTCACTGTTTCAGACTTGTTCTGTTTCAAGTTCAGGCACTAACTAGGAGAAATTTCAAGTAATACGTTTGAAATTTAGACATCTTAAACACAAAAAAAGGTACTCAGCTCTTCGGTCGCAAGTGCTTGAACAAACACAAAATGGAAAATGGGTATAGCCTGCCAGGCAGGTATGTATACGTTTGAACATTCCTGAGGTCCTGTGAATAGTAGAAAGACAGACACCCTAGCGAAGTCCAGGGACAGTCCCTACCCCCTTAATTCTTTCTTTCTTCCCCAGAGGTGTTACTCTAGACAGCTTCATGTGGTAGCTGAGTGGGAATATCTCTCTCTTGTGTGTTTGTTTCATATTTCCCCGAATGGAAACACCTAACTCCACTCTCCCTTCCTTCTCAACTCCTGAGTGACAAAAGCCTGACCTTTCTGGTGCTACTAAACAAATGTCAAAAACTGTGTGAAACTACTCCAGATAGGGATTTCTTTCATCTATGTTGTTGTCTGCAAGACTAGGTTAAATATTAGGTAGAACCCAGGTGAGTGTGCAGATATTCTTATTGGCAAGCCCCTCGCATGGCGGGTGGCATATATACCTGAGATTCAGAACAAGATTCTCTGGGTTCTGGCTGCCCTAACAAGTGGGGACCCACTTGATATTTTCTTTGCAAGAAGAGCTTTTGAGCGTGTGAGGTTGAGGAGAAGTCTGTGAAGTATTCAGCCCACCTACTTTGTGACTAAGGAGCAGTGCAAGGGCTTTATGTGCTAACCCTGAGAGAAGCTGAATTTGCTTTGATGCAAGAGGCAGGACTTGCTGAGGGAAGAGAGTGTCTGAAGTGTGCCCTGCTGGAGAGTGCTGGCCAGCAAAGAAGAGCCTGGCTGTACAGGAAGGACAAAGAAGAAGCTTTGGAATCAGGAGGCCCTTGATAAATACCCATGTAGCAGCAGCAATAGGGGCAACAAGAAGCTGTTCATGGGAGTGTTTTCATCTTTCTACTGTATGCCCTAGAAAAGCTAACAAATCACAGGAAGGTGTATTATTATACATCTGGGCAGCCTATTACAAGTTGCCCGCCCCGCCTCCCCCAAGGGACAAGTAGCACAATTGTAGCTGTTTTAGAAATTGCTTCCCTGTATTAATGGTAGGGTAACACAAATGTTCTTACCCCACCTTGGGAGCCCATGGGCCTGTGCTTAGCATGCATGGGTGGAGGAGTGAGCTCTCAAGCATAGGCATCCATCCAACATAAAAAAAAGAAGGCAGGGAACTATAATTAGTTTTACTTACCGAGCCGACCATGCAGTGATCGGATTCTCCATTTTCAAAAAGAATAACATCTTTTATGAACACTGATATGGCTCTCAGTATGAAGGACATGAAGAGGTGCATGTGGATATAATTCCGAGTGCAGTGCAGCTTTCTGTGGGAAGGAAAATTAGTTTAGAAACATTATTGTTTTTTAAAGTTGTAAGGGCATTTTTATAGAAACATTCTTAACACACTTGTTTAAAACATTTAATTTTACTATAAGAATAGACTAGACAAGAGTGATGTCAATTGATCCTAAGAATAGCAGCATTTTCTCCTGTCCCTCTTAATAGTTTTCATCAGTCTTACATATTTTAATGTTTATTAGTATTAATTTAACATATATCACAACTAAATATTCTGATTTTCTCAGATTAACTTTCCTGATTAGGAATCAATACTTTCATACATTTTATAGCTAAATGCCTGTGGACTGAATTTTTTGTTTATAATTCAACTTTCTCCTAATTCACTGTATTCTTCTTTGCAAGCTGTTTAAGGCTTACCACATTTTTTTTAAGTAACCGGCTGCAAATTGTGTAGCCAGGTCTCGGTCATAAAAAACACATCCGGGGAGTCATTAGTAAGGATGTCAAAGATCTCCATATGATGTTTAACCAGAGACCTGACATTTAGGCTACATATGCTAATGGCGCTCACCCCAGGCACGCAATTCTGCCGGGATGGTGTTTCTAAAGAGCGGATACGGGAAGGGGAAGGCAGTCGCCAGCTGCAACAAGTGCAGCGGTAAGGGCCACATAGCGGTGCTACTAAAGGTAAGGAGCAGGTAGGGAGACACGCTCGAATAGCCAGCAGGTCTTCTCTGTAATACCTGGTAATAGATGTAGCCATGTTGTAAGGCATAAAAGATAGAGTCCTGCCGCACCCCGCACTTTCCTTCGCGCTGACGGGCGCAGACGGGCAGGACTCTGGCGCGACTCAGGCGCAGGGAAGGCGCGCCCGCTGCGCTGATCCGCTGCGCGGTAGAGGGAGCTTTAAGTAGGCGTCCCTCGCCTCAGCCAGAGCGCTAGAGCGCTCAACGATGTACCCTGAATCCAAAGTGCACCACTTCAATATGGCGCCCAGAACCAAACCCACCCGAGGAACCTGGCCCGCCAAACAGCGGTGTGGGACCCGATTTATAGTGCAGGTAAGGGGCGTTTAAGATGACCCATTAAGAACAGGGGATAAGACAAATAAAATATGAACCAAAATATCAGATAGGGATTTTTAAAATAATAGCGATATAGACGCGCTAGACGCTATGCAGCACGCATGTACCTTCTAAGGCGCTCGCGCTTCTGCTCGCCTTAAGTAGGCGTCCCTCGCCTCAGCCAGAGCGCTAGGGCGCTCAACGATGTACCCTGAATCCAAAGTGCACCACTTCAATATGGCGCCCAGAACCAAACCCACCCGAGGAACCTGGCCCGCCAAACAGCGGTGGGGGACCCGATCTATAGTGCAGGTAAGGGGCGTTTAAGATGACCCATTAAGAACAGGGGATAAGACAAATAAAATATGAACCAAAATATCAGATAGGGATTTTTAAAATAATAGCGATATTGACGCGCTAGACGCTATGCAGCACGCATGTACCTTCTAAGGCGCTCGCGCTTCTGCTCGCCTTAAGTAGGCGTCCCTCACCTCAGCCAGAGCGCTAGAGCGCTCAACGATGTACCCTGAATCCAAAGTGCACCACTTCAATATGGCGGCCAGAACCAAACCCACCCGAGGAACCTGGCCCGCCAAACAGCGGTGGGGGACTCGATTTATAGTGCAGGTAAGGGGCGTTTAAGATGACCCATTAAGAACAGGGGATAAGACAAATAAAATATGAACCAAAATATCAAATAGGGATTTTTAAAATAATAGCGATATAGACGCGCTAGACGCTATGCAGCACGCATGTACCTTCTGAAGGGATTGGCATAGAGTGGAGTAGAGTGTCAAAGAGTGGCATAGAGTGTAGTACAGTGTTGTAGAGTAGAGTTGTATACAGTGGAGTAGAGTGTTGGACAGTGGAATGGTGTAAAGTGCGGTATGGTCCAGTGATGTAGAGTAGGAAAAAGTGTAGGAGAGAGTGTAGTACAGTGGAGTGGCGTACACTGTAGTGGCGCAGAGTGAATTACCGAAAGTAGAATAGCAGACAGGGGAATAGCGTGCATGGGAAAATGGAGTGGCATGGAGTGGAATGGCATAGTGTAGAGTGGTATACAGTGGAATGCCGAAAGTGGAGTAGGGTATAGTGGATTAGCGTAGAGTGCAGTACATTGAAGTGGTGTAGTGTAGAGTCAGGGAAACTGTTATAAATTGAAGTGGTGGCTCGTACAGTTGAGTGGAGAACTTCTTTTTTTACAGTGTTGGAAACTGTCATAGAGTGGAGTAAAGTGTTGTACAAAAGTGTGCACAGGCAGAGTTTAGTACAAATTGGGATAGCGGAGTGTACGGGGATAGAGCGAAGAAGAGTTTAGCAAAGTTGCATAGAGTACAGTAGAGTTTTGAAGAGTGGAGTTATATGGAGTGGAGGAGAGTACACTGAGGTGATCTTGAGTGGAGTAGGGTATAGTGGAGGTGCATTCAGTGGAATAGAGTAGAGTGGAGTGAAATAGAGTGGACTAGTACATAGTGGAGTGGAGTAGCGTAGACTGAAGTGGTGTACAGTGGAGTGGCTAAGAGTGAGGTGTTGTACTTTGGAGTAGCATGTAGTTCAATAACATCTAGTGCAGTAGTATACAGTGGAGTGGTGTAGACTGGAGTTGTGTACCGTGGAGTGGGGTAGAGTGTGATGGCATACAGAGCAGCGACGTCCAAAGGAATAACATAGAAAGGAATGGCGTTCAGTGTAGTGGGGTAGAGTGGAATACCATAGAGTAGAGTGGCAAAGACTGAAGTTTCATACAGTGTAATAGTAAAGAGTAGAGTGGTGTACAATGGAATAGATCAGAGTGGAGTAAAGTGGAGTGGCGCTGAGTAGAATAGCATAAAGTAGAATAGCATAGAGTGGAATAGCTTGCATTGGAGTGGTGTACAATAGAGTGGCATAGACTGGAGTGGCATACAGTGGAGTGGGGTAGAGTGGAACAGCAAACAGTGAAGTGGTGTAGAGTGTAGTGGCATCCAACGGACTAGCGTAGAATGGAGTAGTGTTGAGTGGAGTGGCATACACTGGAATGAAATAGGGTGGAGTAGCATATGGTGGAGTGGCATAAGTAGAGTGGAATAGCATATAGTGGAGTAGCATAGAGTGCAGTGGTGTACAGTGAAGTGGAATAGACTGGAGGGGTGTACACTGCAGTGGGGTAGAGTGTAATAGCATACAATGGAGTGGCTTATAGTGGAGTTTGTACAATGGAATTATTAAAATGGAGTGGCGCAAAATGGAGTAGCGTATAGTGGAGTGGCATACACTAGTAGAATAGTGAACAATGTAGTGGCATACAGTGAAATAGCATAGATTGGAGTGTTGTACAGTGGAGTGGCATACAGTGGAATAGCATAGAATGGTGTGGCATGCAGTGGAATGTCATAGAGTGGAATAGCATATAGTAGAGTAGCGTATAGTGGAGTGGCATACAGTGGAGGGGCATACAGTGGAATAGTATAAGTGGAGTGGCGTACAATGGAATGGCGTACATTGGAAGAGCATAAAGTGGAGAAGTTTATAGTGGACCCTACTGTGTACTATTGTGAAGTGACACAAATTCTGTTCCCAGCAGGCGAGAATTTTGAAAATGCTTCCACCAACTGGGAGCAGACTTGAGATCTGTTTTCCTGCCCGTACTGATGCAGGCAGGGAAACAGATCAACTTATTGCTCCCGCCCGGAGAGAGCAGCATAAATAGTCAGTGCAGTGAGGGAAACAGAAGACAAGTGTTCATCTGGTTGGAGCATTTTCAAAGTTCCTGCCCCCGAGAGCAGACTTTGTGTTTGTTCCCATTTGGTAGAAGTTGTGAAAATACTCCCACCAGGCAGTAGCAAATATAAGTTTCCATCCCTACACCAGACTCAAGGGATTGGGTCCCCAGGGCCAATAATGAAACTGCAGCTCCCCCTCCCATTACATTTTAGTAGTGGACCTGGAGAATGGGGCCACCAAGGCTTTTTTATGGCTCCGGGAGGGGAGTAGTGCCTCCACATTTTAAATTCAAAAAAAAAAGTGTGGGGTGGGGTCCTTGGGGTGAATATGGCTTGAGGAGCGGGCCATGCAGCTCCTCCCCGAATATTAGTTTTATTGGGCCCCAGGGGATGGGCTCCCTTTTTAAACAAAAAAAGGCCCCGGGATGGGGTCCTCAGGCATATGAAGGCTTGGGTAGGGATGCCACATGGCCCCCTCACTTTTTTATTGGTTTGGCCAGGTCTGAAAAGTATTTCAGAATGGGAAGGGGGCTGCACAGCTACACTGCTATTATGCATTAGGAGCACATTCATTTTTGTAAACATGCACATCCATTAGCTGGACACAGGCTGTACACATTTAGGTAGATAAGTACTATAGTAGTTACCCGCCACTCTATAAGCTATTAAACTATCACACTCATTGGTTGATGTCATCAATGATGTCATATGAGATGTCGTCAGTGATGTCATAAATGATGTAATTGAACATGTCATGAGTGATGTAATATGTAAGGTCATAAGCAGTGCATGGCGCAAGTTACAGTTAGCTATTTTAACTATAACTGGTGAATTCATGTGTTTCTTTTTTAGTTTGAAACATTAATGATATCACTGACATATTCAACAAACTATAACATCACTTTAATTACATATATAGACATAATTTCTATCTCTAGTAACCATAACTATAACTACTACCACTCTGTATTAATAGTTAAGGCTACCAGTGATAGGAATGTCCCAGATTTTTTCCCCTTAATAACTTTGCACTTACTGTGTGGAGTGAGGGGTGCTATTTATAATAATTTGGAGGTGGTGGATACATTGTAAATTAAAGCTAAAACTACAACTTTAGAATGTCTAAAGTGTGTGTAGTTTAGGTTTGAGGCTATAGAGAAAAACCAGTATTCCTAACTATGGCTATGTTTTTTCATTGAATATCTCTCTCTGCAGGGGGCCAAGGGCAGAAAGATGAAAAGGCAGGGCAGGCCAGCAGGGCAGTGGCAGCACAATGGACCAAGGAGGTTAGGAGGGAAGGAGCAGGGCCATGAACACAGAAAATGTAGGGCAGGGTCAGCATTCTGACCAGGCAGGGTTTGCGGCAGGCCAAGTGGCAGAATAACGAACAGTGGATGTCAGGAGGGGGGGGCAGGTGCATGCACAAGGTGAATGAAGGGGATGGGGCAGAGGCTGCAAGCTGTCCATGAAGGCAGGGTGGTATCAACAGGCCAGAAAACTGACCATTAAGGGAAGGAGCTAGGGGGCAGGTGCATGCTGACTTCGAACAGCGGCCCGGCAGGACCACAGAGGGAGACCCACATGTGCAGAGGCAGCAAGCTGAGTACAGAGGGCAAAAGGGAGGCAGCAGGGGCACCAAGCTGATAATTCAGGGCAAGCCATCATCAGTAGTGGCAGCACAACAGACCATTGAAGGAGGATGAGGGGGGGCAGGGGTACTCAAATAGAGAATGAAGGGCAGGGACAGCAAGCTGACCATGGAGGAGAGGCCGGCATGAACAGCGGGAGGAAGTTGACCAGATACAGCAGGCAGGCAGTAGCACGCAGATGAAGACAAGCATTGGCATAGCCAATAGGTCTTGCCTTAAAGACCTTATAAGTTTTTAGCTAGAGCTATTGGCTTTGCCAATGTCTCTAAACTATGTTGTTGAGCAATGTGGCTGCTAGAAATAAGTTAATTTTGAGCAGCAATAAGATCAATTACTTACTGCAAAGTTGTTTTTCCATAAACATGACAAAATCATGCTGAAAAGACGACGCCGTGATAACTTTTCCCTCAAAAATCTATCATGTTGTGCAAATCACATAGTAAAAAATGGGCTTTTAAAAACTATAGTATCTGCACTTTGTGAAAGAGTTCATATTTTTACAATAGAAGCATCATGCCTCTTGGATGGCAGGTGCAAGTCTAACATACAAGGATAAATGTCACATGGCCAAAAGAAAACAGAACAAGATGTTACATTATTTCATTTACATTGAGAGAGAAAATATAGCAAACAAATGTTTAGCTTCAATAATATGACAACCAATATAAACAGAATTTTGAAAAAGGCACAACAACGTACACTAACCAACATACAGTACAAAGAGGTATGTATTTATCGCGGATTCATAGTTTCTGTCTTATATCCCCAACGTTTTTTGTTTTCAAATAAGTATTATTACAGCTCAATGGGATTTTCCTTACACTGGTTTGCCCACAGCTCAAATGTACAGTAAAGCACCATAACCATTCAGTGATACACGCTGTAAATCTATTAGAAACGTGCAGTAAGATAAGCAAAGTAAATGCCCCTGCATTTATACTGTAATACTGAACTGGGGCTGGCGTGGCCGAACCGGAAAATCAACAGCTACTGTGCTGGAACAGAGAAGTGTTTAGCAAAACTTTTTCGCTTCTAGAAAATCACAGACTGCAAAGTTACAGAAATAAATCAAACACCAAAAGCCGACCTTTCTCCCACACTCCAGACCAGGCTCCGAAATTCTATTATGTCTTTCACTTTCTTTATTCCAGACTCTACCTCCGACATTCATGGAATGAGGCATATAGACTACTACATGCTGCTCCTTCACTGGGGAAGGAGGGTACTAGGCTGCACTCTGGCCCACACAGTGCGTTTTCTAAAAAAACAAGCATTAGGAATGCATTAGGGCTCGGGTTTGTTTTAAGTTAGAGATAATGGCATTGTAAATGGCAATGTGTTTTAGGCACTCTGCACTACCACTCTGCACTCTGCACTACCACTCTGCACTCTGCACTACCACTCTGCACTACGACTCTGCACTCTGCACTACCACTCTGCACTACCACTCTGCACTACCAGTCTGCACTACCACTCTGCACTACCACTCTGCACTCTGCACTACCACTCTGCACTACCACTCTGCACTCTGCACTACCACTCTGCACTGCCACTCTGCACTACCACTCTGCACTGCCACTCTGCACTACCACTCTGCCCTCTGCACTGCCACTCTGCACTACCACTCTGCCCTCTGCACTGCCACTCTGCACTACCACTCTGCACTACTCTGCACTACCACTCTGCCCTCTGCACTACCACTCTGCACTACCACTCTGCACTGCCACTCTGCACTGCCACTCTGCACTGCCGCTCTGCCCTCTGCACTACCACTCTGCACTGCCACTCTGCACTGCCACTCTGCCCTCTGCACTACCACTCTGCACTGCCACTCTGCACTACCACTCTGCCCTCTGCACTACCACTCTGCACTGCCACTCTGCACTACCACTCTGCCCTCTGCACTACCACTCTGCACTGCCACTCTGCACTACCACTCTGCCCTCTGCACTACCACTCTGCACTGCCACTCTGCACTACCACTCTGCCCTCTGCACTACCACTCTGCCCTCTGCACTGCCACTCTGCACTGCCACTCTGCCCTCTGCACTGCCACTCTGCACTGCCACTCTGCCCTCTGCACTACCACTCTGCACTACCACTCTGCACTGCCACTCTGCCCTCTGCACTGCCACTCTGCACTGCCACTCTGCACTACGCACTGCCACTCTGCACTGCCACTCTGCACTACGCACTGCCACTCTGCACTGCCACTCTGCACTAAGCACTGCCACTCTGCACTGCCACTCTGCACTCTGCACTACCACTCTGCACTGCCACTCTGCACTACGAACTGCCACTCTGCACTGCCACTCTGCACTCTGCACTACCACTCTGCACTGCCACTCTGCACTACGCACTGCCACTCTGCACTACGCACTGCCACTCTGCACTACGCACTGCCACTCTGCACTGCCACTCTGCACTCTGCACTGCCACTCTGCACTGCCACTCTGCACTCTGCACTGCCACTCTGCACTCTGCACTACCACTCTGCACTACGCACTACCACTCTGCACTACGCACTACCACTACGCACTACCACTCTGCACTACGCACTACCACTCTGCACTACCACTCTGCACTACGCACTACAACTCTGCACTGCCACTCTGCACTACGCACTACCACTCTGCACTGCCACTCTGCACTACGCACTACCACTCTGCACTGCCACTCTGCACTACGCACTACCACTCTGCACTACGCCTCTGCACTACGCCTCTGCACTCTGCACTACGCCTCTGCACTACGCCTCTGCACTCTGCACTACGCCTCTGCACTCTGCACTACGCCTCTGCACTACGCCTCTGCACTCTGCACTCCGCCTCTGCACTACGCCTCTGCACTCTGCTCTACGCCTCTGCACTACGCCTCTGCACTCTGCACTGCCACTCTGCACTACGCACTACCACTCTGCACTGCCACTCTGCACTACGCACTACCACTCTGCACTATGCCTCTGCACTAAGCCTCTGCACTACGCCTCTGCACTCTGCACTACGCCTCTGCACTACGCCTCTGCACTACGCACTACGCCTCTGCACTCTGCACTACGCCTCTGCACTACGCCTCTGCACTACGCCTCAGCACTACGCACTACGCCTCTGCACTCTGCACTACGCCTCTGCACTACGCACTACGCCTCTGCACTCTGCACTATGCCTCTGCACTACGCCTCTGCACTACGCACTACCACTCTGCACTACGCACTACCACTCTGCACTACGCCTCTTCACTACGCCTCTGCACTACGCACTACGCCTCTGCACTACGCCTCTGCACTACACCTCTGCACTACGCACTACGCCTCTGCACTACGCCTCTGCACTACGCCTCTGCACTACGCCTTTGCACTCTGCACTGCCACTCTGCACTACGCACTACCACTCTGCACTGCCACTCTGCACTACGCACTACCACTCTGCACTACGCACTACCACTACGCACTACCACTCTGCACTACGCACTACCACTCTGCACTACGCCTCTGCACTACGCCTCTGCACTACGCACTACCACTCTGCACTACGCCTCTGCACTACGCACTACCACTCTGCACTACGCCTCTGCACTACGCACTACCACTCTGCACTACGCCTCTGCACTACGCCTCTGCACTATGCCTCTGCACTACTCCCCTGCACTACGCACTACGCCTCTGCACTACGCCTCTGCACTCTGCACTACGCCTCTGCACTACGCCTCTGCACTACGCACTACCACTCTGCACTACGCACTACGCCTCTGCACTACGCCTCTGCACTACGCACTACCACTCTGCACTACGCCTCTGCACTACGCACTACCACTCTGCACTACGCCTCTGCACTACGCCTCTGCACTACGCACTACGCCTCTGCACTACGCCTCTGCACTACGCACTACCACTCTGCACTACGCACTACGCCTCTGCACTACGCCTCTGCACTACGCACTACCACTCTGCACTACGCCTCTGCACTACGCACTACCACTCTGCACTACGCCTCTGCACTACGCACTACCACTCTGCACTACGCCTCTGCACTACGCACTACGCCTCTGCACTACGCCTCTGCACTCTGCACTATGCCTCTGTACTACGCCTCTGCACTCTGCACTACCACTCTGCACTACGCACTACCACTCTGCACTACGCACTACCACTCTGTACTATGCCTCTGCACTACGCACTACCACTTTGCACTATGCACTACCACTCTGCACTATGCACTACCACTACGCACTACACCTCTGCACTACGCACTACCACTCTGCACTACGCCTCTGCACTACGCACTACCACTCTGCACTACGCCTCTGCACTACGCCTCTGCACTACGCCTCTGCACTACGCACTACCACTCTGCACTACGCCTCTGCACTACGCCTCTGCACTACGCACTACCACTCTGCACTACGCCTCTGCACTACGCACTACCAATCTGCACTACGCCTCTGCACTCTGCACTACGCCTCTGCACTACGCACTACGCCTCTGCACTACGCCTCTGCACTACGCCTCTGCACTCTGCACTACGCCTCTGCACTCTGCCTCTGCACTACGCCTTTGCACTCTGCACTACGCCTCTGCACTACGCACTACGCCTCTGCACTACGCCTCTGCACTCTGCACTACGCCTCTGCACTACGCCTCTGCACTATGCCTCTGCACTACGCACTATGCCTCTGCACTACGCACTATGCCTCTGCACTACGCCTCTGCACTACGCACTACGCCTCTGCACTACGCCTCTGCACTACGCCTCTGCACTACGCACTACCACTCTGCACTACGCACTACGCCTCTGCACTATGCCTCTGCACTACGCACTACCACTCTGCACTACGCCTCTGCACTACGCCTCTGCACTACGCACTACCACTCTGCACTACGCACTATGCCTCTGCACTATGCCTCTGCACTACGCACTACCACTCTGCACTATGCACTATGCCTCTGCACTACGCCTCTACACTACGCACTACCACTCTGCGCTATGCCTCTGCACTACGCACTACGCCTCTGCACTACGCCTCTGCACTACGCACTACCACTCTGCACTACGCACTACCACTCTGCACTACGCACTACGCCTCTGCACTACGCACTACGCCTCTGCACTACGCACTACCACTCTGCACTACGCCTCTGCACTACCACTCTGCACTACGCACTACGCCTCTGCACTACGCCTCTGCACTACCACTCTGCACTACGCACTACGCCTCTGCACTACGCCTCTGCACTACCACTCTGCACTACGCCTCTGCACTACGCACTACGCCTCAGCGCTACGCACTACCACTCTGCACTACGCCTCTGCACTACGCACTACACCTCTGCACTCTGCACTACGCCTCTGCACTACACCTCTGCATTACGCCTCTGCACTCTGCACTTCGCCTCTGCACTACGCACTACGCCTCTGCACTACGCACTACCACTCTGCACTACGCACTACCACTCTGCACTACCACTCTGCACTACCCCTCTGCACTACGCACTACCACTCTGCACTACGCACTACCACTACGCACTACCACTCTGCACTACACCTCTGCACTACGCACTACCACTCTGCACTACGCCTCTGCACTCTGCACTACGCCTCTGCACTACGCCTCTGCACTACGCCTCTGCACTACGCCTCTGCACTCTGCACTACGCCTCTGCACTCTGCACTACGCCTCTGCACTACGCACTACGCCTCTGCACTACGCCTCTGCACTACGCCTCTGCACTACGCACTATGCCTCTGCACTACGCACTACGCCTCTGCACTACGCCTCTGCACTACGCCTCTGCACTACGCACTACGCCTCTGCACTACGCCTCTGCACTACGCCTCTGCACTACGCCTCTGCATTACGCCTTTGCACTACGCCTCTGCACTACGCACTACCACTCTGCACTACGCACTACGCCTCTGCACTACGCACTACCACTCTGCACTACGCCTATGCACTACGCCTCTGCACTATGCACTACCACTCTGCACTACGCACTATGCCTCTGCACTACGCCTCTGCACTACGCACTACCACTCTGCACTACGCACTACGCCTCTGCACTACGCCTCTGCACTACGCACTACCACTCTGCACTACGCCTCTGCACTACGCACTACGCCTCTGCACTACGCCTCTGCACTACGCACTACCACTCTGCACTACGCACTACCACTCTGCACTACGCACTACGCCTCTGCACATACGCACTACGCCTCTGCACTACGCACTACCACTCTGCACTACGCCTCTGCACTACCACTCTGCACTACGCACTACGCCTCTGCACTACGCCTCTGCACTACCACTCTGCACTACGCACTACGCCTCTGCACTACCACTCTGCACTACGCACTACGCCTCTGCAGTACGCACTACGCTTCTGCACTACGCACTACCACTCTGCACTACGCCTCTGCACTACGCACTACGCCTCTGCACTCTGCACTACGCCTCTGCACTACGCCTCTGCACTACGCCTCTGCACTCTGCACTACGCCTCTGCACTACGCACTACGCCTCTGCACTACGCACTACCACTCTGCACTACGCACTACCACTCTGCACTACGCACTACCACTCTGCACTACGCCTCTGCACTACGCACTACCACTCTGCACTACGCACTACCACTATGCACTACCACTCTGCACTACGCACTACCACTCTGCACTACGCCTCTGCACTACGCCTCTGCACTACGCACTACCACTCTGCACTACGCCTCTGCACTACGCACTACCACTCTGCACTACGCCTCTGCACTACGCACTACCACTCTGCACTACGCCTCTGCACTACGCCTCTGCACTACGCACTACGCCTCTGCACTACGCCTCTGCACTCTGCACTACGCCTCTGCACTACGCCTCTGCACTACGCACTAACACTCTGCACTACGCACTATGCCTCTGCACTACGCCTCTGCACTATGCACTACCACTCTGCACTATGCCTCTGCACTACGCACTACCACTCTGCACTACGCCTCTGCACTACGCACTACCACTCTGCACTACGCCTCTGCACTACGCACTACCACTCTGCACTACGCCTCTGCACTACGCACTACCACTCTGCACTACGCCTCTGCACTACGCACTACCACTCTGCACTACGCCTCTGCACCACACCTCTGCACTACACACTACGCCTCTGCACTACGCCTCTGCACTACGCACTACCACTCTGCACTACGCACTACACCTCTGCACTACGCCTCTGCACTACGCACTACCACTCTGCACTACGCCTCTGCACTACGCACTACCACTCTGCACTACGCCTCTGCACTACGCACTACCACTCTGCACTACACCTCTGCACTACGCCTCTGCACTACGCACTACGCCTCTGCACTACGCCTCTGCACTATGCACTACCACTCTGCACTATGCACTACCACTCTGCACTACGCACTACCACTCTGCACTACGCCTCTGCACTACGCACTACCACTCTGCACTACGCACTACCACTACGCACTACGCCTCTGCACTACGCACTACCACTCTGCACTACGCCTCTGCACTACGCACTACCACTCTGCACTACGCCTCTGCACTACGCACTACCACTCTGCACTACGCCTCTGCACTATGCACTACCACTCTGCACTGCGCCTCTGCACAACGCACTACGCCTCTGCACTCTGCACTATGCCTCTGCACTACGCACTACCACTCTGCACTACGCCTCTGCACTACGCACTACCACTCTGCACTACGCCTCTGCACTCTGCACTACGCCTCTGCACTACGCCTCTGCACTACGCTTCTGCACTCTGCACTACGCCTCTGCACTCTGCACTACGCCTCTGCACTCTGCACTACGCCTCTGCACTACGCACTACGCCTCTGCACTACGCCTCTGCACTACGCCTCTGCACTACGCACTACGCCTCTGCACTACGCACTACGCCTCTGCACTACGCACTACCACTCTGCACTACGCCTCTGCACTACGCACTACCACTCTGCACTATGCCTCTGCACTACGCCTCTGCACTACGCACTACGCCTCTGCACTACGCCTCTGCACTACGCACTACCACTCTGCACTACGCACTACGCCTCTGCACTACGCCTCTGCACTACGCACTACCACTCTGCACTACGTCTCTGCACTACGCACTACGCCTCTGCACTACGCCTCTGCACTACGCACTACGCCTCTGCACTACCCCTCCGCACTCTGCACTACGCCTCTGCACTACGCCTTTGCACTATGCACTACCACTCTGCACTACGCACTACCACTCTGCACTACGCCTCTGCACTACGCACTACCACTCTGCACTACGCAATACCACTACGCCTCTGCACTACGCACTACCACTCTGCACTACGCCTCTGCACTACGCACTACCACTCTGCACTACGCCTCTGCACTACGCACTACCACTCTGCACTACGCCTCTGCACTACGCACTACCACTCTGCACTACGCCTCTGCACTATGCCTCTGCACTACGGACTACGCCTCTGCACTCTGCACTATGCCTCTGCACTACGCACTACCACTCTGCACTACGCCTCTGCACTACGCACTACCACTCTGCACTACGCCTCTGCACTCTGCACTACGCCTCTGCACTACGCCTCTGCACTACGCCTCTGCACTCTGCACTATGCCTCTGCACTCTGCACTACGCCTCTGCACTACGCACTACGCCTCTGCACTACGCCTCTGCACTACGCCTCTGCACTACGCCTCTGCACTACGCACTACCACTCTGCACTACGCCTTTGCACTACGCACTACCACTCTGCACTACGCCTCTGCACTCTGCACTACGCCTCTGCACTCTGCACTACGCCTCTGCACTATGCACTACGCCTCTGCACTACGCCTCTGCACTACGCCTCTGCACTACGCACTACGCCTCTGAACTACGCCTCTGCACTACGCCTCTGCACTACGCCTCTGCACTACGCACTACCACTCTGCACTACGCCTCTGCACTACGCACTACCACTCTGCACGTTCCTCTGGACAGAGACCGACTAAGCCATTCAGAATCGGGGCACATTTTTGGAAAAACAGGGAGGGGTTTTGCAGACTAGCCCTTGACAGTGCTGATTCTGAAACTATTATCTCCCTTAAGACTGACTCTGACCCAGCCCTAATACCATTTCAAGTGCTCTGACGCATATTGTGCTCTCGAAATCGCCTAATATGCGGTCGACTGCACTACGCCTCTGCACTCTGCACTACGCCTCTGCACTACGCACTACGCCTCTGCACTATGCCTCTGCACTACGCCTCTGCACTACGCCTCTGCACTACGCACTACCACTCTGCACTACGCCTCTGCACTACGCACTACCACTCTGCACTACGCCTCTGCACTCTGCACTACGCCTCTGCACTACGCCTCTGCACTACGCCTCTGCACTACGCCTCTGCACTCTGCACTATGCCTCTGCACTCTCCACTATGCCTCTGCACTACGCACTACGCCTCTGCACTACGCCTCTGCACTACGCCTCTGCACTACGCCTCTGCACTACGCACTACCACTCTGCACTACGCCTTTACACTACGCACTACCACTCTGCACTACGCCTCTGCACTCTGCACTACGCC
This sequence comes from Lissotriton helveticus, assembly GCF_964261635.1. Lineage (NCBI taxonomy): Eukaryota > Metazoa > Chordata > Amphibia > Caudata > Salamandridae > Lissotriton > Lissotriton helveticus. The sequence continues at coordinate 285,608,233 of NC_136071.1, forward strand.
TCTGCACTCTGCACTACGCCTCTGCACTACGCACTACGCCTCTGCACTACGCCTCTGCACTACGCCTCTGCACTACGCACTACGCCTCTGAACTACGCCTCTGCACTACGCCTCTGCACTACGCCTCTGCACTACGCACTACCACTCTGCACTACGCCTCTGCACTACGCACTACCACTCTGCACGTTCCTCTGGACAGAGACCGACTAAGCCATTCAGAATCGGGGCACATTTTCGGAAAAACAGGGAGGGGTTTTGCAGACTAGCCCTTGACAGTGCTGATTCTGAAACTATTATCTCCCTTAAGACTGACTCTGACCCAGCCCTAATACCATTTCAAGTGCTCTGACGCATATTGTGCTCTCGAAATCGCCTAATATGCGGTCGACTGCACTACGCCTCTGCACTCTGCACTACGCCTCTGCACTATGCACTACTCCTCTGCACTATGCCTCTGCACTACGCCTCTGCACTACGCCTCTGCACTACGCACTACCACTCTGCACTACGCCTCTGCACTACGCACTACCACTCTGCACTACGCCTCTGCACTCTACACTACGCCTCTGCACTCTGCACTACGCCTCTGCACTACGCACTACGCCTCTGCACTACGCCTCTGCACTACGCCTCTGCACTACGCCTCTGCACTACGCCTCTGCACTACGCCTCTGCACTACGCACTACCACTCTGCACTACGCCTCTGCACTACGCACTACCACTCTGCACGTTCCTCTGGACAGAGACCGACTAAGCCATTCAGAATCGGGGCACATTTTCGGAAAAACAGGCAGGGGTTTTGCAGACTAGCCCTTGACAGTGCTGATTCTGAAACTATTATCTCCCTTAAGACTGACTCTGACCCAGCCCTAATACCATTTCAAGTGCTCTGACGCATATTGTGCTCTCGAAATCGCCTAATATGCGGTCGAATGTTCCCCACACTTATAAATTCCCTGTAGTAGGCCGAATGACATGCGGCTGACGAGGCTCCGGTCCTACTCGGGCAATCACAGGTACAGCATCTGCAGAACTAACACATTGCCCTAGGCCAGGCCTCCGCCGCGCCGGCCCTCCGTGGTTGGCTGGTCGAGCACATTCCGCAGGGGCATAGATAAGCATCCCCGCGCCAGACATCGAGTCCAGAAATCTCCGAGCCTTAGGCACACGCTCTGCCCGGCTGCCCCCTCCACTTCACACGGCAGTGAATCACACAGCGAGAGATAAGAACTGAGAAGGAGTCAGCGCTCGTGATGTGTGAAAAGTTCAAGCAGGACACCTCTCTTAACCATCTGGATTGCATTACACGGGCACTCTGACAGCTCCTAATTAAGATTAATCACTCTGCCGTGCTCGTTCTCGCACAGAATATGCCACATCGGGCACGCGTAAATTACTTACAGCCTATCACGTCAACGCTACTAAATACACAGCACAGCGAAGACGAATCACTAGGCAGATGCCATAAAAAACTAAGGAATGTGCCAGCCGGACCCCTTTCTGCATTTTTTTTTGAACACATAAGAGCTCGGAAGCTCCGCCTCCACTCCGTGGTGGCTTAGGCCCGAGCCCTAAAAAACGAATATACTGCAAGCAAGAGACACAGGCGCGTGCTTGATGGTGAAGGGTTGATACTAAAAACAATGCTGTTGGCTTGTGACCTTTCACTGATGGCCTTGGGATCAGTGGTGTAACGAAAGTTGAGGGGCCCTCTATGCAAGGTACATGGAGGGGCCCCTGATCCGGATTTAACTCTGAGCTTTCAGGCCTGAGTACTGTGCTGAGGGGTTCCCCTGCAGCTTGCCTCACCGCAAAGCGGGGGCTGCGGGGGTCTCAGTTACGCCGCTGCTTGGGATATGGGAGAAGGCACAGAGCTTTTAAGTCACATATTCATGGCACCTTATAAGCTGTGGGCATGTCTGCTGAAAGGGTTAGGGTGTAGGGCCAGATAATGTACAGAAAGCACTGCCCAGGTGTTTGAAAAAAAACGAATCTTCTGACACTACAAAGATGGCTTTGGATGTGCTCAAGGGGAACAGATAAGGCATAGAAAGAACTGCGCAGGTCCTTGAAGTGCACACTACCCTTACCAGGAATTCCCTGAAGGGGTCAATTAAAGGAAGTGGTGAAGTTTAAAGTGCTTTGAAGTACTTTTTGAGCTAGGTATAGTGGAAATGGTCGGAGCTCGTTGGGTGCTAACGGTGGGTACACAAAATACTACCAGAAATGCATAGTTAACCTGTGTCCATTTCACACTTGAAGCGACGATGACTACAAAGTGCAGGCCTCCTGAGGTGCTGCTAGCTGCGACCCCTCTTGGGCGGATGTATAACATTACAACACATGCTTTTACCACGCATGCTGTTACAACGCAGTTTTTACAACGCAAACCTTTACAATGCATAGCGCTTTGGGGGGCTGGATAGTGAATAGTTTAATTTACTATTCCAACTCCAGTCCCCGTGGACACTAGAGAAGGTGTTGGATAGTAAATTAAATCTATTGCCTATCCTAGAGCGCCCCCCAGCGCAATGCGTTGTAATGGTTTTCGTTGTAAAACCTGCGTTGTAAAAGTTTCATTGTAAAGGATGTTTCCCCTCTTGGACACAGACTCTGCGCAGAGCTCAGGAAGCCTAACGGAGCTTTGAAGCCACATATTTCTTGCACTAAAGAGGTGGAGTTGCTAGCAGCATGGGCCTGGTGTGCGAGTGTCCCGGGTAATGAAGGAGGCTGGGGTCACGCGACTGCCCTGAGTACCTACTGCTAACAAATGGTGGGGAGCCCTGCCCACAACCCATTTTCAAGACCCTTCACAATAGTACCATTGACAGCCCCCATCACAGTGTGAAGTACCAGCGTGTATCCCACCGCCATAAAAGAGCCGGGCAGTTTCAGTGCTGGTGCCCCTCTAATGATTAGGCTATGTCAGTAGCAGTGAGCCCCTCCATACCCGCATCGGACCTTCGAAATCCCACAAAAATGTCAGCGTCTGTTCGTGCATTACTGCCCTAAAGATTACTTCCCCTAAGAACAAGTGCATACATCGTCTCCCAAACATGTCCTACATCAGAGTGTGTCTGTCCTGTCAACACCGGATCACGTCAAAATATGTGAAGAAAGTGTTAGTACACACGATTTCCAACTATGAGTTTTTTGCTGAGACATGCTGGTGCTCTCCAATTTCAGATATTGCAGCACCGCTGGGATGCAGAAATACTCTGGCTTTCAAATTAATGAATGGCCAGAACTTCCCCAGAACATGCCAGTGCCAGTACACCTGAGAAGGACATAGCAGCGCTGCATGATGCCTGGGACGATATGACCTCACCTAGACCCTCCTCCTAAGGGGCTCATCGGCAAATCCTGAGCACCGAAACCCCGCCCTCTTGAAACCCGTAATGAAAAAACTTTAGCAGCAGATCTTGCAGGTGCCTTTTGACCCTGTGCTGGTGTTGGGTCGATATTCTATCTCAGAACCAGTAAAAAAAAAAAGAAAGGAAGGCATGTTGCCGCTACAGTTAAAGCCTGCGCCCTTCCCCCAAAAATAATTAATAAGCACAATAGGATCCGCAGGCAGTAATAATGCGGGCGCGTTCCTGCTCGTACCTGCAACAAGGATGTATGACGTTACAACGCATACTTTTACAACGCATACCTTTACAACACATTATTTGCAACGCAACATCCATTACAACACATTCCATTACAACGCATGCCATTACAACGAATTTTTTAAAACTACCTTTACAACGCATTCCATTACATCGCATACTACGTTTACAACGCATACCATTACAACGCATAACATTACATTGCATGTAAGGTAAGTATTGGATAGTGTAGGGGTAAAAATTACTATTCTAACTCCAGGGGGTGCCACAGTAGGGTAAGTGTTGGATAGTGTAGGGGTAAAAATTACTATTCTAACTCCAGGGGGTGCCCACAGTAGGGTAAGTGTTGGATAGTGTAGGGGTAAAAATTGCTATTCTAACTCCAGGGGGTGCATTAGTAGGGTAAGTGTTGGATAGTGTAGGGGTAAAAATTACTATTCTAACTCCAGGGGGTGCAATAGTAGGGTAAGTGTTGGATAGTGAAGGGGTAAAAATTACTATTCTAACTCCAGGGGGTGCAACAGTAGGGTAAGTGTTGGATAGTGTAAGGGTACTATGTGTTGTAATTCTATGCGTTGTAATGGTATGCGTTGTAATGACTGCGTTGTAATGACATGCGTTGTAGTGGTATGGGTTGTAGTATCATGCGTTGTAATGGTTGCGTTGTAATGGCTTGCGTTGTAATGGATGTTGCGTTGTAAAAGTTTCGTTGTAATGGTAGTGCGTTGTAAAAGTTTTGTTGTAAAGGTTGTTTCCCCTGCAACAATACTCCATGGGAGTGAACTTCTCAGAAAAGGTTGAACATGCACCCACCATTAGCCATTTGCAGGCTACGATTTTTAAATGAAACACACATAAGCCAATCCAAAGTGTGGGAGGAGTGAGACCCCACAAAGTACAGACAACAGCTCGGCAAACAAAGCAAACCATGTAAATGGTCGACCTAAAAAAGACAGGGGAAGGGAGACAGGAGTAGCAAGCTAAACATGAAGGGCAGGCCGACATAGGCAGGAGAAGCACGATGGACCAAAGAGGGCTGGAGGGAGGAAGTAGGGGCAAGCACATATAGAACAGAGGGCAAGGGGAGGGATGAAGGGCAGGGGAAGCAGGATGGCCCTGGAGGCTAGGCCTGCAGGAGCAGCAGAATGGATCACGGAGGGCAGGCAGGATGGAACCGGAGTATGCAGGTGGAGAACAGAGGCAGGCAGAAAAGTGGCAGAGAGGGAGCAAGCTGACCACAGAGGTCAGGAGGCAGGCAGAAGGGCATGCAGATGGAGAAGAAAATGCAGAGAGGAGGAAGACAGAGAGAGGGGCAGCAAGCTGATCACAGAGGGTGGGATGCTGTGGTTTGACCATCTGTCTGGGGGTGGGCATGGATTAATCCAAACCCCGCTGTGCATGGCTCAAGGATGAGCGCAGTTTGGGTGTTGGCTGAGTATCTTGAAAAAAATGAAATTCAATGAAAAATATGAGATTTAAAGAGCTGTTTTATTTAGGTATTGTAATATCATCTTCACTTTCACTAAGAAAACAGAATTTAATGAAAGAATCAAAGGTTATTGTGATACTATAATTAGTCATTGAAATGTCTAAAACACTGGTGTTTATAAACCAAACAAACACTGAAATTAACCAGTTGTAGTTAAGGGAAGTAGCTGCAACTTCCTCCCAAGCCGTGCACTGCTTATAACCTCACATATTACTTCACTCGTGACATTTTAAATGACGTCAATGATGACATCTCAAAAGACATCATTTAATCGTGTCACTGCTCTGATCAGTCTCCATATTTTATTTTATTTTATTAAGTAGCTCTATTTCCTCTGAAGCCTATTGAAGATTTAAAGAAATCTTAAGAGGCATTTCACAGCTTCAAAGACAAATGCTGTTACAGGCCCCAATGGTAAACTTTATGACATTAGAATGATCTCTTTTAGCTCAGGATACAAGCTAAATCATCTTAGCTAGTCTATGTAGATTTGTGCTATCAAGCGGCCGTTTTAACACCCAACAACCCCTACATATCCCTCATACTACATGCACTGCTTTGTCTCAAAATCAAAAAATGAATTGAATATTTGGGTATTCCCATGCACAGAGAGACTATGCTTTTGAAGAATTTGTAAACATACTAGTGGGTTTAAGGAAGTGACAAAGAATTACTTAAAATGTTGTCAACTAATTTGCTTATAGCAAGGGCCAGTGCCTCAGGCTATTTTGTGGCTGCTATGCTATGCTAATTCCTCACTGAAAAAAAATATTCAAGATTAGTCATGATTCCTGCACTCCTTATAAAACATCACTGAGCACCCACAATGAATGTATGTACATATATACATTTAAGAAGAGAATGAACATATTACTCCACCCTGTTCTTAAGCCTGTGTGTGATACTTTGAGAAAATTACTCCTTAAAAAGCATTTGGCCAACCTGCAGATTTCAGGTCTAGTGATTCCAAAACTGCCCCTGAGCACGTACTGAGGGAGATATTAAAACTCTGTCGTACCTTAGTTTCTCTGATTTTTCTTACTAACAAGTAGAAAATACGTAAGACACAAGAGTGTAAAAGCAGCACATGTTCATAATATGGGTTGAGCACAACTCAGAGGTTGCATAGCTACTCTTTACTAAAACACCACTGAGGAGCAGAGACCACCAGAGACTATGTGACATATGCTATGTCCCTTCTTGTAAACCTTGTAAGATGTACTGTTGGAAGTGATTACTGAAAACCTGAGAAGTCAACAGGAGAATATTTACTATGATGCCATATCCAGGCTATTTCTCACCTCTACTTTCTTTTTAATGTTTTACTTTATTTTTCAAAGGCAAGCATGACAGAGATTAATAGCCACCCTTTCTGTGTGCCTACAAGGGAAGAACAGCCAGCCCTTCAAGAGGTATATTTAAATGGTCTATTCTCCTCCTGCAGCTATATTATATCATTTTGTGAATTTTAAATTACAGAGTGCAAATAAAATGTTCTACAATTGTGGAAACCCACTTTATTAATAATGTATAAGCACTGACCTGAGAATCATTGAGGCATTCAAAAACACACCAGTGTGTTGAATGCCACACAATCAGATTGTGGGCTTGAAACATGGCATTATATTGAAGTATATGTGTTTCAATGTATTTGCTTGCTTTCCTGCTCTGCAAAACATTTCAGCTATTTTACCATTCTATTAATGTGTTTGTATAGAAGTCGGACTGTAACAAAGCATGTCTTCTGAATGTCAAAATCTTTATTTTGTTGGATTAAGTTTAGTGCAGGCTTCCATCAGCTGTAAGAACTATGCAAACCCCGTTTAAGCCTTCACTTTGCTATCTAAGGACGGGTAGAACTTTAGTACCTTTGTTCCAAAAAAAAACCCAAACCATTGACCTGAATTTTCAGGCGGCTACTTACAAAGTGGGGCATACATTTACGGAATTTATAGTTAGTCACCCCTCTCAATATTGATATGTGGATGAATGTTGCTTCTGGGTACTCAGTGAACTAATGCATCTACTGCAGTGAAATGCAGTTGGCCCATGGCCACCAGTTTGAATCCTGGTAGTTTGCTCAGACTTTCATCTTCCTGTGGTCAGTAAATGAGAACAATAACATCTGTTATTCAGTGGCAAGATATCCACTCGTGAAAATGTACTTTATAAATCATGTTATGTGTATATGTATACATTTGATATTGTCAGTCAAAGTCTTAAGATGAATCACTACCCCAGATATAAGGGTTACATCGTTTTGCATATGTGTTTAACATTTATATAGCACTAATACCCACTTTGAGTTAACAAGGTGGAGGCGCTGTCACCTACCACCCTCACACATCACAAAGGCTCTGCCTGAGCAATCTTACAAAGTGTTTGACACTTGTCTTTTGTGACCTCAGACAAGCTGGGGCTAAAACAGGCAAGAAGGGGATGCCTGACACCTCAGGGGGGTGGAAACCTCCATGAGCTTTATCTACTTCAAAGTGGGCACCAGGTATAAATATTGGCTGCTTAGACCCAACTCTCCAGTACACTTCTGGACCTGTGGACCATGCCAGGGAGAAGGACTGCTGTGCTTCTGAAAGCAGTTGACACTCTGCTGGACTGCTGCCCTGCTTTGCTGACCTGCTCCCCTCATGCCTGGGTGAGAAGGACTGGACCTGCATTTCTAAACCACTGGACCCCAGAGTGAATCCAAGGGCTGGATAACTGGCCCCCTGATCATGAGCCTCAGGGACAGAACAGGCTTCTAAAATCTCGAACCCAGCACCTGGACTCTGCCATCTTTGAGTCCTGCCAACCCAAGTGGTGCAATCCTAGTCCTTGACCCTTGGAAGGGGACTTGAAGGTGCTCTGCCAGCCCATTTGTGGATTCAGCAATAGCAAGGTATCCCTGCTTTGGTGTGGCACAACTCAGCAGAACCGGAGTATCGCATCTGCAGCTCAATGCATTGCCCTCAGAACCGATGCATCGCCTCTGTTCAGGTGACTTCCCCAATGCATGGGCTTCGTATTGCCCATCGCAGCTGCATGATGTATCCTCACGCAAAGACATTACATCGGCCAAAGCAACCACAACCAGCGTGACACATCCACATGGAAGGACATCACCTCTCATTTGGCAGCTCACCGGAACCTCCGCTGCACAACGCATCTCTTCGCCTGGACCTCGTATCAGCTCTGCTGTGTGACACATCCTCAAAGTGGAACTCCACGTCTCTGCGCAACCAGGCTTAAGGTAATGGGTTCAGGGTATCTAATTGGGTCCTGTAGCCGGCCCTTCTCCATTGTGGTTGGCCTGAACTTGTGGCTTTGTCCTGATATAGAGCAACCAGATAACCACAGTTGGAGCTTTGTGCTTTTTTGGGACTATTTTCACTGAAATCTTTAAACTTGCATATCTCCATTCTACAGGTTGGATTTTTGTCATTTTGCTATTGTTTTGGTTGTTTTTTTAAACTTATTTTACTTTTCAAATTTGGTGTGGGATTATTCTGGTATTGTAGTTTCACTTTATTAAGGTTTAAAGTGCGCATAAATACTTTACACATTGCCTCTAAGTTAAGCATGACTGCTCAGTACCAAGCTATCAGAGGATTGAGCACAGGTTAATTTGGGGTTTGCTTGTGACTTCACCCTGATAAGGATTGTGGTTACAGCTTGAGTAGGATTTCACCCCCTCAACAAGTATCACCATTTCTTACACCATCATAGTTCAACCCATATTTAAAAATCCAAACCATCACCTGTTCAATAAAACCGTTTTAAAAGCCAACTTGCTGGAGTGAGGGAACTATTTCTATAGGAGCAAGCAAGGAGGGTGCAGACATCATGACATTTAATTGCACAATCAAATCAGCAGCCATAGCCCCAGGTAATTTGGGGTGATCGGCTCAGTTCCAGCTGTTGCACCAACTGCTGCCAATACATATATTTCACTGTTGCGATGGTCACAAGGCTCAATTTTACAGCTTTAAAACACTGAAGTTGAGTGAACTTCTGAAATTTTCCACAAACAAAGAGTTGTAATATTTTAAAATGACGCCAAATATACTCTTAACATGTAATCTTGTACACAGCTCTAAATTTGTACAAAAATAAGGGCAGGGCACAAAGCTTCCCTTAGGGGTCTGCTACCAGCCCGGCCAAATACTAGTCATGTCTAGCTCCAAGGCTAACTAGTCTTGATTCTACCTCAAACTATTTTCTTCCACAACCCTACACTTCCTGTCTCTTCATCTTACTCTTGTAGGTCCTTATTCATTCCTGCGTACTCCCTTTGTCACGATTTTCATATCATTCTCTGTCTCCTCATTTGTCCTTTTTCAATCTTTTTCCCCCTCTTGATCTGTACCAAAGTCTGTTCTTAGCTGCCAAGTTTCAAACGGCCATGTTTGGTGTGCTGCTCTAGTCCAGGTCCTTTAATTCTAGGACATGTCCTGTTTTATATCAGACTAAACACGACTACAAAACCCAAATTCAAAGAAAACACTGGGACTGGAGCACCACATCCTCATAGACCTGGAAAAATTGGCATGGTTGTCTGTTAATGAAAAAGTAATTCCTGGTCCCAAAAGAAGGGTACCAGTGCCCCCCACCTGCAACCACTGGCACAAATTAAGCATTGCTTATATTCTCTGCATTGTTTCTGGCACTGTAATAGAAAGGATTTAATTTAGTTAGTGAATAATGAATTATCCTACAAGTAATGCAAGGGTTAACTACAGAGCCACCTTCTAATGAAAAAACAAATTGATTTTAGGATACAACTCATCATACAACATTTTTTTTAAATCCATAACGTATGACAAGACTTCTGAGAACAGTAATATTGGTAATGATAATGTGAATATGTTGCAATAAAGAAGTTCTGCATTCCCATCTAAGGACAATTTTAATATGTTGTTTGCAGAAGAAATATGCCATCCATTTTATGCTATGTTTAAAATCCCTCCAATAGTTACTTTTGCATTAGCCAATTGCACAATAAAATACTGATGAAGTGGTATGAGGAGAAAACTCTGATGGGCAGGACTTCAACAGTACTCTACATCCCTTGCTAGACAGATCATACCCTCGCTCTCCCAGTCCCCCACTCACATCAATGCTAAACCCCTGAGCACCTTGGCTGCACCACTGAGCACTAGTAGACATATTGTGTCAGTGTCTTGCACTCCTTCTACTCCCACCCTTATGACCTACACAGTCGCCTTGACCCTATTGGCTGGACTACTGAGCAGGCCACGTTCATGACTCACATGCACTCAGACCACAACTCTCAGTATGCACAGGTCTGCTGGGACAACACTCTCCCTCCTATACCAATGCTGCGCCTTCACCTTCAGGCACTGGAAGATGAGGCGCTCCAAGTGACCCTGAATGTCTCCTGTGTTGAATTCCTTGAAACAAATGCCAGCACTACCTCATCATGCCTCATGGAATGGTAGCATTCAAAGTCACCATCAGGAGTCACAGCATGGGTGCTGTAGTGGAGTTGAGAAAACAACTGGATCGAGATATTGCATGGGCCGAGCACAACCTCCTTTGTCTTGAGCAGTTGGCTATCTCCTCAGCCGGGGGCAGGCACCGTCTTGCAAAGGCACGCAGCAACACACATCACTGCTGGAGCACTTGTGTTGCCTTAGCTATGCTGTGCAATCCACTCAGACTCATTCCAGAGCAGACAAAGCTGGCACTCTTTTGGCATGGCTAATTGGACAAGACAGCCTGCAGCACTCAACTCTTTACCTCATTGTGCATCCGGCCACGGACCTGCATACACAGAGTGAAATACACACTACTTTTACTCACTTTTACGAGCATCTCTACACAATGGCAGTGGGAATTGCTTACTCGGATGTTGAGGCTTTTTTATCAAGCATGGGCAGGTGCTGCCTGACTCGCCATTGAAATTCAACACAAAATCACTCCCTTTCAGATCTGCAAAGCTACATGGTTGCTGGCATCAAGCAAAACCCCAGGCCCCAATGGCCGCCCCCAAGGAATTCTATAAAAAGAATGCCACACTGCTGGCGCCCGACCTCCAAGCTCTATATGATGTGCTCTCATGCTCCTGCCTACAACAGTCCATCTGGGAAGTGCTAATCATTTCCATTCATAAACAAGGGAATGCCCATAAAACCTTTGTGTTTTTATAGATCCCTGGCAATGCTCAACGCAGATAATGAAAACTTTGGCAAAATTCTAGAAGACTGGCTGGTGCCGGTGGTCCTGCAGCTGGTCCACAGGGACAGAATAGCTTTGTGCAGAGGCACAGCACATGCCTGAACCTCTGTCACCTCTTCTGGGTCCTGGAGCAGGCACCGGCCTGATGGCCACTATCTGGCTGCCTGGTACTGCATTTGGAGAAAGCCTTCGACTACTTGAAGTGGGGCTATCTGTTTGCTGTTCTGGCCCATTTCAGACTGGGTCCCGGAATGCTTGGGCATGTGAAACTCTTGTACCCATCACCGCTGGGCTGAGTCAAGACTGGCAAATATGGGTGGCGCGGTCTGGCACCAAAGAAGATGGCAGCTGGTTAACGCCGTTCAGGACTGGGACTCGAGGATTTCTGTTGTAGGCGGGCGGCGGTGGTGCCCTGCCACCTTCAAAATCATCAGGACCTATCTTGCGTCCACCTCTGGACTACAATGGTGTCTTTTGCAGCCGCGGTAAGCCTGATAACGCTTCTTTCGCCTGAAATGTGCGGTGCAACTCCGTGACTGGAGTCCCGACCGCCACTTTGTATCTCCATAATAGTCGGCGCGTTATAGGCACCGCTGCATTTCTCTTTTCAGTCAGAGGCATAATGTGACATAATTCAATACCTCTGCAAACTCTACTCTTCCATCAATTTTACAGTTTGAGATGTGTGCTTCCTCTCTACAATGCTTTTGCTAATGCTATAGGATTTATCAATAGCATCAATGCCTGCTCCTACTTAACATTTTCATTTCTGTGCATATGGACAGGTCTTGCTACTTTGTGGCAGCATTGCTAACACCTCAATTATATAAGAGTTGGTGAGCTTTCAAGATCATGATATTATAATTTTGCTTCATCTCTATTATTTAAGCGATATTATGTTATACACCACTTGTTTATAATTTTGTGCAGCATTTGCTCTTCTATTGGCATGACGCACATGTCTATGGGGAGGATTAAGTCTGGTAGAGACGCTGCTTCGACGTCCACTCCACCACCCCGTGCTAAACCCACCACAATTCATACCTCAAATCCTTTCTCGGTTTTGCAAGGTGAAATGGAGGACTTGAACCACGATGCGCATTCCCACTTCATAGAAATAGCGACCACTTCGCTTAAGTTCACTTCTCCTCCTCCACACTCCTCCACACCAAATGGGAAAAATTTGCCTAAAATACCAACTTCCTCAGTGTTATCATCAACTAAGAGTGTTAAAAAAGACCCGCATTCACCGACTGCATCTCCACCACCAACATCCTTAGATCTGCTTCCGGAGGAGATCCAAGATCTTAAGCCATATACAGAGGAAACGAACAAATGCCTACAAGGCCTTGAGGATAAATGGTCTACCCTTGACCACAAGATTAACTCAATGGAAAGTCAAATAGACTCTTTACAAATCTCCTCTCAACAAATTCACCCCATGAAAGCAGAAATCCTACAGTTACAGAAGCAAGTGGAAAATCTTGAAACCAGGGCAGGTGTAACAACTTACGAATCTATGGTCTGAGCGAAGGATCGGAAGGCTCCAATCCCATCAATTTTTTCTACTTTTTTGCCACAGTTTCTTGGATTTCTTGAAAGCCCAGCATTAAATATGCAACGAGCACACAGACATGACCGTTCTTCTCAGAACTCGTCTATCCAACGTAATCCGAGAGGCGTCATTCTTTACTTTTTGAAATTCACAGATTTGTTGAAAGTCTTACAAGCAGCTAAGATTAAATGTTGCATATCTTGGCAAGGATCTCAGTTATTCTTCTTACAGGACTATGCGAAAACTACAGCAGACAAACTGAAAAGTTTTATAGCCATGCGTCCTGCTCCGCATAGTCTGAATGTCAGGTTTGGTCTACTCCATCCATGCCTCTTTAAAGTGACTTATAAGAACAAAAGGACAACATACAAAGATCCATCCTTACTTCAACAATTTCTTGACTGCTGTAGAGAAGAGTCCATGGAGTTTGCAAGATCTTCTTATACTTGATCATTTTCTTTTCTCTTACTAATGATGATTATAATTTTACAAATGTTCTCCTGATTGTCTAATCTTCCTTCCTTATGTCTCCCCACACTAGGTGCAGTTTCCCTGATCCATCCATTCTTGTGTAGTCCGTCTGAATAGCTACCACCTCGTGGCCTCTACCGGAGTCTCGTGACTGGTTGTTCATCTTCTCTTCGTGGTCTCAACACCCTCCACCCATGTTTGAGTTTTTGGTATGTGTTATTGTCATTTTAACAGTTTTTTTCTATCTTTTTCCCTCTTTTTCTCTTACTCTCTCTTTTTATTTTTTCCCTTCCCTTCTCTTTTTTTCTTTTCTCTATTTCAATATCACTCTCTTAATATCTTATTTCTTCCTGTTGGAGTGCTTGTTTTTTACTTCTCTAAGTATTTCACATTTTCTATCACACCCTTGTTTTGCTGTAATACTTCACATGTTCTACTATATATAATTGATTAATGACTTTACATGTTATTTCCTGGAATGTTAAGGGTTTGGGTACGCCTATTAAAGGGCAAAGGATACTTACCCATTTATCTAATCTTAACTCAGATATAGTGTTTTTACAAGAATCCCATTTAATTGCTTCAGAAGTTCTTAAACTTAAGCGATGATGGGTGGGAGATGTTTTTTCCTCTCAGGCACTAGCAAAAGAAATGGAACTGTGATTCGCGTTCATAAGAAACTTAAAGTTTCCCTTCTTTTTCAGGACTCAGATGATGAAGGGCGGTGGTTAATTGTTCACCTTAAAATCAATGATATACCTAATACTTTGTTTAATATATATGCTCCTACTAAACCTGATGGTAATTTTTGGCCTTGCATTTCCACACTTTTGATGTCTATTTCTACACCATATGTTATTTTTGGTGGGGACTGTAACTTAATTGTCAACCCTTACATTGACCGTGCATCTAAAACACCTTTTGGCTCTTCTAAAATGCATCAGCATTTTACCACCCTCATTTCCAATAGATCTCTTGTTGACTCCTGGAGATTCTGTCAACCACAACTCCGTGAGTACACATTTTTCTCCTCCACTAAGTTCTCACAATCATGCATAGAGTATTTATTTGTATCTTAAGCATTAACACAATCCATATTGCAAACAGATATTGGATCCATATTGATTTCTGACCATGCTCCTTTAATATTAGACCTAGAACTACTCCTGGTTAATGTCACCAGTAGAAGATGGCACTTTAATACCTCCCTGTTAACTGACCAAACTTTCACTTCCTCTTTTCAAGATTTTATTACTGACTTCTTTAAACGTAACATATCTTCTGTTTCATCCTTTTCTATTGTTTGGGATACTTTTAAAGCCTCAACCAGAGATTTTATTACTTCTTATGTGGCCAAAAAGAAACATCAAAACTCCCAAAAAGCGAATGAAATTCTTAAACCTATTAAACTGCTAGAGTCTCTTTATACAGCAACTAATTCTGCAGCCAAACTTAATAATCTAATCAAGGAAAATTTTAAGTATAATAAGTTATCCACAGAAAATGCTTCTGCCTATCTCCTTCGAGGTAGTGCTTGTTACTATGGTGGTCAAAACAAAATGGGCAAACTCCTTGCTTCATATCTTAAATTCAAGAAAGATCGAACTGAAATTGAATATGTATTAAATTCTGCCTCTTCTCCAGTAACTTAAAATTTGGAGATCCTGGAGGAATTTAAAAAGTATTCTACCTCTCTTTATACCCCTGAACTTATACCGGCTTCTATGGACATACAACATTATCAGAGATATTGATTTATCACCATTGGAACAAGATATTACCATAAAAGATATTTCACATGCTTTAAAACTTCTCAACACAGGAATGGCACCTGGCCCAGATGGACTGCCTGTGGAATTCTAATCCCATTTCTCCAAATCCCTCCTTCCCTATCTTCTTTCCTTATTCTCACATTTCATTTCCTCTAATGCCTCCAGTGGTACCTTTCAAGACGCTCTTGTCTGTTTACTTCCTAAAGAAGGGAGAGATTCACATCTATGTAAAAATTATAGACCAATATCATTAGTCATTTCTGATTATAAAATATTTGACACAATTCTTGCCCTTTGTTTGGAGACTTTTTTTACCATCCATTATTTGTAAGGAACAGTTTGGCTTCATTAAGGGTCAGGACATCTCTGACAATACCAGGACTTTCTTTAACATATATCCAAAAGTCTAATAATAACCTCATTCACTTGCAGCCATTTCTCTAGATGCGGAGAAAGCTTTTGATCACATTGATTGGTCGTTTATTTTCCACACTGTATCCTGGTTTGGTTTCAGTCCCAAATGTATTTATTATATGTCCTTATTATACACCCCACCCAAAGCTTCCATTTTTGCCAATGGTTTCAATTCCAACTCCTTCACGTTGCAGAGAGGTGTCTGCCAAGGATGTCCCCTTTCCCCACTTCTCTTTATTCTTGCACTAGAACCCTTTCTAGCTAAAATTAAACAAAACCCTACCATATGTGACTTTCAAAATGATAAACTTCATGTTGAAATGAGAGTCTATGCAGATGACATTCTGTTATATTTGTCCAAGCCAGAACACTCTATTCCAGCTTTCGCTGCAGAAGTCAATGCTTTCTCTTTAATTTGTGGTTATAAATTGAATCACGATAAATGCGAAGTTCTACCTCTTAAAATATTATGTTTTAAACAAGACTTTGTGCCTACTTTGCTCATGGAAATCCCAAAAGATTAAATATTTAGGTCTCTGGTTTGCTCCCTCTATTAGACAGACTCTGTCCCTAAACATGACTCATGCCCTTTCTACTTTATCTACATCTATTTCCAAATGGAATCCTTTATACTTATCCTGGAGGGGCAGACTTGCCACTATCAAAATGATGCTTGCTTTCGTCATTTTTTATATGATATCGCCTATCCTCTCAACTTTCCTGCATACTTTAAAAAAAATCTATTTTATCAGTATTCTTATGGAATGGGTCCTAAGTCGGAGGGTGGAGTCAACTTCCCAGATTTTCAACTTTACCCCAAAGCGTTTCTTCTTAAACAGCTTTTTAAATCCTTAAACCATCCAATCTCCAATCCCTCTCCATTGTGGAAAAATCTAGAGCACTCTTTCCTATTTCACGTCTCCCTTGAGGAATCTCTTACTTTCACTCACAGACACATTTGTTATCCTCACCTATACCTAATACTACACATAAGTTATTTCACTCTTTTATGTTATCACATCTCTCAAGTAAAGACCAATTTCTTAACTCCTCCATTTGGCACAATAACCTTCTTAAAATGAAAAACAAACCCATCTTTTGGAAGGCTGGGTGAGACAAAGGTCTGCTTTGGATCCATCAACTTTACTGAAATGATTATTTTCTTACATTTTCTGAAACACAATTACTTTATAAATTACCAAACTCATTTTCTGCCAAATTCAAGTTATTGATCCAAAATATATCTTCTTCCTTATCTTTAATATCTTCGACATCATCCCCCTCATTACCTCATCGCAATATTCTCCACATTTTATGTGCCCAAGCTAGCGCTTCATCTATTTACAAATTCCTCAAAACATCCATTGAACAAAGAACTAAAACTAACATAGAACTACAATGGGAATGTGAATTCCACTCTTCATGGTTCACTGCTTTTTGGGACCAATTATAGCTGAAACTCTGCAAGAATTCAAGATCAGCTAGTACAACACAAACACTTTTCTTTATATACAATCGACTTATGTTTACTCCAATGTCGCTAAATAAATTCAAATCCACACTTTCTTCAAATTGCTGGTCATGTAACACTCCTCATGCAGAACTATGTCTCATGCTTTTCTCTTGCCCATCCACACATCAGTTCTGGTTGAAGTTATGGTCTCAAATCAATGTCATCTTTCACACTCACTTCCCTTTTTCCCCTACAGATATCTTTCTAGGTACACTATCTGAACATTGTCAACCCCTTTCTTATGACATTGATGTTGTGGATTTATTAATTGCAATTTCTTAATAACAAATAAAAAAAAATTGGAAACAATCCACACAACTTTCCTTTCAAGCTTGGTGGTATAGTGTATGCTATACCCATTGACTGGATCGTGCTTTTGTCTCCCCTTTGTCTCTACTCCTGAAAAGAGAACACATATGGTCCCCTGTGACTATTTTCTTGGATACTTCGGCACAAAAGTTTACCCAACATCATCCATCATTGGAAGAAGTCCCCAAACCACCATGAATGTTTTTAGTGATATACTGTTTACTTATATATGTAGTTATATCGTTTCTCTCTTTTTTCTGTTGGTATTACATCACTTTTACAGCTATTATTCCCTGAAGTGATGATATCCTTAATAAAGTATTAAGCTCTCCTACCTCCACATTTATATATTTAGTCATGTTATTAGTACATCTTTTCCCTTGTTTCTTTTCCCTCTCTTTTTCTTTTTTCACAGTTATTGTAAAACGTTTTCCATATGCAACTACTTTGTTTTTCTTACATATCTTTTAATATAGTATGATGTAAGTTATTTCATTGTTAATTGAATTTTTGATGCTTTATCTGATTGTCTGTACTTGGTTGCATCTCTTCCAAAATAAAATTCTCTGTTTAAACCTAAAATGACTGGCAAATATATCTCTAAGCCCATATGTGTTAGACAGTGGCATTTGCCAGGTTTGACCCCTCTCTCCCCGTCTTTTGTTGCTGGCAATGGAGCCCCTGGTGCATAAACTGAGAGCCTAGTGAGAAGACTGGGGGATCACATTGGGGGATGGCTTGAATGCCTTCTCACTTTCACCAACATGCTCCTTTAAGTGCACGATATCTCTGATTCCTTGCCTGAAATTGAGGGGCTGCTCTACTCTTTTGCAGCTCTCTTGAGTTTGCACGTCAATTAGGACAAATCTTGTCTCTTCCCCTTGTCGGACAGAAGAGGCAGATCCCGGCCTCTGGCTGGGTTGGGAGGTAGTGCAGTGGCAGCCGGTATCTCGGTATCTGGATTTATTATTACGTGGCAGCGCTGGAGGATGGAAACGTACGCTGGGTGGTTTCCTCACTCTGCAGGCAGATTTCTTTTTGGATGACTTTGCAGCTGTCGGTGGCAGGACACACTGCTATGTCTAATACCGTAATGCTGCCATGCTTGCTTTATTATTTGGTTGATGGCCTGATTTATCTGCAGACAACCTTCTTTGTCATGCTTGGAAGCCTGATTAGTGGCTTGATCGGGTCTGGCAGTCGATGCAGTGGATTGTTGTTGAAACTGTGTCTGCCCACTTATAGGGCTGGGTCTCCCAACTTTGAGCACTACCACAGTGCTGCCCAACTGCAATGGGTGGAGTGGTGGTTTGCTGAGCATGACGTAGACAACACAGCAACACTGACATCCCCCAGTGGATGTTAGAGCACTTGCTACACCATTTCAACCCACTAATTTGTGCACCCATCCCACCCATGTAACTCCTGTTTGTGGTGCTTCACCTGTTGCCTTCATCTCACTAATGTCTCAGCGCATATGCCCCTTTGCTTCTGATGTTTGATACGGCCAGATGACAGGCACACATCACAATGGCGGCTACTGCCCCTGGGCGTAAGGAGGGTCCCCATACCTTGGGCGACCTCTTCTCTGTTGTTACTCTCATTTAGTTTGCTGATCTGAGTGACTAAACTGGTCTCCCACCCTGGGCAGATCATTATATACAACTCAATTATCTATACTACTATTATAAAGAGAGAACTTTGAAACTTTGATGCAGGTAAACTCAGGAACCACAGCACCAATCCAAACACCCGATACATCGTTGTAATTGTCAGGGTCTGCAGATGGACATAGGCTATATAAAAAAATAAAATATACGTTCTTTAAAATATTTACGATTAAAAAAAAAGTAGGCCCTTGGGAGTAGCGCCGGCCGCGACGTGCGTGCTGACATCAGGAGCGCGGGTAGGAGCGGCGTACAGGAGCGCGAGGAGGAGTGGCGGACATGAGAGCGGGGAGGAGCGGCGGACAGGCGGGGAGGAGCGGTGAGGAGCGGCGGACAGGCGGGGAGGAGCGGTGGCTGAGGTAGGTGAAGCGGACCGTGTGCGGCTCATTGGGGGCCTTGAAAGTGGCGGGTGCGTTCCGGGGGACCCACGGACAACGTCGGGGCGGGCGGGGGCCCTGAAGCCTGAGACAACGTCGGGGCGGGCGGGGGCCCAGAAGCCTGATTGCTCCCAGACAATGTCGGAACGGGCTGCTAGTAGATACAATATGACTATACTGGGGACCATTGCAGCCAGAACCAACCACACATCGAGTACTTCGAAATCTACATCTCTTGGGCAAAGAGTGTCATGTGGTGACATGACTTACCAAAGTGCTGTGCGAACACACCTGCCTGCCTTTTCTGACACTTCCTGACCAGTGGGGTAAGGGCTTTTGTAGGGTGTGCAGTGAAGTGGAGTTGGCCCTGGCCTACCCTGCCACTGTTTCCTGGAACATGTGGATCAAACTAATACAGTTTTACACCCTGCATAGTGCATATCTTACTCTTGCCAAGTTTAACTGGTTCTTTCTCCACACGGATGCCTCCTGCTCCCATTGCACGCACGAGGATGTGTACTTCATCCACATGTTTTGGTCCTGTTCCCAGCTGGCCAGAATCCTGACCATCTGTCATGCTCGCCTCTCCCATGCCACTGGAGTTTCTTTGCTATGCTCTTGGGGATGTGCACTCTTTGATTGTTTAAGATTCCTAAGAAAAACTGGAGTGTTGCCAGGCTCCTCGACTTGCCACTTCTCTTGGCTAAGTGGGGATCATGCCCGCCTTGAAGTTGGGGGGCCCCCTTGGCCACTCGCTTGGGCTCGATCTGTGGAGGGGTGGGTGGCAGTGGAGGGCAAAGCCTTGCAGTTGGAGGATCTGCGAGGACTCAGTGGGACACCCTGATGGAGCTTTTAAATCCAGAGTGGATGTTTCTGACCCTCTTTCACCTGTCCAGCGGCTCGTCCCCCAGCACAGAGCCTGCTTGTCAGTCCAGTGCTCCTGCCATGTTCACTACCAAAGACGCACTACCCATTGCCTTGTTTGACTGCCTTCTGCCAATTACTTGATTTATCGCCTTCAACCTCTGCCCTTTCCCTCCCCTCTTCCTTCTTTCTCCCCGATTCCACCAGGTCCCTACATTTTCAGGTGCTCGACTAGTACGATTTTCTCTTTCAGTGGCACTGGCTGTTCATTTGTATGTGGTAGGGGGGCAGACACAATTCTGTGCACCGGGTGCATGTGCTCATGATGTTGTTCTACACTTTCCTTACCTCTCCTTTTTCTCTGTGATAGTGCACACGCACATGCCTGTGCTACACGTGTTTCCCCTTGTTGTGAAAAGTCTGCACTATTACCTTGCTATATTCATTGTCACAAATAAAAACAAGGTAAAAAAACAAAACATGAGAAGAAACTCAAAAAATATTCCTGTAGACCATGAGAAATATGAGGAAAAAAAGGCTTTTGAAACAAATATCTATGTAAATTAGTAGTTGATTTAGGCCCTTATTAGGATTTGCCCAGAAAATTGGCTGGATTTCTTCCCTTTCCCAGGACTTACTAATACTGGGGGTACCGGTAACTCAGGTAGTGGAAAAAATCTGCCCCAATATGAGTTGAAACCTTGAACATCCACTAAGAAATTGGGAATTACTAGGGAAATCAGTCATTTTGAGTGGAGTAACATCTGTTATTCCTCATGTTTCACTAGACTCTCTGTGTGAATGTGAAAAACTAATAATCCGATGTGGCTGATAAATACTGCTACCAGCCCAGTCGAATTAAATAGTGTGAGCCTGACTGTGAAAGAATGCATTGAAGTTTTGCTTGTATAGTCCAAGCAGTCTTAAAGGTCAGTATACTCTCTAAGGTGTACAGACTATCAAGGTAGCACCTAGAATTTAATCATGCTGTCAGCTTTACTGATCAACGACTGTTCCTTCCTATGCCAAAAAAAACTGTCAGGAAGCAACAGCAATAAATTCAATGGATCTCATGAAAACTATTTCCAAACTCTGCAAAAGGGGACTTATTTCCTCCCACAACAAATAACTCTTAAATATATAAAAATGTTTTGAAGTGATGTTCTATTACTTACACAGATTAGGAGCTTGGCACCAAGGGTGTATGGCATTAAGGCCTAAGGAGACATCGCCCCCTCTGCATGCTGTGTTAGAAAATGCAATAAGCTGCTATTTGTCACTTCCCAGCAATGCAGAGGGTGACTCATACTGCATCAAAGTGAACAGAGTGCTACTGCAGCTACATCTGTATTATTTAGTAGACAGGTGGTGATTAAATCGACTTAGCTCTAGATACCTATTTTATTTACATATCACAGAACTGTTTAAGAAGCCAACAGTTTGGAAACAATATTATCAGATTCAGACGAAAGTTAATAGTTTAGTCTTCCGATTCCACTTTTTTAATGGTGTTTTGATTAATCTTTTCTAGTTTTAGTAATGTACTATGGACCAGATGTACAAAGCCACTTAGCATTCCTTAACGGCCCATTTAGCATTCCTTAATGGGCCGAATCACTATTTCGGCCCATTAATAAATGCTAAACGGCCTTTTCAGATGTACAAAGGGCAAAAAACAGATGCAATTTGCGATGCCTAAACCGTAGTAATTGAACATTGCAACCACAATTTAGGAATTGCAAATAGGGATTACCTGTTTGTAATTCCTAAAGCAAATGTACAAAGCATTTCCTAAATGCAAATTGGGCATTTAGGAAATGCAATTATCATCAATTTCAAGTTGATGGTAATCATGTGCAAAATAAAATTAATTTATTCAAAATGAACTTTTTTATTGTGACATAGAGAGCACATATGCCCCTAGGGCATATGTGCACTTACATGTGCATTAGGACATTCGGGGTCTTAAGCCCAGAGGCACCCTTGGCTTTGTATTTCTTAAACTGCGATTTCCTAAAAGGAAATCACAATTTAGGAAATCCAAACCATATCCTATTTCGCCCATTGGCAGGAATCCAATGCCATTTCCTATTTGCGATTCCCTAATAGAGATTCCTAATCTGTAGGAATTTCTATTAGGGAATCGCACATTATGTACATATCCTTTTGCATTTCTTAAATAGCGATTTCCATGGAGTCGCTATTTTAGAAATGCAAACGGGAACCTCAGTAGATCTCGTCCTATGTCCTTTTGTTTTAAGAAAAACTTGTGAAAAGTCTTTACCGTAAAAAAACATATATATGAATTCTGTCCCTGATTTTCCTGATATTTAAATATTTAGAAGTATTTTTGAGTAGGTCTGGTTGTATGTCATTATACTAAGGCTGATAATTTCGACCCATGATAATACCTTCTACTGCTTCTTTGAAAGGCATGTATACAATTACTCTTTACGGAGCCTATACGTAGCAGCTCTGTGAAATCGATTCAGCATTCAGGTGTGGCAAACACAAGGGACAGTACCATATAAAGTGAGCACTGTGCACCATATCACATAAAGTGAGCACAGGGAGAGCCTAATTAAGATTCTGCCTCTGCAACAGATTTGGATTTACTGGGGCCATATTATGTATTAAAGCGCATATTCTCTGTTTGCGCCTGGCACACATTAAAACAGGTGCGCCTGGCGTAAACAGAGAAAGTGCACCGTATTACATAGAATGCGTTGCTTCCAGGGCAGATGGGAACTCGTGCTGTCCTGTGGTCAGCGCATTCAAGTGAATTACGGAGCTGCTGCTTTGAAGTCGCTCTGTGTTCCACAGTGCAGGCAGCAACCCACCTACACTTTGAAGGGGGATTGGAGATCCCCTTGTATGCGGGTGTGGTCAGTGACGGCACCTGCCTGCAAGAGTATGTCTGGGGGGGTCCATTGAACCCACTTTCCCCTTCTAGAGGGCTGATCTCAGGGGCGCACTGACAGTGCGCCTCCTGGCAGCTTCTTTGCCTCTGAGGCTGTGTCTGTAATATGGCGCGGGCACAGAGGCAAAGGGATTTTTTCATTTGCATGGGGCACCCCACCATGCAAATTAGGGAGCACCCCCTGCAGATAGAGTTGGCGCTTTATGTGCGCAAGCGCTCTCGGTATTGCAGAAGGGGCCGCACAGGCATCTGGGTCCCCTTCTGTAATACCAAAGTGCCCCAGGGGTGCACAAAGCAGCAGCAAACGCCCATTGTGCCCTCGAGGCAGTTATATAATACGGCCCGTGGTGTTTTTAGTAGTTGAAGGGCTGGAGCAGAGTTCTTTTACCACTTAGACAGAGTTAAATGGTTGCTTCTTACAGAAACTTTCAAAGCATGTGCTGCTTTTGGTTAAAAATCTAGAAGCATTAGATGAAATATCAAAATTATGTTTGAACGAAACACAATAACATACCCAAAGCAACATTAAAGAATAATTAAAAATAAGAAGACATGTCACCATAAAACAGTCAAAACTGAATTCACCCTAAGAATTGAGTCATAGCGCAATAAAATCACATTAAAAAATGAAGCACAGTCGTCCAAAAAACTGTAGAACAGAATTACACGCCACACAACAATCATGCACAAACCTTCTATTAAAACATAAACACCTCCAAAATCCTGTTTTCATAATATGCTAATAAAAGTTGTTTGTAGCAAGCACTGCCTCAATTTATCACCAAGGGCATGAATAACGACAATAAAAAATGTTTTGAGCTTCGGTCTCCAGTCTTCGCCACATTTTGGATGGACTTGTGTCTTAAGTTATAAAAGAGCTGCAGGAGCACTAGTTTACCACATTAGACAGAGGTAAATTATTGCTTGTGAAGGGAACTTGCAAGGCAGGTGCTGCTTTAGGCTGGAAATATAGCAGCATTTGCTGACACAATAATATACACAAAGTACTGTAGCAACAAAAAAAAAAATAGGGCACATCCCAACTAAACAGTCAAAACAGAACACATCACAGCAACCGCAGCACAACACACCAAATGGCAATAATAGAGTATGAAAACACTGCTGCATAAAAAACAACACATCACATTGCCACCACAACAAAATAACACATACAAAATGCATCTTCCCATCTCCACTTGTTTTTTTATACGGGGGTAAATGGTGCTTGGACATAAAATAACGCCAGTCAAAAATCTTTTGTGATCAGGCCTATAGAGTGGGACTGCATTTGTGTGTAGCCTACCCACATGCATATGCAGATGTCACAAGCACCAGTTACAGCCTACCAATAGATGACACTGCTGCATGGTCGGACTGAGACAGAAAATAGGCCTAGGAACCATAATAAAAATGGCCCGATTAGTGAATTGTAAACCTATAAAAATGGCCCATGTTTGAAAGTTAGGGCAGTTTTGAACTTGTAAAAACATGCTGTATAAATGTTTTGCAAGATATTTAACTCTGCATGGGTTTGAGCTTGCTGCAGGCTATTTGTATTTTATTATTAGGCAAATAAAGAGCAGATCATAAAACACACCAGCAAACAGCCAATAAATGGAAAACACACCAGGCCGGCACAGTTAAGAGTGATGGGGTGGTGGGACAGGGCGGGGGCAGTGTGGGGTGGGGTGGGAAGTTGATAGATGATGGGATAGGTAAAATTAAATAAAGAAATTAATAAAACCACTTAACTTGCGCTCGCTGCAAAACCGACTCGGCGATGCAGCGAACGCAAGTTTTTTTTATTTAATTTTACCTATCCCATAGTCTGTCGACTTCCCCTCTCCACCCCGCCCCATCCCTGCCCCACCACCCCACCGCTCCTCTGATGTTACCTGTGCCGGTCACGCCTGAAACACACTCATCTGTCAGATTAGAACATTAGGGACGGCCTGTTGCCCTAAAGGTGAGTCTGAACCTGCACTGTGGATAAAACAAAAGTAGTAAATATAGCCAGGCTATATCCGTCACCCATTTTATAATATTGGCAATTGTAGAAAGCAAAATAAATCTCAAGTTTTTATTAAAATTTTCCATTATAAAATGGGGGCTCATAATCATAGAACTCTGCATCAAGAAAAAGAAAGGAATGATTTCACCCTTGGTATAATGCATCAGGGCGTGTAACTTACAGATTTAAATATTACATTGTGCAAGTAATATTAGGTGTTAATAGAAAAATACATGGCCTGATTAACCCAGTTTCACAATGCTCTACTTTAGAATAGTGTGACAAACCTTACCCTTTTTGCCGCAGCCACAGGACTCCTGCTCTTGGTCCCGGTCTCCCCCCGCTGCCGCAGCCTCCTGACGTCTTGGCGTGGCCACAGTGAGGGGGGACTACATTCCCCAGGAGCCTTCGCGCCAGGAAGCCGCCCACGCCCATTACGCGCCCGGAGGCGCTTAACAGACGAGGAGGACCCCGGTGGAGCGGGTGCTCTACTTTAGAATACTGGGACACACCTTATCCTTTTTGCCGCAGTCACAGGACTCCTGCTCTTGGTCCCGGTCTCCCCCTGCTGCCGCAGCCTACTTACATCTTGGCACGGCCGCAGTGAGGGGGGACTACATTCCCCAGGAGCCTTCGCGGCAGGAAGCCGCCCATGCCCATTACGCGCCCGGAGGCGCTTAAAAGACAAGGAGAGCTCGCACGTCGCGGGACGCGCGCGGGCGGCGCCGGGCTAAGCCCGGGCAAATGGCGGGCAATCTGTGGCCATCAGGGGCCAGAAGAGGCCGGGCAGGGCCACTCCATTTGGCTGAACTGTGAAAGTCGCCCCCGGATTCTGAACTGTGTTGGTTAAGACTTGGTATTGTAATATATTAATCCAGTTACATGGTGTTTTTATATATTGCCTGACAGGCATTTAACTTGTGCTTAGTTAGCTTGGTTTAATTGCATTATTAACGTTTAGTATATGGTTTCAGTTTAATAAGTGCACACGATTCTCATTCAGAGGGATAGTTCAAGCAGGTAAATATGACGAAACGCAAATTAAATAAGGGAACTAACAGTGTCTCTGAAATACCTGGTACTACCATAGACTGTTACCTTGTAAAAGCGGTTAGTGCCATTAATCTTTAGATCGACAGAGCAGAAAGGAGACTCTGATTGGGATTAGGTACTATACCTGTTCCCCCACCTATGATTGACACCCAGCTAGAACCTAGCTCTGTGACTACCACACCTCCTCTAACTATTTTGGAAACGAACCCACCAGCCCAGGGTGCAGATGGTGATCTTGAGCTAGTCGAAATACCCAGTAACTCAATAAATAATGGGTCCCCTTCCCCTAAGAGAAAATGCAAATTGTAGGAGGGCCCAGCTGAAACAACCAAAACAAGGACCAGTTAAGAAATGCACCACTGCCTCTACCCACAAAACCGTTACAGAAGTAGAGACGACGCTAGGAACACTTAATGATGAGCAGGTCAGTAAAATTAATGCACTAGTAACCAGCTCATTGGCATTACATATCAAACCCTTGGAGGATACATTAGAGCACTCACAGGAGAAGTGGGCAGACTAAAAGATATAATTATCACACTGTGGAAAAAAACGATAGAAGGTGCAACTGGGGAACCACAGTGCACACAAGGATATGAGGTAACTCAAAGGAACGGGGGTATTCATATATCGACAGGAAGGGAAGGTTCAAATATAAGCCCCACCTTAGGTACACAAACTTCAAAAAGCACCCCATTTAGTTTGGGACAGGGCAAGGGAAGATCAGGGAGATGCAGCGATCCGGGGAGAAATAAGGATGTATTGCAGATAGACACTAATAGCCTAGGCAAAGAGCAACAGGGATCCTTAAGATCTAGATCAATTAATTTGCCCCCAGCGTGCTGCCCGTATAAAGCAGTAATGGTGAATGTCCCCCCACTTAGCCCAGGCGTTGTAGAAACGCATGATTCACTAAAAAATAAGGTCGTGGATTGGTTACATCGTAACTGTGACTATCCCATTTCTTGTATAGAACAAATTCTCACAACTAGGAGAGTTAACTGGATAGGGCAATCAAAAAAAAAATCTTTCCAAGGAGATTGCGTAATTGCCAATTTTAAAAATCCGCATTACGCTCGGACAGTCCTAGAAAAGGTGTCTACAAGATCTACTACCAGTGAAAGTATCTCCCTGCTACCGCTAGGGTTATGTCTATAGGCATTTAGCAGAGGATAGATCAATGATACATGACCAGAACAGGGGGAGATTAAATCTACCTACCCCTGTATTTCAATATTACTCAATCCCGTTGTCCAATAGATTTATGCCACTCACATCCCTAGAGGAAACGGATTGACATAACTTCTCCCGCCATGACAAAAGTATGGTGGAATCAGAAAGTATAAATTCCTCAGGGGTTGTGGGACAGTTAAGAAAGGTCGATAGCTGTCTGGGGGCTACCGAGGCACTGGGAATTAACAGCCCTAGTAATCAGTTAGATGACCCTCAGGAAAGCAATCTGAATAGTTCTACCAAGGTAGCGGCCAATACGCCCGAAGATATTGGTACTGTCCCGCCGTCGATGAGTGAAGTATCTGCTTTCAGGGCGAGAGGTAATGACAATGGGTATAGCTTAGCCATATGGAATATAGCGGGATGGAATAGACTCATTGGGCTGGAAGGATTTTATTGATAGTCATGATATCCTATGTCTTCAGGAGACCTGGTGCACGGAGCAGATCTATTATGACGGGTTTGTGTCTTTTAATCTCCCAGCCCTGGCATCCCCCGCAGGTAGGGCAAAAGGGGGACTTCTAATACTTCTGTCCATTAAACTACCAGTGGAAGTTAAAATATATAAAACAATTGGATGTCACTCTCAGTTATTGTGGTTAAAACATAATAATGGTCGTAATGTGCTCCTTGTTAAATTTTATAATAACTCGTTTGACTCCTCACGCCACAATGTGGTTGTTGAATTAGAGAATGCATTAGATAACATGTGCACTGATTTACCTGTTAATTTTGACTTTTTATTGGGGGGGTGATTTTAATATACCTATATGTCCTCTTTCCCTAACTAAGGTCTGTGGGTTTAGCAATGATTCTGGTGATGAATGCATACACTTTCCCCACAGTACCTATGGAGAGCTGCTAAACTCTGTTATGGTTAAATTCGATTTAGAGGTGCTGCAGTGTGCCAGTGATGATGAAGGTAATTCTTTGCCAACATTTAGTGGCAGGAATGCCCGTACCACCATCGATCATGTATTGGCCTCAGTGAATATTAGTTTATACTGTACTACCCCAGAGATTATAGACCTATCCATTAGTGATCATAATTGTATTACTCTATCACGAAGCATCTGGGGACCTAAAGGCCAAATAATACAAACCATAGTGGATGATATTACTCCATGCAGATCAAATGGTGTTAGGATCAAGTGGAAAGGGTAAAATCTGAATAAGCTCCTAAAAAACATCGTTACGGCTTGCCATGTTGAGATATATGAGAGCTTGGATGACAATGCGGACCCTCTAGGTATTTTACTGTGTTTTAGTAAGATCAATGGTATAATTGATAATATCATGACTATAACCAGGGGGAACAGGCAAACGCGGAATAAAGGGTGGTTTGATCATGCCTGTACACAAGCCCTGATGCAACTGAAGCAAGCTCTGTCAAGTAGAATTAGGGATAGGCCGACCATCAAAAACATAAGATTAGTTTATAAAGAGCAATTGAAACGGAGGAAGAGGGTGCATCAAGAAGAGGCCTGGGACAAACTTACAATGGCTGTGGATATCTCCAACAGCAAGATGTTCTGGGACACAGTTAACTCCCCCTTCCTAAGGAACGAGGATGCTCCTGACTTAACATTACATGTTAGTTGTGAAACCTGGGTCAGACATTTCTCCAATATCTTTGACCCAGGGGACATGGGCAATACGATCTTTAGGGAGACAGACATCTGGCCTATCCTCCCTCTTAACATCACACTTGAAGATGTGGAACATGGTATTAGTAGTAGTAAGGGCGGGAAAGCGCTAGGTTCGGATGGCGTACCAATAGATTTGTATAAAGCCGAACCAGCACTATGGGGCCCTATTCTGACTAGAGTCTTCAATGCCGCAGTAACGGAAATCACACCACCCACGTGGGGCGAATCCATAATTATTACCATATTCAAGAAAGGAAATAGATCTGAGGCCAAAAACTATCGTCCAATCTCCCTCTTAGACTCATCTGTCAAGATCATGAGCAGGGTGTTGTTAGTGAGGGTAGAGGAATGGGCAGAGGATAATGGGATCTTAGCGCAGTCACAATACGGGTTTAGGAAAGGGCGGGGAACCCTGGAACAATGCATTAACTTGGACCTTTTAATAGGAAAATATACGCGCGCAAAGCAGGGGTCCCTCTTCCTCTGCTTTGCCGATCTAAGTAGTGCATTTGACCTAGTAGACCATGCTCTGCTGTGGCCGATTTTATTAGAACTTGGTGCCCCCGAGCCTATTATTTGCTTTCTCGCTAGGCTCTATAATAAACTATCCACACGAGTGCGCTATGGACAGATGGGCGAATGCACCCTCAAATTTAAGGTTAACTTAGGCATCAGGCAAGGATGCATACTCGCGCCTCTCCTTTTTACCCTGTTTATTAATGCAATTGATGACGATTTAAAAATGGTAAAGTCCGATGCACCCCAGGTGGAAGGCAAGGATGTACCGGAACTGCTATATGCAGATGACGCGGTACTCCTATAACGGACACCACTTGGCCTACAGAGGCTAATTGACAAGTTTACAGATTTTATTAGGGACAGGAAGCTGCAGATTAATAAAACTAAAACATATGCCTTAATCTGTGGCCCAAGTGCAGGGAAAACGAAACCCTTTTATGTAGACTGCCAAAGAATTTTAACTGCCGAAAAGTTCTGCTACCTGGGCATAATTTTCTCTAGCAGTGGGATGTGGACACAGGAGGTTAAGAATGTTAGGGCCAGAATGGCAAAATGTGTTTATGGGGTTTTATAATTTGCTGCCAAACTTGGGGACCGTCGCATCTGCGACATGTTGCATATCTACCAATCTAGATGCACATCGGTTGCTATGTATGGAGCTGGGGTTTGGGGTCACTGCCGCCACACAGAACTACAAACAGAGGAAAACATGTTCCTCAGAAAGTTACTTTGCCTACCCAAGTCAGCTTCCTCCGAGCTCATACATAGCGAAGTGGGATCGGATTATCTGACAGATCTAATTGGGTTAAGACCTCTGTTGGCATGGAGATCGATTTGGCTGAAGGAAGAAACTGCTTTTAACAGAAGTATTATTAATGATTGCCTTCGCCTGGACAATTGCTTGAAGATCCCATGGCTTAAATATGTAGTATCAACATTTAAGGATATTTTAAAAATTAATATCATGGCAAACCCCAGCAGTGCAAGTGAAATCCCCAAGAGGGAACTCAAATATACTTACCTGAGGAAGAAAAATTGTGATCGCCAAACTAATAATGGGCAGTTAACAACCTATACGTTTTATACAACACATGCGAATATGGAAGGCTTCCAACAATACCTAACAACGGTTACTAGAACCTCACACCGTTTTGTTCTCACTAGAATGAGGTTAGGTATTGTACATAATTTGGTCGCATTTCCATGTATCAAAAAGTATCCCACTGCCCCATGTCCCTGTGATGGCGTCACAAAACAGAGCACCCTGCATTTCCTCCTTATATGTGATTTATATTTGCACCTCCTATCACTTTTCTTAAACCCCTGTTCAAAAAGCACGGTACTTTATCTGTCAACACTGCTATGAGTTTGCTGTTTTTATTACATGAACCTGACATCTGTTTTTTTACTGCAACATATATCTTAAAATAAATTGCTGCTAGCAAGAGTATGCTTTTTTGATTTTTTTTTAATATTTTACCCATGATGCTGTTATCTACATGAAATGAACTGTATACATCTTAACTGTGTTCATGTGCTTTTATGATTGTTTTGCAATAATCGAATAAAGCTTACTGAACTGAACTGAACTGACTGATTAGTCAACTTTATTTCACAAAGTGCAGATTTAACAAAAAAAATCCCTTTAATAGAACTTGGAGCTTATAGTAGTTCTGATGTAAAATACTGTGGTCATCGAGCCAGAGAGGTTCCATTTAAGGGAATGAAGACATGTCCTCAAAGTTAACTGGAGTGCTTCATTAAAGAAGTGAATTCCAAATAAATATGAACGTTCCCATAAAAAAACGAATTTCTTCTTTTCATGTCTTTCAGTTCTGTTAGTCAATGCCCATAATTTCACCGTGTGTTTTGAGTTAATTTATGCACAACCATAAAGCCTTGTCATTTTAACTGTATATACATGAGATGTAACGTGTGTTGCAACTTTTCCAGACTATTTGATTGTGTTGCTATTGATCATGTTAGTAAAATAGATCATGACTAGACACAGAAGAAAACACTTTTGAGCAGAGGTATGTTCTTATATGCAGCTGTGGGTAGCCCCACTCTTAGGTTGCAAGAAAAAGTGTTAAAAACAATTATAAAAATGAAGAACTACTATGAAATAGTCTTTCACTGCAGAGTTGGGTGACAATAAACATCTTTGTTTTTTCAGGGCTATAATATCCTTCTGGGTGAATGTGCCCTTCACAAATACACGTTATATTATGTTACTATTTATTTAAAAAAAGACCTTACTCATGGAGAAGATTTAATCCTCCCACTTGACAACAAAGAGAGAAATATTCACACAATTACTCATAAATCTACACCTGCACATCTACTCCCGTGCAATGGCATGGATTTATTAGTGTTGGGAGTTCACATGCATTCCCAGTAGAAGGCAGGGCCCGCTGCAAAACTTGCAGTTTTCCATGTGCACTATGCAGAATGTCATGTGAATTATTTCTGGAGTTGTTATTTCTCCAGTGTGGAGTTGTACGCTGAGTACAGCTCTGCATTAGGAAAAGGTAGCTCGCTACGGACATGCAATGTTTACCTTTTCTTTTTCTCCATGGGAAAACATTTTTTACGTGAAGACAACCCATCCAACCCACTCGCACTAAGTTTGGGGGTGCACTATTACCCTTCCCTATCCAAAAGAGGAGTTATTCCATACATTGTTTACATATAGTTTGGATCAGTTTGAGGGTAGGAAAGATTAGGAATGGAGGGTGTGGATGTCCATAAGCTCACAAGGTAAACCACACCTTCCCCTTGCATGGAGTTTACTACTGAATCAGTGTATACACGTATTCTGTAGTCAGATCATTTGCATCTGCTAAGCATCCCTTATAGGAAACCTGACAGGTGCAAACTGAGACATATTCAGCGGTAAACATAGGTGTAGATTTTCAAACATTTTGCACTGGGTTACTGTGACTAAAGTGCCACTTACCAATTTACTTTCCAGTGCAAAACTTCTTTTGCGTTGAAAGTACCCTACAAATAACACAAAGCAGCGTGAGCATTGCTTTGAGCTACTTTGCGCCATGGGGATGTTACATGGGTGGTACAAGGGTGTTCCCATGCAACCACCCACGTCTTTTGATGCAAAACCCTATCTACAATCAATTGTAGACAGGGTTTAGCGCCAAAGGTTAACCCATCTGACAGGAGGCTTTAAGATTAGAAATGTTTTCATTTCTCCTTTCTTTTCCAATTTTGCATGTGTGGTGCACTGTGCAGCACACATAAAAAGTGGGAAAAGTTTTTAAACTTGTCTAGGCATAGTATTTTGTACAGTAAGGATACCCTTCCTGTACAAAACCTATGCTAGACTCAGGCACGTACCTTAGCGCTATGGTGTGTGCAGGGCCGGACTGGGAACAGAAACCGGCCCTGGCAAACTGCTCAGCTGCCCAACCCCCCCCCCTGGGGTGTGGGGGAGTGCAGCCGAGCAGTTTGCGAGGGCCAGTTTTGGCCGATTTTGTTACCGGGGGTCTAAATTGCTGACCCCCGGTAACAAAAACGGCCCCCGAGGGGCCCGAAACCGGCCCCCACCCTAGCAGACTACCGGGGAAATGCCCGGTGCCCGCTATGGCCAGTCCGGCCCTGGGTGTGTGCCTGGCGCGCAGCAGCTGAAATGAGCGCCGGCACTAGGGAGAGGGGGAGAGAGAGACATATATCTGTAGATATGACGCTCCCCTGCTCCCTCTCTTTTATGCAATGCAGCACAGCATTTTTGGGGGCTGCTCTGCGTGTTTTTTTAAAAAATCTGGCCCTTAGGGTTTAGATCTTGAATTGCTTTGCCTATTGGGCTTCGAGAGTGGAAGTTGTTAAGCTAATGAGACACTTTACTTTAATATTGAGTCTGTGCAAGGTCTGAGAGTAACAATCCAATAAATACAAATCATGTGGGGCCCAATAACCAAACATTTCTGACTGGTGGAATTAAATATCCTTGGTGGTAAATAAAGCATTTCTTGATGCAAACACCTTTTACCACTGTATTAGGAAAGAAGATTTCTCGAGATGGTGATGCATAACTAGAATGAATGTGTATATTTGTTGTGTTTCATTTTTCTGCAGTGATGATGTGCTTCACTGTTTTTGTGCTGTTGTGTTTTGTGTTGCCGTATTGCATTGTGTTGCGTTCCACCATAGTGGTGTTTATATCACTTCTGTGTTGTTGTGTTGTACCCGCTATGTCTTGGTTTTGTTTTTTATGTTCATTTGTGTTAGGTTATTCCATTATTTTCTTCTGTTTACTTTAGAAACGTCAACAAATGCTGCTACATTTCCAACCAAAAGCAGCAGATTCCTTTAAACTTCCTGTGACAGGCATTTACTGCTAAGTGGGTAACATACCACTGCTCCTGCTCTGTTACTATTGAAGACACTAGTGATCTCAAAATGATAGCAAAGGCCTGTCTTAAATTAGCCCTTCCACTGCTCACTTTATGCAATATGGAATTTGTTTTACAAATGCAACAGCGAGAGGGGGGAAGATGGCGGCCGGATAACACGTCCGGTCGGAGGCTCCTGACTCGCATGCAAAACTTCGCGTAGAGGCGCTTTTTTACTTCAAAATTCTGCACTGCCACGAAACCAAACAACGGCTTCTTTTGGTAATGAAACTAAATGTAATGAGATGATAACCTACTTTACGAGTGAAAACGGAAAATACTGGCCGCTTCAAGGTCGGGAAACGAGGGAGACACGAGACGCTGCTGGGCTGCATTTCGGAACTTGGACTGCCGCCGCTCTAGCAAGGAAGAGCCTCCGGAGCGTTGCCGGGAGACTCGGCTTTCACTTCCGGGGCAAGAGTAGCAGAGCTCACTGGGGGCAAGCAGTACAAGCGGAGTGCTCGCTGGAGTGCTCGCTGACTCCGGTGATCCTGACAGATTACAAACACACGCATCGATGTACCTTCAGTGGGGGCTTCAAAGCAGTGGAAGCAAGCACCCCAGTATCCAAAGAAATATTTATTTGGCGCTATTCTAAAGGAGTGGATTACCTAGGTGTGTCAGTACGAGCAAAGCCCACGGAAAAGAAGGAAACAAGCGAGCGAGAAGCCCATCGGGGAACCCCACAATAAAACAGCAAGTATCAACCCATGAGCAAGGTACTGGGTGGGGAGGGAGGAAAAAGGATTTCCAGCGGGTTTGACACCTACACCTACACTGATTCTGACACTCACACAGCCATTGAGGGCATTGAGGATCCCAGAGAAGAGATTGATAGTAGGGAGAAGAAGGTCACCGACACATCAGTTACACCTCTAGGTACATACACTCTGTGGGAGCCGAAGGAGGGAATAGAACCTCAAGTAGAACAGAGCAAATTTATAAGATCTTGCTATAGCCTCAGGAACAGACAGTACCTCAAGCAGGATTACAACCCCCCCGCACTTAAGGGTATAACCCCGAAGAAGTCCGGTAAAAAGCCCAAGAAGGTACGCCCTATACCTAAGTCCCGAGCAGAGAAAGTAAGCTCAGAGGAGAGGGGACAGGTGGTCCCAAAGGTAAAAATTACTCCCTCTTTGAAAACCTTCTTTAAAGTCCAACACCTCGCACAGCAAGGCGCCAACCCGCCCAGTAAGAAACAGGGAGAGCAACCGGCCCCACAGGAATCAAGGGACACCCTTTTCACTGCCTCGGGAGCACAAGATCTAGACCTAAAGACACAAGACAAGGGGAAAGACCTTGTGAACTCTGAAAGTATAGACACAGCAAATATGGAAGAAGCAGATCGTGCAGGAGAAGCACACCCAT
The DNA here is from genome assembly GCF_964261635.1 of Lissotriton helveticus. NCBI lineage: Eukaryota > Metazoa > Chordata > Amphibia > Caudata > Salamandridae > Lissotriton > Lissotriton helveticus. The sequence goes on from NC_136071.1 coordinate 285,643,633, forward strand.
CGAGCAGTGAAAGGAAAATAGTAGAAATAGAAGATGAAGCAGAAATAACCATAACTGGTACCGAGTCTCAGGTCAACCCTATGGAGAAGTTCCTGGAGAGAATATTAAGCGAAATGAGAGACAAATTTGCGATCTCTGAGGCCAACCACGGTAAAATTCAAGATGCATGTGAGGCACTGGACTGCAAGTTAAATGCGCTTGGCGACAGAGTGACAGCAGTGGAAGAGGAGGTGGAAGACCTTAGTAAGAAGGTAGATGTCCACCAAAGAGAGATTAGATCCTTAAGACAAGAGGGAAAAAACATGAGTGAGAAACTCGAATCACTAGAAAATCAGGCCAGAAAAAACAATATAAGGATTTTGAATGTCCCGGAGAATCAAGAAGGAACTGACATCAAAAAATTTGTAATAACACTTCTTGCAGAACACTTCCCATGGGCGAGTAAAGAACTACTTGAAGAAGACATACAAAGGGTTCACCGAGACCCATTCGGAAAAGCCAAAGAAAGGAAAACACCCAGGAAAATCGTTGTCAATTTTAAAACATATACGTTGAAGGAGAGAAATCTTGGTGAGGCGCTAAAAAAAGGAATCTTTAGTAAGGACAACTGGTCCTTCAGGATTAGGTCAGATATGTCCAAAGCCTCGCAAGACAGGCAATGGGAACTGGGACAATTCATGACAGAGCTAAAGTCCCTCGGGCAGTAGTGCAAATGAAGTTCCCTCCGTCACTCAGAATCATGTGGAGGAATAAAATGCGCAACATAGGAGATCCAGAGGAGGTTAAAGAATTTCTTGAGATGGCCCGAGACAACATCAGGTCCGAAAATCCCACAAATCATTAGAAAAGTACATTACGGAAAAAGCAGAAAGAGCAAAGTATAGGCGCAAATAGAAAATAGAAGAGTCAAGGAGCCTGAAAGGGGCAAAGAGAATAGCCCTAAAAAAAGAAGAAGGAGGCTTCCCCAGGGAGGGTAAACAAGATGTACATAAAACAAAAACATAATATATAAAACAGAACACGGGTGGGGAGCAAATTAGGGAAAAAAAAAATCCTCAATAATTCTGAAAAATTGGGAAATCAAGGTTTCGGCCAGTACAATCATAATGACTGCCATTACACAATATACAATTCAAGTAATAGATGGGGTCAATTAGTAGAGAGTTTAATATACTCTCATGGAACGTAAATGGACTCAGGGTGAAAAACAGAAGAAACAGGATTTTAGAGTATTTAAAGACATCAGACAGTGAGGTTATCATATTACAAGAAACACACCTCCTGAAAGAAGAATGGAACCAAATAATGAAACATCTAGGGTGGGTGGACATGTATGTATGTACGAATCAGGAATGCAACATAAAAGGGATAGCTATAATTTTCAAAAAAACTCTCAAAATCAAGCTTGAATACTCCGTAGATAGCAAAGGTAGATGGGCAATAGCTAGGGCAAAAATTGGAAATAACCTCTATACAATAGCAGGCTATTACGGCCTGAACACAGACGACTCAGGGACATTACAAAAGTTGTACACCCATTTGTTGTCAGCCACCTCTCCAATAATATTAGGAGGTGATTTCAATATAAATATGGACCCTAAAGTAGACAGATCACCCCCGGGAAGACACACAAATCTCCCAAAAATGAGAGAGTGGCTTGGAAATTACAGGAGAGATCTAGACCTATTGGATATCTGGAAAATAAAAGGGGATAAAAGACAACCTTTCACCCTATACAATAAGAAACTTGGACATAGGTCAAGAATTGATTATTTTTTAATTGATAGAAGCCTCACAGAAGATGTAACAAACCTAGAACATCTTCCTGCTCACCTGTCAGATCATTCTGCAGTCCGGCTTATGGTGCAAAGGACAGAAATTAAAACACAAAGTAGACTGACAATCGAACGGGCTATTTTGCTCGACCAACATTGTATACAGGAGCTCAGATCAGAAACAGAATACTTTTTTGAAAATAATAGGGTAGGTACAACAAGACAAATTACATGGGATACCTATAAGGCAGTCATTAGAGGGAAACTATTAAGCCAAGGGGCCTTCAGATCAAAGACAATAAAACACAAGATAAGGGATTTGGAAAATTCTATAAACCTTCTGGATGCACAAATACTGGTTGAACAAATAACAGACAAAAGGGAAGAGATGGAGAAGGAAAGACAAAAACAAAAAGAATGCCTTGCTGACATCCTAGAAGACAGAGTAAGGACGAAGTGGGAAGCAAGCAAACTAGCAAACCACGAGTATGGGGAAGGTTGTGGGAAACTACTGGCCTGGAAACTAAAGTCAGATCTAGTAAGGAATAAGGTAGTAAGTATACAACAAGACAGCCAGTCATCACCATCATCTGAAGAAACGGTAATCAGGCAGGAATTTACAAAATTCTTCACTGAGTTATACTCCGAAGATGTCAACCCATCGGAAGAACAAATAGAAGGTTACTTGAACACTCTACCCACCCTAGCCCTAACAGAGGAAGAGAAAAAAGTCCTAAATGAAGAATTCTCCAAAGAAGAAGTAGAAGATGCAATAAAGGAATTGAAAAAAGGGAAGGCTGCGGGCCCGGATGCTCTTCCAAATGAGTTATATATGGCACTTAGAGAAACTCTGTCGCCACAAATCACAGACTTACTCAATCTGGTGTATAAACAACACGAAAAGATTCCAGACTCTTGGAATGACGCCATCATAACTATAATCCTAAAATCTGGAAAGAAGCCCACAAGATGTGAATCATAACGGCCAATATCATTACTTAACTGTGACTATAAGATCTGTACAAAAATCATGGCAAAAAGGTTGGGGAGAGTGATGACCCAGCTGGTTCATACTGATTGATCAGAAAGGCTTCATCAGAGGAAGACAACTTCAGGACCTGACCCACGAGTTATTTGGGGCAATAGACATTGCTACTTCCGAAAAAAAAACTCTCACAATACTCACCTTTGATGCCGCAAAGGCGTTTGACCGGGTGAACTGGGTCTTTCTAAATGAGGTAATGAGAAGAAATAACCTGGGGGAATCCTTCTTACACATGGTGAAAAAGATCTATAGGACCCCAAGATCCAAAATTCTGGTGAATGGGGATGTAACTAATAACATACGTATTGAAAGAGGCACTAGGCAAGGTTGCCCCCTCTCGCCATTACTTTGTAACTTGTACATTGAGCCATTGGCAAACTTTTTAAGGGAAAACGAAAAAATACTACCATTCAAACACCAGGGGTGGTCCAAAAAAGTTGCTTTATATGCCGATGATTTAATGCTTTTCGCCAATGACTACCAGTCCTCCATATCTGAAATCAAAACTACCCTTGAGAATTTTGGGAAAGTCTCAGGTTATCTGGTTAATCATTCCAAAACCGAGATTATGACTTGGAATACACATCTCTCCAATCCCAGTATCAAGAAGGAAATTAAATATTTAGGAATCACATTAGTTCACGACCTGGAGAAAATCCTGCAGATAAATCTAAATAGAGTGGCAGGCAAAATAAGAAAACTTTTAAAGATCTGGACTAGCCTCCCCTTAAGGTTCCTAGGTAGATCAAACATCATAAAAATGTCTATTTTACCCAAATATACCTACCTGTTTCATACAATTCCCTTAGAATTCAAAAGGAATTCACTGAAAAAACTACAAGGAGAAATTGCTAGCTTTATTTGGGCATCTAAGGGAACCAGAATATCATGGAAGAAAATCAGGAGAAGAAAGGAGCACGGAGGGATAGCCAGCCCTGACCTATGGGAATATTACAGAGCCTTTTTCTTTAAAAATATGAGACCACTGTTGAGGGTTCACCAATATTACCCCGAATATCTTCAAGCAATGACCATGAAAGCTGACCATTTCCTATATAAATTCGGCCACCCAAAATTCTTTAAAAAAATAAAATTGAAGGTCCTGAAGGATGCGGCCAGACTATGGTTTCAGATCAGAGGGACCTTAAATATTCCATACTACAGCCCTCTGGCCCCTATATGTGACTCCCCAGGCACCCCAGACTGCCTAAAAGATAGCATGGCAAACCCTTTGAAAACAGCCGACATTAAGTACTGGGGTCAAATCTTAAACGGATCAACGTTGATCTCATGGGAGGATCTTCATACCATCACTAAGTTCACCATCTCCAAATTTAAGTACTATCAGCTTTCTAGTTGGGCAAAAACCCTCACAGATCATGAAAAGGATACTGAAGAGCTGGAGAAAGAAATGCAGAATGTTTTGCCCATAAAGAAAGAGATAGCCAGATGGTATTGGGCCCTAATAACATCAGGAGATGAAGATCCTCAGGTTGCAGAGCTAATCTGGGGGAAGGATTTACAAACTCCAGACCTAGAGGGAGTGTGGCTAAAGTCAATCGAGAAATGCTGGGCAACACTAAAATCAGCAGCTTTGAAAAGAAATCATCTCTTCACGATCTATAGGGCTTATTGGACTCCAAAAAGACTGTTCAAATTTAAAGGTGCCCAAATCAGGAAATGCCCGAAATGCGGAGAGGAGAAGGCAGATGATATTCAAATCTTTAAAGAGTGCCAATAACTTGACGGGTTCTGGTCTGAAGTGGGTAAGACCTTAAGTTCGATCCTACAACAGCAACTAACTGTAAGTACCACCCTTGTACTTTTTGGGATTGACAGCAATATAGGAGCGGGTAAGTTAACAAAAGGGCAAGAAAACTTGTTTTTTGTTTTAATCCTCCTTGCAAGAAGGGAGATATGTATTAAGTGGGTTGGCCCAGTACCCCCTACGATTGGGGAATGGATGAATTCAGTCTTGAAAATAAACAAACTAGATAGGAGGGGAAAGCATACCAATAGAAATAACTTCTGGGCAACATGGGAAAATCATTTTAACTCTAACCTAGTGGCCGAGACGGAATGATGATCCTATGATTAAGCGATGGTAACTTCTGTTGATGGGTACAATACTCGTCGAGTAGTCAAGGTGGCTATCTCCCTCCCACTAACGAAAAAAACCAGAAAAGTTATTTGTGTGATGGTTCCAAAAGGGACTCCTCTGCAAAATCCTTCGGTTGGGAAACTCCCCTTACATATTCGTATTTAGGGGCAGTGCTGGTACAGTTATTGCAGAGGCTGAACCCAGTCATTTCCACAAAACATAAAATCGCAATATGAGGATAAAAAAAAGCAGGGTTTAAATTGCAAACTCTGTATGGAGTAAAGTTACACAGCATTCTACATGATTCTGATAAATCTGCATGGTTTATTAAAGTTCTGAAGAGTTACTTCAAACATTGTTTCAGATAAAGGTATGGAAATTAATACTCTTAGTTCAAATTTCATTTGGAACTCAGTAAAGCATATTTCATTTTTAAGCATCATCCCTGACATAGCAGGATACTCTCTTAGTATTGTTTAGAAAACTTAAGAGGATAATGTACTTTTTTAAGTATGAATGTAATGACATTGATTCTAGTTATGTGGAGAAGTGATTTTCTCTGGTCAAATGTCCATTCAACAAGCAGACGTCCATGATATATTGTGTGAGAGAATGATTTTTACTTTACAGAGGTCCAGTTCTCAGACTACAACGAAGAGACAAATTATTAGATATACTGCTGACATTTGTGATGAGGAAATTATCTAACACGAATGTTTGGCTGTATTTTTTTGCTTGTAGGTCCCAGTTCACATTTAGTGCCTGAAACCAGAAGATGGGCAAGGCTGTGACTTCAGATGTTTCACTTGCAATTGGAGGGACCTGAAATGGACTGTCCTGGAGAAGGTGATAGGAGCAGCACATGCCATTGAGAACTTGCGTATTTGTAAACAGGCTCGCTGGATCTTTTCTGAAAAGGCAGACAGGAGGGCTTGAACAAATCTATTGAGTGGCATAAGGTGGTTAAATGACATCAGTTATTTCTGGCTTTGATTTGCGTGACATAAGGTGGCTAACTGATACCAGTCATTCCTGGCTCTGATTTGCTGTAAGGCTTGCATGCACATGCAGGGACTTGTTTACCTATTTGATAACTTGGTATGTACATGTTGGCCAGTGTTCATCATTACACAGTAAACTAGGACTTTGAGGCATGAAATCCTTGGGGGGGGCTTATATGTTAGCCCCACACGTGGCACCGCTGGGATCTCGATGGGACCTTTATTATTATTAAGCTCAAGTTGGCATAAGGCTGATGGGTACCATATGCTGTGAAATGTAGTTTACTCACTTGTAATTGGTTTTTGCCACTTTGATAGCTGGCCGTGTGGTCCCTTAGATGGATCAACATACATATGCCTGAATGTGAATCAAATATATTTGTTTACTTTTTATTTACATGGCTGATAGTTTAAAATTGTTTATCAACTATATCTAATACCACTCTAAGATAATGCCCTCTTTTCCTGCTTGGCCCTATTTGATAAAGCGAATACTTTTAAGATGGTCCCTAGACCACGCTGCCCGGGATCGGAACTCGAGCTAATTTTTAGACCGCAGTGGCGATCTTCTAGCTGGCCTTATTGATTGGATGAGTTTAGCGTGTATGCATAGTCCTTCCAGCTTTTGAGGGTGTGGCTTTGAACACTCTTCTGGGTCGGTCGCTCCGTATTTTTACACACGACCGAGTGCTTAGTTATTGTTTGAGCATTGAAACTTGAACACCTGGCCCAGCGGTGAATGAATACGACATGGATGTGTGGCCGTTTGAATACTAGTTGATCATCAAATGTCTACATAGGTGCAACAAGGTTTTTAATTGCGAATCTCGACAGCACCCCTATGGGAAGCTTAAAGGAGGCTATCTGTACTTTTAAAGCAGTGTGGTGTGTGCATGTGTCAATGTGAGAGTTAATTACATTCTTAGAAAATGACTGTGAGGGCAAATAAGAATCCCCACATTTGTCTCCCCCTTCTTTTGGATAACGTGCAGATATTTATTCAAAGGTGTTTATTCTTGGCTGCACTGAGTTGTGGGGGGTAGTTATCCTTCGGGTCCTCCCCTAGAGAGTTGCTGGTAGGAGTCCACCTGGCAACCACTAGGTAATTATGCTTTATCATAAATTCGAAATGAGCATGAGGCTTGTCAAAATTTGAGGCTGTGAACTTATTCAAAGTTTTTTTAAATATGTGTTTTCTGCTGTCTCTGGCACAATCTTTCCTTCTCTTACTTTTCATCAACCACTGCAGGTCCAGTACATTTTTTGAGGTGGAGATGTGTGCCTGTGCCGTGATGAAATTGCCGCAAATATTTGAGGCAATGAAACATGTCGCCATTCAGGTTAAAATGGTTCATACATGTCGTCTTTTTAATTGAGTGTAATGTCTGGGGTGTTTGGTTCACTTTTTGTTTACATTACGGGGCTTAGATGATGGATAGATGTCACCTGTATTTACACACCATTTCATCGCATTAGTTTATGAGTTAGTATATATTCTTTTTCTGTCAAGAAAGTGATGATGATGACAAAGTGAGCAAACTGGTGAGTGCTAACCAGTAGCTCCATAGATAGGTGCTTACGTGAGGCACTTTCTGACCCACCTCACACTTTTTCTTTATTATAATTGATCAGCCCATTTGGAGACCATTGGCTGATGGGCCTGTGACATGAACTAGGTGGTTGATGATTTTTTAACAATGATTAACACATATGGGTGGGCATGACTAGATAAATGAGCATAGCCTTACCTAGGAGTGAGATACGATACCCATTTTATAGAAATTATTTATAGGTGTTATGTGTTTCTTATAACCAGGCTTTTCTTTTTGTGAGGCACTTGAAATCTAGACCAACCTTCTGTGCTTAAAAAAGCAGCAGGTTGAACAGGAGTCCCTTCTGGATAAATCCCTATATCTAATAAGGAGCGGAACCTAGCCCATGGCCCCGCTCTCCCCATGCTGCTGCACAGCTCTTGCTCCTGTCTTTTCCTTGTTTTCCCCCCCATTTTTGTGTGCCTTCGTCTTGCTTTTCTCTCGTCTTCACTGCTTCCTCCTTGCTTTTCTCCTGTATTTTAAATGCCTTCTCTTTGCTTTTCCATCATTCTCACTGCTTTCTCCTGCTTTTCCCCCTGTTTTGTGTGTGTTTTCTCCTTCCTTACATTTCTATTGCTCTCTTCTTGCTTTGTCTCCATTTTGTGTGCCTTCTCCTTGCTTTCCCCTCACTTTCAGTGCTTTCTTCTTTCTTTTTCCCTCATTGTCACTTCTGCCTGCTGCCTGTTATTTTCCGCCTCCCTCGTAGCCCCGCCTAACCCTCACCACCTCCCAGCACCCACTTAATGGAGGCCACAGCATGACCCCATTGAGCAAGTCCCAGGGCCAGCTCTCCCTGTGCTGCTGCATCGCTTCTGCTCCTGTCTTCTCCTTGGTTTGTCCACCATTTTTTTTATGCCTTCTCCTTGCTTTTCCTTCATTCTAATTGCTGTTTTTCTGTGTGCTTTTTCCTCATTTTCACTGCTTTCTCCTTGCTTTTCCCCCTTTTGTGTGTGCCTTCTTGCTTTTCCCTTGTCTTCACTGCTTTCTCATTGATGTTTCCCCCTTTTTTGTGCACCTTTTCCTTGCTTTTCCCTTGTTCTCACTGCTTTCTCCTTCCTTTTTCCCAGTCTATTGTTGTGTGGCTTCTTCTTGCTTTTCCCTTGTTTTCACTGTTTCTCCTTGCTCTGTCAATCATTTTTGGGTGCCGTTTTCTTGCTTTCCTCTATTTTTTACTGCTTTCTCCTTTCTTTTCCCCTATTTTTTTGTGCCTTCTCCTTGCTTTTCCCCTCATTGTCACTACTTTCTCCTTGCTTTTTCCCCCGTTTGTTCTGTGCCTTCTCCTTGCTTTTTCTTTGTTCTAACTGCTTTCTCCTTTTCCCCCCATTTTTTGTGTGCCTTTTTGCTTTTCCCTCATCTTCACTGCTTTCTTTATGTTTCCCCCCGTTCTTTGTGCAGCCTCCCCACACAACTACAGACCACTACCTCACTACTGGAATTCCGAAGGGCCGTCAATACCTAGCAGTTCGAATGAGCCTTCGGGACCTGCAAGTGCCTGGATCCGCTGTTGCGTGATTAGCAGCGCATCACAAATCCTGATTGATTAATTTGTTGATCCCTTTGCTGAAGCATGCCAATTTATTGGGTGAGGGTCCAACTAGTTCAAAAGTCCTAAACTCATTACTGACATACTGGCGTATCTGGAGATAATATAGCTCACCTGGGACTAACATACTTTTGGAGTTTAGTTAGTGAAATATATATGTTGTATGGTAGGCCTTCTTTATGTTCTTCTCACCACTCCTTGATATGTATATTTACTACAAAAGTATGTCACACCTATTCACAGCAAAATCTCGGTGAATCAGGCCTACCATGTTTAATAGAATTGACAAGGCAAATGCAGATGTGATTCTCAGCAAAATATTCACTCCATATTGATAGCCTTACCTGAAGAGACACAAAATGATCATAGCTGCAGTCAAGGAAATTAATGATAAGCTGTGGCCAATAGTATATCCAGTCTTGATTGTTCCAAAGAAGGCAGTCTGTAAACAATAACAAAGGAATGTAAAATAAAAATAATCATTGCATGTGATGGATGCAGATACAGTATCTGTATCCTTAGATGATATTTTGTACACTATATATACTGATTGTATATTGCACACATAGGCTGAATTTACTGATGATGGTAGTATACCATTGATCAAAGCACATAAACTGCAGCTTTGCTGATGCAGTTGTGAACCGACATGCCCATGGCACATAAACTTCACTGAGTCCCATGGAATTTTACACTGACGTTTGCAATTACATTTGGGAAGACTGACCAATGAAACATGTTTTTACGTTGCTCAATCAATGCAGAATCATATAATCTGGAAATGCGGATGCAACAATGAGCCAACCTTGTTGCAAACTATATAATCTGACCACAGTGTTGTTATCCAATAAAAAAAATCTTTCTTTGGTCTCAGAAAGATGAAATGCAGAGTCAGAGCTGAATGCATTTAGGGTCAGAGGTAAGACCCTATTCTGCAGTCGCAAAGGCTCAACATTTTCAAAATAGGAGCATTTGATAGGACCTATCAAAATAGGTATATACTCTATATGAATCCACTTTTAGGTAACGTTTTACTGGCTTCTAAATTAGGACTGTGAACAGCTACCGATTTGGTATTTGGAAGGGACATCTTGTAGGAGCCCCTTCCAAATAGCGAATGGTTTCCAAAGTATTCCCAAGCTGAGATGTTAAACCATTTGCAAAGGGGAAGGGGCATTTAATGTAGTAAAGCACAAAATCAACATGCAACATAATAGTGACAATTTTAATTGAAAACATATATTAGTGGCAATACAATAATATTATAAGTAAAATGTTATAAAGAAGTGAAAAATAACTTAAGAAAATGAAAAGGCAAAGAGTTGTGAAAGTAAGTAAGTAAATACTTTATTTCAGTCCAGAGACCATTACAGTGCAATAGCAGTAAATACATCATGATGGTAAAAAAAAACATAATAACAATAATAGCAGAGAGAGGAAGGAAAAAATACATAAAAACATTGTATTAACATTGAATTCAGAGGATGGGCATGATGTTGAACCTTGGGGAAAACAATTACAACTATAAAACTTGTTGATTAACCCAGACTAACCTATCTGGAATAAATAACAAAAATATTCTCCCATTCATACTAGTCGACAGCAGTAAGTATCCTATTCTAGGGTAAAAGTTTTAAAAGGTAGTAAAAAGATATCATACAGTACGAGCAACTTAAAAACAATTCATGGGACAATTTTGGCTGATGATACTGTGTTAATAAGACCATGCCTTATTAGCAACACTGATAATTGCAAGTCCCCAGATATTAAACTTTTCATACGTATTGTCCAGCCCCCCCCATAAAAAGCGAGCAACCGCAAATACTAAAGTTTTTTTTGTGTTACTTTTCAAAATACGCATAGCCTCCCAATAGTGCCTTACACCCTTAAGCTTGCACCATACTAAAATCCATTTATTCCATAGGACGCAATCTCTGGGGCAAAATAACAGGAAGGGAACCTCTGTTTTCTATAGGAGTAGGCAGAAGGGGCAACTCTTCAGATCACCATCCATTTTACACCATGTAGATGTAAAACTTCTTAGGGGTAGGATACCGAGGCGGAGCTGTATATACACTTGTTTCACCTCTGTTGGATATATCCTCTCCATGTAAGGCTCAAAGCTAGGCGAGCACTTATGAAGTAGAAATTGCCCTGTAAATGAGCTCTCCCTCAGCCCAGATTCTGGTCAGGTCATGTTCCCAGTAGGTTTTGTTTAATAGCAGCTGATCAAAAAACAGAAATGGTGACAGGGTCCCAGGGAAAAAAAGTTTAAAGACCTACAAGCACCCTATCCCCTAATCTAACTAGTAAAAGAACACAAAGGGGGTACTAATGGTACCATTAGTACCCCCTTTGTGTTCTTTTAATAGCAGCTGATCACCTTTGATACCTTCATCCGGTGTAGCCCACAAATGTGCTAAATTGAGTGATTCAAGCTGCTTTTTAACCAGGGGGTGTGAATGGTCGTGTAACAGTTCATCAGATCCCTTATTGCCTCTCTATAGATGGTTAATTCCAGGGTAGTCCATTTCCTCACCTAATATAGCAGTGATTTTAAAGAGGATACCAAATGAATGGGATTGAGAGCTAGATAAAATCTTAGCGGCACCAATGGTGCGTTTTTTGGAAGATTGAGAAGGCCTTTAATAAATATATTCTCCTCAATGGTTAATATAGATGCATCTGTGTTCCCCCAGATCTCTGCTCCATACGGGGCATCCGATGCTGCTGTGGCTAAATAGACTTTTATGGACTGTGACACAGCCCCACCAGCACAAAGCCTGAGAGAGTGCCACAATGCCTTGCGTTGCAGGGATGATAATAATAGTTAACCAATTTTGGGAGCTGGTATTCTATCATATGTTAGTAACATCAGAGCTTAAACTATATATGGAAATGAGAGAAATATCAATTAGTTTAGTCAAAAATATGCAGTGGTAATTCTTTGCACTATATCATCAATTTTGGCACTCTGGAGCTTCCAATCTTTGTAGATGCTTATTTACTTCATTAGTCTGTAGCACTTCAAGTGCTTTTTTCAACATATACATCAGCTATGAATGAAGGCCACCCTCATTCATCTTATATGTCAGTTATACAAGAGCTTACACTTTGGATAGGCATTGATAATAATACGAGGCAAGTATCACAGTTTGGAGCGAAATATTTAGTTCTGTTTTTTGGCATCAAATTCAAGACACTTCAAGCATTTAAATTTGTATTAAATTAGACTTATGTCATTAATGAATCAGTATTTCAGGGACATATGCTTTTACAGATATAGACATTTTAAAATGTATAATTTGTGATACATGAAATGTGAAGGGAGTGCTCAAATTTCTCAAGACAGACTCAACGTAATTTAAGGAGGGAGTTTGTCTTATAAACAAGTTAAGAGAGTTCCATAGAGCCGTAGTTAGAAGTAGACTATAATTTCCGAAAACATTTGATTTAGGCAATAATATTCTCCACTTCTAACATTGCAGGAGACCTAACGATGGTCAGTTTTCATTATTTATATTGGTGGTGTCTGGGTGTAAATTCATATAGATTAAGCATGCTGTTTTATAAAATCAGTTTACATCAATTGAAAGCTGTTTTATGAAGTAAAGCCCAGAAGGAATATGATCATATCTATGAGTGTTTGAGACTAACTGGGCTGTAGCAAGGGAGAAACCATTTAGTGATGACAAACCTTATTTAATCTACTAAGGATTGGATTGCCATAGTCTAAACAGGAGAGTCCAAATAATTGTGCTGCAGCTTTTATCCTCAAACAGTCAGAACGTGTTTCAGCTTTGAAGTAGTGTGACTTGCAAGAAGGCACATTGTGCCATTTTTTTAATGTGAGGTTCAAAGGGAAATGTTTATTTTCAACTAGGTTGAAGCCCAGCAATTTAGCTGATTCTACTGTCAGTAAATGAAAGCCAGTGTCCCAGACTGACATTATGAATTAATCCCAATTCAGGTTTAGGTTTATTTGGTTTCAGGTGCCTACTTTTCTACTTTGGTGAATAAAATAGATTGCCAGTATTGACTGGGTTGTGTGACAGAATCTCATGGGCAAAAATACCAAGAGAAAATGATATCCTGTCAAAAATATTGTTTACAATAATAGTATGTTCCCATACTTAAAATGTGAATAGCCAAATTATAATTTCAAAAATATTGAGAAAATATCGACCAGAAACAGGTAATAATATATCTTGTTTCATTAATATAGACTTTAAAGTAACTAGTTAAATTATTATAATGTTGAATAAATAGTATAATTACCTTTGGCACTGTTTGGCAAATCTTCACAAAATTGTCGCAAAAAAGTGCCCTACTTTTCCTAGTTCTGCATGGAAATGCTAGGGGTGATCCGTCAAGTGGGGGCTGAGAAAAGGGGTGTCCAAAAACATGTTATCCCCATGCAATTTCCCAATAGGATTTTAGACACGACTACATACTGGGTTAAGTGTAAATCCATTCAGTAGTTTTGGAGTTATTAAAGAAAAAATATTCATATATATCTAGGGACGTGGAGGGTTCCCAGATCCGATTCTGATCTGATTAGCTGCCAACACTTCACCCAGGAAGTACTGGAAGCCATCTTGGGACTGGGACTCATCTGAGTCATAAGAATACAGGTGAAAAGGGTAGGGGGTACGGTAGAAATACCCTGACCCCCTAGCCCTGGTGGTGGGATTATATTAAGAAACTATCAGGCACATGCATCATTGTTGGCTTTTGCGATTTCTTAATTGCGATTTTTAAGGTATCTCAATTAAGAAATCGCAAAAGCCTATGCATGAAGAAATCGCTGAAAAATTTGCGATTTCTAAACATTCCTTAATTGCGAGTCGCAAATTGCGAGTCACAATTAAGGAATACCTCCCAATTCATTCCTATGGGCCTAGAGGCCCATAGGAATGAAGGGGAAGACATTCTCAATTTGCAATTAGCAATTAGCGAATCACAAATTGAGAATGCGATTTCAAGGGTACAGGGGTGTCCAAAGGACACCCTGTTGCACTCCTGAAATTAATCTATGTACATATGTTGTGCACACACATGCCCTAAGGGCATGTGTGTGCACAACATGAAACTTTGAAAAATGCACAAAAGTGAATTTTTCCATTTTTTCCCAAACTACCATGAGGTTCAACCTCATGGTAATTTGCTCCCCCTAATTGCGAAATCGCTATTTTTAAAACTTTCATGCATTGCATTTAAGGAACCGGAAAATGCGATTCCTTAAATGCAATGGCAATTTGAGAACTCGCAAATATTTGCGAATTCTCAAATTGCGAGGGCCTTCACCCTTGATGCATCCCAGAAGCTGATTTTGCGATCGCAAACGGGCGATTTTTGCGATTCGCACCATTTGCGATCGCAAAAAACTTTGATGCATGTCCCTGAATGACTCTTGCCCTAAGGTAACTATAAATCACACAATCGCCATGCACTGCTAATTGCTCCAGATATTACATCACTCATGACATCTTCAATGACATCATTGATAATATCCATGCAAAATTTGCAGTGTAATTATTGATGAGAAAAACTGTGCATGGTGGGGTCACGGTTTCTTGATATAACTCTATCTATAACTGCTGAATTCAATGGTTTTATATGTGTAAATTCTGAAACTTACGATAACGTCACTGTAACCTATTTTTTTTTGTGAATATATATAACCTCACGGAAAAAACAAAGGTTAAACTAACATTATAGTTAGGTGAATTTCTCAGTGACAACGTCAGCATTTTGAAATAAATAAAGCATAGACATTCAGTGTTTTTTGTTAGAAGCCCTAACTATAACTTGCACCCCAGACATCCACTGCTTATGACCTTGGATATGACATCACTCATGACATGTTCTGTGACATCATTTATGACATCACTCATGACATCTCAAATGACATCATTGATGACATTATTGATGACATCATCCAATTAGTGTGTTAGATTGTTTTATAGTTTACATAGTGGCAGGTAAGTACCATATTATTTCTCTACCTTATTGTATACAGCCTGGGTCCAGTTAATGGATGTAAATGTGCTCCAAATGCACCATAGCACCATAGATGTGTGAAGGTATTGAACACTCAATAAATCGTTGCATTCAAGTGTAACTCCATCTGCCAGTGACAGTTGGCTTGCGTTCATTACATTTCACACAGGTTTGTTGGGTCTGCAGATAAGGTTTCCAACAGAAGAACGGTTCTAAGAAGTAGATACTAACTTTTGTAAGTAGCCTTGGCTTATTAGGGAGAATCGTGTCAGCAAGACAATTTCTACCTCACATAGAAGGCTGTTTGCACCATGCACTAACCTATGTCCATATGCTAGTCTTGCTTTAGAAGATAGGCTATTGGTACAATTCTCACAACAATATGAAAGGTGCAGGTAGTCTGATCTTTAGCACCTGCATATCTTGGTTTTATAGCAAATAGTGTCTTTTTTTATAACTGTGGCGTAGAGAGTACACTGTTTTTAGTGGATTCATTTTATACTATTTGGAGTATTTCTCATGAGAGTTTCACTGTTTGCAAACAGTGTGGTATAGAATAAACTCTCTCGATAGAGTACACACTGTTTACAGTACTCAGTTCTCTACTAATATCAACTTCATTTCTCAATGTAGGTTTGGAGAGTGGCAGGAGTTTGATGGAGATGAAAGCTGTCTGTAGTAGGGCATTTGTTTTGGAACTGACACCCACTATCTCTAGGAACTTGGATTTCTGTTAACAGTTGTATACAAATTCAACACCATACTCAAGGAGAGTTTCCCATATATCTGTGGTTGATTGTTAATGTGAACTGTGCTCTCTGTAGAGTGTATGATATAGGGCCAATGTTGCACATAATTCTTGCTTTCTACACCTAAGGGAGTAATATCTGAGATGGCACTAATGATACCTGATATTCTCCTGAGCTATTTTGTATTTACTGCCAGGCATCTATCATGCTACAGTAATTAATACAGCAATATGCAGGAAAACAAAGCTTGGATGATGCCATCAATGATGCCTTCAATTATGTAATTTGCAATTTCATGAGTGATGTCATAGATAAGATCATAAACAACACATGGCGGGGGCACAAGTTATTGTTAGTGATGTTAAATATAACTGCTCAATTTCTCTTTTTTTTATCAAAATGTTAATGCTGTGACTGAGAAATGTACCTAACTTTAACGTTACTTCAACCTTTGGTTTATTTAGTGAGTTTTCTAAAGTTTTTTTTAAATCCAAATCTCATATTTTTATTACACTTATCTATATAGTTATTTTAACATTTATTTTTTTAGTAAAAAAAAAAATATATATATATATATATTATATACACACACACACATCAAAAGTATTCCAACAATAAACATTTTTTTAAATACATTCAATTTGAAATACTAACAATAATATAAAGTGAATATTAGAAAACATATGTACAACCAACAAAAATATGTAAGATGATCTAAATATTAAAATAAACATATAAAGTAGTTTTATTTGATAGTGTACCCTAAATATAGAACGTATGTTGTACACATGCACTTATAAAAAAGACAACATACCCACATTTTAACAAAAAGTTACATTAAAAACAATGTTAAAATTGTAAAATATCCTAAATCCACTGTACCCAACATAAGAAAAACTGTAGGAGTTCAGAGGGAGTTGGTTTTAATTCTTACTCCAATATGCACAACAGTAGGTAAGGTGTTAGACTTGACAGTCATTAGATTTACCATTACCAGTCCAGTCTAAGCAACCGTAGGAAAACTGCTGGACTGCAGGGGGTCAATTTTACTATTACTAATCCAGTTTAAACAATAGTAGGCAAAGTGGTAGATTTACTATTATCACTCCAGTCTAAAAAAGAGTAAGGAAGTGTTGAACTTTGGAGGGGATAGATTTACTATTCCCATGCCAGCCTAAGCAACAGTAGGGAAAGTGTTTGACTTTGGAGGGGTGAACTTCACTACCCCAACTCCTGTCTAAGCAACAATAGGTAAACTATGAGACTTCAGAAGGGTTACATTTACCATTCCCACTCCAGTCTAATGACAGGTTAGAAATTGTTTGGAGGAGTTGCATTTACTCCTCCCATTTCATTGGTTGAAAAATTAGGGAAAGTGTTAAATGTCTTAAGGATTTCATATACCTATTCCAACATATGTATATTTTCTAGAAAAAATTGAAATACCTAACAGCAATAAGTCATTAAATCATATTTTAAACGAAAAATACAATGTAACTTATAAACATAAAAAAATACAAAATAATTTAAAACAAAACATGTATTTAAATACAATTTAGGTAATTTCCCTCACTACCACCAAAGAAACTTCAAACAGCCAAAGATAAAATGAGATTACAATTATTTAATTGAAAATATTACTTCTATTCAGCTGTCTAAAATTGAATATTGACAAAACAGAGGTACTATTTTTCAACCAAGTGCATCCCCTTAGGGCAGAACTATGGTGGCCGGTAGAGCTCAATCCCTCCACTGTACCTGTAGAGTCTGCAAGAAACCTAGGTTTTAAATTCGACTCTGCACTTACCAGTAAAGCTCAGGTCAGTCATGTCTCCGATTAGTGCTTTTGGAAACTAAAAACCCTAAGTAGGTTTTTCCATTTTTTATCCCGAAGGACTGTAGGAAAACGGTGGTGCATGCATTGGTCACATCACAACTGGATTATGCCAACAGTTTGTATTTGTGCCTCCCCGCATATCTAATCAGGAAACTGCAGATCATCCAAAACTCTGTTGCAAGGCTGATCAGGAACGTTGCACTCTGCCCCATTGACGTAGTCTTCACTGGCTACCAGTGAGGAAAAGAATAGAATTCAAAGCTCTAACCCTAGCATATACGGCATTGAAGGAGAACGGTCCATAATATCTGGCCAAAAAAATACAGAAATACACCCAGACCAGGTCCCTAAGATCGAACCTTCAGGAACTGCTAGTAACCCCACGATTAAAAAAATCCAGAATCGGTGGATTCTCATTCTTAGAAAAAAACGGCTGCCTTATGGAACACCATGCCGATACAGATCAGGAAAGCCAAGATAGAAAGACTGTTATGGAAAACACTGAAAACGTGGATATTTAACCTTCCCTGAATCCCATATAGAACACTATCCCTGCTGTCCTTACTGCTACTATTGCCGGGACACCCCATTGGGGGTAGCTGTGCGCTGTATAAATGGTAATAATAATCATAATAATATTAAACAACAAAATAAGAAATACATTAAAAATTACATTTATAAATATGTATATTAAAAACGTAACAAAACATCACAAATGAATCAAATAATGCAAATCATTTAAACAATAAATGAACAGTAAAATTCTAAATCATTCCTCATCAAAAAATAATTTGGATAAAAAATTAGTTTTAAAAAATTATATAATTTCAATAACTGCCTGTCTTATTCGCCTACAAACCCAACAACTCACTATTAAAATTTAGATTAGTAACAAAAGTTAAAAAATGTGACTATAGATTATATTTACAAATGAAACTAAAATAAATAAAGTAGGGAAAACAACCTAAATAAATAATTAAAAATGTAGGAATTATAACTCAATTCAAAACCTTTATATGCAATAAAAACTAAATGAACATATAGATTCTCACATCTTGTTCCCCAAACCCCCCACTAAAATATAAATTACTAACATATGTTTAAAAAATAAAAATAAAAACACAAATGAACAAAACCTAAACAAATAAAATAACAAATAAACTATTTCCATACTAAATCATCAGTGATATATTTAGTTATCAATAAGAAAAATAACATTATGTGTTATAATAAGTAAAATAAAAAATGACAATAAACGTAAATGCATTCGAATTTAATCAACTTCCCAACCTAATCCCCTATAAACCCAACAATGCACTACTCGATTATATGTTACCAATTGCATAAAAAAATATACATTGAAAACTGCAAACTATGTTTTAATAAAGTTATAACAATTATGCTAACAACATTAACACTTCAAATTGATATCCTAATTAATATATTAAATTCATAAAAAACTATATTCATCACAACTATATTAAAGTGTATGATGTTGAACACAACAATATTTCTCAAAAATGATATTATATACCAACAAAATTATACTCTTATCTTAGATATTCTGTTCCACAATATTTCAGTATTCACAATTTTTTTCACATGATATTCATGTCACACAATATTTCAAATCAGATATGTTGGTCATTCGCCCATTGAATGGTTAGAGTAAAAGGTCACTTTGTTTCAGAAATTAATGTCACCCACATAAAGAGGATTAGCTTATCCATAGATATTTAAGTAAGGATCCAATGGCCACAATGTATGTGTTTAATACTAGGGGTGCCACAACTGATGGGGAGAGGACTAGAGACAGATTCTTTCATTTTCACACATTGGTCCATCTTTCTACAGTAGGATTTGAATGATTGTAGTCTTATCTCAATCAGCCTGAACCTATGTTCAAGTGTGTAAATGAGGATGACATGGTTCAGAGTATTAAGGGGAAAAAGTTAGTTTTAATTTTCATTAAAAGATTGAGGGTACCATTAGCCTCCGTTAGGACTGAGGTGTTAGTGATTTAACCCTACAGAAGTGTGATGGAAATGTATTGCTTCCGGGCATTCCTTTGTTTGGGAGGCAAAACTGATTTCCATTACTTTAGCGACAAGTGGAATGACAGTGATGTGGAGAAAGGTCTTGTGATGGTTAAGACCATTTGGTGGTTTTTAATCAAGGGTTGGACATATCCAATTTTGAAGAAGTTGGGAACCTTCACCATGAAAACAATATGAGTTTATAGGTTCTAGGCACATTGCTGGATATGCGTGGCTAATTTGTTTTTTAAAGTTTAGGGGGTATCAATTCAATTGTAAGACGAGAGAATTTTGTCAGTGGCATAGCGGGCAGGCCGTAGGCATTATTACAAGCAAGGAAAATTGGACCCTATGCCCAGGCTTGGTAGTAGAAAAAAAGCTACATTTGGTTGCTCGGACCCATGGGCAGGGTGAACCACACCTGCTGCACTATTGATAGCCACATTCCTGGATTTTGAAAGGCTAACTCTTTGAGATAAGTCTTCAAATATTTGTTTGTACTGCAAGAGTTATATTTACTATTGATTCTCTATATTTAGAGTGGATAGTTTTCAGTGGTTAACCAAATACACAACTCTATCACTAGTTCTATCAAAATACAAAGGTATGTAAAATGAGATATCATTCACAATTCTTAAAGAAGTGCAAAATAAATCAATTTGAAAACCTATTTTTGTTGACTGTTTCACCTGCCATTTTCCCCCATTTGCTCAAATATGGTCCCAATTTCAATAAGTGAGTAAAAGTAAAGCTGCGCAGTTTCATCAATACATACTTTACACATATAATAATAATAAACAGTTTATAAAGCGCCTGGTAACACCTTCCCGGTGTGTCCCCGCGCTAGTAAGGAAGAGCTAGACACTTTAGCATAGACAGGCGCGCCGACGTGCCCCTATAGCCTATACAGATGCGTTTTCAGTAATGCTCTAAACTTAACTTCCGCGCTCTCTAGTCTTATCTCCAGAGGAAGCTGATTCCAGCTGCGGGCAGCCATTACACTAAAGGAGCGTCCTCCCATTCTTGATTTATTAGCCCGCGGGACCACCAACTGGCCCGATCCTCCCGAGGGAAGAGCCCTCGAGGGTTCATATCTGCACACTAGGTTATCCAAGTAAGAAGGGGCCCTCTTCCATACAATACGATGGCACATCAGGAGGCATTTATATTGGACTCTTTTCTTAACCGGCAGCCAGTGCAGGGTGTCCAGAGCCCGACTGGAGGCCGCTCTCCTAGGTCGTCTCAGAATCAGACGTGCGGCCGAATTTTGTAGGACTTGTAATCGCCCCAAACTTTTCTCGGTGGCCCCCAGGAATAACACATTCCCATAGTCCATCCGGGAAGTAACCAGCGCTTGAATCAAGGTCCGTCTAGCTGGCAGGGGGAGTAGGTCCAGCGTTTTATTCAGTGTTTTCAGAACACCAAAGCATTTGCCGACTAGTCGTCGGATGTGTCCCTCATAAGACAGGGTGGAATTAACCCACACCCCTAGGTTTTTTGCTTCCTCACATGGTACCGGGGTGGGACCCAGACATGGCGGCCACCACTCTGATGACCAACTAAGACTATCTCCACCCACTATCAACACCTCTGTTTTAGAGCCATTCAATTTTAAGCAGTGGGAGTCCATCCAATTAGCCATAGCCTGCATACAGGGGCTTGGGACAGAGATAGCAGCAGTTGGGTATCGTCGGCGTATGATACTAATTCCACTCCATACGCCTGAACGAACCCGGCCAGGGGGGCCATATATAAGTTAAATTAGGTGGGGCTCAGGGCAGAGCCCTGAGGCACCCCCTGGTCCAGTGCCATTTCAGCAGAGCGGGCAGACCCCAGTTGGACTTGGAAGAAACGGCCCGTGAAGAATGACTTTAGCCATCCCAAGGCATCCCCGGTTACACCACCATCGCTGAGACACTGCAGCAAGATGGAGTGTGCTACAGTGTCAAAAGCGGCACTGAGATCAAGCATCACCAGTGCCATGGTGTGCCCAGCATCCGCTCCCTGTCTCAACGTTTCAGTGGCTCTCAGAAGGGCCGTCTCCGTCGAGAAGCCTGCCCGGAAGCCCGACTGAGAGGAGTGAAGAATCTCAGCCCTCTCCAGGTGATCCACCAGTTGACGATTTACGACCTTCTCTGCCACTTTGGCGGAATAGGGAAGCAGAGATATAGGTCTCAGATTTTCAAGAACCTCCAAACCCACATTCGGCTTTTTCCTGATTGGTAGGACAATAGCCTTCTTCCTGTCAGCCGGGAGCTGTTGGGAGGTGAAGGAAACGTGAAGCACCTGCCTAAGCAGGGGTTCAAGTACCTCCAAACCCTCAACCAGCACCCTGGGAGGCGCAGGGTCACGCGGGGAGCCTGATTTTACACTGCGGCAGATACTACGAAGGTCTTCCGACGGGGGGATAACGAAATGCTCCAATCTCACCGTCAACCCTCCCCGCCCCAGTGGTTCTATAAACTCGAGGCCACTAGCAGGTTGTTCAGAAAAGGAAGCATAGATATTCTTGACTTTCCCAGCACAGAATTCAGCCACCCGGTTACACTCTGCCACCGAATCGGTAGACGGGGCGTTTTGGCTCGGTACCTGGGATATTTCTTTAAAATATTTAAATAACTCCTTCGCGGAGTGCTCTGCCTCTTCTATCCGCGTGTGGTAATATGCGGCCTTGGCCCCTCGCACTTGCCTTTGATATTTCCTCATAGCCAACTTCTAGCCATCCTTAATCCCAGAGCAGGATGTCAGCCACCAACTGCGCTCCAGCCTCTTACACTCCGATTTAACCAGCTGTAACTCTGGAGTGAACCAGGGGGCGGTCCTGCTTCTTTTACTACAAGACTTAGAGCTGCTTAGTGGCGCCGTGGAGTTTAAGGCATTTAGAATGCGTTCATCCAGCTTAGAGTTCGCACTCTCAATATCCGCACCCTCCAGCGGACCCCCGCTTAGTATACGTATATTAAAACTATTCTGGGAGAACTGCTTTCATTTACGATACAAATTTATTTTGTGTCAGCTATGTTCTTCTCATAGACTGGGCTAATTATCTCAAAGGGAACTAAATAGTGATCTGACCATGGAATCGGGATTGGGGTATCCACAGTCACACCATCCCAGCTAGCAAACACCGGATCTAATAGGTGACCGAGTGTATGCGTAGGGGAGTCGTTTTTCAACTCAAGTTGAAGTTCCTGAAATTGCTGGCGAAGGTCAGTGACATCTTTCAATTGAGTATCTTCTAAATGCATATTGATGTCACCTAAAACTAACAGTTTGCTCCGTCTAATAGCTAGGTGAGCAACGCCCTCAATGATACTAGACCTGAAGTTTCCGTAGCTGCCTGGGGGTCTATATAAGAGGATCCCGGATATAGAATCCTTTGGACTAAGCTTCAGATTGAACGTACCAGCTTCGCAACTGTCTATTTTAGTCGGGAGTAGAGTGCATTCAAATGGGGCCTTTACAATAATAGCAATCCCCCCACCTCTTCCTCCTCCCCTGTCAATTCTGGCTATGGAATATCCTGGAGGGACCGCGTTGATAATGTCCGGGTCCGAGTGTTCACCCATCCACGTCTCCATTAGAAAAAGAATGTCTAGCTTCTCATCCAACAGGAGATCCCATATTTGAATGCAGTGCTTACTCAGAGATCGACAGTTCAATAAGCCTCCTTTAACTCTCCGCCCATCAGCACATCCGGCGGGTTCCCTAATGCGTTTAAAGGAGCAGTATGGGCAATCACGCAATGCAATCGCCTCCATAGATCGTCTGCAGCGGGTTTTTAGTGGTGGGCATAGGTCACGAAGCTCCTGACTATCATAGTGGATGGGGACTCGCCCAGAATGGGTAGGGATTGTGGCCCCTAGCCCCGACCGGTCGCGGACGGGTGCAGACGGGCTTAACTTAGGCGCAACTTCGGCGTGCCTTCATCGCGCCCGCTGCACACGTCCGCTGCGCGGTCGCGGTCCCACACACATAAGTAGGCAGACGGAAATTAGGAGGGAGGGGCAGCTAGAGCGCTGACCTCCCTGCGTTGAGCCCGGAAGTGCTGGGCTCCTCCTCACCCTCCGCAGCAAACGCCCACACTGGGCGCGGCGGAACGGGGCGGGAGTGCAGGAGGTTAGTAACCCCCCCGGACTAGTATATCAGCCCCAGAAATCGTGCAGGTAAGTTAGCAAGCAACGCTGTAAGCGTAACAGTTAAAGCACACAAGCAGGCATATCTATTGATTAAAAGCGTTCTACATCAGCGCACACTACAATTTTAAAAATTCAGTGCAATATTAAAATGCTATTAATTAGCGTACAAGTGAAATGGCCAGTTAACACACAAGCGGAGGGGGCCAGCCACTGCCACCGGCTAGCTCTTCTCCACAAGTGGCCGCTTTCTCGCCTGCTTTAAATAGAGGAATGCGTACAGCGCACTAGAGCGCTGACCTCCCTGCGTTGAGCCCGGAAGTGCTGGGCTCCTCCTCACCCTCCGCAGCAAACGCCCACACTGGGCGTGGCGGAACGGGGCGGGAGTGCAGGAGGTTAGTAACCCCTCCCGGACTAGTTTATCAGCCCCAGAAATTGTGCAGGTAAGTTAGCAAGCAACGCTGTAAGCGTAACAGTTAAAACACACAAGCAGGCATATCTATTGATTAAAAGCGCTCTACATCAGCGCACACTACAATTTTAAAAATTCAGTGCAATATTAAAATGCTATTAATTAGCGTACAAGTGAAATGGCCAGTTAAAACACAAGCGGAGGGGGCCTGCCACTGCCACCGGCTAGCTCTTCTCCACTATTACAACCATCATTAGCTACACTATTTCATATAAGGAGTTAATATCATGCAAAATAATACACACCTCCCCAGATGGAGTGCTATTTGTATCATATCCACAAGCTGCAGCATAGGGCGAAGGAAACATCTCAGTCCAGCCTTGGCTAGTGCAGTTTCTGGATACATTGCCTACTGGAAAAAAGTGAAATAAAACCAAATTAAGAGACAGCACATGTCATTCAATTCTATTATCAAAATATTGTTTTTAATGATAGGACATGCAAGCTTTCAATTCAGCAGAGTAAGGATAAAAATCTATTTGAAATATGGAGTTTTAAAATATACAGTAACGACAAATTATCTATGATAGGAAGCTAGACCTAAGCATTATGGGCCTCATTACAATGTCAGATGGACTTCAGTCTGCCCGCCATACTTTCGGATGTGGGACCGGCTACCTATGAGGCGGCCTCCCCACAATTTGAATTATGATGTGACCACCATCACGGCGGTAGCATCACCTATATTTTGCATTGTGGCAGGGATGCGGTCAGCAGCCCCTGCCGCAATACAAAATATAGGGTGCAAACACATCCCTGCACTACATGGCAGGCACCATGCGGTGCCTGCCACATGGTGCAGGGATATGTAGGGGGCACCTCCCCAGGGTACATGTCCCTGCACCTGGGATTCAGGGGGCCTGCGACAGGACCTCAAATCTGTTTCTGCCAGCTGTTTTGTGGTGGATTGACTGCCGCAGTATGACCGGAGGAAAGGGATATCCTAGTCCCTACAGCGGTGCCTGGGAGGCACTGCCGCAATTCAGGGCTGTTTGGTATGACGAGTGGTCGGATTTGATCCGGTTGGTCGGTCTTTCTGACTGCCACGCTTCTCCCTGCGATCATAATATGGTGGGGGGAGAATTGCATTGCGATGGCGGAGGGCGCGCAACCAACAGCCTGTCGGTGGCGGTCCCTCCGCCATCGTAATGAGGCTCTATGTTTAGGAACTATAGGATAGATGATATGATATTGACTAAATTCATTTTTTTTAAACAAATTTGAATATTGTCAGATTAGAAGGAAATGTACACCATTTAGTAGCTATCATAAACATGTCAATAAATGAATCAATATGTCAAAGGGAAATGTTGAAGAGGCTTCAGGTTCAGCACATTTATAATGGAAATGTACACTTAAGAGACAATCTGGAGAGTGTATTTTCCACTCATGCATGTACCAAGGGCTTTCAAATCCTGAATCATTCTTTCTCATAAAAAAGGTGAGCCTTTTCATAATAGACAATCATCTAACTCACCCAGGCATCACCTGATGCACTGGAATGTGAGCGAGTTTGTCTTTGGCATCTGCGGTTGGCCTGGCGGTGATCAGTTTAATTACTGCTCTCAAAGAGGATTCTGGGTCACCAGAAGTTTAAGCCAGAAGAGTCTGCAAAAATAGCCTTATTCAAAGAGAAGAGAACTCCTGTTCTTTTTTACATTTGTGTATAAAAAGGCATGTTCATCAAATTGGTAGAAAGGTACCTCAACTATATCATTGTCTCCAGTGATCAGAAACATTCACCAGAATATCCTTTACAGACTTTGGTATTTATCTTCTTTGCAGGATTTTAAAAGAATACTCTGCATCCTGCACTTTAAAGTAGAAATGAGCTATTGTGTGGATGGTTGTTTCCTAAGTACCATCCTCTATTGATATTTCAGGGAGGGCTTGCCAAGTTGATTTGACTTTTTATGACAGAGGGTTAAAGGAAGTTAAAGTAATCCATGTATCCCAGATATTAAGCCATTGCTTCATTTTACATCGAGAAGAAGCCCTTTTTTTAACTCAAAGTTTGCTCCTAATTATCTATGCCTATCTGGCTGTGTCTGTTGAATGGGTGGAGTAGAGAAGAAAGTGACAGTGGAGCCTGGACAAGGCCAAAATATGATCACATCTCTTGAATGCAGTTATGTGAATAAGGGTAACAATAACCTCCATGCGAAAGAGTGAGGACTGCAACGTAGGACAGCAGACAATGGGTCAAATAAAAAGATATGCTATTAGGGAAACATAACAAAAATAAGTAACAGCAAGCAGCATTTAACTTAATAGACGATGTATAAACCAGGACAAAGTTGAAGATTTGTATCTATTAAGGTTCTCTGAACCATAGTCAAAAGAAGGTGGAGGTAAATTATATGAAGACTGTAAAAGTATGTGGGAGAGAAGCCTCAGCATTGATGTGAGCAGTGGGTGAGAACCAAGACAGTTACAACAATTTACTGGGTAGAAGCAAACATTGGATTCTGTGAGGAAAGCCTTACTTGGGTAAATGTGTATGTTATTTTCCCATCAGTGCCAAAAGCAACATCAAATCAAAAAAAAAAAATCAGCTAAAATCAAAAAAACATTTCTGGAACAGAAAAAATGCAATTTAATGATTACAATGACACCAAAAAGGCAAACATTTAGGGCATCAGATGTAATTGGGTTTAAAAAATAGATACAAAATATGTACAAAAATGCAGGGAAACTTCAAAAAGAAATTGATTCTATGTGACTTGATAGACTTGGTCCTAGGCATCTACTAAGGGGCCTGATTACAATCTCATTCGGAAAGCATACCGACTGAATCGGTTCGGGAATGCTTTACGAACAACTCATTTCCGGGGAGTCCGGCTGAGTGATGTAGATGCATCCGTATGCATCTGGATACGATTCGGTCAGACTCCCATTGACTTCAATGGGAGCCTGCGTTCTGAACATGAAAACAGGCTCCTATTGAAGAAAGGGGTGGCTAGGGAAAAACATGCACTCTGTGGCGGGTACCCCATGGTGCTTGCCACACTGTGCATGGTTTGGAAGAGAGGACCCATGGGTACCCCCAAGGGCCTGATTTGGAGTGCCCCGGGTGAAGGAGAGCTGCTACGGGCCCCCAAAGACCGATTCCGATAGCCGTTTCGTTCTGGTTAAACCGAATTGGAAAGGCTTACCGAATCGATCATCGTAGTCGCTTGCTCGGAAACCGAGTCCATAAGGCTCGACCTGTCTGAATACCTTTTGGAACCGATTCATACAGCCCTTATGGTTTCTAGACATAGTAATCGGTTGTTCGGAACTTGGAACAATTTGGTCGGAAACAAGGCTTTCGAATCAGATTCGGCAAGCCCAAATCCGATTATTAGCCCTTCCAAACAAAATCGTATTCGGCCCCTAAGCCTGAATACTATAACCTTCTGTTTGGCTTAGTGAAATTTAAAGCAATCAAAAACCTCTACTAGTTTAAATCTCGAACCTCTAGCCGAGAAACACTCTACAAGGTCATACACACTTATTAGTTCTGCTGAATCTCAGAAACACTGCAAAAACTCACAGCAGGACAGTCCTTTAATGTGTAGCTGTCAACTGTGTTTCATCACTGATCACACTTTAGAGCCTTTTGCTCTTTTCACAGTTTACTTTCAGAATTTGACATTTTTCTTGAGTTTCGAAATCCATCTTGGGTTGAGGCTGGGTGCCATAACCGATCCGAACCCCATAAGATTAGATACCTTGTTCACAATGACTCACTTAATTTCTCACACAGCAAGCTGGGGCTAAGTTAGCAGATGCATCCTTACCATCCACATATAAATGACCCTCTTCATTTTTTGATTGTCAAATCTAAGCTGAATCCACATTTTAGCTCTCCTGCAATTCTGCATGACTGTTTCTCAGACCTTGCATTGATTTTTGCACCACTTGTATAATTTGTACATAAAGTACCAAATACTTATTTAAAGGTTAAATCTGTCTATTATTTCTCCAAAATAGTTACCAAGTTTAGGCAAATAAAAATCATACACAGGTAGAGCTGCTTGGCAGTCTGTCATTGCTTATAAATCCAAATGGCAGTTATTTAGGACAGTTAAAAAACAAAAATACAGAGTACAAGTCAAGGTGAATTAACTGCACATCAAGTATAAGAGGAAGACTGTGAGAAGTTGGCCTGGTATATGATGTCCACAGTTCTGTGGGCACCTTGTATCAGTCCAAACAATCCCATATGGTGGTGGTTGTAAGTCAACCTTATAGACAAGCTATCCTAGGGGTAGCATGGACTAAGCAGCCTTAAAGGCTTAACTCAAGAGGGCATGTGAAGCCAGCTGTTTTACCATATGCAATCCTGTAATATCAAATGAAAGGACACCACACAAGTTATATATTATAAAAATATATGAATTTATTCTCAGAATAATCCCCAATACTCTTTATGAGTAAAGAAGCACAAGCGTTTAAACAAAAGCACAATATAACATATGAAAGTTGCACAATTATGGATAGGGCCGGTGGCCACTCAAACCATATATCAAAAAAGTGGTATAAGTATCACTAATTGATCAGTGGTAAGGCCTAGGGCCTTGGGAATCGCTTGGACTACACTGGACTAACAGTAGTTAGGACGAGAGTAGCCCGCGGGATTCGGGTGCAGCGCTTAAAGCGCACGCATGCACTAATGCAAAGTCAATGGTGCGTAAAAGTTATAGAGTTACAGTTGTAAGAGTCTTCCGACTGGACTAGAAGGACAAAACTTTAGACTTAGACACTAGAGTTGTAAACCACTACAGGAGCACCGGCGTTCAAGAGTTACCTCACCCACAGGAAGCGGGTGCACAGGTGCAAAGGTGTGTCGGGTTTCGTCACGAAGAACTAGGGTGCCTGGAGATGAAGATGCTGCAGGCGTCCCGAAGAGAAGTGTCCGGTGCGATCCAAGGGTGGATCGAAGATGTAGAGTACCTGAAAGCAGAGGGGACAGAGTCTGGGTCACTAGCCAGTGACCAGGAAGGAACCAGGAAGGAACCAGGCGATGTTGGGCGCAATCAGGTGCTTGTCGTGAAGCTTGTCTCCGCTGTCACGTGGACGCAGGGGCACTGAGGATGTCCTGGAGTGGATCACAAGCTGTCCCATAAAGGCTCTCACTGTCGGCGGTGTCGATTTCTGGATCGGAGTTAACAAGCTTTGGCCAGGGCAACCCATGCAGGATTCGAAGATCGCTTCTTACTCGGACCAGCAAGGTCAGAGCGGGTGCTCCTTTTCAGGGGAGCAAGGGCCATTCTGGAGCAACCAGACTAGCAGAGCAAATTCAAAGGTTCATCGGTACTGGGGCCACTAGCCAACGGGCAAGCGACCAGAACAAAGCGTTGAGCAGGAAAATGCAAAAAGGCCCCACGCAGCACTCGGTGAGTGTGGCGGGGTGAGCTTCAGTGCAAAAGCTGCTCGGGGCTGGAGCTTCTCAAACTCCGATGCACAGCTTCGAGGGAGCCTCGGAAGCTGCACGGTCAGCACTTCGTGGTTTTTCCAAGATGGCCGGCCCCACGCTTCAGGTCGCCTCCACTGGTCTCAGCTTTGCAGGGACTGTGGATCGGGCTGTTGGAAGGCAGGCACGCTAGGTCTTGTCGATCTCTGTTGCTCGAGTTCCGGCGGGAACTGCAACAAAGCAAATGTTGAGGTATTGGATGGTGCCTGTTTGCACAGGGTGGTCACTCCTTGACCACAAGGGAGATTCTTCAGTCTTCCACATCGAGTGGGATGTCGAAGGGTCCAGAGTTTCGTTTCATAAGTTTCAGTCAAGATAATCTGATGTGCATCTGCACAGCTCCTACCTTTATTCCAAATCAAGGGGCTGGATTAACTGCTAGGTCCCTCCTATGGGTGGGACCCAGGAAGGGGGTGGTTACACCCCTTTTCCTTTGTCCACTTTCTCGCCAGGACTGGGGCTGGAGTGCCTCAGAACCGGTTTGACTGGATTTTGCCTGGGACACCTTGTGCGCCCCAGGAAGTGTCTAGTATCTTTCAACCCACCCTGCCCCAATACACTATCTCCTGTCTGGGGAGGTGTAGCACCTCCCTGTGACAGGAAACCCTTTGTCCAGGCCTCCTCTGCCAAGTTTCGGTCAGCAGTAGGATGTCAGACTCGTGTCGGTGGCAGCAGCATCCATTTTGTGATGCTGAGGCTCTGGTTAGAATTAACCGCGTTTTAAGTAAAGTAACATGTCTTCTCCCTCTTGAAGGGTGGAATGCTACCCCTGTCACCCGAACTGGCGAGGGGGTAGTGTTCCAAAGTGTATGACACCAAACACGACATGTTTTGATAAAGCCAAACCAAAGTTAGCAATAACCGCGAGGATTATAATGCACTTAAGAGTATATGGTATGGCAGTGTCACTGGAACAGCTGCACGGAAATGGTTCCGACCTTTGCAGACAGGCTCAGCTCATGCTCGAGCACCATTCCACATAAAACCAAGCACTCTGCCTCCAGGATTGTTAAGGCCTGCCATAGGAGTGACTTATAGGTATATATGTGTCCAGATATAGGTTTAGATATAGGTATACTATATCTAAGAAAGGGGTGATTACACCACCTTACCCCAGCTGAGTGATCAGCCAGTTGTGTCGATTTAAGTACCAGCCAGCGGTGGCAAAAGATATGCTGCAGCCCCTGGTAGGCCTTGGATGCACCTATGCCCTGGGCCCCTATAGTGCACTGTACAGGAGCTGATAAGGTGTCCAGTACCAAATTGGTGATGTACCTAGGGTACATGGAGTCCATTTATAGAGAGAGCAGATAGCCTGGGACCCTGATTAGCAGGATCCCAGGCCAACTAAGTCGAAAACCAGCTAAACACTAGGCAAAAAATCTGGGGTAACCATAGTCAGGTATCCACCCTCCTACAAAGACACTCATAAATAAAGTGATTGTATGTGATGAAGAAACAACATAAGTGTTTGTGACTGGATGCATTGAATTGTGATGATGAAGTATTCCAGTAAAAAGTCAAAAAGTAGCTGAGATAACTGGCAATCTCCCCTAGTTCCTCCACCTAGAGGTAACCAATGAGGTGCAATGGCATTAACTAAGACAACAGCCTTTAAATTAGCATAGCAGACCCTACCCATGCAAAGGCTATAATGGCAAAACTAAACATTTGTACATTTGTTCTAAGAACAACTACTAAACCCAATTAAATACTATCTTAGCATCAAGTGCCAGGAGATCTTTTGCCACTTATCTTTGATGAACTATCAGATAGTTTCTAAGACCTTTCTGCCACAGATCAATGCAACTATATCTCTTTTCAATACACAGGAGAACCTTTTACCAGTTCCAGTGGGCAGAATTCTCACAAAAATCTTTGTATCCCAAATTTAAATGGAATGCCTTTATGGGATGTACAGACAATGAAACCGTCCTTTCATTTTATGTTACCTAGATGAATGCACAAGTCTTAGCCTACGGGAAACACCTGCCCTGCAAATTGGGGTTAAAGACCTTAATGTTATTTTATGTTATATTACAAGGGATTTGTAAAGTGCTCCCATACCCAAAGATGTCTTAACTTTGATTCAAAATTATTGAGACCCGCCTTCGATCAAAATCCCTTAAGGACGGTGTTTCCGCTGTCAGGATTATGATGTCAGTTTCTGACTGGCTTCCCAAGTAGCAGGACCCCCTTCTCTCTGCGGCCTATGGTTGTCGGCGGGGGGGGCACCTATGGTGCTTCTTGTAAATCCCTGCACCATGTGGCATGGACTGAGAGGGGCCCGTCACACGGTGCAGGGATTTACAGTAACCTCCATTTCTCTATGGGAGCTTGTGCCGCAATCGCGGTTTCAGACTACCAACCTGAGGTAAGTCAGGTCCGAAACCGCAGAGATGTCAGTCAGAGGCACTCTGATTGACATCATAATCAGGCCCTTAATGGTTAAAGAGCCATGTTTTCAGAGCTTTTCAAAAAGGCAAGAGGTCTGAGATTGGTTTAATGTGTGCCAGAAGGGCATTCCACAATTTAGTTGCATTCCAT
Source organism: Lissotriton helveticus (assembly GCF_964261635.1). Classification (NCBI taxonomy): domain Eukaryota; kingdom Metazoa; phylum Chordata; class Amphibia; order Caudata; family Salamandridae; genus Lissotriton; species Lissotriton helveticus. The sequence goes on from NC_136071.1 coordinate 285,675,928, forward strand.
GTGAAGCTTCTTCCGCCTAAAGAAGCAAGCCTACAATTGAGAACTGTGAAATTATTGGCGGTAAGTTGGTGATATTGTCTGGTTGAGCGATACTAGGTGAGCCTCTGTTGAAGGTGTTTCGGGTCTGTACCATGGAGTGCCTTATGGGCAATACATAGTGTCCTGAAAGTCATTCCTTGGCTTACAGGCAACCAGTGGAGCTTGTGAAGCACTTGTCTAGCTGATTGAAATTTAGGGATGCCAAGAGCAGATGTGCTGCTGTATTCTGGAGGACCTAAAGCTTAGAGAGGAATTGCTGTTGGATGCTCAGATATAGGCCATTACAGTAATCCAGTTTGGACATGACTAGAGCTGTCATGACCGTTTTCCGTAATTTCTCAGAAACGTATGAAAGAATTTTCCTAAACATTTTGATAGTGTCGCCAGAAGAGGAGATGATGGCCTTAACCTGGTCGCCATATGTCAATTTGTTATCCACTTGCAATCCCAGAACTTCTACTTTAATTACTTGGTCTGGCAGATTACCCAGTTCTTGAGGTCGTCAGCCGGGGACCAAAAGGAGATGTCATTGCAAAGAGGATAACCTTATTTTTTCCTGAGTATAGTTTGAGCCAATTTGACCTCATCCTTTAATGGTGAATGGCACAAGGCAATTTCAGTTTCTTGTACCTTTAGAAAGTAAAAGGACCTTCTGACAGATTTAGCACCGTGGTTTAAATCAGCTTGGTTAGGCCCTTCTCACTCTGTGTGAGAAATCAAACTGACAGAGCCCGAGTAAACCAGACTTCAGATTGTCAGGCAAAAGATATTCATATTGGGTTTATTGCTCCCTTTGTAGGTGTGTACTGCCCTGCTCCCAAGGCACCAGGGAACTAGTTCCCCCTCCTTTCAATGCTCCAGGAGGCATGGCTGCAGTCTCCTGCTCCAGGGGATGGGGCGTACACCCATCACACTCAAAAACGCTTTGACAATCCTGCTGCGTGGGTCATATTGCTACCTTTTGTGGGTGCGTTTTGCCCTAAAGGACTCCCACGACACCAGGGGAATCATTCCCCCAAATTCCAACATACCAGGATGGCACAGTTGCAGTCTCCTGCTCCAGGGGGCTGGGCTTACACCCAGCACGCTCAAAAGAGCTTTGAAATTCCTGCCGCACAGGACACGCATGGGTGCGCCTAGGCAAAGCCCGGGCAAATGGTGAGCCCATCTGTGCCGGTCAGAGCCCAGAAGAGGCTGGGCTGGGCCCAATTTATCTTGACTGGTTCATCTGGACTTGGAATTTTGAGGTATTTGTCTAATGTACAATAAGCTCCATATCATTCTTTATTAGAAATTAGAGGCACACAGGGCCAGTTTGCTGATGGACTGGGGCATGAAGGGTTTTAATGATTTTTATTTGGTGGCTTTTATGTTGCATTGATAGTGACGGAGGCTGTAAGTGCAACTTGTCTATTTAAAATCCTTTCCTTGTAATCACTAATCAGATGCTGTCCCCCCACGTTCTGGGACAATTGGTGGCTGGGTGCTCCCTTATGGGGTTTTTTCTTGTATAGTGCTTAAACATGGGTAAACCGAAGGTATCTGACTTGGCACAGGACACAGTTAAACACCCAAAGAGCCTGATAATTGTACAATCAAAGAGATTGACTTCCTAATAGAAGAAGTCAAGTTACTTATTAGCACTGGTAGAACCAAGAGGAAACACAAAAAACAAAGGGGTCCATTAGGATGTAGGGCGGATCACCACCGTCCGCATGGCGTTGGCGGTCCGCCCTACATCCATCCCCACCCGCCACCCATTTACCCCCTGCCATATTAGTATAGCGGGGGTACCGTGCCAAACAGGAAGACCGTCCGCCATTTTTCTGCCCGGTCGACAAGGCGGAAAAGGGTTTAAAATGATGGCGGTGTCTGCTAGACACAGCCATCCATATTAGCATGGGGGCGGAAACATGCAACGCCACCACGAAAAGGCATGCGGAATCCTCTTACGGGGGCCCGTTGCGGGCCTCCAGGGTATTGGGAGGGTGGGGGGTGCACATGGTATTGTCATGGACATGGTGACAGGCACCTCGCGGTGCCTTTCACCTTGGGCATGACAATGCACGCAGTGCATTCCCAGCATTGTGGCGGGCGGTGCTGTGAGCATCGTCCACCACAATGCTGGGAATGGAGAATGCCACTGCCACGGTGGCATTCTAATCACTGGTGTGGGACTGCCGCACCACTGGCGGCCAGTCCCAGCACCGCCCACCATCCTAATGGACCCCAAAGTGTCTGCCAAGACCCCATACACCAAGGAAGCTCTACAGAAGAAGAAATGTACTTAGGACCTCGAAGCGACAGCTAGAACATTACCTATGGGTAAGACATCCCCAAATATTTGAATTTTTTGAAAGGGCAGCCTACAGAAGACACAGTTGTAAATTACCTTTGGCTCCAGTTCATTCTATTACAGAACCAGGTATTGTTATTTTTTTTAAGTTTTTTTTTATTCCTTATATGTCTGATCAGTATATAAATGGAGATAAAAGAGATTTCTGACTTAGTCTCTTTCTGTCTATGCGAAGTGATGCTCGGACTCTCCCCTAGGGAGGCAATGGAATTCATCACGATCTCACTCCCTGCGAGGTCGACTGACTCCAGGTAGTGGTTTGACCACGCAAAAACTGGTCTCTCATTCTTATCCCATCACCTGAAGCAATCATTTCCTCTCTTTGGTCGTGTAGACACAGACACCATTTCCTGAGACAAATGGAGAGCATGACCCAACAAGAATTTATCTGCCAATCTAGCCGGGTGATACAGCAGATCTCCTGCGGCAAATAAGAAAGCTTAGAAATGGGGTAGGGGCTCTTAAGGCAATGTTGGTACACCTCTATGCACTGGTTAATCAATCTAACACAAGCAAAAACAATCATGTAGAAAAAAGCATGATCTGTACACACACACTCAACCAACAACCCCTGAATAAGGATTCAAGATCTCCGGAACCCCAAAATCGTGTATTATCAAAAGAACAACCCATGTGACTAAACGTATGGAACCACCTAGAGGGAATTGGGGATTCACTTGGTAGGTATAAGTCTGCGAACGCTGTGGGATAATCCACTTTCCAAACCGACTCCAACAGCTGAGATTATCAAAAATACACTATGGGTAATCGGTTGAACTAAGTGAGGCCAAATATATTGTTAGCTTCTCATTGACACAGAAGTTTCTAGATGTTGAATGCAGTAGCCTTCTGAAACCATAGTGGAATGCCATTACTGTGCCATTCGACAGAAAATAATATTTTCAATTTAGGGCTGGTACATTGCCCCTGAAAACATTTACAAATAACTGGGCTTCAGATGATTATGTGATGTGCCCCATATGCCACAGTTCTGGAGAATCCACTGGTCATATAATGCTTGCCTGCTTGGGTTATGTTGGTCCCTGCCAGACATTGATTAAACCTACTTGCAGGCAACTGGAGACTCGAAGCAGCTGTACTGCTCTCAAAATTCTCAGATCAGACTCAAGACTAGTTAATACTTGTTCTGTTACCAAATTTGTGGGGCTGATGGGTGTGAGAAGTTGGCCTGGTATATGCTGTCCACTAATTAAAGTGGGCACCTTTCACCAGCCCAAATGACCCTTATTGATGATTAGATCAAAGACAACCTTACAGAAAGCTATCATTGTGTTAGCTGTGAAGAGCAGCCTTCAGGCTAAGTCTCGAAGGAATGTAAAGCAGCTTGTTTTACCAGATTAGAACCTCCTGAATAACCAAATGAAAGGAGAAACACACGAGATATATAAAATATATGTATTTATTACTAAACACTCTCTACTAACCTCTTTATGAGATTAGAGCACAAAGCACACAATATTAAATCACTAGAACGACAGTAAATAGCACAATACACAGTGGGCTCCAGGGGGAGACCAAACCATAGACAAAGAAAGTGGTATGACAGCCACAACAACTAGACACAGTGCCTAGGAGCACATAGAATTGCTGGGACCCCAAGAAACCACCCAAAGTAGTGCCACAGCGGACGCACGCAGGACTGGTGCAGTGTGAGAACCCAGGCGCGAGCTCCGTACAACTCTATGGGAAAGTCGCAGTTGGAAAATTAAAGATTAAGGACACTTTGGAGAGGACTTCAAGCAAACCCTTTGGAACATAGAAGGTTCTAAGGCCAGCACCCTTCTGAGTACCGGAGTACATGTGTTACCTATCCCAGCGGAGCCGGGTGCATAGGTGTCAAGTGAGGTCGGAAACCTTCGGCGTTTACAATGGCATGACTCAAAGAAGTGCTGCTGCTGGGAAGATGAAAAGTGTCTGGTGGGATCCAAGCCTGGATCCGAGGTGAGAAGAACCTGAAAGCAGAGGGGACAGAGCCTGGGTCACTTCAGGGTGACCAGGGGCTCGGTAGACGAATGCCCAACCATGTCTGCTGCTGCAGGCGAAAGGACGGGATGTTTGACTCTGCAGCCACCGGGACCAGGAGATGTCGACGATGACCAAAGTCCGGAGGTGAGCTGTCCCACAAAGGATGTTGAGTGCTGAGGGGTCAGTGTCTGGATTGGACACCAACAAGCCTTGGCAAATGCAACCCACGAAGAGGAAAGCAGACCCGGTGTGAACCAGCTAGGTCCTGGAGACTCTCCAAGCTATGGGAAGTCAGGGCAAATCTGGAGCAGACAGGAAAGCTCAAGAGAAATCAAAGTTACCTTCACAGGGACCTACAGGCCAACGAACCATGGATCGTGAAGGGACCTCAAGCTGAATCACAAAATACCAGCCCACGGAACACTCTTGGAGTGTAGGCCAGAAATCTTTGGTGCAATTACTGCTCAGGGTCAGGACTACATGTAGTTCAAAGCACAGCTTCAGGGATAGCCAAAAAGCATATGCTGCTGCAAAAGTACACAGTGCACAGGGGTTTGGGTTGCACGATCCCCACGAGGGATAATGGTCTTAAAATTGCTGAATGGGCAGATCGACCTCAGGGACGCTCAGGAACCCAACTCCTGTGTTGCATAAGGTCTCAGAGCCCTCAGGAGCTCGGGAGATGCAAACCGGTCAGATGCATTAAAGGTGCCTGCTTCGCAGGGGAGGAAACCTATTGTCCAGCCTCTCCAACTTGAGCTCAGCTCAGCAGCAGGAGGGCAGACGCGTGTCAGTGGCTGGCAGCATCCATTTTGTGATGCCCAGGTTGAGAAAGCTGCTACCGGGCAGCCCGATGACCCACAGTAGTGGATCTACAAGGGAGGAATCATACCTCCCACACCAGTTACTGGTGTGGAGGTATGATTCCAAGGTGTTTGACACAAAAACGACATGTTTCTAAGCAGCCGTTTCAAAGTAAGCATTTACCGCAAGGTTATAATGCACTTAAATATATATGGTTGGCTGCATCACAAACAACCCCGAAAAATAAGTTCCAACAGGTGCAGAGGGGCTCTGCTCATGCAGTAGCACCCTCTCACATAAAACCCAGCACCCCGCCTTCAGTATTGATAAGGCCTGCCATAGGGGTGACTGATAGGTTTATATGTGCAGTGATTTAGAATCGATATAGTGAACCTATATCTAAGTAAGGGGTGCATGCACCACCTTACACAGGCTGCAGTAGCAGACCTTCAGTGTCAGTTTGAATGATCTCTCAGGGGTGGCATAATACATTCTGCAGTCCCTGGGAGGCCTCTGGGGTACCTATGTCCTGGGTACAAAGTACACCATATACTAGGGACTGATAACACGGTACCCCAGAATCCAATCTGGAGTGTACCTAAAGTAGATTCAATCAATTTAGAGGAGAAAGCAGCTTGACTGGGGTCCTGGATAGCAGAATCCCAGTCAGTCTAAGTCGAAAACATTGAAACATCAGCAAAAAGTGGGGGTAACTATAAGAAGCAGATCCCACTCTCCTACAGTGGGTAATAAGAGTGAGGGCCATTGATGCACTACAAACATTTTCCAAAACCACTGCCCTACTAACAACAAAAATGACTCGAGTCCAAGCAATGCACACCGAGGCCCACACTGAGGAGTAACAGGGCCCGATAGATATGCACCTTTGTAATCTAAAAATGAATCGCCTGAGCATACTGGTTGTTTGGTTACGTTTTTTAAGTTGTCACCGAAATAAACTGTCAAGCTGCATTCCACTATGACGTCCCGGCTATGTTTACCACTTGAGAGGATTTGCCTTTTAGTTAGAGAAAGCTGTATTAACTTATTGTAAAAAACTGTTTTATAGTTTTTACGCTCCAAGAATAAGTAAGAAAATCGATTCATGGAGCAGGGTAGATTTTATTGTATTAGTCTTAGTAATCAATCTATTTTGATCTGCTGAGAACACCATGTCCCAGATTCCAGAATGAACTTGCTTTTTAAAACAATTCTGTACCGTTTTTTCCTTGTTTGCTTTCATGGCATAATATGTTGAAATAAGCTTGTTTTGGATTTGGCTTATTAAATAAAAATGGTGTTGCTTTTTCTTCAATGTGTAAAATCCATTCAAACTTTTAAAAAAATTATTTTGAATTCACATCATAAAACCATATGCTTTATTACAAACTAGGAAAATGTGTGTCACTTGCCGATTCAGGAAGCCATCAGTGCTGTATTACATAGAGTAGGAAATAGTATCAGTGATTGGGGGTTCAAAAATAGGTATGGAGATGGCTATGTTAAGATACCAGTTAGACGAGTGCCTTATGACTTCAAAATTTTTTTCCACATGCCCTATACAATTTCTCAGACCTGTAAATCACCATCCAGATAACTGTCACTGCCAGCACAAGAATTTGGTTTTGGCCACATCTCTATATTGTTCAGCTAGTCTGACAGTGATGGAGACCCGCGAAATCATTATTAAACAATATTCCCTAAATCAAATACCATCATCACACCCCATCCCCATTCACACTTCAATTGTATAACATTTACCTACCCCCTTTTTTTTACTTTTGGTGCCTTAACTTCCGAAACATTTAGTAGCCTTATTCCTTCTTCCATAATCTTCATGTGCTACTTAATATATTTTTCTTTCAGTCTCTATGCAAGATATCTCTCTTAGAAAACCACTAGCTTCTAATACCATGAGACAGCCATCATATGAAATGGACCAGAGCCGCATGCAATCCGGTTATTTTCAACTGAACTATTTGTCCCGTTCAGATCTTGCCACCATCTTAATGAGTGCACTGTCCTCGCTCTGTTTGTGGAAAAGTCAGCCCATAACGCACCTGATGCCCAGGCTGCTGGCGCAGGACGCCTCTTAGTTCCCATCTTGAACAATTACCAAATAAAGAGACGGGCGCTGGAAGCAGGAAAACAAGAACAGAGTTTTATTTCTCATGAGGAGAGCCTGTCATTTCGGACACTCGCATAGTGTCTTCAGGAGGTGCTCTAACAAGTTTCTCTGAGGCTTCGTCTTTTATACACATGTTTATGATGCACAAACATTCCTTATTGCAATAAAGACGCTTTGAAGTAGGAAAAAAAGCATGCTTGGAATCCCAGCTTCAGGCCTATTCCCATACCAGTCGCTCAGATGTCATCCTCCCCTCCTGAATGTAACAAGAGATTGTGATCTCTCAGCCGGACAGTCCTACAGGACACGAGGGCAGGAGGGGATGATCAGATCAAAGGTTGGGCAGGCGATAAGATCGGGCACTTCGGTTGGTGTATCACGGTTTTGTTATGCTGGGCAGGAAAAAGGGGGGGGTGTACATCCACGAGGCTTGGTCTTAGGACTTGGGACCGGGTCGAAAGGCCGAGTGCAGCTGGGGGGGGGCTCGTCAGCTGAGGGGAAGGGTGTTCTTGGGAGGAAATGGGGGGTGTGGGTCGAGCAGGAGGGTTACTTCTAGAGCAGGGTCACGCAGAGGGAGAGGGTTTTATGGCCGATGCATGAGCAGTGCGCGCGGGGAGGGGTGCCGGGGGTTTAACAAACGGGCAGAGAGGCCATGGTGCCTAAAATGGCTGTCGTGTACGTGTGTGCATGGGTCTATGCTGACGGGATAACACAGTCAGTGTTTCGCGATATCCGTTCTGCTTACAACAAGGGGTACAGTGAACACAAATGAACGCCGATTATGTGCATATACATTGCTATTTTCAACAGTCGCCGCTTTTTTACATAAGTCAGTTAATTTCGGTGTTTACCTCAACTGACGGAGTGTACATATAGCCATGTGTGGCCAATGAAATAGCGTTTGTCAATACTAACAGATTGCGTGTAACCATATACAGTCGATACGATTGGCGGAACGCAGCACATATGAATTTACATTTGTTGGGTTATTCATACAAGTCTAGAGATCGGCATAATACTTAGTCGGGGTCAATCAAAAAAAAGGTTCCGACACATTATAGAATAAGGTTCTGACTTTCTCTCCGGTGACATCAACATACAGTAAAAAGTGCTCTGATACCTTCGGGTCTTGTCAGTGCTATAAGAGACTTTTGGCAAACTAAATACATGAGTGACCGATGAAACATTTTTGAAAGCAATACAAAAATGGTTGAGGGAGGAATTCAGTTCGATACAAGCAATTAGTCAAGGGGTGGGTAGAAAGTTCAGGAAGGGGGGTCTTCGTCACAATGTCTTTTTAACAGCGAGCCATCACTGGTAGGCTCTGGTAGTCCGTCTTCTTTCGTTGGCGCTGTTGAGCACCGGCGGTGGAGCTATAGGTCCAGCTCGGATTCATCCTTACGCGTTGCAGGGTGCGATCAGTCCTCTGCTGTTCGATCACAGTCCTGTTTCCTAACTGATCTTCTTAGGGGTGCCTCATGCTGGGCACCTGCGTGTCTTTCTTCTTCCGTGGCAAAACCTTATTCTATCTAAATGCTGCTCTTCTTTTCTGAGTCAAAAGTTATGCGAAAAGGGTGATGTTGTTGAATAATCGAAGGAAGAGAGGGCAGAGGGGGATCAGATCTTAGAACACACCAAGGGACCAAAGGAGCAAAGGACGACGAGCAGGCAGGCCCATCAGTCGGGCTCAAAAGGGACGGGGACTTCTGGCACGAGTGGGTCAGCAAATCGAGGGCTTCAAGGCAGCCCTTCATTCCTTCTTCTGCCGAATTTGAGAGTGGTGCCTCGTCCCGCGTCTCGTTGCTCTGCGACTCCACCTTTGGTTGAGGTCACACGTGCTTCATGATCTGTGGCCAGGCTGTGCGTCACGTCCAGCTCCTCTCCTCCGGTGATTGTATTTTTGAATGGGTACAAAACAAGTTTTAGAAAAACTGGCAGGAGAAGACATTTATACATCTCAATTCCGTCCTCAATCCTAAGTAGGTGGGGGATAGGTTCATCGGTCACAGTCAGAAGTCATCACTTATGGAGTATGTAGGAGGGCATTTCCACTGAATTCGTAAGCCTATTTGGCATTCATTTGTGACGTATGTGGAGAGAAATCGGACTCCCATTGACAGTGTATTCTATCAAACTCGAAATCGAGTCCTTAGGTAGATACTCGCCCCCTTTTTTTTAACCCAAGTACTGACAATCTTACATTTCTCTTCGGGGTCGGCTAACTCTTGCAAGCAGGGGGGTTATCATCATGAGAGGGGGGGCAGAGGTTAAACATGCTTTTCTTGGGGAGCGACGGTTAATCAAGGTCATCAATTATGCTTCAGGGATAGCTGATATGGAGCTGGGGTCAATCGGGAGAAGCGAGGACGGTTTGGACAGGGAGCTGGGGTCAATCGGGAGAAGCGAGGACGCTTTGGACAGGGAGCTGGGGTCAATCGGGAGAAGCGAGGACGCTTTGGACAGGGAGCTGGGGTCAATCGGGAGAAGCGAGGACGCTTTGGACATCCGCACTTAAGTGCAGAGGGGTGAGGCAATCTGGGCATTGGGGATTGCATTTCTAACGAACTAAAAAACAGAAGACCATTGACGTTATAGTCCCCCTATAAAAAGACCAGATTAGGGGACATCAGTCGTCTTACCTGTCCTTTCTTTCATTACCAACTCGGGTTCTATCGTTTTGCAGAAAGGAGAGGTAGTAATATGGCAAGTTACAATCGTTTTAGCTCTTGTCAATTTTGCCGAACACCTTTGTGCTCGAAGAGACCCAATTAGGTTTGTGCCGGTGGGGCACAACGTTACCACACAAGGGAGGAGGGAACAGGGGGACTCTCAGAGAGAGAGAGAGAGTCGTCCGCACTTTAAACGAACCATTCGGTACACGTATGACATGGAGAGAGAGAGAGAGAGAGAGAGAGAGAGAGAGAGAGAGAGAGAGAGAGAGAGAGAGAGAGAGAGAGAGAGAGACGTGTACAATAATAGGCCATTTAGTGCGCACACAACACAGAACAGCAGGGGTCAAGTAAGATGGAAACACAGGCAGAGGGACGACGTAGATCCAAACATTACGTACACACAAACTCAGGCGGGGGAGACAGTACATGTATTATATACAAAAATCCAAGACAGAACATAGAACAGTTATTGGTATTATATACAAAAATCCAAGACAAAACATAGAACAGTTATTGGCCAAAAATGATCTCTTCCTGTATGCTGCGCATCCTTAGCATCCTAATCTCTTTTTACCTTTTTCTTCTCTTTTATCGTCGGCTGCCTTCACTGGTGGCTTTGGTTGCACACACTTACGCCTTTGGCAATTGGTCAAGAACTAACCTGGTCGGGCTAATGCTCACGGTGGGATTTTCGAATCAATGTGTTTCCAGGCTGAGGCAACAGTGGGTGTCAGTTGGGAGAACAATGGGGCAGCTTTGAGTTTCATGTCTATGAGGGTGCGAAAAGGAGGTAGTAGATTTTAAACACTGGCAACATTCCTAGTCCTCCGAGCGGAGGGTACTTGGGTAAACCTCACCTCGGAATATTCCTTAAACTTTTCCCTATTTAGTTAAACGTAGGAACTTATTCATTTAGTGCACGTCATTCTTGGTTGCATTATTCGGGGTGCCGAGCGAAGTCATATTTTGTAGTTTCCGCTTCAGGCTGTCCTCCCATGCGCTAAGTTCAGGGAGAGAAATAGTCATTGTTTGCTCGTCGTGTGTAGGCACCATAATCGAACCCCTTTTTCCCATCTCTTGTCCGCTAGATCACCATTTTTTTTTCGTACTTTAATCGACGTTCCGATGTGACCTGCAGAAAGAGGGAAAAAGAAGGGGGGGGCGGGGGCAGCATTTAAAAACACATTAGCGCGCATAAACCCGATAAGGCTTTTACTTACTACATACTCGGCCTATCTCCACGGGATGCAGTCCCTGCCAACTTGGCGTTTAAGCCCAGGTGGACCGTTTAGTGTGGGAGAGATGATTATCGGAAGCCTGTGGATAGCATAGGTCGCCCAAGTGTGGTATTACGGATCGTGTGCAGGGGGGGGGGTCAGAACAAAGGGTAGTCGGTGCAAAGTGGGGGGTGAGCCCGTGCTCTCTTTTGAGAAAAAAGGGATATAAAGTATAGGCTAAATACCAGGATCTTTAGCGGTTGCTTTAGGCTGCACAAAAATGAAAAACACATACAACAAAAACCTGGACCATTCATAATTGCAATATTTCTGCGTATTATACTTTTTAACCCTTAACTTAATCGAGCTGAGCCATTTCACCTGTATTTTAGTTATATCGGAAATAGCGGTCATTTATTCGAAACTTACCAATCTTCGCGTGACAACTACGTTTGCTTTTTCCAAAAATCTTTAATAAGAATGTTGGTGCACAAATACGGGCCTACAACCCCGTGGGCCGGCCACGGAGCAGGCTGGAACTGTACATGTGGGGATACTTTTTAGTTGAAAACCTAATGGAGTCGGTGGTCGTTGATTTCATAATAAAAAGTGCGACACGGGCAATAAAATCATATCGAAACTTCAGTGTGAGCGAGTATCAGAAGTGTTGAAATTCGAACTTTCAATAATCATGATGCGCCAAAACTTAACAACAATTCATTGTCCGAATGTTCAATCAGTACCCATCCCATATCAATTCATTGTGTTTAAAAAAATTGCATACATATCTCATGACACCAAGGCTGAGCAATCAGGGTACAACAAGGAGTTGAAAGTTTCATTTGTACCAGCGCCATTTTTGGTGCAGCCAGGCCGATCCAGGCATAGTCAAAATCTCCACCAACTCGTGGTTGGCCCAGAGCCTCTTTCGGCAGTCCAAAAGTTCCGTTAAAGGGCAACAGAAAGGATCGGTGGTATGAACCATCAGTCAAAGGGGGAGGGAGGCAACAATTTTTTCTACCGGGTCATACTGGGTTTTCACCGGAACTGATCCGAACTGTAGTTTGCAGGATTTTAGTCATTCAAACTGAGGCTGGCGCCAGCATGGGAGCGCCGACGTCCCGCGGCTACATTTTCATCGTTCCGCGGGCAATCATGGCAGTCATTCCCCATCGGGGGTGCCTGCGGGGGGGTTGGGGGCCCCCGTGGCTCTTATAGAATCTTCAAAGTCGAGGAGAACACTTCTGATTGTGGGACTCATTTCTTAATTAACAAGCAACCAGGCCATCCCTTCACGCCGGGCCCGCTCCTGCAGGGTCGACCGCCATTTTACGAGTTCCAGCAGTCACTGCATCACAAGAGTGGACGAACCCTTGTCGGGTGAGTGGAGCGTTGGGGGTGCCACTGGGGGCCTCCACCTGGGGAGGTGGGAGAGGCTCGTTCGTGCCGCCTCTCCCTCCCAGCGCACCCCATGCCGTTTTTCTCGGCGTTAACATTCATGATGGCCGGACCAGGCGATGAGGGGGGGGGGGTCGGAGGCACAAGCAAGACATCCCCCCCCGGTGGCCTGCAAGGCGCCGCTTCAGGGCCGAACGGGGAGCTCATACCAAGCCGGGGCTGGACCAGGAGATACGAGGGGGGGGGGTCGATGGCATGGGCAAGACATCCCCCCCGTGTTGTCGCAGCCATTATTGAAGAAAGAAGAGGAGGGGACACCCGGATCCCGTCGGCCTCGGCTCCTCTTCTGGCCCACCTTATGCGACGACCTCCCCGGCCGACGGCTGGCAGCAGGACCCGCCCTACACGTGCCGAAGATCTCGTCTTCCGGATGGGCGTAGCCGCGGACCTGTTGCACTTCGGGAGTTTCCAGAATGGGGGTAGGTATCTGCTGACTTGTATCTTTCTCATGTTACCGTTATTGGGGCGTGGCAGGCGGTGGGACAGACATGTTTGGAGCAGTGAGGGGTGGCGAAGCCTAGTTGCCTCGTGGCCGTCGCGATGTCAAGCTTGGCTTCTCTCACCATTTTCATGTTTCTTATTACGGGCTTATTTCTAACGTTTCTTATTTCTAACGAAATCATGTGTTTTATCGTGAGCTATTTCTAACGTTTTCCTATTTGTAGCGAAATCAAAAACTCATCAGTGGCCTACTGATTTTGCTTTCTTATTTCTTTCTCTTTTTTTTTTTTTTTTTTCTTTCTAGCGTGTTTCATGCTAAAGTTTCTGTTAACAGGATACGGTGATTACTTCGTTATTGTTGCATATGTCCTTTTTATTAGGGGTGCCCTCCGGTCGAGCCAGATGACCTACCTCTAATAAATGGTCCGGGTGGAACTAGTTTACCAATCAGTGGGGAGTAGATAGGCACGAGAGATTACAACGGGGGACAAAGGTCCACATTACCTACCCTTCACTACTTGCAAAGATTTAGACAGAATATTTCTTTTCTACGTTATTTGCAAACAGGGAATGCCTCGAACGAACTATTCCTTGAACAATAAAATGTCCAAGTAATCAATCAATCAGTGGGGAGAAAAAGATGGGCATGACGGATTACAATAGGGGACAAAAATCTGCATTACCTATCCTTCACTATCTGCAAAGGGGGGCAGAATATTTATATTCTTCCCTGTTTGTAGACAGGGAATATCTCAAAGAGCAATAATCGATAAAAATCGATAACAAACAATCAGTGGGGACAAAAATAGGCATGACGGATTACACTGGGGGACAAACGTCTGCATTACCTATCCTTCACTATTTGCAAAGAGAGAGGAACGTTCCTATTCATCGCTGTTTGCAAATAGAAAATGTCTCAAAGAGAACCAATACTTCAAGTACAATCAATCAATCAATCAGATGGATAAAGCCATCCTACCAATCGGACGTAAAGACGTCCTACTTAACCTTACCCGGACCGGACCGTGTGGGCAATTCTTCGCCTTCCCTTTTCCAGCGCCCGATCGTTCTCTTACTCCATGTTTTTACCGCAGCATTCCTGTGGGATCCCAGTCAGGACAGTAGGTCGCTTGAGAGAGGTCCTTTCGGAATCGGTGAAGTTCATTCAATCGGCAGCCGGACGAGGGCCCTCTCAAGGCAGGTATACTCCAATCGTTTAGATGTTCACCCCATCGTCTGGACCTCTCTTACCGGACCTTATGTCGCTGATGGGCCCCGCGTTGGGACGCCAATTGTGGACGCCTCTTAGTTCCCATCTTGAACAATTACCAAATAAAGAGACGGGCGCTGGAAGCAGGAAAACAAGAACAGAGTTTTATTTCTCATGAGGAGAGCCTGTCATTTCGGACACTCGCATATTGTCTTCAGGAGGTGCTCTAACAAGTTTCTCTGAGGCTTCGTCTTTTATACACATGTTTATGATGCACAAACATTCCTTATTGCAATAAAGACGCTTTGAAGTAGGAAAAAAAGCATGCTTGGAATCCCAGCTTCAGGCCTATTCCCATACCAGTCGCTCAGATGTCATCCTCCCCTCCTGAATGTAACAAGAGATTGTGATCTCTCAGCCGGACATTACTACAGGACACGAGGGCAGGAGGGGATGATCAGATCAAAGGTTGGGCAGGCGATAAGATCGGGCACTTCGGTTGGTGTATCACGGTTTTGTTATGCTGGGCAGGAAAAAGGGGGGGGGGTGTACATCCACGAGGCTTGGTCTTAGGACTTGGGACCGGGTCGAAAGGCCGAGTGCAGCTGGGGGGGGGCTCGTCAGCTGAGGGGAAGGGTGTTCTTGGGAGGAAATGGGGGGTGTGGGTCGAGCAGGAGGGTTACTTCTAGAGCAGGGTCACGCAGAGGGAGAGGGTTTTATGGCCGAAGCATGAGCAGTGCGCGTGGGGAGGGGTGCCGGGGGTTTAACAAACGGGCAGAGAGGCCATGGTGCCTAAAATGGCTGTCGTGTACGTGTGTGCATGGGTCTATGCTGACGGGATAACACAGTCAGTGTTTCGCGATATCCGTTCTGCTTACAACAAGGGGTACAGTGAACACAAATGAACGCCGCTTATGTGCATATACATTGCTATTTTCAACATGTTCACTACATCACAGAGCACCCCAAGCAAGCATGCTCAATATTGTATTGTATTGTAGCGTGGCATAAGATTGTCTGTGCTTGAAAATGAGGCTGCATCCAAATCTGCATCTAAAAGCAGAATTAAATTTATGTACAGGCACAGAGTTCAATTAACAAATAATTCTATGAGAGCCATCAATAATTCAGCGGCGGCTCCTCCGCAATGGCGGAGGAGCATTGCCCCACAGTTATATGTGCACTTATAAGGTCCCATGTCAGTTTGGCCGGCCGTCTTAGGTCAGTCAAACTGATATGCCCGTAGGTTTCCCAACCCGTCTGTATAGGACAGCTGGGTTGGGGCAACAGCACAGACTCCCTGGGCAAGGGTTAATCCAGGCCTCCCAGGTGAATCTCCACGCTGCTCTCGATTGAGAGTGAGTGGGGAGTCCGTGATGCCAGGAACTGGAAGCAGAGGAGTGTGAGGAGGCCAGCAGCACCAGGTAAGTGTTTTTTAATGTATTTATCATTAAATCCCCTGTTGCATGATACCCCCGCTCGCTTCCCGCCAGCCCCTCTCCCCTCCCCTGGGCACCCTCCACCCGCCCGCCGGTATTTATCTGTCTTGGCTGTCCCTGCAATAATTGTTCACACAATGTGTTCTTATTCAAGTTTATGGAGTAAAATCACACAGTTGTACGACAGGAGTATTTGAGAGCATCATTAAGCATGCACTACTAAGCATCTGACGGCTTTGAATTTCATAGGGGAACTTTTGACATTTAAAATAACTACTCCTACTGTCTTTATCAGACAAAAAGCATCATAACATTATCATCAACTCAGGAATCTAATAAAGAGTTCCTTTTGGGGAAAGTAGTACGGTTTTTGCAAGAAATTGTAGGGTTTTGTCACAGGTTACCAGAGATCTCTTAGTTTGTATGTAAAGGTGCCCAACATTAATTATGAAAGCCTTCTGAGATGGGTGTGCAAGGCCTATATTTATGAATGTAATGGTAATAAAAACTAGATTGAGCTCTCTGACCAACGTTTTGTGAATAACATTTGTAATTTTGTACAGTAGTATGTAAAGTAACACTACTGGAGTACTATAACGCACACCCAACAATGTTTTAGTGACAAGGCCACTAAGTTTTGTCAACCAGTCAGGTGAAATAAATTATCACTGGGTGCACTGTTGATTCTTCCTGCCTGCTGTCCAGACACCAGCAATCCAACCACAAATAGGTAACTTTTCCACACCTGTGCAAATGGTCCATGGGGAGTGACTCAAGTCAGTCTCTTACATATTTCATGCGTCTGCCTCGTCACCTCTGTCCCCATACCATACCACCAGTGAACTTTGCACTCTGTCTCATTCAGGTTTATTCATTTTTATTTCTTTTGACCTTTTCTTGCCCTGGACTGTTGGGGCTCTGAAGCTGACATCTGACAACTTTCTTCCTCACCACACTGCTTTCTGTACTATTTACTCATCTCAATACCTCTCTGATACCGAGATCAAGAACAGCTACAGCAAAGGATAGTCATCGGGCAGTTTCAAAGCTTAATCGGATGTGCTTTTATCTCATCAGAATTTGAATATGAAATAGTAACTTATTTAATTCAATGCTTTGATGCAGTTAGAATGTTGGTATCTCATATAGCCAATGAACGGATTCCATCAAT
This sequence comes from Lissotriton helveticus, assembly GCF_964261635.1. Taxonomy (NCBI): domain Eukaryota; kingdom Metazoa; phylum Chordata; class Amphibia; order Caudata; family Salamandridae; genus Lissotriton; species Lissotriton helveticus. The sequence goes on from NC_136071.1 coordinate 285,692,849, forward strand.
TACAACATTTTTCATCATTTATATATGCAATCCAACATTGAACTGAATATAGTATACAAAAGATATCAGAAGCATTCAACACAGCAAATAAACTCCTTATGCTACCATAGAGCTACCAACACCACTAAACACCACCCCAAACATGAAACAGAACATATTATGGTATGTCTTTTATACAAATAGCGCGGCACAATTATGCCTGGATCTAGCACAAAACACTAGAGTGAACATCTCTCACACACATAAAAAACAGTAAAGAGATTTCATGTTGTATGCCACCATTAGACTGACAATAGCGCTTCCACCGTTATGTCACAGCCAAACATCTATATTAGAACTCTTAACATACACTGATGCAATCTGAAACCATATATTTGACAATCAAGGTGGTCAGAAATACCATAGACAATAAGTAATAGTAAAAAGAATATCTCACATTCTTGCATCAAAACAAACCAAAAGGGCATAAAAGTTCCAAATGCACCATAGACATGCCACCTACCCAGCAACAATATGCTCCCCTATTTCCACCGCGTTGTAATGGGAGTGAAGTGTGTGTGTGTGTGCGTGTGTGTGTGTGTGTGTGTGTGTGTGCGCGCGTGTGTGTGTGTGTGTTGCAGAAAGTTTGATGCGAAGTAATATGTAGGTAGTGTTTGCCAAACAGTGCCTGAAGGATCATTTTGGAAAAAAGATGGCAGCTATAGCAAGGAAACCCTTGAGGGTTAAGGCAGTGTGGAAGTGTTAAAGAATAAAATTGGCAACTGAGTGTAGCTGTAGGAGGTGTGTGTGAGTGCTCTGCATTGTGAAAGAAACTCAGCTAAGTGGAAGATTGGGAGGGTTACCATATGATACATACCAAGAATTTGCAATGTTGGTGGTCAAAGATCAATAGTCTAAGAATCTGCCATGGTAGCAGGAGTTACAAAATTCATTGCATGGGAGGTATAGCACCAGTTATAACACTCTGTAGTAGTCAGGAGAATAAATATGTAGAATAGAGGCTATGAGTGAACCGGGGGTTAGTTGTCAGTGGATGCTTAGAAGAGTGAAGGAAGAGTTTGGTGAAGAGCTGGCAGGATAAATAGAGAGTGATGTGGACAGGGATAGGTGGAGCAAATGTAGAGTAGAACCCTTGGTTCATCCCAAGGAAATCTGTCTACAACAATCTTTTTTTTATGTCATGCGAACACATGCAGCAGGACTGCACCAAATACAATTAATAACTGTGTAGTATTGAGGAGATGCAATGTGAGTGCAACTACAAACTGTGTTTTAAAGCTCAGACAAAAGACACACAAGCTTAATGGCAAATCAGAATGTAAAACAGAAAATAGTATCCATGTAGACATAAAGGACGGGCCAAACAATTACCAGGTGAGGTCAATAGCAGAGCCAAACGCAGACACAATGGACCTAATTCACAAAGGTAAACGTACACTTTTGGTGTACGTTTATAATTTTTTTGCTATTTAAAAACTAGAGGTGTAGTTTTAAGTGAAGTATTTTTATGTCTGCAGAGACTTTCCTATCTTCTTAAGTGCAGAGTTCCCCACAGTTGTAAAGATACTACACGTAAAACTACACAAGTACTTTGGGAATACCAAAGTAACAGTAAATTCACACCAAAAGTGTAAATTTACCTTTGTGAATAAGGCTCTATGTAGTGACAACTAAGCCACAATTCTGTAATGAATGGTCTTCTCATGTGCAATAAGCGTGAAGCAGCAGGCCATACTTCATAATGTATGGCTTACCTAGAGGAAAAGATTGAATGTAGAGACCACTGAAATGCTACATGAGATCAATGTAGAGGAAAACATTTAAAACACAAGTTAGTGAGAACGCTTTCACTATGATCATCCCACCCACCGAAAGATATAATAGCCATCTAATTCAGAGCTACCCACGGTGTAATAGATAGATGGCATTGTGGCTATCTTCAAAGGGTTAGCACTGCACAATGAACATATTGAAAATTGCTACCTGCGTGAGCTTTGATATTAAGAAAATGCGATTTCATAAATGACATAATTGACAAGGTTCTTTTCTTGTTCAGGAAGATGATTAGTTGAGCCACAATCTAGAATGTTTTGGAGATTTTGTTGCATTAGAGTCTTACAGCTCCCAGGGTGTGTAGGTTACACATTCAATCCAAGGTCTTCGGTCTTGAAACCTCCAACTGAAATCCCTTCAATACTGTAACTGTATATTTCCCAAAGTCCAGAATAATGTAATTCCAGTTGTATTTCACAATATCAGCTACAACAACATTGGCTTGCATCAATACCGGATCCACAAGATCGACCCCCCACCATACCTTCTCCCAACACAAAACAACACCAACAATGAGTCACTGCTTATTGAGAGAATGATTGGAACTCTTGTTGGGCTACATGCACTGCAGAACGTCATCAAGTTGTTGCGTGCATATTCCAGACCATCAATTTTGTGCAACATGCCTGAATTAAGTTAATTCCTTTAACTGCTTGCATGCTAATTTACAATTTGAATTAGGTGAACTCCTTCAACTGTTTGCAGGCAAATTTACAATCAAAATATATCAGAAGGCAAATGGGTATACATGTTATTGTGCATTGGATGTATGAGATTATTTTCATGCCATTTACTTGATCAAATAATCATTATATATTCTGGATGAAATATGAATGTTGAAGGTTAAAGAAATGCTTTCCATTGCCATGATTGTTGTTTTAAGTGTACAGGCTCAACTGGCTGTATTGAAATATTGTATGAGTTAGTTATCATTGTTCATTAACTGAGACTGGAATAGGAATAAAACTTATCAGATATCTTTAAAGCATATTGATCAGGGTGCAATAAATGCTAATAGGATTATAAAATAATTAAGTGCCAATGAAGTGTACTTAGGACTCATGTGACCAGACACTCAACTGCACTTTGAAGAAGCCAGGGGAGGAAGGCTCTCAGTACAACTTAGTTCAATGTGAAGAAATGAAAAAATAGAAGAAATGGAAAAGTAAGTAGATTGTACAAGCTTGAGTCTGAACCTAGATTTACAACACCAATTGTACACACTTAAGTAAAATGGAGGTGCACAAATATGCTGCCTCTTGATGCGAATTGTCATCCACAGAGTCTGGATCTGAGGACATTTACATAGGAATATGAGACGGATGAGAATGGACTTTATTACGAGACTCATGATTAAATATGATATGAGTGGTAACTCCTTTTACTTCATAAATTGCAGTTGGGAACTTCCTGAAAAACTCCCAACCCACCATCAAACCTGATGATATTTATCAGGTGAAAAAGGCGTGGAAAATAACTGGACGTGCAGCATTTTGTGCAGTGAGCTCCAAAATCCACAAGCTATGTCCCATTTTTAGAGGTGAAATTCGTAAGTAGAGTAATTTATTGCACATGAAAATTAATATCCCCAGGGAATCATTATTTGTCAAATGTGAAAAATAATTAACTAGCAGCCTGTGGCTAATTATCAGGCCCTATGTTTGGTGAATGTGCCAACATTGTATGTTGTGGGTAAGAAGTAGAATGATGCATGTTCACAGTGTCTGTGCATATGGTTGTTCACAGGGAAAGTGAAGGACACCCTAAATGTAATTGTGGATATTCACAATCGTACCTAGAGTTTTCTCTTTCCTTTGAGAAAAAGGAGCAGAAACAAATTGATTTTTCTGAGAGGTTGTGACCACAGGAAAGTTCATGAGATTGAGTATGTCTGCATATGTTTAATGACATTTCTTGAGAATTCCTGTGATTATTAGTTTCAGAGTTTTTCCCAGGATGTTTGTTAATCAAACTCAATAAAACCAGAAGCCAGATTCCTAACCATTTTTGACTCGTACTATTTTATGTTCTTGGTGGTAAGTTATGGTAGTGCTTGGTGAAACACCTTTCACCACTGTATTATGAAAGCAGAATTCTGGAGGTGGTAAAGTGTGACAATAATGTGTGTGCATATTTGTTGTGTAGCATTTTGCTGTGATATCTTCTGTTGGTTGTTGTGCTGATGTGTATTTGTGCTGCATTGCTGCAATGGGAATATGTTGTGTTGTACAGCGGTTTGGTTAATTAGGGTCTTTTTTAACTTCTTTTTTTATGTATTTCTGTTAGAATTTGTTATTATATTGCTTTGCATATGCTGTTGTGGTATATTCTGATGTTTACTTCAAATATGGTTACAATTGCGGGCTACATTTCCACCAAAAAGACGCACGTTTTTAAACTTCAGTTGACAAACAATCATTTAGCATTATTTAAAATAGGTAAACAGTATTAATGTGGCTCTTCCAGTAGTTAAGACACCATTAAGCACAAACTGTGGAGGTGACTTTCTTAACTTTCGTGCTCCATTGCTTGCTGTTTGAGATTCGCCTCAAGGAGTCTTAGGCCAGATTTAGAAAGATTTAGGGCCCAATTAAGATGGCGGGTGGACTTTGTCTGCCGCCATCCCGACGTAAAACGGGACCGCCCACCATAAGGGTGGCGGTCCCGTGGGGGCCATTAGCATGCGCCCACCACACTGGCGGGCGCATCCCGCATTTTTAATGTTGCGGGGGGGTTGCTGAAAGCACCGCCCGCCTTAATGCTAAAAATGCACATTGCGCACTTCAATGCACAACGTGACAGGCACCTGCCATGTTGTACAGTGAAGTGCAGGGGGGTACCAGTACCCCCATGTGCACCCCCCACCCCCCGGAGTCCCTGGGGGCCTGCAGCGGGCCCCCACAAGACATTCCCGTTGCCACCACGGAAAAGCATGTTCCAACCCACACCCTAATATGGATGGCGGTGTCTACCAGACACCGCCACCATATGAAACCCTTTTCCGCCCGGTCAACTCGTAATATGGCGGGCGGGGAAGGATGTCGGGCGGATCGCCACCGCCCGCATGGTGGTGGCGATCCGCCCAACATCCTAATGGGGCCCTTAGTGTTGGTATTGCATTACTTTTATTAACGCAGACCCAATGACAAATGCTGTTTGGGATTTACATACCAAAGCAAATGGCACTATGCATTGATTGTAAGAAAAAGGAACCCAAGGCAATGCAATGCACTGCCACGTGCTAATTAACGTAAGGGATGTGTTCCATGGGTAATGTATATGGGTTCCCATGCATCCAGCCATGGGTTTGGATTCAAATCCATACCTACGAAGAATTGTAGACAGGTGCATGTACCAAAATCGTGCGCCATACTCAGGCGCGGCTGGCACAAGTAAGAGCTGTGAGGCGGGGTCGGGGTGAGTCGACAGATGACAGGATGGGTCAAATTAAATTATTAAATAAATAATACAACTTACCTTGTGTTCACTGCATCGCCGAGTCAGCGATGCGGGCGAGCGTAAGGTAAGTGGTTTTATTATTTATTTTTTTATATTTACATTTCCCGTCATCTGTTGACTTGTTCCCCCAACCCCCGCCCCATCCCCGCACCCCACCACTCTTACCTGTGCTGGCCACACCTGGCCACACTAAGGCTGGTGTATGGAGAATCTTTATTTCACCTCGTTTTTTCCATCTTTGCATGAGTGTTGCTTTCTGCTGGACCCATAAAACAACAGAAATAGACTTAAAACATATTTTTGGTGCAGAAAGGGACCTCTTCCTGCACAGAAATATGCAGATCACAATGCAGATACCCTTGACAATGGCACAAGGGCACCTGCATTGGAGCATGGGTGAACAAAGTGCACCTGCATATGGAGTAACAGGAACTGCACCATTACTTTGTAGCTATGGCACAGTTCTGCCATCTAAGCACCAGGGATCAGCTCTCAGATATGAAATAGGAGGCTGGGCATGTTCCTCACCAGGCTGTGCATTACAGCCTGGAGGGGAAGATGCAAAGTGTGCATGACTTGTTGTCAGGTCCAAGAGGGCCGGCCAATCAGTCGTGCGCACTTAGAGAGTGTAAACCACTCCTCCCCCTACTCTAGCCAGCCCGCCCTGCCTGAAGAGTCACTGACAGCAATAGGAAAACTAAAGTGCTTACAACGGTACGTTATTATCATTTTATTTTTCCCTTAGAGCAGTGAGGAGAAGCTCCACCTTAGCGGAGGAGTTGCCATTGAGTTCTTCTCTCTCCAGTTCATGCAGTGCAACAACTTTGTTTGCTTGCCTGCATAGCATGAACTCTTAGTAAATCTGGGAACCTATTGAAAAATAAAGGTGTCAGACTCAGGAACTGTAGAATCATAATTACAATTTTTAGGTTTTGGCAAGGAATGTTAGGAACTTATTTAATGCGCTTACATTTATGTGTACATTCACTATTTTATTCAATGAATCACCTGATTGTTATTACAAATATGATAACAGTAACTGCTGCAAACAATGTAGGTGTGTATGTTTCAGTACTAACTTCAATATTTTTCAATTTACATTATTGGATTTGTGTGAACACTGCAAGTATTAAACAAAGATAATACATTGCACTGAAGTGTGTAATTGAAAATTATAGTTTATCAAAGCAAGTGTGTAATGGCCAGATGGAGTAGTAGCTGTCCAATCAGTCCAGGAAATTAAAAGAAATGTTATCAATTTTTGCAAATGACCATAATTTAATGACACGACTATCGACTAATGGTATTTATGTACATCATCCAGTGACGCGCCTGGACCCTTTAAGTAGATCGATCTACCAGCCTTAGGGTGGTATTGATTCAAAAATGTACTTTAATGGCCTTAGTAAAGGATAAAAAAGCTCAGGGCCTATGTGCTAAAAATAACACAACGCATATCCTTTTTATGACACTAATTTGTTTCTATCTGTACTGTGTTGCATGTTCTATATCAATGCAAAGTTGTTTAATCCCCAAAAGATTTCAAAGCGGAAAAGCAGATTGAGAAAAGCACTTTTACCGGAAGTACTAGTGAATGTAAACATTAATTGCAGAGACTATAAAAAATTAAAATACTAAAAATAAAACAGAGTTTGCAAATGAAGTTAATAAAATGTGGCCATATGCTTATTTTCCCACAATAGTTTTCCCGCGCCCTTGGAATTTTCATATACAGGAGCAAAATAAGCATTTCTGCATTCTAGTGGGAAATCCTAATTATCATCATAGAGATCTGCTTGCCACGTTATTTGCTCACACGGGGATCCCTAAACCTGATTGGCATTTCTTCACTAGGCTTTGGGAAGGGGTGTAATAGTGGTATTAGCCATGCAATAATTTCGGCAACTCCCACAAACAGTTTTATAGGATTCATTACCCTTACATGTAGATTTCCACTCTGCAAGCACTCATTGTAGAGTGAAATGCTATAGGGGAAAAATCGCAGCTGGTCCAAACCAGCTGCCTCTCAAAGGTATCTATATTGCGGGACCAATCCTTGGCTCACCCTTGCAGTTTGGCTAAAGCAGCAACTTATTAAAGACAAGCATTTACAATGCAAAAGGTTCTCACATTTGTTGCAATTGGAGCTATTTGCATTGTAAATGGCAATGTTTTTCATTTATTTTTTTGTTTACAGCCGAGTTATTATTTAAAGAAAGAAAATGAATGCACACTCTACCATATTATAAGCTTTTATAGCAACTGTACAGTAAAGCAATGGCTATATTATCATAAAGAGGTGTGAATGGATGAGTACAAATAAAAAAAAAGGATCTTAAAATGTAAAATGGAATGTATAGCAGGTGACAAGGGCTACCAATTATTCAATGAAACTATATATTTATAAAAAAAACACATGGGGAGCTGAAGGCTCTTCTAAAAGATTCTCTGGCAACATTTAAAGAAATATATTTACAGAGTGACTTTTTATTTGCTTTAATTCATTTACTACCATTTCTGTAATTAATGGAACACTACATAGAGTGATTTTGACGCTCTAAAACACCTGAGTCACAGGAGTGTAAATTGGCAATGGATGGTATGGGATTATAGTCCTATCGTAAACTGTAGATATGTTTTGAACAACTTTGAACATCACGCACTTTGAACCCGATACAAAAAGAGGTTTGCTCAAGCGTATTGGTATAAATATTCAAAAATATATAAAAACCTTAAGGATGCTTGAAGTGTCAGATAGTGCTACACCCTCCTGTGATCTCACTGACCAATGAGATCCAAGTGTTATAACCAAATGAACAATTAAATTTATGTCTGGAGATAATGCTTGCATTGTAGACAAGTGCATAACAGGTGCGTAATGAATAATGAAAAGTAAAAAAAGTGCCATGATGCAGCCTGCATGACAGCGGAGGATTCCACTGGAGGAAATGAGTTGGGATTAAAGGCACTATAAGTCCCAGAATTCTTTTGGAAATCGGTTGGGCCCACTAGGGGGCAATAAAGTGTATAAATTAAAGAGACTTTGCCTTTTTTCCTTTTCCGCCTAAATTACATGCAAAGTGCCCGTGAACAAGGAGCAGCCAGCTCCGAAACGCGTAGGGCTTTCATCATTACTCGGACAGAAAACCCCAGTTTGCCTGACAATGGAATGCTGCTGCAAATGGTGGGATTCGGCTGTCTTTGAGTGCGTCCATGCAGGTGGGATACCTTTAGTGATGATATATATATATATATATATATATATATATATATATATATATATATATATATATATATATTACCTACTGGCGGTCGCCAGTAGGTATATATAGTTAGGATTTTTTCTCTATGGGATTTTTGAAAATTCTATGTCTAATAACTTTGGCGTTTGTGGACGGAATTGGCTGAAATTTTCAGGAAAATGGAACATTTCGTTTCTGAGCAGCCCCTGAAAATTTGGGGGGGGTTTCGTCAAGGGGGGGCCGAGAAAAAAGGGGGGGTCCCAAAACGTGTTTTTAACATTGAGTTTTCCATAGGGCGGTTGGCCTCACTTTTAGGCCGAACGGCTGAATGGATTTGCACGAAACTTGGCAAAATTGTAGGGACTGGTAGCCCGATGTGCCTTTGCTAGGTCTCAATATATGTGCTCCAGTGGATTTTGAGAAATTAACGTTCAAAAAAAGATATATATCTGTAACAGCGGACCGGGCAGCGCTCCAGTTCGCGTACTTTTCGCGTTACGGAGCTTTGTGAAGCGAAGCTGATTGGTTCTCCGGCGTCTGTAAACATTCCAAACAGTCCGTAGCGGCCGCCATCTTGTCTCTCGGTAGGATCGAGAGACAAGAGGAGGCCAAAGCGAAGGGGCAAATGACCATAAGGGGGCATAGTAGATCCTCCCTGACCCCCTAGGTTTGATGTGGAGGTTTTAAAAGGGCCCCGCGGGGCAAAAAAAAATAAAATAATAATAATCGAACGGCTGAATGGATTTGCACGAAACTTGGCAAAATTGTAGGGACTGGTAGCCCGATGTGCCTTTGCTACGTCTCAATATATGTGCTCCAGTGGATTTTGAGAAATTAACGTTCAAAAAAAGATATATATCTGTAACAGCGCTCCGCTTCGCGTACTTTTCGCGTTACAGAGCTTTGCGAAGCTGATTGGTTCTCCGGCGTCTGTAAACATTCCAAACAGTCCGTAGCGGCCGCCATCTTGTCTCTCGGTAGGATCGAGAGACAAGAGGAGGCCAAAGCGAAGGGGCAAATGACCATAAGGGGGCATAGTAGATCCTCCCTGACCCCCTAGGTTTGATGTGGAGGCTTTAAAAGGGCCCCGCAGGGCAAAAAAAATAATAATTTTTTTTAGCTTTTTTGCGTGGGGAGCGTCCGGTTCGCGAACCGGGAAGCGTTCTGGGGAGCGTACTTTGTTGAAAATTAGTGAAAAAAGTTAGAGTAAAATAATAATTGTGAGTGATCAGATGTAGGGTAGCTCTGAGAAGAGCTTTTGGGTTTATGGTACATTTAGGTACTTATAAGTAGGTACCAATGCACATTCTTAAATTCAGAATGGAAATTCTGTTGCCCTCATCTGAGAAGTGAACTCCATCTCCTCTGTAGATATCTTGCATGTAGTAACGCAAGTTATTGTTGTACAAGGAGCCCATTCCATGGTCTCTCATGTAAGCTGAAACAGATTTGTTTACATGCTTCCTCGACTTCTCAATTTGTGGACAAAATTGGTTCGACCACCTCCATTTCTGTCTTTGGCATATATTTGAATATACCAAGGCAGTCTGAGGAAAAAGTGCCATCAATTGCTCAAAGGCGTCCTTTAAAAGCATTTCCAGACCTACCCCAGTCAAAGTGCCCAAATCATTACCTCCACAGTGCACAATTAACAGGTCAGGTTTTGGCAAATGCATAAAGGTTTTCACCAATGGTATCAATTGGTGACATTTTAATCCTCTGTGGCCAAACCACTTAATTTCCACATCTTGTAAATTGAGGTTAGGTAAATTCCTGTTCTCAGCATACCTCTGAGCCCAATAGATGTAACTATGTCCAACAATCCAGACAGAAAACATGGTGAGAGAAGGTTCTCCTGCAGTCAGATGAAGTGTGGCAATGAAATGGCAGTTGAAAAAATAAGAGTGTAAAATGAAAAAAACTGTGGAGTTTCTGTGTTAATGAAGCAGTAAGAGTGATTGGTGGATTTTGATTACTGAAAACAGAAAGTTAGGGTGCATGGATGAGTTCTTTGAAAGATGTATTTTGAGTGGTGAAGAAAAAATCATTAAATGAAAGAATGCACTGGATATGCAGGTGCACTGAGAGTTCAGAGTTCAATTGCAACATTGTTGTGTGAACTTGCAAACACCAGAGGTCTTCCAAGAGGTGGTTGCTATGCAAAAAAAGCAGAGAGGGCAGAGGGGGGGAAGGGTTTTAATTTGAAAAAAAGTGAGGGAAGAGTTTTGATTGGGTGACATGAGAGATATGTGTGAAGAATTACAGCATTTCTGTGCTTTTGATAGCTGCAGACTCTGGAGTGCATACCTTTTGCTCTGCTGAAGACAAATTGGTGTGTTTCTGAGACTGTTTTGAAACTTAAAGTATTTGCTTAGGTGAGAAAAGATTTCTTTAATTTAGATACAGAATAGTGTGCTTTAAGGAGAAAATTATGAAGAAAGTTGTGTTTTTCAAATGTTGCTTTGTGTCAAGTGTTTTACAAATAGATGTTGTTTCTTTGAGAAATTGTAATTGGAGAAAATGTGAAGTATTAGTACTGACAGGGTTTTTATGTGCATAGGAGCTGTGGAGTGTTTTCAAATTATGACTTGTAAAACGTTTTTGAGGAAAAGGAATGGTTTTAATATTTATGACAAGGACATAATGGTGTATGCTTCTTTATAAGGCAATTGAGTGCCTCTGATGTTATTTTTTCCATTTTAATGTAAGACCTTTCCCTGTGGAGCAAATTGCTTGTAAATATGCTCCCACCTGTGCATGGCAAATTTAGATTTTGAATGTTTGCGTTACATAGCCGTGTTAAAAGTGACCCAAGCATGCTGCAAAGGCAATCAAAAAACGCTTTCATGTGTCTTAAGGACATTTTAAGTCATTTCCCCATGTGGAGTGTTTTTAAATTATGACTTGAAAATCGTTTTTGGGGAAAAGGAATGCTTTTAAAATTTATGACAAGGACATAATGGTGTATGCTTCTTTATAAGGCATTTCAGTGTCTCTGAAGTTATTTTTCCAATATTAAATTAAAAGACCTTTCCCCGTGGAGCAAATTCCTTGTAAATATGCTCCCACCTGTGCATGGTAAATTTAAATTTTGACTGTTTGAGTTACATAGCCATGTTAAAAGTGACCCAAAAAAGTTGCAAAGGCTTTAAAAAAACACTTTCATGTGTCTTGAGGACATTTTAAGTCATTTCCCCGTGGGCAGTGTTTTCAAATTATGAGTTGAAAATCGTTTTTGAGGTAAAGGAATGTTTTTAAAATTTATGTGCGCCATATGCCTCCAAATTTCTTTTTCAGGGGTGCAGCAGGGTGTTCTTGAGAGACCCCTGCACCCTCGAAAAAATTCTAAATTTGCGATGAGCTAATTGCTAATCGCAAATTGCACCTTCATTCCTATGGGTCTCCTGCTCCATGGAAATGAATGGGTAATTTGCAATTAGCAATTTGCTCATCGCAAATTAGGAATGGTAAAGAATCGCTATTTATTCCTTAAAGTTCGCTATTTAGGAAATGCAAAAAACTTTGATGATACATATGGCGGTTCATCTCTAACAAGATAAGAAGCTTAGGGATAGATTTATGATGACTGGCGCATCACCAGGGATGTGCCAGTCATCCTGCGTCGCTGTTCCGACACCCATGGTGTGCTGCATTTACAATGCGGCGCACCATGGGGCAAAAACACCACAGATGCGTGACGCATCTGTGCCGTAAAGGTGGCGCATTGCTGGAGTTGTATCGCAAGTGTGATGAAGCTCCAGCAAGGCTCAGGGGTGCCCCTGTCGTAGGGTTTCTGTTCTCACACAGAACTAAGCACAGAGGATTGGAACCTCGGCGAATTAGGGTGCCCCAAAACTGACCTTAGTACCCAAAAACCCCCTAACAAGCTAGGTACAGTGTCACATTGGATATAACAAACTCCCAATCTTTAGACAATTCAGAACATGAAGTTACAGTACCTCAGGATACGTGGAACTCATGAACACTCGGTCGTTATATATTCATTACAAACGAGAACATGGAGTTAAGAAGAACACATGTGCATTTGAAATGTTTATTTACTAATGCCGTCTTCTCAGGCGTAGTATCTTAGATAATACAAGTACACATATTATCAGTAGCAAAATTACCAGCATAGTTACTAGTACATCAAAAGCGAATGGTGACAGTATGTTAACATGCTGTAAATGAATAAGAGTTAGCAACACTTATATTTCACCCTCCCTAATACACATATTATATTATTTGTTAAGAAGGTCTCTTTGGGTTGGTTTAGGGCGGGCCCATACCTTAGTGTCCTAGATTTGAAGGAATCACATCAGCATACACCAGCTCTCTCTTCATGTGAACCGCATCAAGTGTTGTGTATGTGTGTTCGGCAAAGCAATATAAAACGCGCCTCATGCCCAGAATTGGCAGAAGCTGCACTTATGTTATGACTATGAAGTCGTGGAGATCAGACCTCATAACAATTCTGTATCGTGTTGTTCTTGAAACTTCAGCACTCGCTGTACAGATATAGTTTAACAAGCAAAGCAGATAGTAGAGCAATAACATATTATTGTCATGTAAACCACGATGAACTACTAGGTTGAAAGCTAAAGCAACAACTAAGTGTCGTGTGCAGAAGTTGCAAAAAAGGAAAAATGGCGTTTAAACCGGTAATGAGCCCATGCTAACTTAACACGGTGTAAAGATATCCAGGATCTACATGACACCCCCCCATGATCCGGAAACGAACTGAATAAGATAATAGAAGTGCCATTTCATGAGAGCAGATTGCAACTTTATATGTGCACGGTCCACAAGGTAAAACATTAAAAACTAGCAAAATTTAATGCTAAAAAAAAATAAAACAGCCAACTACTTTATCGAGGCTTAAGCCAATAGGCAAGCTAAATAATAAAAACTTGACAAATAAGTAAATGAATTGTCAATGAAATGCTAGTACTCAGCATATCAAACATGAAAAAGGTCTATGACATAACTGTGTATGCAAAATAAGCTGCAACAGCCTCCAATAGGAAGTCACCGTCTTCATCCGAAAACAGTTCAGCCATCCAACTTAAAAGCGGAAAAGAACATACGTGCTCTCCCAGCACCGGATCCTCTATCACCATCAGAGGACAGCTCGGTGGGTTTTCAAGAAAGCTCTGTTCCAAGAAAGACTGTGTTGCCGCCAGTAAATTCCAGGGACCAATTAGTCCATGCATCAATGCCACAGCCATAATCCTTTCGCCAGGACAAACCAACTCGTGAGTAATGATAGGACTCATCAGCTGATTAAAGTCGACGTCAGGAGAAACCGGTCCGCAGAGACACAAATCAATGGCCCAATCGAAATCACAGGTTAGGCAGTGAAATACAGGCTGGACACAGGTGAAGTAGGAGAATCGAAAAGATAATCCATATGCCGTGCTTAATATCGCCAACGGCATTGTGCCATAATATTCAAGCATGCGATTGCGGAACAGCGTCAGCAGCTGCAGGGCGGGACCTTGCACAGGAAGGACATCCATATTTAAAAATGTAAAAAACCACAAGAGCGCCCGCTGCTAATGCAAGTAAAACTGGGAATCCACCAAACAAAGTGGAAAAAATAGAATGAAAGAAAGCAGGGATGACTCCAAAGATTTTCTCAAATGAAGTCACGAGACCACTGCTAACAACTTTAAAAAAATGTGCCAGGTCCTTTGTGGAGGACGCGTTAAAGATAGTCCGAACCATCTTGGTGAAATGCAAAGGCGAATCAGTATTTAAAAGGGCCTGCACCTCTGTACGGGTGTTCGCTATGTGAAGCACGAAAGTTTCACGGGCCGAACTCAAGGCCACCTCTCTCTGAGACAAAAGAGCCCTTATTCTTGCCATGCCGTTGAAATCTGCACCCAAGGTTGGTATTTGTGGCCAGATTGAAAACTCCCTATGTTCATGTGTGGGAGGAAATAGAACATTTCTGCAGCAAATAACCCGTTCACTTACTGTTACGATAAAAGGAATACTTGTAATTAACCCACAACAATCTTCATTATTGAGCATCAAATAACTACCATTTTCCAACAACTTGAACGTGGGGATGATAGCAGGAACTGGCGTGCCTTGCAACACGCAAGCCATATTTGGTCGGTCTTTGTTGTATGAACCGTGTAACTGTATGTGCCTACACATTAGTGAATGATCTGGCGTCTCAGTGCATTCCTCTCCATTCAGATAAACTTCTTGGTCATCTTTGAAGCATCTGTATGTGTATGGAAGCGACCAGACCTCATGAAGAAAACCACTACCTAAAGGTTCATAACGACCTATTGGTACATATTTCATACAATTTGAAAACTTATATAAAGCAAAACGCAGCGTTATTAAACCGTGGATAAGGCACGTTGCAGCATTGGCCTCTGCCACTGAAAAAGGCAAAGATTCTAACCTTTCAATATGTAACATTGAAAAGGAAGCATCACGCATTGACAGCAAGCGTTGTTTGTTAGTCAAATTGAATGGGGCAAATAAAGAAGAAACGTTCATGTATCCCCAGGGAACTTTACCATTTTTCAGAGTTTGAAGGGTCCAAGCAAATTGCAAGAATCTGAACTACGTTGCCAAAGCAGCCAACCTTTTGGATTTATACTGGAAATGTTAAAGGAAGAATTACGGAGTAGGGCCTGTAAATCACTAATGGACAACCGAGTAAAATTACTCCAACCATCATATTCCTCTAACTCCGGGATAGTAGGGGTGTTTAATTTTTTAGAAGTAGCCAATCCAAAGCATGTGGTCTGGGAAACTGGTGCATTCCTGGGGATGTGCTAGTTGACATCAATCTGCCCCTTTACATTTAAGTATGTGCAGGGGACACAGAGTCGGTGAGGCTTATCCAAGGTTAAGAAGAGATGAGTCCTGTTCACTGAAAAATTGGACATAGGCTTCACCTCCTCAGCATCGCTGGACATGGCTAAATAATAGCTGCAAAATGTTACTCTTGTTAAACAATTTTACTATTATAATCTCTGAGATTTGTCTCTTACTCTGCAACATCTCATTGTTGTTATCTTTCTTTAAAGATAAAGACAACATCAACATGAGCGACAATCAGCAATCAGTTGATTTCGACCTCATCATTGAACTCGTAATTGAAACATCAGTGGATGTTGATCCCTTGGATGATTTAAATCCTGAGGATGAAGAAGAACGTGATGAGGATGCAGATTTGTCAGAATTGTATGACATAGGATGGGAAGCTGACGTGCTTGAGCCTATGGAACTATAAACATTTATTTAAAAAATTTATAACAAATAAAAAGTAAAAATGTAAACCGTTTAATTTAAAAATAAAGACACCTTCAAAAACAGGTTATGTGTAGTGTCTTCAATAAAATATTAAAATATGCTCATAAAATTAGATCAGATTCACATATAAAACAGCACAGGTAAAATGAATATAAATTCCATTTCTTTTCTGCTATTTCTGTAATCTAAATTTGCCAAGCACTAAAAAATCTTCTATGTAAAAATGTTAAGTAGTGTGTTAAGTTTTTGATGACTGTTATTGATTTACTGTTGGGTAATAGTGGTTAATAACATTTTTTATTATATTTTACCACAGATTCAACTGCAGATCATTTGAAGATTTCAGCATGCCAACCAAAGAAAGACTGAGAAAGGCTGCAAAACGTCAAAGACAGCAGGTTAATGAAAAAAAGCAGCAGTCCTCTAACAAAAATATTTGTCAAGTCACCAAGAAAGCACCGGGTAAGAGTACAAAAACATTCATAAGAAATATCTGTAGTAAAAAAAATATTACTATAGAAAATGTTTCAGTCCAGAAAAGGAGAAGCAATTCAAACGGAAAGGAAAGGCCAATGAAAAATGTTACTGCTAGAGCAAGAGATAACTCTGTGCATGATAGTAGAAGGAAACAACAGTTTAGGGACATTCGTAAACGAATGTTCCGCAACAGGATAATTGGCAATTTGTTAAAATATATTAAGAAAGGTGAACAGAAAGTGTTTTTTTATAAGAGAAAAAAAATAGTTGAGAAAGTCATTGATCAGGCATTTGAAATTAAACGTAAGTTATTTATTTTGATAATCAATAGAATTAGGAAGGTAAACAAGGCAATTTATGATTTCAAAAGAAATAGTAGATGGAAGAGAATAGTTAATCGTAGTAATTTTTGTGAAGTTTTTTCTGGAGAATGGATGCATAGGTCAAGCTCTGAGGCATTTTTTAATGAGGAGAGTTATTTCCAGGATAATGATTTGGTGCATGCAGTTGACACCAGTGGTCGAGCTTATGAAGTGAAAGATGGTTGTCCAGTTGAAAAAGAAAAACTTGTGACAACAGAGATAGAAGAGGTGTTAGGTATTGAGGTTTTAGGAAGACGTCCTAAGGGTCCTGTGTACACCTGGAAGTGTAGTAGTATTTGCAGTGTACGACAGGATTCCATCAATTTGCTTTGTGATTTTATACGGTCATTTAATAAGAAAAGTTTGAAGCAGAAAATGAAGTTGTTGCAAGAATTAGATCCTTGCAGAGTGAGAGAAGTGACAGGTTTGCATGGGCATTCACTGGCTTGTCTTTCCAGGAGAGTATGCCAGAGTGTTTTTCATCATTTCAGGATGCTAGCAGTGCATCATAATAAAGTGAGGAAATTACTTAGAATGTTGTATTATGCTAAGAGTCCAGCAATTATGCTTAAACAATTATGCGCTGCTCTTTTGCATGGTTCTGAAATAGATGTGAAGAATATATGTGAAGAAATTGAGTTTTGTTACTTTGGAAGTAAAGAGGAGAATGTTGAAATTGACCAAGAAGAAGAGAGTAATGTGGAAGATAGTGTACAGGTTTCCAGTACAGATAATTTCCAGAGGGAAATTGCAACCTTTGAGGTGAAATCAAGTGAGAGGCCAAATTTCACTTGTGTGTGTTGTCGACGCACTTATTATAAGAATCAGACTAAGTTAGTGGATTTATATGCAAAAAGTGAAAGGGAAAATAATAGTGAATGGAAGGATTTTACAACATACTTGATGGTAGAAAATTGTTTTGATTTGGGATTGGATCAACGTGTGTGTACTTATTGTTGTAACAAATTAAATCAAAACCAGATGCCTGCTAGAGCAGTTCATAATAATCTGGAATTGGTTGAGATTCCTTCTGAATTGAAGGATTTAAATACTTATGAATCTATTTTGATTCAAAGTATCCATCCCTTTCAGGCTATTGTAAGAATGGAGCCAAAGACAGGGAAATTGCCTCCATCAGATTTACAGAGAGGATTAAAGGGAAGAGTTGTTTATTTGCCTCTAGATTTGAAGAAAAACATTAACACAATTGGAGTAGAAAAAGTGGAAGAGGAACCTCTGGTTATCTTAGTTAATGGGGTTCCGACAAAGAATAAGAAAATATGGCAAGATTTAGTGGATGTTAGGAAAGTCAAAAAGGCAACATTGTATTTGAAATAAAATAATAAATACTATAAAAATGTATATGTTGCAGAAGAGGAAGTAAGTGAGGAAGAGGATAGCGATTTGTGTGCTGGTCAAATTGAGAAAGTAGAACCCTGTACTAGTGAAGAAATATATGAACATTATAGTGTTCATCCTTTGCATTCCAAGGAAGTCATGGGGAATGCTATTGAGTTGTTTCAAATGAAACAAGCCAAAGGGAGTCCCATTAGTGTTTGGGAGGAAAGTTTGGAAGCTCGGTGTTTCCCACAGCTTTTTCCAACAGGTCAGGGAGGAAGATATGATGAGCGACCTCATCAAATTCCTGCTTCTGAATACCGAACTTTGCGATTGTATGCAGGAGATGCTAGGTTTCGACAATGCATTCCCTATTTGTTTCATCTCCTGTTTGAAAGCGATCTGTCTGGACTGTCATATGCAGTGAACCACATCTTGAAAAGTGGTATACACATGCAAAACATGTCGGCAAGTGACTTTATGGATAAAGTCAATGTCCAAGACAGTATTTTGGATTCTCACCTGATTAATCTCATGGCGTGTCAGCGTGGTACTAATGAGTACTGGTACCGTCGTCATGGTGATTTAAAATGTATGCTGAGGAACTTAGGAACTCCCACATGGTTCCTCACTCTGAGCTGTGCCGAGTATGGCTGGGAAGACTTACTTGAATTTCTACAAGAGGCAAATGCAAACATCGAAAACATCGAATTCAAGACACCCGGAGAACTGTGCTCTTTGGATCCAGTCAATGTATGCAGGTACTTCAATCATAGATTTGAAGCTATGATGTCTTTCATCATGAATAAGAAGAATCCACCTCTTGGAGAGGTGTTGGATTTCTTCTGGAGAAAGGAGTACCAAGCAAGAGGTGCTCCTCATATACATATGCTGCTGTGGATCAAGGATGCACCTAAATTTGGAACGGATCCAGAAGAGTCAGTGATGAGTTTCATACAACAGTATTCTACGTGTGCTGTTCCAAACGCAAAGGAGAAGAAAAGCCTAAGAGAAAAAGTTCTACGTTTCCAAAGCCATCGATGTGGAAAGTACTGTCGTCGTAAATTCCAAAACAAGGACAAGTTCTACACCAAATGTCGTTTCGGCTTTCCACGACCGGTGATTTCTAAAGGAAGAGTAAACAGTTTGATGTCTTCGCTGCGACATAATGTGATGAAGAAATCACCTAAAAACACATACAATTTGAAGAGGAACGAAGAGTCCAAGTACATCAACGACTACAACCCGGTGATTTTGTCCATGTGGAATGCTAACATGGATATACAGTTTGTGGCTGATAACTGTATGGCTGTGGCTCGGTATGTGACATCTTACATCACCAAAAAAGAGAAGACAGAATTGAAGGATATGTGGGAGGACATTTCACATGAAAAGAGCCTCAGCAAGAAGTTGTACAGTTTCAGTCTGAAGATGTTGTCGCATCGAGAAATCGGAGCTTACGAATGCTCTGATCGGTTGTCTTCAGCAAGTCTCTATGCCAAGTCCAGGAGTATCGTTTGGGCGAGTCTTGGTCTTGCTGCAACGCGTAATCGAATTCTGAAACCTGTGCGGGAAATTGAGTATTTGGCGGAAAAGGAGCCAAACAGTACCGACATTTTGAAGACCAACATGTTGGATACATATTATCCAAATCGAAGCAAACACCTCGACAATGTTTGTCTGTATGAGGTTCTTCAAAATTACATATTCAAGAGGAACATCAAAGAAGATACTGAGAAAGGAGTGTATGCTGTAATAGGAAGTGAGGGATGTCTGGTCAAGCAAAGAAAATGCCACTTGGTAAACCATCGAAAATTGAGTGGCGAATCTCCTGAAAAAAAGGAGTTTTTCTATTTAGCACTTTTGCAACTTTTCAAGCCTTGGCGTGCAGAAGAGGAACTGCTTGGAGATTTCCTCTGTTACGAAGACTCTTTCAATGCTGCCAAGGAGACCATACAATGTCCTGCTTTTCCCAAATATGTAGAAATGTTGAATGCGGAAATTGAGCAGGAAGCAACGATTGCAGCCGAGATTGCCAGAGACAGTTTTCAGGACAGTCAGAGTTCTGCTTCATTGAGTCAGGATCCACTAGGAGGACCTGTTATCGAAAATGAAGCTGCCACTGCTATGAATGAAGTGGAAAGAGCCATGGCACATGCTCAGGAGGATGCGGTTAACTTAGAAGAGTTGGAAAGACAACTCAACGTTGAGCAGAGGAAAATATATGACGAAGTTACCATGCAAATTGATCATGGATTAAGTCATGAGAAGAAAGAGTGTTCATGTACGTCGTTGAAGCCTGTCCGACTGTACGTGAGTGGAGAAGCGGGAACTGGAAAAAGTTTCCTTATTAAAGCAATTTCATGCTATTTGCAGGAAAGGACAGAGTCATCGCTGTCTTGTGTTGTCACCGCTCCAACTGGACTGGCAGCACATAACATTAAAGGGATTACTTTACATCGTTTACTGATGCTGCCAGTGGAGCATGACAACAGATTACAATATCACAAGCTATCTGGAGATGCTTGTTTTGAAGTTTCAAGAATCTTGAGGAAAATGAAACTTCTTATCATTGACGAAGTAAGCATGGTTTCCAATGTCATGCTTGCGTTTGTGCATTTGAGAATGCAAGAAGTTCTCAAAACAGAGTATGATGTGTTATTTGGTGGCAAACACATCATTGTTTTCGGAGATCTTCTGCAGCTGACACCAGTGAAAGGGCAACCTGTGTTCAAAATGCTCACGCATGAAGATACCAGGAAGTGCCTAGGGAGCATTGGCAACGTCAATATATGGTTAAACTTCAATTATGCTGAACTGCATGAAAATATGCATCAGGCGAAGGATGAAGTTTACAAGAGTATTCTACAAGATGTTAGAATTGGAAAAGTGACCGAGCATGGGAAAGAAGCTTTACATGCACGATTACTGTCAAATTTATATCCAGAACAAGATGTTGTGCCTGAGAATATTTTTCAGAAAATTACTGAGAAGAAATCTGGAATATGTTTGATGCCAACTCTTGCAGAATGTGCCAAATTCAACAACAAAATTTTGCATTTGGAAAAGCAGGAGAATGTGAAACTAGAAGCTATTGACCGAGTAGAGCATATGGGATCAACAATTATTTTGTCTGAGAATTTGAAATCAAAATTGGATTCATTAGAGAAGACTATATCTAAAACTGCAGGTTTTGAAAAGACTCTGAATGTGTGCTTGAACTGCCGTATAATTTTAAGAAGGAATTTACATGTTGAAAGAGGTCTGGTAAATGGATCAATGGGTAATGTTGTTGATTTTGTGAAATACAGAAATAGAGATGGAATTGAATTTTTAAAAATTAAATTTGATGGCATTGAGGAAGTACAGCTAATTGGTCGTTGCTCTGCTAGATTTTTGCTTGTAAAAGACTTATATGTTCGCCGTAAGCAGTTTCCTGTTTGCTTGGCATATGCGGTGACAATCCATAAATCGCAAGGTTTAAGTGTAGACAGTGCATTGGTGAATATTGGCAGTTCTGTGTTCAAGGAGGGTATGGCATATGTGGCATTGTCACGAGTTAGAACTTTATCGGGATTGTACTTGATTGAGTGTGATGTCACAAACATTTGTGCGGATCTAGATTGTGTTAAGGAATACAATAGGTTAAGAAGAGAGTATGCGCCACATTTGCCTCAATATCCTTTGTTTGAGAAACGTGTGGTAGGCCGGAAACGAAGAAATGTGACAAATACTAGGGAGGTTGCAGCAAAAAGACGAAAAGTCGATGAACCTGAAATTATAAGCAGAAACAGAAAGGATTCTGTTGAAGATGTTGTTGGTTTTCAATTTGAAAACAGTTCTGGTGTCAACTGCTATGCTAATGTAGTGGTTAATGTTTTGTTTTCTCTAGAAAATGTAAAAGAAGAGATTGTGGTCAATTCTGATCAAAGATTTTGCAGTTTGTTAAATTCTGTGTTAGAGAAATGTAGCACAGATAGAACAAAAATAGAAAGTGTGTCTGAAATTCGAAATCTGTTAGACAGATGTTCAGGCCAAACACAATTCTCTCAAAATATTCAGCAAGATTGTCAGGAGTTTTTAATGTATATACTTGATGTATTGCATGCTGAAGGTGTAGATGTAGATCACCTGTTTGGGCTTTCTTATCAATGGCAGCATGACTGCGAGAACTGTAGGGTATCAAGTAGTACTAGTGTAGACTCAGAAAGATTTATATATTTAACTTTGCCAGACAGTAAATCAGTCTCTTTTAATAAACTAGTAAAAGCAGCTGATCACAACATGGAGTGTAGCCAATGTAAATCTGAAATGATGTCCACATTATTTATACGAACATATGGCCAGTATGTTATTTTAATGTTCCAACGATGTAGGCCTGATGGAACAAAATTGACAACTTTAATTAAAAATTTTGTGGCTTCACAGTTGTCAATATCAGGAAGGACTTTTGTAACTGCAGCAATTATATATCATGACGGTCCTTCAATAACATCAGGACATTACACAGCTTATTTAAAGTCTAGAAACGGCTGGTCATTCTGCAATGATTCTGTTTTAATTTTAAAAAAAAAATTGCCGTATGACCTTAAAAACTCTTACCTGGTGTTTTTAAAACCAAAATTTTAGGGAAAGAATCTCGGGATGTGCTCTGAGGAATTTCAAGAAGTTCTAATGGCTCCTACACGATTTGGCCTTGAGGATAAGTGTAGTACAGAGACATAACTTCTTACCATAACACTGGACGTCATGTTGAAATAACTGCACTTTGAATGAATTCAGAAAAACTGTTTCTTTTTATAAGCAAATTCAAGCAGCCAATCAGAACATGGAGTAGAGGGAATGTAAGTCTGCAATGCTGTCTACTGTTTTATATTGCTTTGTGATTAAAAATGATGTAGAGAATTTAATAATTGTAGTAGTCATAGAGATAGTGTAAGTCTGCTTTATAGTAAGCAGTATCAGTGTCATAGGAAATGTAGAACATGAGTGAGCAAGAAAGGTAAGATATTAGTAATCCAGGATTGTGAAAATGATCTTCAACATTTTAATTCTGAAAGTTGCGGAAATACAACATGACGGGATTGGCTTACAAGAATTCCAAGAGTTATAAATGGCTCTGACACGATTTGGCCTTATGGAAACGTGTGGTAGAGAGCGAGAAGTCATTTATTGTATGTAACATGTTTTTGAAAACGATGGAGGTTTTCTTTCAGAAAGTGGCGGGTTGAAAGTAATAACAGCACAACAGAGTGTAAGCTGTTCATAGGACATCCTTCGCCGTCATGGAAAGTAAGTTAACTTTAAGGAGTTCTGAATTCTGATTTGTTATGTTGTATGGGTTTTTTAAACACAATCATTTTGATTGTGTTTTTTTTTCCCCGCTGTTATATGATGAATACCTTCAAGTCACTGTTTTTAGTGGAATTTGATACATTCTGAGAACAGCAAAAATAAACCATTTAACATGTATAATTAATTCTGTTCTGTTTGCATTTATGATGTACATGTAGAACTGTGTAGGAGGCATGGAGAAGGTGAGGCTTCTGTAAGTGTCAAAGTTGTTGCATACAGTGCTCATATTCTACGTAGTCTTTCATATGATAGACTACATTTCCACTATGAGATACCTAAGCAAAGGCAACACAGGTAATGTGATTGTGAAATGAGGAAAATAAACTCCACATTTTTCAATTACATCACCTGTGTTTCCTAAGTTTACGAATGACATTGTGCAGATGAAGTTTAGGTCTGTCCACGGACACAGAAGAGGTCTAGCCTTTGTTCAAGAGTAAAGTGGACATGACTTACTTCATTAGTAGGCGTTCACATGTATTATCTCCTCTGTATTCTTCAATAAGTGTAAATTTGATCTGCAACCCTGAGTAGGCCTCACCTTAAACAAACCTCTGGATAGGCCACACCTTATTGTCATCCTGAATCAATTATTTAACATGTTAGGGACAGATTTATGATAGGTGTATGCCTCTTTTGCGCCACTGTGCGTCACTTTTGTGACGCAGTCGCGGTTTAAAAGATTTGCTATGAGGGGACAAAATTATAAAATGATGAATCTAGGCAGATGTGTCATGCTGTAAAAAAACAATGCCACACGAAACCGATGCAGCAGTCATGCAAAAGATGCACAATGTTGCAAGATAGGACTCACTTCATCTGCATCAAGATACTATTAGTTTAAAATGTATATTTTTAGGACTGTGTAGGGGCATGGAGAAGCAGAGGCTTCTGTAAGTGTCAAAGTTCTTGAAAAACTATTTGTCCTTCAATCTTTTCCCTTGTTTTTTCTAATTTATTAAAAACATGTTTTAATATTTTTCAAATGTTTGTTCTCTCTTTCACAGATTTTTTAGTATAAAAAGAACAAATGACTAAGTTAACGACAATTATAAGGTAAATGTTTTGTACTCTTTTTGTTATATTTCTATCACATTTAACTTCTATTACTTCCACTGCTTCATTTGTTTAAGAATCACTTTCCTGCCTTTGCTACTTCCCTCATTCCTTTCTCTATTACTTAATTACTCTACTCCTTCACTGTTTTTCTTAGTCCCTCTCTTCTCATACTTCTTCACTCTTGGTCACTCACTCTGTCTCTATTACTTTCACTGTTTCTGACTGATCTAAAATTTTTTTTTTAAAAAGAACAGTAAGTATAAGGGAAGGAAACAGACAGTTATGTTAAAAGAAAGACAGCTATAGGGAGTAAACTAGGGATACTGTTACCCGTAATCCTCTGCTGATGATGTCACTGACCATGTCATGAATGATGTAATATGTGACATCATCAGCAGTGGATTATGGGTAATAGTATCTCTAGTTTACTCCCCTATAGCTGTCTTTCTTTTAACATAACTGTCTGTTTCCTTCCCTTATAATTACTGTTCTTTTTTTTAAAAACAATTTTTGGGTTCGCTCCCGGTTCGCGTACCGGCGAGCGAACTGGGAAGCGAACCAAGAGAAATAGAGGTTGGCAGAGTTCCAAATATTCTACCAATTTTTTAATAACGGGGAGGTAGTTCTGAAAAGAACTTTTTTTTTATTGTTTTTGTTGTTTTATATTTTTTTTATTATTTTTCTGAACATTTTTTTACTTTTTTTTAATTTTTCTGAACGGTTTTATATTTTTTTTGGTTTTTTTGGGGGGGGGAAACGAAAACGATTCATTGTAAAGGGCTCAACAGGAGCAACAAAAAAAAAAGAATTTATTATTTGGGGCGTTTCGGACAAACTGGAAGATGATTGTCAATAGCTCTGTTGATCAGAGTGATGCTACTTTCTCTGTAGCAAATGAATCCATTGCAATGTACGCAGATTTGTTTTACTTCCCCAAATCTCATTTGTATATTTGGCACCATCTCCCTGCCCTCTGGTCCCGTCACTTCCGGTACAACAGATCTTCTGGCCATAATAGGGGGATTATCTAGATCGTTACGAAACTGTGCAGCACTGTAGTTGTTAGGATGCCACCTAGTCATATGGCGATGCATTGTGTAGTTTCCGTAACTGTATTTCTTCTCGGTCCCTCTGGACAGTCTATCTTGACATATAAGGCAAGTTACGTATCTTGCATTTACTTTTTTCTGGCCTTTGGGAATTTTAAAAAATTGCCAAATGAAGTTTTCTTTCCGGTGAGACCTCCTGGGCTCTTCAGGCAAAAACTGCCTCTCTTCCTGCTCTTCCTCCTCTTCCTCTTCTTCCTCTTCTTGCTGAATTATAACTTCAGCAGGTGGTCCTCTCTTCCTTGGATGTGGTGGAGGTGGTGGGGAAGCACCAGCTGAAGCTACTAAAGAAGCCATTGCTCACTGCTAACAAAGGGTCTTTCTCTCACAAAGATGAAAGTCAGAGTGAGGAAAGAAGGAGGGGTTTTCATCATTTGGGAAAAACAATAGTTCTCAACCAATGAAAAGTGTTAATTTTAGATTACATGACCTAGTCTTACATCATTAGGAAACCAAAAGTGAAATGAACCAATGAAAAGTGTTATTACCAAGTCACATGACCTGCTGTGTTTACGTTACGCACTTTGCGCCGCCTCCCGGTTTGCTTCCGTGAACCTGCGCTTCGCGCCTCGGTTCGCTTTCGGGTACGCTAACGTAGCACGTCATATGACGTATCACGCGACAACGCGAAACGTCATGCGGACGCGAGGCGTCACGATGTTGTTTTCTAACGCGGCAGTTGCGCTAAAGGAACGTTTACCGGTTCGCAGACTATTTCGCGGCATCAAGGTCACCTAACGGGAAACTTCCCGATTCGCGAAGCGGGAGCGAAGAATAAAAAATATTTAAAAAAAAAATTATTAATAAACATATAAAATATATTTTTGGATTTAAAGAAGAATACATTTTACAGCTACAGATATTAGCTTTTAAAAAACCAATGAAATTCACTGAAAAAACCATAGGTTATAGACCATATATAGTTAGGAATTAGCATTTACAAAACCTTGAAAATTCACTGAAAAAACCATAGGTTATAGACCATATATAGTTAGGAATTAGCATTTAAAAAACCTTATTTTACTCACACAAAACCATTGAAATTCCATATATAGTTAGTTGCACTAACTATATATCGCGCACCCGCAATCCACTGCTGATGATGTCACATATTACATCATTCATGACATGGTCAGTGACATCACTGATGACATCACTGATGACATCTCAAATGACATCACTGATGACATCTCAAATGACATCACTGATAACATCTCAAATGACATCACTGATGACATCACTGATGACATCTCAAATGACATCACTGATGACATCTCATTTGACATCAATGGACACATCACTGATGATATCATTCATGCGACAATACAATGCATCTCCTCACACTTTAATATAATCTCTGTTACACCCAGTGTTAAATACAGAATATAATTTTTTAAACCATTGACACACCAATACTAGTTACTACATACGCCCTCACTGATTCCTACGTCTACACACACATTCACTCATTCACCCATACAATCATTTATACATACAATCACTCATCTTTACAACACTATCATATGCACTCATACACCTATACAGACACTCACACTCTGCCACTCATCCATGGAGTTACTCACACACCTAGTCAGTCCTGTAAAGAATCAATCACACTTCCATTTTCTAATCTATACAGTTAAACATAGAGTACCTTACATTTTCAAACATATACTAACACATACTTACTCTCTTATACAATCATTGATACAAGAACACATTGATCTGCACAGAGTCACACATCTCCCAGCCAGCCACACATACACTCAGTCTCCCATACAAATACTTGGACAATCAATCAATAACCCATATAGTTACTCATATAGCTACTGATCAACACATGCAGCAGTTTACAGAACAAAAGACATAATGATGCACAAATTAAGACAGTTTAGTCACTAACCCATGCACTCAGTGAGACACATTTAATCACTCACTCATACATTCAGTCATGCACCTACTAAATCCTTCGTCCAGACACTTATACATCTACTCATTCTTCAATATGTAAGACATATTTTAACTTTATAGAAACATACAGTCACTGGATGTTGTCATCAGTGATGTCATCAGTGATGTCATTTGAGATGTCATCAGTGATGTCATCAGTGATGTCACTGACCATGTCATGAATGATGTAATATGTGACATCATCAGCAGTGGATTGCGGGTGCGCGATATATAGTTAGTGCAACTAACTATATATGGAATTTCAATGGTTTTGTGTGAGTAAAATAAGGTTTTTTAAATGCTAATTCCTAACTATATATGGTCTATAACCTATGGTTTTTTCAGTGAATTTTCAAGGTTTTGTAAATGCTAATTCCTAACTATATATGGTCTATAACCTATGGTTTTTTCAGTGAATATATATATATATATATATCTATACTACTATTATAAAGAGAGAACACAAACCTTTGAGCCAGGTAAACTCGAAAAGTACACCACCAATCAAAACACCCAAGACATCTTTGAAAACCTCAGGGCAAGCAGAAGGACATAGGCTATTAAAAATAAAAAATATACATTGTTTAAAAAAATTTAAATAAAAATAAAGTAGTCCCTTGCAAGTAGCGCCGGCCGCGACGTCTGCGTGATGACATCATTTGCGTTTGCTCTCCCTGGCAACACTTCCGGAAATGGCGCCGAAGATCGCGACCTGCTGGGAGGATTGCCGCGGCCCTGCTTGCTGCTGGGCGAAGTGGCGGCCTGTGCGGGCGGGGCGCCTGGAGAGTGGCGGCCTGTGCGGGCGGGGCACCTGGAGCGGGACCGGTGGCTGAGGTAAGGATCAGGCTCTCCGGGACACGGGCGGGAGGGGGCCGGGCCAGGGGCAGAAGTTCACGCATGCCTCAAATGCTGCCCCCAGCCCCTTTCTGCCCCAGGCAACGCTGGGGCGGGCTGCTAGTTTATATATACATGCACACACACACATATATGTGGATAGATAGATAGAAATCTCCACTAGGATCAACTGAAAGCCGTGTCCCAAAAAAACTCCATATCACTGGATTTGCTCACTGAGTGGTCTGCAGTAGACTCAAACTAAATCTGAAAATAGTAAAGTTGCAGCAATTATGAATTAATCCTTTTAGGTCAAAATATGCATGTTGTTTTCAGAGGATGTTTTCTGCAAAGTTCAAAATGTTTCTACAAGTTCTGGTAGGAGTATTACTTTAAAGGAACGCCCTCACATTTTAGGGACTGGCTACTCAAATTGTAGTCCTTTTTCCTAAATTGTACAATGGATCCCCATCACTTTGCTTCCAGATCTACAGTAAATGCTCAGCAACAACTAATTGGGATTGTTTTCTCTCCCTCAGACCCTTCTGCACCTTTCAGCCTCTGGAGAGAAGTTCTGCAGGGTCAAGCAAGTCCACCATAAGAACCTTGATACTTCAAAGATCATGGCGTCCTTTCGCCCTCTGGGTCATGCTGAGATTAAAGCCCCTTCCTCGCACAAAATTCTGGTAGAGAATGGGATTGCTCTTTCCCATAGTCACTGGTGGGCAGTTAGGACATACTCTGTACATCAGGCTGGGAAAGCATAGTTCTCAATTATCATGGAGACTTTCTATGTGAAGCGCTCAAGCAGGGTAATTCAGCCATCTATTGGGGAAGCCACTCCTTACTAAATATTCAGGTTTTCCACTTACAGTTTTTCTGTGCTCCCCTTGTTAAACATATATTTGAGACTACCACACTTCAAAAATCCAAGACTAAGAGTATTTGTCTCAGTAATACTTAACTCTATATTCCATATCCATCATGATAGAGTGTATTGCGGCACAGATGTTCCAACTTGGTAGGCCCCATTAGCCTTCTTCCTCTAAGCCTGGGCCTTTTGTGGCCAGTCTTTGGAAGTGGCAGCTGGAAAAAAGGATCTTCTTAATATTCGAATTCAGAGTGATTCCAGACAGAAATGTCAATATAATTGGAATGCTCTTCAGCAGAGTTCAAAATAATTCAAGGGGAGGGGTAACTGGAACCTTTCTTCACCATGGGAGCATTTTTAAACATTACGAATAAAATGTCACGTTATGTATGATATGAAAGGTATGTCCTGAAAGAATGAGGATATCAGGAAATATACAACATAGAATCACATATTATGTTCAGAAACAGGTAGGACAAATATCTTTACTCCAATATCTTACACTGAGAAGGTGTTCAGAGAGCCTGCACACAGAACGCTCTCTTGCAACAATGACAGTTAAGGCAATAGGGAAGGAGGGAATAAAATAAGAATATCTATCTTAAAAATGACAAAATGTAAATTGATGAATAGAAATTAGTATATCACGATGATGATGGCAATTTTAGTAAGAAAATTACATTAACTAAAGCAGAGTAAAAATATATAGCATAGGTAGCCCAGGAAGGAGGATGGTCCAATAAAAACCCATAAAATGTGGCTTTCCGTGGGTTACCTTTTACATCAGGACCAAGTTATGCCACTAATCAGACAGATCCCTATCCTACTTGGTTCACTCCTAGAGCCTTGGATCTCAAAAATAAAAAGTCGTGTTTTACTCATTTGTCTACTAGTAATTGAAACATTGCCTTCATTATATTTCTATTGGCATCTACTTTTCATATGTTAAAGTTCCTTTGGCTTAGTATTGTTTTAAACTGTACCTTCCCACATACAGAGTGCATGCCTTGAACGCCCCTAACCCGGGTATTCGATGGGGCAGGAAGTGTTATTTCATTTTCATTTACAAAATCAGCGGTGCTGTAAAAGCTTAGTATTCCTATGATTGGGAGAAAAAAAAATCCCTGTGAACATTTGGTGAGTATTGACTTCAGTGTGTACCCGTGGTTATTTTTTGACACTTTTAAATATCAGAGTAGAGCTGATTTGAATTTTAGTTATACAAAAACTACAATGTTTCTTCTTTCTTGTAACGGTAAAGCAGTTGTAGCGCAATCAAAAACAGTGGTCATTTTTAGTGGTGACAATATTCTTGTTTAGAGCTGATCTTAATTCCAGTTATAAAAATGACAATTTTTCAACAATATTATTTCCTGCAGAGAGACAGTTTTATAATTGTATTACGGCAATAATCAGGAACAGTGGTTTTTGCTGAATTACAAGTTTCTCTTTCTGAATCATTTTACAGTTGGAAGTACTTCCAATATAGGTTTTATATGTTTCTTAGAATGCAGTGCTATTTTCGCGTTTCTTACTTTTTGGCACATTTGTCCACTCCGTATTGTATTGTATTGCACTGTGTTGCTTTGCTGTATTGCATTTTATTGTGGTGTAGTGCTGTATTGTATTGTGGTGTATTGCACGGTTATTTTTGTAGCAACAATAAATAAGTACCGACTCCAGAAAGGCTCAAATGAATTGTCTATGGGTAAAATCTCAACCTGTCATATATACATTTTAGGAGTATTTAACCTGTTTTGTAAAGCTCAGCGTTTTGCTGAGTTTTACAGTAAATGTCAGCTTTTTTTTAAATCAATGGCAGAGATATTAACCCTTTTATTGGATTAGAGATTGGTGCTTTGTGAATCATAAATCGCAATATAATTAATTAGGCATCCATAAGCTGGGCTCGGTCACTGTGCCCATTTTCCAACCTTGTAGGGCAAACAATTTTACAGATTTACCAGCTCTTTCCTTGACAAATGGTTGTAGTCCTTCTTCTCTCACTACGCAACAAAAAAACTCAAGTCTGTAATTGCCTCAGTGTTATCAGACACTGGATGGCTGCATTCATTTGCAATAACAATTATCTGATTACCAGTCTCCTACAGCTCATCGTGCTTTTCTCTTCTACGTTTTAAACTTGTTCTTTTTCGCCCCCCTTCTGCTAGGAATCTTGGATTGATCGATTAAACAGAACGTACCTAAATTCATTAATCTTCCCTGCAGCCACTGTTTCAAGCTGTCGAGTGTTTTATCTTCAAAACAGCCATCCCCACTCTCTGTGAGGGAATCCCTCATGTGCACACTTTGCATGAATAATGCCAGATATGGGCCTTCCCTCCACTAAAGTAATCAGCATTGCAACCTGCACACTTTCTTCTCATCAGTGGCATCGACCGCATCCCTGCACACTACAGGCTCTCTGAAAGCAGCAGAGCACAGGTCAAGCTACTCACTTCTGTTCATTCCCTCGACGTGGCTGGAATGCGCTCTTTCATCTAAGGACTACTCAATCACTATAGGCCTTTAAGGTCACCCTTACACACACCTCTTCAATTTAGAAACTCTCTAGCACTCTTAGACTATTCCATCTCCACTGGGAGCCATGCAAACTTTACAATATAAACATGCATAATATAGATTTCGCCCTCTCCATAATATAGATTTCGCCCTCTTCATAGGAAAAGCACATTTGTGGGGAAAGACACAGAGGTAAATACTATACATTATTTATTTAAACCATATCATTCAGCAGCAGTAACTAAATATGTCACAAGGTATGACATCACAGTCGTCCTCAGGGTACATATATGAGACCACTATTAAAGGATCTTACTTTTTTCATGCTGCTCAGCTGTTAGATAAGGGTTATCAGGGCTATAGTAGTGTTCATAGGGTTTGCCAGGATTAATCTAACTAATTGTCACATTTCCAAGAGTCGTTTAATCTTTCTTTACTACTTTATTCAAGAGCTTGTCCCTTTACTCTCTCCTTTCTGTTTTGTTCTGTGTATATGCATGCTCATTCAGCCTTTGTTTCAACCATTTACCAGTGGGCGCTGATAATTTTAGGAGGGAAGGGGTGGACGGGATGCATACACACACATGCGTGAGCACAGACCCATCCACAACATGCATTACCAAATATTCAAGCATACATGCAGGCAAGCACCAAACATTACTTTGAAAAAAGCAAGTTTACCTGCAGCTCTACCTCGAAGGTCCCAGGAGGGTTGGGTCAGCCAATGGGGGAAGGCAGAATTACCAACCACGTCATAGAATGGATGGAGTCAGTGAGACTGCTGACCCCACCACACTCTGCGACAGGGTGTCACTGATTGACACTTGGCCATGGGCACTTCAGGGCTTAAATCTGAAGTGCTCAGGTCCGAGTCAATGAGTGATACTCCCCCTCATCACGGGGGGAGGGACTCAAGAACCTTTACTCAGCTGAGGAGGTTACGCCCACAGGAGCTGTGACATCCTCAGATGAGCAAAGTTCAGCTCATGCAGCCAGGAACAATGCACAGTTAGCACATGTCGAGCTCCTGGCTCGCTCCCGAGAGTGTCTGTCACGGTGAACTTTGATCAGCCTGACAGACACTCTTCTTGAGGGGAAAAAGGTGAGGGGGTGTGGCCTACCAAACGCTGCTTGCGTTTCCCTTTCCCTTTGTTGAAAGTAGCTTGGGCCTGTGGAAAGGGTCATCCCTTAGCCCTGGACACACCACTGACAGGGGAAATGGTTGCCTATCAACCAGGTTTGTCTTCTCATCCCTCTGGCACATGCATCACCCATTTTTAGAAGACACTGATTTGAGTGGATTGGAAGCCATTTTGGTTGGTCCCACAATCACCTGGCTGGCAGGATTTATTATTCACTGGCAGGATGCCTACCATGAATTTCCCAATTTAATAAATAACAAGTTGTTTTCTCATTACTGCTAAATGACTTGGTCTAATAAATGGTACCCAGTACATTTCTCAGCATCTTTCTTTTTGAGTCCTCTTCTAAAAAAATTAAAGCTAAGGGTAAAATATAAAAGTTTGTTGTTTAGGGAGCACACGTTCTCACATATATATATATATATATATATTACTGCTCCCAGCTTGTTGTCGTCGTGCGAGGTGCACTCTAGGAGAGGTGAAGAGCTCCAAGCCGCAGCTCCAATAAACAGGTAAAAGGCACCAGCCGGCTGTTCCCCTTTCACAGTCCTGCTACCATCGTAGCCTTAAGCGTTTCGAATATTTTCTTCCTCAGAGGCTGATGGTGGAGGGAAGCAACGTGCAGTGTCCAACCACAGTCCCTTATCTAGCTTGATGACACGCCCTCTGATGGGCTGCTCGTGATGAGGCTGTGTACTGCTTTGTGGGAGATGTGGTCGGAAAAATTATTATTTGCATCCATTTCATTTTCGTTGATCCTTTCTTTTACTATGGGTATTTCAAGCTCATAGATTGAGCCCCAGTCTGTGTGTGTCTTAAAATCCAGCACCTCTGTTCCAGGTCAGAGGCTCGTAGGATACTTGCCCCTGTGGCCCCCTGCTTCAAAAGGTGGTGCACCTCGGCGGCACGACCGCCGCCTATGTATTACTGCTCCCAACTTGGTGTCATCGTGCGAGGTGCACTCTAGGAGAGGTGAAGAGCTCCAAGCCTCAGCTCCAATAAACAGGTAAAAGGCACCAGCCGGCTGTTCCCCTTTCACAGTCCTGCTACCATCGTAGCCTTACGCGTTTTGAATATTTTCTTCCTCAGAGGCTGATGGTGGAGGGAAGCAACGTGCAGTGTCCAACAACAGTCCCTTATCTAGCTTGATGACACGCCCTCTAATGGGCTGCTCGTGATTAGGCTGTGTACTGCTTTGTGGGAGTTGTGGTCGGAAAAATTATTATTTGCATCCATTTCATTTTCGTTGATCCTTTCTTTTACTGTGGGTATTTCAAGCTCATAGATTGAGCCCCAGTCTGCGTGTGTCTTAAAATCCAGCACCTCTGCTCCAGGTCAGAGGCTCGTAGGATACTTGCCCCTGTGGCCCCCTGCTTCAAAAGGTGGTGCACCTCGGCGGCACGACCGCCGCCTATGTATTACTGCTCCCAGCTTGGTGTCGTCGTGTGAGGTGCACTCTAGGAGAGGTGAAGAGCTCCAAGCCTCAGCTCCAATAAACAGGTAAAAGGCACCAGCCGGCTGTTCCCCTTTCACAGTCCTGCTACCATCGTAGCCTTACGCGTTTCGAATATTTTCTTCCTCAGAGGCTGATGGTGGAGGGAAGCAACGTGCAGTGTCCAACCACAGTCACTTCAAAATACAGCTCTGAGGGGCCCACTGAAACTGGAAGACGTGGTGGAGGAGTGACTTTCATGATTCGGCTGCAGAGGAAATATATGCGGAAACACAAGGGCCTTATGTGCTCAAACTCTCTTAGCCATAGGATGTGTTTATCTGCAGATACACTGAGGGGGAAAGAAGATGGGCTAATGCACCCGCTGTGCGCATGATAGATTGAAGCCCATCCACTCCAGCTACCATGGTGGAAAATACAACCCTTGACAAACCAGTTAGTGAGTCGCTACGCAATGCCCACGGATTTAAGAATAACAGTACAATGTGAATCCCCTTCACCTCAACTTTCAAAAGCAGGCGTGGTGCAGTACAGAAACACCAAAGCATCTACATGACCCTAAAAACGCATGGCCAAACCTAACTTCTTCTGGATTCTCTCCATAACAGCGAAGATACAGCATAATAGGTGAGGATCAAACAAGAGAGGTCTACGAAAGAGGGTATAGTTTGTTTTGACAACACAAAGAGTCTTTGTTGTGCTTTCCATCCCCCTTCCAGACAATTATCTTCTTTAGACATCAGAAAAAAAGAACACAAAAGAACCTTCTGTATAGACCATTCTGAAAAAAATCTGATCAGTTGCACTCTCAGACTCACCCATGGAGGGAAAAACGGCCAACATATGCAAAGGACATAAATCTATGAGATCTGATCTTATTGCCTTTCACCACCACTTACATGCAGTGGAAGAAAGATATAACAGGATGGAAGAAAGATATAACAGGATAGAACAAAGGATGAAACACACTGATTGTAGGCTTGACATTTTACCAGGGTCACCTGCAACAATATACTCTTGTACCTAAATGCTAAGGTCTACCCTGTAGAGGTTACATGCAGTTCTATGGCATGCCAGAGAAATTAATATGTCCAATATAGCAGACTTTCTATTTCAATTACTACCTAAACTACTTGTCATCACATTCTTACCTCCTTTTGAATTTCAGTGGGTGCACCGAATAAGACCTCACAATCTGAACAAAACAGGTTTGCCGGACCAATCGTTATCTATTTTCTCTGACATGTGCTCAATCTATCTATCTTCCTGCCCATGATGTTGATTTACTGGTTATCTACGGTATATTTCAGGCTCTTCTTGACCCTCTCATCTACCTGTGGAAAAGGGCCCCTCACTAGTTGGAATTATAGTCCCTGACTAAAGCTAATGGTAATTGTTTTTTCCACAAAACTCTCCTTCCCCTCCTTTCTGGACATAATTCTTTCATGATTCTTATACCACGTATCATTGTCTAACAATTTCACCTGACTCCTTATACCTCTTCCTCACCAAGTATTTGGGAATGTATTTGTTTCGTCTTTTTGTGGCCCTGGCATGATTTAATGGAGAATAATGACCTTTCAGACCGGTGTGTAATTTCTAATCCTGGAATAAACAATACTTTCTTGTCATGTATACATGGCTTATACATTATTTTCTGAAATTGGTGGGTGTCCTGCTGGAGGTGTTGCATTGCTCTACTGAGGTGGGAGGCATCTCGGACCACTAACTGGTGCAAGTTGGCTTAGGACTAGTACATGGTTCATAAACATTAATTGAAACATGATTATGTCCATGAATATGTCTTAAGTGCAAATTACACCGAGCAAAGCTTACTGAGGCAGCAGTCATTCAAGTTTTGGATGATAATAGAGACTCTGTTCTCTGCTCAGACGCAATGGGCAGCTGGAAAAGTGAAATTAAGGGGTCTGATGCAGAGAGTTTTAGCTACAGCTGATCACAAAATTAACTAGAGCAAGACAGATTGAGGAAGGAAACTCTTGGCACAATCAAGCAATACAATCTCCTCCAGACATCAGACTTTCTACATCTCTTGACGCTTATGCACAGTCTTACTGAAATAGTAGGAGCTGTATGAAACTGCAGCTCGATGAAAAGACTGGTGTTGAATCCTCTGCATTGACAAGGGTCTCAAAGACGGCTTCCCTCTTGACGTCAAGTTGGGCTTAGCCTGGAGATTTTCAGTGGGACAAACAAGCAAGATCGATCCGATCGGTGAGTCGACTCTATCAAGCCGGTCTCCTCCTGGAGCTTTTCTGCAAAACCTTGCACAAAGTTTCCAAACCTTTACATCTTGCAGTTTCTTGGTTCCTTTGGGATAAACAAGTGTCCATTAGCGCAGTACAAAGGTACAGAGACTCTGGATTGCCTCTTGGGGACTAGGACTCAATTTCCCACAATGCACCTGCACAGTACAGGAAAAATCCAGTTGCAACTGGTCAGCTGGGGTGATCTTCTCTTACGGCTTTCCAGCTCTGTTATACCTGTTGCTGATGAGGGAGTCCACTCCTGTTCCTGTGAGTCAGGCACATTCCTTTCTTTGTGGAGCCATGAGAGTGCAGCAGGTGCAATCTTTTTGAGGGCAAGCCATCTGTGTTGCAGTCCAAGGGTCCAGCAGGGCAGTCCTTCCTTCTTCTTCTGATATTCCAGGCAGTGTTCTCATGAGCTCCTGCAGCTCTCACATTTTTATACTGCATTCTAGTCTTGCAAGAGTGGGGCACACCCCACCAAAGAGGGGTAAAGTTACCTCCCTCTGCTATGACCACTTCATGCGAAGTGTGGTATAATTGGACAAAAATGCACTGTTCTCCAAAAATCGAAATTGAGAAAATATCTCCTTGGTGTGTGTGCCTGTGTGATCCAACCAAGTGTGGATAAAATCTGACTATATTCCCTTTCCTGCCCCTCTTCTAATATAATTAGGGGGCTCCCATCTGGCTGGGGATCAAGGAAGTGGGGGCTGACATCTGTATTCCTGCCTTTGAAGTCCAGCTTATCTCTCCAGTCCCTTACCCTGACTGGCTTCACCATGAGTCAAATCTCCCACCAAATGGTTGTATTGTTTCAGGCCCAGGCCTCTTCACACCTACTCAGGGAGTAGCTTGGTTCAGGTTGTCAAAGGTAGCTCTGCAAATTATTCAGAGATATTCCACATCTAGGAGCGATACATCTGCGAAACCTTGTGGTTGCTCAAGTTGCCCTCTAACAGTTTGGCCTCAAGTGGATGAAAGTCAGGAGTTCATCTAGGCCTATGAGGTAGGAAAGGAAGTTGTGCCGCAGATAGCGGAAGAATTTGCTGCAGTGGATGGCATTTTCTTTTTGCAGTTTGATAAGATTTAAGCGTCTCCCCGTCAAGCACGTCTCCGAGGTTCAAAATCCTTATAATGTCCCAGTCTCAAAAACCCAGCAGCTGCACCACCTGTGGAAACATGGTGCACACCCACAAAGGTGTCTAGCCCATCAGTCTCTTATCCCAATCCAAGTACTTGAATGTCATCCGCCACATCAGGATTGCCACCCTCATTACCAGGAGAGGGCCAGCAAGAGGGCCCCACTGTGCAGGAGGTGTGCTATGGCCATGCCCCGTAGCGCCCACTTTTCCATCACATAAGCAGGGTCCCCCTGACTATCTGACCACCATTCATTTACAAGCACCAATTGGGAGGCCCTGTAATAGTTCTCAATGTCTGTGGGTGCAGTCCCATCCTTGCAGGTGGACTTAGGTAATTTGTGAGTGCTATGCGACGAGAAGTATGGGCCCACAGGGATTCCCTGAGTATAGTATGAAGGCGAGGAAAGAAGGACTTAGGCAATGCAGAAGGGTAGGTCTGCAGCTGGTATAGAAGGCAGAGGAGGGATACCATTTGAAGATTGCGGACCACCACAAGAGGAACAACGGGAGAGTGGACCCCATTTCAACCTCCGTCTGCAGTCTGTCCAACAATGGTTTTATGTTCATTGTCCAGGCCAGCACCATCAGGTGTGATGTATACCCCTAGACAGTTAAATCCTCCAACAGCCACCAGTATGTCAACTACCCATTGCAGATCTGACAGAGGAGGTGTGACTAGAAAGAGGACGGATTTAGACAAGTTGAGCACAAGGTCTAACGTCTCTCCAAAGGCCACAATATTTGTATTATTCACAGGCCTGAAGTCTTATAATGTGTGAAAAAGATTTCTGCATCATACTTGGAAAGAGCAATGTGATGGACAGCTCCAGACCCCACTCGAATCCCGACACCTGTGGGTCCATGCGCAGCCACTCAGCCAGGGACACTATCACAATTGCAAACAGCAAGGATGACAATGGGCAGCCCTGCTGTGTGCCTGTCTTGATGGGGAACAGGTCAGACACCGCTGTTCCCACCCGGACGTGCTCCGTCAGGTGGTGTAGAGAAGTCGAATATAAGCAATGAACTTGGGGCCAAAGTTAAGGTGCTTCCTGAGAGTGATCAAATATGTCCAACTAACAGAATAGAACACCTTCTCTATGTCTGCCAAAAATATGGCCGTAGGGCAGCCGAGCCAGGTCCCCAGAGTGATGGCATTAGGCACCCTGCAAATGTGCATGGAGTAGCCCATTGATACATAAATCCCACCTCGTCCAGGTGCATCAAGGAAGTGAGCAAGCGGTCAGCCAGGGCTTTGGCCAAGATTTTTGTCTCTGTATTAAGCCGGGAAATGGGCCTCTAGTAGTCACACTGGTCTGTGGGCTTCCATGCCTTCAGAATCACTTCAATTTTAGCCCAGCGAAAAGCACGGGACAACTTGCCACACTCTGTTGCCTCTTTAACCACACTCTGAAAGTCTGTGATCAGATTGAGCATGAAAGATTTGTAACATTTGCTGGGGAAGCTCGTGGGTCCCGGCACTTTACCGGATGGGTTAAGGCCTCCATAAGCTGCGCCAGTCACCACTTCCACTAGGCATTGTCTATCCCAAAGGGGTAGATCAGCAATATCTAATTTACTTTTAATAAAGATATATGGACATAATTACTGCAACATAAGGCACTTTTCCCTGATTTGAATTACAGATATACTGCTGCTTCAGAGCATGCTGAAGGTGGAGAAGTATTCTCCCATGCTTTATTACACAGGGTTGTTAGAATCGGAATAGGAATCCCCTAATCCTTTATGTAACTCGGTGGTACAGCACTAGATATTCTGTAACTAGATGTAGAAGCCAGGGCCGGCTCTTCCGCTAAGGCAGAGGAGTGTTGCCCCACTACCTTTTTTCAGCATGGCAAAGAGTAAAAATAAAATGATAATAACAAGATGTTATTATCATTTTATTTTTCTGTTCTGGGCAGATTTGTGGGAGGGGCTAGGTGCTCAGGGGGAGGGGTGGTGGCACCCTCCTAAGTGCCCTCTGGGGCCAGCCAAACATTCATGCGCACGTTCTGGGTGGAGAACATGCCCAGGCTTTCATTCCCTATCTGAGCGCCGAACCACAGCGCTCAGACCAATCACAGCGCTGCATTGCAGCATGGTGATTGGCTCTGTGGAGCCTGGGTACTTACCAATCACAATGCTGCATTGCAGCATTGTGATTGGCTTAGGGGAGCCTATCCTTCTCCAACAGAAGCCAGGAAGAGAGGCGGTGTCCGTCCCGCCAGCCGGCAGATAAGTTCATTTTTTTATTTTATTCTTCTCCCCTCTCACCCCCCTTGCCTCCTTCCTCGCACCTTTGCTGATTCGCGGGAGAAAACTTTAAAAACAGGGGCAGCAGTGGGATTTTAAATTTTCCTGGTAAATCATAAAAAGATGGAAACTGAACCATCTTGAGCAGTAGCCTCTCATAACAGGTAGGATCATCAGTATTGGGCTAACATCTAACATAACTTAGCATGGGTATTTGTAAAGCGCACGTTCACCCATAGGTATCTTGTGCTGAATAACAGATGTTTATTGTTACTCAACGGTACTCATTTTATCAAACTCAGATGGATGAAAGGCTGAGTAGACCAAGCGGGATTGATCCTGTGACCATGAGGTCGAACAGAGGCTCATGCAGTGGATGCATTAGTTCACTGAGCCACCAGACCCAGCATCTGAATGTCATCATGTTCCCATTATACATTAAATGGGCATCACCCATTTGGGCCCCAGATCTACACAAGAGATGTGTAATTGTATGCAACACTTGAACTGGATTTTCAGTCTAAAATTAATAATTACAGTACAATGGATTCCAGTGCTTTGGACAGATGTGATAACCTTACTTAACAATCTTTTATGTATCCATTCAGCTATCTCTCTCTCAGTCAAACAGGTCTCTTGGAGACAGATCATATTGGTACAAATCAAAATCATTATTCAAAAAATCTCTCACTCTTCCTTTTCAGTCCCATGCCTGCAACTTTCCAAGTCCAAACCCCTAGCCGAAGAATATTTTCCTGAATTAATTATTATGTACACTGGAGATATCCAGTTTCTTTTGCATGATATGAAGACATTTTTCATTTCCTCTCAATCCATACCTATCTCAGCCCAAAATGGCTCATGGCTGACAGTGAATAATAATAACTCACCGCGTTTGCTTCTATGTGCAGCTACTTCAGTATTTAAAGAGAACATAATAGGGCCCGAAAGACACCAAAGAGGCTCATGGCTGTCAGTGAATAATAACAAGTCACAGAGTTTCTGTGTTGCTGCTTCAGTATTTAAAAGCAACATAATTCTGAATGAAAATGTGACCGCTAGTTCGGGCATCCTCCTGCAAAAAGATCCTGTTAGGGAAATGGGATCTATATGTAGGACATTTTCAGTTCAGACCTGCAAGGCACTTTGGTGCTTCTTTACAAGCCTGCTGCACCACCGGAGTGTCACTTTTTGTGACTCTCCGGCTGCGCAAATTACTA
Source organism: Lissotriton helveticus (assembly GCF_964261635.1). Lineage (NCBI taxonomy): Eukaryota > Metazoa > Chordata > Amphibia > Caudata > Salamandridae > Lissotriton > Lissotriton helveticus. The sequence continues at coordinate 285,734,019 of NC_136071.1, forward strand.
AATCACATCTATGAGGCCATACAAATCCACTGTGCATGGGTTAGGATGGGCTCAAGACAGTGCAAATCTCTGTGTGGTCTTACTCTGCGCTCGGGAGGTGTTTTATGGGTGTTGAGGTGGATTCTCCAACGCAACACCCATCGATTTTGATGCTGCCCGAGATTTACAAGTTCATGTAAAACTGGGGTAGCACCAAATCCTTATGCCTCCTGAGGTAAGGTTCAACGGGTAGAAATATCTTTACTTCTTCTTGTTTTTTCCCCTCTCTATGTGTGCTGCATTTTGCACATAGCAAGAGGAAAGCACCTCTTAGGATTGTTTTTGTGTGGGAATGTTCTCAAAAAGAAATGTGGTGGGCCTTTACCTGCAACCTCCGGCTCAAATTAGCCCGACTGTGGGATTGCATTTTAACTCAATTTTGTGTGATGTAACTGGGCTCACTTTTGGACACCAGCCAGCAGTCTCTCCATTTGTGATCAGGCAGGTCAGGTTCTGTGTTGGTGTATTATTGCTTCTATTGGAATAGGGGTTATACTTTTCTGCTTGCAGATTGCCAGGGTGTGCCCCCAGGGTAATTTATAAGAAACACATAATCTTTTCCAAGACATGTACAGTAAAAGCAGGATTCAAATGTCTTCATTTCTGGAAGAAAAGAAGCAAAGATATGGGGATCCACAGAAGTGACAAAAATAAGGGCCGTAAGTTACTTACATGTTTTTTTAGGGGGAAATATTGTTCTACTGTAAATAATGGATCATGAAAAGAACTGATGTATATTTTTCTCAAGAACAAAGAACCCTGCCCAGTCGGTATATAGTGGTCCTTTTAGTGTGCCCCCTCTGTGCTTTTGTCACCTCAACCATATCCATCCTGGTTGTACTTATTGGCCTTGGTGTACCCATTTGTGCAATGAGAGAAACCCTGTGTGAATGTTTGTATACATGATGGAACTGAATGTGACTTGATCTGAATGTGGTACGGTGTGTGTGGGACCGATAGCTCTTCCTTTGAAACTGTTGACATGACCTATATTTATTGTGTATTTTTTATGAAAATTATAATTATCAAATTGAACTGCATTAAGCAATTGACCAATAAAAAGAATTGAAAGACATTCATGTGTGTCTGGCTCCTACCCTAGAGTGTCACTCCTGATGTAAAGAATAGGATCCTCTAAAAGGACCTCTATATACCGACTGGGCAGGGTTATTTGTTCTTTTTTCTACTGTTGTACCCCATTGCCTGCCCATTATCCATAAATCCCTCCGGGAAACCCCTTCTCTATTGTTGGTATATTTTTCTCAAAACAACTTATTAATTTTCCCAAGTATTACAATAAAATGATCATAATAAGATAATAAGATAACGGATAAGCATAATCATCATCATCTTTTCGTCAAAAACAAATTGCATCCACAAACAAAAATACAGATTATCTACCAGGCAAATCTGAATGACTGAAATATCGAAATTGAGTATTTTATCTAGCTTTTACTACACCAGAATAATTGTACTCTACTTTTCAGTCGTCTCGTAGAAGTCTTTCTAACTTTTACAAAAGGAATTCAGAGGTTGCTGGTACATTTCGATCATAAAAACACATTTAAGATTGGTTTCCAAACTATACCCATATCACCAATCAAAGTACATTTAATGAGAAATGTGATATAGATTAAACACGTGTTGTTGAAAGAAATTGCCATTTTATAAAAAAAAATCGTATTGCAGTTGATAATGGTAGACACACTACTATGTGTGCCAATGCTTTTAGCTACCAATAATAGAGATTTCAAAAACTGATACAAACACATTTGAAGTGGGTAGGTAAGGTGAAGAATGAAAACCTTTCAAAACTGATGAATCCTACTCTGCGCCTTAAGTGATTATATTAGGATCAATGCTCCATCTGCAAAGCATCAGATAATACCCTCTCTCATGGTGCTGATAAGCCAGAATACACAGAAGAAAATATTAAATAAACATTTAAATGGATGTCTTTTGAAATATAATACAGGCCGATTCACTCATTTTCCATTAGCTGCTTGAGCAACCTGCTTTACACTCTCACACTTTAAGAATTAGCCAGCTCAAGTAAATAAGTGTAATCACGCCTGATGCATTCTCTGATTAAATTGCTCAATCCGGATGGATGATCAAATAGGATTCATAAAGAAGCATACTGCAGGAAACAAACAGATAACAGTTTTTCTAACCCCAATGGAACCTACTTTATCTATTCTACAATCAATAATAGCAACACAGAAAAATGCTCTCCAATTCTTAGCTGTTGTCAAAAAAATTTAAAAAAACACCTTTCTAAATCCTACAATTTGTCTGTTAATTTGTTTATTGAACATATTAATTAAGATGCGGAGCTCATAATACACGTGATCATGTCTATCCTGGAACGTTTTACATTGCTGCTGAAAGTGCCTTCATCAGAATGCAATATGTTAGCCCGTACCAACTTCTGGGCATTCATGTGTCATTATGGTTCAGGTCATTAAGTCCAGGTCATTGCGGTCACTGTTTAAAGTGGTGGATTTATGAGTGATACCTAGTGCATTCTGGGTGTTGTTGTCCTGTTGTGCTTACATTGAACTAATTAGACATGGACACCTGAAAACACAGGCGAAAAGTTCAGGACTGCAATAGTCCTTGACAACCATAAGTGAGGAAGTCACCTTAGCCATCATCTCGTTTATCAACAGTGGAGTTATAAACAGTGGAGTTCCGCAAACAGCAAGATTCTGTGCATCAACTGTGAAGCTTGAATTCTATTGGTGACTCTTCAGTGGGGGTCTGCGGTGTGCGTTTTTTTCTTGCGCACCACCAGTAATTCCTGCAAATACTACGGGTATTCTGAAGGATACGCAAAATGTCCACTTTTGGTAGTTATGTAAATAGACCTATCCTGAGAGAAAACATTTAGTTTCAAAGTTCTACATATACATTTCTTCCCCCAAAAAGATTTTTCCAAAATATTGTTCTGCAAATGCATAGGAAAAAATGGTAGCTGAATAATAATTACCTATGCACAAGTGTATTCTTGCACAAAAACCTTCACCTTAATCTAACCTTCAGTGGTCCACCTCAATCTTCCAGAACCTGCCCAAACATACTTTATTCTATCCTTGACAAGAGAGGTGAAAATTAATATGCTGCTAGAACGTCTGTATGGTTTATGTGGGCTGCTACCAAGCGAGGTATCTGTGTCACAATAATTTTGCAAACATAAGCGGATTTTATATGTGAAAAAAAATCCACTTTATAATTTACAGAATGAAAATTAACTGAATTTTTCAAAACATAAAGTTCACTTACGAATTAAACAAGTATCCTGGCTTTAGATTTAGTGGCAAGAAACAGTGAATTACAATGATTGGCCATGCTAAATGTAGTTTGCATCCACAAACACTTACGTTTGTAGGTAGCCATACATATTTTGCAGAGATGCACATATTACTATTGCTAAAGAATGCCGCAATAAGTGATTTTTTTTCAGAATGGGAAAGGGAAGAATCTGATATTCCATGGGTGTGAAGGGAGCAGGTAAAATATTTTCCAGGTGGAGAAAAAAGTAATTGAAACCAATGTGCAGTGGACATTCCATTCATGCATGTGCCCAGGCCCTCCCTAGGATTATACAAATAGGAACATGTCAGATTGAAAATTATGGCTTGTCTAGTTTTCAACAAGCGCTCAAATAATTCTTTGCGTATGTCTGAAAAATCAGATGTGAATGCAAATTATAGATATACACATGTAATCTGTAAATTTCCAAAAGGTCAGTCAAAGCATTTATTTTTTGTGCAGGCCTTAATCAGAGCAGCCACAACTACAAAAATGCACAAACCTAACTGTTGACTGACTGACTTGAGATACAAACCATATTTGTCTTCTGTGAATGTGTATGCTGCAAAATTTGTGTAGGTTTACAGTTGCACAGAGGAAGAATTACAGCATTTCAGCCACAGCAGTAGTCTTTCTTCTGAAGCACTCGCCATACCTTGAAAAAAGGCTGATTTTTCAAGCCTTTTGAAGTAAACATGTATCACCACTAGATGGCGCTCTAAGGTTGCTCCCTTGCCCAATTGAAGCATTACCATCAGGCAAAGAAACACCAACCCCTATCTGAAACACTAGGTGACAATCTTGTAGTAGTAGTATGATCATACTGAAATGTTTCAAACTGTTCACCAAATGCTTTCTACAAGAGTGAAGAACATTCACAAACGTTTCTTTATTAGTAAATGACACAAATTGAAGGGGACCTCTCTCACTCTGAAGATAAGCAACCCTTGAGTGCAGCTTGACCTTAGCATCACCTCTGAAAAAAGTTATACACCCAAAGAATCAAACACTAAACAGATAAAGCCAGTCAAAGAGTGGCATGCCTGTTGTAAAAGAAAACAAATCATACATTGATATATACGCAATGGTCCCGTGTATATATGTTAAATGCACTGTTTAAAGTCATATGTTGCATGGTTTATATTACTATAGTATGCTGTTTACATATGAATGTCACAGAATCCAAACACGCATTGCTGTACTAGTGGGGTTCACATGTTTTTATTTCATTAAAGAACACGGTCCTCTCTCTTTCTCATACTACAGAAAGAAATGTTGGTTATTATAACAGTATATTTAGTCACTGTCCCCAGGTACCCTTGTTAAAGCTGTGGTTAGCCCAAAGTGTGGTCAGAGTACTAAACTATTCAGGGGTTGCAAACACTCCAATTTACAAAATCGAAGTGTCTCTGTCAACAAAATAGTTTTTTTTGTGGTAAAAAAAACAACATTTTAGGTGTTGGTGAGATTTTAGAAACTCAAAAAGTCAAGTTTCCTAATGGTTACCAATTCACAATTTGGAAGTGGTGTGTTGTGGGTATCCATTCCAAATTACAAAACTGTACCAGATTATGAGTGGTTTGCGACTAAAATTGTGGTCGCAAACCATTGAAAAGTTACTGACTGTGAAGATGATGCGGTAATCTATTTGGGAAAAGGAAATAGGGTCCTCTCTGAACCCCCTTCCCCTTTGTGATTTGGGGTATCATTTCAAAGGGAGTCTCCAGTGGTCCAGGGGAACCACTGCAAACACTCACTGAAAGTTTAAACAAGCATTGGCATAGCCGATAGGTCTCGCATTTGGGAACTTATAAGTGTTTAGCCATGCAACAGTTGGTGCTGCATAACTAAATACTTATAGGGTTCAAAAATTGAGACCTATTGGCTATGCCAATGCTTGTTTGTTTTTGGTGCTGCTTTGTTTAAGTTGCCAGGTCTACAATAGCTGGACATGGTTTTTAATAACAGTTCTTTGCATCAAATGAACTTGTTTTCATTTCTCTGAATGTTGTTTCTATTCTGGTTGTAGGAAGCAGTCATTCCCGGGGGTGTGGGGGCTGCCTAGCTGTGCGCATGCGCAAAACTTTGCAAACGAGAAAAAGCCTGGTGCAGGCGCAATTTACAAGTGTGGAGTGAGTGAGCCCCCGGCAGCATGACTCACTCACACATGAGTTCATGCACTGCACCTGCATACTCAGCATGGTTTAAGGAAACTCGACCCACTCCCTCCCAGGCATCGAACGCATATTTACCAAGAAACTCTGAGAAGAGCCTGACTGCTGCACTGACGGCTGGTGGTGTGTGTGTCTGGTGAAAGCGTGCACCGACGGCTGGTGGTGTGTGTGTCTGGTGAAAGTGTGCACTGATGGCTGGTGGTGTGTGTGCCCGGTGAACGCGTGCACTGATGGCTGGTGGTGTGTGTGCCTGGTGGAAGCATGCACAGATGGCTGGTGGTGTGTGTGCCTGGTGGAAGTGAGCACAGACGGCTGGTGGTGTGTGTGCCTGGTGCAAGCATGCACTGATGGCTGGTGGTGTGTGTGCCTGGTGAAAGCGTGCACTGACGGCTGGTGGTGTGTGTGCCCGGTGAAAGCGTGCACCGACGGCTGGTGGTGTGTGCCTGGTGGAAGCATGCATCGACAGCTGGTAGTGTGTGACGGCTGGTAGTGTGTGTACCTGGTGGAAGCGTGCACTGATGGCTGGTGGTGCGTGTGCCCAGTGAAAGCATGCACCGACAGCTGGTGTTGTGTGTATGCCTGGTGAAAGCGTGCACTGACGGCTGGTGGTGTGTGCCTGGTGGAAGTGTGCACTGACAGCTGGTGGTGGCTGGTGGTGTGTGTGCCTGGTGGAAGTGTGCATTGACGGCTGGTGGTGTGTGTGCCTGGTGGAAACATGCACTGTCGGCTGGTAGTGTGTCTGCTTGGTGGAAGCTAGCGCTGACGGCTGGTGGTGTGTGTGCCTGGTGAAAGTGTGCACTGATGGCTGGTGGTGTGTGTGCCCGGTGAAAGCATGCACCGACAGCTGGTGGTGTGTGTGTGTGCCTGGTGAAAGCGTGCACTGACGGCTGGTGGTGTGTGCCTGGTGGAAGCATGCACCGACGGCTGGTAGTGTGGGATGGCTGGTAGTGTGTGTGCCTGGTGAAAGTGTGCACTGATGGCTGGTGGTGTGTGTGCCTGGTGGAAGCGTGCACTGATGGCTGGTGGTGTGTATGACTGGTGGAAGCGTGCACTGACGGCTGGTGGTGTGTGCCCGGTGAAAGCATGCACTGATGGCTGGTGGTGTGTGTGACTGGTGGAAGCGTGCACTGACGGCTGGTGGTGTGTGCCTGGTGGAAGCGTGCCCTGACAGCTGGTGGTGTGTGTGCCTGGTGGAAGCGTGCACTGATGGCTGGTGGTGTGTATGCTTGGTGGAAGTGTGCACTGATGGCTGGTGGTGTGTGTGCCTGGTGGAAGCGTGCACTGACGGCTGGTGGTGTGTGTGCCTGGTGGAAGCGTGCACTGACAGCTGGTGGTGTGTGCCCGGTGAAAGCATGCACTGATGGCGACTGGTAGTGTGTGCCTGGTGGAAGCGTGCAGTGACGGCTGGTGGTGTGTGCCTGGTGGAAGCGTGCCCTGACAGCTGGTGGTGTGTGTGCCTGGTGGAAGCGTGCACTGATGGCTGGTGGTGTGTATGCTTGGTGGAAGTGTGCACTGATGGCTGGTGGTGTGTGTGCCTGGTGGAAGCGTGCACTGATGGCTGGTGGTGTGTGTGCCTGGTGGAAGCATGCACTGACGGCTGATGGTGTGTGTGCCTGGTGAAAGCGTGCACTGGCGGCTGGTGGTGTGTGTGCCTAGTGAAAGCGTGCACTGACGGCTGGTGGTGTGTATGCTTGGTGGAAGCGTGCACTGATGGCTGGTGGTGTGTGGGCCAGGTGGAAGTGTGCACTGGCGGATGGTGGTGTGTGTGCCTGGTGGAAGCAGGAGCATTCACAGTGATAGAAGACACAAATGAAACTGACAAAGAGAAGGGGGAGAAGAGATGGGGAGAAGGGAGGGGGAGTGCGAGCAGAGGGGCATGATTCACAGCTAGGGGAGAGGTGTGGCGCCGCAGCCAGGGCGACTGACGCTGGAATCTGGGGACCACCGTTCGATCCCCGGCTCCGGCGGCAGGGTAGCCCAGCACCATGTGACTCTGGGCAATAGCTCGCTTAATCTTCCCGACGGCCCCCAGCGCCTAGAGACCCTTACGGGTGATTGTGCGCTTTACAAATGTGGACTTTACTTTACTTTACAGCTAGAAGACACAAATGAAGCTGACCAGGAGCGAGGGGGAAAAGGGAGGGGGGTAGTGCAAGCAGAGGAGCCTGATTACAGCAGTAAAAACACAGATGGCAGCTGTGAATGTGCACAAGCTCGTGAACGCAAGCTGTAGGCCAGCAAATGCCTCTGGTGTCATTTTTAAAAGCCACTTACTAAATGTCTTGAAGAGACAGCATGTGCTGTTTCAGGCGAGACCTGCAAAATCAGCTCTGTTTACTTTAAAGAAATCAGGCTGCTTTAAAAAACAAAACCTTATATAAAAACAGTCACAAACATGGTGCTCTGCTGACTCTTCTCGGACAACAGTAATGTGACTAATCATAGTCAGTTAACAAATTGTGGCTTGTAGAAAGAATATTCATTAGGCACGGAGGTCTATGACTCACTGCGATTCCTGATATTGGGGACTGGGTCTATTTATGCATAGGTCTGTAGGAATAATGTGAATCGGTTTGCAAACAGTTGATGCACGTTATATGAGTGCTTTTTTGGAATCGATCCTTGGTACATCTGGCCCTGTAAAAGCGGGAGAAGCGACAAATGGAGGTGCACTGTATTAGTGTACATTTCACTCGCCTTTCACATAAGAAAAGGGCAGGAATGCGCCCTCTCTATGAGATATGGCACATTTCTTTCCTTATCCCCTGCACCGGCGACACAATGGGATGCTGGGCGCCAACTCAGGCACATATGCACCATAGTGCAAGGCTCCCTGCGTTGACGGGATGATTGTTTTTGTGCAGGAAGGGAAACCTTCCTGCACCAAAACAATCACAAGAGGTTTTTTCCTTTTTCTATGTGTGCTGCAGAATGTAGCACGCATAGAAAAAGGAAAAACGTGGAGGGATGAAGATATTTCTCCTAGTTGTGCCTCCCTTACAGCATAAGTTTTGGCGCTGCCTCAGATTTACGATTTCTCGTGAACCTGGGGCAGTGTCAAAATGTCATGCATGTTGCTGTGAACGCCCCCAGCAAAACCCATTGCATGCTCCTTTTACGCAGAAAACTGTGTAAAGGGGACAAAAAAAGTGGCTTTTACTGCCTCGTAAATATGGATCAGTCTCCTGCGCCAAGGAACGTCACAAAAAGTGACGTTCCCATGGCTCAAGGGGCCTCATAAATGAGGCCCAGTGTTTTCAGATTAGTTCAACAATTATATAGAGAGTGACTTATAGAAAATTCATAAATGGGTAACAGTGTATTGTAGTCCTACATAATACTTCAGAGATTTTCCGGTGACATCATAAACCAAAAACATTTTAGCGCATTATAAATATCACCAGCACCAAAATATTGCATTAAATGGACTTAATAAAATGCACTTGTTTCGTGTGTTTCATACTCAATGCCACATTTTTGTGTTTGCTATTCTTTGTCAGTGATGATAATTCATGGAAATGATTTCATTCTCACAAAGAACATTGCTCATTTTAAGAACAATAATGTCATTAGCGTTAATTATATTTTAATTTGCTGCTAATCATCAAACAACCTAAGCACGTACTGAAATGCTTTATTTGGTCTGTGCCAGTGCAGCAACACTGACAATAGAATGACGGGGCTGCTGTGTTAAGTGAGGGTCCCAATCATGAGAAAAACAGCTTTCAAAACTTTGCAAGCGAATGGGAACAAAACACTAGACTGAAACTCGTTTGTCATATTTTTCTTCTCACACATTGTTCGTTTCAGGGCATGACCCGGGTATTTTGCACTCATATGCAAGACAATAAGCTGTTTCATTGAATAATTAAACATTTTGTGGTGGCTGAAACAGGAGTGATGGTTTAGACCTGAACACTATGGAGAAGTAGAATGTTTGGAGAAAGGGATTCCCACAATGCACAGGATGATTGTAACCTTGTTTACAAGTGCTCACTTCCCAGTCTTGCTGCTAATCTGAATGAATATAGGCAAAGACACAGGGCGCAGGCAGATGTTAAAGAAGCAAGTATTACCCATGCACCCTTCTTTCTCATTTTAGTCTTTTCTTGTGACATGATCACCACCTATTACACAGGATTTCCCACTGATCGAATTCCAACATTTCTATAGCATGGGCACAACATGGATGTTCAGTCCTGGCTCAACTTGTACAGCAACCCCCCAGACACTTTCCATAAATGGCACTGGGACAAAGGCCAATTTTCAGAAGTGTTTTATGTCTGGACTTGATAAGGATCTAAAGGTTAATTAGAAAGAGCAAAGGGCTAAGACTACCCTGGCATATTACAGGGAGAGGGACCCAGGTGGAATGTGGAAAGTGTAGTATATTTCAGGTACATAGTCTCCGAGGGAGTGGCCCAAAACACACTAATCTTGATATATGTGGGTAACACACATGGCCACAATAGAAATTGAATGAGTGGAAGGATGCCCCTGGCTCTTTCATGATAACGTTCAAGAATGCAGACAACCTTTTAAGAGCTTGGCAAAATAGCATGCACATGGAGTGCTGGGCAGAATCCCATCGGTTTGCGTTATGGTATCCCACACTAGGGTCACAGGATGTCCCTGGCCTAGGGACAACATTGATTAGATATAAGGACATTTTTTCGCAGACAAAGAATCGAATATTTAATGTTATGCATGAACGGTGTTTGTTTCTGAAAACACTCTGTTATCACCTGAAACAAAAACAAAAGTCTATTCAGAATTTTAGAACCTTCACCACCCTTAGCAATGAGTTTCTACAGGTGAGATTGCATTCTGCATAAAACCAATTTTCCAAGGACATCCAAAGTTATAGCAGTACCTTTGAGTTAGTTGTGAAGTCATGGTATTGTATATCATGAAACGCCGAAAATTGGATGGGAACCTAACTTCTTTGATTCTGAATCGTGAGTCCATAAACTCACTATAGCTGCAGGAAAACCATTAATCGGAGAAGCCAAACTGAAAAGGTGGCAGGCAATTGCGTACCTTGCCCAGCTGGAAAATCTTCTTTCTGCATCATTATAAAGTGGGTTATTATAAAGTGCTTATGCTTAGCAACAGATAAGCACAGAGCAAGTAGTTGTTGTGAGCAACTGATAGTCATCTTTTGAGAGAACTTTTTGTTCTGTATGGTAAAATCTGCTCTACTTCAAGGCTGTTGAATGTACCATTTGTGACTTACAAAGACCTCCAAATAACTTGCAATGTAGGATACATTTCTTACACTGGTCAGCTATCCCTACTTCCCTACCAAAACAAGAAAGGTAAGGAGAATATGCATGTAACAAAGGGTAGGGGAGGATAAGGATCAACTGTGATCCAGTAGGGCTTTGATTACCATTCAGAGAAAAGAGAATGGAAGGTCCGGCCGCAGTCGTAGCCCCAGATATCAAGACAACAAGAGAGATGACTGGGCTGTTCCTAGGGGGAGAAAGAAAGAAGGAGAAGGTCACTAAGGTATAAGGGCTAGTGCTCAATGGAGGACCACCCCTGGGTATCCAATTTGTTGGATATAATGGCATCACACACCCTTGCGAGTGTCATGAGGGGCCTAGTAAAAAACTACAATCTACAAAACATGACCTAATGATTAGTATCAGTGTTAAATACAGCACATAAGTTGTACTACCTGTTTGACCCTGCTCTTGCCTAAAGGTTAGAGTTATGGGGTGTCAACAGTACCCGGTGGGTCTGACATCAAGGGAGAAGCCATAGGGGTTGAGGTTTCTACTGCTTGTGTCAGGGCCAGTAATGTCTACCCATCTCACCGGGTCCAGATAGTGGTCCTGAAGAATCGCAGTCAATGTACTAGAAGCGAGAAACAAGTTGACCACACCATTTGCACTTTAGCCCCGGTCCAATCTGGGAAACCAAAGTTGCCATGAACACCGGCTGCCCTTGATTTTAATTGTGGTAGAGGACCACCAGAATAAAATTGTTTTCCGGTACATTGTACCACATTTTATGCTCACCCGCACTATTTACTCTGTCTTGGCCCCTCACCCCCACTTCACCCATAGGCAGTTGAATAAAAGATCTCCGATAAAGAGCCCCTCTTTGAGGTGAGCCCGTTGGGCATTGCACCGCCTGCCCGACGAGGAGCATTGCCTATGATGAAGCATGACACTCGCAAGGGTGTGTGAGACCATTATATCCAACAAATTGGATACCCAGGGGTGGTCCTCCATTGAGCACTAGCCCTTATACCTTAGTGACCTTCTCCTTCTTTCTTTCTCCCCCTAGGAACAGCCCAGTCATCTCTCTTGTTGTCTTAAGGAGAATATGCATACCAGATAATTCTTGAGTTAAGCGATATTTATGAACACCATCTTGCGGAATTTTCGTCGACAACACTACGATGGAAAATGAATTTTCAATAATTTCTAAAAACCCGTGGATAGCCAAAGTAGAAAAGCAATGTCTGTGAAGAAAATTGCCTCTTTCTTTGGCAAGCAGACGTTACTTCTAGGCTTTAATTGAAGTTCCTTTAGAAATTTGAACAAATCCAGTGGGAACAGAGTATTTTTGTGAGCCATGTCATTTCATTCTAATAGTTCTTCATCAATCTAATGTTTAACCCCTTCGCCGCGGGGCTAATTCCCCAGCGATGCGGGGGTTGGGGGGCCGCGCACAGCGCCGCGGTGCTTATGACGAGCTCGGCTCGTCATGCAGCACAGTGGGGCTGTAGAACGCTCCGGACAGCAGGGGAATTGTTCCCGCGTGGGAGCGCCGCAGCAGTCATGACCGTAGGTGTTAAGGATATTAGCTACTAGCTACTGTACATGAGATGTGGTCCATGGCTTCACCATAGGGCGAGTGAAAGCAACAGACTTGACTTTTCATCATAGTTGCCTCCTTGAAGAAAATGAGTGCTCAATGAAATTCACATTTGAATTGATGTATGAAAGGAACGTGAAAAATTTGAAAAGTTTCTACTTTGAGGTTAATTTCTAAATTTTTGCTTATATAGAATTTCAAAGAAATACACAAGGACGTCTCCTCTAAGCCTGAAAGTACGATGCCTGAAAAATGTAATAATCTGGTGCAGAAAAAGGACCTGTCAAAGGTATGTAATGATGACAAAAGTATAGGTTTTTTGTTGTTCGCCTACCTATGGATGTAGGACCTCTCTGGGCTGCGGATTGCCCTGCCCCTAACCCTAAATTACCTAATGACAAAATTCCAGAATACTAGTATAATGTCTGTATTAAGTGTGCTAATACATTTTAACTTTTTTAATGAGGACTGGAATTATGCCTTTATTTGCTCACCCAAATTTGTCTTACAGGAATAGATATTTATGTGAACCAGTACCTTTTTTCACTGCCACGATTCCATGACGTTCGATAAAAGTGATTTTGAGAGATCACTTATTCATCCCCTACACCAAAGGCCTTCAGATGCCCAAACAAAGATGCAATAAGAAGAACTCATAGCAAAGAGTACTTTGTATTGTTACTGCTCTTTACTGCTAACACCAAAATGTCTCCCAGTAGTAGGTGCAAATAGATAGAGCAAGCCAGGCCAAAGAACTTCGGAAACAACTTTTCCTATGTATCTGTGGACTCACGGAGAAATAGTACACTGTATGAAAGAGTTTTGCAGGTTGAAATGCTTTGATCTAGACTCCTGGGACTTATTGTGATATAAAAAGAATCTGCAGTCACTCAGAATAAAAAGATTGCTGAAGCCCAAGTTATTCACAGGTCAGTCCTTCAGATTCAACATCTCAGCTGCACCGGTAGCATTGAAAGTTAACACGGTTTTCTTTTCTATGGGAGGCGTCACATTGATCATGGTTCAGTGGAGTTGAGTGTTTGTCAGTTGCTATTATTTCTACTGTAAGACTTATTGTTAAGTGTCAATTCCCAATGTTCACTCTTCAGCTCTTTTCAGGTGTGGAAAAGCTTTGTTGGTTCGCCAGGTCATGTGACTGACCAGCCTGGTGACTGTCAGAAATCTGTTGCCACATCACACCTCTACATGAACACGCTTCCACATCAATCTTACATTGAATTATTTAGTTGCAAATGCTTTTCTCTGTGAATTAAAAATTGATTTTGATTGATAAAGGAAACATGAACAATTAAGATGCAGTACATTCCCTATACCATTATATTTTTTTAATTTTTAAATGTAATTAGCATTTATGTAGCCAATCATGCTCCTGATGCATGAGCTACTCGGTTTGGCTCCTAACCAGCTGTCAATGTCACTAAAGCTCAAACGGTGCAGCAACAACTATATCTACTGACTTCATGTTTTGTCTACAATGCACAAAGATAAGAAAATGTTGGACTTTTCCCCCCAAATCTTTTCAAAATATCCATATTTTGGAAAGAGTAATCGAAATGTCAAAATTATTTAAGGAGATGGTCAGAACATATCTCCAAAACCGCGAATGCCGAAATTGAGAGCGGATGACCATTTTACAGTTCGATTATGCTTATGTAACGTTTAAGTGCACTCCTCCATCAATCAAGACACTCCTTTAGAATTTTCAGTTCACACAGCCGCACTATACACTCATCCTGATTGATATGGTCATGTCACATTGGTTACAGCTATACCCAGAAGTCTTAATTAGGTAAATCTCCATTTTCTTCCCTCTTTCTTCAGGGCACATATGGCTGCCTTGCAGCTGATCAGGACTCCCTCTTTTCCATTGCGATATTGTTTGTTTCAGACCTCTTCCCCTTCACTCACTCAACACTACCTAGTCTTTCACTGCACGTGTATAGACCCACAACTTTGCGTCACTTAACCGGAATCAAGGCTAAATCATCAAATGAGCCTGTTAGAGAAATCCATACTTTCTGACACTGCTTTTCCTGAGTTTGCTTCACATTTCCCCCTGAAATAACTGCTTCCTTCTGGTCCTTTCCAACCTAGTCCCAGAATTCCAGAAAACCTCACATGGGTTTCAACTCATAGTGTAGAGTCATATGCAGCCCTGTTCTTAAGTACATTTTCATTGACATGCTAGCCCAGACTTTGAGCAAATTGCCAAAGTAGCTACAAGTGACAGCCCCTCACACTCCTAAATGCCGTTTTCACACTTGGAAGATTAAGACCAGGGCCATAGCTACAATTAATTTACGAAAACCACCATGTGCTTTGCTAGATCCACCCTCATCTTTCCATGTGTTTCTTACATTCAATCACAAACCCACCTCAACTTGAACAGTATCCCACAATAGGTCATGGTCATTGCTGATTACCTACTCCACATTCGGCTCTGCATCCCCTAGATCCAATATTTTCTGCTGCATAGCACCTCTTCTGGGAGAAGAAGTAAATATAACCTAAGCAAAAAACACTCCAATTGACAGGTTTGAAAAGCCAGTGAATAATGCTAAGTAGAAATTCGGAAAACTCAGCAACAAACTGATTTCCAAAAAGACTACTAACATTAACTACCTTTTTACTGTTTTCATGATATTGGCTTAGGATGAAACAACCAAGTACTGGGTGTTGGGGGGACACTAGACCCTCTGGGCACATTACACACAGCTACTTATGAGTAATAAAGTTACGAGTGTGGAATCTCTGCACTCGGGGGGAATCTCCGCACTGCACACAAACGAAGAATGTCAGACAAAGTGTAATCTTCAGATCAGACTCTAATACACTACTTAAGTGCTGGATCTTTACTTATGTAATGATCTTTAGCACTCTAAAGTAACCACAAAGGGACACGTTTATTATTCTTCATTTATTTATAAAGCACACTAACTGCACTGAGACCACACTAGAGACAGAACAGGTTGCCTGGGCTGCCTAATCTAGAAAGAGAATAGCACGGTTTTCAATCTTTTCCTGAATCTGAGTAAGGTTCAGTCAAAATGATGTTTAGCAGAATGTTCTTTCTGTATCCTGAAGGTTCTGACACCAAGCTTTTTATTCCTGACATTTGGAATAGCAAAAAGGGCTTGGGGTTGGGATTTTAAACTGCAAGAGATAAATATTTTTTGAATTTCTTAATCAGAAAAGATGCCCAAAATTGTTTAAATCTGACAGAATATACATGACATCTTAAACAGAATCATTTTATTGATGGTCAAGAAGTCAAGATAGTTAAGATAAAAGGACACTCTACCAAATTTCCTGAAGTTAAAAATGTGTATCAAAGAGGCATTTTTGATAAACTGTAGTTTATAAATGGTTTTCTTAGGCATAACTAAATACATTGAATTACACATGTTCAAGTACGATTGGATAAAAACATTAGACAATTCTTGATCCTCTGAGGAAAGATAGTAAGTAGAAAAACAGCTCATAAAAAGGGACTTAACTACGGAGAAAATGGACTACTTCAAATCTAGAGTAGCACCCAATAAGAATCTCTAGGTTCCTTAGGGTCTGCAATGGAGCAATGCAGCTGCCCACTGAGGTTGGCCAGAGAGAGACCCCTCCCCAAAGACTACATTTTAAGGAGAAGAGCAAAATCGGTATGGTTTTGAAGAACATAATGTAATGAAATACCTACCATGCTATCCCCCTATGGTCTTATGTGTCCCTAGTCAAATCAATCAAATGAAAACTTCAAGGACCAGCTGTATGACTCTTCCAATTTGCGTGCAGCAAATTGCATCATTTTGCGACTCGAAGTTTGCGACTAGCAAAATGGAATTTACAACAGTGTTTCAGACACTGTTTGTGATTCCTAATGGGGTCGCAAATTGCCTGCCTCATTAATATTTATGAGGCAGGTGCAATTTGCCAACCCATTGGGAATGGCTAGCACTCCCAGGGATGGTGGCCTGCTGGGGTCAGCAGACCACCATGTCTGTGACTGCTTTTAAATAAAGCAGTTTAAAAAAAAGTGCATCCCGTTTTCCTTAAAGGAAAACTAGATGCATTTAAAAAAAAAACAAATGAAACGTTATTGTTTCATTTTTTAAGAGTAAGCAGTGGTCCGTAAAACCACTGCCTGCTCTTAAAAAATATTTTCACTGCCAATCACAAAGGGGAAGGAGTCACCCTTCCCATTTACGAGTGGCTTACCACCCATTTGAAATGGGTGGTAAACTGCAAGTGTTTTGCGGCTGTAATTGTGGCTACAAAACAATCTTACATTGAAGTGCGACTCGCGTCTAGGAAGGGTCGCCCTTGACACGCCCATTCCTAATAGCGAGTCGCAAACCCTATTTTGTGAGTCTGTAATAGGCTACCGGCTAGCAAAATATCGTTTGTAAATAGAGCAGACCTATTTTGCAGTCGCAAATGGGTCAATCTCTGTATTTACGACTGCAAAAAATGGTTGTACATCTGCCCCCAAATGTCGGAAGCTCTCCCGTCTTGGAGCAGAGGGCCACCGAACAGCCAGCGCATCTTACACCGCTTCCTTACGCTGTCATCACATCTGTGATCAACGGATTCAAGCAAGCCGGGCCGACGACCCCTGGAATGGCAGAAACCGGTCCCCGGAAGCTTGTCTCCTTTCTGGTGAAGAATTGGCTTGGTAGTTTGGTCTGCCCTGTTCCCATGATGCACTGGGCCAGGGACAGACTAATTTGCATATAGCCAGGTTCTGAGCTGGGATGGGGCAGTGAGCTAAATAACGGTGATGGATCAAGCCCTGATCTTTGGACTGGGTAAGAGTGGTCTGCTTAATTCAGACACTCTGTTCATCACCACCCCCTTTTCTGAATCATTTTGTCCACCATAAGCGTGGAAGGGTATACTCAGACATGAGTCCCTTGCTCACTGCTCCATCAGGATTCAAGCAAGCCGGGCCGACGACGCCTGGAATGGCAGAAACCGGTCCCCGGAAGCTTGTCTCCTTTCTGGTGAAGAATTGGCTTGGTAGTTTGGTCTGCCCTGTTCCCATGATGCACTGGGCCAGGGACAGACTAATTTGCATATAGCCAGGTTCTGAGCTGGGATGGGGCAGTGAGCTAAATAACGGTGATGGATCAAGCCCTGATCTTTGGACTGGGTAAGAGTGGTCTGCTTAATTCAGACACTCTGTTCATCACCACCCCCTTTTCTGAATCAACGGAGTACATCATCAGCCTGTGCCCCTGTACGCGTTACAATTTGCCAGCTACTTGATTGGATGACATCAATGCCTTTGCCCTGATATGTTAGGACTTTCCATGCTGCATATGGTGAAAAATTAAGAACGCTATCAGCTCGTGCCAATAACCGCGTCACAATCTGCCTGTCACCCCGTTTGATGAAATCTACGCCCTTGCCCTGATATTATAGGTCTTTCTATGTTGCACATTTAGGCATCATAGAACAGCCCGCCCCTCTACATTATTTGGAGCTGGTATCTTTTTTAAAACCCTCCTATGAGACATCGCAGCTCCTCCTGGCTAGAGCCACGGGACCCAGCTCATCTGCCTGGCACCCCATGTACCGATTAACTGTTGCACCAAAAAGATCCACTTTTAATTAATACCTCACTACCTACCTCCGCAGCCATGACTGTTCAACCTGCTGGGACAGTAGCCTTTTTATCTTAGGTCATACCTTTTTGTTCATGAAAACATGGCTTCCTGATGAAGGCTTTTTAGCCGAAACGCGCATAGGAACACATTCCCTAGCCATGCCCTTTATAATTGTGGTCTAATAATCAAATACTTTGTTTTGACCAGTTTTTCCTTTGACCTGATATCCATTGATTTGTTTTAGCAACAATATCCTCTTGATGCATTCTTCTGAATTATTGTATATTTATTGTCTTTGAAATATATTTATAAAAAAGTGAATTAAAAAGATTTTTTCATATATCGACCATCTCAAGTTGCAATTGATGTTTTGTGCTTATCATATTCGTTAGTTCACACTTTCTAGGTCCACCTTATTTATTCTGTTCCTAAATGTGTATATTTACCCTTATGTAATTCTCCCTGATTTAGGAACCTGTTTCAGGGGTACCCCTTTTACTTACATCCGTCATCTGCCTCCAAATGTTCAGTATAATTTTCATATTCATTTTAAGGTAAATGTCCCTAGGCTTGAAAGCAATATTTTAACTTGCTTGCTGTTTCTAATCTTTTCACATCAATAGTAAATATTTCATGTTATTTAATTGAGGGCACTGGATCTAAATAATTTTACTGGGGGTGGCTTAGAGTGAACAAATTGGATGATCCACTATTGTATATAAACAGGAAGGGTTTATAAGTGGTTGTCTTATCAAGATGTTTGAAAGCAGAAAGCAATGGCTGCATTCCTTTTTCGAGCCAAAAAAAATAGCTAAGGATGCTTTCTTGATATTTCAAATGAACCTGCGACTGGATAATCGTGTGTATGCTGGCAAATGGGAGAAAGTCAAGCTATTTGGTACTTGAGTCTACTTTCCACTGGACTAGTTATGAACCCTTTCTGGTTGCAACAAAAGAAACTCTAGCTTGTGTGGTACTTTTAGTGAGTATGTGAAGTACATAATGGGCATGGAAAATGTATAAAGAATCTGCTTAGCTCACAAATGAAAGCAGTTATCCAGAAGCTGGCAAGCTATGGTGCAAATACAAACAATGCAAACATTACACAAATTGGAAATCGACCATTAGGATTATTTTTTGCTAAATCTATGTGTTCCATTCAGGGTTTACACTAGGTTCAAAACCCTAAGCCAACATCATAAATTAGCCTTCATCCAAAGATAACATAAACCCAGCTGGAGTAAGATACTCAAACATTCTCATTATCTCATAAAATACCACTGAAGGAAGCACTTTAACAGTGTGTTTCTGAAGTGCTTGACTATTGAAAAAACACAAACAAAAGAGTTGCCAAAAGTCATATCCACAGAGTGGGAAAATATATAGTTTGACCAGAAATGTCAATGTTGTCAGTGAAAATTGTAAACGAAGATGCTTTTAAAAAAAGAGAACTAACTAAAGAAATTGTGAAGGAATTCAACAATCAATAATGTTAAATACAGTGCTACTAATAGTACTGTTACTATGTTATATGTTATATATGTTATATAGGGATTTGTATCGCGCACTGCTACTCAAGAGTGTCCTGGCGCGGAGGGAGGTCAGTGACAAAACAGAGACAAAGGCTACACAGATTGCTTGAACAGATGGGTTTTGAGGAGCTTTTTGAAGGTAGCTAGTTCCTTGGTATGTCGCAGAGCATCAGGCAGAGCATTCCACATGGTGGTGGCCTTAACCACAAAAGACTGTCCCTCAAGTTGTGCTTGTCAAAACCTGGGAATTACCAACCGTCTTTGGAAGGCAGAGCGGAGAGGGTGGTTGGGAAGGTAAAAAGCAAACCTAGAGCTCAAATACGAGGGGCATGGACCATGTAGGGCTTTATGTGTCAGGGTCAGAATTTTAAAGCACACTCGCTGAGCCACAGGAAGCCAGTGCAAGTTGTTGAGCTGCTTACGTATGCTCAGTCTCCTCTGGATGTTAAACAGGAGCCTGACAGCTGCATTCTGAGTAACCTGCAGCTTCCCCAGTAGATACCCGGGGATGCCGATGTACAGGGCATTAGCGTAATCAAGACGCGATAGAATGAGCGCCCTGGCCACCGTCTCCCTGGCAGAGCTGGGGAGCAGGGGAAAGAACCTCCTTAGGGCTTTGAGCGTGCCAAAGCACGTCCCTGAGAGTCTCCTACTTTGTTCACGGAAGCCCAGGTCGGCTCCGAACCAGATTCCTAGATTCTTGGCGACACCACACTCCCCACTAGGGCAGGGAAACCCAGCGGGCCAGAGGGATTCTCTAAAGGCCGGAGGGAATTGGCCATAGAGGAGTATCTCGGATTTATCTTCATTGCATTTGAGGCTTGCCTGAGCCATCCAAGCAAATACAGAAGACAGGCATCGCTGGGCCACATCAGTTTGGAGATCGTCGCCCTTCCAGGTGAAGAGGAGCTGGGTGTCATCGGTGTAAGCCATATTTTGGCAACCAGCTTCTCTGCCAGATAGATCAAGGGGGTGAGATATATGTTGAAAAGGAGGGGGCTCAACGTTGACCCCTGTGGGACCCCAGTGGCCACTAGACTGGTGGACGAGGAGAAGGGGGGCATCCACACCTGTTGGAAGCGGTTGTCCAAGAAAGATTTGACCCAGGACAAGGCCATATATGTAATGCCAATATCAGACTACTACTAACAATAATAATAATAATAATAACAATAATAGTAATAATAAACAAAATACCAACAGCAACAAAATAACAAAGACAAAACTATAATACAATATACAACTACTACTACTACTACTACTACTACTACTACTACTACTAATAATAATAATAAATAAGAGGTTATATTGTGCTTCAGCACCAATATATAATAGTGCTGCGATAACAGACACTACTATTACCCAACTCAATGGTACTGTCTCTAGTTACCTCACAAAGAAGAAGGGCAGAAAGAAGCTCAAATAAGTTCTTGTGAGCTTCAAATCACATACATGTTTCTCAAGATATTGTGGGTGTCAGCATAAGCAGTATCAACCTATGTGGCTATGATGTCAGAATTGCATGCATTTTCACGACTCAAGATGATTAAAATATATTCCACATGCTATGAAATGAAATGAAATGAAGAAAGTTCTTAATAAAGCGCACTGTGACCAAGCGGCTTCCTGGCGCTAAAGGTAAAGAGCTAAAGAGTAGGTATTGCCGAAGGAGATCAGCTAGAGTACGCTATGAAAAACAAATGAGTCTTGAGAGCTTTGCAGAATTGGGAGTAGACTGGTATAGATCTGATCGACAGAGGGAGGGTGTTCCAGAAACGGGGAGCAAGTACAGAGAATCTAGTGCCTCCAGTTTTAGATCTACGGAACCGTGGAACAGTGAGGAGAGATTGATTGGAGGAATGAGGGGCACGTTTAGGAGTGTAGGGGATAATAAGAGAATTGATGAAGGCCGGGGCAGTGCAGGTACGAGCCATGAAGGCCAGGCAGCCCATCTTAAAGAGGGATCTCTGGCAGATGGGAAGCCAGTGGAGGGATTTCAAAACAGGAGTGATGTGAGAGGACTTGGGAAGGTGATAAATAAGACGGGCGGCCTGATTCTGGGTAGCCTGCAGTCGACGTAGTTCGTAGGCCGGGATGACCACATACAGGCTATTCCCGTAATCAAGACGGGAAAGAATCATTGCCAAAATAATAAGTTTAAGGGCATCAGAGGAAAAGAAACGGGACACTTTCCGGATAATCCGGAGAGAGAGGAAACAGGAAGAAACAACTGAGCTAATATGGGCATGCATGGAGAGGTCTCGACTGACTTTAATACCCAAGGTCTTTGCGGAGGCAGCCGGTATGGGTGGGGGGCCGAAGATGGAAGTCCAAAAGGCGGCCGACCACGGGGAGATGGTAGGGCCAGTCAGGACCAACTCCGCCTTGTCCAGATTAAGCTTGAGTTCGTTACGGTTCATCCACTCCGAGATGAAAACTAAAGTGGAGTGGAATTTAGGAAGGGAGTGCAGAGGAGAAGAAAGATCAAAAACTAACTGGAGGTCATCCGCATAGTTATATACGGAGACCCCCATGTCAAGGAGAGAAAGAATAAGGGGACGGATGTAAAGATTGAAAAAAAGAGGGGACAGGGAGGAACCTTGGGGAACCCCGCAAGGAACCAAGCGGGTTGGGGCGGTGTAGCCAGAGAGATGGACAGCCTGAGTCCGTTCTTTAAGAAAAGAGGCGAGCCAAGAGAGGGCGGTGCCCCGAACGCCCGCCGCGCAGTCACGGCCGAGGAGGATGGAGTGGTCGACCGTGTCAAACGCGGCGGACAGATCTAGTCTTCTTAAAGTGGACTCATTGTTTTTCAATTTCTCGTAGGATTTCAAATACAATTTTTTGACATTAACATGATACTTACAACCTCATAAATCAATGCTTTGCTCTTGTTTTCTCACTACTTGGTTTTTCCAAATACCATAACAGGCATAATGAGTTAAGATGCACAGTACTAGCTGATGTAGTTCCCCCAGAAACAGTGTCATGTAAATTGAATGGTAGCATTTTTAAGCACAACCTATCAAACGTTGAACCTGTTTTCTGAGTTTAGGTGAAAACCAGGTTGAAGAATTTGCCCCTCAATATTGCTCTGTCTCGAAAAGGCTGTGGAGATTGAGACTTTTTATTAGGACTGGCTTGACAGTGTTGCTGTCTACATGACCTAATTGTATCAGTTCTTTAAAATTTACACAGAGTGGGCTTTGGCTCAGCTCAGAGGAGCATTTGTCTCTCACCTCATGCTTTGTGGCTGGTTGGTGTATCGTTCTATCCTGAATGAGTGGCTCAATTGCAATGCATGAGGGAAGCAATTGCATCTCAAAAGTACACTGAATTATAACACATTAAATTCTTTATCTCATAGATGCTCTGTTTACAGCAAACAGTTAATGGTTTTAAGGGTTTGTGCTTTTTCAATGCAGCAACATTTTATGTTTTATTCATGACTCAAAGTGCAAGCCTTCGCTTTAGCTCTTGCATGTTTGAGGATTGGGGCTTTCCACCTCTCCAGAATGAAAATCTCCACAGTTATTGGGGAATACAATTTGATACCTTCCAATTTGTAGGGAAATAAGTAGAATATTGTTCTACAATCTTTAGTAACATTCAATACATTCAGTACATTCAAAGACAGTGAATAAGCAGGGTTGTAATCATCAATTTAGTACTCAGTAAATGTGTTGTTTTCTAAATGGGCATGGAGGACTTAGTTCATGGGGCTAATGTCCGGCTCATGGCAAACTAATTTTCTGGATCCATCATCTCCAACGTGGATTTATTTATTCACACAACATATGAGTCGTTAATAAAGATTGTTACATATTTTGAAGAACTATTTAGAGGTTTCTCTGACTTCATACAATATATCTAGTCAGGACTCTATTAGTTTATGTTAGATTTTTGTCTCTCAGAACAGGATAAGAAGTGGAATGTTTCATTGTTGGTTATTGTGGACTTTTTATTGATTTGGTGGTGGGAATAACCAGTATTTCTCACTAACTGTTGAGGTAGTCGGACAGTATCATCAATTTTGCTAGCATCAGCACAAGGTAAAGGAATCAAAAATATACAAATCTATGTCAATTTCACTTCACCAGAGTAAAGATACAATATTGAAGGTTGCAAATCTGAGATGCTTCTTCTGGCTAGAGTGATAATCAGATGATGCTGATCAAATATATGTGTCTTCAACTTGAACTAAACTTCTAGCGCTCAGGAGACAGTTTTGATTGTCTTACACAGTGTTTTGTGCAGTGGATAAAACTATAAGGTGTTGTTATTATGAAAAGAATAAATGAAGATGATCAGCATGATTTATTTATTTTTCGGGCAAAGGTTGGTAAATTAGTGATCGCCTTGTATAGAAGGATTCAAATTATCTGATGTTCAGGACATTGCTTCAAGAATTGTGTGAAGCTTGCTGCTTTAACAAAACTGGGCTTTGTTTAGTTGCTGTCTATAGGGGATTTGTTTATGAATTTTGAAAGCCATTTTTAGGTCTGGCTTGACAGTGTAGGTGCCTGTAAGACGTATTACTACCAATTGTTTAAAATATACATTTAGTGGGCTTTGGGTCCTCCCAGAGGACTATATCTCTTCATCTCATGTTAATGGCTGTTTGGTGTCTCATTCAGCCTCCTATAGAGTGTATGCCATGCAATACGAGGGACTCCTTTAGATCTTAACACTACACTGAATCATTTACACATTGAATTATCTCACAGATGCTTCCTTTAATCAAAGATCTATTTTTAGCACATCTGGTTTGCTTAATATGTTAGTCAATACTCAGACTGCAAGCCAGGCCTATTGGCTTTACCAATAGTTGTTAAAGTGTTGTAGCACTCTCACTTTAATTTCTATTACTTTAGCTGTTTCTCATTATTTTACCAAGTGCTTGCATGGAATGCTGGATTGCCAGATTTTAATCCCGGTGTTAGTATGTACAGTGACAGAATGGCAGCAGGAGATAAGGCCCACATACAAAAGTGAGTAAAATAGGCAAGAAATTAAGATGTCAGGAGTGAATCAAGTAAGGAGGTTAGGTAGAATGAGAGGCATAAGAGGGAGGAGAAACAGGAGAAGGGGATACAGCAAGGGTGTGAGATGAAAAAAGGAAAGGAGATAGAGTGGACATAAGGAGAGACAGGTAGAATGGGGTGCTTAGAGACCCATAATCAGGACCACAGCTATCATTAGAGCAGCAGGTACAGTGTCACAGAGGTCCAAGGGTGGGACAGGACCACTGCACTCTAAATAACCAAACAATATTTTAATACTAACCTGAGGTGCATTTCCTTGCTTACATTAGGGCCCATTACACACAGGCTACACCACAGCCAGTAACACTGAATCAATGCCATTTTGTAGCACACTTTATGTCTCTCCAAATCTGTTATGAAGACTAGAGTTGAATGTATGTCTACTTGCATTGGTACAATAAATGTTTGCAATATATATGGAATATGCTCTATATTGCAGTGAAGTTTAATGGGTTTGTGAGGAGCACTCCGTTATAAACAATATATTCAACCTGTATAATCGGTGCTGCAACTAATCAGGTGTGTCACGCCTGTGACTAAATGCTAGTTTAGGTGAGAAGGAATCTCAACTAGTTGCGCACTGTTCACTATGTGTTATCCAACACTCATCAATGTAAACACAAAACCAAGCAAAAACTTCAGTTATTTTAATCCATAACCTAATGCTTCTATGATCTTCTGAACGTTTTTACAAAATGCAATAATAAATCAACTGAACATATAATTTTGTGATTCTCAATTCTATACATGAAACATTTTTGTTTTCAAATCATCACAACGCAAAACATGTGGTACTTGATTTTCACATTTTCATATCATGCCCAATGCATTTCGGCACAAAGGGTGTGCCTTCATCAGGGGCTAATCTCTAGTGGACGTTAATTCCTCAAGTAAAACTAGATAAATCTGAAATGTATTGCCCTGATCTGCGTTGACTATTCCAATCTCATACGCGCTAAATTCTGACCTTCTTGCAGTGTCGCCAATATTTTAAACAGTAGTTCTCAGCCTCGTATCCCGGTATAATCCAAATTGCCTTATACCGGGATACGAGGCTGAGAACTACTGTTTAAAATATTGGCGACACTGCAAGAAGGTCAGAATTTAGCGCGTATGAGATTGGAATAGTCAACGCAGATCAGGGCAATACATTTCAGATTTATCTAGTTTTACTTGAGGAATTAACGTCCACTAGAGATTAGCCCCTGATGAAGGCACACCCTTTGTGCCGAAATGCATTGGGCATGATATGAAAATGTGAAAATCAAGTACCACATGTTTTGCGTTGTGATGATTTGAAAACAAAAATGTTTCATGTATAGAATTGAGAATCACAAAATTATATGTTCAGTTGATTTATTATTGCATTTTGTAAAAACGTTCAGAAGATCATAGAAGCATTAGGTTATGGATTAAAATAACTGAAGTTTTTGCTTGGTTTTGTGTTTACATTGATGAGTGTTGGATAACACATAGTGAACAGTGCGCAACTAGTTGAGATTCCTTCTCACCTAAACTATATTGCAGTGAGACATGCCAAAGATGTTATATTTACAAACATGAACTGGACTGAGAGATGGCAACTTCTTACTGCCGGTGTATAACGGATGGATAGTGAGGTTAGCAATGATACTGGTTTGGGCAGAAATGTCTCGCAACAATTGACAGCTGTAGGGGTAAAATTGTGAGTGAAAAGTGTGGTGAATATGGGAACCTTGCAATTAGAAGTATCATGAAAGTCCTGGAATTTCGTCAGCTACTTGAGGAAAAAACTATCCATCTCCCCGACCCTACTTGTAAATAAAGCGCAAAAGGAGATTTTGTTTTTTATAAGTTCAGTCTCAGGTCATGTCATCTCTACCTTCCTGTAGCTGAAAGTCATGCAATGGTGGAGAGGCTATGTTTTGAGTAACAGTAAGCTGTTTTCATTCCATAACATTGCATTAATGAAAGTAAACACTGAAATTAGAATTGGCAGGTTTGTTGTTTGCATATTCACCGACAAACAACATAATCAGTATAAGAGAAAATTAGCAACGATTTACCAGCTTGCAAAACATAAAAGTAGGAAAATTAATGAGCGCCTTTTCCTTACGGCATTAATAGTACTTGCTGATATCATTTTCGTTAAATATTCACGTTCCAAAAAGTTTAGAAATCCTTACGAGTCCAAAATATCAAAAAATATCATGGCTGAAGATTATGGGCCAGATGTAGGTTGCCAATTACCGGTCGGTAACGGCCGAATTCGGCCGTTACCGACCGGTAATTGGAATTTGAGATGTAGGTCACTCAATTTTACAGAATCGGTAAATTTACCGATCGGTAAATTTACAGATTCTGTAAAATACCGAGTCGGTATTTGTACCGAATCGGTAAATTTGAGATGTAGGTGGGACTCTTCTGAGTCCCACAAGCCTTACCGAATCGGTATTTTACCATCAAATCCTATTTGATGGTAAAATACCGATTCCGGTGTGCTGGCACATGTGTGCATGCACACCTCGGCCATATGACAGGCAGACCTGCCCTTGGGGCATGTATGCCTGCCACATGGCAGCTGAGCCTGTTTTGGGGGGCCAAAGGGTCAAAGTGACACCCCCTGCACCCTTGCGAAAATTGGTATTTACCGATTCTGTAATTACAGAATCGGTATTGCCCATTGATTCCTATGGGCTGCAAGGCCAATAGGAATCAATGGGCAATACCGAATCGGTATTTACAGAATCGGTAAATACAGAATCTTAACGATTCGGTATTTACCGATTCTGAAATACCTACATCTCCTCCCTCTATTTTACCACCTCTTAAATACCGATTCGGTATGAATCGGTATTTAAGAGGTGGTAAATTAAAATTACCTACATCTGGCCCTCAATGTCTTGATTGCCCGCACACAATATGACGCACAGATATCCTCAATCAAATAGTGCTTATTTTTGGGCTTCCACCTATATAACAATGTTTGAAGAGCGGCACACGAGGTACCTGGCACTCCTCTTATTTAGTTTTTCTGCCTCTTTTTATTGGAAAAAATAAAGCTAGGTTTGTGTGGCCCACAAATGAAGAAAATGATACCATACTTTAATGCAATGCAACACAGCGGGACACCTTGCTGTGCTGCGCGAAAGGAAGAGAGGGCAGAAATGGACTATATTTAACATTATATGGCACATTCCTATCCTCTCCTTGCTCCGGAGCACAATATACCCCTTGCACCAATGAATGCACCCTTGAGCCGTGTTACAAAGGTGCCTGTGTTGTAGGCAGAATTATTTCTGTGCAGGAAGGGGCGCAATCCTGTACAAAAGCAATCCTCACAGATATGTTCCTCTTTCTAAGTGTGCTGAAGAATGCAGCACACTTAGAAAGAGGAAACGAGGAGAAATAGAGATATTTATCCCCGTTGAGCCTCCAATGGGAAGGCTTAGCATTTTGACACCTTCCCAGGTCTACCTGCCTTGGTAAATCTGTGAATGCGGCCAAATCCATGGGTGAATGTGTGTAAGTCCAGGATTAAATTCAAGGTCCTGTGTCTCACCTATGGCACCCTCCATGGATTTGGCGCTGAAGACATCAGGTCTCTTCTTTCCCTGAATTCCCCTAGCAGAGCCTTACGCTCCGCTAATAAAAAACTGCTGACTGTTCACCGAGTTGCTAAAGCCAGATGGGGCGGGAGGTCGTTCTCCTCCCTTGCCCCAAGATTGTGGAACACAGTCCGTGATGAGCTAAGAGGCCAAACTTCGCCCTCTCTTTTTCGCAAGCAATTAAAAACTTGGCTCTTTGTAGAGACGTATGCGTAGCCCGGCACCTCTCCATTTCGCAAGCAGCTGTACTATCTTTCTAGCGCCTTGATGCCCTTGGGCTTAGTCGCGCTCTACAAATTCCCCTTCATTCATTCATTCATTCATTCAACACTCACACTCCACCCATGGAAAGCCTTCCATGGGCAGAGTAAGGCACGGTTGTGGCTTGCAATGCCTTGCATTACTCCAGATTTACAAAGCCACGCAGGGACATGCAAGGTGGCCTTGCAGGGCTTGGTAAATCTCATTCTAGGATTTGCATCGCCCTGCACTGCTTTGCGTGGTGGTGTAAGGGTGCAAAGAAAATCCTTGATAAATTTGGCTCCAAGTCTGTGTAGATTTCTATGACAAATTGTAGATCGCCTTAACCACAATATATTTTTAGACCCCATCTTATATAGGGCAGAGATGGGAAGCGCATGTTAATGCCTTGTTAATGTTAAAGTTTCTGTGATTTTGTCTCTTATTGGTTGCATATTTTGTAATAAGATTCTTTATTTGCAGCAAAACGGAAACATTGTAAGACAGTCATCCAAGAACTCGCTCTGTAGGTATCATGGTTGAGCTACTTCAATGCACCAAACAGCTGACTTCCTAAAAGTACATTTTAAAGCTCCAAGGAAATCAAACCTTGTCCTCTAGCTTTATATGCAGACTTAAGCTTTTTCAATCAAATATTGTCTAGGCTGAAGTATTTTGTTAGCTCTTGATCAAAGAAGGAACACAATCAAGACCCATGCCTTGTGCACAAATCATGAACTGGCTACACTTGTGGCTAATTGAGCAATGATGTCCAGTCCTAGCAACCATCCAGGCAGCCCCCCCATCACTTTAATTGCAATCCAGGTATCAAGGGCCCAAATTACAAAGACATTACCATGTGGAAATCCAATTGGCATGTGCAAATGATTGGATTTGAGAGCGTAAAGTAGACACAAAAGTTGACCTTGTATCAGTTACACTTAAGTAATATTACACAACTCTTTTGACACTCCTCGGAATGCAGGCAGAAAACAATGTGAGGTTTGAAGACCCTTCTCTTCTGTTCCACTTTTGGCCAGAAATCAAATTCTACTTTGACATGTCTCCTTCGGCACATGTCCATTAAATTATACTGTCCATTTTTAATGGTTTCAAGCAATTTTGATCCCATAAAATTGTAAACATATTACTTTCCATAGTAATAAACCTCAGGCATTAAAGTGAAAAGCAGACAGAAGTCTGTGTTCAAGCACTGTCTTATGTTACAGCCTGCGTACACACAATATATGTCCACCATGTCATAGAATCTTTCCCTGTGATATTTTTGCAAACCAGCTCCTTACTGTCTATCCGCAAACGGTTGATGGACACAACACTGATCTGAATATAATACATTTTTCGGTAGTGCAGGCACAAATAAATCCATATCCAATGTGACTGGAAAGGGAACCCCCCAATGTTGGCGGGGATGTAGGGAAAGAGGTTTGTCTAGAGGAAATATATTTTCTCCTTGTATCAAATTAAAATGAAAAACCTACAAATGCTATTGCACCTGAGTGCTGCATTTACAAATATGCAAATGCACAAGTATTACATTTTTGCACATAAAACTAATTGTTGGTGGGAGTAACCTGGAATTCACAAAAATGTTACAGAATTATTCTTTGAAAACTGTTACCATGCACCTTCTGATGACTGCTTTTGAAAATCATCTTTGACGTTCAAAAAACTTCTGCAGTTATCTCAGATGCAGGCATACATCACCAACTAAAGAACATTTTAACTTTTTTTGAAAATTAAATGTTTTATGGAAATCACAGGTCTGTTTCATTTGGTATCACTTGCTGATACTTTCATACTTGGGCCAGATTACGATGTCGGGCAGATGACACAATCTCGGACTTGGGACCGACGACCTCCGGTCGGCGGTCCCTACTGGCTAATTACAATGCCACTGAACTCTATTCAGTCGCATACTCTCATTTCTCTATGGGAGCTTGTGATACGGTCATAAACCAGCAGTAACGCAAGGTCCCATTGAGAAATGGGAGGTGTTGTTCATCCCTGCCCCCATGGCAGGCACCTCAAGGTGCCTGCCACAAGGTGCAAGGATCAACAAGGGGTACCATAGGTGCCCCATCGGCCCCCAACCGGATGCCACATGTACAAGGGGGCCCGGCTGGGGGCCCCCAAACAAGCTTTCCGACATGGTTTCCATATCAGACAGGCCGGAATGGCAATCATGTCAGAAACCATGCATTGTAATCCCAAGGACGTAAAGGCCCGCCCTTTATGATTACAAGCCGGCTCCAACTGGCCAATTGGAAGCCAGCCAGGATGACCGGCCGGTTTACTTTCCGGTGGCCAGCATTGTATTGCGGCATTTGGAAAGTAAACCGAGGGGCCGATTACAAAGCGGTCAGGAACATTTCCGGGCCGCATCGTAATCGGCCCCTTAATCTTAGTTATCTAGTCTGGAATTGAATTTTCCACATGTAATTCAATGGTAAAAGAAGAAAGAAAGAAAGTTGCCATGACTCAATTGTTGGACTTTAGCATTGCCTTCCACACCACACATAATTTCATGACTTTCTTTGTTTTTCGACCTAGTGTTTTGAAAGTTTCAGCCCAGTTTGCTGAACTCAGAGCTTCAGACATTGGGGTAAACACATTTCTTAGCCTTGTGCCTCTGTCCTTAATTTGTACAGATTGTTGTGGGTGGTGGGCAACATCAGTCCTTTCTGGGAACCTGGACTTTTTTTCATCACCAATCCTTTAGATGGAACTAGAGAAAAAAGGCTGAGAATGCAAAACTAAAGAAGAAACAGGTAGGAAAACAACAACAAAGGAAGAAAGCAAGGAAGAAAAAGAACCTGCAAGAGTGAGATAAATAGATAGGAATTGTTGGGTGTTGGAAGAAAGAGGCCACAGTGGAATCACAATGTGACAGCTTTGTGAATTAAGTCGTCACTGTGAGCCTCTGAAAAGCGGACCCTCTGCCTGCCATTATGCCACATCAAAATGCAAACTGTGGCGCAGACAGAAGAAGTTGATCCAATTGTGTGCTTTACAAAATGTAGCTGTTTGTTGATTAATTTAATCATCGTTGCCTGGAAACAGTCTTACAGATCAATATTACAGAATTCTTTATCGAGTGCCCTGCTGCTTTGATGAGGGTTTTTAGATTTTTCAAGATCGCTGATAGCTCAAAGGGATACAGCAAAATCTGATTAAAGTGAGCATAAAGTGCAATTTTAAAGCAGTCGCCGTCAAGTGCCTTACCTGTCATATCAGAGAAGTAAGTGAAGATCAACGGACAAGGCAGGACCATTATGTCACCAACGTTTGCACGCGGCCAGCAAGTAATGTTATCCCACAGACTCCCGCAGCCTGCAAAGCAAATAAGGATGGACATTAAAGGCATGAACAAATCATGGATCATCTGAAAATTATAGGCAAAGTGTTCTCACAGTTGCTGTGTAAGACTCTAACAAATTAAATGCAGTGGGACGCCTGTGTCTCCTCATCGGAGGGCAATGTAATGAGGCATTTGCGCAATTCGTGTAATTTGCTTTTACATATTTAAGCGAAATTCTCTAAAATTGCAATAAATTACGCAAAATTTGAAATCTGGTTTTGCACTATATTTTAGCCAAAATGCTTCTGTGCATCTATTTTGGGCAGCCATATATGTTCTGATCATTCATATTGTTCACATGCCTGCTTTAATCCAAGATTGGCATAACTCTAAGTAAGCATTCACAGATGAACAAGGGAGTTTAAGTTCAGAAGTAGAACAGCAAAAAAAAACGATTTTCTATCTCCAACTTCCAGGAGGTGAGGAAATAACTGCGCACAGGTCACAAATATGTGTTTTTTCCAAATTCTCAAAAATCCAAATTTGCAGCTACAAACTAGTCCATGTCCGAAAATGATTATCATCACTGCACAAGTAGCTATGAATCCAGTATCACTATTATGACTTATCCAGGCCAACATGTTTTTAACTCCTTAATACTGATATAAATCTCGAACTCTTTTTGTACTAATAATTCTACATACCAAATGTAACTTCAAAAAAGTTGCACTCATTTAATTGAAATTCCTGAAATAGCTTTTCTTGTTTTAAATTATTCTTGTTCTGCAGAAATATGTACCAATCTCATTTTCTATGGTAACTTTGTCACACACTTTGGGGCCCATTAGGATGGCGGGCGGCCTGGCGGGGGCAATCCGCCCGCCATCCGCACCTAGATTCCACGGAAAGACCGTCCGCCGCTTTTCCGCCCCGGTCGCCTTGCGACCGCAGCGGAAAAGGTTTAATATGGTGGCGTTGTCTAATAGACACCCCCAGCCATATTATGAAGGGCGTCTTTAAGTGCCTTTCAGCGGCGGCGATGCCGCCACGGAAAGGCATGCGGTCTTCACTCTGGGGGCCCCCTGCGGGCCCCCAGAGTGAAGGAGAGGTGGGGGTGCACAGGGGGGTACCTGTGGTACCCCCCTTCATTTGCCTTAAACAAAGCGGCAGGCACCGCGCGGTGCCTGCCACTTTGTTTATGCAAATGCATCAATGCATTTTTAGCATTGTGGCGGGCGGTGCAGAGAGCACCGCCCGCCACAATGCTAAAAATGCAGGATGTGCCGGCCACTGTGGCGGGCACATCCTAATACCCCCCACGGGACCACCGCAGGCGGTCCCGAATTCCGACCGGATGGCGAGCGGACAAAGTCCGCCCGTCATCCTAATGAGCCCCATAGTGTATACACGCTGGAAAATATTCTTCATTGATGTGAAAGAATACTAGTCTAGCTAGTGTTATGTTATTTGCATGAATTGTGAAAACTCAACAGAATATATTGCTACAAAACCTCACCAACAATGTCACGACACAGTGAAAAAACATTTTCAAACAAGCTTTGTCAAGAGAAACAATGAAGTGGCTTTCCTATATAAGTCCCCGACAATTGTTTAAGTCCCCCTAGCTCTATCTCTGATATTCCATCGGCAAACAAGCTTCCAAGACAGCTACTTAGGCACACATTTCAATAAGACCCTCCAGACATCGCACTGGCATCTAAAAATGTCAGATGTTATCCTTCTTATTAGTATTGCTTTACATGCTTTACTTCTCGAAAACCCACATTACGAGTAGCCTCTTCATTCTGAAATAAGTGGGAAAACTGAGGGTCTCTTTACTTTCGCATGGAAATTACTGGATGACTTGGTCCAGAAATATTGGTAATTCCTCATTTTCTAATGGACACTTAAGGTCTAACTCAGAAAGGACCAGTTTTGCCCCACCCCTGGAGTTACCAGTACATATAGTGTCTGTAACTAACGGGGTGTGGAAATACTAGCCCATTTGTCTGGCCCACCAGTAATGAGGGTGTGGCATTTTCATGTCTTTGACATGCATTCTCTCCTTAGTTATAAGTGCCCTGTGGCTCAGCCAGTGTGACTGTGAGGTATTAGAATGCTGATATGTGCATAGTTTGAGCTAGTGTCAGTTGGAATACGTGTATTGAGCAGCAAGGATAGTGCTCCCAGTGGGCCTTCCTGCTGCCTTACTACCATCTTTACATGTGACCTGAGACTGCTATCTTGACAATTAACCTTATCCTGTTTCACCTATTCTACTGTCTACCCTGCATCTTTATTCACCACAGTGGCGAAAGCGTAAAGAACCAAGCGTAAAAAGGTATTCTGCAGGAACATGAGAGGAGATTAAAATCGAAGATTACCTGAAACTATACAAAAGACCTAATACTACAACTGAACTTCTTAAAGTGCAACTGTAGGAATTTAAATGGCCTAAAAGCCCCCACGGTGTCTCTAACAGCTGACAGCCTGAGGTTTGGATGGTGAACCTTATTTTCATCTATTTTATCAGCAACCAGTTAGTCTTTACTTCTTTTTTAAGTAGAGCCTACCAGACAGCGAACACTATCTGATAGCAAAGGACATTTTGTGGGCTTACCAAGAACATGCATCCACTGGGATTTTTTTTCTGTAACTCTTATTTGCCTGCTTTCTATTGGATGACTGTCCTTGTTTCAGACTGTCCAGCTTGTGTTTGTCCCTCCCCTGGAGCATAGCCTCCTTACCATATCTTTTATTGGCTGGCTTCTATGCATACCTTTTTTAAGCACTTTACTCATGTACTTTTCCTTGTGTTGGTTCTATCCTGCCAGCCATGTTGCTTCACAACCCTCCCATTGTGTTACTTCATCTCCTTGCCAGCCAGATCACCGTTAACATTTTCAATGTTAAAAACAGCAATTTTACGCTCCGTGTCTTTTTTTTTTGCGATGCTATACATGCAACACCTATTGGCTTTGCTAATGCTTGTTAACACTTTGGGCCTGATTTATAATGTGATGCCTGATACTCTATTCATCAGTGTGACAGTAGACATGTCCTCCATCATTCAGATCGACTACCATCTGTCAAATTTATAGGAGAACGCTGGTCCCTGGGATTTTAGTCATAGGATGTGCGGGGTGGGGGTTCATTCTTTTTTTTCCCTGTCCCTCATCACCAGGTTTTCCTGGCAGTGATGGACAGGAAGAAAAAATACATTATACTGTTCACCCTGAATAGGATGAGTAGCCTAATGTCTTTCCTCTGACAGAAACTATTCTGTTGAGCCGTTGAAGGAATTGTTTCTTGGTGGAGCCAAAAGATCCCATTGATGTAAAACTTAAGGTTCGCCCATCTCCAAATGAGGCTCGGGTACTCAATTACGTTTACAATGGAGTATCCTGTCCGCCAAACTCTAAACCTGGCTCTTAGTTTGTTCCCTCCTTGGGAAGTGAAGGATTACAAACTGCATTCTTGAGCCACAAGCTTCTGTCTTTCAAGTCTTCTGTGGGTCTATGAAAACGAACGATAATGAGGAAACGTATACTGTGCTGACATGTGACTCTCCCCAATTCAGTCTGGCGCCATCTCTCTCTCACTCATTGAGAACAGAAAGCACAGCTTCTCGAATGTAGCGGGGTGGTAGATGCAGTGGGTGGCTGAGGAGGCAGCACTATGCCCATGACATTTTTGTATGAAGGGGATAGGAGAATGAGAGGACAGCATTGTCGAGGGTGGACAGCATGTGTGGCAGGATGTCGGTTATTTTTATTTTGAACAGGGCCTGGAAGGCAGAGTTCTCATGAGGGGGATGGGAAAGAAAGGCAGGATTCTAGGTATTTACTTTTTATATTGGATCCCCCTTGACGCCTCAAGCCCTTCACTGCTGACCTGCACAGGTTATGATATTTTATGGGACCATGCACATCACAAGATTTACATGGGTACTTTTGAGTAGTGTAGAGTTTTCCACTTTAGGATTTCAAGGTGACCACCTTGTTCCAGGTCATTATAGACACTGTCTTCAATTCTGACCTTTTCGCCTGCTAATCACTGATTTCAGGTGTGTTAGCCTGATTAGTTCAATCGAAGCAAACCAATATTACAACATCCAGAATACAGTAGGTTATCACCCAAAAATTCCACAGTTGGAATCCAGTGTCCATAATGATGTGGAGGGAGGTGGCCATCCTACTTCCAAGTGGCTTCAGATGCAACTCAAACATTATTGTCTATTTGATGTTGCTTTGAAGCCTTTGGTGAAAACAGCCTCCAATATTGACAGGTGCCCATCTATAATCCTACATATGCTATATACAACAAGTTATCTATGTTGCATTCTATGTTATGTTCTAAAATGATTCATCCTTGTGGATATAATCTTGGGTCTGAAAAATGTAGGGTATGACTAATAATTTACAGGCAACATTAATTTGTGTTACTTTCTCTTACTTTTATCTAGTATTGTACAGCGTGACTTGTAGTGCACTGTATTTGTCCGTTTTGAACTGATATATTGCATTCTCAATCAATCAATCAGTGACTTGTAGAGCATGACTACTCACCCGTGAGGGTCTCATGGCACTGGGTGGGGGGAGGGGCTGGGTCTGCGGTTCAGTCAAAGATCCAGGTTCATCCTGAATTGCGGCAGAGATGGTGATTGCCTGAGGTGCAGAGGCCGGGAGTTCCAGGCCTTTGCAGTGAGGTTGGAGAAGGATCTTCCTCAAGCCATGGTCTTGCGGATCCGTGGGATGGTGGTCAGGGTCGTATCTGAGCTATGCAGGTCCAGTGTTGTGGAGGGCTTTGTAGGCGTGGGTGAGAAGCTTGAAGGTGATTCTCTAGTTGACAGGTAGCCAGTAAAGGTAACTCTCAGGTGGCTAATGATGTGGTTGGGGCATGGGATGTTCAGGATGAGTCTGGCAGAGGTGTTCTGGATGGTCTACAGTTTGTTTTGGAGTTTCTGGGTGGTGCCGGCGCAGAGTGCGTTGCCGTAGTTGCGTCTGCTACTGACAAGCACATTGATGACCGTTTTCCTAGACTCAGTGGGGATCCACTTGAAGATCTTATAAAGGAGGTGAGCATGTGGAAGCAGGAGGATGAAGCAGGAGGACGAGATAGCAATGATTTGATGGTTCATGGAGAGCAAGGACTCCAGGATGATGCAGAGGTTTTATGCGCGGCCCATGGGTATGGGGGATTCCGAGTGCTGCAGCCACCAAGACTCATCCCAGGCAGATGGGAGGAGCCCAGGATGAGGCCTTCAGTCTTTTCTGAGTTGAGCTTGAGGCAGCTGTCTTTCTTCCAAGTTGCGACTGGCTTCATCCCGTCCTGAAAGTTGCTCTTGGCACCTGTGGGTTCGAGTGTGAGGGAGCGAATCAGCTGGGTGTCGTCGTCGTAGGAGATGGTGTTGAGTTTGTGGCGTCTGATGATGGCTTCAAGCTGGGCCATGTAGATGTTGAAGAGGGTTGGCTCAGGGAAGATCCCTGAGGCACACCACAGCTGATCTCTGTGGGTTCTGATTTGAATGGTGGGACTGGGAGTCTGACTCTCAGGTTAAGAAAATATTTTATGTACTTTATTTAACCCTGGAATCTTTGTTTTTGCATGTTTACCGTCAATAATCAAATCAGTGCGCATTTTTAACTGTTAAGCAGTGATCCTGGTAACTGTTTTGAATACATAGGGAAAGCTGTTTTCATATAGAGTGGTTTCCAACTAATTTTTATGAGTTTAATTATAATTAAAGTGCAAATTCCATTCCCAGACCATCTCATGAAAGCTCATAACCAAGACATGTCCCTTGACCTGCTTGTACCCACTAATGTCCGTTGCCCTCTTTTTCACTCAATAAGGCCCTCTCCAGAGAGGGCGTCCTCATAACCTTGGTGCTTCAGCAGACTGTGGTTCCAGTGGCTACGCAAGTACAGTCCCTCTGTCAGTGGCTTGGGTACCACAAGACACTTCTCTGCCTGAAATAGGAAGGCTGTGGTTGGTGGCAACAGTTCAGAGACATGTCTAAACTAACCAGCATGACAGTGTTCATATCTGATTCTGTTTTTTTTAAGCAAGTCCACTTCTCTAATGATGAAAGAACCGCAATCTAAGTAAGGTACAATTGTTGTAGAGAACTAGGGGTGTAGCTACACTTGACGGAGCAGTGCAGTGGTACTGGGGCATAAAGGCCCAAGAGGCCCACTGTGTCTTGTGCTACAATAATCTGAGAGCAGCACTTGGAGGCTGATG
Source organism: Lissotriton helveticus (assembly GCF_964261635.1). NCBI lineage: Eukaryota > Metazoa > Chordata > Amphibia > Caudata > Salamandridae > Lissotriton > Lissotriton helveticus. Next base: position 285,771,965 of record NC_136071.1, read on the forward strand.
AGAAGCTCATTCATCAGTCTGCAGAATGTACAGTCTGTTATGGTGGAGCAGCATAATTTTGGCTCCATCCTTACAAGTCACAAATATGCAGCATAATTGTGTTCTTAGTACATGTTCTATGTGTGCCCTGATGATATTAATGTAAAGTGTTGCACTTGACATCATTATTGAAGAGCATTTAATGTAGGATTAGAAATGCATACATATACTCTGTGCCTTAACCGTATTAAATTATATACTCTCTAGAGACTTGATGAAAAACCATCATCGCCTATTAAGACTGATGTAACATGTGCACTCATGATTCATATTTGCCTTTAGATGTAGTTCTTAGTCATATTTATGCATACATATTCAAGTTTTGTACTGTATGCTACATGTAATTGGAATCAAATGTACTGACAGTTTTATTCATTTGTGTTTGAATGTGCACACACATATTAAATGTGCACCATTGGTTTAATATTTTAAGTTGTCCTGACTTGGCTTGTTTTTAATTCTGTATAAATGTTGTTTTTTATTTCTTCTTGCGTGTCTTTTTCCTTGCAGGTACGTTCACATGGTTTGTTATTTTGAGAATAAATACAACATAGTACGAGAGATAGAGTGAGTGTCTGAAAAGAAGATCTTGACAAGCAACATGGAAAGTCAGAGTGTCAACTGAAAGTGTCCATTTATTAATGTTGCAAAGGCTTATAGGTCACAACTCACAATGGACAATACCATTCCCCTGCCTAGCCTGGGAGAAAAGGTTGATGTTACAGATCACATAGTGAGAGCGGAAAGGACAATGGAGCCCATGATGATGCAGACAGAGAGGTGCTACCTGAAATATTCTGGTGCAAATAACTGGAGTTCATACTGGTAGAGGTTATATTACTTTCCTTTAGACTTTGAGAGGTTTGCACCTATATGCTTATTCCGTTAGACTTTTACTGAGTGTGGCTTAGGCTAATAATAATTTCTCTGACCCAAGAAGACTCTTGACTGAGCTTCTGAAATGCTGACACCTTCCCTTATTTCCCTTATTTTTCAGTTTTCCAACATTTCCCTGATTTTTGAGATCCATTAGGTTCAAAAACCATCCTCCTTAGCTTAGATGATTTTAGATTTCACTTATGTATAGAAGAGAGAAGAAGAAATGTTTCTCTGAGCACCAACTCCTGCTGCTGAACTTTTGTATTGCTGTGACTGAACTACTTGTTTGCCTTATACTGTTGCGCCTAAACTTCTTTAGGAGGTTGAGTATCCCGGTTGTTATTCTGTACTTTTACAGTATGGTGCTAAGATTTCCCTATCTTAACTTGACTGCTAACTTGTAATAAACCTTTTTTTACTATAGTCACTGATTCCTGGTCTTTATTGTGAAGCCAAATGGGTTATACTGTTAATTGAAATTGATTGATTTAAATGCTAACTACCTTTACTTATCAGGAGGCGAAGAACAGGTCCATTGGAGGACAAATGTTAAGGGGGTTGACCCAGAGCGCTGCACCAATGGGTAGAGGGGAATACAATATTCCCAGAGTGTACTGATGAAGAAAATTACAGCTTGGCCATGTTTACAGCACTGATTGGTGTTATATATTGCACATGCTTACACCTACCTTTGCCAATCTGCATATAAAAACAACAGTACATATTGATTGACGCTTGCCCTTTGCCTGCTGCCAGGAGAGGCCCTTCACAGAGTTCATTCTTCTGAATGAGTGGTGAATGACAAACTGTCAGAGAAATTGTGAATGCGTGTGTCTGACTAGGGAAGTAAATATCCCTTACGAGGTTAGAGCCATTTAATAAAAGAGGTGACAAGTCAAGGTTTAACCTATAAAAAGTAAAATGTTCATCTGGAATTGTCTGCTCATTTCCCCAGGCTCGCATAACAGGGCATTGCAGATGTGTTATCTGCCTAAGCTTCCCCATCCTAGTGTGCAACAGGGAGTGCTTTTATGAGAGTCTCTTGACCTGTGCTTTTCCTTTAGTAAGTGGCAGATATATTGTTACAATAGAATCATGTTTGTGAAAACGCAGAATCTTCCTTGTAAGGCGAATGTGCTGTGTGACCAACCTAGGTTGAGGAAATTGGCTTAACATAACTGCATTGTGTGCATTATACAATGCATATGCACTGGAAATATTTGTAAGCCATGTGAGAGTAGCTCTTTCAGTTTTCAATCTGTAACCTGCATGTTGTTCAGAGACCTCTGCATCAGGTACTTTACCCACAGAGCTGTCTGTCTAGAGGGCCTCAATGCTCTTATTAAGTCAGTCAGAAAGCTAAATATTCACAAATGTGGCTGATAAGAACTACTGGGATTATGTAAAACATGTATTGTTGTAGTCAAAAGTGTAAAAAAAGATCAGCAAATTGACTTAGTATAGGTAATTGTTACTTAAATGTTCTCTAGTTTTCTGAACACATTTACCTTTACCTACACGTTTATTAGGTCTCGGCTGGGCGTGGCAGGGCAGAGCCCTGCTCCGCCTCTCCGAGCGATCTTGTAAATACAAGATTTCTAAAAGGGACTGTAAGGCCCACCCCCCCTTTCCATTGGGTAGCGTCAGCCTTTATGATAAACGCTGGCTTCCCAATGGAAAGGAGTGTTTTCAGGTGCCACCCTGTCCGCTTTTCAGACAGCCCCTACGGACACCGTGGCCTGCTTTATGGTTGTGGTAAAGAACTTTCTTATCTATGGAGGCGTGATTTATTACTCTGTTTACTACTCCGGTCAGGCACGGAGCTTACAGACGCAGGGGTTCACGGGCAGGACAGAGGGATCCCGGCAGGCTCTGTAGTCTTTAGAGAAGTGGAATTCCCTCCCTCCCCTCGCCACTCTCTCGGCTGTTCCTCGCCCTCCCTGGAGTGCTCTGTGGAGCGCGCCTGCATCTCAGACAGACAGACAGACCCCCATGCCCACCCTTCCCTCGGGCTCGGACAGTAATTTTGAACAAGAATCTTAATGAAAAGAATAATTAAAAATAAATTAAATGCATGAGCACATTTCTTGAAATTGACTTGAACACACACCCTACCACTCACTGAAATGTACACTCCTAGGCTGCTGACTGCTATGCAAAGTAACTGCCAAAGAAAGAGCTTGTGGGCAGAAGCGAAGAGCGGGCGAGTTAAATATAGACAGGTTTTCCTCTTGCATCCGCTCTTCAGAGCACCACCTTCAGGAGATTGAGTTAGCAGGGAGTATCTTATTAATGTCGACCCATCTCTCCAGTCATATTACGGCTCAGAGTCTGGTGGCATGAATTTTTTGCTAAATTATGCAATTCCTTGCTCTCCTCTTAATTTTAATGTTTTTAACACAGATTTGCTTTCCTGTGGGATGGCTGGAGAAAGCAGCACTCTTTAGGTGCTCTGAATGGAGCAGAGTCTATTTTGTGTGACCAAATAACAAAAGCTATTTAAAATCACTCTCGTATATGTGACTGGTATCCCTCAGACCCGTGTTTTTGCACATTTCAATTTGACGATCTTATTTTATAGAGCGAATATTTCAAAGAGGCTGTGTATTCATAGCTAAGCCTCTTTACACTCTCCACTTACATATAGGCTGTCTTTTTCTCTCACAGCCCTGTTCTTCATGAAACCACTCATTCTACCATGTGCGTTTGGGATGCTATGCTGGCGTTATGTACTTCAGGCTGTCCGGCTTGTTTTATAAAGCGCCCACCAGCCTCACGGCTTAAAGCACACAAAACAGACGCTTTACAGAGCTGTGGACAACCGTCCCGCGCTTCACACTGCATGCGCCCTCACCAGCTCTTTCAGCCTCTCTGTGAATTGTTTTCGTGTAATGCTATTTACCGTGTCTGCTTTTTATACAGCGCTCTGAACCCCTTAGGGGACATGTTCGCGCTATAGAATACTCCTCAAATAAATAAATAACACAACTACGAAGAGGCGCCTAAAAACAAGCCGGAACTATTAGCTGTGACAGTGCTTGTTAGCATTATCAAACAAATAAGTTACAAGGATGAACTTGTTGTGAATATGTCAATATTAGTGGCGGAGCAAAGCCATAGGGGCCCCTAGGAGTGTACTGTCAAGGGTCCCCGTATCCTATCACCCCCCCCCCCCCCCACCCGGGCTTATCAAGAAATATTTGGCGTTAGTGATTTACAAACTGGGGCCAAGGAGTGCTTGGTGCGTGGGGGCCCCCAGGCCACAGTCAAGAGGCTGCGAGCACAGTAGACTTGGCAAGTAGCGGTTGGGCCTCTGCGCTGTTAAAGATGCTTTATTTGCACCGCGCCAATGGCCCTTCTTACTGGTAGTTTTTCTCTTTCACTTTTCTCCATCTCATCTTTCCGATTCTGCTGCCCATCTTTAGCCTGATTCTTTCATCACCTTTCCTGCTTTCCCCACCTTTCCTGCTTATCACCCAGCCAAGCTTTCTTCAAGCATTGCTGCCCCTCACCAACATAATGAAGCCCCCCTCTCACTGGCGCTGCTGGCCTTTACCTCTGACACTCTTATTCTGTTTTTGATGGTTTCCCCCCTCCCCCGCAGCCTGCTCTCTCTCACAGTTTTCCTCGCTTCCCCACCCTGTTCTCCTCTCTCTCAGTTTTCCTCGCTTCCCCAGCCTGTTCTCCTCTCTCTCACAGTTTTCCTCACTCCCCATGCTGCTCTCCTCTCCCAGTTTTCCTCACTCCCCCACCCGTTTCTCCTCTCTCCCAGCTTCCCTTGCTTCCACCCTGTTCTCTCTTCTAGCTTTCCTCGCTCCCCCACCCTGGTCTCCTCTCTTTCCAAGTTGTCCTCGCTTCCCCACCCTGGTCTCCTCTCTTTCCAAGTTTTCCTCGCTTCCCCATCCCAATCTAAACTCTCTCTCAGTTTTCCTCACTCCCCCATGCTGCTCTCCCCTCTCTCCCAGTTCCCCTCAGTCCTCTGCCCTGTTCTACTCTTTCTCCCAGTTTTCCTCGCTTCTCTGCCCTTTTCTCCTCTCTATCACATATTTCCTCACTACCCATCCTGTTCTTCTCGCTCTCACAGTTTTCCTCACTCCCTCATGCTTCTCTCATCTCTCTCCCAGTTCTCCTTTTAACTCCCCTTCTGTCCTCTGGTTTCATCCATTTCTGTGAGTTTCCTCTTCACATTCAAACTTATGTATCTTGTTCTCTTGCCTCTGCCATGTTCCCTCACACCTCTGCTACTTGTTCTGACAAATTTACTCTCCTCCATTTCTCCTAGTATTCTTTGCACCTCAGTCGCCCATCAGTTCACTCTATCTCTTCCAATATTCTGCTTACCTCCCACTCTTCTTTGGTAAACTGTATCTCTACTATCTCACTTTCACCTCATTCTCGCCCAGTTTCAATGCCACCCAACCGCTCCTTCTCCCACCCTACCGCTCATTCTCCCACCCTACCGCTCATTCTCCCACCCTACCACTCATTCTCCCACCCTAGCGCTCATTCTCCCACCCTACCACTCATTCTCCCACCCTACCACTCATTCTCCCACCCTGCCACTCATTCTCCAACCCTAGCACGCATTCTCCAACATGACTGCTTATTCACCCGCTCATTCTCCCTTCTGCTCATTTTCCCACCCTACAGCTCATTCTCCCTACCGCTCATTCTCCCACTCTTCCACTCATTCTCCCACCCTACAGCTCATTCTCCCTTCCGCTCATTCTCCCACCCTACAGCTCAGTCTCTCTACAGATCATTCTCCCTTCCTCTCATTCTCCCACCCCACAGCTCATTCTCCCTTCCGCTTATTCTGTCACCCTACAGTTCATTCTCCCTTCTGCTCATTCTCCCACCCTACAGCTCATTCTCCCTTCCGCTCGTTCTCCCACTCTTCCACTCATTCTCCCACCCTACAGCTCATTCTCCCTTCCGCTCATTTTCCCACCCTACCGCTCAGTCTCCCTACCGTTCAGTCTCCCTACCAGTCATTCTCTCTTCTGCTCATTCTCCCTACCAATCAATTTCCCACCCTACCACTCATTCCCCCTACCACTCATTCTCCCTACCACTTACTCTCCCACCCTACCACTCATTCTCCCACCCTACAACTCATTCTCCCACCCTACCGCTCATTCTCCCGCCCTACTACTCATTCTCCCACCCTAGCACTCATTCTCCCACCCTACCACTCATTCTCCCACCCTAGCGCGCATTCTCCCACCCTACCACTCATTCCCAACCCTAGCGCGCATTCTCCAACATGACGGCTTTTTCACCCGCTCTACCGCTCATTCTCCCACTCTACCGCTCATTCTCCCACCCTACAGCACATTTTCACACCCTACTGCTCATTCTCACACCCTACAGCTCATTCTCACACCCTACCCCTCATTCTCCCAACTTACTGCTCGTTCTTCCAACCTACTGCTCATTATCCCACTCTACTGCTCATTCTCCCACCCTACTGCTCATTCTCCCACCCTACTGCTCATTCTCACACCCTACAGCTCATTCTCACACCCTACCACTCATTCTCCTAACCTACTGCTCATTCTCTCACTCTACCGCTCATTCTCCCACCCTACTGCTCATTCTCACACCCTACTGCTCATTCTCCCAAACCACTGCTCATTTTCCCACCCTACTGCTCATTCGTACACCCTAACCCTCATTCTCCCAACCTACTGCTCATTCTCCCACCCTACTGCTCTTTCTCCCACTCTACCGCTCATTCTCCCACTCTACCGCTCATTCTCCACCCTACTGCTCATCCCCCCACCCTACTGCTCATTCTCCCACCCTACTACTCATTCTCCCACCCTATTGCTCATTCTCCCACCCTATTGCTCATTCTCCCCCCCTACTGCTCATTTTCCCACTCTACTGCTTATTCTCCCACTCTACCGCTCATTCTCCCACCCTACTGCTCATTCTCCCACTCTACCGCTCATTCTAACAACCTATCGCTCATTCTCCCACCCTACTGCTCATTCTAACAACCTATCGCTCATTTTCCCACCCTACTGCTCATTCTCCCAACCTACTGCTCATTCGCCCACCCTACTGCTCATTCACCCACCCTACCGCTCATTCTCCCACCCATTCTCTCACCCTAGCGCGCATTCTCCCACCCTACCACTCATTCTCCAACCTGACTGCTCATTCTCCCACCCTACCGCTCATTCTCCAACCTGACTGCTTATTCACCCACTCTACTGCTCATTCTCCCACCCGTTCACTCATTCTCCCACCCTACAGCTCATTCTCACACCCTACCGCTCATACTCCCACCCTAGAGCTCATTCTCATACCCTACCGCTCATTCTCCCACATTCTCCCACCCTACAGTTCATTCTCACACCCTACCGCTCATCCTCCGACCCTAGCATTTAAAAAAAAAATAATTTGGGCACGTTGTTATTAAGTGATTTTACTGAAGCACAGAGAGTTGAACCGACGCTGAGGCTAGAACTTATGTGTCCCGACTTCTAAAGTCAGCAACTCTGACAAAAAGACTCCGCTTTCATTCTCGTATGGGTTGTTCCCTTTATCGCTGTCAGCATTCTTATGGCGATGTAATCCGCTATATAAATAAGTATTGGAAATGCAATAGGTTTCGCCTTTCAGTAAGTTAAAGCCATTTGCTTTGCTATACAATACCATTAGCAAAGCAAATGCCTTTAACCTAATCAAAGGCGAGACCCATTGCATTTTCAATGCTTGTTATTTCTTACTTTTATGTAGCTTCCAGTAGCTATAATCAGACAATTACTTTCATGGAAGGTAGAGACAATGTGTTACATAGGGGTAGGGGGTAGTTGCTCACTGATTGATGCTGATAAGAACATTGAAATCCTCCAGCAAACAATTCATCTTATTTTGTGAAGACAGCTAGTAAGTATGAGTGGAAGTCCGTTAGTCTTAATCTTTATTCGATCAACCAAGAGTAGATCATAAAAGATACCAAAAAGAAACAAATGAAAAGAAAAAAAAATGGAATATTAAAAACATCTACAGTAAAATTCAAAGAAGTAAATGATCTAAAAAACAATAAAAGAATAACAATGTGCTGTTCAAATAGGCTTGCAACCCATGACAAGCGCTACAAGAAAGATATGGTGGAAGTCAGTTAATGTAGCAAGGGCTTTAAAGGGGTATTCAAAGACATACTGTTAATTCATTAACACCTTATTTCCACATATTTGCTAATTAATATCGTCAAACACAGTAAAAACAACTCAGTTGTGCATTTATTTTAGAATTGTGAATAGGGATAAATAATTGAAGTGGATTAATAAAGGGAAGATGTGAAATGTTATTGAGGGTGGTGGACAATATGTGCCTGTTATTTGGATGAACTGGATAGAAAGAAAGAATAGCTTGGAAAGGGTTGTTTGGGAGTACATTGTAGCCAAGAAATGTTTAGGATGAGCCAGACAGTGGAGGGAAATGCAGAAGAAGTGTTTTATTTTTATTTTACAAGATCCAAGACACAAAGCAACTAAAGAGAGGATATAAAATGAGGAAGACATATGAGGCACAGACATAGATAATATTTGCCTGTTCATAATGACCAAGGTGCTTCACCAAAATTAATCAAATTGTTATTAATAATCTGCAATGTATATATTTAAAACATGCTCTCCTTATGGATGGGATAGGAGACCACAGCAATGGAACCATCCCCCATGGGGTATCTCCAATAGCTAATTAGCTGAGATGGATGAAGTATTTAATCATTTCTTTATCACTAGAGGACTTTAAGTATCATTTGAACACTGTGAATGCTTTATGAAGTTGAAGTTGAGCCTCATTATAATGAAGAGAGAAACTGGTACATGTTCATTGCTCATTGACATACAATACAATATGGAATGGATACACCTAGAAGGAATGGCATAGCATTAAACAGATACAATAATTTTGGGCAAGACTATAGGTTATGTCGGGTGGCATATGGACTGTGCAAAAGATTTGATGTGTAGCTGACATTGACATCATAATAGGCTGATACAACATGAAAGTAAGTATAGGCAGAGAATGGTGTAGTACACAACAGAATTGAAACATAAGCAGAGAAGAACCTCTTATATAAAGTGTTTAACCATGTATGTTAGACAATAGATGTAAAGAGACAGTCTACGGAGTTGTGGTTATTTTGGGTAAAGCAGATGTGGTTGTTTGGGAGAATGAGCAGTTACTAAGGAGTTGGGCGGGTAAAGGAATCCCAAGGCTTCCTTGAAGGCTGGGAACCTTTCAGAGTGCAACATTTGGTGGGCCTGTTCATGGACGTCCATTCATCAAAATGCCAGTGGTAACGGAAGTGACATCATATACTTTTTTACCTTAATGATGTCACAGAAGTGACATCATGTGACCATTGACCCTGCATTGTCATCAGATAACCTTAATCCTGATAACATCACAATAATTAACATTGCTGAAGTTACAATAGAAAATATTGAAACAATAGGCTTTACTAGGGTATATAATGCACAATTTTCACATCAATTTGCTAAAAAGCCATAGGCTCTAAAAACCACTCACTAAATATTGAGGTCATTTCATGGTATGCCAAGCTACTGAAATCAGACAGTCCATGTGAGTTCACCCAATTATATTTTAAAATGTCCCATGGGTTCCCCCTTATGTAACAAATTGCCTCCATTGCTGGTCTCAATATTTTGCCATGGTAGCCCCTTTTGCCAAAACATTACATACAATATTCCAGTGGCAGAATTTTCCTAATACTGCTTCTCTTGCACTATGGTAGCCCGTTATGTCAAAGGTTATGTCTAATATGTGAAGGACCAATTTTTTCATGGATGGCTCCATGGCCTTGCCGCAGTTGAGTTATCTTCCCATATGCCAAGAATTTCTTTCAATGTTGCATCACAAGCACTTTGCCACAGGTGCCAACTATGTGAAGAATTTCCTCCAGGAAGCCAGTGCTGGCATTTTTTCATGGGTGCTCCATGCCAAAATTTACATACAGAGTGCGCCAGCAGTAGCATTTTTCCGAGAGTATACCCTATGCAAGTATTGCCTCCAGTGTTCCAGTGCCAACATTTTGTCACGGGTGCTTCTGTAAGCCAAGAAGCATGCCAGGTCCAACAGCAGATTTCCAAGCATAACAACACATGCTCACAAACATTCACTTATTCACACTCATTCAATCATTAGAACTGACTTGCACTCATTGATTTTCACCTACTCTCACCCTGATTCACTCATGTGCAGTCTCTCACAAACTCTTACTCTGAGTCACTTATTAATTTTGACACACACATCTACGATCCCATATGGAAGCATACATGCTCACACATATACACGCTCTCTCACCCAAACACACTTGCACCGGCATGCACGCACACAACATACATTAAAACCATTTTATTTTTCTTACATATGATGCGAGTAAAGGTCTAGATCTTGCTGATCGACTCTTTATTACACTAATAGTAAATAATAAACTATTATTCACTATTAATGTAATAAAAATTAGCAGAAAAAGAGGTTAGAGCCTGACTGTAATGCGAGACACCCCTGTGTTCTTGAGACTGATTTTGCCACCTCTGAAGCTCGGCAGGGGTCGCAAAGGCAGTGCCAAGGATAGCAAGAGGCAAGCTAGGGGTTGCAAAAGCGACCCCTAGCGACTCCTAAATGAATCCATGGGCCTGTTGGTCTGCGAATGGGTTGGGGACCTGAGAAGGTCACTTGCTTGGTGTCTTGGCGATGGCGACTAAAAGGCGAGTTGTAGAGACCCCTACTGGTCTACTGGATATGGGCCTTTCTGACTAGCCAAGGGAAAGAGTTCTTGCTAGCTGGTTAGCCTTTTCCATATTAAAGCCTGCTCAGGTTGAGCTTTTGCCCCAGATTCTGTCCCAAAACACAATGAACTTTTTTGGAGGAGGGTAAGTGAAATCTGCCCCGATAACAACTAAACCCCATTTTGAAACATCTTTCCATTAAGTAGAAACAAAAGAGAAATATAGTGAAGCAAGGGTCGAAGGGATGATGGCATGAGTTGGGATTTGCCTTTGATGATTTTGGGACTGTTCAGAAATACAAAAAGCTTAATATAAATGCACTCAAGTCATGCTTGTACTTTAGGCTTCCTAATGGATGGCCAATGCTGACAAAAAAATTATTATTAAAATTATTATAATACCTATTGGGAAGTGTGATCAGTGACCCATGGGCAATACAAAGACTCCACTCCGAAATGTGCGTCGGCGCTTTCCTTCTTCTCTTATGTATTTATGAAATAAATTATTTTATTTAATGATGTGTTCAGTTCATTTATGTCATTGAGTATGATTGTGTTTTGCATGATTGTTAGTTGTGTGCCTGGTGGTGTTTGACTGTATCTTGAGATGTTTATTTAACAAGCTCATAGGGCTTAACTTTTGTTGAAATTATGTATTAAATTAATGATGAAAGTAAATGAATATATTTATATAAAAAATATCTTTTTGATTAATAAAAAGTTGAATAATCAATATTGTAGTGGGACAATGTATTTTTGAGGATGGATGTATCACCTGTACATTAATCGATTGTTAAGGAGAGGTTCCTTGTTGTAATTGTCAATACAATGTGTTACATTACATGACACAGAGTATAAGGATATATTTTTTACAGACAATGCTCTGCTTTTAGTAGCTGATCGAGAATATTTATTATTTGTTTTATTACATCTTGTTACAAAGTATCGGGAATGCCAGGCTAAAAAAATAATTGTTCTTATACGGAGGTGCTGCCTTTTCCAAACATGTGCTAATGTACTCATTTTGCATGATGGCCGATAAAGTGATCCACAAACGGATATAAAAAGCTGGTAATCAACATTTTCTAGAGGTGTATCACAGGTTATACAAACCAACATGGAACCCCCAATGCAAAGGACTGGCTGAGGCCTCAATATGTAGATCTTGCTGCAGCTTGATAAAAAAGCGAACTGCACGTCATTCCTTGAGCTTCATAGATACTAAGGGCATTGCCAATTAAAATTCCAGACTTTAGTCGGAAAAAGTTTGTTATGCTATTAAGCAACATCCTTTAGTGTACACATACTGTTTTTCAGTACATTTAGCATTCACAGAGCTCTTAAAAAGTCCTTCTATTGCAATTTAAAGATGGAGAAGGATATATATATAGATATATACATATATATATATATATATATACACAAAATTCCCTTTCAGTCATAGAGTGATGCATAAATTATGCAAAAAAAGAAGCAGAGAAGTGTGGGTAGTTCTCAAGTTTAGGTGGAAAGCAGCTCCAGTATAGAGCACTCTCAACACCAGTGACACTCTAAATTTGCTCACCTCAAATGTCTGCCTTCCATGCCTAGATAGAAAGGGACAACGTATTTTACCATTTCTACAGCAAAGTTTTTAAGCATAGGATTAGTACAGTGCTACCCTTGCCAAGCTGTAAAATTATTAATGCCTTTTACCACTCCAGGCACCGTCTTACAGCTTTGAATTGGTAAATACCATCCAAGCCAACCTGAAATGAATAAAAGCAATCCCTGACACGTGTTTTGCTTTCATTAGAGCTCTTCAGAGAGGTATAGCTTTGTCCAGACAGAAGGGAGCACCCAGTATAAATCAAAACCATTCCCTTTCAGGCATAGAGTGACGCATAAATTATGCAAAAAAAGAAGCAGAACACTCTGGGTAGTTCTTAAGTTTAGGTGGAAAGCAGCTCCAGTAAAGAGCACTCTCAACACCAGCGACACTCTAGATTTGCTCACCTCAAATGTCTGCCTTTCTATCAAAGGCTTTAAGTGTAGGATTAGCACAGTGCCATCCATGCCTAGATAGGAAGGGACAAAGTATTTTACCATTTCTACAGCAAAGTTTTTAAGCATAGGATTAGAAAAGGGCTATACTTGCCGAGCTGTAAAATGGCTAATGCCTACCACTCCAGGCACAGTCTTACAGCTTTGGATTGGTAAATACCATGCAAGCCAACCTGAAATGAATAAAAGCAATCCCTGACATGTGTTTCGCTCTCATTAGAGCTCTTCAAAGAGGTATAGCTTTGTCCAGACAGAAGGGAGCACCCAGTATAAGTCAAAACCATTCCCTTTCAGGCATAGAGTGACGCATAAATTATGCAAAAAAAAAAGCCAAAACCTCTGGGTAGTTCTTAAGTTTACGTGGAAAGCAGCTCCAGTAAAGAGCACTCTTAACACCAGTGACATTCTAAATTTGCTCACCTCAAATGTCTGCTTTTCTATCAAAGTCTTTAAGCGTAGGATTAGCACAGTGCCATTCATGCCTAGATAGAAAGGGACAAAGTATTTTACCATTTCTACAGCAAGGTTTTTAAGCATAGGATTAGTACAGTGCTACCCTTGCCGAGCTGTAAAATGGCCAATGCCTTTTACCACTCCAGGCACAGTATTACAGCTTTGGATTGGTAAAAACCGTTCAAGTCAACCTGAAATGAATAAAAGCAATCCCTGACAGGTGTTTTGCTTTCATTAGAGCTCTTCAGAGAGGTATAGCTTTGTCCAGACAAAAGGGAGCACCCGTATAAGTCAAAACAATTCCCTTTCGGGCATAGAGTGACGCATAAATTATATATATATGTATATATATACACACACACACTGCAATGAAGGCCTTTATTCTAATTTATGCTTGCAGTGTCTTTTGCATTTGTTCTACCATAAAGCTCGATTAGTTGTGCCTTACAAACACCAATATTGTACCCATACTTTACTTCCCCAGAGGCCACTTGTAGTGCTAGTCTTATCAACTGGCCACCACAGTGCTGAGGAGAATACTAAAATAAACATCACTGCTGCAAAGTGATAAGAGCGCTGGCTGCAATATGCACTAATCTGCTCTTGGAGATGGGTGTGGCCATCTCACAGCTCCTCTGCAGCACTCATTGGCTGTGGCAGTAAGTGGAGCTCGAGTCAAAAGTCGAAGAGCAACTGCCCTAAGAGTCCAGGCTTCTGAATAAAAAAAACACAAAAAATATACACCAAAACAATACATGCAAACGCCTGCTTATCATTTTTTTTTTTGTATTTCTGAAGTCAACTTCTGCATAAACTTGCAGGATAATGTAATCCGGTCATTAAAATAGAATTAAATAGGATCAAGCTGATGGGCTTGCTCAAGAGATGCCCTAACCTAAGACTATCTTAAATCTGCTCTTTTCTGCATGCCCTTATGTACTCATGCTGGCAGGCATTCCCACACTCAGATTTGACCATGGAGAAGTGGGGGACAGTTAAAGTAAAGTAATTTTTCACTCTCCTGGAACAGAGGGTTTAGTGTTATCAATGGCAACAAGACTCTTGTGACCAGAAGGGTGGGTTGTCTGAGCCCTTTTAGCAAAAATCTGCTTGGAGATTGCTGCATTGTTGCCAATATATGTGAGGAATTTATTAGCTTTCTCCTAATGTTCTGATGCTCAGCAGGGAGGTATTACTCTCCTACCTTTGGGCTATTTTATAAACCTCCACCTTAGCCCAAAACGAACAGCACATTACATAGGGTAACCGTCTCAACCCCGACAATATATCGGCTACAATCCACAGGAAACATTCAGTTAAGCAATAGATATAAAGCAGAATCAAATGCAATGGTTAATGGCTGACTTATGCAACCCATTCTAGATGACACAACTGGAGGTGAAACATAAAACGGGCCTTAATCCTGCAGCACAGCGGTGGCTATATCTACTGATAACTTCTTGTCCCCGTTAACGTTTTTAGCTGGACTATTTCTGTAATCAGATCGAAGCTGTCTTTACCCAACTGGTTATCTCTCATTAATAGGTATGCCATCATTTTCCTTCAGGAAAGATGGGCTATTGCCATATTAGCTTGTGATGGCTATGCTTGCTACTTCACCCCCGCCGCCCCTCTAACTCTCGGTGTGTTAATGGGCGATTGTGAATTTGGTTCAAATAGGCTCCGAAATTAGAGGCAAAGGCGGTGAAAACAGAGTACTGAGGTCCAGGTTGTATTTGTAAAGGGAATGTACAATTTTCATCTTTTTCTATTCAATTTGTACAATAATGATTTCTTGAATTCTATTATTACAAATGTTTCCTCTCTGTTTTGACTCGTTGCAGGTTTAAAACAGAAGCATAGGCCTCTCATGCAGGAGTATAATGTAATTCTCTGCAGGGAATTCAATGTCAAATTTTCATTAAATACTATTGATCGGTGCTATCTGACTTCGTGATCAAGTGATAATTTAAGTGATTGTACGGGCATTAAACTGGGCAGCTATATTAGAACACATCATTTAACCAATATTCTTAAGATTGAAAATATTGGGGCTAGCAGGATACCATTTTACACAGGAGGGGTTGTGCTGCAGTCATATATTATACCTTGTTATACTGATGCCTAATGAGATATCTTATGCAGGTGTAAATTCTTGACACTAGCCATGGAGTTATGGCGATCACTGCCCCTTAGCTTACACTCCTGTTGTCCAGTGACAGCTGTCATATCAAGATCTTAGCTCAGCCCCAACCACAAAAGAATTTTCTTGGGTTATCTTGGTATCTGCCAAACCCTAATCAATTCCTTGATGTTCTGATTAAAAATAATGTAAATGATTTTCTGATTGTCTCTCTGAAGTGTACAATAGTGCCTGTAGTCTGCCTGCTTTCGAGGAAGTGTTTAACTGCATTAAAATGTATTTATCAAAGCCAGTGTGCAAACACAATGCTTCCCCTCAGTGCTTTTATTCTGCTTGATCTTTCGCAAACAGTCGTGTACGTAAAGTCTTAACGTCCAAAACCTAGAGAACTCGATGATGTGGCAATGTCTTGCTTGCTTTATAAAACAGCATTAAAAAGAAGGAAATCAGAAATAAACAATTAGAACTGGGAGCACATGGTACTTGCTGCTAACAGGAAAAATCAGAATGCTTTTTGGTCTAGAGTAAACTCTATTAAGTCGAGTGACAATTGAGTATCATTGATGAGCAGTCATATCACCTCTGCACGGTGGTTTACCCATTTTACAGGTATCAATTGCCCTCACTCTAATTGCCCCTCATTGATTGACTTATTTAACTGCCTTGATATGGGAGCTGAAAGTGTTTTTACATTAGATGAATTGCATGGTGCAGCACTCCAGACCCCCGCAGGCAAAGCCCCGGGACCCGATGGGTAGCCACTGATTTAGTCAAATGTAATATATATCTGTATGACCCACTTTTGACCAATGTTTTAACAAATTTTATTACAAGCAATTACCAAATTCGTAGTCCACTTCGTGTTCTTGTCCCTATATTTAAGAAGGTTAACAGACTCTGAGCTCAGATGTTACTGATCCATCTCTCTCATTGATACCTCAGTCAAAATATTAGGCAGATCCAAGAATAACAATATCTTAAATCCCTGTCAGGATGGCTTTAAGAAGAATCATGGTACAGTGGAGCAGTGCCTAAAACTTAATCTTATAATAGGTAAATACCCTATAGCCCAGTACTACACACTGTACATAGCATTAACTGACATGTCCTCAGCCTTTTACAACATTAATCATACAAAATTGTAGCTAATATTGCTCGAGCAGGGACTAGATGTGGCTCTGGTGCCCTTCTTAATTGTAAATCACAAGACTCTCTCAGCTAGGGTAAGATATAGGCAGGGCCACTGGAATTATGCGGTTCTGATGCCACCGCTTTTTTTCCGCATAATTATGGCTTTTCTGCTTTGCCTTATAATCCATCATTTGCTGCATAATCTGCAAATTTTAACAAAAGCAATTTATAGCCAGCAACAATCAACAGTTACTAAAAACTTGACAACGTGTTTATACACAGTGGAAGGCCCATCACAAAGGTTAACTTCATTGCTTATTTCTATAGTTATTTGATAAATTGACACTAATGAGGTGAAATCTTTGCCCAGACATTGTTACCATATGTAAAATTGGCATAATAATGGAACAACGCTACAAAGCAATGTAGAGCAATATGCCGCATAATTTGCATTTGTTTGCTGCATAATTTAGTCAGCCCTCGTGCATAATGTGGTACTCCCTGCCACATAATTCCAATAGCCATGGATATGAGTCAAGCAGGCCTTTATCTGACCCTTTTAATTTATTGTAGGTCTCCCCCCACATCACTCGTTGGCAAGTACGCTCACCAAACTCCACTGGCTCCCGGTGGAGAAGAGGATTCATTTCAAGACCCTATGCCTCGCATTAAAAATTCTGAAAACTGTCTCTCCACCCATGTTATGCCCACTCTTGACCGCATACACGCCTCGACGTACACTCCGCTCGGAGGGCCAGAATCTGGCAGTAGTCCCCCGTGTTAAGCAAGCCCGGATGGTAGGTCGCTCCTTCCGGTACCTTGCAGCTAAGCTTTGGAATGCCCTGCCCCCCCCCCCAGATTTGTGGAATAACTGATCTCTTGTCATTTAGAAAGGCCATAAAAACCCATCTCTTCTGCTAGACGGCGGCGTTATGTGATTACCACTGTTCCATCTGCTGTGGTGTACTCTCTTTCCTTTCTGGAAAGCGCCGGGACGCCCCTTTGTGGGGTAGCCGTGCGCTATAGAAGATCATATAACATTAACATTAACATTAACATTAACCAGGGATGCATTCTCGCACCCTTCTTTTAATCCTATATATTAATAAAGTTGAACTCCTTTTTAGCCTGTGCCAGCTTTGATGTTCTTATGATTCGTAGTGTCCTTAATCCACTCTCCTGACACAAATGATGCAGTGTTGATGGCCCGCACGCCAAAGGACTTGTGTTGCCTTGTCAGCTCCTTCTCTCGTTTTATGACTGATCTTGATCTGAGAAACTTCACCAAATCCCATATGATGGCCAGTGGCCCAAAATGGCTGAGTGTGGCTACCCTTACAGCTGGTAACAACAGATGAGATATGGTCAAAGGTTTTCCTTATATTGGGTTCTTCTTTGATTCCTCTAGAACTCGGGCCACTAACATTTCAAACTGCCGCACTAAGCTCAAGCAGTCTGCATGTGCACTTTTTAATCTACCACGACAACCAGGTGACAGGTCAGTTATACCCATTCTTATACATTTTCAAGAGCCAGTGTGCCCAACTGCTTTATATGGTGTGGGGTATGAGGTTACACCAACTGTTCAGCCTAACAGGTTAAGGCGAATCGTTTCGGCATACGCATCCTTTCAGTCCCTCCCTCTAAATTGCCTCATATGAGCGATGAAGAACTATGGCTCCCTTATATAGAAGATCATGTAAAGCTGGGCCCAATTTTCCTGCGATTATCAATCTGGTGTAACTCTGAAGTGGGCTTAATATACCTTGCTTGCTTATGTTCAAAGCCTCGGAGGGTTAGGGTGGTCTTCTTCATGTGATAATCCAACCTAAGCCTGTGTTAAGGATGCAAAATTGATTAGGCATTAATTGCCTTCTAAGTGAAGACAACTAGGTAGGGAAAACCACCGTAGAGGTCCCATGATTACCTAAAAAACAGCATTGTCCTAGTGCCTTATTTGTCTGTGGTTCCCAGCCAATGGGAGAGGGCCCTGTTACTTCAATTCAGAGCAGGAACTGTTAGGCCTCAGCTCTACCTACCGTTGGGCCACTACAACAGCTCCTCTGTACATACTTGTCCATGTGATGCTGTGTCTGATCAGTCTCTTCTAATATTATCTTTTTCTGCAATTTTTTTATAATTTTTACCAAACAATTTTATTACCGCGTCTAGGAAAATGTAAATTTTCACATTACAGAGTAGCTCCACGGTGTTTACAATTATTAAATCGTGAGGAGGTTTGTTTTTGTTCGGGTCCTTTCTTAAATGAGCAGTTTATTGTTGAAACTCTGTTCTTATATTTATTGCTGTTGTTTAAATGTTTGTTTATTATTGTACGCATATATCGTTTGTATCAATATGGCTGTTATATTCTTTTACATGTACTTTTGCCTCCGACATCCGAATAAAGTTAATTCTGATTCTGGTTCTGTCCTGTGCACACTGAAGCCTCCACTGCATTGTCTTCTGTAACCACATCATTCTACCGGAGACCTTCCACTGCATATACCCTGACACACTGCTCTTGGCTTCTATGCTCTGCTCTTGCCCCAAATACACTGTTGTCATGCCCCTCCTCCATTCATGTGTTAAACCATTCACGTAGCAATCCACTGTGCACTCACTCACCATGCAACCAGCCATCCATTACCACACTCTTTTATCCATGCACGCAACTACTTACTAACTCAGTGCCTCTAATCAGTTCATACGTCTTTATTTCGAATATTGCATCATAAAAGTCACAAACATAAACATAATACCATCCTAAAATACACATTGGGTATTTAAAAAACATTAAAATGAAGCAATATATACACACGATACAATTTTATACCAAGTATAACAAGTAAAAAGTGCAACTACATAAAACCTAAACTGGGTCAGCCCCTGACCTGGCGTTTGGCCCTAATGATCCACATCCAACCAAGAAATTTTGCTGCTGCAATTACCAGTGGTTCCCTTGTATCAGTCCTAAGAATCCTTAAGGCCTCTGACCCCACCCTCGTGCCAATTGACAAATAGGTTTAAGCCATTTTGTTTGGGGGGCTGATTAAGCAGGACATACAAAAAGTATATGGCCGATAGACTCCCTTTGATCCATGCACCAAAGGCAAAGTTCATCCCCCTGGCCATTCCAATTTTTTGTGAACGTTCTTATTGGCAGAGAACAGATCCTAAAATGGTGGTATAGCTCCCTATCACTAGTCTTGGTGATGGCGTCCCAGTAATCTTCTAAAAACGGATCAAGTTTATGCTCTAAAAACATTCCTGACAGTGCCTCTAATCAATACAGACTGTGAGGCTGATTCACAAAGGTAAATTTACTCTTTTGTGTAAGTTTATGGTGGTTTGCTATTCACAAAGGCATTTTACTGGTAGTATCTTTACGACTACGGAGTCTCTGCACTTAAGGAGATTGGACTGTCCTATCATAAACCCTGCATGGGCAGTGATCATTATAATAATATAATATTATACCAGCCAACAAACTATAGTGTCTCTTTACATGTTATTAATGTGTTTTACTAGCCTTCTTAATTATACTAATTGTATGGAGCCCAAATTTATGAAATTCTGAACCTGACCTGGAAGGATTCCAACCTGTGGCGTAATGGCTCAGCAGTCTACGTATCCGCCAACAACCGCACTTCTTTTTCAGGGGCCTTATGCTGGGATGGGTTTGTGAGCTCAAGCTTTTCAAGTGCACTACTGATAGTGCAAGACCGAAACAATGGACTGTGGTTCTTTCCCCTGTGTGATTCTGTGCAACTGATCAAAAGACCCTTGAGGGCCCTTACATGGCAAAGCGTGTGGACACCACCCCTGTGTTCATGCTGTACTGTCTGCCGTGCATTTACACATTTGCAGAGTTTGCCCATGAGCTGCAGATAGCACTCTTTCTGGGACTCAACGCATAGCTCTGGTCTGAGTTTGGGAAAGCTACCTTTGACATAATCTTCTGATACTGCCCACAGATCTTGTAAAAAAAACATTGTGCCCGATTCTGTCAAGGAAGAAAAGTGCTCTGTGTCCAACAAGAGCCAGAGAAGGGTTCAGGAGCCCCATACCTCAAGTGTTCCCATGTGTGCAGTGATATACAGAGAGTGAAAAGCAGCCCCCTATCATACTGAGTGACAGGTGCTAGGGCGGTCGACCTAGAATCTGGGGAACTGGGTTTGAGTCTCGGCAATGACGCTGAACATCCTGTGATTCTGGTCAAATCACTTAATCTCCCCTTGCCTAACAAAAATGAATGTATCCTCATGTAATGTAACTGGTGCTATGTAAAGCGCTCTGATACCCGGTTCGGGTCTAGTTTGCGCTATATAAAACTTTGTAAAAAAAAAAAAATACGAAATAAAAAAAGTAATGCAGGGGACCCCAACCCATCAGGGGACCCCAACCCTTCAGGGGACCCCTAAGCCCTTCAGAGGCTCTCATTCATCCCATGGCCAATGCATATCTGTGAGATATGGGAATCTCAAGAACCCTCATTACATTCTTTGGGGGCTGGGGAAGCATCAGGGCTTTAAGTGGGCCAGGTCCTGCAGGTTCTGAGCACCTGCAGTTTATAAAGGGGGCCTCGAAACGGGTCCCTATTGGGCTCTGTTTTGTGCCCTGGCACAAGCGGTCCATTTTTTCCGGACTGCAATGACAGCAGGCACACCCATGTGCGCGTGCTCACACTGCTCACTTCTCACTTATGGAGAAGTTACGGCATGACCTCATGCCAGGTGAGTGATGTAGGGAAAGAAATCCTTTAAAGAGAGTCATTTTCTCTCTGGATTTCCCTTCTCTTTTTGAAACTCAGGATCAGCAACAGCGTTGTGGTGTCACCAGGGCTTTAAGTGGAAGCTTTTTCAATATTATTGACAAGCCATAGTTGCTGCTTATTTATCCTATGCAGCTAGCAACCATTGACAAAGCCAATAGTCCTGACTTGCTGTATGTATGATGTTACACAGGCGGGCAACTAGAGCCAAATTTCGGGGGGGGGGCTGGAAAATATTTCGGGGGGGGGGCTAATTCTTCCAACCACGGACAAAGTAGCTGTAGGAAGGGGTGAACACACTACAAAAGCCTCATTTACAACTAAATGGTCTTTTAACCCCTTCCGCGCTAATGACAAAGCCAGCTCGTCATGGGCGTTACCTGCGCTACGCGGATGACGAGCTGGCTTTGTCATAAACAGCGCATTTTTTAAATTCCAGCGCACAGCGGGAAAACGCGGTAGCGCGGAAGCGGTTAAAGACCTGTGAAGCACTCGGGTGCGGCTGCAATTAAGTGCTTGCCAGCCTGCGAAGCTGTCTCCGCTCGGGCTGACAGACACGATGGGGTTTGGGCTGAAGCCCCGTGAGCCCAATGGGTGTTGCGCGCCTGATGTTACATGTTGTTTCATATATCTGGATTCAATGACAGAAACAGCAAAATACAAGTCGGGCGGCACACTATGCTAAGCACAGATTTTGAGCTTACGTGTTTTAAGCCACGCCCTTAATTACATTGGCTACGCCCCTTTGAGGGAACCCCCCCACCCATTTTTCTTCCCACTTAAAGCCCTGGGAGCATTATTTTGTGCTATGCCACTGCTGAGTGAGTCCAGCCCCATTCAGGATGATTTCAGTGGTGAAAATTATATACATGTCTACCAGAAAATAGCGTGTGCCCCGCCCGTTCGTGCTGTTTGCCAGGCTGAATAGCTGGTGGTTCCCCCTTCAGTCTACCCTTAAATGCCTGAGCCTATCAGGTGTTCCCATATGGCCAGCCCAGCCCTACCTCAGGAAATCGAGTGTCCAATTAATTAACGGTGTGTCTAAGGCTAAGTGGCAGGTCATTACTTGGTAATTGCTTCAATGTTTCCAACATTCCCCTGCGGCTATTTCGAAATAACCACATTAGCATTCCAAATTGTAAAAAAATATTAAAAGCTTGCTAGCTAGTTGAGTAAGCATGATGCGCTATCTAAAGCGCATCATGACTGAAGCGTGTTCTAATTACAGCTGGCAAATTGGCAGTGGAATAACAGAATGGTGCAGGGTGGGCCAGTGAAGATTAGGTAAAAACTAATGAGCCAAAAGCGCTCCTCGCTCAGATTTCATGTTGCATTTCGAATGCTAATTTACATGGTTAATAAATTAGGAAATTAAAATGTTCTCCAATAAATCGGTATAGATTTGCAAATGCTAAACCAGCCGCCTGCCCACGTCAAATATTTCTAAGCGAGGCTGGTATTTTTGCATATTTTGACTGAACGCACATTTCCTGAGGCTTTTTCCGCACCCGTGATCAAGTTGTCTAAAGTCCCAGGCCGATGTTTTCGGTCGGAGCAAGTTTCCACTGATCAGACAGCACCCTACCGTGAAAGATGGCAAACGTACAGAAAGTGTGCGTAATGTTTGTCTATTGGCGACTATGCAGTTCAGCGGGTGCGCCATTGTTTCTAGAGGAATGCACTGTGTGTGTGTGTGGGGGGGGGCGGTGGGGGGGCACTCTAGTTGATTGACATTAAGAGACCTAGGGGCATATTACCAAGCAATAGCGATAATCGCTATTGCTTGGTTAGCGGGAAAAAAATAACGCCAAGCACCGAGGATTTTTACCGCTGAGATACCTTGATATTATCAAGGCTTATCTCAAAAGCGGTAAAAATCCTGCGAAATGCATGAATATCGCTGAAAAATCAGCGATATTCATGCATTATCGTGACAATGCTCTTAGCCATGTTATCCACCTCCCATTGGATAACATGGCTAAGAACTGCTTTTAGCAGGCGTTAGCTTTTGGAGATATTTGCGCTTAGCGCGAATATTTCTAAAAGTTGTTAATAGGAGTTAGAGATGTTAGCGACTGTTTTCAGTCGCTAACATCTTGGCACGCCCATAAATAGAGATAATTATACCAGTGCACATCCCTACTAGTTACTTTTATCCAATTGAGTTTCAATTCAAATCACTTCATAAGTTCAATTTTCTTCAAGTCCACACAATTATTCAGATAGCACAAAGTCCATTAGTTCTTAAAGTTCTTATTTATTGATTGCTCTCTTGCCACATCGTCACAGCCGACGCGCGTTTCGCCCTCCGCGGGCTTTTTCAAGGCAAAGCAAAAGAGTATGGTGAGTGGCGTATTTTCATATGAATCAATAAAAACGTCAAATCCTTAATCATTGGTCCTTAAAGCCTTAGAATAGTGGATGCGAAAATTGTTCCATAAATTTCTTGTATCTCTAAATCCATTTGTCACTCAGTGGTATTTAATTTAATATAGGATTATGGGAGCCAAGATAAGTTCCATCGCCATAGCGAAACCGGTCACGTATACGCAAGGCGTCTCTCTTCCGCGTTCGTCTTGCAGTTGGGCACTCCCAAAGTGAGTATTCTCATGTTACTGGATAAATCAATACTACGGGAAAAATGCAATATTGATGTGCTGATCATAGTGGCAAATTCACCTTGTTTCTTTTTTTGTGTATCTTGGCACGCCCACTTTGCATGTCTTTAGCGATAATTATCGCTGACATGCAAAGTGGGCCCCTAAATGCCCGCTATCGCCACCAAGCTGTCGCTAACTGGTGTTAGCGACAGCTTGGTAATAGGGTGATAAAATTATGCCGCTAATGCGGCGATAATGCCCTTGGTAATATGCCCCCTAGTAACAAAGAATGTTCTGAGACTAAAAGCAGGAGCCTGTTATGTGTATGCCAGCGCCGACATTTCTTTATGGATGTTTTCTACTGGAGTACTGCAGGTTTTAGTTTCAGAAATAGGAACTAGAATGCAGTTAAATAAGACTTTGTGTTAGGGCGAACATCGAAGGAGTTACATATCGGTCTACACTGGGAACTACGTTGAGCGTATCAGGTTATATGATGAAATGGAAAAGACGCAAATATTGTATAGGTATTTAAATCAACAAACAAAACCCGAGTAAAGCAAGAGAGACAGGTCCGCCAATTTGTTGGCCCCTATGACTTAGCTCCCAAAACTTCAGAACCATGAACACTCCACTCCTTTATACATTTTGCCTATTGCCAACAATCCTGAGTTGGACGCCCAAGCTGCACTCCCTGCTTTGAACCCAGAAAGCAGGAGGAACTTCCTAAAAAACATACGTGAGAGTCTAATTAGAAAAGACAATGATGTCACTTCATCTGAGTAAAGACTGTTGTTAGACCAGGCATCCTTGGTGTGGTTTCCTCTGACTTTTTGTCTTCTGACTTCATTTTTTCTGCCCTTAGTATTCTGGTCACTTTACCTCTGCTCACCAGTGCTAAAATACATGTGCTCTTTTCCTGATACATGGTAAAATTGGCATATTACTTATAAGTCCCTATAGAAGTGCACTACATGTGCAAAGGACCTGTAAAATAAACGCTATTAGTGGGCCTGAAGCACTAATTGTGCAACCCACTCAACTAGGCCTTTAAACATGTCTCAGGCTTGCCATTGCAGAGTCTGTGGTTGCAGTTTTAAACTACCATTTTGAACTGTCAAGTTAACCCTCTTGCGAAGCCCATACCTTCATTTTAATACATAAAAGTCACCTCTAAGTTAGGCCCTGGACAGCCATAGGGACAGGGTGCAGTGTATTTAAAAAGTTGGACATTTACTTTTAAGTTTTACAAGCCTAGGTAGTAAAAACCCTTACATTATTTTTTCACTACTGCTAAACCTATCTTCCCTATAGGCTGACGTTTGGATTACCTGATCACATTTTATTATATTAGGAACATATGAATATTTCGAGTTTGGTGCCTCTGGACGTGTCACATTTTTAAATCACAACTCATGGTAAAGTTAGATTTTAAGTTGCATGTCTAAAAATGCTACTTTGAGAAAGTTGGCATTCTCTTACTTTAACCATTCATTTGCCTCTGCTTCTCTCTGAATACACGTCTGGGGTGGGTGACATTTGGCTTTGTGCATTCCCACTAGACAGCCACACACAAATAGAGCATAGGTGTGTCTTATGGGCCATCACCACGCCGATGGGCCATCCTGGGCAGGATGGGATGTGAGGAGCTGACACTTGCACCTGAATATGGCTGTGCCTGTCCCCACACAAAGATCTGCATACCCGCTGTAGTGAGTCTAGAGCCAGGGCCGGAAGGGCAGGGACATTTGTGCACTTCAAATGCCTCTCTTTGAAGTCTCCTCCGCTTCAAAGGCACAACTGGGTATAAGTACTGGATTTCTGACACCATCAACTCAGCACACTTCTGGACCTGAGGACACTCTGCCAAGAAGAAGGACAGCTGTGCTACTAAAAGGACTGGACACCTGCTCCGCTGTGCCTGCCCTCCTTGTCTGGTAGTGAGGAGGACTGGACATGCATCTCTACATTCCCAGACCCAAGTGACTCTAAGGGCTTGCTGGCTTGCCTGCTGTTCTGAATTCTCAGGGACATCAAATACTTCATTCAACCCAGCAGAAGCCTCTGGAATCTACCAACTGGAATCTACCCTGCCAAATGGTGCCATTCCAGTTCTGGGCCATTGGAAGAGGGTTTTCTGGCTATCCTTTGCAAAAATCGATATATGGCGGTCAATGAGCCAGTTGGTACTGACGCATCTCACCTCTCTGCTTCAGCATCGCCGTTGCCGCCGAAGACAAGGACATTGCTTTGGTGACTGCACAGCTTGACGGCGACGCATTGCCTTCCACGCAAGGGGTTTGACGATGATGCACCTCCAACTGCACAACTCAGAATTTACATATCACCTACAGTCCTAAGGATCGTCTCATCACCTTCTACTGCTCGGCGCATCTTGCTTCTCGTCATTAACACAACCTCCAAGAAAGTACCGTTTGCAGCGGGCCCTGTGTGGGTCCTGTACCTGACCTGCTCTACATTGTGGTCTGCCTCAACTTTTGGATTTACCCCGGTCAAGCACAACTAGATGTCCCGGTTGGCGCTTTATGCTTTTGAGGAAAATATTTCAAATTAATCTTTCAAAATTCATAACTCCAGTTCTACTTATTGGATCTTTGTCATGTTTGTCCTGTTTTACTCATGAAATTAATCTCTATGTTTGAATGCTGCTGTTGATTATTTTTTTGGTGTGGTGTTTTCACTGTTTTACCGTATTAAGTGTTGCATAAATACTTTACACATTGCCTCTTAAGTTAAGCCTGCCTGCTGTGTGCCAAGCTACCAGAGAGTGAGAATAGGTTGATTTAGGGTGTGGATCTGACTTACCTTGAATAGGATTGTGGATCCTATTTGGACAGGGTGCACATTTTGTATGTTAGATATGGGTGTAAATATAACCTATACACAGTTTGCATATGTAAACCACCCATTCATGTTTACCTTTAACTGGTAAACACTGAATGTTTGAAGCAATTCATAATGTTGTATTTAAAAATGCATGCATCTACATTAGTGCTTATGTTTGGATGGGCCCTAGACAAAATCAATAATAAACTTGATATTACTACATTTTAATTACAAAAAGAGCACTCAAGAACTATTTTAGCTATTGTAAATCATGTGTAACTTTTTTACAGTTTGAGGCGTAGCTGATGTTGTAAATGATTTGAAATAATGGCATTTAAAAACAAAATGTAGGTAAACTTGGTCAGTATATTAAAAAAGAGATGTATATAAAAATAAAAGGCCTGATTCACAAGGTTATATTTAAGTGGGTAGATCTGATCATATTCAGATCTACTTTGCTATTAACAATTTCAGAGTGCAGATTTACATATTTGTGAAGACGTACATGTCTCTATTCCCTCAAATGAAGGTTGGAGCCATGTATGGATGAATTTATGAGCATAATGTTAATTCAAGTTGTTTTTTACCTCCTGTTGATGGAAATTGCCACCACGAGGTGGAGATCTCCCTATGGCAAAGTAAAGTGGAATTTAATAAACTATTTTTTTTTGTAAAATATATTTAAATGTATGTTAATAAAATATAAATATCAAATACTTTAAAGTAATTAATATATATATATATATATATTCTCAGCAAAATATTTTCCTTGTGCAATGTAGAGGATATATATTTTCATGATAATATTTAGTTTACTGATATAATAATTCTTATGGAATGCTAGTTTAGTTTAATTCCTTGCCCCCAATGTTTTCTATGGGCGTGTACTACAGTACCATTGGTTGGCCATGTGTGGTGGTAGACTTACTCCAAGGCCAGGCTGGAGTACATTTAAGCCAGTGTTGACACTACTAGGGCTGTAATCATTTTAGAAACGTGTTTTGGGTGCTCAACTGGTCTTTCTCGTTTGTGGGTCTGTGTTTTATATTAGCAAGTCATTCGTTTTCCTTTAATCCCACCCATTTTTCAGTTTATTATTTCCCACCACTTTCCTGGTCCTCCCTACATTTACTACAAAAATGTACACTTAATTGTATGGCGGTCTTTGCCACCCTGGTGGAGATATCTGAGTAGACAAGGTAGGAGAGTGGGGGTGGAAATCTCCACCCATAAGATTATGAGTTGGATTTTGTAATAGGTAAGCAGTGCTACTGAAGTGCTACTTTACCTTCTACAAAACGCTGTATGTGAAATGGGCCCATAGTCTGTGCCCGAATCACAACCAGGGATTTACATTTTTTCCAATAGGTTACTACGTGTATAGGTGCAAATTTGTACTTTTTGAAATCCTGTATTATGCCTCGAAACCAGAAAAAGTCACAGCATTCCAGGTATAATCCTGGAGACGAATAGGGAATTCCATGTTCTGAAGCAAAAATATGCATCCAAATTTGCAGCCAAAAAGAGAACGTGAAAAGGTACTTCCTACATTTTTTCGTTTTACTTCTGCACCGTAAAAATAAATGTTTTTCTTCTATGAGTGTAAAACAACTCTTGAATTCACAAAGTCATTTATGCACTCACAACATTTTTTACTCACACAGAGGTTTACCAGTGAGTAAATCACCTGAACTCTCACAAGCTTCTGTCTTTGTCGGTATTCAGTACTCCTCTTGGATCCCTTCCTGCCTTTAATGCCGGTGTAAACTTGTGGGGGTTCATAAAGTGCAATACATTTGGGATTAATTTACAGTGAAACATCTGTGACAGTAAATCATTTTATGAGTGCAAAGACAACTTTTGTAAATTGTAAAGGATGTTTTACATCCGTAAAAAACCTGTATGCAAGTGTAAATCAGACTTATAAATTTAGGACTGGGAAATCTAGAAGTGGGTAATGCTCATGTTAACAATGCCAGCACAGCCTCATGAGGTGGGCAGCATCAAATAGTTCCTTCCCTCCCTGAGGATCACCCTCCTTTCTTACTTATTTGTCATGGACATTCAACCTTGCTAATATTTGTCAGGTCCTTTTGAAAATATCTTTTTGACTTCTTTGTTCCCCCATCCAAAATGGTTGAACTGATGGGGACTGGATTAGCCAGGTCTGGTTGCTTAGTGATTAATGCATAAACTGTAGGGGTCTGTGTTTGACTTCATGGTCACAGGTTCATATCCCGGCAGGTCCACTCAGCCTTCCATCCTTATGAGGCCGATAAAATGAGTACCATTGAGTTGGGTAACAATAGACATCTGTTATTCAGCGCCAAGATACCCTTGGGTGAACGTGCACTTACCACTGTGTGGTCTTTGGGACACCCAAATGTGAATGACTTATTAGCCATCTTTTCATAGGGTCTAGAATCATTGAGCTTGGAGACCACCAAATGCAGAAGCAATTCTTTAAACCAGTCGTACATGAAGTTCTAACTTGAAGTTATTTTACATAAAGTATCATAATAATATATTACTGTCTCAATTCCAACTATTCAGTACTTTCCACTACTCCTATGTCTAGTGAGAGTGTATGGTACAGACAAGTATGTTTCATTTGTCAGCGCAAACCTGAGGAGTGGGGGAATTCATGATTTGATGTGTGTAATGAGCATAGTATATTGTCATGTTGAAAGTAATCTCATGATCACTGTCTCCTGTGGGCTTCCTCTGACAGCTCCATGGAACATCTCAATCCAAGGGTCTATAATCGATTATCACCCCGAGAAGCATAATTAGTTACCCCTTATTTGGGAAGTTGGATCTGGACTATTGCTAGCTTGCAGATGCACTAATCACTCCATGGCTTCCATTGTGTGCATTTGATGCTGGGGCCATCTAGATTTCGGGCTTTCCCACTTTATAGTATTGTCATGATGCAATTCTACTTTTTGTCATTCCAGAACCAAAGTTGATTTCATTTGCTTTATTAGAAGAATTGCAATCCTTTCCTCAGTAGCCATCTTGATGCTGAAAATCTCTTTAGGAGGTTCAGTTCTCAACTGATATTATCTTTGCTTCTAATTCAATGGGAGTAAGACGTCTGAAACAAGGCTCTCGTCTCTTTGTAGATAATGCTTTGAATCCCCTTGGAATAGTAGGTCATGAGTGAAGAGTCTACAGCCTTGATGTGAGATGGAACTCTCCTCTCAGGAGCCCCAAACAACCTGACCTAGAAAGTCAACCTGGCAAATTGGTTAATGTTGCTGCTTTGTCTTGAAGGTGATTCAACAAGGGGAGGCAATAACATTTTCCTACTTATATCAGTGATGTCTTACACCCATTGACACCCAATAACTCCAAAGGGGAATGACCACAAGACCAGGAGAAGTAAGTGCAACATTAGAGGGGCAAACCTCAACCCAGGTGTGGAAATTATTACCCCTCGCTAACACTAATTGACACAAATGGTCTGCTGATAAAACAGCAAAAGGTATGGATCTCTGCCACAGGGCATTCCTGGGTCTAGTTGTCATGTTAATAAGGAACTTCACTTGTAGTGCTTTGTGAACTGAACACATTATTTAGAAATAGCAGGCAGACTGACTTGGCGCCAGCAAAGAACTTACAGTGCATGGGAGACATCATTCATATAATGAAGACATATATAAGATCATAAAGTCTTATAAAGCAAATTATCTACAGAATTTCTATAATTTCAAGATTAAGCTTCAGTTTGTATAAAACACTCAGAAATGTATCACTGCAGTAATCAATACCAGAAATTACATCCAACAGATTTAAGGCATTTAAGGATGTTAAAGATGTTATAATCTCTTATAATACAGGTGCACAATATGTAGCCTTCTGTTCACTCATTAAATAATGTGTACACAAAGGCATTACCAAATGCATATAATTTGTTCTTACCTAGCCAAACTATTAATGATAGACATTACAATACAGAAGTTATGAACTTCGAAGTATTTGACCTATTGACTAGCTCATCAGTGATGCTGAAAAACTACACACTATGCTTCAAAGGAAATATATTCATGATTCTGCATTACAGATGAACGAGAATAACAATTTAAGGGATTTAGAACCTCATTGCTAAGAACTTGATGCCACAATACTGTGTGCTTTAGGATTGGATTATCGATTTTCTATTGTTTTCCTATCATACTTCTGTACCTTTTATAATCTCTTTTTTTTACTTTTCTGTTAGCCAGATTGTGGATGAAGCCCCCATATATATATTTCAGTTTCATGTTTTAATAGCTAGCTGCATATCACAATTTCGACATAAAGCTCACAATCCCACCGTTTTAAGCCCAATAAAACTGAAATTATGTTCTTCTCTTCCTCCTTACATTTATCCCACACACTATTTTCCATTTGTTGCCACCAACAATGTCTTCTTCTACTCATAAACTTGACCCACACCTCTTGATTTTCCAAGTTACTAAAACGTTCTTACTCTTGTTTTCTGTTGGTTAGATCACTGTTCTAATCTTCTACTTGACTATAAAAATGAAAATGCTTGCAATGCATTCCACTAAATTATCATAAGCAACAGACATTGTAAATGTTCTGTTCACTTTCACTGCCTTCTAATAGGAAAATACTTTACACCATGAATGTAGCTTTCACCATTAACAGCTATAAAATGCAGGGCTGTTCCCTTTTGCTTTCCACCATGGAGTTAAACTTTTGCCCTTTGATAGGAACAGATCTGTGTGCATTTTTATGATGGTAAAACAATCTACTAGAGGTATGTGAATAACCACAAAGGTACAACAATGTGCAGTGTTAATTACTTGAGCTGGTTGCCCACATAGAAATGGATACAACCCAGTACTAAATCGGTGATTGCAGCATTTCCCACATAATGGAAGAAGTTCTCAATTCATAACCATACCGTGTGAATGTCAAATCCAACCAATCCTGATTTTGAGGTTCATAATGTAACTTATAAATTCATAATGTTCTATTTGTATCCATCCAAGTGCCTTATAAATGAAAAGTTTTTTCTCCAAATGTACTTTACTTCCCTAATGTTAGTTCATTTTTTAATTCTATTTTCCTCTTTACTTCCAAATGTTTCTCCTCGTAATGTCTATGTTTTCATTTTATTTTGTGTGTTTTTCCTGGCATCTCGTGGTCTGTGATAATGCGAAAGTACAATTCCATGGCTCAAATTGCTATGCGACTGCTGTCTATACTGAGTGAGCATTGAGTTACTAAGAAAAGTGAGGTGCACTGAGCATCATGCTGCCCAAAGTGGGTAATACTACCTTAAGAGTCAGACTCTCTTTGTCAAGAATTGCTTTTTAAAGAGGCACGTGGAGATACATTTACTCCTTTACAATTTTTTTTGTTTCTAGAGTTGCTCCAAAATTTCACCATTCTACCATCCATTTCCATTGCATAGTGTACATTTTCAACAAATGTCATAATTAGTATCAGCATTACTCTCTTATACCTTAAAATGATTACTAAATTCGGAAAAGGATGGGCCCCCTAAATGCACCAAGTACAAACAAGAGAAAATATGTCATAAAGGTGGGGCTCCAAACCAGGCAAAACAAGCATTGGGAAAGTCAATAGATCTGGCATTGGTCACAGCTTTTTGGCTTTGCCAATGCTTGTCTTGATTGGTATACAGAGTATGTATTGGGTGCACAAAAATGTCCTTGAATTAGCACTAGCAAACTTTGTGCTACACCTAATACATTGAAAAAAGTAGCAAAATATAACTGCAGTTGGATTTAGGGCCAGATTCACCATTTACTCATGCAGTGCAGTGCAGCAGCCGCAAATGCTGCGCCGCTCGGAAAGGAGAGAGTAGGAGAGCGCCATATTTACAGAAATATGGCACTCTCTTCCCCTTTTCCTAGCGCCAACGCTGAAAGCAGCTGCCGTGCACCACAGAGACCTCTTTGCACCACAGTGCAAGGGTGTCTCCGTGAGTCTAGCATAGGTTTTGTACTGGAAGGCTACTATGCATAGACAGACTTTAACCCTTTTTCCTCTTTGTATGTGTGCAGTACAGTGCAGCACATGTACCAAGTCGGAAAAGGAAGGAGAAATAGAAGCATGTCTCCTTTGTTGCATCTACTTCAGAAGGGCACAATTTCCTGACGCTATACCCTGTCTACTTTATTTAGGCAACAGCGTTTAGCATCCCAAACTTTGGGTGGTTGCATGGGAATGCCTATGCTCCCGCATGGTATGCCTCCTTGGTGTAAAGTAATGCAGAGCTATGCGCTATCTGCTGCTTTGCGTTACTTTCACCTTATTTTCAGCACTAAACAAGTTTAGAGCTGGAAAGTAAATCAGGAAAAAAGAGTTTTCACCAGTTTGCATCACTTGTGTGACGCAAACAATACGTAAAACCTTAGTCAATCTACCCCTTAGTACACACAAAAACATATTGCACACTGCATGTAGTCTAGCCCGTGGTAGTAATTGCTCTTAGACAGTAAGGCGGGATGTGGGATGTAGGATCACAGGTAAATTTTCTTATGCAACACATTTGCAACAGATTCCTACAGTTATTACCGAGCAGACTTAGCCTCTTCCAAATGGATGACTAAAGAAGTATGAGCGGGCGTAAAGAAAAGTGTTGCTGCACAGCTCCGACAGTCATGTGTGAGGTCTGGTACATGAATGATGGATATGTGTTGGAGAATGTATGGTAGGTCTTGTGCCAATGGTGGGGAGGGAAGAATTCAAATACTTTTACTTCCAAAGAGAGTTTACAATTGATTACACAGGGCATAGTTTGCAGTGTTGTGTTTAACTGCGACCATAAGGTGCAGAACAATCGCTGTCAGAAATTAATAGACTGTCAAAACAGCCATAACACTTTTAGAATGCCTTGGCGCGCCATGTTGGCATGCCTGAAGAGAAAACTGGCATGAGGGAAAAAGCAGACCCACATAACGGATGAAGTGTTGCTCACTGCCATTAGTAAAAATGCCACCCAGTCAGTGTCTATTTCCAGAAACCAAGAACGAGCTGCACATCCTTTAACTATGGAGGCCTGTTGTTTTTCAAATTCTAGATTCACTGGCCATTTATCACAAAGCCCAGGCATACAGTAATGATTTTTGCAATAACTCATTTTGTATTTAGGCTTCATTCATTTTAATATACTGTTTTATTGTTTAATTGCTAGTTATTTATCTCTCTTTGCACAGAAAAGCTTCAGGGCTTAATCTGTAAAATAATAATAACCATAAGTGCAGTGGCAAACAATTTTATTTACTGGTCTTCTGCCAGCTTCACTGATTGCAGGGTGTTTAATACCAAAGTTGTCTAGTTTTGATTCCAACTCATTCCTCGTTTTTGGCCCAATGTACACTTCCTGACGCTGCTTTTATTTATAATTTAGTGAATAATGTGCCCGTTTTTATTGTTCTTATATCAAGAAAGAAGCAGATGCTGACGAAGATCGAGTGTATCAAGGATGAGTGAGATACCGGGCATGAAAACCCTAAAAGTATTCTTTCTCTCTTTCATCCATCATACACTAGATTATGTCAGGCTGGTCCTCACACTCTTGAGAATTTTTATGATAACTTCCTGGTTCGTCTTCTGTACTTATTTCTATGTATCTCAGCTGAAAAGGATCAGTTAGGGCATGGATGTCAATTCACCAAAATGCCCGTGGTAGTAGAAATGACATCACACACCATTTGAACTTTTCTTTAATTCACAGACGCATGCTTACACATTCACACACTCACACACACATAAACACACTCTCACTCACAAGCATGCATACAACATACATTTAACAGCATTTTTTACTTACCTTAGCCTCCCAGATAAGCTCATATCCCAGCAAATGTACTCCATTTTGTATTACACTAATAGTGAATATTATTGTTCACTATTTGTATAATAAAAACATTGAGAGAAATCAGGAAAGTGGAGCTCCAACCAGCATTCATCAGAAAGAGCTGCACCAATGTGTTGTTGGCACTGATTTTGCCACCTCTGAGGCCAGGGCTCGCAAAAGCATTGACAAGGGTAGCAAGGAGAAAGCCAGGGATTGCAGCTGGGACCCCTGGCGACCCCTAAATGACATCCATGAGTAAGTGCTTACACATCCTTTAAAAGCACAGGAACATTTGAATGTATAATGAATAATTATATGGCGCTGGACATGACAGTCCTCTAATGTAGCTCCACAGTCTAAGTCCTAGAACTTGCTAATGCCAGACCTATTGGAAATAATTCAAGCTGCAGCGACCACACACAATTTCTGAGAAGTGGTGCTCTAAAAAAGACGTGAAGTTCCCCAAAATTAATAAAACTCCTAATCCATCTACCATATATGCCGTATCATCTGGTTTCCTAAGTGAACATTGATTTGTAAATGTGAACACTCTAGTGAGGTTTGACCATAATTCTCAAATTGAGGAATGTCCGAAACCATTTTTATACAACTAATAGCTATCAGCAATCTGATACTGGTTCAGATAAAGACTCTCCTTCGGTTATCCACTGAGTCAATGACAAAATCTCACATTGCAAATTCGTTCTGTATCAAAATGAAGTTGTGCTCTTTTGCTCATTTTAGTTAAATACTACTCAGTGATGAAATATATGGGAGAAGGTGTTTGATGCGGTCATGGCAAACTCTATAGTGCCAAGACTCACCTTTGATGTGAATTAATTTGACTTGTTTTATTACATTTTATTTTGCTTTGCAAAGATATCTTCTTTGCCTTTTTCATGTTTTTCTACATTTACTTACAGTCGTACTCTCCCAGTAAGGTAAGAGACTATCATGGACACAAATGTCCTAGACACATATTATCATCTAAGTACCAACTACTAAAATATTGTATCGGTAACTGCATACGGTAACTATGCATAACTCCACATTTATGTACTTTGACAATATATATGTCTTCAAAGTATATGGTTTTGGAGTTTAGAGTAGATTTATAGTTAGCTGCTAATACTTACCTTCACACAATTTTTGTATTTGATGTTTTGGTCTCTATATTTGTTAACGATGATAATTGTTTCCTGGATATTCTGTCATACTACTGCTCTCCAATCTTTTCAGTAAAAATAATATATGAAATAAAGTTCTCTTGGAACTATTCAACACAAACATAAAAAGAGCATGGCTCCTGCAGAGTCTAGCCCATTTTGTTAATTTTAAGCACGCATTGTATGGTAGCAACGTGATAAAATACAACACCCTTGTAGGGGGCAACGTCTATATTATTAACCATAAGGTATTGCAGTTGAGCAGTTCACAAAAGCCAATCAAAAGGAGGCTTCTTTTGTTGTGAGTTGGCAGGATTCAAAAGTGACACCAGCGGAGAGAAGGGGGTAGACCAAGGGAGATTTGCAAGACATATTTCCCTTGAGTTTCATTGTTCAAAGTGTATTGAAATTGTTAAATGGAATGTGCAAATGAGCACAAATCCTAATTGGTTTTCAATTATTTTTAAGCCCGCTGCCTTTAATCAATCAATCAATTACTCAGAATAAGCTTTATTCGAAATCACATAGTGAATCATAAAAGTAAAAAAATTATAAGATTGTCTAGGTTTAAAAACAGTAAAAAAAATACATAAAAGACATTGATAAAAAACGGACAAAAAACATCTTCCTATTATCAGTAAAACCTCTACAACAACTTCCTACGTGTAATAACAGCCAGTACAAACCGTGACAATACTTCACATATATGCAAACTCGGGAGGGATTGCAGGTAGATAAAAGCTGGACAGCATTGCACAAAACCACTGCCTTCAAATCATTTAATAAAATTACATTTTTAAATCTCAAAGTGCAAGGCGGAAAGTCCACACAAATGTGATGTGATGTGGATGCCAAATCATTACTGAAATACCAACACATATTTCATGGCTACATGTAGTCCAATCCCCTCTCCAAACCCACCGATGCCATGTGTTACACATTACCGCAAATATCTGGAGTTGTGAAATTTTCTAAAACTTTCTGTTTATTTTTAGTTGACATTCGAATGACTGATGGTATTGCGTGTTAACATACTAGACTATAAAACAACAATGTTAACATTTTTATGAGTAAAATGCTATTTCTGCATACAATAGGAGACACTTTACTAAATGGTTGCTTATTCTGAAGTCAGGAAAACAGCTGCCCAAGCGTCATTGCACACAAACAATTTATTCTAAGGGTACAGCTTGAACATTTCTGTGACACTTTATCACTTTTTGGCTGTTTAAAAGGGGAGATATGTCTCCTTTAACCAGCCAATTCAATTAAATATATTTTTTTCTACTCTAAAGCATATAATGAACAATAAATGACTGTCCAAATAATTAATATAGACTTCAAACATATAAATATTTCTATTACTCAAAAAGGTGTTCACGGATGGGTGAAGAGCAAAGCTTTCTGGAAAACACAACAAACTGCATGCTTTAAAGAAATCATGTCTTAATTCTTAAGAGAGCTCAGTGGGTTAAACTGTGAGTGCTGTAATATGTTAGTGACAGCAGTTCACAGGCAGAGCTTCCCTTACAGCAGTAAAACCACCCAGCACACAAGCATTTTCTTGGCACTATGGCATGCTTCATGTGGGTGTTTTCAGCATGACCACAGGCTCTACACTTGAAGCGAGAACCAATGAAATGAAGTTCATAGAGCAAATGTGGACTCACCCTAACTCTGCAAAGGGTATCACTAAACAAGATCGCTGTGCTCAAGATTTGACCCTGATTGGCCATCCATCCCTCTGCAGAGAAATACTAGAACCTGTTGAATCTCCTCAGTTCTAGCTCGAACAAAAAAAAAATATTGACAAAACCTGCATTTCACACAAGGACAGAGTGAGAATGTAAAGCAGCAATGGAAAAAATGTTCAGCCGCACCCGTTCCCACCCCCCTCACTAATCTCTCTCCTTTTTTCTCTCTCTCCTCTCTCGCATCTCTTGTGCCTACTGTATTTACCTGGAGGAGCGGGAGAAAGAGGCAGAGAAGACAACAGCTGCCCTCTGCCTTTAGAAACTGGCCTGCAACCACTTGAGTAAAGAAACTTGAGGTGCCCCCGGCAAAGTACTTGGAAGGGTCCGCTACGTACTCACTTAGAAGCTCTCAGGCGAGTGGATGGTGCCAGGCGCGCAACACCCAGTGGGCTCACGGGGCTTCAGCCCCCCTCGTCGTGTGTGTCAGCCCGGGCTGACACAGCTTTGCGGGCTGGCGACCATCTAATTGCAGCCGCACCCGAGTACTTAACAGGTCATTAAAAGACCATTTACTTGTAAATTAGGCTTTTGTTGTGTTTTCACCCCTTCTTACAGCCACTCTGTCTATGGTTGGAAGAATTAGCCCCCCCCCCCCAAATATTTTTCAGCACCCCCCGAAATTTGGCTCTAGTTGCCCGCCTGGATGGTGCTAATTGGCCCCCTGAAACTCGGGTGCCCTCGAAATGCAGAGGCTGCAGGTGCCTTTGTTACGCCACTGCCTGCAACGGCTCCAGCCCACCGAGGAAATGCCCAATCCAATAAAGAGCAGTTCAGCTCTGAGTTCAAGAAGAATTAAAGAATTGGTGCTTCCCCTCAACCAAAACACAAATGATCCACTATGGTCCATACAAACTGACAGGTATACACGGCTGTGACTCCTCTCATACTCGATACAATATT
Organism: Lissotriton helveticus; assembly: GCF_964261635.1. NCBI lineage: Eukaryota > Metazoa > Chordata > Amphibia > Caudata > Salamandridae > Lissotriton > Lissotriton helveticus. Next base: position 285,810,312 of record NC_136071.1, read on the forward strand.
TCACCGCAAGCGCTGTATGCTGCGTTAAGTTTGTAACATGTCTTTGAATTTCACATACTTCAACCAATATCTCCCACATAGGGCATGCTACAACCAACATCTTTCCAGTTAAAGGAAGAAGTGTGGTTCAGTGGCCAGAGCGGCTGACTCCAGATCATGGTTCGATCACCGACGGCAGATCAGCATCATGTGACTCTGTGCAATAGCTAACTCAATCTCCCCGAAAGCCCCCAGCCGCTTGAAACCTTGAGGGGGGATGTGTTTGCTTTACAAATGTGGATTATTATTATTATTATAGTTAAACTCTTACTAAAGGGTCTCTAAGAACTGATAAAATTAGAGGGCGTTGTGTTCTTGCTAGGAGTATGGAGTGCTATACAAATGCTCCAATGGAATACAACCACACACCGTGCCTACATATGTTTGAGGTAGATGACACGTGCTATAAAATCAATATTTTTGCATGACTGAAATATTGAATTTTTAGTTCAAAGAGAAGTATATGTTGTTTAGCACATTTCCTACTGCTCCCCTGTCACTTTCTTATTATGACAAGAAATAATAAAAACTGCACTGCTTGTCATGGGAGGGGGGGGGGGGCACCGATTCAGGGGTGTAACCTTGGGACTCTAGGAGGACTATGACTGAGTAATGCAGTCAAATAATGTCCTGCCTTTTCTATCATTCAAAGCCTTTCTGACCCTTGTGCCCTCTTTGAATAATTAAAGAACAAACACATCAAACAAAAAACCTATTAAAAAGGGAAATGTGTATTGAACTAAACAAATGGATTGGCAACATGCTCAAGCACCTTTGTTTGTTCTCTGATGAATGACCTATTGAGGAGACGTGCCCCTGGCCTCATTTAAATGGCATAAAGTACATATTGGCTTCCTCATTACACAGGAGAATGGAGAGCACAGTGAGTGTGTATCAGTGGATGGCACTTGAAGCGCGTTCATGAGCAATGATCGCACAGTACAAGACAAGAACTGTGATGTTACAACGTGAAACTCAGTTTGAGAGACAGTTTTTAGTAAACAAAGGAAGAAAAAGAGACAACTGCGTAGGAAAACGAAATGAAAATGCGCTGGCTCGCAGCATATCAACATTATAGAGCTCAGACGACAATTTTGTGACATTCTGATGAAGTGATGGAATGTAACTATAGCTGGGTTAGGGTTGTCGCCACAATATAAATTCAATAAAATCCACCTGGGGAAAATTTTAGTTGGCAGAACGATTTCGCCACTTTTTTTGCAATCTTGTTACACCCTGCAGTTTGTGTAAAAACTGATGAAAAGCATTTTCTGTTTCGTGTAACAAAAAAGAGAATACAGGACTATATGTATTTATTTATTTATTTATTTCAAAGGTTTTATATAGCGCTACTGGACCCAAGAGTATCAGAGCGCTTTACAAGGATGGTGAACATAATGAGATAAATTTAACAATTAAGCGGAAAAGAGTTACAGTATGACAATGCATTCAACAGGGCTAAGGGGGGCAAAGAAACAGCAAGATAACATTAAGTGGAAAGTGAATATTATAAGTTAGGATAGAGAGGGGGTGAAGAGAGGAGGAGTGAGAAAAAATGAATGGATTGAGAGGGGGTGGGAAGAGGAGCGGACATGGGAAGAGAGAGGAGTGGACATGTTCAGAGTCAGTAACATTAGATACCCCAGTACCCAAGCTATGGCAGAAGGGCAATAAATCACATTCATAGAAAATAAATAAGTTAATTTAAAAAAAAAGGCATAAAAAGCACCAACCGCGCAAATATTAAAGGTCCGATCAGTGGTGTAACGCAAAGTGATGTTGGGATCTCTGCACCATACTCACTCTTTAGCAAAGGCAAGAGGTAAATGCAAATATTACTGTACCTCTTAAGTTGCATGACATTTTCTTTTTACTGAATAGAGTTTTAGTTTGTTGATCATTGATCAAGGGTGTAAGAAAATTCCTCTTTCTGCATGGTTATCTCCATTTTTTGCTGACTGCTATTGCTGGTGTTTGAACTCTGCATACTAGAGTACTGAGGAACAGCCCGATGTAAAACATAGCAATATTGGCTAATCCCTAAATTACATAGTCAACTTTCCTGTACATGATGCAGGAAATACACCAATAGCATAAAAAAGTTTCTTGGGGTCTAAAGCACATAATGTGTCTTCTACTAGGCTGACAAGGACAACGTGGCTTCAGGTCGTCACAGGTTGCCTGACTGCTGCAGCTTTTAAACCTTCACACAAACCAGTCAAAAATACCCTTTTTGACAGGAATAAACCCGACTTTGAAATATTAAGTAAGTCACCCCTAAGTAAACTATGCAGCCCACAAAGTAGTGTGTCTATAATTTAAAGGTGAAACATGTAGAAATTGCATGATTGCCAGATTCCTACAGTGACTAGCTCCCAAAAGCTATTTTCACTGTATAGAGCTGTAGCTAATTCTGTGAGAAAAACAGTCCATTTAAAATAGTAGTGTTGGCAATGCAGAGTGGATTAAGCTACAAACTCTGCTTTTATCAATGATTAGAAATCCAATCCAATTCTGTAGCTTAATTTCTGATAAATATACAAGAAAAGTAAGTTTTCTGAAGTTAGATTTTGCTACCTGAAGCTTCGGTAGGCTAACTAGTAAAAACTGATGAAAAGCATTTTCTGTTTCGTGTAACAAAAAAGAGAATACAGGACTAGATGTAATTGACAGGACTGAAACAAGCTATGGCAGAAGGGAAATAAATCACATTCATAGAAAATAAATAAGTTAATTTAAAAAAAGGAATAAAAACCACCAACCGCGCAAATATTAAAGGTCCGATCAGTGGCGTAATGCAAAGTGATGTTGGGATCACTGCACCATACTCACTCTTCAGCCAAGGCAAGAGGTAAATGCAAATATTACTGTACCTCTTAAGTTGCATAAACAAATCTTTTTGACTGAATAGACTTTTAGTTTGTTGATCATTGATCAAGGGTGTAAGAAAATTCCTCTTTCTGCATGGTTATCTCCATTTTTTGCTGACTGCTATTGCTGGTTTTTGAACTCTGCATACTAGAGCACTGAGGACCAGTCCAGATGTAAAACATGGTAATATTGGCTAATCCCTAAATTGCATAGTCAACTCTCCTGTACATGGTGCAGGAAATACACCAATAGCATAAAAAAGTTTCTTGGGGTCTGAATCACATAATGTGTCTTCTACTAGGCTGACAAGGAAAACGTGGCTTCAGGTCGTCACAGGTTGCTTGACTGCTGCAGCTTTTAAACCTTCAAGCAAACCAGTCAAAAATACCCTTTTTGACAGGAATAAACCCGACTTTGAAATATTAAGTAAGTCACCCCTAAGTAAACTTTGCAGCCCACAAAGTAGTGTGTCTATAATTTAAAGGTGAAACATGTAAAAATTGCATGATTGCCAGGTTCCTACAGTGACTAGCTCCCAAATGCTATTTTCACTGTATAGAGCTGTAGCTGTTTCTGTGAGAAAAACAGTCCATTTAAAATAGTAGTGTTAGCAATGCAGAGTGGATTAAGCTACAAACTCTGCTTTTACCAATTATTAGATATCCAATCCAATTCTGAAGCTTAATTTCTGATAAATATACAAGAAAAGTAAGTTTTCTAAAGTTAGATTTTGCTATCTGACGCATCGGTAGGCTAACTAGTGTTCGCCTGCCTGCAGCTGCCCACCGTGTCAGTTCTTTCCTGTTGATAAGGCGAGGAATGAGCTCTCAAAGCAAAAACAACAGCCGGGGCCTTCTGGCAATTCATTAACTTGAAAGGGACCAGGGTGAAGCTTGATGATTAATAGTTATGTGTACCATGGGACCAGGAAAAAGGAGCAACTGATTCTGAGGCAAACGGTAGGCAGCCCGGTTCTATTCTGTCTATTTCAGTGGAGGATAGAGATCGTCCAAAATTCAGTTTAATGTGGTTGAAGATAAGGAAACTGATCGCTTCCATAGACAAACTCCTGAGTGGGCTACCAGCCTTCTCCTTGAGTAGAAATATTCGGCCAATTTGATTTTCCCTGAGAATGATGCACTGTTGGATAGTTGCAGTAAGGCAAACAGAATATGCTACAAAAGGGGGAAGGTTTGCCTTTCAAACATTTAGTTACTTGGTTATGGAGTGTCCTGGAGTCACTATGACCCATAAGGTAGTGAATTGTACAAAGGTGGCACCTCCCCCCCCCCCCCAGTGCTTCAGAACACACCTGGACCTATGGAAGAAGAGAAGAGGACTGAACATTCTGTCTGTGACCTTTCTGGAGACCTAAAGGGCTGTATTTGCTCCCACTTGCAGCCAGAATTAAGAATTAGACTTCATCTGTCTGACCTCCTGTACGCTATGGGAACGTCAATAGCTGCCAGAGGTCTTTTTCTGGAATAACTAGTTAACCAGTGACAAGTGGACCTGGTGTAGACCCTGATGGTGGCCTCTGCTGGAATGGGTCCAGGACTCTTGTATTATTCCTGTGGTCTTGGTGCCTTAGAAGTGACAAAGAGGTGCTTCTCTAAGGAGTTTAAAAAGTTGAGACTTGGAACATTTTCGACCTTTGGAGGACCAGGCCTAACCGCCCATCCATCCTAGGCATAACCTTGCAAACAAGAAAATCAGGTTGGGCCTGGTTGGAACATTTTGATGCCCAAAGGATGACCCTCGTGCCTAAGGTACCTGGCCTTGGTGAGACCTGACCAGCTACAGCTTTCATGCTTGTGCAGCTGCAGCATTTGAGCTCAAATTAAGACATAAGGGTCTGATTCAGAATTTGGAGGACAGTGTACTCCTTCACAACCTTCACAAACGTGATAGAGGAGCATGTACAACAAATCCTCGGTCTTCCTGCTCATTTATGAGACAGGCTGACTGTCAGTTTTCCAATGGTGGTGCCCTTGTTAACTGCACTGTTAGAAACTTACTCCGAAGGCCCAAAGGAGTAGAAGTATCAGAGTAATCTCATCAGAATGCCCATCCTAGTTAAAGCAGTCATTTTGTTGTCCATTTTACTGTTTTCTGACATGGAGAGGAAAAAAACTATAATGACACCCACAATCTGGGAAAAAACATCCAGTAAGTTGGAGCCATTAGTGTATTGTATTTAAAATAAACAAAAGGTTTGGTGTGGAGCTGAATAGAAAATGATGGCCCTGCACCAAGCTTTCATTACCATCACACGAGCTGCCATGGTTGTGACTGTTGTGAAAACCCAGAGATCAACGGAGAGCCGGCGGTGATCTTGTACCTTGAAGGGCAGAACTCTGGCAAGGGTGGCTGTGGAATGACTTCGCTCTGCCCACCCGTCACAATCTAAATCAGGCCCTGAGGCCCAATGTAGAAATCTTGCCCAGGAGATGAGAAAACTTTGGCAGGTGAGAAATGTTCATTTTCCAGTTTGGAGCTTTTCCCACGAAAAAATAATGGCTTCAAGGGGACCTTGTCTAATAGCTATCTGATTCTCTGGAGCACTTCGCCGATACCGTCTTCAACCTTGTCCTGGTGGATGATATAAACTTTCATAAAAAAGTCTTAGAAGATAAAAACTTTGACTCAGTGGCCCAGTTGTTGCTTGACTTCTGCTCCATCATGGTCAGCTGGAAACCAAACTTCTTCTCATAGATCTGCAAGGAGCTACTTCTGATTGACATTTGGATTTTAATCATTTTTGCGTCTTCTTTATGTAAAATATTTCTTGATTTTTAAAAATGTATTATGAGATTTGTATTATTTTGTGAGTGGATGTTTTAAATGTATTGGTACTACTAAATACTTTACATACTACTTCTTTAGTTCAGCCTGGCTGCTCTATGCTATAGCTACTAGGGGTTGAGCTTAGGTTTATTATTAAACGTGTATGTTGGACCTGATAAGATATGGGACTTCTTACTTGGAAAGGACTCGCTTGCCCACTAAAAATACATTTTCTTACAAAGAGGCACTTGAATTTGAACCTTTTTCATTTAATTTCTCTGACAAACGCTTATTTTTAAAAGACACCAGTTTGCAAAAGCCCGGCCACTTGCCTTTACCAGTGGTTAAGCTGTTGCCATTAGCTCTAGGTGGTTTAAATTTCAGTTGTATAGAATTCAGAATTTTTGAAGAATATGAACATTATTGCTTCTCCCTGCTATTCATACATGTAATTTAGGGTTTTAAATGTAAATCATATTGTTTCATTGGAAGCCCCTATCCCACTGAAACTCCTCCAACTCTAACTGTCCTACGAGTTTCTGGCACAGACTATAGAGATACAGGCCTTTTTATGTAACACCGCCCTCCCACAGGAACCATCCAGGATGTGATGGCCTCATATTTCATGCCACAGTCCAAGACTGCATTCTTACATGCTCAATTGCAACTCCTAAGCTGCCTTTTGCCTGCTCCCATATGACTTTGACATTTCAGATTAATTTTGAACCTAACATAGGTTTATTTTTATCCCTATCCTGTGATCTCCTGGGATGGTTCTACTGCTACCCATATACTTAATTTGAAAGATATTCAACTGAGGTCGGCACTTTCAATACACAAAAGGTGACAAGGGTAAGCCCAGACATGGGTCCTGTGCTCACTGTGGCACTGAAATCAAGCCATACATTGCTGATGAGCTGGTTGTGCATGTTCTGGTTCGGAAAGGATCTGACCTTGCAGTTTGGGCTGGATTGCTCCCATAAGGAGCAGGTGGAAGGCTGATTTGCATATGGCTTGGTCCAAACTGAGATGGCATGGTGAGAAAGAGAACGATGGTTTGGGATGCTGCCCCAAGCGATTGCCAGTGGTTAGATAAATTGCAAGCATTCCCTCCATCATCTTTTGTGTGTTTGATGAACCACCCTAAGTAGCAAGGGTTTGCTCAGACGTGGGTCCAGTGCTCACTGTGCCACACTGTGCCGCACTCAATCCAAGCTATACCTAGCTGATGAGCCCTTATCAAGGCAAACCCGGCGCTACAAATCGGTAAGGACTTGGCCTGATTGATAGATAGGTAGATTCTTTATTGAAAAAATAATTAAAATCATTACAATAGTGCCCCAAGTTCTTCATTACGTATTAGTGTTAACACGATCAATGCTACAGCAATTCCCGCTTGGTGCTCATCTCCCTTAAATCCCATTGTTCATGACGAGCTCAGCTCGTCATGAGCACGCGAGCAGTGTACTGCATAACGAGCTGAGCTCGTCATGAGCATGGAAGGGGTTATAATATGTGAGTGCTAAAAGGCCATTCTTCAGAAAGCAATTAAAAACACAACAATTTAAAAACCCTCTGCATCCAATACGTCCAATACCTTAAATGCTAACTTTGCCTCTGGTGTAGATTCCAATGCTAACTCCTAGGGACAGTACAGTATGTTCAAGGTGCTTCCAGTACCTCGGACTTAGGATGCTAACTTTACATCTGATATACATTTCAATGATAAGGCCTAGGTAAGCAATATGTTTAAAGTGCAATATTCATAGTAACATATTAAATAAAAAGGCCTGTTTTGGAGATAGTTTTACAAGGTCAAAGGTGCTCTATTTTATTCTAGTAAGTGGACCAAAACTAAGCCCTAAGTAAAATGCACATTTTCTAACAGCATATTAAAATAAGTTAAAAGGCCATTAACCAAAGTGGACTGAAAGGCTTATGTTTGATATAATATTATTTGGCCTCATGATCATAAGGACCATGAGGGCCATGAAATACTCAGCCTACCTATATCCCGATTTACCTAGAGTGCTAGCTTTTCTGGTATGCAAAGTCAAATCTTAATGCCCATATAAGGTGCAATATTTTAGTCTTGAAAAAGGGCAAAGTTTTTGTAACAGCATTCAATCTTAAAAAAAAATTCAGAGTCCTCCGCGTCGACAGAAGGTGGTAGCACAAATTTCATAAATGTCAAGAATCAAGCCACTGGCTGCGATAATTCACCTGATGTTTAGGGTACACCATATTGGCGGCAACCAGAACTTTCTTAATAGGAGCAGATTTTCACAAATGCAGAGAATATAGGTCAGAGATTCCTCTGCTTTTGCATAAAAAGTGCATTGTCGATTGGAATCATCAAAGTTCCTCTGGCCATACCAGTAGGTTTTCAGAGAGATTAATCCAAACCTTCGACTCATCAGTGGTTTTTTCATCACCTAACAAAAAGGCAGTTAGAGGTAGTTTAGCAGGGTCCCTGAATAGTACATTGTTGTAGCTCAAGCACCATGTGTCAGGTTCTTCAGGGTCTGTACTACCTGTTCCCTCGATATTCGTTTTTCTTGCTTAAACAACCGTTTTGAGACTAGGGACACAGGTAGGTCACTTGACCATAATCACAGGCCTCCAACACATCCAAATTAAGGTTTAGGTAGCTATGCAGCTTGTCAGGGGGTTGCTTATTACTTCCCAGCGTACATGTTTTAGTGTGTTATTCTTCACCTGCTTGGCTTTGAAGTAGTAGGTCAGGAATTTTGCTTCCAATATCAATTGCTGTGAAAACTGGCACAATTAGGGCTGAACTGTTCCCATGAAGAGCAGGGTCAATGCTGATTTATATATGGCTTGGTCTGAACTGTGGTGGCATAGTGTGAAAAAGAACATTGGGTTGGGATGCTACCCAAGTGATTACAAGTGGTTAGGCAAATTGGGGGGGCGTGGCTAGCAGCCAGCGAGGATGGTCGCAGTCTAACAAGGCTCCTGTCCCCCGCCCGTTAATCCGTGATATTTATCCTTCACAGATGAGAGATCCCCGTGAAACTCCGGGAGATCTCTAAGACTGACCCCAAGCCTGCTCCGGTCTGGGAATTACCCCGGCGGCCGGACCGGTGAGGGAGTAAGACGACGTTCGAATCCGGGAGACCTGGCAACTAAGATGGCAACCACCGTGCTGCCGGAGCTGTTAAGACGGCGCTAGCAACCCTCCAGCCCCCCGTACGACCTGCGTGATCTGCGGTGGAAAGGGAGCGGTAGAACGAACGGATTGGAGCCCAGCTGGAAACGGACTTTGAGCACCGAAGGATCACGGGCTGCGGTTGCGCTCGAGCCGGCTGGAACGGGGCTCCTCCCTCCCTCCGTGGCTCCGACTGGAATCCCCGGCTTTTATTGGCCCTCTCGGCGGCGACAACCTGGAGCCGGCCCCACCTGCCCCTCATCTGGGCTGCGGCCCCGGAGCGAGAAACAACAGAGACCGGCTGGTCTGAGACTCTGGGAGCGGCGGGGTGAGAGCTTCGGAGGCGGCCATTTTGACTTGCTCGGGCCCGGCCCGAAATCACCCAGCGCCCCGGCTGTAGGGCCTGGAGGAGCCGTGCGCCCCCGAGCTCCTCCGCTGGACAGTGGCTTTCCGGCTGGGGATTGGCGCGGGTGGAGGAGCGCCTTGCACCCCAACTCCTGGGCCGGGGGGGATCGCCCGACTGCCGCTCCGGGGGGGATCGGAAGCCTTCCTGACGCCGACTTTTGGATGAGGAGCGGCGTGTGAGCCTTGGTTCCGAGCTTCCACTTACACCCAGGGCCGGCCGATAGTGCTGTCAGCGGGGGACCCACCGCCGCCTCCCCCCTGGGTGCTGGCTTGGTGCAGCGACCGGGGCCCGGTGAGACAAAGTAGCTTGTGGTCCTGCCCCCCGACCCCCTGACCGGGGAGCGCCCCTGGTGGGGCCCGTCCTGGATCCACGTAGCGGGGCTCCAGTCGCCGATCAGCCGAGCCCTCCGACTTGCCTGCCCAGCCACTCCCCCCTCTCCGCGCCGGTCCCACCTGGGGTCCACGGAACAAACGATCCGGGAGGAAGCTCCCTCCCCCCCCCACGGGAGGGAACAAGGACACGGTGGAGCGGGCCGGTGAGTAGGTGGAGGCGAAGTGACCCTGATGCGGGAGTGGGCCCCGAGGCCTGGTGGATCGAGTAGGTGAGGTGAAGGAATCGGGTGGGCTCATTCAGGCCGGGTCCTCCTGGAGGCGCTTGTGGTGACTGCTATCCCAGCTGTGGGGAGGCGCTCCGACCACCCCTGGAACTGAAGAGGACTCGAACCGAGCGCCGCGATCACAGATGGGGAAGCCTAGAGGACCGAAGAGGGACGGAGGCCCTGCTTTGGAAACGCCCGAGGATGCGACGCAGGCCCCGATGGAACTGCAGCAGATGCAAGACCGTATCCTGGAGGCCATCGCTGCCATGAAGGACGCTCTACACCAAGACATTGCGCAGGTGGCAACGGGTCTGGGGCTTCTGCGAGCCGATCATGGGAAACTTTCGGACAGAGTCAAAGCCACGGAAGACACCTTGAAGGATTTGGTACCGGAGCACAAAGCCATGGCGGGCCGGTTGACGGAGGCGCTGGAGAGAATACAAACCCTGGAGAGGCGGGCTGAGGACGCCGAAAACTGCAGCAGATGCAACAACGTACGCCTGGTGGGCCTTCCCGAAAAAAAGGAGGGCCCTGACATGGTGGAATATTTGACCAACTGGCTGAGAACTGTGGTGGCGCCGGAGGGTCTCTCGCCCTTCTTCACGCTGGAACGGGCGCACCGGGTGCCGGGCCAGACCCCCCAAGCCGGGCATTCTGCCCCGCCCCGTTGTTATCAGACTCTTGCATTACAAAGACAGAGACTGGCTACTGCAGAGGGCCAGGGATGCGGGCCCCTTCCAGGTGGACAATAGCAAGGTCACGCTATTTCCTGACTATACGTTCGAGACCCAGAGGACGAGAGCCTCCTTTCTATCCATCAAGAAGGAACTTCGTGCTGAGGGTTTGCAGTACTCGCTCCTCTTCCCAGCAAGACTCAGAGTAGTGGTGGATGAGAAGTCATTGTTCTTCCCCACGGCAGCGGAGGCATGGACCTGGTGGGACTCCTATAAAGCTGGTACGGATGGGGCTCGCGCTGTGACGGAGACGGAACTACGTCAACAACGCACAGTGAGGAAGTCACAAAGGCTCCGCGGGCGCAGACACAGATCCAGGAAGCCAACGGAATCCCAGACGGAGGACGAGAGGCGTGTGGCGCTGCAGGCAGTGATGGACCTATCGGGAGCGGAGCTGGACCAATCGGGACGGACCTCGGGCTCTGAGGACCGGGGGTCGGGAATCGGAGACAGAACTCTTGGAACTTGGCAGCACGAAAGGCCCGGTGATCACTCCGCAGACATCGGGGGACATAGTTGAATGCTGAATGCCAGTTGAGGAACTCCTCCCGAGTTGTGGCAGCTGGGGTTTGCCTTCATAGACATCGGAGCAGACTGCAGTAAGACTGTACTATTGTAAGTTGCATGGGCATTGTGGGGCGGGGAGACTGGGACGATACTTGCGGTCCTTGTAGCTAGTTCACGCCCCAGAGGGCCCTTACGGTCACCGTAGTGCAGACTGCGGATTAGGTGGGTTAAGAAAGCACGTTTGCTCTACCGAATTTGGATGGGAGCAGCTTTTTTGAAGTTAGGTCCTGTTCTGGGGGAGGGGGGCCCGGAGAAGTTGGGGACACTCAGGGCGGGGCTAGGGGGCAAGCGCAAGGGTGCGATTCATTTCAATGATGTACCGAACACTGTGGGACAATGGCTAATGCAGGTTCAATAAAGTGTGTAACTTGGAATGTGAGGGGGCTTCATACTATGGCACGGCGACACAAGGTGCATGCTTAACTGGTACGTAGAGGAGTACATATAGCGTTTCTGCAGGAAACTCACCTGACAAAGAAGGAGGGCATAGCGCTACAGCGTAGATGGAGGGGCCACGTATTCAACACCACATACTCCGCCTTTGCTAGAGGGGTTATGATCTGGGTGAGAGTGGGCATTCCTTTTCAGGTGATCAGGCAAATAGTGGACCCAGAGGGGAGATATGTGGCGGTGGAAGGCAGGCTCAGGGGTCGGCTTATTGTTCTAGGGAGCGTTTATGCACCAAATGTGGATCAGACGACTTACTTTGCTAAGCTCTCTGGTGATCTAGCCAGCTACCTCACGGGCCCAGTACTGTTAGGGGGGGACTTCAATTCAGTGGCAGACACAACCCTGGACAGGTCACATCCACCGTTACCCGCTTCCCCGATGCACCGGCTCGCGAAGAGCAGATCGAACTGGCAAGACAAATGGGGGCTGTCCCACGTCTGGCGCGCGCAGCATCTGGCGGAGAGAGATTACTTGTTTTACTCCAGCCTCCATGACCTCCATGTCCGTCTTGACGCTTTTCTGTGCTCTCCGTTGGTGCTCCCGGCGGTGGCCCGCACAGAATACCTAGCACGCACTTTATCCGACCATAACCCCCTATTGCTGACACTGGACTGGATGAACGAAATACCACAGATCCCGTCGTGGCGGCTACGGCCTGACACGCTAGATGACCCACCGTTCAGAGAGGCACTAGAAGAGAGGATTTCCCAATACTTCGCAGAAAACGAAGGCTCCGCGACCTCTAGGGCGATGGAATGGGATGCCTTTAAGATTGTAGTGCGAGGCTTCTGCATAGGAAAATTTGCTGGGGTACGCAGGACCTTGCTGGACGATTTGAATAGGGCTGAGCAGGCGCTGAGAGAGGCCGAGTTGAGGTGCCCTAATCATCCTGAGCTCCAGGGTAGGGTCTGTGAGGCACGGGAGGCGGTGGCAGTGGAAGTGGAGCGGCTCCGCAGCTTCGACCATAAGGCGTATCTAACTAAAAAACATGCAGAGGGGGATAAAGCGGGGACGCCGCTGGCTTGGTTAGCAAATCCCGCAAGGAATAGTTGTCCGATCTTGGCCATGCAGGGGGAGGAGGGACGAATATGTACCACGCAGTCAGACATACTGGACAGCTTCAGTTCTTACTACGAGAGGCTGTACCAGAGCGCGCTAGTAGCCCAAGGAGATGAAATAGATACATTTCTGGAGGAACTCCAATTGCCACGCCTGGAGCGGGAGCAGGCAGATGCCCATGGCGGTCGAATTGAGATAGCGGAGATTAGGGGAGCAGTGAAACGGATGGCACGCAACAAGGCTCCAGGCTTAGATGGCCTGCCCATTGAGTTTTATGAACGATACTTGGAGCAGCTGGCTCCCAGGCTCTGTACGGTGTACAACGAAGCCAAGGGAGGAGGGCGGCTACCGCGGTCTATGAGCGAGGCCATAATGATTCCATTGCTGAAGCCACGGAGGGAGAGCACCGATCCAACCTCTTATCGTCCGTTATCCAATGGTGACGACGGACTACAAGATCCTGAGCACTATACTGGCGGCCAGGTTGCTGGCCCACATGCAAGCCATGATCCATAAGGATCAATCTGGGTTCATACCCACTCGTAACACCACCCACAATATCCGCCGGCTGTTCAAGCTGGTGAATGACCCGCCGCAAGCTGCGAGAGCGCCTCTAGTGCTGTCAGTCGACATAGAGAAGGCCTTTGATAGCCTAGAGTGGGAGTATTTATATAGAGTAATGCGGTGTTTTGGACTAGGCGATGGCTACATACACTGGACGAAAGTATTGTACTCCTCGGCGAAGGCACGGGTGAAAGTGGGCACGCTAGTGTCACACCCATATGAGGTGTGCCGCGGCACTAGACAGGGATGTGCATTATACCCCCTGCTGTTTGCATTGGCGGTGGAACCTCTCGCGGCGGTAGCTAGAATTGGTAGTTACTATGGAGGTCTGGAACTCGGAGGGGCCCGCCACTTCATTTCGCTGTACGCGGACGACCTCCTCCTTTTCCTGGAGGATGCTGAGGGAGCGGTGGACAGAGCGGAGAGGTTACTGGAGCGATTCGGCAGGCTATCGGGTCTTAGAGTTAATTGGGCTAAGACCTGCCTGTTCCTCCTGCGGCTGGAGGAGAGTCAACCCCCCGCCTGCCAGAGAATCAGGTGGGAGCCTAGTTGCCTGGACTACCTGGGAGTGCATGTGTACCATGACGCCTCGAACGTTTTGGAGGGCAACGTGGGACCCTGCATTCGTGCCCTGCGGGGCAGTATGTCCTTCTGGTCCACCCTGCCGCTATCAGTAACAGGTCGCATATCTCTCCTGAAGATGATCGCCTTGCCCCGGTTGTTATACTACTTTCGGGCGCTCCTGATCTGGGTGCCTGGCGCGGTCTTCAAACAGCTGAGATCGTTAGTGATCTCCTTTCTGTGGGGCTCGGGCAGACGCAGGATAGCGCTGGCGACGCTCACATGCCCAAAAGACGAGGGAGGCCTGGCGGTCCCGGACTTTGACCTCTACTACCTGGCGGCTCAACTGCAGTCCTTCACACAGGAAGTAGCAAGAGAGTTTCGCGGCCCGGAACAGGAAAGAAACAGTGGCACCCCCCGCCATGTGTTGTCTTATATTGCCCTTCAGCAAAGGCTGGCGCTCGGGGACTTGACCCAGGAAGAGCATACGTTCCGACTGTGCTGGAACCGCTCACAGAAACGTACGGGAGTCAGAGACCCATACGCGCCCGAAATCCCACTGGGCATGATGACGGCGCTCCCGCACGGAGGTGACTGGTCGAGACTACAGATTTGGGAAGAAGCAGGACTACAGATGGTGGGAGATTTATACGATGACGGTGTGCTGACCCCGTATCAAACGTTGCGGGACCGTTACGACCTCCCGAGAGGAGACTTCTTATTGCACGCGGCGGTGGTGCGGGCCATACAGGCACACTGGGGAGAAGGGTTGCTCGAACCACAGACGACGTTGGCTTGTCAATACGCTATGATGTCGGCGGGCACCTTCAAGGCAGTGACATGCCTTTACTCGCGAATGCTGACCGAAACCCTTCAGCCCCTAGCGGCGCTAAAGGCCAAGTGGGAACTGGACCTGCATGCGTGAGATCCCGGACACCGCGTGGTCACAGCTGGTGAGACGGGCCAGGAAGAGCACTAGGAACGCACGTTTCCAACTGATTCATTTTTATGTGCTCCACAGGGCGTACCTCACCCCGGGGAAAATAAGGACGTACTTCGGGGCTGAGGACGCCGCTTGCCCCAGATGCACCCAACTGGGAGCGGATCTTATACACATGTTGAGGGACTGCCCCCACCTACAGGACTACTGGAGGGGGATAGGCAACACATTGAACGAGGTGGCAGGCAGGGACTTACAATATGACACAGCTGTTAGTATACTACATTGGTTTTCCCCATACGCCCAAGAATAAAACATCCAGCAAGTTTATAGACATGGGCCTCATATTGGCCAAGAGGGAAGTGACCAAGGGGTGGAAGGCGAAGTCTAGTCCCATGCACCGGAGATGGCTAAACGAATTTCTAAAATGGGCAGCTAGTGAGAGCACGCTTAGATACCAGCTGGCTCGTCGCAAACCAGATGAAAGGGCACAAGAAGCAGCGATGGCTTGGGAGATCTTGGTGCAGGCACTGCGGGATGAGCTGGCCGAGGGGGTAGCGGAAGAAGAGCCTGACAATGCACCTGATACGCCTGTTGCTCCAATGGCAGCGCCAACCACACACACACCCACTGACTGATAGAATATTTCCTGTTAACCACCACATGAACTGACTTTCCCGCGCTAGGTACTGTATGGGACACTGGGGGAGGGGGTTTTGGGGTGGGAATGTTGAACTGGTTCGCTAGCGTAGATTCGACACTCATGGGTAGTTCGGGTACACGGGGAGAAAACTCTAAATGCAGGCAGCAGAATTCCTCACATGACTCCCGTAAATGTTGAACACACGAGGATGTACTATATGATTGAACATTGCCGCCCGGCCTCAGGGATGTGGGCTGAATGGCTGTGTACTTTACCCAGATGCTCGACTAGGGGGGGTGAGACAACTGCTGTAACGTGTATTATCCTATTTGGCGTACTGTTCATGTGATGCTGCAATAAAAACGTTTAAAAAAAAAAAGTGGTTAGGCAAATTGCAGGTATTCCTTCCATCACTGTTTATATGTTTAACAAACTGATCCTACCAGGTGGCCAATGGTCCCTTAACAGCGTGGGAATATTTCTCCTAGAACGTCTGAGGATTTTCAACAGAATATCGCAGAAAAAATACAATGGGGCAAAATATTGAGCCCCAAATAATGATTAAAAAAATATTGGCAAGGAGGGTATATAAAGGCAAGTATACGTTTAGTATACATTATCCTTAGCTTCCTATATATGTACCTAAATGAAATGAAATACATATCTTCAAGCAACATAAAGATGAAGTTAATAATAGTAAATCTATACTTAATAAATTCACTTAACTTCACAATGTTTTTGATATTTAGGCCTAAATATATTTTAGCCTCCCAATATCTTTTCCTCTAAATGTTTACATATAGTCCCCACCTCCATTCTGAACAGAGTGCACAATAGCTAAGTTCTTGTCAGGTTGCACCACCAGAATCTGGAACTCACTTTTGCCTGCCTTATGCAACACATAGACCCTGACTCTAATCAAGAAAAGCTCAAATTACTAATTTTTCTAAGATATTTTTACTCAGGACGTATCTAAATTCAGTCCCATGCACACATATGCTCACAGTAGCTTGGTTGTGTATTTATTGTAGGCCTATCATTACTTTCCTTCGCTAATATTTCCTTAGGTTTCCTACTATGATATTTCACCTTCATCGTATTGCATTTCCATTTCTATCTCTCCCTCAGATTTGCCTCCCTCTTTTGTACACTATGATAGGTTACCTCTAACGTATGGCGCTCCCATGTTTGCTATAGAACTATTCATCATGTTGCCATTGGATAATCTTTATAAACTTCATATACCTTCTGGTGTCCAACTATCACCCCCTTCCCTGCTCCCCCAATCAAATTACACCTAGGTAAAATTTGGTTTAGCTGTTCCACAATATATCATGTCCTCTGTTTGCATTGAAAAGGAGTTCATTTTTATAAAGCACGGTTCAGGCCTCATTTACAAAAAATGACGCAGCGCAGAACCGCAAGCCATTTTGCCGCGACGAACAGCTTCACAGGGAGGCGTTATATTCACAACAATACAACACATCTGTGCGCTTTCCCCTAAGCTGGCACACAATTGGCTGCCGTGCGCCAGTGCAGGCGCCCTTGCGTCATGTTGCAAGGGTGCCTGCATTGTGAGGATGACTGCTATTGTGCAGGGACATCTTGATGGCATTTTCCTCTTTCTATGCATGCTGCAGGACGCAGCAAGCAAAGAAAGAGGAAAAAATGAGACCAAATAAAAGTATTTCTCCTCGTTGTGTCACTCCTACACCTCACCTGAGGAGACGTAGGATTCGGATGCACTCCCAGCTTTACAAAACTTTGTCGATCTGGGAATGTGTCAGGCTCCATGGAGGTTGCGTGGGAACACCCACAGCAACACCCATGGAATGCCCCTTTCACACAGAGTAGTGCATGAAAGGGACCCATATTTACAAGCCAATGATAAGTCACGGAGTGAGACTTTACGTGCCTTTGTAAATATGGGCCAGCTCATTGCGCTCCTGGTCCGCAAAAAAAAGTGACCGATACACCGGCAACGCAATGGCCTTGCAAATTAGCCCTTAGTCTGTTGGGACAAGTTTGCGCTACTAAAAATTGCATACATAAAAAAAAAACATATTGCGCCACGTTTGTTTTGGTAAACCATTCTGAGTATGACAATTTTGTGGTAAACACATTACAACCGATTGTCTATTAAACCGAGTCATTCTTAAACATTTTCTTCATTTGTACATTTGGACTACAGTGAGAAATGTGTAAAATATGCCATGGACAGACGGGGCAAAACATATGTATTTCAAACATTCACATGGGGCTGTGTTTTAAATTGGATGGGGCGCTCTTAGTGTGGAGAAAATTCTGCTCTTTTTTTTGCAAGTAAATTATGTAAAAAGAAACAAGTGGATGTAGAACGTTTAATTTGTTCAGCTAGAAAAAAACAGAAGTCAGACTGTTTTGCCAAGAGACATTGACAGAAAATGGCTTGGAAAAGCCTGGTTTATGCTCCAGAAATCTTTTCTAATACGTGAGTGCGGCTCTGTCAACCGTGATTTATTAAATGCGGCTGGTGTTCCTTGCGGCTTGTCTTCAAGGGATCTTGAAAACATGACAGGCTTTGTGCTCACAAATCTTCCAGCTTTTGCTGCACCTTGTATTAATCATTTTAAGGCTCCAGGACCAGCCTAACGAGGGAGCCAAGGGAGCAAATCTTCAGGGCTTATTTACAAGCTGCCTTATTGTGTTTTGAAGTTTGTCCAAGTTAGGAGAGGGTGGAAAGGTACTCCACTAAAAAAAATGTTGCTATACCGTGATATATAGATGCAAAGTTATTGCTAGCCAACAAAGGTCATTTGTCCCCATCTTTATTTACACTTGTTTACTTTTGACGTTCTCATGAGTGAAGTCATGAAAGATAAAATTGAACAAACAGCCTTTTGTTATCATATGCACCAGAGCTACAGTGATTGACATAAAACAAGGTCCAAACTGTGGAATGCCATTAGCCCCACACTGAGCTCAACAGAACTCTCAAGGTCAACAATGGAGGTCAAGGTCCAAGACCGTGCAATACCATTGGCCGTGTCGGAGATCTGACCGAAATCACACGCACTTCTGTGAACTCTTCAAAAATTAATTATTCGGACTCTGTCAAAACTAACCATTGTGTACCATTCGACCAGAATGTTGGCCATGGGAAGTCAACACTGTCGCTTCCAACATTCTCTTCTCTCTTTCCTTGCAGACTGTAGCCAGGGCCAGACTGGGAACCGAAAGTGGCCCTGGCAAACAGCTCGGCTGGCCCCCAGGGGAGGGGCGGGTGGAGGGGGTGAGGCCGAGCTGTGTGTAAGGGTCAGTTTCGGTCAATTTTGTTACAGGGGCCGATATTGCAGGCCCCTGGTCAGGGCCGTTTCTAGGTGTTTTGTCACCCAAGGCAAGAATTGAAAAATGCTGCCCCTCCCCTTTTATTTTAATTACAATTTGAACCAGTGTGTCTGTCAGTGTGTCATTGTGTTTGTGCGCGTGTGGGTTTTGGTGCCTGGAAAAGAGTTTGTGTATGTGTGGGGGGGGCGCACGTTTGTGGGTGTGTCTGCGTGAATGTGTTGTTAGGTGTCTACAGAAAGGTTGTGTGCGTGTGGTTTGCTTAGGTGTCTCTGTGGGGAGTCGTGTGTGTGTGTTGGATGTATAAGGAGTTTGTGTGTGTGTGTGTGTGTTTGAATGCTTGTGTCTAGATATGGAGATCGTGTGTGTGTGTTTGGGTGTCTACATAGGGCCTCTGAACCCCGGCACCAATGCTCCTGCTGCACTAATGGAGGCTACGGCTCTGGTCGGTGCATCTGATTAATGAAGGAACTGAGATTAGAGAAGGTTTAACCCTAGTTTATGGCTCTGGGCCACCAGCAATGGAGTACTGTAATGTTACTGCAGCACCTGGCCTCGCGCTGGCTACATTGGGACAAGCGTACGTTTTCCGGTCCAAGGTGCTTGAATATGCAGAAATAGAAGCGAGTGACAACGAACTTCTGCTGCATCTCTAGCTGCCACAGTCTGATCCGAGGATGCATGTCCATTTTTCTGTACTACACAGGACACTCAACACTCCTCACTGGAAAGCACAGGGAGCACATTTCCTTACACAATGTAAGAGCAGAAAGGTATTCCATCATCAAACCTGCACCATTAAAGGCCCTTCCATGATGTTAGCGTTTCTGAATCCCCTTGCTCCGATACCCCTGCGTCACATCCTGTTCGGTGACACACTTGCTCCTCCGAGAAGAACAGATTTTCTGGGAAGTATTGGGGAATATCTAGTTCTAGACAAGAAAATATACAAAGGTGCCATGTGCAGCAGACAGCCGCCTTGTGCCCTACAGCACATTACACTTAATGACGCAATGCAAAATGGTGGGGACCACAGGCAGAATTTGAAGAGGGCCCCTGAGTCTCCCATATCTCACAGACAAATCTTGGCCTTCAGTGTGGGCTCACGGGAGGATTTGCAGTCACCCTGCACCAGAGGGACGGCAGGGTGTACTTAATGCCCTTTATACATTAACATATTCCCTCATATGCAAAACTCCCTCTCCACCATTCTACATGGATCTACATGAAGGAAATGATGTCTGGTGAATATTGGAGCTGTTCAACAGGGCGGCAGGGCCTCAAATCACAGCAGCACTTATATTGTAAAAGCGGTGCCAATTTTGGAGGAATGCATGCAATACGTGTCCCCTCTTTTTGTTGAACACGGTCCTGTAAAATAAATATGCGCTGTTAACAGTGAAAACGAAAGCCAGTTGTGACAGTGACTGTAAATGCTCAGAGAAAACCTGCATTGCAGCATCAGTGTTCTGAAGCACCGAGTCCTCTCAGTCAGCACCTCAGCCGTCCCCGCTGCTCCAGCCGGATCGTGTTATTAGAAAGATGAGCTCTGGAGCTCATCCCTTGAAAGGCCTTGCCTGATAACGTGCAGGTAACACCTAGCGTTCCTGAAATCCGGAAGTGAGTTTGATCCGTCAACGCAAAACAAGGCGATCCGCGAGTCCTCTGGAGAGACAGTAGTGGCTGGCCACTGAAGCACACATAGAGAGAGGACATTTCTGCTCTTGCCCGCATCCAGAGATAGATGCACACGTATGCATGCACACCTCCGTGCCAGTCAGACGTGTGTACATTCACAACTACAGGAACAACGTCCACACATTAACACACACTGGCCACCTGTGAGGAAATTAAACGGTGTCGTCAATGTCCTGAATATTAGGCTCAGGGAGCCACTCTAACGCGTGTTATATAATGAGTTGCGAACTTACAATACAAACCAAATGGGCACTAGGGGCATAACACAGGCCCCTTCAAGCGGGGGATGGGGCACGGTTGAGGGAGGGGGCTCTAATCAAAACTAAATCAAGCTAGATCACATCCCTCGCCTCACACCAGCACCACCTCCATGCGAGCCGCTTACCTTGTGCTTTCCCTCTGCTGGTCAGCACCGCGTGGCTTTACCGGAGCCCGAACGATTCTCAAAACACTTCTTGTCTGTGCGCCATGATCATTCCGTGTCTTCCCTCAACAAGGGTAGTGAGTTAAAAAATACACTTATAAACTACTTGGCTCGTGGGCGACCCAGATCCCACCCCGGCCTCCCCCGGTACCTGCTGGGCCTCAGGCAGGAACTCTCTGCCTCCGCAGGTCACGCGCACATGGCCCCCGCCTGTGGCGCCGAACGTGAGGGCACGTCACGTCGCTTTTGAGGTCTAAGGCCATTTCGATTCCCTAACTCATGTTTTTGCCGCCCTCCTCCTTTTGCCGCCCTAGGCAGCCGCCTAGTCTTGCCTAGTGGTAGAAACGGCCCTGCCCCTGGTAAAAAAAAAAATGTCCCTCCCAGGGGCTCAAAACTGACCCTCACACTGGCAGCCCACCGAGAAATGCCCGGTGCCCGCTACAGCCCATCCAGCCCTGACTGTAGCTGTTGCTTTCCCACTTCAGTGCTGTGAATTAAGTACACAAGTATACTTACCACAATATAGAACTCCCCAGTTAATAAATTGATGCTCATTTCAAGCATTTAGCTATGGATCTGCTGGCGTTTAGCAACATCGGGCACCTCTTATACCAGCATTTTTTAACCGGTTCCATGCTGATGATGGAACCGCTCCGTCATCAGCCGCGGTGGCGCTGTGCTGATGACGGAGCGGTTCCGTCATGGCCCGCCCGACGAGCCTGCGTGGCACTGATTTCGCGCCTTCGAGGCGCGTTCTATTGAGCGGGCGGGGCCATGACGGAACCGCTCCGTCATGAGCACAGCTCAACCGCGGCTGGTGACGGAGCGGTTCCGTCACCAGCATGCGCCCGCCGCGTGGCCCCCCGCCCCCTTAGCGCTGCGGCGGAATAGGCGCCGCAGCGATGTGGTTAAGTGAGTGGGTATCTTTGAGAGACCTGATATTAAAGGGCGATTTGAAGCGAAGTGCTATAGTAGCCAGAATGCTGCTGCTCCTAGTCCTTTACGAAATTAACGTTTGCTTAACTCTTCAAATCTGAATTCATTTTTCTTTGAATGAGACGATTTATCACGCAGTTAAAACTACAATATTGACAACATTTTCCTTCTCAATATTTGAGAAATGCATTTCCACACTTCACCAAGTCTAAAAATAGTGGTTAAAAAATCCTGCAAGAAAGAAGGTTTTGTGAGCTAAAACCATCTTTTTAATTTTCATAACACAAGTTTTGTAGAGAGTAAATCACCCCCAAAAACATTTTTTGGGCAGAAATTTGACATTCAACCCAAATTGTACTAAGTTTCCACTTTTCAAAACTTTGGGGCATATTTACAATGAAATGGTGCCGTGCGGCGCTGCAAGTAATTTAGTTGTGCTGCGCTTCGTCATTTTAAAAGCACAGTGATATGATGTCAAAAATATGGCGCACCCTGGTATTTTTCCTTGCGCCGGGGCTAAAAAAGCTGCCTAGCAACAGTGCAAGCAACCTACGTTGCACGAATGATGCACACAAACAATTATTGATGTTGTTTTGAAGAATGCACAACACATAGAAAGAGCAAAAAACAAGGAGGAATAAAAGTATTTCTGCTTGTTGCACCACTCTAACGCCTCCTTTTTGAAGGTGTGAGTTTTTGAAGCCGCCTCAGATTACAGATCCATGTAAATCTGACGCAGTGTCAAAAAGCAATGGGTGTTGTGTGCGAATGCCCACAGCAACACCCACTGCACGCCTCATGGCAGCAGAAAACTGTGGCAAGGAGGGCCATATTTACAAGGAGGTGTTAAGCCACGCAAAGTGGCTTTAGCACCATATTCTAAATTTGGAGCAGGGCATTGCGCCACCGGAGCATCGCAAAATGTGACACTCCAGTGGCACAATGCCCTTGGAAATGTGCCCCATTGACTGTAAAAGTTTTGCAGTCTCTTGCTTGGAAAGAACTGGCATTTGACAAGAATGTCATGCTACAAAGCCTTCCATGTAGAAACGCAAGATTGGCCCAGATTTGAAAAGGTCCTCCATATTAAATGGACAATTTCAGCTGTAGACTTCTTGAAAGGATTTGAACCAAATCAACTAATATTTTTCTCCAGGCTGCTTATAATATCATGTTGTTATGACAGATATAATTGAGTTTTCTTAATGCACCAAACACTGCCCCACTTTAATTAGAATTTTAACTTGTCACAATGTCGTAAAAGATAGAAATTTGCAGGAAGCTGATTTTCATGCAGTATTTCTGAGACTGTTATCAGCTTCAGGTTCCAACAAACAAATCAGCATCAGTCAGCAATAACATTAAACTTGAGGTTATATTTAATAGACAAGTGCACTTATTTTTAAAAAGTTACAGGAGAATTAAAGACTAATTCTGATATGTCTGACATTTCGAATCTTATAGTTTTTGAAGATTTATAACTTTGTGATGCTTTACTTATTTTCTCCATTTGGAAAAAAAGGTTATTTAGAGATATTCAATAACAACTTTTGTTTAGCAAACAAGCTGTCACATTAAAAAATCATCATTTTTTCTTGACATACCTGCAAGTTATTATTGTTAACATTATTATTAGTAATTGCAGTAGTAGTTGTATCATCATTATTATTATGCATGTATTATAACATTATTGCTATTATTAACCCCTTCCGTGTGCGCGTCGGACAACGGCCGTCGCGAGCACTACCTGGCAAATGCTGCGCACATCCGTTGGCTGACGTGGCCCCGCCCACTCTTAAGAACTCCCGCACCGCGGGGGAATTTGCACCGCGGTTAAGGAGTTAATGACAATAACAGCACAATGTTTTCATAAAGTGCTTGGTATCACACATCTGTTGCTTCATAAAGCTTCAAATAGCAGATAGCTCAAATGCCTAATGTTTATCATGTTATTACTGGAGGAGACAGAGAGGTTATCAGTCATCTCATGCTCAGCAATGTAGATGAGGGCATGGAACAGGAGCACTTTGGAGACATCCTTTCTCACTTTAAGAGAGTTTAAGAGAGGATAATGAACACTGTAACAAGATATTTAAGTGGATATCCCGGTAAATTATACAGAAATATCTTTTGGGAGATAAATTAGCTTTACTCATAAAACTAAACTATGGTGCCTTGTCTATAGCTAGAAAGCAACATATCCACGTTGAGACTTGTGCAATTAAGACTTCAGGTGAAGAGAATATTCCGCATGCCGCCTTTTTTAAAAACAATAATTATTTTACAATTTTCCAGATGTTTTGTCTATACAGTTTTTTTTGTAGAACGTCTTTATTAGCATTTTAATATGGCAGAAGGCAGTGAACCCAAATGGGGTACATTGGTGCAAGTTCAACTCTCCAGCAAAGGAAAGCATGTCAGTATTACGAAAAAGTTATCTGTGTCAGCTGTCCGGTTCAGCTCCCTTATGGTTGTTGTCAAGTATGCACCGAGGGGAACCCTATGCGGAGTAAGCAGTTCAAATTCAAATTCATAAACTTTATTTGGTCTTAAAAGAAATACACCATAAAAGTACATAAAAAAAGTTCTACGTATAACTGTAAACACACGTAAGAAATAAAAATAGTAATAAAATGAGAATATTAATTTTATGGCAGCCACTTCAATCGTACGTTGTTGTGCACATGAGAAAAATATATCACTGAGTAGACCTCCCACAACTTTGGAGATGTGGTCTTATAATTGTAATCTTACTGTACTTTATCATGTTTTTCTATCCTTCAGAACTAAAACTCGAATGATCATACTAATTGGGTATCAGTGCATGTTTTTCTATATGCACTAAAATCTGCAAAATTGAGCAGGTATACCAGAAGGTTGTTTTCTAACATAGAGTGGTACAGGGATCAATTTTTGGTCCTGAAGAGAAGCCAGGGGGATGGCTTCGAAACATGTAAACTAGGGAGGAAGTAGCCCATCATAGCAAACAAACCTCTACTCCCAACCTTTAATAATACCAGCTATAAGGAGTATTAAAATGTAGTTTCCACACAGTCAGGTATTTTGTAATCCCACTATATTCACTCAGACCCTTCCACTCTCACATCACACATAGTATCACTTCACTAATAAGTGCTACCACGTCATCGTTGCTGGTAGCAGACTCCATCCCACAGTGGGCGGGAACAACCCGATGATGAAGCATGCCACCAAGGGACCTTTTGGTGGGTGAGCGTTATTTTAGCAAAGCAGTGTGTTTTCCTATACAGACTTAAGAAAACTGACCAGATTTCTCAAATACTGAAGAAAGAAGGATAGTAACATTTCTGTAGTCAAGGGTGGACTTTGTTTGTTTTTTCATAATTTACAGAGGAGAGTAAGTCCACTACCTATTGAATCTTTTCACTCCTTTTCTTGTTTATATCTACTAAGCAGTTAATTTGACAAGGATATGCGCCGCTTCAAGTTGCAGATGCCAGAATACACAACATATCACACATTTGTTTCTAGCTCCAAGAAAAATTGTTAAACTGTACTATGTTGGGCCAAGGGGAGGGGAGGCAACCATGAAACATAGGAAACAATGTAGTTTAAGTGTTGAATCATAGAAATAGATCCCTCCCCCTGAGCAGAGACTCTATTGACAGACACAGAATCAACTATAAAACAATTACAGAAAGTAGAGTTGAGTTGATTTCTCCCTCACATAATCCACTTAGTAACTCTAAATGTATGCAGTGTGAAGAATCCATATGATACCAGAATGTTAAAGATAGTGAGTGCAGGCCCATAGATTCATTAAGTGTGCCCCATATCATCCTCCAATATTATATCAATGTTGGAGAGTCCCATAAGAGATGTGGTAGATCATATCCATCTGTCCGGCATCTCCAAAATGTGATGCCCCCTATACGATCAGCCTTGGGCAATTTGAATGGGGGTCCATTACTAGTTTTGGTGTATTCTAAAATCATTCAGTGTCAGCCGGGCTTCCCTGATACCTTAGTTATGGTGGTCAAGTGTCTGGGTCCAGTCCACCTAAGGGAACCATAATGAAAGTGTTCTTGCCTCTATGGGTTTGGAATAGACATGGTCTATTAAGAGGTGATAGATGCTAGATATTACAGTCTGGTAAGTTCCCCAGGTTTGTAAATGCATTACAACAGGGAGTCTAGCAGTTCCTAGGGGAGCGCTCTTAGTCTTTTTTGAGGCAATGCATGTAAGAAAAATTGTAGGTCATTATGTTAATGTCTATGCTCATCAATCCAAAACCACATGAGAATTGATTTGCTAGTACATTTCAGCCTAGAGTTCATAGAGCCTCAGAACAAAAATGATATCAGCTCCATGTCAATAAGTTCTAAGGTTTTCATTGCTACTCTTACATGCATAATATCTAGTATATAATTAAGCCAGGGGTGACCATTATCTTAGCCTTTGAGCTATGCCCTAAAAGGAAAGGTAAAACCATGACCTTCTGACATAATCATTGGAAGTTTTGACTAACAGAGGTCAAATATATCTCGGGCATTCTGTTCACAAGGTCTCACAGGTATCTGAGGTTATGTGGCTGCCAGCCAAAGTTGAAGCCCTCCATTGATGCCGCCATTGTATCTCTGGTTAATGGTAGACCCTCACTCGTACCCCAATTTACCTTGTAACATGAAATTCTGGAGAAGTATTCGATTTTTTGCATTAGTACTGGCAGCGAGGTTTCTAGTTTAGTAAGTGTGAGGCAGATATCATCTGCATATAATAGAATCTTGAATGGTTCAGATGGTGCTGCTATTCCTGCTATGGCCGCTCTCTGGTGTATGACTGTGGCCTATGAGTCCAGTGCATGCAAAAATGATAGAAGTATCTAAGGAGAGCTGATTGCATGAAAACAATCAGAGCTAAAGCTGCTGTACTTTACTTGCGCCGTTGGGGAGTTATGCAACCACTTCCCTTTGGCAATAAAATTCTCACCTAGTCCCATTCTGTGGAACATTCGAAACATGACGTTCCATTCAATGTAGTTAAACCATGCATTATCAGTGTCCAACTATAGTGCTATAATTTCTTCTGGACACTTCCTAGAAATCCAAAGGATAAGGGCCACATTGTGTATATTATTTTTGCACATCCAACTGGTATAGATACCAACTGTGATTGACGAATAAGAGTTGATATTACCTTTTTGAGTGTAGTCGCTAGAACGTTTGCAAAAATGTTGATGTTGACTTTGCGCAAGGAGGTTGGCCGATGACTACAACAGTACTGTAGATGTTTGTTTGGTTTTGGAAATACAGTAATGAGAGATTTGTTAGAAAAGCAGAAAGGTACCTATTTGTTTCTGCCTCTTTATACCCATTATATTAGATGGCTACATTATTCGTCTTACACTATTTATAAAATTTGTCTGAGTACCCATCTTTCCTAGGCACCTTATATGACATGTCCGAGATTGACCAGTGATTTCTCCCTCTTGGAGGGATCTCCCTTCTTCAGTCAATTTCAGGATTTTAAGCTAGTGTTCAGTTTCAAGGTTGCTCCTGGATTCTGATGTGTAAAGAGATTCGTAATAAGATGCACACATGTATACATTTCTTGAGGGCTACCCACTAGGTCTTCCTTCTCAGCATAAGTGGGTGGGATCTCAACTGCTGATTCCCTTTTTCTCAGGTGAGCTGGCAGTAGCTACCCGGAACCTCCTACAGCTCATAGTGTTGGAATTTAAGACAATATATGTACTTGAATTTGGAGGTGTAGAGACTGTTAGGAGACAATCTTCTAGGTTATGTCTCTTTCTTCGAGTGGGGTTAGCAGTACATAAGCATGTTGTGACATGACTGGGGAACCTCAAATGGGGGGGGACTATGGCCATTTGAAATGAATAAAACAATGATTCCTCCAATTAATGATAGGAAAAGGCACAAACAAATCAAGAAGGAAAATCTATTTGAATGCTTGTGATTTCTATATGTTATGAATAAAGTAGAAGTGGGTAGCATG
The DNA here is from genome assembly GCF_964261635.1 of Lissotriton helveticus. NCBI lineage: Eukaryota > Metazoa > Chordata > Amphibia > Caudata > Salamandridae > Lissotriton > Lissotriton helveticus. The sequence goes on from NC_136071.1 coordinate 285,838,076, forward strand.
AAACTCACCCACAATGATTGCTTGGCTGCAGAGTCGATAGTTTTGAGTGAGTCGTAGCACACCAGTCCGCACGTTGATTCCTGTGCCGTGGCAGGACAATGCAGCACAGCGCCTAGAGGCAACCACTCTGCGCAGGTTGCCTGTGCACCATTCACTTGTTGAAGATACCTACTGTGGAGAACCATTTACCACATATCACACAGCTCCAACTAGGAATCCCACACAGTTGCATACATGCATTAATTGGGGACTACCCACTGCTTAATTTGAGCCGGTGGATTCCGGAGCTCAGCACCGGCACTTGATTGCCGACACCTGCCCTTGTGACACTGCCACAAGGTGGCACAATCTGGGTAATTTAGAGATAACCACAGCCATTGATTATTAATTCAATATAAATTAAAAATGTAATTTACCTGCAGCTCAAGCCATTCATATAGCTTTGGTGGCCTGAAATAGTTTGGATTGTCAAACTTGTAGGAGTATGATGGTTAGTAGCTGTGTTACTAGTATCATTGGCAGCATACCAGGGGCAATATGTGGTGCAAGCTGTAGTGGCCTAATGACAAGAGCCCTGGCAGTTATTTTCCTTACAAATTAAGCACTGGGACCACCCTACATAAATTGGGATCCAATCCCAGCCACTCCTGAGCTGTCCCATGTGTCAATTTCCCTCTGAAGCATCTCATGCATCAATAGCGCTCAGAAAATATCTCTGCATTTATTCTATACACTGGGCAGGTGCTTCCCAAACCTACATCCTGATGATAACCCTGTCTAAATTGTATGCTTAGGGTCAAAACTTTGACTTAGCACAATAATAGTGTACTTTTTAAATTTAGATTCTGAAGCATTTCACTCTTTGTCAGAGTGTGTAGCAACCACTTATGCATCCTGGAATAGTCACTAGTTTATGTACATAGATTTTATTGCACCAACACACTTGCCATTTGGGAGCAACTAATTAGTCACAAATCAATTTAAGTGTAAAACAACAATGATTTTTTTCTACTTGTTAAAAAATTAAAATAAAACTGTCCAATTGAGAAATGGAGCCAATGTCTTGATGGTCTAAATTTATCTCTTCGAAGTAGTAGAGGTTCACACTTCCCCCTTTAGGGATTACTGTTTTGCTTTATTACTAGATTACCCAGGTCCCAGGGTTACTGGGTTGCCCCCTATGTTATACACATATCTCCGAGTGAAGGAGGCTTAAAGTAGGGCCGGCTCTAGGGCGGTGCAACCAGTGCCACTGCACTGGGTGCGGACTCTTAGAGGGGACACCCTGTTTAGAAGTATTTTATAGTTTTGAAAGCACCTGCTGCTACATTGCTGGCCTCTGGCAATTTTCATACAACATTAAAAATGTCAAGATAACTCCAGTGAATAATGTTCTTACTGGAAAGAGAAGGAGTTTTGTCTAGTGGAAGTTTTAACTCATTTTATGGTTGCACAGAGGGTTAATATGCCTGCTGCTAAGAATGTGTACCATGCAGATCACAAAGTGCATATGGTTTAAATAGGTTGGTGCTTTTGTCAGAGAGATCCTTTTGTTACTAGCAGAGTAGATGTTAAAATCTTAACATGGAACAGTGAGATAATAACTGTCATCAAAGAGCTGCGTGCAAACTGCAAGGTATAGATTAGAGCATTAGGATTTTTTTCGTCTTTCATTATTCTAATGTTTCAAAAAGGGTTCATTTTGCTAAAAAAAATATCCTTATTAATAAATGTAACCCCACCCATGGGGTTATGTTTTAAATTCTGAGTCTGTTTTTTCTCCAGACCAAGCACTTGTAAACTCTACTGTCCACCAGTATGGAAGACATATTACTCACCTTGTAGTCTTCTGGCTTAATGTAACCTTTCCTATTCACTGAATTACAAACATGATTGATTGTCTTTGTGTAATGTTTGTGTGATGTAAAGTGCTCTGACACTACACTGGTACAGGTGGCACTATATAACTAAATAGATCTGAGAGAGTGTGGTTATGGAGACTTGAGGGGGCACTGTTAAAGGGTGGTTGTGAAACACTGTTGCACAGGGCGCCACCGGCGCTAAAGTCGGCCCTGGTTTAAAGTGTGGTGAGGGTAGCAGAGTGTGCAAATCGTGAACACAAATGTGATGGTGGTGATTGAAACTGACTCCAGTGCAGATGTACAGCTTTAATCTTGCATGACTGAGTCCGGATTGAAAAAGTGAAGAGACACTGTAGCAGTTAACTGACCCTGCTTACATGTGTCATTGATACAGAATAAACCCAATGATCGTCACCAGACCTGGGTACATTGCGGGAATGAAAAATTGGTCCGAGTGTCATTGGTCAAAATGTTTCTGCCAACTAGACCCTCCTGGGAGGTGTATTGGCATTCATTAGGACTTTAAAGCATCACGTCTGCTCAAGTAACATGCATATAAAGGAAAAATACAGAATTAAAGTTAGTGGCCCACAATAATTCAACAGCGGATCCATTTTGTTATGTCTCATAATCGCTGGGCATTATGCATCCACTCGAGGGACACTGGCGTGGGGCTCAGGGTGCACTCTGTGCTTGGGATAGTGGCCCTGTGAAGTACGACCACCTGTAGCTTTATAGTCTTTGACCTTCTGCCAGTGAAGTAATATATTCCCTTGATTATACATGTTCGGTCATTTTTTTGCCTCAATGGCTCAATTAATAATATATAAGAAGCACTGCTCTTCTATTGCATGAATGTTTTCTGATTTTTACATTCACAAATTCACTTTACTTAAACACTTTAGCATGTTTGGGTAGAATGATTGACATAGATAGCTGACACTTATTCTAAAAAATTATTTATGTTGTAAGAATGTGGAAAAATAGCTTTAAATTTGCTATTAAACACCAATTTGCATTATTCATTGCAATCAAAAACGTACTCTGTAATGACAGGATGAGTAATTTGAATTGCAATTGTTGACCTAGGGCAAATTCTTCCTTCAAAACCCCTGCACTGGTCTACCTCTACTGCTGCAAAAGCTGCAAAGCGGCACAGCCACATAACTGAAATGTTTTCCCTGCTCATTGTGCTGCAACCAATCTCTACCACCCCTCTCCCCACCACAGACTCCAATAGCAGTGGCTGCATACAATTTTTTTGTACTAAAGTTTATAGTTATTGATGGTGTTCTCTTCTCCTGGCATTTTTTACAAACATACATTCAATTTGAAAATGTTCCATCAATCAATATCTCTATATGTCTTGTTTGGGAGGACTTACAAATGTCAAGTGGTAAAAGTTACATCAAGACTCAGATTTCACCTCTAGATTCTAGCAGGTGGTCACAGCTTCATATCATCTTTCATAACCCTAGATCAAGACCCTTGCACAGTGTGTAAACAACGGGCCCAATTCACAAAGTTGTTGTAAGAGTAGGAGTGACTGACATCGTTGTTGGACTAGAAAAATACTTCCAATCGACTCTCTCTATTGGCATTGTGCTTAAGTTAGCAGTTAGAAGTTAGCATTTGCGGCACCATTTTGCCCTCAACCGCCATTTTGTGTAATGATCTAAACTAACTTCTGTCTCATTCTGTGTGCCTCAGCAGAAAACAGCTCCGATATTGCTTTTTTGTATTTCTTCAAGTTTGAGCTTCGCTGTCCTAATGAATACATGAATGTGCCTTTGCATACCTTCCTTTTTAGATAGGCCCGTTCTCATGCTTACAGTAGTGGGCACGGACAGAGTAAGCTTGAGGTAGAGATAACATGTATCCGATCCCAGGGGCGTAACTCATCGTCTGTGTCTCCTTTGTTAACCTGCTCCAACTGGAATTTTACAGTTTTGGACAGGTCTTGCTGGGCATTGGAAATGTATAACAACTGATGTTATGTTGGTGAGGGTCAGTCTCCTTGGTAGCATTTTAGGAGGCTAGTCAGACTGGACTCCGCTCAAGCGAATACTAATAAATAACTTGGTTTGTATTCTCTACTGTCTGACCGACTCTTCATTTGTTTGGAAGGCTGAGAAGTGGTCGCGAGTGACCGGGTGGCCCTAATCGGGTCACTTCCTTCAACATGTATTTCTCTTAGATTATTCCTAAATTAAAGGAGTGAACTAGGAGTGGTACAAGAGTAAGTCATAGCAAATTATTATTGGACCAGAATTAACCTTTCAATGATTGGACAGTTAAATATCTGCAGACAAAAGCGTGTAGGCCAGTGTCTACTGAACCTGGAAAATGCAGTATGTTGAATAATGGCGCCTGATATTTTATAACTAATTTTTCCTGTTTGACTGAGCTAGGTCTGGTAGCACGGCATTCAATATCTGTCATAACAAAGGCTCTAAAATGTATTTCACATCTTAGATTTTCTTCAGCTGCAGCCGCCCTCATTCCTTTGTCAACTTGACTTTCTTCATTAATCTCTATACTGTGCTTAGATGCATTTTGAGACAAGTGCTGCAATTGATCAAACCATAAAAATAAGAAAAATAAAATAAAATAGCAACATAATATTTCACCAAGAACAGATGCCAAGAGGATATGTTTCCTCTTTTTTTCTACTTTTATTATTCCTCTTTTTTCCTTTTTTTATTTATATTTTTTAGGGGAATCCAAAATAATTCTTCATTTAACTAGCAACTTTTCTTTTATATTCATTGCATCTGTTATTTAAATATCTTGTAAGTGCTTAACTGAATTAGATACGCTCCTGTTGCCCACAACTGAACATAAAAGCACAGCAATGTGCAAAAAAAGCCACACACGAATTTCTATGAAAACCTGCCGTTTATACATGCACAATGTCAGGAAAAAAAATTCCGTCGTCACATCTACAAAGAGGATCAATCTGTCAGTGATAATCCCTTCAAAGAGCATGTGGAAAAATGCTTCCCTTTATTTTATTTTTGGTCTACTCCCATTCAAATATTTGCTCATGCACATTGTCACGGAATCGCTGGCTCGCTCAGCCTGCAGAACGAAGATCTGAGAAGGCAGCGTGCTGAAAGATGCTTTGCAACAGCTCGCTGGAAAGTCTTGCGTGACTGTTGGACATATGTTTTTTCAGAGGAGGCATTCTGAAGTAGGCAGTGGTAGGTAACGGGATCAAAACAAAATAATATATTGTCTCAAGCAGGTTATAAATATCACCTGAGCGGGAGTATGCATGTTTTTTTTTAACTGCCTCACATGTTTGTCTCCATGATAACTTTGAATAAAATCAAAAAATAAAATAAAATAAATATATGGTAATAATACTTTTTTTTAAAAAAAGATAATAGGCTTTATAATGGAAAGGTGCACATGCGCAAAGCCTGTTACACATGTTTTACCAGAGCATTTTGCACACTTTGCATATAAGGGCATGTAGTATTTGGCTTTCTGTATTGTTTCCACGTCATGTTTAGTCTGATCATCAGCAGGGCCCAAAGGCGCAGAATGGAGCTGTCAGCAAGGGGCGGCTGCCCCTCCAAATTTCCTGTATTACGTGGCCTCCATATTTGCAATTAAATAATCACATTGTGTATTATGATGACTTAATTATTAGTTAGGGTGGCAAATAAAGCATGAAACGTGTATCAGACCCAACACCGCATTAGGGTCTACCCATTATGTCTGCTTCATACTCTGACCCCTGCGTGATGCGAGGATCAGGCAGCCAGGCAGGCACTTTCACTGACACATGCGCTAGGGCGCATGAGCCAGACATCATGGAGGCTGAAGGGCTTTATTCATTTGGCCTACTCTTATCTGTGGACTAATTTACTATGGAAATTTTACAGGAAAATGCGCTGTTTCCACTCATTATTTACAATTTTCTTGAGCGGAGAATCCACCATCCCCTAGGGGAAATGTCAAGATTGTTTGTTAGACTTGCTTGCATGCCAAAGTTCGTAAACTGGTCTTATTCCCTCACCACTTTCAAATTTCACCAGCCACCACTGGCTAAGCTGTCTGTTTTGAATAAAATCAAGACCGGCAAGCGTTACTTGGTAACTGTACGAGCAGCTGCAAGAGCTGCAGAGAGAGATGACAGCTCAGTAACACAAAGCTTTTTTGCCGCTCTTTTTTCAAAACGGCGTTCTCTATGCCCCATGCACTAATTCATGGAGTTTTAGTGAGTTTGAAAGTCAATGCAGATAGTTGCAGCTACTGCATGCGCAGTGAAAGCTTAGGGCCTGATTTCGACTTTCACGCAGTTGCGCCGTCTCTCCACCAAACTGTGAAACAGTAAAGGTATCGGATCCTACATCTGACCAACCCGGATCTCAACAATAGAAAAAACAGAACAAAGTGGCTGGACAGGATTATTCGCAAAACAATTCCCCAGACACACAGTCAATCTGTACCATGTGACCACTGGATTTGATTTTCCAAACGAATTTATTTTTCTTTTTTATACATTTATCAGCAACATTTTTGAAAAACAGGCACAAACAGAACCACTGTCAGATCAAAAGGTTCATATATACAGTATCTACAAATGTACACATTTACAAATTAGCAAAAATGAATCAAACAAAAGTGGTTAGACACACCAAAAAAAAACAATAACATATATAATAATCCACATGAATGGCAATTATATACAGTGCAAAGATTAGTCCATAAACAAAAAACAGGCACCAGTCCTAGGGATTGAAAAACCAAGTGACAGGCGGGATTGAGATCGAAAACAAGCCTGCCTGTCAGCGAGAGCCTGTGGTATAATGTTTAATAGGGTTGCGGGGCTAGGGTACAGAATGGTGAGATGATTTACATCCTAGCGGCACCCTTTGTTGTAGCCACAGGGTGGTACTGTCGACGCGTTTCGAACCTCAGTATTCAAGGTTCTCTTCAGGACGGGGACTGGGAAATAGATTCTGCAAAAAAGTACAGAATTGGTGTCAGAAAAGTACATTAGCGTACTATAAAGTGCCTACTCGGACTCCAGAAAGAGTAAAGAATATTTACCTGCACGAGGGCACAAAGATTGCCGTAGTGTAGGTATATCAGGTATATCGTGATTCGTATTCACACCTGAAAGACATATGCAAAGGTGCTCAGTGCGGGGGGAATCAAGGGGTCCCGCTAAGATTGGCAAAGGGTGTAGCTTATATATGAATCATACCTGCACTTAACGCAGAGCAAGACTTCGAGCGTGGTGTCAGGCTTCAGGAGCGTTCGGGGATCAGGGCAGCTCACATTATTTTTGCGCGTGTTGGTCTGGATAGGTGATAAAAAATCATATATGGAGTGTGTATATTAGCGTGGATTCACAGAGTATCACACACCCCACTCGCCAAGGTCAAATGGCGCGAGGTTCCTACCTGGCGTTGTAGACCAAAGAGGGGAAAACGACCGGTCAATGACCTCAATTCAGGCCGGCAGGCAAAGTTGGCCCGCTAGAAAAAGAAAACAACCTAGTATGAGCGCTAGGGTCAAAAGGCAGCAGCGGAGCTGGTTACAGAACGCTACGCAGGAAATGCTTACTTCTATGGGGGAATTAATCCAGCCTCAGAAAGATCGATGTTGCTCACTCTCTCCCAGTAACAAGCAGTCTGTAGGTGGAGCGCCGGGACACCATTAGGTATTTTAATTCCGGTTCAAAGTAACGGGGGTGTGGTCAGAAAACGGAGTGAAGCCCCTATGGAATGCTGGTATCTGTAGTTAGTAGGGAACCTGAAGTCAAGCATGTCAGCTGATTTCATGCTTGAAAGCCTGCCAGTAGCATTGCAATCTGGCAATTATACAACTTTCTCAACAGATTTATGTGACATTCCTCCCCGCGCATGCGCATATTTACAAGGCCAATACAATGAATACATTTATCCTCAGTTTAAATGAGCAACATTTACACGATAGTACTGCATGTCATCATACCCATTGTTTTCAATCAGCTGACATGCTTGACTTCAGGTTCCCTACTAACTACAGATACCAGCATTCCATAGGGGCTTCACTCCGTTTTCTGACCACACCCCCCGTTACTTTGAACCGGAATTAAAATACCTAATGGTGTCCCGGCGCTCCACCTACAGACTGCTTGTTACTGGGAGAGAGTGAGCAACATCGATCTTTCTGAGGCTGGATTAATTCCCCCATAGAAGTAAGCATTTCCTGCGTAGCGTTCTGTTACCAGCTCCGCTGCTGCCTTTTGACCCTAGCGCTCATACTAGGTTGTTTTCTTTTTCTAGCGGGCCAACTTTGCCTGCTGGCCTGAATTGAGGTCATTGACCGGTCGTTTTCCCCTCTGTGGTCTACAACGCCAGGTAGGAACCTCGCGCCATTTGACCTTGGCGAGTGGGGTGTGTGATACTCTGTGGATCCACGCTAATATACACACTCCATATATGATTTTTTATCACCTATCCAGACCAACACGCGCAAAAATAATGTGAGCTGCCCTGATCCCCGAACGCTCCTGAAGCCTGACACCACGCTCGAAGTCTTGCTCTGCGTTAAGTGCAGGTATGATTCATATATAAGCTACACCCTTTGCCAATCTTAGTGGGACCCCTTGATTCCCCCCGCACTAAGCACCTTTGCATATGTCTTTCAGGTGTGAATACGAATCACGATATACCTGATATACCTACACTACGGCAATCTTTGTGCCCTCGTGCAGGTAAATATTCTTTACTCTTTCTGGAGTCCGAGTAGGCACTTTATAGTACGCTAATGTACTTTTCTGACACCAATTCTGTACTTTTTTGCAAAATCTGTTTCCCAGTCCCCGTCCTGAAGAGAACCTTGAATACTGAGGTTCGAAACGCGTCGACAGTACCACCCTGTGGCTACAACAAAGGGTGCCGCTAGGATGTAAATCATCTCACCATTCTGTACCCTAGCTCCGCAACCCTATTAAACATTATACCACAGGCTCTCGCTGACAGGCAGGCTTGTTTTCGATCTCAATCCCGCCTGTCACTTGGTTTTTCAATCCCTAGGACTGGTGCCTGTTTTTTGTTTATGGACTAATCTTTGCACTGTATATAATTGCCATTCATGTGGATTATTATATATGTTATTGGTTTTTTTTGGTGTGTCTAACCACTTTTGTTTGATTCATTTTTGCTAATTTGTAAATGTGTACATTTGTAGATACTGTATATATGAACCTTTTGATCTGACAGTGGTTCTGTTTGTGCCTGTTTTTCAAAAATTTTGCTGATAAATGTATAAAAAAGAAAAATAAATTTGTTTGGAAAATCAAATCCAGTGGTCACATGGTACAGATTGACTGTGTGTCTGGGGAATAGTTTTGCGAATAATCCTGTCCAGCCACTTTGTTCTGTCTCTCCACCAACACAGCTGCTCCAAAGCCATGCAAGGGCCGCCCGCCTTATTACGAGTTGAACTCATGTAAGGCAGATGGTCCTTCGCCTTTCCAATGGCGGTGACTGAAAAACAGGCACCGCAATGGGACTGGCAAAAAAGTTCCAGCACGGCGTGGACAGTGACGTCCATGCCGTACTGAAACTTTGGGGGACCACAGACGGGGCACACATGTTGTGCCCCCCTGAATGTATCCGTGTGGCGGGGGAATAGGGGCCCTGGAGGGCCCTCTTTGTTGCACCACAGCAAGCCTTTTCATGGAGGGGCTCCCACCATAAAATGTCTGCCGGTGGCGGAACTCATTATATGCTGAGCGGGACTGAGCCAGTCCCGCTCAGCATGTTACATGGTGGTGCAGCTCCACCACTGCCAGGGTACGACTGCTCCCTGGTACAGCTCATGGTCCTCCGCTGCAATGACTTTTGAAGTCATAATGCGACAGACGGACCACCGCCACCACTAGTCTGGCGGTCTGAAGACTGCCAGACTCGTAATCAGCCCCTTAATTGTGATCAGAAACAGAGGCACAGCTCCATTCATTACCCAAGCCAGTATACGTACATGGCCACAGAAATTCAGATATCACATGTGGGCCATCTATATCAGGGTCTAACAGGCACAAGACAATGTTTGCTTTAGCACCCTTTCTCATGAGCACTATGGCAGTTTCCCACGTGTTAATACGTTTTGCGTATGTAATGCTCTATTTAGAACATGTGCAATTTAAATGAGAATACAGAGTGCCAATACTGACTTGTTTGCTTCTGATACAAAAAAAGCAGAAGGTGGACCCACAACATGCAAAAAATTATTTGCATATTAACTATGAAGACGCATTATTTCATGATTTGGACCAGTTGCCCTATATGCTGTAGTATTACACCACTGCCCTATTTCATATGCAATATTCTGCTTTTATATCACGACTACTGAACATTTGTATTCCACTGCAGGAATGTGTCTTGCTGATGTGTTTGTGGGTGAAACTAGCTGGGATCAGGCTTCAATTAATGTCCTGAGAGAACTTACTTGTGGGGGAAATATCAGGATGATGGCATATAAAACTGCCTAGTAAGGGTATGAAACTAAACACAAAATATGTCAATTGAGATTTTAGTTCGTTTGTCATATAGATAAGGTACGATATATATTACAATTTTTAAAAAAACTTTAAAGGGTATAACCAAAATGAGAGAATATCTGCTTTTCTCTGAACTTCAAGTCAGGTGGCTGTTTTTCTTAGGTGTCAAAAAAAGTTCTGTGACTGTATGTTCTAGTGCATGGAATGTAGCCCATTTGCTGCTGTTGTGTGTGTTAGAAATGTGTTTTCTGGTTGGCTAGGGTAAACACCTAAGCCAGAGAGAACCCACCACTCTAGTAAGGGTAAGGGTAATGCCTGCTCACCCCTTTAGTAGAATGGCAGAGCAGCCAGGCCTATCACAGAAGCAATGTGCAACACACACACCCAGTGACACACTAGGTACACCAGAAAAAGAGAACCCATGCAAGGTTATATTAAAATATCATTTGTATTATACATAAAACTTGTTAGACCACAAAACACATAATCACTTTGCCAACTAGGCGATTGTCATGGCATCACTTAGATTATACACCCCTTTGCCCTAAGGCAATGGTCATAATACCATAAGTAGTGTACTGAAGTTAACACTCCTTTAGTTGCATAGATCATACAACACTTTGCCACTAGGCACTTGTCATAAATATAGACATCAAAAATCACTTTGCCCTCTAGGCATTCATCATAACATCATAGGTCATAAATCACTTTGGTACTCTGCAATTGTCATCATCGTGTCAGTTGGAGCATTGCAATGCCCATTTCATGGTTGTTTATATTATAGATTATATCCACTCCACACTTCAAGCTGATCCTGTCACAAGGAATCGTATCATACTGGTTTTAGAGGGAAGCAAGCAACAGGCATCGATCACAATGGGTTAAACACGAATGGCAGTGGAGGGAAGTGCTAGGATCATCATGTGGTGATTAGCATATCGGTGCTAATGACCCCTAAAACACTGTTACAGGGTGCGGGTGCCGCGGGGGGTGATTGGGCCACCGGCCCGCATTTCCTTTAATGCGGCTAAAGCTGGCCACTTCTCACTGGGTGCTTCTGTAATCCTAGGGTAGAGGCATCAATCCTGGTTATCTGTTAGATACCCCGCTGGGTCCCCCGGTTTGCTGCGGCTGCCCACGACCACGTGGTGCAGCTGCCAAATGTACAGCGCTTCTACCCCCCACCTCCAACTCTGGCAAGTCAGGAGCCATCTAAGGCCCCTCAGACCCCAGCAGGATCAACCGCAGACCTGTAGGCGTCTTGGGGCGATCTCCTTTGTCCGGTCTGTCCGCTTCATTTTCGTCACGAGAATGAGGCTTGGCCTTCGTTGTTGGCCCCGCCTCTCAACCACTTGCCAGCACAGTTCCTCCGCTCTGTCTGAAAATCCTGCCCGGCTCTCTTCTCCACCTCGCAGCATTCCTGGCTGACGCTGGTTCTGTGCAGCACATGCCAATTGCCTTCGCTGCTCCCTCTTTGCTATAGCGACCTACTGGGGCTGCGCTGAGGCGCAGTGGCATCTTTGATTTACAAACCCCGATCAGGGAAAGGACATCAGCGGTTAGGGCTCACCCAAAGACGGGCCAGTGAGCCCCCAGCTCAGGGAAAACTTGTTCCAGGAAGCCTAATTCAGGGGGCTCTCAGCAATTTAAAACCCCAGACACTTTTTACAGCCAAGCAAACCCCCTACAGGAACTTACCCTCAGGGAAGCACACAGGATCTTCTCTCATAGTAAGGCACAGGGAGGCTTTCAGCAAATAAAGCCCCAGTAATCTTTTTTAGCACGGGGCAACACAATGGAAACTTTAATATCCCTGAGTCGCCTAGAACAGGAGACCAGCACGCACAGGCCTTGGAGACGTATTCCCAAGCAGGATATCACAGCAGGTCAAAAAGAGTCAGTCCTTTTCCTCCGCCACAGACAGTAGTAGCAACGGAAGGCCAACCCACCCTTCATTCATAAAATGCAGTGCTCCTCACACAGTCCTTCCGCTTTTCCTCTTGGCAGGGTCCTCTTGTTCCTGGAAATAATCTAAAGTCCTGGGGTTTAGGTGTAATACTTATACCCCAAATTGTCATTGTTCTCTTTACTGTGAGGGTCTCTGAACCCAGTTCAAACCAGTCCTGTCCTCCTTGGTGCAGCATGACCACAGGTGGCGGAGACAGTATTGTGAAAAAAGAGACACGGCCTATTCAGGTGCCAGCAATACTCCTACCACCACTCAAATGCAGACCAGGTCTAATCAGCCCTGCAATGAGTCATCCAGGCACGGCACGGCGCACCTCAACCCCCCCAGTGACTGTATAGAGAGAATTAACAACCCAGCTCCTGTCAATCAAACACCAGACGCTGAAGACACAGACAGCCAGAGGCATACAGAATGGTCAAGTGAGAAAATATCCGCTTCCTAAAAGTGGCATTTTCAAACACAGAATTTAAACACCACCTTCACCAACAGGTGTGTTAATAAATTTTAAGTTCAGAGAACCTAAACCTCATTTTTCCATCTTGTACCTATTGCAAGTTACACATGTAAAAATGTTACAATGGAACTCCAATGAAAAGCCTATGGGACAGATAGCCTTTTAACAGTGAAAAACGAATTACACAGTATTTCACTATCAGGGCATGTCACACACACCAGTACATGTTTTGCTTTCACATACACTGCACCCTGCCCATGGGGCTTCCTTGGGCCTACCCTAGGGGTGCCTTACATGTAAGGAAAGAGCGCACTTGCCAGGATAATTTGCCAGTTTACAACTTTGCATGCAGACACTACAGTGGTAAGTCTGAGACACATCCAAAGGGCTACTCAAGTGGGTGGCCAATCAGTGGTGCATACCCACTAGTATCATTTGGTTTACAGGCCCTGGCACACACTGTGCACTTTACTAGGGACTTAACAGTAAATCAAATATGCCAATCATGGATAACCAATTATTGTCATTGCATAGAGCACATGCACTTCATCACTGATCAGCAGTGGTAAAGTGCCAAGAATCCTATAGCCAACAAAAACAGGGTCAGGAAAATGGGAGGTAAAAGGCAAACAGTTTGGAGATAAACCTATCAAAAGGACCAGGTTTAATAGTGTGCAAGCTAAGAAAATGCACCAAAGTGAATTCATGGAGGACTGCAGCATATGTACTATTAAATCACCATTTATGTATTTTCCACTTAATACTCTAAAATTGCAGTTAATGGTGGATCCTTTAGTGTATCAGAGTATTTACTTTTCCTAATCGAATTTTGTTATAAAAAAAGTGGATGTTAGTATAGCCAAATCTGTTACATTATATGGATATGTTGTGCTTAAATACATGGATTTATTATCTTTTAATGTTCACAGTATTTCTCCCCAAGTTCAAGTCTGGATCTTGAAAAAAAAACTTTATTTGATGTCATCCTTTTTTTTTTTTATTAACTGAGGAAACTAAACGCCTTCCTGTCTGCTGTCATATTCACTGTGAATAATTTACAGCTAAATTAACTGATTTACAATGACTTACAGTGGTATATCTTAATGGTTCCTGCACTAGTTATTTACTTATTTCTAAAATGGAACAGGTTCCTTGCACAAAGCATTTTTTGCAGAGTGTAAGCCTGTTTGGCAAACTTTATGTAATTAGGCTGTCTGCGCTAAGGGCTGAATAAACATTTGTACTTCCAACATAAGGTGATTCTCTATTTTGCTTGCAAGTGTACATTTATTTAAAATTCACAATGCAGCAAAAGTTAATTTAAGCAACTACGTGACCTTGTATTTATCCAGTCTTCTGTAACTTAAATAACTAGTGCTGAAGGAGCATGGTAAACATATATTTTATGCTTCAGTGTGGTAGAAGATATAGTCCAGGAGCTAAAGATGCTGAGTTTGAAACATGGGAATTTTTATATTAATCACACCTTTAGACTTTGACATAAGAGGGCATGATATTAAGCAAATCACCTTATTTCTCAGTACCAATATGGTAAATTTGCTTAATGTATATGTGACGTGACAGGAGATGTTTATTCCTTCAACCCACCAGGATCTTTCTGCACCCATATGGTACTTTGGTATTATTAGAAGGGCTGCAGACTCAGTTCTAAGGCAGTATTCCCTCATTAGCACCCTTGCTAATGAAGGAAATTATATCCCCCTGATCGAGCGCCATACTATGGATGTGGGCAGAGTGGCAAAGAGACAGCCAAAAGGTGCATTGAACGTGAGCCAAAAAGCGGTGATGCACAGTCAGTGTGCCCCTCAAGTATGACCTCTTCATTGGGGTGGAGAGGGTACCATGGACCTTCCAGATATCACCCCTCAGGTGGGTGGGGTCACTGCATCCACATGCAGTTGGCTCTCTTTCTCCCATTTGAAGAGCAGTTGGATGAAGCCTGCAGTGTGAAAGGACAGATGATCTGCTTCGAACAGCCAGTCCACCTTTCACTAATGCAATGTGCAGACGGGCTGCAGCTCACTGGAGGAGGTGGGGATAGTCACATTTCAGAGCATGATATGGGGTTCCTTTGAGGATTTAGAAGTAGAGGATCAACACATTCCCATCTCTAGGGAAACAGTCATTGGTACATATCGCATCTTACCTGATGGGATGTATGACATTACAACGCATGCATTTACCACGCATGCTTTTACATCGCAGTTTTTACAACGCATACCATTACAACGCATAGCGCTTTGGGGTGCTGGATAGTGAATAGTTTAATTTACTATTCCAACTCCAGTCCCCGTTGATAGTAAGGAAGGTGTTGGATAGTAAATTAAATCTATTCCCTATCCTAGAGCGCCCCCCAGCGCAATGCGTTGTAATGGTTTGCGTTATAAAAGTTGCGATGTAAAAGCACTGCGTGGTAAAAGTTGCGTTGTAAAGGATGTTTCCCTACCTGATGTGATCCTTGACATGGTTGCAGACTGGTAGTAGGAGCACAATTCATTTACAGCCTGTACCCAGCCCATACCTACACATGTCAACATAATGGCTCTACTCCACTACCTGGCCACTGAATCTTCCCATATGGTCATTGGAGACACCATGTTTGTTTCACAGCCAAACTAATCATGGTACGTGTTATATGCACAATACCAGCTAAGTGCATCGGTTTATATCCCTGCCACAGTCAGATGTAGTCCTGGTCCAACTGTTGCATACTATTTATTTATTTATATCATAGAGTTAATAGTGTGTTGAGAACAATTTTAACAGTTTATTCTTGGGTAGAGTTGTTAAAGGCTGTGTACGATGGCTATTCTGTGAAAAGTGAGCAAAGTACAGAGTGGCAAGAGGGCTGACACAAGAAGTAGTTGCAAGAGATGAGTTGTGAGTTCTTACCTCACCTTACAATGAGGGTATTTGCACAAAATATTACGTTGTAAATATCGGGATACAGAAATATCGTTCTCAAGAATATCGATTTTTTTCAAGTAAGTAATATTGTTGAATAGAATATCGCTGTTGTTAATATTGCTTTAATATAGTTGTAAAAATATAATTATTTAATTATCTCAATGTATTTTAGCTCATATATTATATTATGTTATTATTGTTTGTGGAATTGTTAATAATATTTATAAATATAGTTTGTAATGTTAAGTGAATTATAATTTTCAATTTAATTACTAATACTAATTTATAGTGTCGTAGCGGGTTGCTAGGTTTGCAGGGCTATAGGGTTTGGAGTTAATTAAGTGATAATAAATTAACAATTAATTACTAATGTATTATTAATTATTTAATTGTTTATTAATTATATAAATTGTGCAATAATTATATTTTTTTGTTATATTTTAGGTGTGGGCTGCTGGGTTCGTAGTGGTATGTGGTGGGAAGTTAAGGAATTAATTAACAATTAATTATTGATTTATTATGCATTATTTAATTCATTGCTAATTATGTAAATAATGTTATACATTTATATATTAGTTACATTTTAGGTATGGGATGTTGGGTTTGCAGAGATATGCAGTGGCAAGTTAATTAAGTAACTCCAGTGCTTTACATCATTGAAAGGGGAGGGAGGTTGCACGGACCTCTGCCTGGGGCCATGCCATATACACATGGGAAAGGGGCCCTGGGCACCCAAGCACAGATGCCTGGCCATAACTTAATGGGGGAGAGGAGCCTTGCAGCCCCCCTCCCTTGACCGATTTTGTCCCCGGGGACTCTATCGCCCGGGCCCAGTTTTTTCTAATGGGGAAGGGGAGCAATGCGCACCCCCTCCATGGGCATATTTTGGTCCTGAGGACGGTATCTCCCGAGACCCAGCCATTTTTCAGTGGTGGAGCGGAGCCACGCGGACTCCCTCCTCTGGACTATTTCGGGCCCGGGGGACTCTATCCTCTGGGGCTCAGCCATGGCTCCTTGGGGGACCCTATGTCACCAAGTGTGCAATGGGACCTCCTGCGAGAGCCAGCATTGCTTTCACACAGGGAGCCGCTAAACATGCAGCTGCCTGTGTGAAAGCAATTCATCTGTTTGCCTGCTCACTTGACAGCGGACAGGGAAACAGATGAAAGTTCAGCTTCCGGGAGGCGAGAGCATTTTCACAGATATCACTTGCTGAACTGAAAGTTTGCTATGCCTTTACGGGATCGTTAAAACTCCTGCCAAGCCACAGCAAACAGCTCTGTCCTGGGAGTAGGCACCCCGGGACATAGCTGGAGCCAGACCTGGTGGAGGTGGCGGTCCCCAGAATCATCTATGACTGCATTGCCCCCCCTATTGTAGTTTTTTTGCCTTGGCAAGGTGGTGGTCCCTGGGGCTGTGTAGGGGGAGCACTGCTCCCCTCTATACTTAAATGAATTGACCCGGGGAGGTGATGGTCTCCGAGACTGGTGTGGTGACCTGTGGGACCCCCACATTAATTTGATGTTTAGCCCCATGGAGGTGATGGTCTCCGGGGCTGCCAGTCTCCCAGCTCATGCCACACGGCCACCTTCTTCACTCTACTGAGGGTGTATGCAGGCAGACCATGTAGTTCAACTACAAAGGTAACTACAAGGTCTGAGTAGGACTAGATACATCTTAGAACTACTTTGTGACATCCTGTTAGTGAGGCAGTCCAAGGAACGAGGGCAGAACACGGAGTGTGAGGTATATTCGTGTGATTGAAGGATTAATGTTTCCTGTGTGTGAGATTTGAGTCAGGTACATAGTGTAAGAAAGTGAATTATTAATTGGGTGGATGAAAGTCCCCTCCCACCTCCCCCGCCCAAGTAATCTAGTGTGTACCCTGTCAAGTCCATTCAAAGGTTTCAGTAATTTAAACCTGAGCCCATTCCATTGTCAATGGTACATAGCAGGCATACTTAACTTAAACAAAATGTGTAAAGCATTTAGAAGAACTAAACCAGTTAAGATCTAAAAAAACACAACATAATGAAATCACACCCCAATTCATAAAAAGTGGGCCGCACTTTCTAAGAAAAATTACACCAAAAAGATATTAGTTATTAAAGATCTAAGTAAAAAGCACTAAGAACAAGTAAAGTGCCAATGATTGTGTATGGCAGCAGTTAAGCTCGATATCACACTGTGATGAAAGTGAAATTATCCAAAGCTGAGTAAAGTTGCAGCTGTATATGAGAATCGTTGCAATAGGATGGATATCTGTTGGAAAAGGCCCCACTAAAGCTCTTGGTGTGGTTGGGAAAATCTCAGAGTGTGAAAACGCAGACTTCGTGATCAGAGAAGTCCTCTCATCAGTCGGATCTTTAATTTGTTGCTCAACTTCAGGTTGCTCTGTTTGCACATGCTTCACAACTCCACCTTACTACAGCTATCCATGGTATGCATCTTTATGTTCCCAAAAAAAGAGTTAAGATGCACAATTTGGACTAAAAATAATTCTGACAAATGAAAAATGACTTAATGTAAGAACTAACGACAAATACAAAGCAAAAATGTTTCTTTGCAGTTAATTAATGTTGGGACTTTTAATTTCAGCGTTAAAACTGAATGGAATTGCTAAACTCATGTTCTCAATTCCACATTTGAACACCAATATAGAAAGTTAATTATCAGTTGCGGTGGATGGAAGTCCCTTACAAATATTATTCGTCTAGTCAACTGTTTCAGTAACTTACAAGTGAGCTTAACCCCTGGTAGCAATGTCACATAGCAGAAAATCTTAACTTAACAAAAATGTGTTCAGCATTTAGAAGTACAAAAACAGTTAAAAAGTCAAAGGACACAATAAAAATAAAAAGACATGGAATAAGCAAAATTACACCATAATGACAAAAATCCTCAAAGAGGAATTGGAGGTATACATTTTTAAAGACTAAAGTGGAAAAGTTCCACGAAAAAATAAAGTGGCATTGATAGTCTATGGTTGCAGTTGACTTGGACCCATATCTGATTTCAGGCCAACCACTATAGAGCAAGTTTTGGATATAACAAGTAGGTATGTCCCATTTGGAGATTTTGTCTTGGGACGTGGCCCCTGAAATTAGAGTCAAAATCCTCCAGCCGGGTACGGTTGCAGGCTGTAACTGAGAAGATTTCTGCAAAGCTGGGTAGCCATGGTTTGAGTGGTGAAAGATGCAGGCTGGAAAATGTAAATGTCATGCCCAGAGAAGTCCTCCAATTGGTTGGATTTCTATGTTTGGACTTTGGGCCCGATTACATTTTTGGCGGATGGCATAGTCACCTTTGGCCTGACGGAGGACTTTATGTCTGCCAGGCCGTGACCACTCAGTCCACCAAATGTTTTCAATTTTGTATGACCGCCTAACAAGTAAAAAGTTTATGAAGGCGTTGACAGGAGCCACCGGCAAAGCGGTACCTGTCAATGCATTTTACTGTTTCTTACAGGGCTGCTTCCCTGGGAAGTAGCCTCCTATTGTGTTGTTTCAAAAATAAACTCCCAAAACTGTATTTATTTTTTTCAACAAAAAGAAAGTAATGCTTCCTTAACCATAGGAGGCTTCTCCAATGGCAGGGGTAACATGAAAATGTTTTCACTGTGCCTTACCGAAAGTGCTGTGCCAATTCTCCCAGCCGTGAGTAGGGCCTGCATCGGAGTCAGAGTGGGTGTCTCAGACGTCGGAGACACAGTGTTCGGGAGTCAGGCTGCAGTGCTCTTGGAGCCGCATGACAGGCACTGTGTCGATTCTTCACCTGCACCGGGGCAATGCATTGGTTGTTCAACCGCAGAGCAAGCTTGCGGAGGGGAAAACAGGGGTTGGAGACCAATGCATGGATTTTCTTATTTTCTTGCAGCAGAAACCACCTCCTAGGGCCCAGAATTGGAATTGGCACAAATTGGCAGGTCAGAATTCCCAGATTAGGAATTCAGGGGCTGCAGCTGAAGTCTTTGATGACCCTAAGACTTCTTAACAGTAGGCAAGCACAAACAAGCCCACAGAGATCTTGACAAGCAGGATAAGGAAGTAAAGTCCAGTCCTTTCACTGTCCAAGACAGAAACAGAAAGCAGTAGGCCCGACCAACACAGCAACAAGCAGAGTGGCAGTTCCCTCCTACAGCTTTTCCAGTTCTTCTTGGCAGAATCTCCTCTTGATCCAGAAGTTTTCTAAAAATGTGGGGTCACAGCTCTAGTACTTACACCAGTTTATGCCTTTAAGTAGTTAATATTCAAAGGAAAGTATTTGCAGTGCACAAGGCTCGCCTTTCCCTGACCTGGCCCCAGACACACTACAAGGGGGTGGAGACAGCTTTGTATGACAACAGACACAGCCCTATTCAAGCGTCAGGGACAACTTCTGCCACCCTTCTAGCTCATGAAGGCCCATTAACCTGGTGAGTGATCATCAGGATATGCAGGGCACGCATCATTTCCCTTTGTGTGACTGTTCAAAGTGAAAACACAAACAGCCCAACTGTCAGTCTAAACCAGATGTGGATTCCACAGGCAGGCAAAGGCCTAGAATGGTAAAGCAAGAAAATACCACTTTCTAAAAGTGGTATTTCAGTTCAGGGAACCCAAACTTCAAATCTCTATCTCTTTCCAAATAAAAGTTACACTTGCAAGCGGTTACAAGGCAGCTCCATTGATAACCTATGGGAGAGATAGTCCTTGTAATAGTAAAAAACGAAATTGCCAATATTTACGGTAGTGTCTGCATTCCTTTCTGGCCACGTGAAACCCTGTCATGCTTCACTTCCCTCCGCCCGCCCTCCCCTGACATTCCAGTAGCATGGGAGGGGCCTTTATGGTCCTGCTGCTTCTTCTATCGTCATCTCCCAGTGGTTGCAGGAAGCTTGTCCAGGACAATGTTTGGGATGCGCTGTGAATATCTTTTAATGACAGCGCTCATCGTGACAGGAAGAATTTCGAGCACTTTAACTGATTCTGGCTGGGCACTGCCAGGGTCGCCACAATTTCTTCCTGATGCTAGTCACATCCCGAATTGCACAGTGTAGAGTAGAGGCCGCCCTGGCTGCCTTACAAGGGAAAACGAAGTTGCCGCCTGCCTTGCAGTTACCCCGCATAAGTGATGTATGTGAGACACGGTGCTTAGGCACTCCTGAGGCTACAGCGGTGACATCATTTTAAATGTGATAAAGTAGCAGCCATAGCCTTGCAATAATTTCATCTGTGTATGCAAGATCAGTAAGCAATCTTACAGCAGCACACTCGCAGATGACTCAAACACTCATGCATGGCCTTCAGAGGGACGCTGCCGCAATACACTGCCGCGTGAGCACTCTGAGAGCTGGCTGCCTGCCCCACCATGGCTCAGTCTGGGCCCTTCCTGCCTGCAGACACTCATAGCATGCTTCTGACAGCGTCCTATCACATCTGCCTGGCTATTGCTGCACAGGCTCTGATCTCTGCCTGCTACTGTCACTGTGAAGCTCCACCATGGCTCTGTAACTGTCAAGTACAGGATGCTCACAAAAGCATAAACAAACATATGGCTCACTGACAATCCGTCAGCCATAAGACATTAATTAAGGGATCTTAAAGGTGCTAAAAACCAACATCTTCATAAGTAACTAACATTTCCATTACAACGCCAATAGCTTTAACTTTGAAAAAATGTGAGACATATTGCGTTACAATTGCTTGTTTTTTTTGCGGGCTAGTTATGCTAAATTAAACACATGTATAAACATTCTTTTCTCATTTAAAAAAAACACTCTGTCACACCCAGCCCTAATATAATGTTGCATTGTAAAATATTAAGATGAATGCACTTCAATGTAAGGTTTCTCTCTCATATATGTGCCAGTTGCCTGTAAAATAAAACAAAAGCATTTGCAATGCAATATGTCTCGCATTATTAAAGTTTGAGCTATTGGCATTGCTAAATAATGCAACACCACTAGCTCAAACTTTAATATTACAAGACCTATTGCATTGCAAATGCTTGTTAAAACCTGCTCTTGAATTGTATGGTGGATTTTGCTAAAGGAAGCCTGCCTTGTATTATTTAGGTATGTCACCAAACATCCTGGTCTGTTTTAATGTTGGTAGTTTTTTTTTAACTCAGTCCTTTCTAAACATAAATCCTTGACTGTTTGATTTGTTGTTTTTAACAGTTTTTATAATTGCTATTCTATTTTACTTGAATGTTGGCGAGTTTATGTCTGTAATGCTTTTTGATTATTTATAGATGTTCGAATAAAGCTCTTTTGAATCTAATTGGTTTTCTAATATAGGGAAAGCAATTCAAAGATGGTCGCTGATGCAAGTGCATGCATAGTGACACATCGACAGCCTCTTTGTCACTTTTATTTAACATTTGAACATGGCAAACAACATTTTTAGAACAGTAAAAGAAAGACAGCATTGGTAAAGCCAACATGGCTGGCTTTGGTGTTATAATGCATGCAGAGTCACTGGGAATAAACAAACGTAGGCTCAGAAAATTAGGTAGGTTGCATAGTGATATGGCACAAACAGTCTGTATATTTGCACATCTTTGTGCAGAAGTACATTAAAGAGAGGAATACTGTTTTTTCCAGTACTTGTTTTAAAGTATTATTGGGGGTGAACTCCCACATTCACAAACACTCCTGAAGGCAGACTCACTTGCTTCATTCAGGTAAATTCCGCCCTTCCGCTTTTTGTGTTCACCACCCAACACAGAATAAAGGTAAAGCCAGAAAGAAGTAAAAGAACATTGTATTAACAAACAAAAAGGGGAACATAACCAAGAAATTAAAAAGAAGTTTGAAAAAAGTAGTTAAGTGTGATATTCTAGTGAGCAGTGAAAAGGGCACTAGTAAAAGAGGAAAGCAGAGAGGGAATAAGATGAAGGAAAGTCAGAAACAGGAATGAAATCAGCTACCGACATCTTGGTAACCTAACCACAGGTTTAGGACCTTGTTGTTTAGATCACTGGCTTAGTACCTGCTGCAGAAATGGTGTGCAACGTGCTGGGTACAGAACAGGAGCCTGGTAGATTGTTTATAGCCTTAATATAGCTGCAACAAAGATATCCAAGTAAGTTGCCGGACATAATCTGAACCTTAGTAAGAGGAATCAGTGGTTTCATCTGTCTGCTGCAAAAGATATGTCTGTGTACATGAGTAAGTATCTTCCAGGTATGGATTCTAATCATCAGATTGAATGCTGGTAAAATTCCTCCTCATGGATACACTGCCTGCTATATAGTTAAGTGTGTACGCTGTATAGATAGCAGTAACTTAATTTATTAATAAAGTTTTTCTGAAATGTTATTTGGAAAGTCTGAGCACTCCCACAAGTAATCAAAATAATTAAAACATTATAATCAATTTAAAACAAAGAATGCGTGCAACCCAGTGTGAAGGCAGCCAGCCTGTTAAACTAAAAAACCATCCGGGGAAAACCACTAGTTTGCTGGGTGCACAGCAGTGTTAATGTATTATCATTTCAAATTCTTAGCTCAATGAATCATACAAATTCAAACAAAAAATTAAACACAAATTTCAGTTAATCTGCTTTTTGTATTTCAATTGTATCTCTTGTATGACCAAATTCTGGTTGCATACACAATAGTAAAAACTTTACTTAAAAACATGAAGTACTTAAAACCACAGTATTTTGCAAAATCAATGTCTCTTTCATTACAAAAACAATTTTTGGTGAAAAACGAAATATCACGACCATGCCCAATGCATTTCGGGATGTAAAAAGTCCCTACTTCAGGGGCCACTGTTGAAAATAAAGAAGCAGTAATGAATATGTAGTCAAAACACTTCATGTACAAAAAAACTGCTGAGCAGCGTCATGCAAGGCCAGAGACCAATAAGTAATCAAAAAGACCTCATATGTATCTTTCAAAGGCAATGCCAAGGAAAACTGTGAATTGAAAAGGAAAGCCATATGCCTGACCCCTGCACCATGTATATCAATTCTAAGTTTAGTGAGAAAATAAAATAAGCAAAGATGTTTTGTTAGTTCATGCGTAACAGTCCTAGTTAAGAGTGCATATAGACAACTTACTGACACCTAGATAATGGTAATATAGATGGCTGCAACCTCCTCCTTGGCCGTAGAATGCAGATACTTAGTATGTGGCCAATACCAATTGTTGAAACTGAATAAACTGTTCAACAAAGAAGAAAACTGCATGTAAATCTTAATGTTCCGTGAAGAAACTAATGTTAGTACCCTCAAGCTGATAGTGTATGAACTTACTAAGAAACAATGTTGCACGGTGGCATACTCCTCTCGCGGTTAACACTCCCCACACTTTGTCCAAAGCTGTTAAAAGATTATAATATTCAATTTGACAGCGTGTTCCAAGGTCATGGAACACTACAATATTTATTCTTAGTAAAACGTTCATTACCTGAACAATCTTGAGATGTTGGGAACGCTCAACTCCACTCAATTTCAAGTATTTACGAAAATGAGTCAACCACTTCATTGACGATAAAAAATCAACTTGTGTGCTCCTGTTGACCATGCGATACGTGCTGGTACCGGATTCCTCCCTATAAGCAATTATTCTTATCTACGACCATATAAAAAACCCAACCCGTCGTCGCAAGAGTCTGTAGTATCTGACCATGAACTGGACCCCACAAGAGCGCCACTAGAAGTGCAACAAGAAATATCTGATTCAAGTGCACAAACAGGCGATGGAGCATCATCTAGTCAATCGAAGTCTTTTTTAGAGTGAGGCGCGATTGGCCGACGACCACCAGATAAAAATAAACCAAGAGGGGCCAAAGAAAAAGAAGCGGAAGCTCGGAATTTGAGGAGCAAGGGCAAAGCCTTGTCATAAACATATCTTCAATCCAACTATCACCGGTGCAGCAGCAAGTACTCAACAGAGGAACATCTTTTGTTCCAGTGTACCACACAAATCCCTTGGAATTAGAAGTGTCTACCTTTACATTCTTGAGAAATCTTAGATTGAAGCATTTTTCACCAACGTGGTCCCAACATTGGAGACTCCGGCAGTAGCGAATGATGATCCAGATCCTGAATTATGGTTCTTTAAACCGAAGAGCACATATATGGCACCGATATTGCACAAGTTGTTGGATTCCTTTGAAACATCAGTCCGCAATGATTTCGCTAAGCTCAATCTTCGATCAAATCCCAGAA
The DNA here is from genome assembly GCF_964261635.1 of Lissotriton helveticus. Classification (NCBI taxonomy): domain Eukaryota; kingdom Metazoa; phylum Chordata; class Amphibia; order Caudata; family Salamandridae; genus Lissotriton; species Lissotriton helveticus. The sequence goes on from NC_136071.1 coordinate 285,862,962, forward strand.
CAAACTTGAAAAAATATGAGATTGGAATCATACATGAACTAGCTAAAGATGACAGACTCACTTTCCAGATGGCTGATAAGGGTGGCGCCTGGTAATAATGGACAGAAGTTTCTACGAACAAATGGTGTTACAACATTCACAAGAAACAACAACGTACATGAAGCTGGATCAGGACCAACTTTCAAAATCATGGATACTTTGAAACAGATCTTGGAAAATGCTGAACGCAGTTATCTCCCAGTGTCACATCCAAGAAGACTGAAGCTATATATGCTTCCGAAAGTTCATAAAAATCTCTATGAACCTCCTTTTCGCCCTATTGTTTCAGGTTGCAATTCTATTTTAATGAACAGTATTCATCTTCTTGGATTTTGTGTACAATAGATGTAACCTCATTGTACACCTCTATACCACTCAAGGAGGGTATAGAAGCAAGCGAATGGGCCTTATTGCAGCTGCCAGACATGAGTGTCAATAAAGTTTTTATATTGGAATTGTTGACATTTTGTTTACAACACAGCTATCTGCAATGGAAAGAAGATTTTTATTTACAAACAAGTGGAACCTCAATGGGTTTTTGGGGGTTCCTGCCTATGCGAATATATTCATGTCTCAGTTTGAGCATGAGTACATTTTCAAAGAGTAAGCCTGGAGTTCAAAGTTGGCATTTTACGTCAGATTCATCGACAACATTTTTCTTATTTGGAAGAATTCAAGAGAGTCATTGGAGCAACAGATCAAAGAACTGAATTCGAAGAATGAACGGATTAAATTCACACACTGTATCAGTGAAGAGAATACCTCTTTTTTGGATGTGTTGATAACCAAACAAGAACACCAGTTTCAAACATCCGTGTACACAAAGCCAACGGATAAAAACAATTTACTGCTGTATTCTAACTTTCACCTGCCAACGTTGATTCAACACTTACCATATTCCCAAATGTTACAGATCAAGAGAATTACCTCAGAAGAAACAAAGTTACAAACAGCTTTGACAGCACAGAGTGACAAGTTCATGAAACGTGGGTACCCTCAATCTGTAGTGGCACAAGCCATCAACCATAAAACACAATTGATAGATCGTAAGGATCTATTGATCAAGAGACCAAAATAAATCAAAATAGACACGTATTTATATCAAAATTCTCGACTAGATTATTTGCCATCTGAAAAATCATTAGAAACAGGTGGGAATTGTTGAAAAACGAGCTTGATTTTAAAGGTTTAATTTCGGATGAACCGTTATTTGCCTACACTCGCAGCAGAAACATTAAAGAACTACTGACAACAACTACGGTTGAGTTGAAACAATTCACAGGGATGCGAAAATGTTTTAATTATGTCAATTACAATAATGTGATCACTGGTAATACAATCAATCATCCACAGTCTGGTAAACCAATAACACTCAGGTGCATGGTGATTGTAACACCACTAATGTCATTTACACAATAAAGTGTCCATGAAGGCTACTTTATGTAGGAAAAACTTTGCGCAATATTAAAATCAGGATCACTGAACATAAGAGTACTATCCATACTAAAAGCATTAAATCAAACTTTGCCAAACACTGGACAGAACATCAGCACACTAACGCACAGTTACAATTAATAATTCTAGAATTGGTACCACTACAAACAGGTTTTGACAACAGCAGAGCGTTAGCACAAAGAGAAGTGTTGTGGACTAAATTTTTACAGACCCTCATGCCGGGGGGTTTGAATGACCAATTTGAAATGCTATGTTTCTTATGAGTATTTACATGATTTTTATACTGTATATATTAAGTTCATGTTGGCTAGCATGTTTCTGTCACAGTGATATCAGAACTCTACTTTTGGCTATGATGCTCTCATTTTCATTATTCCCAGATTGTAAATATGTAACTTTTTAGGCAATTCCGTTTTCTCACAAGCATGTGGTGTTGGCTTTTTTCAGTTTAGTGAGTATTCTCTTGACCACTCACGTTCTTCCACAAGTACAGCATGACAGCTGACTCAGAGGTTCACTCCTTTTTATCTCTTTTGATGAAAACAGGTATTAGGGCCGTTTTCATATTCTTCCTTCCAAAAAAATGTTTTAATCGCTTTCATCTGGTCAGACAGCATAATAACAAGAACATCAGCTCCAATGAGCAGGATGGCAATTCATTTTGTTATCAAATATGCATTTGTTGCATTATTGTTCCAAGCAGAAGATGCCTGTGAGTCAATAGTCAGTTCACAATCTACATAACGGATACGATTAGGTTGTTAACAATGTCATTGTTCCAGAACAGTGTGACTGGTATTTAGCACACGTGTGTGGTTGAGTCAGCTAATTTTTAACACTACTGACACATGGGATTTTGTTTCGTGGCTTTCAGTATAAATTATCAAATTGGTCAAGTTCACTCAAGTACAGTCCAAGATGGCGCACTAGTGTAATAAGGGCTAGTCCTGTTTTTAGATTTGTGACACGATCACGTGTCGGTTACAACAGAGTTTTCTACTGGAACCGGCGAGCAAAATGGTTTACTACCACTCGCGTTTATAGTCGAGCGTAGGAGCAGCGATTCTATTAGCAGTTAATAATCTACTGCATTGGTAAGTGTGCCGACTTGAATTATGTGTGAAGAAAGTGTAAAGTTATGCTTCTGGGTATTTTAGTAACAAGAATAATTGCTTATAGGGAGGATTCCGGTACCAGCGCGTATCGCATGGTTAATAGGAGCACTCAAGTTGATATTTTTGATCGTCAATTAAGTGCTTGACTCATTTTTGTGAATACTTGAAATTGAGTGGAGTTGAGCTTTCCCAACATCTCGAGATTGTTCAGGTATTGAAAGTTTTACTAAGAATAAATATCGCAGTGTTCCATGACCTTGGAACACGCTGTCAAATTGAATATTATAATCTTTTAACAGCTTTTGACAAAGTGTGGGGAGTGTTAACCGCGAGAGGAGTATGCCACCGTGCGACATTGTTTCTTAGTAAGTTCATATATGTTCAGCTTGGGGGCACTAACATTAGTTTCTTCACGGAACATTAAAACTTACATGCAGTTTTCTTCTTTGTTGAACAGTTTATTGAGTTTTAACAATTGGTATTGACCACATATCTGCATTCTACGGCCAAGGAGTACGTTGCAGCCATCTATATTACCACTCTCTAGGTGTTGGTAACTTGTCTATATGCACTCTTAACTAGGACTGTTACGCATGAACTAAGAAAACCTCTTTGCTTATTTTATTTTCTCACTAAACTTAGGATTGATAAACATGGTGCAGGGGTCAGGCATACGGCTTTCCTTTTCGATTCACAGTTTTCCTTGGCATTGCCTTTGCAAGATAAATATGAGGTATTTTTCATTTCTTATTGGTCTCTGGCCTTGCATGACGCTGCTCAGCAGTATTTTTGTACATGAAGTGTTTTGACTACATATTCATTACTGTTTCTTTATTTTCAACAGTGGCCCCTGAAGAAGGGATTTTTTACATCCCCAAATGCATTGGGCATGGTCGTGATATTTAGGTTTTTCCCAAAAATTGTTTTTGTAATGAAAGAGACATTGATTTTGCAAAATACTGTGGTTCAAATACTTATTGTTTTTAAGTAAAGTTTTTACTATTTTGTATGTGACTAGAATTTGGTCATACAAGAGATACAATTAAAATACAACAAGCAGATTAACTGAAATTTGTGTTTAATGTTTTGTTTGAGCATGTATGATTCATTGAGCTAAGAATTTGAAATGATAATACATTAACACTGCTGTTCACCCAGCAAACTGGTGGTTTTCCCCGGGATGGATTTATAGTTTTTCTCAAATGTGCATATAAACCACAAGTCAAAGTGTCAAATCCCAGTAAACCAGTTTAGTGGGTTAACCTCAACTCAGAAGTGTCCAACCTCTTCCTTATATGCTTGTTTTTTAGTATGAAAGGAATTTTGTTTAGTGCTCCTGCAGTAGAAATCAGTGCCTAACCTTCAGGAATAAATCGTTAATGGATTAAACACATGTGCTTTAAATAATCAGTTCTCCTTGTCAAGCTTTTCCAATCACAGAGTGAAAACCAGGTCACAAATACCTACACCCCAAAGTGGTCTATTGAAATTTGTGTTTTATACGCAGACATGTACAAGTTGCAATTTGATATTTTCTTCTGCCTTCTTCTCTTGTGAATGCAAAGCAATTGCGATTGAAAGTAACAGCGGGGCCTAGAGTGTTGATTCAGAGTCAATTGGGGGAGAGGATGAAGCCTAACGGCTAGAGCGGTCAGCTGCCAAGATGGGGAACAGGGTTCGAGTGTGGGAAGCGACGCTCAACATCCTTTGATTCTGGGCAAATCACTTAAATGAATCTCCCCGTGACTAACAAAATGAATATGTCCGACTGTGACACAACTGGTGCTCATGTAAAGCGCTCCGATACTTTTGGGTCAAGTTCGCACTGTAAAACTCATTACACAAGCGCCTCACCTGCCTTACTCTGACGTTGTCTGAGGGGGTCTTGCTTTTTGGGGAAGGTCGCGCTGAATCTGCTCAGGCAATGCGTGTTCGGTGTGCGACGAAGCAGGTCTTTATTAAAAATATTCACAATCCCATTAATCTTGTAATAAGGTTGATGCTTGACTACATTAGGCGGGCGCGCATCGAGTGTGTCATCTGGGCCCCACAAACCTTTCTGACGGCGTTAACACAGAAAATACAGAGAGATTCGCATCTGACGGGGATAAACGCTGGGGATACGGAAAGTTAAAAACTGTCAAAGGCACACATGTGAAAAATGTGATCAGATATACGTAGAGAATAGCTTAGCAAGAGTGCAATGGGCCTGAATGCAAGCAAGCATGTCGGTCCCACTTCTGTTCAATAAAAGACCCTATTTGGTGTGACGTCGGACCCTGTCCCTGGTGCCACTGCACCTGCTGCACCACTGAGAGCGCCCCTCTCCCCACACCCCACTCCCCACCTTTCCTCCCTGGTAGAAACGATGTTGCCCAGACAGAGATCTGAGACAGCCGAAAATATATAAACATCTAGTTCATATTTGATGTTGTACTGAAGTTTTGAATTTAAATGTTTCCGAAAAAATGAAATAATTGAAATGAAATACTGATGACAGGGTTTAGCTGATGTGAAAGAAATGCCCTGAAGACAGATGTAATGCCTTTATAATCGAAATAGAAGTCAAATACAGACGTTACAAGCACTTATATACACACATTCTGTACGGGACAGAGTGACTGTGTATTATTATAGAAAGGTCTATTGATAAACATGTACGATTTGAAAACACATTCCAAAAGATGTATTTAAATTTATGCGATCAATCTACTATGCGCACATTTATATTCACATATTGACACGCACACGCACTTATACATACAGAAACAGATATAACCAGTGGTGCGCGCGCACCACAGAGGAGCGGGGGGAGGGAGTGCGGCTGCAAGGCGAACATGCGCTGTTGCCCGTGCTAGCCAACGTCGGGAGTGGGCGTTACAAAGGCTGGACATGCGTCCGCCTTTGCCCAATCAAGTGACTTTTTTTTTTTTAACACGCGAAAGCCAATGCCTGATGCGAAAGCCTGATCACACGCACGAGCGTGTGGTCAGCTTTCAAGACCCCATACAAAAGAGCTTTTGCTGCGTGAGCAGTGCTGCGCACTGCAACGCAGGCGCGAGCCCTAAAAATGCAACAGCTAGCTCAAGACTAAATTTTTGAAAAGCTTAAAAAAATTAACCTATAGGAGGGCAATCAGTATGATGTATCATTGGGCATACATCATTGTGACAGCAAGGGAGGCAGTAACTCTAATGGGAGGGAGGATCATGATTAATTTGTAATAGAATGAGTGCCGTTGCTCAAAACTCTGCTCAGAAGAACAGTTGAATGTTGGCACACCGATACAATCATCAGGCCATTACCAAACACAGCCTACCCCTTAATCTCTCTAGTGCTGGCTCTTACCTTCTCCCTTTCTGATGTTTTTTCTGCCTTTCTCTTCCTCTGTATTTCTGCATTGTATGTTTTTCCCTCTCTTGCTCTTGGTTAATGTCTGATGTTGAAAAATAAGTGCTGGTCCCCAGAAAAAAGTGCTGGGGCACCAATCGGCAACCACAGACGCAACTCAAGCCCTGCTTGTGGCATGCACCACAGCAGAGGCGAACACAGGCCCCCGCAGTGCCCGCGGTCGGGCGGGGCCAAGCTCCAGGGGGTCCCCTCAGCACAATACTCTTTCTGGAGAGCTCCTGATTGAGTCCGAAGGGGACCCCTCCACATCCCTTGGAGGGGGGGGCTCAAGTTTCGTTATGCTAGTGCACCACGATCCTATACACTGAACCACGCGGTACACACATTCAAAATATATTGTCTTCAAATTCCTTTTGCATGATATTATGCATCAAACTTTGAAGATTGTGTTGCTGTTGCCATATGCACTTAAGTCTGGCTCCTTAAGTACCCTAAACAACTCAATATTGAGCCGTCATTGTTTTAGCCAAGACCACTGCTACAATCTCTTCAGCTAAAGCACTAGCGGGGAAATTCAGGGATTAATTATCCTTCCTGATGCCTGAGCACCGCCGTCTCATTAATTTTCCAGAAATGGCAGCCTGCCTCTGCCAACAACGGAGGCTCACTCACTGCATATTTAAAAGCAGTCATGCCTGCAGGAAGCTCAGATTTACTATCTACCTGGCTGCACGTCTGCAGGCAATTATCTCGGATTCATGGCCTGTTCCGGAAACCATACCCTTAAGCAATCACAATTTACTCACTTTCCTTCCCTCAGAAATTAATGGCTATTTGCTATCTTCGCAGAAGATAATAACGTAGTAACGTAAGAAAAATAATTGATGCTTCCATAGTCCAGTGAGAGAAGGGACTTGTGAACTAACATGTTGGTGGAAGTAATGCAAATACCACTTTCTGGTTGGAGCAGGTCTACACATACATTTATGTAATGTGCCCAGAAAGTCATTGAGTTGTTGCTGCTCTCTTAGGTTATAAATAAAAATCCTTATTTCTAGGACATATTTTTCTTATACTTAATTTCTCAAAAAACAAACTTTGGCAAATTAGAGAAATAATTCATACTTTTTGTGGTTGCAGTAAAGGTCCTTGTCATGGGGTTTCAGTAGCGGATTGAGTCAGTGTTGTAGGCACACAGGTGACTAATGTTTAATGGCAGCTAACAAAGAGCTTGGCACAAATAGTGGGTGGTAGTACAAACAGTGATCATCAGGAAGTTCTTGACCTGCCGACCCCCCCCCCCCCTTACTCTTACTACTTCAAACACAGGGGACAAGGAAAAGTGCTGCTCTAAACCTGTGTGTGAATCAGTGTGATTATATGCTTATAGCAGGCCAAAAGACATCAGGTGCACAGTACAAATACACAATAAATGCGCATTCTTTTGCACATATTCCTACAACAAATGAAAAGGAGTCATCGGAATGCTGACAATCTAAAGAACAATAATGGGGTGTTGTACAGTACTGTGTCATGAGAATGTTGGTATGAACAGACACGCGCACACATAGATCAATCAACATAGACATGAGGACCAGGACCCTTGAAACTACATTCAGCAGAGGGGGCATGACTTGACTGCCAAACATAGCATGAGCTCTGAGAACTGAGCTCTGCCGCATCGTTCTGAATAATCCAACTACAACTGCCTGCTCCCAGAGGCTACCCTGCCTGGGTGGAGTGTACACTGGCGACCAGCCTTGTGCCGAGAAATTGTGGCTGTGACTCAGTTGCAGGCAGGAGCAGTGTGGACAGGGCCAGCTGCTGGGACCAAGAAAGGTCTATAGAGCCACGCTGTGGCTGGGCCGTCACATCGCTTGGCGAAGTGAAGGTGGCTATCTCTCTTGTAGATTTGGAGGGACTGTGAGTTGGACAGTGTATCCCATTTTCCCCCTTTGCTGAACCCCTTGGAGTCTTTGACCTCCTGGTGGGCCACACAGATGGGGCCCGAGTGCGGGCCTATGACGACATCGCATGAGCACCGCGGCTTGGCTGAGCACTCCATGTGTGTCTTCGCCACCACACACAACAGCTGTAGGTTTGAGGCCTGACATGCATACAGAGCGGAGCCCAGTGGCACATGACCAAGAGCCCATGGATAGGCCCCGGCAAGCAAGTCCTGCGAGGGGCGCATCCTGGGTAGTACAGGCAATGCGATCTAGGGTGCAGGTCTGGCCTTTTTTCCTTCTCTACCCCTAGGCATATGGGCACATGAGGCTGGCTCCCTGAGGCAACCAGTGTTCCATGGTGCCTCACCCCAGACACTGTAGTCTAGTCTTGGACTTGCAGGGAGGGGCAACATTGCTGACTTGGAAACCGGTCTTCGCCGGCAGGAGACAGGCAATCCAGCGATTGATCAATGGTCCTGACTTTGATGGCCCTTTGATCTAATTATCAGTGCGGACACTGCGGCAATACACACTTGCTGATTGCATGGCATAGCCCCTGGACAGTGCCTGTATTTGAGCGCTTGGTGCTTGGCCCTTTCCTGCTCTGAGACAACTGGTGGCTTTCACCCCCTCTAGGGAGCTGAGGCAGCGGCGAGAGAGCAGCTGCTCAAGCTGATGGAGGAGCTCCTGTTTGACCATGCAGTCAGTGACTTTTGGAGTGTTGTGGGGGTGACTTGCCTAGGGCACGAGGGCCCTCCTGGGGACTGGTGCACTGCTTTGAGGCGGTGACTGCACGGCAGAGAGTGAAGGCTCCACTACTAGAGACCAGAGAGAGGACATGTCAGCAGAGACAGAGGGGCCACCTGCGAACATTGCCTCCACTGACCTTTTGCGGGCCTCGCCGGAACTCCCTTCGTGACTCAGAAGGTACAGGTTGGCAGGTGCCTACATAACATACAGAGTGGGTGTGATGCGACTATACACGGTTTTACACGACATACCTCCCATTACTTTTTATTCAGTGGGTTTGTGTTGGTTGGTTCAAAGGCTTGTCCTCTTTGAGTGGTTGGGGACGGTGTTTGTACAGGAGAGAAGACACACATCTCAGGCTAGCCTAGTTGGCTACTGCCCCTAGTAGCACCACAACAGGTAATTCTAGTTGCAAAGTATGGTATGGGAGTTAAGGGTGAAGGGAGTCCTGAGGGTTTTTTTTTTTTTACTCCTGTGTTGATGCTACAAGAGGCAGTTACATGACAGACACATGAGACACACATGGAGGCTACAGACAATGTCAGATTATGAATGGCGCACCGAACACATAGGTGAGATGCAGCGGTGTAACTACCCAGACAAACTGACTGACCTCTTGTGGACCATAAACAGCATACTAGATAAGATTAAACGAGGGGCAGTGTTCAAAGTAGCTCACTAATCCAACTCCAATATTCTCATGCTTCAGGATATCCACCTGTTGGGCAATAACTGCCCTCTCCTGGCCCGTCGGGGATATTATGGAGGTTTACCACTAGGGGTTCCACCGTGGCTTGCGGGGCACGGCCATCTTAATCCATAAGCACACCCACCTGGCACTTTCCAGGGTGTGGCACGATAACTTAGCCTTCTATGTAGCGGTGAAGGGCACCCTGCAGGGCTTCCCAATCACCCTTGTCTGCGTATATGCTTCCCCGCCCCATTCCTCTGAGTTTTTGAGAAAATTGAGCAATCTTCTCCGGGAATTGCCCAATTTACTGTGAATTCTGTGGGGAGACATTATAGGAGTGTACAACCTGGGTATGGATCGTTCCTCAGATTCCACTGGTGCCAGTTACGGCCCTACATCACTGTCTTCTTTTTTTATAAAATATGTCCCAGGTTGATGTGTGGAAGGAGGCCCACCCAATTGACCCTGGGTGCACTTTCTACTCGGCCTCATCTGTCCTTCTCCCGGTTGGACCATTTTATTAGGCCCAGTCGAGACAGTAATCCAAGTAACTTCTTTCTAGTATGGGCCCTTCTCGACCACTCACCAGTAGCGATGAACGTAGCGTGGGTTCTGCTTCAATTCACACTGGGCTGGTGCCTGGGCCACTAGAGCCTTCAGGGTGAGGAGTTTCAGGAGACTTGTCAGCATATGTGCCAATGATTCTTGAACGAAAACCAGGCATCGGTGGACTCCCAGGAGGTCCTTTGGGAGGCCCAAAAATCTCTCCTTAGAGGTGATATCATCAACTACTGTAAAGGGCAGGTTGGAGATCTTGAGGCACGGTTGCTTGACCTTGAGAGTCAATATGTCACCACAACGGAGGAGGCCCTCCTACATGATTCCCTTCACACCCAAACTCTGTTTAAACAGGATGTCACACAGGTGGCTCGCGAGACATGGCTTGCCACCTTCAGCTGCATTTAACAATGGGCAAAAAAGCCAGTGAAACCTTACACTGGCTGTGTACCCCTCACGCAACTGGGGCCCCTGTAGCCTATCTTGAAACCGAGGAGGGCTCTCATATAATGGGCAGCAAAACTAGCGCAAACGCATTTGCATCTTATTAAAGTGCCCTTTATGGCTCCGATCCCATGGGTCCTTGGGCAAATCTTCATCAACTTGTGGCAGATGTGCCAGTGCTGTGCTTATACCCGACAGATCGCAAATCACTGGAGGCAGAGATCTCATGCAAAGAGCTATGCGCAGATCTTGCGCAGCTTCACATGGGCAAAGAGCCGGGGTCCAATGGCTTTCCAGTGGAGCCCTGGCATCTCTTTTGGCCACAAACCAGCCCCTTGCTGATAGCCACTTTCAAAGAGACTCTGATAAAGGGCGAACTGGCTGAGTGAACTAAAGAATGGTGATGGATTAAACCCAGATCATTTGACTGGGGGTGAGTGTTTGATTTGTTCAAACGCACCGTCCATCATCCCCTTTTGTATCGCTTTGTTCGCCCTAAGTGTGGCAGGGTATGCTCAGACGTGAGTCCCTTGTTCCCTTGGCCACTGGATTCAAGATAGCCTGGCTGATGAGGATTATGAATCCGAAACCGGTCCCAGGATGCTTGTTTCTGGTCCAGGGAAGACATGGCTAGGCAGTTCGGGCTGGACTGTTCCCACAAGGCACAGGGTCAGACTGATTTGCATATAGCCATGTCTGAACTGGGGTGGCTGAGTGAACTAAAGAATGGTGATGGATTAAACCCAGATCATTTGACTGGGGGTGAGTGTTTGATTTGTTCACACGCTCCGTCCATCATCCCCTTTTGTATCGCTTTGTTCGCCCTAAGTGTGGCAGGGTATGCTCAGACGTGAGTCCCTTGTTCACTTGGCCACTGGATTCAAGATAGCCTGGCTGATGAGGATTATGAATCCGAAACCGGTCCCAAGATGCTTGTTTCTGGTCCAGGGAAGACATGGCTTGGCAGTTCGGGCTGGACTGTTCCCACAAGGCACAGGGTCAGACTGATTTGCATATAGCCATGTCTGAACTGGGGTGGCTGAGTGAACTAAAGAATGGTGATGGATTAAACCCAGATCATTTGACTGGGGGTGAGTGTTTGATTTGTTCAAACACTCCGTCCATCATCACCTTTTGTATCGCTTTGAGACCTAAGGGCAGCAGAGACAGTGGTGATCCAGAAGCCGAGCCTGGATGGCCCGACTGCAAAGACTACAGACCGAGATCTTTGTTGAACATGGAAGTCAAAATCTGGGCCACAATACTAGCTAATCAGCTCACAGGGTTATTGCACATATTGAACAACCAGATCAATCCAGGTTTATGCCTCTTCAGGCTCTCTTACACAATATCCACAGTGTTCACAACGCCATAGAAATGAGCGGTAGATTACTTGGTCACCTGGCTCTACTCTTCATCAACTTTAAAAAAGCGTTTGAATCGGTATACTGGGAATACTTATTCGCCCTCCTGACCTGATTTGGCCTCGGGACCAAGTTCATCAGCTCTGTCCATTTACTCTATGCCAACCTCAGGGTAAGAGTTAGATTTGAAGGGGGCCATCTTGGACTGCTTCAGTATAGAGAGGGGAAATCACCAGGACGGCCCCCTTTCCCCTTTGCTTTTTGTTTTGTCAATTTAGCCCCTAGCGAGTGGGTGTACATTGATGTTCTGTACTGTGGCATCCAGTGGTCTCTGGGAATGAGCTACAGAATATTTCTGCATGCTGATGACATCCTGTAGTTTTTCGATGACCCAAGAGCCCTCCTGATCCTCTAAATTTGTGGGTCCTAATTTGGCCTACTCATAAACAAATATCAAACAACAAAACAGTTTAAAGAGGGTCCAAGGGATATATAGTTTAAAGACCCGTACCTGATTTTTATCCCCAGCTACTTCGATATATATAACACAAGAAAACAGAGGGTCAGCCAAATCTGTTATATGGCTTCACTGTCAAACCGAGTTACCAAATCCCGGAGCGTATAAATCGCATAGAGACAGCGTGTTATAATGAAGAGTGAAACTGTGTATATAAAGACCCAACACCATGTGAAACAATCACAGATGGTTAACAAATCCAAACACTATAGCAATGGGTTACCATCAAATTGACTCAATGATCAGTCCTATCATCTGGCCAAACCCAGGTGTAAATCCGGCTGGTCCCCTGATCATTGGGACATCAAGCACCACACCATTTGTTGCTGGTAAAGGATTTGGACCACCACTACAAATGAAACGTCAGTAATGGCTGATCTATGATGGTCAAGTGAAAGATAGTGCAACAAAAATTGTAAAGTGACATAACATAGGATGGAGTGTTCTCCTATAGAAAACTTTATTCTGCGGACGAACCCCACCTCCTAATTAAAAACCAAGAACAGTGCAAAAGAGACAGTCAACAAATATCTGTCTTGTAACGGGCCAACATGTTTCTGCCTACCGGGTAAAATATCCCATGGCATTCGTCAGGGCGTTTGTTCTTTTATTAGTTGCACTTAAATAGTAGTGAAAAACAAAGCAAACACCACCTTCACCAAGTGAATAGACTCATAAAAGGGTTGAATACGGTACGACCTGTAACACCCTGGAAACATTACACCTCCATGGGAAATACGATTTCTGAAGATGAAAAATATACAACATGTGACATTATCATTCCGAACATTATTGTGTTATCTACCTATACACTGTGTATACACTCAAATCACTTTGAAAGAAAAAGATAAAGTATTGATGCTCACCCTTCATTGTAGGGGAATAGACCTCACCTCACCTGGACCTTGCTCAGGTATTACGAGGCCCCGCAGATGATAGGACTGATCATTGAGTCAATTTGATGGTAACCCATTGCTATAGTGTTTGGATTTGTTAACATCTGTGATTGTTTCAAATGCTGTTGGGTCTTTCTATACACAGTTTTACTCTTCATTATAACACCTTTAAAAGTGCCCCAAAAAGAAACTTCCTGTGTATCCCATCAACTTATATCTAAAAACCAACATATGTGGAAAACCCAGCACTCAAACTGCATGGGCCTAATCTCAAAGTGACCCAGAGACATCACTCAGCACATGCACACATAAATAGAATGAATGTTCTACAAAGGACTAATAATGAACAGCAGAATCAACCTTTACGTCTTTATTGACTCTGCTTAACTCTATCAGACCATTAGTCTGTTTTGGTGTCAAGGGGACTCACCTATCCGTCGGTACCTCAAGCACTCATCGGAGTCTTGGGGGAGGTATCGATCGGCTAAAGATCTGTTCTTACATAGTATCATGGAAGGTAGTTTGTATGGTATCCCTCCACCCTAAGTTGTTAAAAACGCGACAGACCATAGAGTAATATTGGTTCATTATTACTTTTCTTCAAAATAATAATGTACAATAACCTCAAACAACTGCTTATCTGCTCTATTTGTTGTAAAATATAGAGTGCACTCTTTTGCGCTCGAAATCCTGTGTGAGCTGCCACTCGAAACTACAGGATGACATCTAAAAACACCATTTTGGTAGTTTCTTTATATATAATGATTGCCAGATACAAGATATAAACATTGGCCAGATACAAACAGGCGCCTTCCCTAGTTTTGACCCCGATCTTGTGCAAAAAGAAACAGCCATCTACACAATCTAATTGATTGCGTGTCAAGTAGCATTAACATAGGGCGCACCGTTATGAAGTCGCGAGTGCTTTCTCATTTCAGCTCGCACTATCGCGTGATTACACGATGAACTACCCAAATACGTCATCCCGTCCAACATTGTAGTTTGTTTGTGTCAATTATCACAGAAGCGACTAACAAGCGACTATCAAGCGCATGCCCTAAATCCCGTTTTTAGTCTCCAAAAAAGGGGCAACTAGTATGCATTCAGGGTTTTAAAAGGGAACAGATCTAGCTACTCTACTCTTGATTGATGTTATAAAAGCATAGTTCCTGTTGTAAATAAATGGCAAAATAACCTGACTGCTAACTGTAAGGGCGAGCAAAGCCCACGTTTGAGGTACAAGAAACTGCTCACGGTGTAGCGCTTCTAAGTACACCAAATCCTCGTTATAAAGTATTCATTGGAATAATAAACCTGAACCAGAGATTAATGTGTAGTAATAGTACTATGGAGTTAATGACTCCTTACTTTAATGCATAGCAACTGTCAGTGAGCTACTATATATATCTCGAGAGGGGCGAATACCTCAGATAAGTTTAGCAATGTCATAGTATATATCCCTATAGTAGGGTCCAAGGGATGTCATCATTTAGCCCAATGGTATTAGTCTGGAGCTTGCAAATCCATTTTTGTTCCTTGGCGAAGAGGTAACCAGACACATCCCTTATATGTCCAGGTATATAAGGTTTTTCCAAGACAGTCCATTGGAAATGTCTTGTAAGTCTCGTATGGGACTTCTTACAGCGAAAGGAGCTCTTATGCTCAAGCATTCTTGTGCGAACTTTGCGGGTTGTCATGCCCACATATTGAATCGAACAGGTGCAAGTAAGCAAATAGATGAGGTTGTTACTGTTGCAGTTGCTGAAATTGCATTGCACCCAAGGTCTGTTAGTACCAATGTCTATCGTACTTGTGTGTTTTGTCTGGGGGCAAACAGAACAGATGCCACACGGGTGATGCCCTATCGCTGGAGGTAGATTCCATAGTGTTTCACCAACTTTTCTCGTTGTTTCTTTTGGGCGTGTATGTACCAGCCGGTCTCGAATACTGTTAGCCCGTTTGAACGCAAATAAAGGTTGCGCTATCTTTTCTTTGCTGTGATTAAGAAGGCGCCAATGCCTTCTGACAATTTTCTGAATACTGTTACTCCTAGTGTTGAAAGTACTCACAAACGTGAGTCTTTCTAACGGTGGTTTGGGAGTAGGAGGTTCAAGTAAAGCTTCTCTATTGTTGTTCATTGCTCTTTTCCTTGACCTCTTGATCAATGAACTCGGGTAATGTCTCTCCTTCAGTTGTGAACTCAGGTTTCTGGCATGTACGTTAAAGTCCTCCTTGCTCGAACAATTCCTACGGACTCGTAGGAACTGGCCATAGGGTAAATTCTGGCGTAGGGACTTAGGATGATAGCTCTCATATAAGAGCAGAGAATTACGTGCCATGGGTTTCCTGTAAACTCACTCTGCAGGCCTGCAGGTGTGGCATAAATAGACAAGTCCAAGAAAGCAATCCTTTCTTTATGTGCCTCCATCGTAAACTTTAGATACTGGTTTCTGCTGTTCAGCCACTGATGGAAGTCTTTTGCTGAATCGATGGTACCTCTCCACACCACTATCACGTCATCGATATATCGCTTCCACCACCTGACCGAGGTGTGAAACGGGTTGGTGGGAGTCAGCACATGTTGTTGCTCGAACCAATGAACATAAAGGTTCGCCAGGCTCGGCGCAAAAATGCTGCCCATGCTTGTACCAGATATCTGGAGAAAGATTTTATCCTCATATCTGATATAGTTCATTTTCATGGCCAAGGTGGCTAAGGCCATTATGAATGGTACAGGTGTGATTGACTCACGGATGTTATCCCTCAGGATGGATGTTACAACTTCGAGAGTCTCATCCTGAGGGATAGACGTGTACAAGGATTCTACATCGAAAGAGACCAAAAGGTCTCTTTCGATATCAAACTCTATTTCAGGGAGGACACGTAGCACATCTTTTGTGTCCTGTAAATAGGTAGGCATTTGTTGTACAATAGGCCGCAAAAAGGCATCTACAAAAGTAGAGAGGGGCTCCAGAGCAGATCCTATTCCTGAGACAATCGGCCTACCTGGAGGATGCCTCTGCGGCTTATGCACCTTCGGTAGAAGGTAGAAATAGGGTGTTACAGGATGTTTTGTGACTAAGAAGGTCGCCTCATTCTGGGTTATCCAACCCTCTGAGAGAGCCTCGTCAACTATGTCCTTTATTTGCTTGATGACATCTTCTGTGGGATCTTGTGGCAAGGGTGAATATGCCTGTCTGTTATTCAGCTGTCTGAGACACTCCGTCTGGTAGTCAGATGTGTTCAGAATAACTATCGAGCCGCCCTTGTCCGCAGGCTTTATAGTAATTGACTGATCCTCTGACAATGATTTCAGTGTAGTCTGTTCCAGTTTGGAAAGATTATTAAACGACCTCACTTTGGTACTCCAGAGTGTGGCCACATCTTCTGCGACAGCTTTTTCAAAGGCCAATACCTGAGGCGGGACACTATGTACTGGTGGTTGGAATTTGGATTTCACTTTGAGACCCGTGTTGGTGTCGTTATTCTGAAACTCTTCGTTGATCTTATCCTTGAAAAAATAGTGAAGTCTTAGCTTCCTGAAGAATTGGCTCAGTTCACATTGAAAAGTGAAAGGATCTCTGTGATTAGTCATGACAAATCCTAGACCTTTATTCAACACTTGTTCTTCGAGGGGACTCAGTATTTTTTGTAGATAAATTAACTACGAGGGATGATTCCCCGATGGGCCTGCTTTCTGAATCTTGGCTGTTTGACTCCGCGTGCCTGCATGGGGACTTGTCTGATCTTCCCATTGAACCCCTGTATGTTGTGCCTGCCGCCTTTTGCCTCTGGGTCGGCGTGGGCCAAACCCTAAAAAATGTTGCGAATTGTAATCATTAGGGAACCCCTGGAAATTAGGGGGAGGTGGTGGTGGGGGATCGATAGTTATTCTGAACACATCTGACTACCAGAACATCCGTGAGTCAATCACACCTGTACCATTCATAATGGCCTTAGCATCCTTGGCCATGAAAATGAACTATTTCAGATATGAGGATAAAATCTTTCTCCAGATATCTGGTACAAGCATGGGCAGCGTTTTTGCGCCGAGCCTGGTGAACCTTTATGTACATCGGTTCGAGCAACAACATGTGCTGACTCCCACCAACCTGTTTCACACCTCGGTCAAGTGGTGGAAGCGATATATAGATGACGTGATAGTGGTGTGGAGAGGTACCATCGATTCAGCAAAAGACTTCCATCAGTGGCTGAACAGCAGAAACCAGTATCTGAAGTTTACGATGGAGGTACATAAAGAAAGGATTGCTTTCTTGGACTTGTCTATTTATGCCACACCTGCAGGCCTACAGAGTGAGTTGTACAGGAAACCAATGGCACGTAATTCTCTGCTCTTATATGAGAGCTATCATGCTAAGTCCCTACGCCAGAATTTACCCTATGGCCAGTTCCTACGAGTCCGTAGGAATTGTTCGAGCAAGGAGGACTTTAACGTACATGCCAGAAACCTGAGTTCACAACTGAAGGAGAGACATTACCCGAGTTCATTGATCAAGAGGTCAAGGAAAAGAGCAATGAACAACAATAGAAAAGCTTTACTTGAACCTCCTACTCCCAAACCACCGTTAGAAAGACTCACCTTTGTGAGTACTTTCAACACTAGGAGTAACAGTATTCAGAAAATAGTCAGAAGACATTGGCGCCTTCTTAATCACAGCAAAGAAAAGATAGCGCAACCTTTATTTGCGTTCAAACGGGCTAACAGTATTCGGGACCGGCTGGTACATACACGCCCAAAAGAAACAACGAGAAAAGTTGGTGAAACACTATGGAATCTACCTCCAGCGATAGGGCATCACCCGTGTGGCATCTGTTCTGTTTGCCCCCAGACAAAACACACAAGTACGATAGACATTGGTACTAACAGACCTTGGGTGCAATGCAATTTCAGCAACTGCAACAGTAACAACCTCATCTATTTGCTTACTTGCACCTGTTCGATTCAATATGTGGGCATGACAACCCGCAAAGTTCGCACAAGAATGCTTGAGCATAAGAGCTCCTTTCGCTGTAAGAAGTCCCATACGAGACTTACAAGACATTTTTGGGAAAAACAACATCGCGAAACCGATTTCCAATGGACTGTCTTGGAAAAACCTTATATACCTGGACATATAAGGGATTTGTCTGGTTACCTCTTCGCCAAGGAACAAAAATGGATTTACAAGCTCCAGACTAATACCATTGGGCTAAATGATGACATCCCTTGGACCCTACTATAGGGATATATACTATTACATTGCTAAACTTATCTGAGGTATTCGCCCCTCTCGAGATATATATAGTAGCTCACTGACAGTTGCTATGCATTAAAGTAAGGAGTCATTAACTCCATTGTACTATTACTACACATTAATCTCTGGTTCAGGTTTATTATACCAATGAATACTTTATAACGAGGATTTGGTGTACAGAGAAGCGCTACACCGTGAGCAGTTTCTTGTACCTCAAACATGGGCTTTGCTCGCCCTTACAGTTAGCAGTCGGGTTATTTTGCCATTTATTTACAACAGGAACTATGCTTTTATAACATCAATCAAGAGTAGAGTAGCTAGATCTGTTCCCTTTTAAAACCCTGAATGCATACTAGTTGCCCCTTTTTTTGAGACTAAAAACGGGCATTAGGGCATGCGCTTGATAGTCGCTTGTTATTCGCTTCTGTGATAATTGACACAAACAAACTACAATGTTGGACGGGATGACGTAATTGGGTAGTTCATCGTGTAATCATGCGATAGTGCGAGCTGAAATGAGAAAGCACTCGCGACTTCATAACGGTGCGCCCTATGTTAGTGCTACTTTACACACAATCAATTTGATTGTGTAGATGGCTGTTTCTTTTTGCACAAGATCGGGGTCACAACTAGGGAAGGCGCCTGTTTGTATCTGGCCAATGTTTATATCTCGTATCTGGAAATCATTATATATAGAGAAACTACCAAAATGGTGTTTTTGATGTCATCCTGTAGTTTCGAGTGGCAGCTCACACAGGATTTCGAGCGCAAAAGAGTGCACTCTATATTTTACAACAAATAGAGCAGATAAGCAGTTGTTTGAGGTTATTTTACATTAATATTTTGAAGAAAAGTAATAATGAACCAATATTACTCTATGGTCTGTCGCGTTTTTAACAACTTAGGGTGGAGGGATACCATACAAACTACCTTCCATGATACTATTTAAGAACAGATCTTTAGCCGATCGATACCTCCCCCAAGACTCAGATGAGTGCTTGAGGTACCGACGAATAGGTGAGTCCCCTTGACACCAAAACAGACTAATGGTCTGATAGAGTTAAGCAGAGTCAATACAGAGGTAAAGGTTGATTCTGCTGTTCAATATTAGTCCTTTGTAGAACATTCATTCTATTTATGTGTGCATGTGCTGAGTGAAGTCTCTGGGTCACTTTGAGATTAGGCCCATGCAGTTTGAGTGCTGGGTTTTCCACATATGTTGGTTTTTAGATATAAGTTGATGGGATAAACAGGAAGTTTCTTTTTGGGGCACTTTTAAAGGTTGTATATTTACACCTTACAGTGTTTGTTTTCTGTTTTACTTCTTATATCTATGTAGTGCGGGGCCTCGTAATACCTGAGCAAGGTCCAGGTGAGGTGAGGTCTATTCCCCTACCATGAAGGGTGAGCATCAATACTTTATCTTTTCCTTTCAATGAGATTTGAGTGTATACACAGTGTATTTATTTTTATTTTTATTTTATTTATTTTATATTCTTCTATAGCGCCTGAATAGACCCCCGAAGGGGTATCTCCGCGCTTTGCCAGTAAGAATATCCTCAGATGAATATGGGTAGTACATATAAACAGAGAGGGATCAATTGCTGGGGAATAGGTACGTTTTTAAGACCTTACGGAAGGTCAGATGGTTGGTAAGTATTCTCATTTCAGAAGGTAGGGAGTTCCAGAGCTTTGGTCCAAGATGGGCCAGAGCTCTCCCTCCTTGTCTGGACCTTTTTATTCTGGGCACCTGCAGAAGCTGCTGGTTACCGGAACGAAGGGTACGTCCAGGGGCATAGGGCAGGAAGATGTTGGCCAGATATTTTGGGCCTTTGCCTATCATGCTTTTGTGGATGGTGCATAGGGTCTTAAAATGTACTCGTGCCCTCACTGGCAGCCAGTGGAGCCTAATCAGCAGAGGGAGGGAGGGAGTCCTAGGGGGGGCATTGAGGACTACCCTTGCTGCCGTGTTTTGAATCACTTGCAACTTTTTGAGCTGCCCTTCGTTTGCTCCTAAAAGGAGGCCGTTGCAGTAATCCACTCTGCTGATGACTAATGCCTGCACGAGTGTTTTCCTATGGCAGTCTGGCAGATAGGGGAACACTCTTCTTAACATTCCAATAGCTTGGAAGCAGGTGCTAGCCACCTGGTTCACATGGTCCTTGTAAGTGAGTGTCTGGTCTAATAACACTCCAAGGTTTCTCACCATGCTTTTAGGGCTGGGAACAGGGCCCAATTCCAGGGGCCACCAATCCGGTGTCCAGTGTGTTGCTGCTTGCCCAAACAACATTACCTCAGTTTTTCCGATATTACATTGGAGGCAATTTAATGACATCCATGTAGATATTGCTTTCATTCCCTCTGCAAAAGATCTTTGTATTGCAGGTGTTAGATCTTTAAAGGGAAAGAGGAGTTGGGTGTCGTCAGCATACGACACCGGTGTAAACCCAAATGATCTTGCTAGAGTGGCCAAGGGGGCCACATACACGTTGAAGAGTGTAGGACTTAAGCAAGAACACTGTGGCACTCCCTTGTTGAGCTCCCTGTAGATGGATTTGTGGGAGCCCAGCCTGACCTCTTGAGAACGGCCTGACAGGAAGCTTTCCATCCATGTCAGTGCCACTCCCTCCAATCCTACGCCCTTTAGTCGCTCAAGAAGCACTTTGTGAGACACCGTATCGAAAGCGGCGGAGAGATCCAACAGCACCAGAATCATAGAGCTACCTCCATCCAGTGCCATTCTGATGTTATTGGTCACTGTTTGGAGGGCTGATTCGGTGCTGTGGTTCGGCCTGAAACCAGATTGGGAATAGTCCAGGCCCTCCGTCGCTTCGAGATGTTGTGACAGATAGGTGTTCACATGCTTCTCAGCTATTTTGCTGATGTATGGCAGGAGCGAGATGGGGCGCAAGTTGGAGAGGTCGGTCCATGGGGATGCAGCTTTCTTGCGTATTGGGTTTACCACCGCCCTTTTCCACTCTACCGGGACGTGTCCTTTAGTAAGAGAGATGTTAATAACATTTTGTATAAAGGGGCCCAGGAGAGGGATCAGGGGAGGAACCATCTTGGCAGGGAGGAGGTCATTTGGAGATCCTGATTTAATGTGAGTAATGAGATGAGGAAGATCTGTACTTTCAATAAGGGGGAAAAATGATAATGGGTGTGGGTTATCTTTAGGCGGGGTTAGAGGTGTAATCTTATTGGTATCGCTCATGATGTTATTGGCAGCCACTATTTTCTCATATATGTTGTTTATCTTACTCTCAAAAAACGATGATATGTCGTCGCATAAAATCTGCGAGAACTCCTCAGGGCTCTCACATGCGGCGGGTTTGATGAAGTTTTGAAGGATTTTAAAAAGCTCCTTAGGGCAATTAACAGCTTCTTCCAGCTGTTGCAGAAGACGATTTTTACGGGCCGTTCTGATGTTTTTGTAGTAGATGGATTGAGCAAGACGGAAGACCGCTCTAATCTCCTCAGTCTTATGCTTCCTCCATTTTTTTCGGCTTGCCTACATTTCTGTTTTTGCTCCCTTAGCTCCTGAGTATACCAACTTTCTTGTTTAGAGGAGGGATACTCTTTGTATAGTTTTAAAGGGGCCAGGGTGTCAATGGCTTGCTTAATTGAGCCTGTGAATTTTTCCAGTGCTGTGTCTGCTGTGTCTTCAGCTAATATGGTGGGTTCTACCCAAATTTCCCGTAGGTTACTTAAGGAGATTTTGTGCCATTGGCGGCGCCAAGTCTGAGGAAAGGGTCCTTTGTTAGTGGGTTTTTTGGGGATTGAAAATGAGAATTGTAGAAGAAAATGGTCTGTCCATAGGATCTCTCTTGCCGGAAGGCAGTTGATCTTTGAACAGTTGGAGAGGACAAGGTCTAACGTGTGGCCACCACTGTGCGTGGGTCCGGTGTTTTTTATCTCTAGACCTAGATTTAACAGGTCAGTGATAAGGGAGTAAGATTCAGGTAGAGTTGGTTGGTCTACATGAATGTTGAAGTCCCCTAGAAGGACAAAATCTTCGTTGGATTTGAGTTGGGGCGCTAGCAACTCTTGGAGGAGGAGCGGGAAGTCTGGGTTTGATCCTGGGGGATGATAAGCCAGAGCTCCTTTCCAGAATATGTGGCTTTTAAGATCAATTTTAAAAAACATGATTTCAAGTAGTGGGCTTTGATATTGCGAAAATACAGTGACCTTTAAGTCATCCTTGTGTATGATTGCTAGGCCACACAATAATGTTTGGAATGATAATGTCACATGTTGTATATTTTTCATCTTCAGAAATCGTATTTCCCATGGAGGTGTAATGTTTCCAGGGTGTTACAGGTCGTACCGTATTCAACCCTTTTCTAAGTCTATTCAATTGGTGAAGGTGGTGTTTGCTTTGTTTTTCATTACTATTTAAGTGCAACTAATAAAAGAACAAAGGCCCTGACGAATGCCATGGGATTTTTTACCCAGTAGGCAGAAACATGTTGGTCCGTTACAAGACAGATATTTGTTGACTGTCTCTTTTGCACTGTTCTTGGTTTTTAATTAAGAGGTGGGGTTCGTCCGCAGAATAAAGTTTTCTATAGGAGAACACTCCATCCTATTTTAATATCGCTTTACAATTTTTGTTGCACTATCTTTCACTTGACCATCATAGATCAGCCATCACTGACGTTTCATTTGTAGTGGTGGTCCAAATCCTTTACCAGCAACAAATGGTGTGGTGCTTGATGTCCCAATGATCAGGGGACCAGCCGGATTTACACCTGGGTTTGGCCAGATGATAGGACTGATCATTGAGTCAATTTGATGGTAACCCATTGCTATAGTGTTTGGATTTGTTAACCATCTGTGATTGTTTCAAATGGTGTTGGGTCTTTCTATACACAGTTTTACTCTTCATTATAACACGCTGTCTCTATGCGATTTATACGCTCCGGGATTTTGGTAACTCGGTTTGACAGTGAAGCCATATAACAGATTTGGCAGACCCTCTACTCATAAACAAGGCAAAATCCTCCATCTATCCCATCTCTCCTTGCCCACTGGACATGTCGCGGGCACCTGATTTTTGGGTGATCCCATTGGTGTTCAAATATCTAGGAATCTTTATAACTGGTAATAGGGCCAGAGCATACAAATACAACCTGCAAACCCAGCTTAATTCAGTCGCAAGGGATGTGAAATTTTGGTCAGCTCTCCCATTGTCCCTATTAGGCTGCTTCGCCATCTTCAAGATGGTTTCATTTATCAACTACAAAATTATCCATTTCCGGTGATTCGCAACTTCCTTATCAAGACTAATGCCCTGACTAGTAACCTCTTGTCTCCCTTGGGAAGTGTTGTTAGCCTACCTTTGAGGGTGGGAGAGCGACCCCCGACATTCACCTATATTTTAGGCCCTGTATCTCTTAATATTGAACAATTGGTGGTTCAACGGGTTTAACAACACGGGAAACGCAACAGAGGGGTGGATTACGGGCCGCAGTAACCTTCTCCACTTTACCCACTGCTATGACTGTCATTCTAACGATAAGGACAGATGCTGTAAAATTTATGAGCTGAGTATGTAGGCTCACACTAGAGACTACGTTGTGTAGGGGGAACAAACTCCCACAAGTCACTGCCCTCCGTGGTATCTCTGCTTGGGTCACTATAGGTATCTCATCGCTGGGTGATGTGCTTCACAAAGAGTCACTGACATCCTTTCAGTATCTACAGTCAGAGTACATCATGCACTGCACACAGTTCTTCCGGTACTTTCTGCTCCGACACAAACTTTTGCCTTCCTTACACCCCGAAGAGGTCACTCTGGAATACTCACCCTCAGAGGCAAATATCCTATTCACTAACATCAAGGACCACAAGTTGTCCTCTATATACCAATTGCTCGTACACAGTCTGCCAGACCCGAGGGTGGGGGTGAGGGAGGTGTGGGAGCGAGATCTGGGACCGCTGGAGGATACGGACTGGACGGAGGTGGTGGCCACTCATAGAGTGGAAGTGCTAGCCTCCCAGCTTTATCTAATTCAACACAGTTGCAACATTGCACATATCTCACCAGGGCTGAACTTTTCAGAATGGTACTGATCATTACGGGAAGTTGCCCATGATGCAACGACCCTAGCGGAGACCTACTTCACACGTTTTTGCTCTGTGCTGCCCTCTTGCATTTCTGGAATGGGGTGTTGGGGACCTTGGGGGAAATGCTGGGTTGGAAAATACTATGGGATCCAAAATTACATCTCCTACACATCATGGAGGATACAGAGGGGAACAGATATCAGAGAGTACCGCTATGGCTGGTACTGATGATTGCCACCTGGGATATAGCACTTGCCTGGAAAGATGGGGAGGCGAATTTCATTGACAGATGGGCCGCAGGTATGTATTATTGTCTGAGTTTGGAACGCCTGATTTACCTAGCGAGAGTATGCTCCCAGAAAAAAACAGAAGATATGGAAGGACTGGGTTGGCCAAAGGGAAATAATGATGGAGCCCTGCCCTGTCAAGCTGTGGTTCCTGCATTGAGACATGCGCTCCGATGGGAGTCATTTGGTTTGCTGATAGAATGGATTAAGCACTCAGGGACTGACTTGCTGTATCATATTCTGAGTCATTTTCTTGTATACATTGCCATGAAAGCTTATTTGTGTCTCTGAAGTGTATTATTGTGCCTTTGTGATGTATTGCTATTATCTTTTTTTTTTAATATATTTTTATTTTCAGAGCCAGAAAAAAAGAAAAAAGAACAGAAAAGCAATCTTAATACAGAGTACATATTCAAATTGTCAGATAATCAGATGATAAAAGAAAAAAGAAAAAGGAGAAGATAAAAAAAACAAAAAACAAAACAAAAAAGTATACATTGAAAAAAACACCATAACAGTAAGCAATTCAAATATATATATGCTTAAACCCCATTCTTCCACCTTATTAGGGGCAGCCAAATCGCCTCTCCACGCTTAGTGGCTTTGGGTCCTCTAGTGGCATAAATAGCATTCTCGAGATTAAAGATCGCAAGTAGACGTGCGAGCCACATTTGAAAGGTTGGAGGCTCATTGTCTTTCAACCTTGCAGCCAATATAATTCTAAAGACCGCGGTACCGATAAATAAGAGTGCTTCCTCGTTTGGTTTTAAATTAAGTGAATTATCGTATCCGAGCACATATAATGTAGGAGAATCTGGAACTTTGTAACCAAACACCTCATCCCAGAAATCGCATATCATTCTTTTAACAAGAGTTAATTCTCTACATTCGCTAAACATGTGGATTAGTGTTGCTGGGCCGAGTGAGCATCTAGGACAGTGATCGTTCTCTCTCTGACCCCAGGCACATAGCTTTGCTGGAGTGTAATAGAGATTGAAGATAGTTTTATACATCTGAGCTTTAAGGCTAGATGACAAGAGAAGACAGTCCGTTAGTTCTAGGGTTCTATCGATATCAATATCAGGATTTGCGAGTTTGTCTGCCCAGGTAACTTCAGTTTTTTCTAAATCGTCTTGGAGTTTTGCCATAAAACAGCCGTAGATTGAGCCGATTCCGGTTGTTTTTCTGGCTATAACCTGGACGATATCAATTGTTCCCGTGCATAGACAGGGTGCTTTAGATTTAAGTATGGTATATACTTGGACAAATTTAATGTAGTCGGCGTTAGACAATTGATATTTTGTCTGTAGATCTATAAAGGTAGTTTCGTAGTTTTTCACCAAAAAGTCCCCAATAGTATTAATTCCTATCGATTCCCATTTTTTTGATATGACATCAAACCCAAGACCCAAAAATAGATTAGAGTGCCAAAGAGGGGTGTATCTATTTATTATTGGTATCTGCATATATTTTGTCATTTTAGTCCATATGCGCCAGGCATTGGAGATAGTTTTAAATTTAGTCTTTTTATAGTAGTTTGTTTCCACTTGCCTCAAAAAAAGACCCTTAGCTCTCTGCCCTAGTGCTAGCTCGTAGATTGACGGAATAGGTATGGCTTCGCTGTCATCTGAAGGGGGATAGAGTGTAGGAGCGGACTCATTTGTTGAAGACAAGAGGCCCAAAAGTAGAATAGCATATTTGGGATCGCTAATCCTCCCCTATTTTGAGGGAGTGAAAGAAGTTTAAGGGACCTCCTAATTTTGCCCTGCTGCCACATGAACTTTGACATGAGAGATTCAAGAGTTTTTAAAATATTCTCTTCAACAATCAGTGGAATAGCTCGAAAGAGGTATAGTGCTCTTGGGAGGACATTCATTTTTAGGAAATTACCCCTGCCAATGATTGAAAGTTGTAAGTTGTTAACACGGTCCAGATCTTTCTTGATATGGTTCAATAATGGCTCGTAGTTAATTTTTGGAATAAGTTTAACATCGGGACACATGCTAACGCCCAGGTATGTAGCTATATTAGCTCTCCTATAGTCTGAACACACAGTATTATCTGTACAGAGCAAGATTGTCTTCCCTTTATTTAAGGAATATCCCGAGTAATGTCCATATGTACTTGTTAAGTTTTCTATTTCTTTGATTCTATGGGATCAGGTGTGAATATGGCAATGTCGTCGGCATATGCCAAAACCTTGGTTTCATATTGACCAGTTATAACAGGTGTAATTATTTGATTTTCCAGGAGTTTTAAGATAAGGGGATTTATGTATAGGGTGAATAAGATTGGTGAGCATGGACATCCTTGCCTTGTACCTCTTGATATGTTGATCATACCTGATTCAGAGCCCATAATCTGTATTTTGGCCGTTGGGCCGCTATACATAGCTTTAACCGCATGCGTGCGGGCGGAATTCCGCTCGTACGCTGACTTTTGCGAAACCGCATGTTACGTGATGAGCTGGGCTCGTCATCAGCGTAGCAGGAGGCTACCTCATGACGAGCCCAGCTCGTCATCAGCGTGCAAGGGGTTAATGGATTTAACAAATTTAGAGCCGAAATTATTTCGTTCCAGGACTGCCCAGAGGAAGGTCCAAGAGACATGATCAAAGGCCTTTTCGGCATCAAGTAAAATCATCGACATCCGGCCCCCCGTCGCAGCCATGATAGCAAAAAGGGTGATAGCCCTACGGATGTGGTCGGTAGTTCCTTTGCCTGGAATGAAACCATGCTGCCACGGGAGACCAGACGTTTGATGACCCCAGCAAGCTGAATGGCCATAACTTTGGCATATAATTTAGAGTCCGAGTTGATTAAGGAGATTGGGCGATAGGATGTGAGTTCGTCTGGGGGTTTCCCTTTTTTAGGAAAAACAATAATATTTGTCTCTTTCCATGAAGCTGGAGGGTTACCGCTCCGTTGAATCCCAAGAAATAGATAGATCAAGGATCAGATGTCCGATATGCTTGCTCAAAATTTTATATAGATCTAGGGGAATTTTGTCCGGGCCTGCCGCTTTTCCGGACGCAAGTGAGGACAGGGCAAGTTGAACTTCCGCATAGGTAATTTCTTTTTCAAGATCCTCACGGGTAACACTGTCTAAAGTACTAAATGATTCAGGGTTATTAAGAAGGTTGCTCAGATAGCTGTTTGCTGTTATGTCGTCCTGATAGAGATTGTGATAATATTGCTGAAATGCATTAATTATATCGGAGGTCTGCGTGAGTGTCTGCCCTCTCATTCAAATAGCGGCAATAGCATTGGATACATTTTTCTGGCGGGTATACAACGCTAGGTGTTTGCTGGTCCTTTCACCGTTTTCGTATAGTTCCTTCTGGTGTACTTTGTATGTTTCAGCAGCTTTTTGGCTAAGGCCTGAGTTAAGCTCAGATTTTAACACTAACAGTTTATACATGGCATTTTTCCCATCTGTTCCTTGTGAGATTTGTATAATGTGATCTTCCTCTGCCCTTGCCAGCTCATGAACTTTCTGGGTATATTCATTAATCATTTGTTTCCGTGCCCTTGCTTGAAAGCTCATTGTCTCGCCTCTTAGTGCAGCTTTGAAACAATCCCACACCACATACCTATAGGCACTATGGGCCCATCTAACAATGTGATTAATGTAGGCTTTATTGACAAGGAGTTTGCGGTCAAACGTCCATGCCCGGTGTGTTCTTGATGGAGTTGAAATACTAATTGTGAGGTTTAATGCATTATGATCGGATATGATTTTTGGAAGTTTGATGATAGTGGCTTGCAAGGCTAAATCAGATGTTGAAAACATGTAGTCTATCCGAAAATGCTTGCGATGAGGACAAGAAAAATATGTATAGCCAGGATCTGGGTAATTTTTGGTGTTCCATATATCAACCAAGCCCAGGCTAGTCATGAGCCTACCAATCGCCCTAAAAACTCGTGGCTTACGTCCAGTATATTTTAGGTGTGGGTGTTTATCGCTTGTTTGATCGAGCGAGATCTTAAGATCCCCACACATAATAGGAGGCCCCTGCCAGTCTGCAAGTTCTAACTCGAGTTTCTCGAAGATAATGGGGGCATCTTGATTAGCCCCATATACTGAACATGCAGTAATGCTAAGAGCAAGTTTGACGATAGCCCATCTGCCTTGTGGGTCCGCTAATTTCCTTGTCGCTTGACCAAGAGAGGTTTTGGCTAGTATGGCAACTCCCCGGATGTTAAAGGTTTGTGATGTACAAACTAGTAGGTTATAACCTTTATGGTGAGCAATGTCCTCTTATCCCAAGGCAGGTGAGTCTCTTGGAGACAGATAATGTCTACCATGTTTTGATTAATTATCTCACCCAGGCATTGGCGTTTATCTCTGGATAGCAGACCGCCAACATTCCAGGTTTGAATAGTCAATTTCCCCATGAGAATGTAATAAATGAGTTCGATATTGATACTTGACACTGTTGTTTAAGTTTGGACTGCAGTTTATATCCTGTTCGATCCAACTTGATTTACATGGTGCCTGGATTAATACTTATTTAGAAAAGACAATGGCTCTTATCTTGCCGCTGGCTCTGATTTTGTTTTTTTTAACTTCGCTCCCCCCCCACCCCTCCCACCCCTCAGCGTCCACCCACCCACCCTCTACTCCCCCCAAAGAAAAGCATTCAGACTACATAAGAGTGAGCGGGGCAGAGTACGGATCCGCTGAGTCAGCCAGTGCTCATGGATGGGGAAGAGGAAGAACTCCACATCACTAGATACGGGTACGGGGGTATGGATGAATGGTGGATGATGGATGCAGGTACAGAATATCAGCATTAGCGGGTCAGAAGCTTAGTTTGTAAATTCAGGCCTGTCTGAGTCTAAATTAGTTCAGTCTCAGCAAGCTCGCCTACTCACAGTTTTACCAGTTAGGTTCGTCCCGGCTGGTCCCGGCTCATCTGCTCTGGGAGTTTTTTTCCAACCCGGTACGGCTCGATGCTGCTAGGCTAGGCTGCTTGATCGGCTCGATGGCTTGATCGGCTCGATGCTGCAGGCTGTTCGGCTGCTCGGTGCTGCAGGCTGCTTGGCTGCTGACTCGGACTTGGGTTGGTACTGTTGGCTACCTCTTGTGCAGTCTGCTGGTCTGTAGGTCTGTAGGCACGTCGACTTCTTAGCTCTGATCCGCTCCAATCAACAACCGCTGGCACACCCTACATTCGCCATCATTTCGCCATCATTTCACCAGTATTCGTGGGGAACCTCCGTGCAAAAGCACTATCCTTGGTCTCGGTCTCAGTCTCGTGGAACCTCTCGGTAATGGAAGACTCGGCAATCTCGGAGACCAGATCACCGCGTTAATTTCTTGTTTTTTCTTTGGTCACATAGTGCGATACAGCAGCGATATCGCAGGAGATCATCAGGGAATCAGAGGCACTCAGCTCTCAAAGCTGCATTTTTCTCAGTGAGTACTGGGGCCAGACTTAGCGGAGCTCCGCTTACTGCACCAGTCACACCGACGCCATCTTGACCACAAGGGACATTCAAAAGTTGTATTGCTATTATCTCTGTACCAATTGCGGGAGCTGTTTTATTAAAATCAATAAAAACTTGATTTTTTTAGGAGAAAAAAACTACATTCAGCAGGGAGGGAGGAGAGAAAATGGGAGATCTTGGGCCACTAGAGGCTGACTTTTAAATTGTATATGTGGTCTAAGTCTGGCTCTCACCATACGATGCACTGTAATCAGGGAAAGCTAAATGTTCACCAAAGGTTATACCTGCAGCTACTGTCATCCATGAGTTTGTAACAGATTACTTGCAGGGTGCTGTGACATTGAATTTAATAATAGCTAGACATACCCATCATCATGGAGTGTATTAATTATTACATGTGTTGATTACTTCAGATTGAATTGCATCACTCTAAAGGCAGTGTGATAGTTTTATTGGGTATGGAAGTGGAAACAACAGTTGTTTCAGACAGCCTCCATTTTGCATCCTCTGATAGAGATAATTGCAGATATTACTCTATTTCACCTGTTTATCCTGGACATGTATTTACATTGAAACCATCTGCTTCATCTAGCTATATGTAAATGAAGTTCCACAGAAATAGACATTAGAAACACTTGAAAAATATCAAGCACCTTAACTACAGAAAGAGTGGGGGTGACCAGTCTCTCCTTCCTATACATTAGAGATCTATTTATATACATGTTTGACCTTTACTCCCACCTGCCCAGGCCTTAGCCTGTGTGCCATATTCGCCATTTGCGATAATAGAAAAAATAATTTTGATCTGAATGACCATATTGTAGGCCTGGCAGACCCAATAACCACACAGGAACCACACAGGAAAGCTCCCAACACATAATGTAGAGTGGGAGACCATTAAGTGGAGCAAGTGGCAGTGCACAGACGACCCACACATTTAGAAAGCAAATGTACAGAATAACAAGCATTTAACTATTGTATTGCAATGTTGTGTGGTACTGACATTTAAACAGCTTTTTCCATACCACATGCAAGTTGTAAAGTGCTTTCTCCATTGTTCAGTGGGTAGCTGTTTTTCATTGTTAAGTAAAGATAGCAAAAGATAGCAAAACACACCTTGTCAATTCAAACTTTAGATTACTTTGTATCTTTCTGGTTGGTTCAAAGTGAACTGCCAGTGGAGCAGTTTGATAAACTCATGAGTACCTTTCTAACGGCCAGTGACATGCATGGGTGGCAGGCAGTGCCTTAAACAGACAGTGTCTGCCACTGATACTTGCACTTTTTAATTTGTAATTGAGGGTACCTCCACTTCGCAGCCCTGCTGTAATACATGTAATGAAAGAGTACCGGGCACTCCTCAGGAGGCAACAGGTTCTCTAAAGCAGAGACAGCAGGTTCCCTAAAGCAGCCGCGGCCCGTGCAGGTAGGAGCAGTGGGGTGGTAGGGCCGGGTGGGGGATTTTGACAGACAACCACGAGGGAAAATTGAATACATAATTCATTTTCCCTCGTCTGTTGAAACCCCCCCACCCGGTCCTATCGCCCCACCACTCTTACCTGCACAAGCCGCGGCTGCTCTGAAGAATGAGTACCATCACCTCTATATTTCCATTTAAAAAAAGGGGGCCAGGGATCCTCACCTGCAAAGCTCCTCGCCCATAAGAGGACAAATACAACTGCTTCTATCAAAACGTTATCCCATCTCTGTTAACCTTCCAGGCATTTTAACGGTTACGATTTACTCAGGCAATAAACTTTCACAGATCTGTAATTCAGATAATTAGTTAGGCAGCGCCACTATCAAGATTACAAGGTAGTATGGTAGAACAAGGGTACCCGGTTAGAAGAACCTGGGGTTAACATATGTTTAGGGAAAACAACGGTTCAGTTTGGCCCAATTGGGTCCTATGCAACAAAGTGGGTTCCCCGAGGAGGACACAAGGTAAAATTTAGTCTAGACAATTAATCATTGCGGGAGCACGAAAGTAGTAGGGGAGCATATGTGGTGTAAAATAGACATTTTATTTCACACAAGCATGATTGGAAATAGTCGGAGTAATCAGGTGCTCGCATAAAGTGACAGGTGCGTAATGTCACAAAGTGAGGTGAACTTAAAAACATTACATCGCATTGACAACAGAGGAGGAACTTCACATAAGTAAGTACAATTGAGGAAGTTCCTGTTGTAGGGGTCGACCGCGTTTCGATCTTTTAGGGACTTAAGATCATCTTCAGGACAATAAGTGAGCTACCTGAAATCTCTACTGGGGCCACTGTCCATAGGGGAGGGGGGATTTTAGTAGTCAAAGCGGTCTATGGTAAGTACAGGAATATTCCACTTGCCTTGAAGTACTGTGCGTTTTTCCTTAGTTCGTGGGGGAACTACTTCCAGCCGAAAGTAGTATGTGAGGGAAATCTGGTTGAGTCTGCTCTCGTGAAAGTCTTGGACCAACTAAAGGGTTTACTGCTATATCAATTGGAGAAGGGTAGTGGAATTCCACGATGACCCCCCCGGCGGTTCAGCGGTGCTCTGGTATCCGGGATTAAATCGCCTGCAGATAGGATAGGTCCTTATTTAAGGAGGCCGCGCGGGTGAGCCGTCAATGGCAATGCTCCCAGCCTTAAGGGTGGATTTAAAAAGTTTGGAGGCGGGAGGGCGGGTGCGTGGCTAATGTGCTGGCAGGACAGTCCTCAATTAGAAAGACACAAGGATGAGCCATCAATGGCAAGGCGCCCAACGTATGAGGTGCCTCGTTAGTGGAGCTTCAATTAGTTTAAGCTTCTATTTGGGAATCAAACACCATTCTGGTAGGCGCGCTGGAGCGAATCACTCTTGTGCGCCCACATATGCTCCCCTACTACTTTCGTGCACACGCAATGATTAATTGTCTAGCCTAAATTTTACCTTGTGTTCTCCTTGGGGACCCCACTTGGTTGCATAGGGCCGATTGGGCCAAACTGAACCGTTGTTTTCCCTAAACAACTATCAAGATTACAACACAAAGTGGTTTTATTATATTATCAGCTACCTCCTACAAAGGTTTAGAAATTGGTGTGTCACTTATACAGCACTCCACAGTGCAGAACACAATGTTTCAACCATAGAAAATCATATAATCACTACTGGTTCCGTCAATGTATTAGCTCAGCCCTGGCCTGGGGTTGAGGCATAATGCAGTAAGACGCTCTACCTTAAAATACGTGCACTGGTACATGGAGCCCAGCATGCCTTGAGATCAGGGTCCACTTGGTCCGAAGCCTGCAGATAGTTGAGATCCTCTGGAGAGAAATGGGTCATAGCCATCAGCACATAAAAGAGACAATCTCCTATCGCCATATGGGGCAAAGGCTGGTGCATGATGGACATGTGTAAGTAAGAGTAGGCAGAAAATAAGGGCTTACGTTGAGATATTTCCAAGTTCTTTGTAGCCATATCATCTACATAATCCAGTGGAAAAGGGAGAACATTTTAACTTGTTATTCTCTCTATGCCAGTGTTCTGTTGCAGGCTTTTTACAATCTGAGCAGTTTATGCCACATGGAGTGGTGGTGTACCTCTCCTGCACTGCCATTGAAATAGTGAACCTCCACAGACTCATTCTGATAACATTCATAGGGTGTAAAGCTCAAATATTATTTAAACAATGTACACAATTTCAATACTTCCAGATCTGACATTTGCTAATTGCAGAAAATTGTTAAATAAACACAGCAAAGGAAATATAGTAACCTCCCAGGCGCAAGGATCATGTAAATCCTACTTTCCATACGTTATACTTGAATTATTTTCATTTACTGAGTACAGGTCCATGTTAAAGCTTTGTATGTGTTGAAATTCTTTGGTCAGCCTATGTTGAATCATAATCCATTGCCAACCAGATCAGTGATCACTATTCAGGCACAAGTAACTACCATATCCTTGTCAAATGGGAGTAAGCTAGGCTACAAGTTTAGGTGTGACAGGCGATAACACCAATGTTTTTTATTTGGAAATCATCTAATTCATAGCAATGGAATACGTCACAAGAAAGGTAATTAGTAAAAAGAAGAAGAAGGACTTTACCTGAAGTGTGATTTTCAGGATCAGCTTCATCCATGCACTGCTCCCGCTCTCGTTCAATTGAAAGCATCATAGCACACTCTGGAAGCATACTCAATACCTGAACATGAAAAAAAAATAGGAACATATATTACTATGTAGATATTTATGTGTGTATGAATTATATATATATATATATATATATTACTTGCTGCTCAGACGTACAGCGGTATAATAGATTGTCAGCATTGGTACAAATCTACAAATCAGAGAAATAACTTCATTTTGAAAACATTTATATACTTGAAGCTTACTATAGGATGACATCAATGTGTGCTATATCTTTGCAAAGAATGAACGAATTAAAACACTGCAAGAAAGAAGGTAATCAATAAAAAGCCAAATATAAGAAGGAAAGAAAGAAAGGAAGGAAAGGAAGGAAAGGAAAGGAAAGGAAAGGAAAGGAAGAAAGAAAGAAAGAAAGAAAGAAAGAAAGAAAGAAAGAAAGAAAGAAAGAAAGAAAGAAAGAAAGAAAGAAAGAAAGAAAGAAAGAAAGAAAGAAAGAAAGAAAGGAAGGAAGGAAGGAAGGAAGGAAGGAAGGAAGGAAGGAAGGAAGGAAGGAAGGAAGGAAGGAAGGAAGGAAGGAAGGAAGGAAGGAAGGAAGGAAAGGAAGGAAGGAAGAAAGAAAGAAAGAAAGAAAGAAAGAAAGAAAGAAAGAAAAGAAAGAAAGAAAGAAAGAAAGAAAGAAAGAAAGAAAGGAAGGAAGGAAGGAAGGAAGGAAGGAAGGAAGGAAGGAAGGAAGGAAGGAAGGAAGGAAGGAAGGAAGGAAGGAAGGAAGGAAGGAAGGAAGGA
Organism: Lissotriton helveticus; assembly: GCF_964261635.1. Taxonomy (NCBI): domain Eukaryota; kingdom Metazoa; phylum Chordata; class Amphibia; order Caudata; family Salamandridae; genus Lissotriton; species Lissotriton helveticus. The sequence goes on from NC_136071.1 coordinate 285,898,048, forward strand.
AAGAAAGGAAGGAAGGAAGGAAGGAAGGAAGGAAGGAAGGAAAGAAAGAAAGAAAGAAAGAAAGAAAGAAAGAAAGAAAGAAAGGAAAAGAAGGGATGGGAAAGGAAAAAACCCATAAATATGAGAAATTATTCAGTTGACATTTTAAATATATGTTAAATGAATGCATAGTTCATAATGAACTTCAGAGACATGAGAGAGGGGTATGTCAATTAAATATCACCTCAAACATATTATCTAACCATAATATTGTGGTCTTGACTGCTAAACTTCTATGTACCAAAATATTGAAGGTAAGTACATCATTTTGTTCTGTTTTACTGCAATATTAATGCTTAAAACATTGTTTAGTTTAATATTGTTTTTAATGAAGGTGTATTTTATATTGACTTATACTATTTTATGCTATTATTAAATGTATTATTTTTTTAATGTTATCGTAATGTATTGTTTTATGTTGTTCCAATTAAATAATAATATTTATTGACTAGTTAGGTAATTGCTATACATGTTAATTGTTATTTATTTTCAAATGTTTATGTTTTATAATATTATGTATTCAATTTTAATTTCTGGTTATTTAGTTTACTGAGGGGTTGGGTGGGTCATGTTTTATTTACATAATAATTAAAGTTTATGAGTTAAATATTTTAGATATTTTCAATGCTACTTATCTATTTAAAGGTCTCATTCTTTTAATGATATATATTTTATTTATAGGGGTTTAAAGACAGATAGAGATGGCGCTCCAGCTAACTTGCTCTGAATCCTTTCTTGTGAGAGGTTGCGCTATTTGCAGTGATCTAGAGAATAATCTATGTTTGGATTGTACAAAGCTTTACTCAATCCGTTTGTTTGTAATACAAAAATTCAATAAAAAGATTTGAAAAAAAGGACGTGACATTTGTTCTGTGCACCACCTCTGGCTCAATCATTGACTTATTAGAGTCAGAGAGAGTGAAGCCGTTTGCCCATGGCAGAATATGTTAGAGGAACAAGCAATATATTATTGATATTAAAAACATATTTGAAGAATAAAATTAGGAATATGGTAGGCATTTAGTAAATGACAACGAATATCAACAAATATAAAATTTTTGTAATAAGTCCACAACCAAACAAAATCAGACATGTTGGTCCAGATTTACTAACATTGTGTATTGGGTTTTGCTGAGATTTACTATCCAATGCAGTTTCACAAAGTAACACAAGGTTGCCTTATGCACAACTGGGTGGGTGGTACATGGATGTTCCCATGAAACCTCTCACAGGTTTTGAAGCAACCACCCATGGGTTTTAAAAACAAATTCCTATCTACAACATTAATCGACAGGGATTTGCACTAAAATCTAATGCCTTCTAGTGGAAGTTGTAACTATGAGATATGTTTTCATTTCTACTCATTTTCCCTACTTTTCATGCATGATGCATTGTACAGAACACAGCAAAGCAGGTAACGGGTTAGAGAATAGTTTCTGTAAAAGAATGTGCCCTTCCAGTACAAAAACTCTTCCTTATAGAACGCACACACCCTTGCACTATGGCGCATGGGTGAGTGTTACGGTGCATTGAGGCCTAAAGTATACCGGGGCAGGGAGGGACGAAAATTGCACCATATATTGGCAAATTACAAAATACTTAATAGTTTTTACCCCAAAATTGAGACAACAACAACAATTGTAAAACTATAACACCCCTCTTTACATCAATCCATTATCAGTAAGTAATAATCTTAAAACAATAATAATTTCAATATCGGCAAATGCTTTTTAAAATTGCAAAATATGTAGCAAAATATTTATAAAAATTGATCATTTATACCCGTGCATGCACCTCACTCCTTTATCATGAAACAAAAAAAAGATATTGCACACTGCCAACTGACTTAAAGCATAATGAAGCTGGTAATACAATTCCATAAAAAACAGAATTTAAAACAACCTCAATATAGTTTTAAAATAATATTTAAAAAATATAAAAATCGTTACCAGATCATTTCATTTTCTGAATTATATCCACTTACATATGCATTATCTACAGTACAAATAATATTGTGGGTAAACAGCAAATGTATGTACTTTACACATAATGCGTGGAGCGTGGGGCATACAAAGATCACATGATCAGAATCGTGATTTCGCTTGAAGAGAGGAGTTGGCCTACCGGCCAGAGTGGTCGACCTCAAATCTGGGGAACTGGGTTCGAGTCTCGGCAATGACGCTGAACATCCTGTGATTCTGGGCAAAACACTTAATCTCCCTGTGCCTAACAAAAATAAATGTGTGTCTTCATGTAACGTAACTGGTGCTATGTAAAGCGCTCTGATACACAATTCGGGTCAAGTTTGCGCTATATAAAACTCTGAAGAAAAAAAAAGAAATTGCATGTTTGCTTCTGTCTACTAATTGTTTCCCAAGCTCCTGTAATATTCATGAATCAGTACATATGAAGTCTAACAAGGAGCATCAAACTTTATGTTCTATTTCAGATATGGTTGTGTTCTCTTCATATTACAGGAAGGACGTACTTTATCGTGTCTACCATTTGTATGACAGGAAACCATATCTAATTCCATGGCCAGTACTGGATATGAGTTTAAAAAAAAAAGTTGAAGCTCTGATATGCACAGAGATTCTTGTGCCTCTTGTTTTAATTAAAAAATGACCTAGGGCGGGGGCGTGGCTTGGATGGCAAGGAGGCTAGAGACCTAAGTCCGGAGCTCCCGACCCCCAAGTCCAACGAGCGGCGCGCATCATTGTTCAACCCGTGAGAAACGGTCCCAAAAGCCAGGGAAGTGTGTGGGAACCGGTCAGGTACCCCGCGCGAGGCTCAGTGAGAGGAAAAGTCCAGGAACGAGGCGAGGACGGAGGAGAAGACGAGCTGCCAGGGGGAAAAGAGGAGCGACCCCAAGATGGCGGCTTAACCAAGCAGATCCGGGGGAAGATAACAAGCTAGCCCAGAGACACAACACACGACTGCCCCAATCCTACCGCCCCGGCAGAAGAGAGAGGCAGTAGAGGCGAGCGGTGCAGCGGAAGCAACAGCTGGAGGGTTAACCAAGTAAGCAGGCAAACGCCAACAGAGCGAGATAGCGCGAGCAGGACAGCGCAACAAGTGAGCTAGTCACCCCCTTGCTGACTATAACCCGCAACCCAGAAACTAAGGCTGGGAATTTAAAACTTAAAAAAAAGAGGGGGGACAGTCATTTCAAGCAAAACCAAGCAGCGGAAGCCGACAACAACAAGGCGGCCATCTGGGGGAGGTGCGAAGAAGCACGGGGGCGGCCATCTTGCTAAAGCTCCCTACAGTAACACGCCCCGCGCGCCCAACGAACAGCGCAAACACAAGGCAAAGAATAGCGACAGCGCAAAAGTAACCAGCGCAAGAAACAAGCGGAAGCATCTCCGCAGAGAACGCACAAGCCGACAACAACAAGGCGGCCATCAAGGCAACGGAAGCCAACAACAACAGGACGGCCATCTGGATGAGGTGCAAAGAAGCACGGGGGCGGCCATCTTGCTAAAGCTCCGTACAGTAATATGCCCCGCGCTCCCAACGAACAGCGCAAACACCGCCCCGGCGGAAGAGAGAGGCAGTAGAGGCGAGCGGCGCAGCGGAAGCAACAGCTGGAGGGTCAACCAAGTAAGCAGGCAAGCCCCAACAAAGCGAGATAGCGCGAGCAGAACAGCGCAACAAGTGAGCTAGTCGCCCCCTTGTTGACTATAACCCGCAACCCAGAAACTAAGGCTGGGAATTTAAAACTTTAAAAAAAAGAGGGGGGACAGTCATTTCAAGCAAAACCAAGCAGCGGAAGCCGACAACAACAAGGCGGCCATCTTGGGGAGGTGCGAAGAAGCACGGGGGCGGCCATCTTGCTAAAGCTCCCTACAGTAACACGGCCCGCGCGCCCAACGAACAGCGCAAACACAAGGCAAAGAATAGCGACAGCGCAAAAGTACCCAGCGCAAGAAACACGCGGAAGCATCTCCGCAGAGAACGCACTGGCTGCACTCTCCCAACTAGCGAGCAAAACTCAGGAAGTGTAAACTTCAAATAAGGCGCTCTCCCAAGCACAGCCCACAGCGGCCAGCACGAAATAGACCGACAAGCACGCTGGCCATATCTCTCACAACCCAACACTCGGAAATAAGGCAAAGACCAAGTAGCGTTACGATAGCGAGGGAAACGACAACAAGGCGGCCATCTTGGTGAGGGGAAAAGTACAGGGCGGCCATCTTGCCGAAAAACAGCCCTACCAAACAAGTAAGCAAAGCCCTGGCATAGCGGAACAGTAAGGCAGATCAGCATAAACGAGTGCGCTGGCAGCCTTGGTATTTCCTATAACCCACAGCTCAGAACTAAGGCTGGGAAAGGGCAATCACCAAGTACAGCCCAAGCAGCGCCAGGCAGCCATCCTTGGTGAGGAGAAACACACAGCGGTACACCCCTCAACCTGCAACCTGCAACTCAGATCTAAGGCTGACATTTACAAAGCGGAACCAAGGAAGCGGTGAAGCCAAAACAAAGTGGTCATCTTGGGAGAGGGGGGAAGCAGAAGGGGGCTACCCCACCAAAAAGCGCCAGAGCGGCGCACCACAATCCAACAAACAGCGCAAACAGATGAGCGCTACTCAGAACTAAGGCCGGGTTCTAAGGGGCAATCAATCGAGCGCTACTCAAGCAGCGTCAGGCAAGCAGCACCAGTCAAGCAAGGGGCGCAGACAACAACGTGCCCTCACAAACCACCGGAAAGGGGAAAAAGGACCAGAGACCACGGTGCAGGAGGCTGGCGGAGTATAGAACGAAAACCAGAGTGGTCAAGTGGCCACCCAGGTTTAGAGACGACACCACAACGCTGATAAACGCCCTGAGGCTCAGAGAGGGTAGAGGGGGAGACAAAGCCGCAAGAGGACGCCAACCAACAGAAGGGAAGCCCAAGAACAACCAGGTCAAAAGAGGGACCGAGGCCATGGCGGGCAGAGATGGGAAACAAGGCACAAACGACCCGAAGAAGAGTAAGAATGAAATCCCACCGTCCCCGGGAAAGGAGCGAAACAACCACGGGGAAGGCACAATCACGCTGGATACGCTCCTAAAGAAAATAACCGAAGGGAATGAGCTGGCGAAAGCCACGAAAAAGACAGTAGACAGCATCCAAATGGAGCTAATAGCAATCAGAGCTGAGCAGAGCAGAGCCAATGGCAGAATAGACGAAGTAGAGAAGAGAGTAGGCATGCTGGAGGACAGCGCAAACATAACGCATAAGGACATGGGCCTCGTGATAAAGAGAACAACGGCGCTACAAAAGGCCATGGCGGAGCAGGAGGACAGGAGCCGCAAGGGGAACATAAGACTCCTAGGGGTTCCCGAGGAGGAAGAAGACACACCGGGGGCATGCGCCCTGATGCTGGAGGCCTTAATACCTAAAATAACGGGACTCAGTTTCGACAAACCGCTGGAGATTACCAAAGCCTACCGCATACCGGCCAGGAAGCATATGAACAGCAATGCCCCTAGGCCCATTATATGCAAACCCCTAAGAGAGAACCAAACAGAGGCGATATTTGCGGTAGCTAGGAAGGGCCGCCCGATGGTGATAAACGGGAGCAAAGTAACCATCACCCAGGACTTCTCCAAACTAACAGTCGAAGTGAGGAAGGGTTTCCTAGCCCAAAGGGAACATTTGCGGAAAAAGAACATTGCTTTTACATTTGCAGGCCCGTCCAGGATGAGAGTGACAGACAGACACGGAAGCAGAATTTTCGACGACCCCAACGACCTGCACCGATACCTACGGGACCCGGAACCAGAGGAGATGGAGCTGCCGAGCCCAGGGGCAAAGAGAAGGGCATCCTCTGATGAAACACAGGAAGGAGGTGAATAAGAAGGAGTGCTTTTGAAGGAACACGTGTATCGCAGTCAACCAGACACAGGAGCAACAGCAGCCACCGAGACTCTTGACTGCTACGAACAATGGCCTGGAGGACCAAGCATGAGCAACCATGCAAATAGACTCTGACAGTAACAACAATCTACCTCAAGGAAAAGAGAATATACCTCATACGATATCAAAACACTACCTCAGAAGGCCGCAAGACGTAAGCTACCAAACTTCAAGAACAACCACACCTACCGCTGCATGGCCACGGCGGCCAGGGAAAGAACGGGCAATGCGCCTACCATATCCTTTTCTTTTGAAATTGACCAGGAGGGGCAGAGTTTTTTTTATCTCTTTCTTCTCGTTTTGGGTTTGGCCAGCATGCTAAGGACAAAAGGACTTAGGAAGAACTTGGGGGGGGGGGAGTGGGAGGACCCTTGCTGCCGCACACCCGTTTTACTACTGACGGGGGGGAGGGGGGAGGGAGGGAGGGGGTCGGGCCAGGGGGGGGAGTGAAGTCGGCGAATATGACGGTACACGGCAGAGCCGCCAGTCGCATCATGAACAAAGGACCTAGAATCTTGCCTTTCTCCACAGGCATTCTATACTTTTCCTATCTCTTTTTTCCCATCCACCACCCCGGGGGGGGCCGCAGAACGCAAAGCACAAGCGACGAAGCCAAACCACCATGACAAACCCAACTAGAGCGGGCCTGGCCACTGACCTGAAGGTAGTGTCCATGAATGTTAAAGGACTGAACCACCCAGTCAAACGTAGGAAAATCCTAGACTACTTGTCCAAACTAAAGGGAGATGTGTACATGCTCCAAGAGACCAAGCTCTCCAAAGAGGAGGCGAATTCGTCAAGGCGAGATGGATAGGGGAGGTACTCTGCTCGCCGGCAAAAGGGAAAAAAAGAGGAGTAATAACCATCCTGAGCAAAAAGGCCACCATGACAACACTAGCAGTAGACACTGATGATGATGGCCGCATGCTCATAGCAAGCGTCCAGAGAGGAAGCGACACAATCCACATGGTCAATATTTACGGTCCGAACTCGGAAGACAAGCAATTCTGGCTGGGAGTAGACAGCAAGCTAGCAGATCTCCCCCAAGAGGACCTCCTGATCACAGCGGGGGACATGAACAAGACGATGGACCAGGCAACAGACAGGCACCCGAGCAGACCGAGTCATAACTCCAACAACAACAACAACACCCTCAAAGACCTATGCACCAAACATCAACTGGCAGACCCGTGGAGGCTCCAACACCCGACAGCGCGAGAATATACCTTCTACTCACACCCACACAACTCTTACAGCAGGATCGACTACATACTGATGTCCAACACACACACGCACCTCATAGAAGATACGGAGATAGCCACAATCACCGTCTCAGACCACGCTCACATAACACTCACTCTAAGTGGGAAACACAATGAGAACCCAACGAGGAGGTGGAGACTGAACGATGACATCCTCCAGAACAGAGAGAACGTCAGAGAAATTGAAGCCACAATCAAAGAGTACCTCGAGCACAACGACAATGGCGAGGTAGGGAAAGACACTGTATGGGATGCCCTCAAAGCGACAATAAGGGGAACTTTGATAAACATCAAGGCCAGGATGAACAGAGGGCGGAACAAAAAACTCCGGGAGCTCGAGGAGGAAATAACAGCACTGGAGAGAGGTCACTGTGCCAACATAACGGACAGAAACACGCTCACTTTGCTCACAAAAAAGAAATACGAGCTGAACAAGATCCTAAGTGAAAGAGCGGGCTCCTGGCTGACGAAGTTCAAGTCGGTCAACCTATGTGCCGCAAACAAAGCGGGGAAACAGCTAGCGTCCTATCTGAAGGCAAAACAAAGGCAACACATGATAGCAGCGATAACAGACCGCACGAACAAATCCCAAACAACGAACAAAGGAATACTAGAGGTTTTCAGACAATTTTACCAAGAGCTGTACACCGAGGATCAAAACTTGAGCAAAGATGCAGGACGTGACCTACTCAGTAAGACCAATCTGCCGAAGCTAGACGAGGCGGAGAGGGAATCGCTCGAAGCTGATATCTCGGAGGAAGAGATTGGAAGCGCCATTAGCCAGTTGAAACGGAACAAGGCGCCAGGACCAGATGGGTACTCGGCGACATTCTATAAAACCTTCAGCGAACACATCAAAACACTGATGGCACAAACATACTCGACATGCATCCAGAAAGGGAGGATGACGGAGTCCATGTGCGAGGCCAACATCACCATAATCCCCAAGGAGGGGAAAGACCCACAATACCCCCAGAACTACAGACCAATATCGCTAATAAACGTCGACTGCAAGATCTACGCAAAAGTCTTAGCCAACAGACTATACAGGATCCTGCCGAACATCATCCACCCCTCACAAGTGGGATATATAAAGAACAGACTGTCGCAGGACAACACAAGGTTACTGTGCCACCTGATCAACCACACAGCAAGCAGCAACGAGCAGGCAGTCATGATAGCGCTGGATGCGGAGAAGGCGTTTGACAGAGTCTCGTGGCCCTTCCTGGGTAACTGTCTGGGAGCATTTGGCCTAGGCAGGAAGTACACGGCGATGGTCATGGCCCTCTACAACAAACCAAAGGCGAAAATAGTGGTAAACGGGAGCGCATCCGAAACACTCACGCTGGGCAGAGGCACCAGACAAGGATGCCCCCTCTCCCCCGGACTATTCCTGCTCGCACTAGAGCCCCTGCTAGCCCGAATCAGGGACAACACCGAGATAACAGGCGTAAAGCTCAAGAGAAAGACCATCAAACTAGCGGCATACGCCGACGACATCCTAATCACAACAGCGAACCCCTCCACGTCGATAAAAGCTCTGATGGCCACAATAGGTGAATACGCAGAAGCCTCAGGCTACAAACTCAATAAGGAGAAATCGGAGTGTAAACCGATGAATGTCCACACCACAAGAGAAGTCCTAGGCGATTCCGGCCTAGCATGGCAAACGAAACCTCTGAAGTACCTAGGGCTCCACTTTGGGAGAGATCTCACGTCAACTCTCCAACACAACGAGGATCTCACGCTGAAGAAGATTAAGGAGAGACTGGAGTTATGGTCACCAAAGTTCATCAGCTGGTGGGGACGCATTGAAACGATCAAAATGATGATAACACCGGTAATAAACTACACGCTATCAATGCTACCACTCCCAATGACAGAGACATTTCACAAAAAATTGGACCAGCTGATAAACATCTTCCTGTGGAAAAACAAGAAGCCAAGGATAAGCCTACAAAAACTAAGACTGTCAAGAGACCTCGGAGGCCTTAACCTGGCGAACTTCAAGACATACCAGACGGCTTGTCTGGCAAGGCAGGGTATCGCCTGGGTAGATGCCACACAAACGTACAGGCCGGTATGGCTGGAGGTCGAACAAGACATCCTAGGAGGACTCAAGCCAATAGCACTCCTAACAGCAAACCGGCACCCACTGAAAACAAGCGCCATACTGAAACACACCAGAGATGCCCTGCTGAAAGTTGACAGGCTCATGGCACAGAAGCTGAAGGGCACGGCTTGGGAATCCATCTGGTTTAACTCTAAAGTGACCTACCAAGGGGCGATACTGCACAATGATACGTGGATTGGCGAAGGCATCAGCACGCCCAGCCAATTGGAAACAAAGAAAAAACCGCTGACGTTCCAAAACGTGCAGCAGCTACATGACCTCCCGAACCAAGAGTTCTACAACTTCTTAAAAATTAAGACAGCGATAACAAAGGCTAACCTGTGCGGAGGAGAGCCGGGGATCATCAAGTATATGCAGCTCATCGACTCAGCAGGTCATCAAACGGCAAAAATCTATAAACTACTCAGCCCATCTAAGATGGCGCAGAACAAAAAAGCAACCAACACTTGGGAGATGCGCCTGGGCAGGCAATTAAATGAAAAGGAGCGAGCAATAATGTGGAGTTCAGCGACAACAAACAAAATCACCCCACAACTAGCGCAAACAAAATACTGGCTGCTCCACAACGCATACTGGACACCATCCAGACTCCACAAGGTCGGCATAGCAGACTCAGACAAATGCTGGAACTGTCTGAAAGAGGAAGGGACCCTCGAACACCTTGTCTTCACCTGCGTGAAAGTTAAGAAGTTCTGGGCACAAATCAACACCTTCCTGAACGATATGCTCAAAACAAATCTGGAGATCAGCTTCGTCAGCCTGGCGACTGAGCACCTAACAGCGGACCTTAAAAGTAAAGAAGAAAGAGAACTCTTAGACCTACTCCTCACAGCAGCCCTCAAAATGATCCTAACGAACTGGAAAAACACAGCCAAAGCAAACTTTAAAACATGGATCAACTGGATTACCTTCCTGAGGGGGGCTGACAACATCACAGGCACGTTCTCGAAAGAACACAAAGCCAAGCTGCACATGTGGGACCCGCTTGATGAGCTCCTGAGAACGACCCAATAAAGGACAATCAACCCCCCCCCCCCTCTCTTTTCTCTTTTCTTCTCCAATGGAGGGAGAACAATAGACAATGGATATATATGATCGACGCCTGTGTACCTCTATCTGTACTGTATATATATATTTTTGTACGACCTTCTTTGTATATCAATAAAAATTTCTAATAAAAAAAAAAAAAAAAAAAATGACCTAGGGCCACATACAAATACTCTCCTGCCTTTGCTTAGTAAAAATGTACCTCCAGAGTAACCTCCGCAGGGAATTGGCATCAGATTGAATTAATCAGAATCCTCAACGTAAAGCTGCAGCCAGGCTCAGGATAAAAGTACTTACAAGACCTAGTTCTAACTGAAGAATGGACGTTCAAGCTAAATTATTCAAGTTACATAATCTCTGTAGGAGTTTACCCGGCCGCCACAGAGTTCTTAAAGAGCCAGTTATCAATTGGCAAGACCACTTTCACATATAACAGGGTTGGTGAGATTTTTAAACTATATAGCTGAATTAAAAAGGAAAAATTAGTACAATCATGGGCGTTAAACAAAGTTCTCAGCCTATTGCTTTAGAGTGTAAGTGGGCTATATGGGTACTGTCTGATAAATTGGAACTAAAGATTTTTCTTAGGTATATACAGGACTTAACCACCTCAAGAATTTCCTTCTCCAAATAAATACCATGTGATGTTTGCCTTTAAATATTAGTATTTTACTTTTAGATATATTTATGTTTCAAAAACGTTCTTCTGCAAATGTTTCAAAGGCGATCCAACCTTTTATGATGGCCCTTAGGCTTCAAAGCTGCATATTTGGCAGGCAGCTTATACCCTCCCTGCCTACCTCGGTCGGGGGTGGTCTCCAATATATGAAGAGAGAACTTTGGGTAAGTTTGCTACACATAGAGAGAACAAGAAGGGCACTGAAAGGCAACCTTGTTTCAACCCATATTGTTAATGTCTTACTTAAGAGACCTTGATTTCCTCCCAGGAAGCACTTGCCACCAGGTGGCAGAATGCAAGGCCAAAATTAAGTTGAGTAGAGAGCAGGGGATACGACGTATAAACAAATTACCCTCTTGTCTTTATGTACTTTTCGGTGATAGTCTGGATAATTTAAATATTATCCAGGGCAGTACAGGTAAACCTAAAGTCTGCTTGTTCCCTTGAAAGAACACCCATATCAGCCACCCTTCCTATCAAGTGGTCCAATAAACCGTTAGCAAAAACCTTACCCGTGGCATCTAAAAGTGCTATTTTACAGTAACTATTGGGGGAGGCTCCCTTGCCTTTTTTATACAGGGGTAAAGAATGACTGCCTTTCCAAGAAGAGGCAACTGCATCCTACTCATACAGAATGACAGATTGGAGCACGAAACCGGGATCAGAGTGAGGCATCTGTTTTTTATAACCCAGATCAGATTCTCATCTGGCCCCATTGCACTTGATTAACTTGATTTCAGGATAAAGGTTTTTTATCAAGGCTGTTGAAGTGGGGCCATATTCACAGGTATAATTACCCTTATATGCATTCAACTAGGCAACTGTATTGGCAGTTCATACTGCACCCAAGTTATACTGTTGATAGACAACGGAGTAGATGCTTTCCTATTTTGACAATCTTCTCCTACCAGGGACCAAAACTTCCTAGTGTTTTTAGAGACTACTGCCTCTCTTACAGCAATCCATTTTAAATCAGCTTGTTTTTTGCTTGTAGGCTGCTAAGTCTATTTCTTTATTCTTTAAGGACTTAATTATTTTGCCCATTACTATACAGTTGAGCGAACATTGGCATCTAATAATCTGATTGAAGACCCTACCTATGGGGCCCATTATGATTGCGGATAATCTGCATCCTCCGGGCCAGGCATATTAGGATGTCTGCGGTACTATGCCTTTCCACTGCGGCATTTCCGCCGTGGAATGGCATACGGTCTTTTGTTTGGGGGCCCGTTGCGGGCCCCCAGGGGTAAAGGGGAGTGGGGGTTGCACATGGGGGGTACCTATGGTACCCCAATGCCTTTGCGTGCACGAAGCGGCAGGCACCACGCGGTGCCTGCCGCTTCGTGCATGCAAAGGTATACATGCATTTTTTAACCTTGCGGCGGGTGCTGCTTGAAGCAGCATCTGCCGCAATCTTAAAGGTAGGGGATGTGGCGGTTACATCCTAATTGCCATGGAGGGACCGCCGCTGCCCATGCGGACGGTCCCTCTTCCTCGTGGGTGGCGGACGGACGCAAGTCCGTCCGCCATCATAATAGGGCCCTATGTCTCTAATCATTTTAGGGTCTGGTTGATTATAAGCATTGAAATAATTTTGCTTAGCTAGAATGGTCAGCCTAGATGAATCTTTCTTCTGTCTCATGAATAATTTCATCCAATAAGAGTATTTTTCTAGGAGGCTGCTAGGCATAGAATGTAGGTCCTCTGTAGTCTCACTGAGAAAGCTCTTCGAGGGTGGAAGCAATTTGTGAATCGGGTCCCATATCTTGAGAATTATGCCCACCTTCAAACTGGAGAGAAGTGTCAATTTTAAGTTGATCATTAAATGCCCCCCCTATTTCCAAAAGAGTGCTCCTTCCGTTCCTTTGGGCCCCACGGGAGTTGGCGTACACACCGGTGGAGCATGCCGGAAATCAAAATTCGAAAGTGTTCAAGTATCGTACTCTCTCAATAAAGTAGCAAGATGCCAGAAATAGTTTTCAGGGTGTTTATTCCTACAACAACATGTTTCGGCTAAAAAGCCTTGCTCACGTCGAAGAAATTGTGCAACCAAGGATCTTAATAAGGCATTACACAGCCCACAGAATTGTTAAACAGAGAAATAGGAAAACGTTTTTTCTATTGCTTGATTTGGGACGACAGCGGCCGACATTTTGAAATATGCAAAATTGTAAATGTCGCTTTAAGATTCATGTCTAATATACAAAATTAACATACATAAAAATATATATACTGAATATATATTTAACACGTATACACAAATAATTCGAGATGTCCTGTCGGGACATCAAATACTCGATATTATTTTGCTTGCTGTCTCCCACATAATGAACAGAAATATAATATCATGTAAGACACAGTGGTACTTCTATTAGTTCTGTCTTTCTAGCATATATTGAACACATTTGGTGCCTCTTCTTAGGCATTGTCCTCTCTCTGCTTAAAATACCCGATTCAGGAGGCCAGTGCATGCTGGTCCTTGTGGTTCAGGGCAATATTATTGTTAAGCAATAATGTTCAAAACATATCATTTCAGTTCACAAATACCTCCCTATAATGTTAGGCATGGTCATTGATAATCATGACTGTCACTAGGTAAAATACGGCTCACCTCTTACGGAAATTCGGTACCAATCAGTTACTATGTAAAAGACATCAATAACCTTTATCAAATTAACTAATAATCATAAGGCAAAATACTGAAACACATGATATTGCAACCCTTCAACCACAATGCCCAGAATACATTAGGTTTATGACATATAGTACCAAGTACCCATGTCTTCTAATCGATTGTGTTCAATGTGCTATTTATTGTGTACAAGTAACAATCCGGGTACTGCTGGCTGCTTTACTGTGAATAAAGTGCTTGGTGATTCTGTGTAAAAAGGATAAGGAGCCCGTGAAAGTGAATACAGTGTTTGGGCCCCTTCCTTGTCGTCTGTTAAGAAAAAATAAAATAAAGAATAAATAAAATTAGCGAGGTGATATTAAAAAATCTCAAATTCAGAGTCATCTGAGCATTGCAAAATTACTATTCATACAGAAAGAAATGTCCACATTTTCTAAGAATGACAGTCATAAAATGATTTCTAGAGGGATAGTAAGGGCGGGGACAGGAATAGGGCACAATAATCTCTATATGCAGAGAACAGGTTGCCTGCAGGTGATTATCATTGTCTCAAGATTATTGCATAATATCTATGTTCTCAGGTGGATTGCTAGTTCCTCATCTTGATTGAGCCACCCGGGATTTTCCCCAAACCCCTAGACCCCTGACGCAGAATGTGAGTGACTTTTACTTCGACGAGTGAGTCCATAAAGTCACTCACATTCTGCGTCAGGGGTCTAGGGGGTTGGGGAAAATCTACAGAGAACAGTGCCACTCTGTGGTCATCTAAAGGGGAAGTGTGATTAAGATAGAGTGAAGGCCTCTCCAAGGAGGTGTGGGGGGGGACTAGTAATGTTCCGAGTGATGGTAGGGTGAATGCAGGGGTCATTGGGTTTTGTTGAAACCGCATTTTTGAGTAGCGGGTAAATAATGGCTATCTTAACTAGATTGGCATTGGAAGCTTGGATAACGATGATACCATTGTATAAAGGGTGAAACATCTCCCCATTTTTGGGAGGCACAACAGTGTCTGAGTCTGCAATTACATTCCCAGCCTGTAAAACATATATAATGGCGGAAAAATTACAGAAGCACATGGAAACGTTATGCTGATCACTCAGCTATCACATAGGGATCATGTATTCATCACTGAGCAAAGAAAGTAGAACAAACGTGAATTCATAAAATAAAACACCACCAAGGCACTGTGGCAATGAGGTGCCCAAACTGATGTTTCATGACTGCTGTGTAATTTTCATCCGTTGGTGGAGAACTGCAAAACAAAATCACTCCTTAAGTGAGGAAGTAAAGCCTTAAAGAAGAAGCCTGCAATGCCCTTTTGAGAGCAAAGAGTGATAACATAACATATGTATTTGTAAAACGCACGTTCACCTGCAGGTATTTTGGCACTGAATAACAGTTGTTTATTGTTACCCAACTCAATGGTACTCATTTTATTAATGGATGAAAGGCTGAGTGGACCTGCCGGGATTTGAACCTGTGACCATAAGGTCAAACACAGATTCCTGCAGTTGAAGCATTGGTCCACTGAGCCACCAGACCTGTGATAGACCCTCCCCCACCACCAAGAGAAGTTCAACTGCTTAGGGAAAATAGCTGTCCCAGGGGCAGAATCATCTCAGTCAACCACCAGGCTGTAAGATAGAATTTTTGGGTCGAGCCTAGAGCAGCGCATGCGCTGCTTGCTCGACTATAGTAAGTGGGTTTTCAAAGTCCTACCCACAGGGTTTTGCTGGCCTAATGCCTGCGTTCACGAGAGCGTGCAATTGCACAGCTGCCATCTGGGTTTTTCTAATGGCTCCTTTGCTCGTACTCCCACTCCCTTCTCATCAGCTTTAATCAGGCTCCTTTGTTTACATTACCCCCTCACTTATCGTCAGCTTTATTGAGGCTCCTCTGCTTGCACTTCCCACTCCCTTATCCCCTTGCCCTTCTCGTCACCTCTGCTTGTTAGTAAATTTTCACCGAGTTTTTCACTTTGCATTTTAGGTCTTGTAGTACAACTTATCCCACTGTGAAATCTGGACTAGAGGTACCAGAATGCAAAGTAAAAACCTAGGCAGGATCATCTGCTCACTGGTAGATTCAGGAAACTTGACAGCTCCTCTTTAAGCTTGAGCATGTTTACATATAAGAAGTCAGAGCATTTGACTTTGGCAATGCTGCGCGGACGAGCTCGCCCCGCTGAGGACCCCGCCCAGCAGACCCTGCTGCAAGAAGGCCCCATGGTTCACCGACGAACTCAAGAGCTCCAAGAAGAACTGCCGAGCCCTCGAGAAAGTCTGGAGAAGGGAACCTACACCGGACAACAGGACCACCCTCAAACTGGCCACTCGGAAGCACCACCAGCTGATCCGCGCCGCCAAGAAAACTGCATTCAAAGACCGGCTGGACAACAACGCACACAACAGCAAGGAACTCTTCAACATCGTGAAAGAGCTTTCCAACCCCAGCGCAGGAAACAACGACATCACCCCATCGCAAGACCTCTGCGACTCCCTCGCCTCTTACTTCCACAACAAGATCGCGGACATACACAACAGCTTCAACAAACAACCAACGCACACCAGGACCGAACAACCACCCCCCACCACCACCCTCCACGCCTGGACCCCGATCAGCACCAAAGACACCATCCGCACGATGAACTCCATCCACTCCGGATCACCGACCGACCCCTGCCCCCACCACGTCTTCAACAAGGCCGACGCTGTCATCGCACCCCACCTGCGAGACATCATCAACACATCCTTCGACACCGCCACCTTCCCTGAGAGCTGGAAGCACGCCGAACTCAGCGCTCTACTCAAGAAACCAACAGCGGACCCCACCGACCTCAAGAACTACCGCCCCATCTCGCTCCTCCCGTTTCCAGCCAAAGTCATCGAGAAGACCGTCAACAAGCAGATGGCCGCCTTCCTCGAGACGAATGGATCCCTCGACCCCTCACAGTCCGGCTTCCGAGCCAATCACAGCACCGAGACCGCCCTCATCGCCGCCACCGATGACATCCGAGCCCTGATGGACAACGGAGAAACAGCGGCCCTCATCCTCCTAGACCTCTCCGCGGCATTCGACACTGTCTGCCACCGCACCCTAGTACAGCGCCTCAGCAACGTCGGAATCCGGGACAAGGCGCTGGAATGGATCATCTCCTTCCTCGACGGAAGAACACAGAGAGTCCGCCTACCACCGTACAAGTCAGAGGCCTCCGAAGTCATCTGCGGCGTCCCTCAAGGATCCTCTCTGAGCCCCACCCTCTTCAACGTCTACATGAGCCCCCTCGCGGCCATCGCACGCCAACACAACCTCAGCATAATCTCCTACGCCGACGACACCCAGCTGATCCTCTCCCTGACCAACGACCCCGCCACCGCCAGAGCCAACCTGCACGAAGGGATGAGAGAGGTAGCCGAATGGATGACGACCAGCCGCCTGAAACTGAACTCGGACAAGACGGAGGTCCTCATCCTGGGCTCCTCGCCCTCAGCCTGGGATGACTCCTGGTGGCCCCCCGCCCTGGGCACCGCACCCAAACCGACGGACCATGCACGCAACCTGGGCTTCATCCTGGACTCCTCCCTCTCCATGACAAGGCAAGTCAACAACGTCTCCTCGGCGTGCTTCAACATCCTACGCATGCTACGGAAGATCTTCTGGTGGATCCCCACCGAGACCAGGAAGACCGTCATCCAGGCCCTCGTCACTAGCCGACTGGACTACGGCAACGCCCTCTACGCCGGCACCACCGCCAAGCTCCAGAAGAGACTCCAGCGGATCCAGAACGCCTCAGCCAGACTCGTCCTCGACATCCCACGACACAGCCACATCTCCGGACATCTGAGAGACCTCCACTGGCTCCCCGTCAACAAAAGAATCACCTTCCGCCTCCTCACCCACGCACACAAAGCCCTACACGACCAAGGCCCGAGCTACCTCAACAGCCGGATCAACTTCTACGCTCCCAAACGCCACCTCCGGTCAGCCAACCACGCCCTCGCCGCCGTCCCCCGCATCTGAAGAGCAACTACAGGAGGAAGGTCCTTCTCATACCTGGCCGCGAAGACCTGGAACTCCCTCCCGACCGACCTGCGCCTGACCCAAGACCACCTCTCCTTCAGGAAGAAGCTGAAGACCTGGCTGTTCGAGCAGTAGCGGCAACCCCCCCTCCCCCAAGCGCCTTGAGACCCTACGGGTATGTAGCGCGCTCTATAAGTGTCATTGATTGATTGATTGATTGATTGTTTGTTTAGTCATTGCCTCCTTCAGCAGCAGCAGCGCCTTGGGTTTCCCTGGGCTGATTCCTCGCCAGCTGTTCGGCATCCAGGCAGACATTTGGTGCAGACAGTCTGTAGCCAGCGAGGCCTGAGAAGCCATTAAGTGTAATTCTCTTGATTGGGTTCATGCATGACACACAATGAGCACCTTTGAACCGAGTTCATTGAAACCGAATACATTCTAAAGCAATCAGGAGAAGACACAAAGTATCCCGCGATTATGAAGCAACCCCAAACCGGCTTTGAACTGTATGGAGCCTTTCCATGCCTCCCAGAGCGCTTAAACAATAATAAATTGAATAATAAAAAAAGAACGCAGTATTCTTTATCGGAATCCACAGTTCAGCCTAACAAAATTCCTAGAAGATTGCAGACAGGCAGAAAAAAAGCTGTAGGTGGTTGGACAATTGTGCTAACTCCCTAGAGGGGTACTTTGCCTGCAATTTAAACTTTAAAACAAAACACAAGCCACAGAGCTCTTAACATTCTGAGGTTGTGATTTTTTAATGGGATACACCGAACTACAAGTCCCAGAATGCAAAGCAATAACCTAGACTGCATGGGAATTTGAGAGCTCTGCATACATTATCTGTCCCCCCCCATGTGCACAATATTTTTTGTGCATATTTTAAGCCAAGAAGCTTGACACATCATTGATTTTACTTTTTCATTAAGACAAGAACAGTATAGCTTACCACTGGCAGTGAGTCATTGTGTGACTCTGAGCAGAATCAGGTTTTTCGGCCAACAACAGTGAGCACGGTTGGACTTTTAGGCCTATGGTTGTAAAGGGTAAGTTAAACATGTATAATACTGTTGGCCGAAATCTTCACACATGTATAACAGTTCTGAAATGACGCGTGTTTGTTTCTTATAATACCCCTACCTACAAGAAACACCAAGAATTGCCACGCAAACATCCAACAACATAGTAGCCAAGTTTCCTAGGTGTGACTAGTTACTTAAATCCAGAATTCTGATACTTATAGTCCTGTTATTAAAATGGGTTAAATAGGACTACAAGTACCAGAATTCTACACATTGGCAAAGACAATATGTCTTGTCTATGAGAGCTATTGGTTTTGGCAATGTTTTGCAGTGCTATAGTGCTGAATGCATCATAGTCCTTTTTTTAAATTATTATTTTTAGCCATGCTGCACAGCAGCAAGGCTGCTATAGGGCATTGCAACAAATAATTGCCGTAGTCGGCAATGCCCATGCTGTAGAGCAGGAACAACAAGCATTGGCATTGCAAATAGGTCTCGCCTTTAGGACCTTATAAGTGTTTTGTCATGCAACAGTTGATGTTGTTGCACCAAGGATATTGTGCTGCATAACTAAAGGTCCCAAAAGCGAGACCTATTGGCTGTGCCAATGATTGTTTTACTAGGACTTTAGTTTGTGTCTGACCAACTTCCTCATAATTGCCTTCTGAGTCTTTTGGGGCAGTGGTACCAGGGCGCACAGATGTCAGGATCCCTCTGCATCACAATTATTGTATTTTATGACCCAACGACAGATCTGGCTGTCCCATTTTCTTTGCTCATGTTAGAGCCCATGGCATGCTTATCACACGTTTCTTCTGGCGGAGTGTGTTGACCACCCTATTACCAGCTAGCTCTTTTATCATGCTAAATCAGTCACGCAAATACTTTATTTCAAACACACTGATTAACAAAGTAAAAGGATATGCTAAAGCAATTAACCCTATGTGCAGCTTAATAATTACCAGTGCAGCCGTGACGTTCAGCATCGTTTTGCTTTTCAGCGTTTTGGGCCTTTCATGGAAATACGGGGAGTGCTCAGAAGGCCAAAGGCCTCATGCACTGGATCAAAGATTGGTTATGAAAACCTTTTTAGGGAAGTCTGTTGTCATCAGTTGTCAAATGTCAGCAGGTGTTAACCCGCTTGCAGCATCACTGGTATTTGTGGCAAGTGGAAGCGACTCAATCGATTCAATAGAGTTTGTCTCTTCAACTGATTTTCTAATGTCCGGAGACTTCTCGTAAGGTTGTGGATTTTCCGCCATTTCATATTCATGAAAGCAAAAATACTCTGGTGCAAATTTATAAGGAACGGACCCATCTCAGCATTATAGCAGAGATGCGTCAGTTTACTTGCGTCGCACACAAAAAACCTTTCCGCCACACAATGCAGCGCACCATGGCGCACCTATTGACAGATGCATCACGCACCTGTTGGCGCAAAGGTCACGCATTGCTGGAGTTGTCCGCAAGCATGACACAACTCAAGCAATGCTCAAGGAGGCCTATACCTATTGTGCTGCGTCACTCCTCACTCCTCCTTCAAGCAGGCGTAAGGTTTTGATGCAGTGGCGTCGTAGAAGTGGTGCAGTGAAATCTTGTAGATTTCACTGTGTCCCTTTTACAAGGCTTTTCTGCGTGGGAATGCCCACCCTGCATACATTATACCTGATGCAGAAATAATGTGGCGCAGGGCTTTACAACGTGACGCATCTCCCCAGATACGTCACGTTATAAATGTGTTTCAATGTGGTGCGTTCTTTATGCCTCTGCTGCATCACAAAAATGACACAACGGCAGTGCAAAGGTGTCGCAAGGGGCTTGAACATCTGCCCCTTTGTAGTCAGATCAGCTTTTTTTGTCTGCGCAATAATATGCAGAAAATAATGAAGACCTAAAGAGAATGAGTTAATCCATGGGAAGCCTAAGTAATTGATGGCATGCTGGGGAGAAGTCATCTAATCTCATATTGGCTTCCTGTCTTGCAGCTGTGTACACAATGCTGTAAGCCGAGGAGCCATTGTTCCTCTGTGCAATTGTTCATGTTGATGCCACACGCCTGCAACGCAATGAGGAATGCACATCCATGTTCACAGCTACCAAGGGCCCCATGTCATGTGTGAGAACTGCATCCAGTCTTGAACGTTTTTTAGCCAATAACACTTTGTATGGTGGAATTTTATAGGCCATAACTGAAAGAGCAAAACAAAATCACAAGTTGCTAAAGATTAAAAAGACTGGACTGGCCTAAGGTGTCACCAGCGAATGGGACCACACAGCATCTACTCATTTTTATGGGCAAAACCGTCAGAGATCGGGTGAAGTATCTTGTTATGCCCGCATAATCCTGCGCAATTTTCCGTTATCCATTTTACACACATTTCCTGCCATGTGGTGCAATTTTGTCATCTTTCCAACTACATTTTAGGGCGGTGACACAGGAATAAGAACAAGAATGTGTTATCAGTATTTTTGTGTGATCAGTATTTTATTTACACTATATTTTTAATGCAAAATACATCATTACGGGCAAATTGTTTGAAGTTCTAAAATTTTGAGCAATTTCGCGTACCTATTGGGGATTTTAACATAATTAGGCAAAACAAAATTACGTGAATTGTGCACACCACTACGCAGAGCAGTACCCCAGCTGTCATTTCTGTTACCATTGTTACCTGCTGATATAGGGCCACGAGTATCAAATTTGGAAATAGCGATTACCTAATTCCGATTTTCTGAGACTCGCAATTAGGTGATTGTTATTTCCTATATGTGAAACTCCATGCGTTTCATATAGCGATTCCTAGTGGATCGCAAATCGACCTACGTTATTAATATTAATGAGGTAGATCGCAATTTATGATTCCTAGGAATCGCTAAAATCACGGGGATGGTGGCCTGTTGGGGTCAGCAGACCACCATGTGCGTGATTGAGTTTAAATATAGAAATATTTTTTTTTAAATGCAGGCTGTTTACCTTAAAGTAAAATGGGTTGCGTTTAAAAAAAACCAAAAAAAAAACGTTATTTTCCATGAGACCACAGCCTGCTCTAAAAAAACTTTTTTGCTGCCGTTACCAAATGGGAAGGGTTCCCTTGGGGACCCCTTCCCATTTGGGAATGGGTTACCACCTACTTAACCGCATCGCTGCGGCGGCTTTTCCCGCTGTGCGCGGCATTTTTGAAATTACCGCGTTACTCGTCATCAGCGTACGGCAGGTTACGCTCATGACGAGCTGAGCTCGTCATCAGCGTGGAAGGGGATATAGAAGGTGGCAACATGCGAATGTTTTGCGACTGCATTCGCGGTCACCAAATATTCATACATACCATTAGGATTAGCTATTTAGAAGTGACGCCCTAAACACGCCCCTTCCAAAAAGTGAATAGCAAACCCATTTTGCAATTCGGTGACAGGTTACGGAATCGCAAAATAGGCTTTGATACATGTGAAAAGCATTTTTTATGTTTGCAAACGGGCCGATTCAGCTAATCGGGCCGTTTGCAAAGCACAAAAATACTTGAAACGTGTGGCCCATATTTTTCTGAGTACTGTTAATAAGCTTGTAAAGTTTTGTAAGAGTGTCATATTGAAAGATAGCTCTGCGGTTGAGGTCCTCCACTCGTCAGTACACACATCTCCTGAAGACAAAGATTACAATAACGTTGCAATTAACTATGATGAGTATGAATTTTGACACACTGTCCTGCGGCTCGGGGAAAACAGCAAAAAACAACAGGCCCATCTTACACCGCCCGACTGGGCCGTCGATTAAATAGAAGCATGGCAGCTCTTTACATTAATCTGAAAGCAGAGGAATGTGGAGCTCTTTCTCAAGCGAATTGTCATCAAAGGAGCCCAAATTAGGTTACTTGTGTCTGAAGGCGAATCTGTTCTTCCGGGGGATTCTTTTCAAATTCAGACACATCTGAAATAATGAAAACAGGAGCACATTTGGTAAAATGGCCGGTGGCAGAACTGTGTTGCAGGAAAAGGTAGAAAGCTATGCAAATCAGCGTCTGCTTGCCCAAGATAAGGACTTTGGGGAGGTGTTGTTTCTTTCACAGTTCGGCTGCAGTGGGGGTGGAGCTGGGTAAGGTAAAAAGGCGCCTGAAACACTCCAAAGTTGGACTGACTTATAGAGAAGTCAGGCAGTGCCCTCGAGCTGGCCTGACAGGTCTGGGTGTGGGTAGTTTTTGTTTTGGCTATTTGTGGGCTGCTGGCCTGTTTTTACTGTTGATTTCTCCGATATTAAAACAAATATTGGGTGTAGCAACTACACATCCATGCAGTTTTCCATACCTGGCAAAACACTTTAACAGAACGTCTATATGAGGTCACTACTGCCCCAATTTGCAAAAACAGGTCACTTTTTTAGGTATCTTTTTCCCTTGTTGAGCCATTTTTAGGTCTCGGCTAGTAACGCGCTGAAAGCGCGTACTCGCCAGAGAACTATAGTCGGCGTCTCAGCCGTCTCAGAACGACGAAGGGAGACAAGACCTGGCCGCGCGCAGCGTTTCCCCATAGGATAACGTTGTGCGCGCGGCCAGGTCTTGTCTCCACAGCATGGCATGGCATGGCATACCAGATTGCGTCGCGCGCCTCTCTGGACTCTCTGGAATGCAGGGGGAGTCTGCAGAGGGGCGCTCGGCTGACAGGAGAAGAGAAACACGCGAGGCGCGCGTCGGAATCCGACGCTGCGATGTTACTGCGCACGCGTTGCTCTCATGTCCATGTCTCCGTATCAAACACAGCTTTGCTGGATTGTGTATATGTTTGCTGTATCGATTCATGTCTTTATTTTACTTACTCATGTTTCTTTTTTTGCGCGCACAGTGTAGTTACGTATTTAATTTGGTTTGTGATGGTTCGTTTTTTTATGTGCGCAGTTTGTGCCCCTGTCGTCTATTTCTAACATGTCCCTTATTAAAGTACAACTACGTGCATCTCTTCTACACTTGTTTTAAATCCGGGTGAGATAGTGACACACAGGGAACAGAAACGGCGTTTAAGCACACAGCAATGTCACTGCACTGCCGTGCCCCTTCTCTGTTTATCGCACGGCAGTGCCGTTACTCACCCGCCTTGGACGCCTCCCGGTAGCTCTTCTCGGGCGGGCAGGCAGACTCCTCGGGCAGGCAGGCAGGCTCATCGGCCGTGCAGCATGGCGGGCAAGTGCTTGTTTATTGTAGCCCATGCGAATGCGTGTAAACATGGCTGCCTCACTGCATGGAATACACGGGGCTGGTATTGTAATTTAAAGCGTTAATCCCATCACCGTGACAATGCAGTGGATGTAGATCAAACTATCTGTTTTTGATGATGTACACGCATAGACAAAGACTCACACAGAGACGTACACATTGAGATGTACACATAGAGACAGAGACGAACACACACATGCGTACTCACAGACACAGTGATGTACACACAGAAACAGTGATGCACACATATATACGTACAGATAGGCACACACAAAGACATAGAGGCACGTACAGAGACAAAGATGCACAGTAGAGACAGTGATGCAAAAACAGACACAGTGATGCATATACAGAGACGTACAAACAGAGATGCACACACAGGGAGGAGGACGTACACCGGAACAGTAATGCACATATAGAGACAGATACTAAGAGGCACAGACAAAGATGCACACACGAACAGTGGTGCACACAGAGAGGCACACATAGACTGTGATGCACAGACAGAGATGTACATGCATAACCTATCATATATTTTGGCATTTGAAATAAATATTAATAGATTGCTTTGCTTATAATAAATGTATTTATTATTCAACATAACAAAGAAAATTATAAACACATACTCATTTTGAAAACATTTCATTATTTAGCAATGCCAAAAACTCAAACTTAATTAATGCTAGACCTATTGCATTGCAAATATTCTGTGGATAGTGTGGAAGTCTGGCCCACTTACACGTAAAAATATGAATTATCTGGTGGTACATGACGCAAAAACAGACTCCCAGCGCCTTGAAACGGCCTTAAGGCAGCATAAGTGCTATAGAAATACATTTATGTCCTACACTGGTCCGCGATAATTGTTAATGGTTAACTGGCGTCTGATGCATGTGGTGTTGACTCAATCTCATGGGCTGAAATGTACGAACTGACAGCCTTGTAAAACGTGAATGATCATTCTCTCGGCTCCTCTTCAAACCCCTCCCCCACCAACCCCTTACTGAACAAGCTGATTGTGATGTTGATCTTTTTGGTACCTGTGTTTCTATTCTGTTCATTGGAAAATATTAAATAAACAAATTTAAAAATAATGTTACGCCCTCAGTGAGTCCCGACTCTTAAACATACACCACATGGTTTGAGGGCACAGGTTGAACTGTACTTAAACTGCAGACCCGGTATGGAAAGTGCCGGCGGCTCAAAGTCGGGATGGCTTAAGGTGAGCACGTGACACGGCCGGGGTCACGGCTACGAGTTCAGCGTGTTAGAAGCACAACCATAGGCCTGAGGGCAGGAGGAGGGAGCCACGGTCAGTCTCACACAGAGGCGGGGTATCAATCAGCCTGAGGGCAGGAGGAGGGAGCCACGGTCAGTCTCACACAGAGGCGGGGTATCAATCACAGGCACTTCTTGAGAACTATGTTCTGCTGTACAGCGCAAAGACGCACGTAGTGCCCCACCACAGGTACCAACAACCAGGAAAACAAGCATTTGCAATGCAATAGGTGTCGCATTATTAAAGTTTGAGGTATTGGCATTGCTAAATAATGCAACACCAATAGCTTTTGTTGCAGTTGGTGTTGCAATATTTAGCAATGCCAATAGCTCAAACGTAATTAACCCGAGACCTATTGCATTGCAAATGCTTGTTATTTTGGTACCTGGGCCTATTTTCGGTCACAGTCCGACCATGAGACACTCCCAGGATGGATATGGCTCCTGACACTGATAAATGGTTCGAGCAACATCATGATGGGGATCTGATTAATCGAATTAGATGGCTCTTTAAATAAAACCACATTTTGTGAAGTGTGTATTGTTGTAATTTGTTTCAGGTGTATTAAATTATATCTAAATGAATAATGCAGAAGATTTGGGGGCTTATTTAGGAAAACTGTTGCATCGTTGCATGAAAAAGCAATGCAACAGTTTTCACTGCGCCCTCCTTGCGACACGATGGATGAGCCGTAATTACTGTACGCCTGTTGGACTTGACCCTTTTGGCAGGTTCACCCCTGAACTTTTTGCCTTTTTAATATGACATAATGGTAGTGATTTCTGGTCTCTGCACACTTTGGCACTGTGGGCCAGTGTAAAGTGTGTGCGCTCTCTGAGTGCGTGTGGTGAGATTGGCCTGCCCTCCCATAGGAATGCATGCGGGATATGATTGTCCATGGTAATTCCTGATGTGAGAGGAGTGCTGGGGCGAGTTTGGTATGTGCAAACTCGTGAGATTAAATGCTGCGCAACCGTGTGCGCAGATTTATTGTGTCTAGTGGAGAAGTGCCACTCTTAGAAGTTGGCTTTTCTGTGTGCAGTGTCTGCCTGCCTGATGTGAATTGTATGTCTGGCTTGTGATTGACAGGGGCTGGCTGGTGTGCTTGGCTCCAGGAGCCAGGATGGGTCTGCCCGGTGGTGAATAGGCAGATGGGAGGGAGGAGTTGCACCTGGGACCTGAATAGGGCTGGGCCTTCCCTCCACAATGCTGGCTCCACCCCCTGTGGTGCATCTGATGTCCCTGACCTGTCCTGCGAATAGAGGAGAGGAGCTGAGCAAAACAAAGTACTCAAGTGCTCCTGAACCAGTTGTAACTGGGTCTCTCCCAGCCCTGTGCTGTGTCACAAAGGGAAAATGGTGTATAAAAGAAGGGGCTGTGACCCCATGTAAATGTTCTCTTTTTGAATCCTGACAGAGGGGGGCTTGCTGCTAGAGGGGCCCATGAAGGACCGCCATGGGGGCTGCCTCATTAATGGAGTGCCCTGCGTGCTGGCCCCTGGGCCCTACATTGCCCCCTTGATGCCTCCAAGACTCCTGGGAGCTTTTTCTTTCCTTTGCCAGGACCTGATGCTGCTTGTGTGCGCCCTGTTAGCGCTGAGGTTTTGCTCCAAAAGGAGCCCTGAAGCTGAGCAGCGCTGAGCTGCATTTTGCCCTGAGGGAATCCCCAGCTCAGGGATTCCCCCGAAATTGCTGATATCGAGCGGGTGCCCACCCCGCTTGCTGTGGTGTTTTGCTTGTGGGCTTTTGCGGGTGCCCACCCCACTTATTCTGCTTACTTTTGCTTTGATTTAGCAGGAGCCCACCCTGCTATATGTTTTTTATTACGAGGGAGCCCACCCCTCACTTTGCCGACATCGAGAAGTTTACTGCCGTGGCCCCGTGAAGGAGAACGCAACCGGAAGTTCAGGCCCGCACCCGCCTGACTGCAGGCGGGTCCTGGAATGTGTCCCTTCCGCTTCCCCCCTTGCCTGGGGGAAGCCATGCCGCGTGGGTCTTCCGAGCAGGGAGGCAAAGAGGATGGCGGCTCAGCAGGGTTCCCATGAGTGAAAGGGAGTCCTGCAGCATCTAAAGGAGTTCCCGGGTGAAGGGAATTCCCGCGAGGCTCTCGGGAGCGAGAGAGCCCCGCCCGCTGTCCCCGCCGAGCGAAGGCTGCTGCCTGCGCCTGGAGAGCCTGGTAAGTGTGAGCCTCTCTGTGGTGGTGGTGGTGCCGGTGGGAGACAGAGTCAGAGTGGCCCGTGTGCTCAGTGGGCTGCTCCAATGTGGCTACATTGTTTAGAGGGCCCCCCGTGGGGGTCCCAAGGCACCATGGGCCCGTGCCGCCCTTGGTGGGCATTTTTCTACAGCTGCCCCACTATTGCAGGGGGTCAGCTGCAGGGTTTGGTGGTCATTTCCTGAGGGGCATATGATTATATTTAGAGCCAGATGGCTCCCACGATTGGGCAGTCATTACTTAAAGGGCCAGAGTGGCCCAGGGGCAGTTCCAGGGCCCCCAGTTGTTCCCCGAGCCTGAGGGCTCCAGCATTTGGCTAAGTATCTACGGAGCCAGTGTGCTCCACGTGGGCAGATTATTTTCAGAGCCAGATGGCTCCAACCTTTGGCGCAGTAGTTCTAAGGGCCAGTGAGAGCCCATGCCGCATTTTAACTTTTACAGCTGCCCAACAAGTAGTGGGCAGCTGCACCGTTTAGGCGCAACCTTTGAGAAAGTCCCTAAGAGGGATAGAAGTGGCACAGAGGTGCCAGGCCTTCCCCAGCTGCGCAGCACTTAGTGCCAGCTGCATCATTTAGGTCCCCATGTTATTGTTCTCAGCTTCCCAGCAAGTAGTGGGCAGCTGCAACGTTTAGGTTGGCGCAGTGGCGCACCCTTGACCTTCACTGCCTAGGCAGCAGCCCTGACCCGGTGGACATAGGGCATCTGAGCCCCCATTTGAGATAGCCAGTTGGCCAGGGGGATTATTACATTTATAGGGCACCAGGCCCTAATGTGATTTATGTGCTAACTATGGTTTTGGTGCTAGGAAATGTATTGTTTATAGTATGTTTTACGCACCCTGTTTGATACCTCTAAATATGGTTTATGATTATGAGGTTGTTCTGCATATCATGGTTTATGCAAGTGAGATTATGTTCTCTGTGATTTACTCCCCAAGTGTGATTTATACTTAGGTGGTTAGGGTCTAATGTATTTAGACTTGTGTGATACTGTGCATAATGTAGTTTATGTCACAGACTGACCAGTGTTTACTGGTTGTACGTTTTGTGATCTATTTTACTTTTACTAAGTTATCTATTTTACTTTTACCAAGTTCACTTTGTGATGGTTCTGACAGTGGTCCAAGTGGCCATGTCAGGTGTACCTAATCCCTTGTAAATATTGCGCATTGCCAGTTGGCACAGTGTACAGTATGTGTTTACTATTCTAATGTGTTTTGAGAATACAAAGGCTATTTTTGATATAACCTTGTGTGGAGTTCCTTTTGGAGGGTGCCAGGGATGTTGTTACTGTTGTGCGCATGCAATATTGCTTTACACATTGCCTCCGGGATAAGCCTGACTGCTCATGCCAAGCTACCAAGGGGGTGAGCAGGGGTTATCTTTGGCATGTAACTCCCTTGCCCGGACTAGAGTGGTGGTCTCTGCCTGGCTTTGGCGCGTGCCTTAGCCAACCAGAGATCCTATTTCTAACAACGACGTTCCATGTGACAAGGAGTGATAGATGCGTCAGGAATCCTGACGTATCTGTCAGCGCAAAATCACGCATTGCAGGAGTTGTGTCTCAGGCATGATGCAACTCCAGCAATGCATAAGGCAGTCCCACACACACAGCACTGCATCACCCTTACACCTGCTATGAGGCAGCCGTAAGGTTTTGACACAGTGGCATCCTAGAAGTGGCGCAGTGAAATCTTATAGATTTCACTGCACCACTCCTTTGAGGCTTTGTTGCGTGGGAACGCCCACCCTAGATACATTATACCTGATGCAGGTATAATGTGGCGCAGGGCTTTACAAGATAGATGCATATTCCTAGATGCGTCACCTTGTAAATATGGCGCAATGTGGCACATTGTTTACGCCGCAGCTGCATCGCGAAACGTGACGCAACAATGGTGCAAAAGTGTTGCAGGGGGCTCATACATAAGGCCCTCAGTGACTTTACACTCCCTGCTGCTAGCTTCAGTGATCTGAAGACCACAAAGTCGGATATGGATGAAGCAAACTCAGCCTCCCATTCTTCTGAATTGGTAAATTGAGAGCCATGATTTGAGTGGGTAATATTACTGTACTTTATTTACAGCGCTTTGAATCTGCGCTTCAGTAGTGCATTATGAAGCCCTAGATGCAAATATGACTATTAATATTTCTTGCTACTTCTTTCTGCTAGGATTTTAATTTTGCATTGTAATTTTTACTGCCTGTCTTTTGAACGGTTTGTGAGAAAAAAATCATTGGAAATGTCATTGAATAATTGCCTTTTCCCCTGGGAATCCAGTATTCGGATTAAAAGTTCAACACTGATAATTCTAATAATATGTACCATTTATGTAAAATGCCTCATAGATGGAATGGATTTTCTGTGCTTAAGTGTTCACTATGTCAGTGAAATAGATGTCAAAATGTTCACTCATGGATTAGTGTTGAAGGCTCTTCAGAACAAGTCCAGCATGCTGAACAGAGATGTTTTTTACAATATTCAATATCACATCTATCCAGTTAGCTGATCAAAGCCCTAAAATACTACAAATCATCTAGCATTTGAAGGAGCAGTGTTGTCTCAGTACCAAACTGGGACTCACTCATTAACATTTCTATATGGTATTGCATTTTAATGGCATCTACAGGACTCCTCATACCCAGATGAGGTGCTACCCCACACGCGCGCTTAGATGGAAGAGAGCATGCCTCTGATGTGGTCTTTGTGTGTCGTGTTCCAGTATTCATGAGGATCAGAGTGGTAGTTGTATCATGCTTTTTGTCCCTGAACCCCGGAGAGTAGCAGAGACGGATAGCATGATTAGGTCTGTAATGTGCTTCAGTATCAATGGGGAGAAAGTGTCTCAATGCCGCGTGGTATATGTGGTAAAGGTTTAGGTGTTGTGTGCGATTGGCGGAGGTGGCACACTGCAAACCTACAGCTGTACTTTGAGTGGACTGGAGCAAAGGCAATTGAAAGACCATTGAATTTGGGTATTTCCATCATCCTTAGGGTGATTTGTTCCAGTTTCAACTAGGAATGAGCCTGAGATCTGTGTTGTCCACCCTCGTTAAGTGGGTGTAACGTGGTTCTGTTTGTTTGTTGTGGGATTATCTTGGAAAGATCTGTCTTCATAAACTTTCTGAATTCCATGTGGTCCTGGATATTTCTTGTCTTTGCTGATCGGACCTTCATGGCGACGTGTTGTTGCAGTACTTTGGACTGCCCACATTGGATTTTCTGTGCATTCAGGTGATTCTAGAACCCTGCGATTGACCCCCTTGAATAGAAGATAGGACAACGTAAGAAACTATTGGCGTTTGTCGACATAATAGGTGGCTTGCCACCTTGAAGTTCAAGTTTGTTTTCCCCTATTTCTGTCGCCCTGTCCTGAGGAGGCCTAATTCTTTGGAAGGCCAAAACGCGACCGCGTCGACACTTTCCCTTTGGAGGAGTCCTGTTATTCTCAATTTATTTGTGAAAGATACTTCACTGGACACATATGAGGAGTGGGGTTCCACAAAGCTTTCGTTTGGAACCGGTGTGTTCGACTACCTCCCAGTGTACCACCTAGATTTAATAGGAGGACACTTTTTGTAGTACTGTTCTATAGGGTGTAAGATAGGAAGTACTTAATAGAGATATATACACAAATTAGACCGTCCCCCTTTCTGTCATATATTGTTTTTGTTATATGGTTTTGTTGCATAAAGTGTACATGTTGCTTCATTGTGTATATTTGTTGTATATAGGTATGTACATAGGTAGGCTTATTTGTTGTGTATAATGTATACATCTTTGAGAGGATTTTGTGCTAGTGTTTTGTGATATATATATATATAAAAGAAATGAAAAAAGTATAATTTGAACAGATTACAAAAAATAAAAAGTGTAATCTTATCCTCCCGTGGGTGTGGTGATATTAGAAAACTTTCGAATAATTCCGCAGTGGACGTTAGTCACAGGACCAATAGGAGAATTTATTGTCATCTATTGTGAAAATTTGTCCATATCTGTTCCTCCTTGTGCCAATTTTTCTTTTTCTTTATATTTGCTGGAAGACAATCTTGATCTTTTGATGCCTGTAGGGAGAAGTAGGCTTCCACTGTGTGTGTAACCCTCATTCTGACATATTGCCTGCTTGCATACTTTGCAACAGTACCAGTGGGGCAGTTGAGTGCTTCACTGCGATGCACATTCACACATTGGTTCTGCTTCCTAATGTTAGTTACATGCCCTCTCAGGGGCACATGAGTTTGAAACAAATGTCTAGCTTCTGATCCATGTGTAATTTCTGTCAATTCTCTAGGTTGAAATTATTTTTGGTAAAGAACCATCCCATGGAAAAGCTGTCTATACCAGTGGGGGAGTTGTCTTAGAATTTGTAAGGAGAACTGTGAAAGGAAACCCCCACGGTCTTACCATGATCACAATGTCTGCACTGCACTGATGCAAAAGGGGTCTTTGTTTTTCTTTTTTTTCTGGCTGCAGTTCATACATTAACTCAAACAATCTGCGTTATTGCATGTTCCGATGACAGCAGAGTTCAGAAACTCTAAGAGACAATTACCAGCCTGTGATTCTGAGCTTTGCTGTCTGCAGCCCATGCACTAACTCAGAGAATTTTAGAGTAAGTATATGGCTTCCTTTTAGAGAAATGGAACTGCATTAATTGGTTACCCTGGAAAGCCTGAAAATGATTGTGAGATTAAACAGTGGCTTGTACACTATGCACAGCCCTTAAGACCATTAACATGGAACCGTGCCACACTGACTTTTCAACACAACTAATGTATGACTGCTTCTTTTCCCTATTGCATCCTTGAACAGTCCTATTGTATTCTGCCACTGAGCGTGCTTCTACATTGTGTATCCATACACATTTCTAAAAAGAATCGCTGTTCTTCTGATATTGTTTAATGCCCTGGTTCTTACTGAGTAGGGCTGCCCTTGTTCTGTGTTAGAAGCACTGACAGCCTGGCAGCGAGCTATCAAGAGAACATACTGACCAGAAAATACTATCACCCGAGCATAACAAAATAACAGCCACGCAAGAGTAATGCCTGAAACACATTAATATTAAAAATAATACATTCAAATCGAATTTGTGACCTAAAAACAATAAGCTAATACCTAGGATGAAATAATTGATTTCGGATTAATGGGTGAACGCTACTGCCAAGTCAATCAGTAAACATGATGAAATGGATGGAGGAAAGTGCTTAATAAACAGCTTGAAAACATGCTTCCAAGTGATTTCGTTACAATGCGATTTAGCAGCTACCTTTCAAAAAAATTCACTAATGCCACTTTGTTTCTTGATTTTTATTCTTGTTCTACGTGATATGAGTTGTGGCAATTTATCGGCTATTATTGTCATATTCTGATGAACTGGTGGATCTTTCCTTATCTTTCATATTGGTATCATTATGAACTGTACCTAACTGTTTTTATCTTTTTAAAATCTTAATAAAAATTATTGAACAAAAAAAAAAAGGAGACATAAAGAATGAAACAGTCCTGAAGTCTGCTAAATGTGTGCGTATAATTCCTGTATTTTTATAAAGGGATAACAGTGCTAGACTCAAAATGAACAAGTTTCCATAACCGGGCGGTATCATGGTCGTTTATGCTCAGGTGTAGCCCAGTTGTGATCCTGGTTTTATGCACCTGCACTGTCTAAATCACATACATTCTACTCGGAATTTCTCTGAGTCGGTGCATGAGCTGCAGGCAACACAGCTCTGAAACAGAGAGGCGACCACTGCTCATTGCTTCTGAGCGTTGCTGTATTGACCCCATACATTCATGCCGGGCTTTAAGTGGGATGAAAGAACTGGGGGGGTCTCTCAAAGGGACGTGGCCAATGTAATTAAGGACGAGGCTTACAACCCCATAGGGTAAAAATCTGTGCTTACCATAGTGTGCCCCCCGACTTGTATTTTGCTGTTTCTGTCATTGCATCTGTAGTGTTGCTGCAGCGGGGCGTACCACTGCAGCACACGCCCCCTCCCACTGGTTCCTGTGCATCCCCCCCCTGGGACGTGCAGGGTCTTTGGTTTGCCCCGTACGTGAGCGCCGTTGCGCTCCCTTGTGAATAAATAGCCCAGAGCCCTGGGCGTGGTCAGGGAGAAACTAGCCACCACCATAACTACACGTGTCCCAGTGTCTCAGTTACTCAGGCCTACACCGGGACACTACATTGGCGACGAGGGGGTCTGCCCCCCGCTCATCGCGTGCATTGTCGAACCCGTGACCCTGCCGGTCACCCACGCCTGGCCCGCTGCCCCGCAGCGCGCATCCTGTCAGCGGCGCGCCTCCCTGTCTGCCGAGGCCGCCCAGCAGCTTGGTCCGCATCTCCCGCCCTCACCTGGCCCGCCTGTGCCCCAGCGGAGTTCCCGAGTGCCTCGCCTGCCTCCGGCGTGACGTCCTGCCTTCCGGCTGCCTGCGCCGCTGTCCGACCCGCCCACGTGGCCTCCTCCAGGTACGGGCTGCTGCCTGCCGCTCCTCACGGCTGCCCCTGTGCCCTGCCTCCGCCTCTCTCCTGCCGCCCGGAGGCCCGCGGCCCGCTCCCTGCCGGCCGCCAGCCCCGCTCGTCATCCCGGATCTCCAGCGCATGCGCAGTTCCGACGGCAGCCATTCCTCACGCTTCTCGCGTGTCGGCGGGAACGGGAGGTTGCCATTCCTCACGCATCTGGCGGAGTAAGGCCTGTGTGTTCGCCGGAAGTGCCTCTTTCTTCCTGTTGGGCCTGGGCGGCCCCGAGGGACCTGTTTCTGCCTACAAGTGCTAGGAGTGTATCCCGTTACTCCTTCCGGCCGCCAGCATGGCCAATGTGCCCCCCCTGGAGCCCTTTTCCATCACCGGCACGCCACCCTCCCAGGCTTCTCGGTGGAAGAAGTGGGTAGAACGTTTGGAGACCTACTTTATTGCGGCGGAGGTCGCGGTGGGAAGACGCAGGGCGATGCTCCTACACCTAGGTGGAGAGGGGATCCACGACATCTCCAAGGATATCACGGAAGGCGATCCGCCCCTCACGTACGCCACCCTACGGGATGCTATCACCAGGTATTTCGAACCCTTCACCAGCGCAGACTACGAACGTTTCCTGCTCCGACAAGCGCGCCAACTCCCTGAGGAGTCAGTTGATGTGTTCTACGCGCGCCTTAAGAAATTGGCGAGCACGTGTACACTCCCAGACGCGGAAGACGAAATTCGCGCACAGTTCATTCAGGGGTGCGCATCTCTGAAACTGAGAGAGAGAGTCCTCGAAACAGACGCCATGCCTATGCGGGACATACTCGCCTTAGGACGGTCCAAGGAGCTCTCCAAAGCCCGGGCGGCCCACATGGAGCCGGGCCCAGCCGTCAAGATCAAATCAGAGCCAGTGTGCGCTGTCCGGACGCAACGTCCAGATAGCCGGTCTAGGCCGCAGAGGACCCCCCAGCCCCAGCACTCCCAGTCTACCCGGGATCGAAACTGCATGTGGTGTGGTGGTACCACTCCGCACAAAGGAGCCTGCCCAGCTCAAGGGAAAATCTGCAGTGCGTGCGGCAAAGCCAACCACTTTGCCAGTGTCTGCCTGTCGTCCCAACGGAAGAAGCCCAGCGGCCCACCCAGGAGAGCGCGGCAGGTGGCGCCACTCCCGGATACGTCACCCGGCAGTGACATGGACGACGACGACGAAGACGCCGCATCTGTCCACGTGGTGCGCATGCTCAACTCCCTGACGGCTGCTTCCTCGTCCGAGCCGATGTGCACTGTCCAAGTCCACGACCAGGCCATCCGAGCTCTCATCGGCACTGGGGCGACGATAAACCTCATGGCGGCCAGTGTACACCGGGACCTAACGGACGCTCCCGCACTCCACCCCACCAGAGTGCAAGTGTTTGCCTACGGAACTCGGCGGCCCCTACGCCTGTGCGGAGTATTCAGAACTACCATTTCGCATGACACCCGGCAGCTGCAAACAAAAGTCTACGTGTCCCAAGAGGGGTCAGGATTCCTCCTCGGTTGCAAGACGGCACGTGAACTTGGACTCATACACTTTGCCCTGACCGTACAAGCTCAAAGCCTGGACAATCTAGTCACTGAACACTCCTCACTGTTCGAGGGCATCGGATGCCTCCGTGGGCCTCCTGTCCAGCTCCACATTGACCAATCTGTAGCCCCGGTAGCTCTGCGACACCGGCGGATAGCGTTCCACCTCCGACCCAAGGTAGAAGCCGAGCTGAGAATGCTGGAACAAGCGGGAATCATCGAACGTGTGACCGGGCCCACCCCGTGGGTGTCCCCCATCGTGGTGGCGAAAAAACCTAAGCAGCCCGACGCGGTACGGATATGTGTGGACATGCGTATCCCCAACCTGGCCATCAAGAGGGAACGTCACCTAACGCCAACCATTGACGACATCATCGGAGAACTCGCAGGGTCCAAGTGGTTCTCCAAAATGGACCTAAGATCCGGGTACCACCAGATTCCGCTCCACCCAGACTCACGCCCCATCACCACGTTCTCGACACATGCTGGCCTGTGGAGGTACACGAGGCTCAATTTCGGCATCTCAAGCGCCGCCGAAGTGTTTCAGAACATTATACACAACGTCCTTCAAGGTCTCGTCGGGGTGCTCAACGTGAGTGACGACATCCTGGTGCATGCCCCGACGCTGGAAGAGCACATCCGGCGCGTCCACGCAGTGTTCGATCGCCTCAAGGAGAGAGGGTTGACTCTTCACAAAGACAAGTGCGAGTTCCTGCGAAGAGACATAAGCTTCTTCGGGTACAAGTTCTCCGACCAAGGAGTAGGCCCAGACCCAGAAAAGGTCCAAGACATCCACAACGCGCCCGCCCCCACCTCAGTGACCGCAGTCCGCAGTTTCTTAGGCATGGTGACCTACTGCGGGCGTTTCATCAAGGACCTGTCCGATCTCACTGGACCACTCAGGAATCTCACAAAATCAAATACCGCTTGGATCTGGGGTCCGGACCAACAGGAGTCGTTTGAGAACACAAAAGCGGCTCTCTCAGCCGACACCACGCTAGTGTACTTCAACCCTCAGAACGAGTCACAACTGCTTGTGGATGCCAGCCCCACTGGCCTGGGTGCCGTCCTCTCACAGCGTCAGCAAGGCGGAGAGTGGGCCCCCGTTGCATACGCCAGCCGCACCCTCACACCCACTGAACAACGCTACTCCCAGATAGAGCGGGAGGCCATTGCAATTCTGTGGGGGTGCCGCCATTTTCATATCTACCTCTATGGACACCCGTTTTCAGTGGTCACTGATCACAAGCCCCTGATACCACTCTTCCAAGGCTCTTCCTCTCGCCCTCCCCCACGGATCGAGAAGTGGGTGCTGCAGCTGCAGGAGTTCCAGTTCACAGTGGAGTACCGGCCTGGCTCGCGCAACCCGGCGGACTATCTGTCGAGACACGCCCGACCCGTCTCGGATGCCGAAGCGGCCGAAGCAGCAGACACCGAGGAGTATGTCCGACTGATCATCGAGAGGTCAAGACCTCACCCCATGTCCCTGGACGAGGTGTCATGTGCCACCAAGGAAGACGATTGCCTCCAGATCGCGATCCAGGCCATAGAGAGCGGCGACTGGAAAGCACTCCAGAGCCCAGCTTCGTTCCGCACACCTGAGGCCCAAACCATCCTGAAGGCATTATTTCAAGTCCGGCACGAACTGTCCGTATCTACAGAAGGGTGCCTCCTGCGAGGCCCTCGCCTAATACTGCCCAGCTGTTTGACCCAGCAAGCCGCGGTCCTAGCACACGGATCACACCAAGGAATTGTCAAGTCCAAGAACAGACTCCGGAGCAAGGTGTGGTTTCCGGGGCTAGATAAAGCAGTTGAGGAAGTGATCCACCGGTGCCCAGTGTGTCTAGCGACGAGCCTCCCAAACCCTCCGGCGCCAATCGTGACCGAAGATGGCCCCACATCCCCGTGGGTGCGAGTGAGCACGGATTTCGGTAGCCTCCCGGGAGGCAAGTACATGCTTGTAGTGGTAGATGACTTCTCCCGCTACCCAGAAGTGGAGATCGTGTCGTCGACGGCTACGTGGGAAGTCATACCTAAATTTGAGAAGATACTGGCCACCCATGGGCTCGTGGACGAGGTCCGCACCGACAACGGACCCCCCTTTAACGGCAATGAATTCACGGAATACCTCCAAAGCCATGGTATCAAGCACAGACGGATCACCCCCCGGTGGCCCCAGGCCAATG
The DNA here is from genome assembly GCF_964261635.1 of Lissotriton helveticus. Taxonomy (NCBI): domain Eukaryota; kingdom Metazoa; phylum Chordata; class Amphibia; order Caudata; family Salamandridae; genus Lissotriton; species Lissotriton helveticus. The sequence continues at coordinate 285,935,688 of NC_136071.1, forward strand.
GAGAGGTCGAGCGCCTAATGAGGACTTTGAACAAAACTATACAAATTGCGGTTGCCGACGGCCAATGTCTGGAGCTAGCAATCTACCAGTTCCTCAGAGAATACCGTTTGACCCCCCACTGCACTACAGGAATCTCCCCAAGCCGACTTTCCTTCAATAGAGTCGTGGCAGACACCATCCCGCACCACCCGGCATGGGAACAGGCCCCACCCCCACAGAGCCGGTCCATGGAACAGCGCACCAAAACCAATCAAGAAGCGTCCCGACGAAGACGAGCAATGGATAGTCCGATTCAAGTCGGGGACAGGGTTCTGGTAAAAGACCGCCACCCCGGAGGGAAATTCCGCATGCCTTTTGAGCTGGATCCGTGGACAGTGACAGAGGTAAATGGAACCATGATCACAGCCACCAGAGCTGGCGAGTCTGTCACCAGGAATGTATCGTTTTTTAAGCAGGTGCCTGAAGAGAACATAGACTATGACCAGGATGAGTGGCACCCGACCACTCCTCATCAGCTCCCAAGTTCGGCGGATGTCAGTGCTGCAGCAAGCCAAGCAGAGAACAATAACCCCGGCATGCAAGTCGCACAGAGACCCACAGAAGACTCCACTGCTCAAGAGACCAGAGACTCGGAGGAGTCACCTGCAGCCACCGGGGAGAGTCGAAGTCAGACAAGGTACAGCCTACGTCCATGCCCGAAGCCGTCTCAGAGGTACCGTGACTTTGTAGCTCAATGCTGGCGTTGAAGAAATCGAGATGGCTGACCCCGCCGAGAACTGAAGTAAGAATGTTCTGTTTTGAAGTTAAAATGTTATACCATGTTTGCAAGTTGATCAGAGACTATACCAGAGACAGTTGGTGAACTTTCATATGGACTTTGTCTCTCCCATGCCTTACCACGGTCGCTGACCGGAGAGTATGTGGACAATAGACTGTAGCTCCTAAATGTTTTGTATACTCCTGTTTTTCCCCTAGGTAAAGGAGGAATGTAGTGTTGCTGCAGCGGGGCGTACCACTGCAGCACACGCCCCCTCCCACTGGTTCCTGTGCATCCCCCCCCTGGGACGTGCAGGGTCTTTGGTTTGCCCCGTACGTGAGCGCCGTTGCGCTCCCTTGTGAATAAATAGCCCAGAGCCCTGGGCGTGGTCAGGGAGAAACTAGCCACCACCATAACTACACGTGTCCCAGTGTCTCAGTTACTCAGGCCTACACCGGGACACTACAGCATCCAAATGTATAATACAACAAGTAACATCATACCTACATCAAGTCAGGACTATTGGCTTGTCAATGGTTGTTAGTTGCATAAGATAAATAAGCAGCAACTATGGCTTGTATATAATAATGAAAAAGCTTCCACTTAAAGTCCTGGTGACACCACGGCGAAGTTGCTGTTGCTGCTCCCGCGTTTTAAAAAGAGAAGTGAAATCCAGAGAGAAAATTACTCTCTTTAAAGGATTTCCCTTCCCCTACAACCCTCACCTGGCATGACGACATGCGGTAACTTCTCCACTAGTGAGAAGTGAGCGGTGTGAGCACACGCTCATAGATGTGCCTGCTGTCACTGCAGTCCCGAAAAAAACGTACAGTCTGTGCCAGGGCTCAAAACAAAGCCTGATCTCTATCCTTTAAAAAACTGCTGGTGCTCAGCACTGGTGAGACCCGGCCCACTTAAAGCCCTGCATGTATGGACTTTATTCAGCACAACCGCATAAAAAGCACAGACGGGCTGCTGGGCTGAAATAGTTAATGGTTTAGCTCTGGCTTAGTTCTTACACTACACATTTTGCAGAGTGGGATGATCCAGATTCTCCTTGCATTATGGAAATATCAATAGATCAGATGAAAACTGATCTGTGATTGGACTACTTTCTCCTGTGAGATCCACAGGAAGGGAACTCAGGACTACATTTTGGAAAGACTGCCCTAGTCAAATGAGCTTTGCATTTTAATTTTGGTTGATGGTAACATTGCTTGCAAAGAAGATAATATAATAGAAATGGGTTTGATAAGGTTGTCCTGGCTATGAAAGCAGGCAAACAATATCATATTCATAAGTTAAAATGAACATTTAATTGATGCAAAATAGTTTGCTATGAAACATTTGTCACCTGACGATGATCATACGATGGCCTTAACAGTAGCACTGTGGTGGGGTATAGTGAAGTGCAGATGATCATGTCTGTAGTATAGGGGGTGGTACTTTACATCCCCATTGGTTGGTTTCAGTAGACCACAGTGACCTTCCATATGCCTCACAACTTCAACCCAACATTGATGTCCATCAGGGCAATGCCCTGTCCACATTCTTTTGTGACATATGTATATCCTAAGTCTGATGAAAATAATTTACCCTACCACTTTAATTTCTGGAACACCACCCAGAATTTGATCAGGTTTCAGGTTTGAGATGGATCTCCAGATTACAAAAATTGAAAGAGGCTGCATCAAAAGCAGTTGGTGGGAATCTAATAAAAAAGACTTGAGATTAAACCAAAGAAAATCCACGACTAAATCATATTTATTCTGACCAGTCATTCGGGTCTGTGATCCTACGTGCTGTGCACGTAGGATTCGTAGACTTATGAGTTCAGAGGGCACACTTTGTAATATTAATTAGATAAATGATATGCAGATTTCAAAAGTCTTTGGTTCACTTCCTGTTAGTGCTGCTTAATTGCCCGGCTTTTTCTGCACCTCTTTTGCCCATCCTGTGCCTCTTTATGCCTTTCACCGCATCCTAGCTCGCCACACTCTGCCCCCTTCCACTTCACTGCTAATGATCTTGCAGCAACCTCATCCTTCCTAAGCCCCAGCTCCGACCCTGTAAATATTCATCTGAAGGCAAAGTTTTGCAAAGTGTAATTTCCCTATAGATACAGTGTGTAATTTGAGCTGGTGGTTGCCAGTGCTAGACACCGCACCGAATTGTCAACACCGGCACTTGTGACAGTCTGCCACAAGGTGGAGATGTCTGGATAAATTAGAAATGAACACAACAACAGATAATCATTAATTCAATTTACATTAGAAAAGACTATTGCCATCTGCCAAAGACATTCTTATACCTTTTGAGGCTTGAAATAGTCTGAATTGTCACACTTGTAGGAGTGTAATGTTAGTAGTTGTGTTGTTATTATCATTAGCAGTGATGGCAGGGGAAAGGGGTGATGTAAGCTGTAATGGTTTCCTGACGAGAGCCCTGGCCCTTATTTTTTTTTTTACAAATTAAACACTGTAAATACTAAGGCTCAGATTTACTATTCTACATGCAATGGTGTTCTCTGTGAAAAAACAGCGGAACTTCCCTACCCGACTGAGAAAAATCTTTGCTGCTCAAGACATACAGATAGAGAGTCATGGGACTAAAGGGCAGATGTATCATGGTTCCCTTTTGCGATTTCTAAATAGCGATTTTTAAGGAATCGCTATTTAGAATTCTCAAAATGGAATGTATGTAAAAAAATCGTTATTTTTATTGCGATTTCTTAGTCTTCCTTCTTTGCGAATTCGCAAATAAGGAATAATTTCCTAAGCATTCCTATGGGCCAGAAGGCCCACAGGAATGATTGTGCATTATTTTTTAATTTGCAAATCGCATTTTGCGAATTCGCAATTAAGGAATAATTTCAAGGGTGCAGGGGTGTCTCAAAGACACCCTGCTGCACCCCTGAAATGTACATGTGTGTGCATATGGCACACATACATGCCCTGAGGGCATGTATATGCGTCACATGCCACCTTCACAAATGCCAAATAGGGCATTTTCAAATGAAATCGCAAATTATCACCAACTACAAGTTAGTGGTAATTTGCGATTTCTAAACCCAAAATCACAATTTTTAAATGCCTCATACATCGCATTTAAGAAATCGCAAAATTTGCGATTCCTTAAATGCTTAAGCAAAATAAGGAATCGCAAATTTTTTGCGATTCCTTATTTTGCGATTTTTTCATACATTTCAAATAATGCAAAAAAGCCGTTTGCGACACGCAACGGCCGAAATTCGCAGAATTTCGGCCTTTGCGAATCGCAAAAGGCTTGATACATCTGCCCCTTAGCGTCAAATGTCACACTTGTGGAAAAATATATGTTTTGTGTGATGCATATCCTAGCGTGCAAAGGCACCCAAATGATAATGGGCGTAAATTTGGTATCAGATGACACCCCCTTCAGTACAATGCCCCATCCGAAAACAGCTGCAGTCAAGTTCCGTCAGATGTGTATGTATATTTACGTATAGTGAATGTGTAACGTGCCGGTGTTATTCAAAAAAAGTTTCTTCCCTCGTTTGCACCAAGTTTCGCTTGGTTTTCGAATTTGGCGCAACGACATCTGAAGCCATTTTAGTTTCTCCCCAAGTTTATGCCAAAAGCTATGGGAATTTGCACAGTTCTGCCCCAGACACCTAATTTTCGCATCCGTTAGCGGGGGTTGACCCTTCACTTTGCAAAGCGGTTTTGGCTCAACGCAAGGGTCAAATTTTGCAGAACGTTTAGTGCTTCAAAGTTGATCAACGCTGCTGTGTGAGCTACTTTGCGCCCCATGAATCTGGCCTGACGTTTTTTAGCTTCATATAGTTCTGCCATCTGAATTATATTTTCTCACATCCCTACTTAAAATAAACATCCAGGGAATATTGCTGCCCGGCTAAATAACGATTAAAGCATCGAGTGATACAAGTATTCATCTGGCAATGGGTGTATTGTCCCCAAGAGTGTCACAATTAACAGAAAGTGCAATTAGATACTCACATATCTGATGGTCGCTATGACGCGACGCAATAGGCAATTATAATGGAACCACTCGTAATTCTTCAGTGTTTAATGACCTTCTTGTGTAATTTGAACTATTCATCAGGTTTTACTATGTCCGCATGCAATTTTCTTACATGATGGACCAATATCCTGAGGCTTTAGAGAAGTTTAACAAGAATTTGAGCCAGTGCAGTGTCACAAAAATTGGAAATCTTCACCAAGTCTTGAAGTAGTGTTACTATTCCAGGGAAAATCTTGATTTGCAGTGGAAAGCTGCCCACTGGCGTAACGAAAGTTGAGGGGACCCCTTGCAAGGTACATGGAGCCCCCCCCTCTCTCCAGATTTAATCCGGAGCTCCCAGGCCTGAAAACTGTGCTGAGGGGGCCCCCTTCACCTCGGCCTCCCCCGCACTGCAGGGGCTGCGGGGGCCTGTGTTACGCCAATGAAGTAGCCCTAAAGTAATGAAAATAGTGCTTTGTGCTGCTTTGGCTGAAGGGGACATCCCCAGGAAAACACCTATGGATTTTGATGCAAAGCCCTATCTGCTAAAAAAAAAAGTTAGATAGAGCTTTGCACCAAAAATCGTGAGATAGACATAACGTTTGGGAAAAGCTTTCTTTTCAGAAAACACTTCTAACTTTAAACATGTACAGCACACATACAAAGTTATAAAAGCTTTAAACTATGTCTAGAATAGAATTTTGAACTGGGGGAACACTTTGAGTACAACACCTATGCTAGACACCATGCACACTCAGCTGCACTATTGAGCGAGGGTATGTGTGTGGTACCAAGCATCCTAAATTGTGTCAGCATAGGGGGGAGAAAACAACAGCACCATATCTTATAAGATATGTTGATGCCCTTGTCTCTCCCTGTCACACAATCCAGAACAGCAAATTTAGTTAGTGCTCTGTGCTGCATGACCTTTTAGTAAATGTGCACCTTATAGAATTGTTTAACCCCTTCGACGCTCATGACGAGCTCAGCTCGTCATGAGGCACAGTGGAGCTGTGCTCGTGACAGGCTGAGCTCGTCATAACTGCAGCGGAACGCCCACGCGGTGCTAATTCCCCTCCTGTGCTGAGTGTTCCATGGGAGTGGGCGGAGTCGTGACGAGCTCAGCTCGTCATGAGCACAGCTCCACCGTGCAGCATGACGAGCTGAGCTCGTCACGAGCACAGCGGCGCTGCGCGCGCCCCCCCCTCCCCCTGCACCGCGGGGGCATTAGCCCCACATGAAAGGGGTTAAAGTACGGTAGAAAGCTGTCAAACAATTGAAGGGAGAAGAGGACACCTCTGCTGGCCTACTACGACCCTTTTAACATAGTTATGATTCTCACCCAGTTGAAGCAGATTTTGTTTCTAAAGAGTTTCTGTCAACAAGGAACACTGTCAGTGAAATTGTAGAATGCCTGTCAGCCAGCCAGTGCTTAATTTGAGCTGGTGGTTTCTGATGGTCAGCACCAGCACTTAATTGTCAACACCAGCATTTATGACAGTCTGCCACATGGTGGCGCTGTCTGTCAAAGTTAGAGATCAGCACAACAACAGTTTATTAACTAAATATGCATTAAAATGATTAATACTTGCTGACCAGGAAATTCTTATAGCTTTAGTGACAAGGAATCATCTGAATTGTCACACATTTAGGAGTGAGAGGATCAGTAGTTGTGTTGGTATGACATTGGCAGCGCTGGCAGGGGCAATGGGTGTTTCACGCTGTAGTGACCTCCTAACAAGGGTCCTGGCACTTATTATTATTATTATTATTTTTTTTTACAAATTAACACTACAGCCAGCCATAATGTGGCATAATAGCCGGTCAGTTGTATTTTTCATTTTTCAACGAAAACTATCTTAAATTGGGATTTGGTTTGAAAAAAACAAACACAAAATAGCAATGTCCCTGACATGCTGGGAGATTTCGGAGTGCAGTGGCCGAGGCAGTGCAATGCTATCATGATAAGAGTGAGAGAGCAACTTAAGTACATACATGTTAAGAAACATCTTTGAAACTGAATTCTTACTAAAAAAAAAAAAGAAATGAGAACAGGGAACCTAGAGCAAAATAGCCCAGATTATGAGCGAGTAGTCGTTTTTTAAACCCAAAGCAAGCCCCTGTTTGCACAGGGTCATATTTCGGAGTTGTGTCCAGTTTACCCTATCAAAGACATTATCCTTCGTTAAACTTCGCAGATAAACCTGCCATAATTTAATGGAAAAAAGTGTGCAGTATTTACAGTAACACGCAGATTTTGATGCGGTAAGAACAAAAATCTGTATGTTATTCTCCAAGAACCCTGAATATGTGATAATGTATTTGGATAATGAATGAGGATGTGGTCTAAAGGCCAGAGCTGTTAACTTTGGAGCTGGGGAACCAGCCTTGAGTCTCGGTGTCGACTTAACACCCTGTGATTCTGGGCAAATGACTTAATCACCCCGTGCCTACCAAAAAATGGATGTGTCCTTGTATAATGAAACTGGTGCTCATGTAAAGCGCTCCAATACCTTCGGGTTGAGTTCACGCTATATAAAAAAAATGCATCCTATAAATTGTGAACGCCTCCATTATTTAATTTTTATTGATGCTGTGATTATTGCGCCCAACTGGGTCCACCTGTAATCAAAGCCCAAGGAGTAAGGAAAAAAAACAGAGGAGTGGACAGAACCCAACTGCTGGGTACACCAAACCTTAGTGAAGCTGGAGATCAGATCACGCATAAGACCTATACTGGTCTCAAATGAGAGGCTCAGCTATCAATAGTGTAGCAGGCACAGCAGCATCGAGACACAGGTATTTGAAGGAAGCCATCTTGACCCTAATTTTGGCTGCATTTTGCTAGGACACTGTGGATAGGGAGCATGTTCCTTGCCTACCCTAAGGCCCTATGACATCCTAGCTACACCACTTACTCCAACTGATGCCATCCTAAAGTACTCCGTCACTATCAACGCTCTGCTAGCTATACACTAACCCACACTATTAATTACTCTTCACTCAAATGGAACGCACAAGAATCCGGGAAATGTAATACATATGCACCAGTTTATCCTAGCCGCACTAATCTACACCAATATTTTCTATACCTCACCTATATGTATCACTACTACTTTGCATTGTGTTTTTACTGATTGTTTTTGTGTAGCAACGTGCTCTGAAGTAGTCTGCAGGGTATTGGTGCCATCGAAAAAACATAATAAATAATAACCTGTTTTTTATGCATTTTAATATTCCAGTATTCCCTTTTTACACATAATTACTGCCAGTATTGCCAAAGTTATGGTTCTCATATAATCGATTTTGTAAGGATGAAAGGCTGATCTAGTCGCTGTGGCTTTGATATTAATGATCAGAAGGTCTTAAAGATTTAAACGGCAACAGGAAGAGAGGGCTGCATATGTTCCGACATACCAACAAAAATGTCACAACTCCGAAAAGCACCTCGAAGCTTAAAGCTCCTCGTCAATCACTCTAATTTAGCCGGATATGTCATTGCACAAAAATAGGAAACAGAAGAGGTTTTTTTGGTTTTATTCTGATGATTTTTTAACGGCCAATTCAAAGTAAATATATGACACAGGGAAACATGGCGCACGAGTGGGATGTGGTGATAACAGGTCTATTGAGCACGCGCGCCCTCTGGGTGATTAGAACCCCAGTGATCAAGGAACGAGCAGGAAGCATATGTTTAAATGGCAGTCGGTGTTAAACGTGAAATGCTAAATATAGTTCACATCGTTTTTTCGTTGCCTGTTGTCACAAGCTGTCAAAAAACAGAGAAACGGCTAGAATAAAACAAACAAAATGAAAATGTAATTAAAAGCGACTCGAAATCGTGTTCCTCGTCTCTGTGGGGCTGACGCGATTTCGACCGCTTTTTCGATAATGCATTCTAGGAACAGAGGGCGCGGTGACTCAGCATCGCAAGGCTCTTCAGCGGTCCATGTCAGGGGACCTATTTGAGGCAAGTATTGTTCCGTTTTCTTAACTGAGACGCTTCCCATCAGAAAAGTCAATGCGTCACTTCCGAGAGGTTCAAAAGAGGACATTTGGAAGATGTCTCTCAAAGGAGGCCGCTGGCTGCATTGCTTTTTACCACTTATTTAAGGAAAGCTCAGGTAAGCAAAGGCATCTAAACCAGTGCTTTAATGGGCCGGTCCTGCCTGGTACTGAGTAGCAGCATTTTATTTTATTTTGAGAAGGAGAGTACCTGCACTTCCCAAGAATAATGTAATACTTTTAATTGGCGAGTACCGGCTCTTTACATAAACAAGCAGGTAGGTACTCTGGCACAGAGTACCTGCACTTCAATTTTTCCATTTCAAGCACTGATCTAAACATGACCTTTGAACCCGTGATCTGTGACCCTTTTGAGGCAAGGGGCGCATGCCATCAGCGCCCCAATGACACATTTCAAACATTAATTGGAATGTGCAGAAGAACCGACAGATCCCTCGGCTGATCTAAACACTTTACAACTTCCAGCAGCCTCCTATCAAGAGATTTCATCCCAGGCACAGAGCACACGCCGAAACTGTGGCTACCCAAAAGTTACTTGAGCAAGACACATTTAGCAGTCTGCACGTCATTAAAGAAAGTGGCAGAAAACTATCATAATCTAGGGGTGCTCAGGGGATGCCTTGTGGGCAAACCAGTGACCTTGAAACTTGCAGTGCCAGGGGATACCCGCAGCTTTGTCATAAGCAAACACTCCGGCGTGTTCAGGGCAATCACTTAACCTACCAGTGCCTCGAATTGAAAATATATATAACAAAAAATGTGCAAATCGAATACAAAAAACCCACCTAAACATACAAAACCTTGGAAAATCCTTCACTGATATAGGGCGCTCTGTTCTTTCCCAACTTGCTCTGCGCTGCAATAATCCTCAATACTTACTTAAAAGCCATGTTATGTTTGAGTTTGAATTCAATGCAACAGGAAGAAGAGCTGCAATTCCACCAGAATCATCCTAAGTGGCGGCTCCTCTGCCAAGGCGGAGGAGCGTCGCCCACTGATTTTCAGCAGTGTAAGGAAAACTAAAATGATAATAACTCAATGGTATTATCCTTTTATTTTTTCTTGTGGGCATGGCAGCCTTGCGAGGCTCGACCGGGCTGCTCTGCTGGCAGAGCAGGGGAGGGGAGGGGAGTCTCTGGCCAGCCAAATATTCATGCGCACTTTGCATGTTCTCCACCTAGGCAGTATTACAGCCTGGGTGGAGAACATGCCTGGGACCCTAGTCCCTGTCTGAGCACTGAACCAGAGCAGTCAGACCAATCACAAAGCTGCATTGCTCAGGGGAGCCTGGGTGTTTCCTGTACCAGCTGGCGGGAGGAGTGGTGAGACGCGACGAGGAAGACGAGGCGAGGAGGTAAGTTTAATATAATTTTTATTTACCCCCTTTCCCCCAATCTCAGCACTAGCGCGGGGGCCACGATTGCATCAAAAGTAATACATAGAAAATAAAAATGCATTTTTATTTCTTTACTTTTGATGCATTTTGCGGCACCCACATGGGTGCCGAGATTGTAACAAAAGTAATGAAAACGAAAGGAAATGGCGGGCGGCCACGTTCAGCATTGACATAAATAGGAAACAAGTATTTGCAATGCAATAGGTCTCGCATTTACGTGAGTTTAAGCTATTGGAATTGTAAATGACAATGGCTTTTATTTATGTTTTAAAAACCAAAACATATATAAACGGCATTGTCATTTACAATGCCAATAGTTCAAAGGTTCGTAAATGCGAGACCCATTGCATTGCAAATGCTTGTTTCTGCCACTTTTCAGGTGTTTCTGATAATCACGGTCATGATCAAGAAAGGGTTGGGCGCACTGAAACAAAGTAACCTTTTACAGCACAATGTTTTAATTCAGTTAGGAATTACATTTGACTAATTTTTAATGATTACTTATTGCTTTGAATTACACTCCTATTCCAAATTCGCATCTGCATAGTGCAACACTGTATCTCTTTAAAGTTAACCTTGTTATTCGTGATCTTTTAGTAAGAGTAAATGGACAAGGAATGTGACGCAGGTGCCATTTTACCCTCTATATTTTTAATGTATTATTTGTTCTTTGATTAGGGCTATTTTTACCGTTCAATGTAATCCTGAGGTATTTTTAAGACTTGTGCATTTGCAAAAACTCACAATTCAAGTTTGACACTCACATCTTTATTGTATCTGTGATTGTGTTGTTCTGAAGCACAATATAACCTAAACTTCACACTACCTCCTCTGGGCTAAGCCTTGACTAATTGATGAACTACCCAGTAAGTCAAGTAGATTTAGCAGGTCAGTCTTCATGGGCTAGTGCTTTGCTTAGTGGTGAAAACTTGCATTTCCCTTTAGATATTTTTGGACTGCCTCTCTGACTGCAAGGCTCGAGACACAAGCTTGACACAGGGAAACAAAGACAATTCAAAACGGCACACAACAATCCTATACTACCCCAGGAAGGCAGAAGCCAAAATGCTGTAGTTGAAACATATGTTTGTTCTTTGTTGAGCCAACTGTTTGAGTCAATTCCTTCTTGGATGTTTCATTCTTTGAGACACTTTGTATCCTTTGGCATATGGATTTTTACCCTGGCTGGCTGTTGTTTACCCCTGCTTCTAAATTTTCTAGTGTAATAAAATTAAAGAACACACACTCTGTCACTAGGAAAGATCTTAAAAAAAGAGTGTATGACTCTTCTGGAGTCCTGTAGACTCTGTGCAGAAATAGGGAGGCCGACAGTCCTGTCCAATCAACTGTCACTCACTACATATGACATGCAACCATACCTAAAATAGGTGGAGAATTCTCAGGATAGATTTGTCCTGACCCGTTTTAGGTTTGGTATCTTCCACCGAATAACATCCTTTCCCACAATGAACGATTGGACAAAAATGCTAACTAACTGTTCATGTGATGATTTGTTAGCCCAATCTACAATTCATGTGGTGTTTGTTCGTAACATTTGCTCAATACAACGAAAGTGATGGATTTTACCTATTTTAAAGATATTGGGTTTTAGACAATGCCGACCTGCATTATTATTTGTACAATGTTTAACAGAATGAGGATTTACAATTACCAGGTCTTTTGCATGATTTTTAAGGAACTAACCCCGAGATGCATCAAGCATCCATTTTGCGATTCCTTATTAGCGAAAAATAAGGATTCGCTAATAAGGAATCACAAAATGCTATGCATGAAGAAATCTCTAAAAAAATTGCGATTTCTTAATATTCCTTAATTGCGAGTCAGAAATTGTGAGTCGCAATTAAGGAATACCTCCCCATTCATTCCTATGGGCCTAGAGGCCCATAGGAATGAATGGGAAGACATTCTCAATTTGCGATTAGCAATTAGCGAATCGCAAATTGAGAATGCAATTTCAAGGGTGCCGGGGTGTCCAAAGGACACCCTGTTGCACCCCTGAAATTAATCTGTGCACATATGTTGCGCACAGACATGCCCTGAGGGCATGTGTGGGCGCAACATGAAACTTTGAAAAATGCACAAGAGTGCATTTTTCAAAGTTTTTGTAAATTACCATAAAGGTCAACTTCATGGTAATTTGCTCCCCCTATTAGCGAAATCGCTACTGTTTTTACTTTGTTGCATTGCATTTAAGGAATCTCAATTTGGGATTCCTTAAATGCAATCGCAATGTAAGGAATCTCAATTTAGAGATTCCTTAAATTGCGATTTTTAGGTCTCGCCTCTCAATGCGCATGCGCATTGAGCGAGACTATAGGGGCGTAAACAAGGTTTACCTAGACTGGCGATTTGATGCTGTGCCCGTGCGCTTTTAGGTCAATGCGCAAGCGCATTGACCTAAAATGCGCGTGCACATCATCAAATCGCCATCTGTTCCCCAGCAGCACTCCTCCCACTCCTTTGAAGTGCTTCACTTCAAAGGCCCCTGCTGCTTCACACTCCCCGCTCTCCTCGCTCCGCCCCGTGTCGCATTTCTCCTCCCCCTCCCCACAGCAATGCCCTCCGTCTTGTTTTCTCCGTCCCCCTCTCCCCGCTCCGCCCCGTGTCGCATTTCTCCTCCCCCCTCCCCACAGCAATGCCCTCCGTCTTGTTTTCTCCGTCCCGCTCTCCCCGCTCCGCCCCGTGTCGCATTTCTCCTCCCCCCTCCCCACAGCAATGCCCTCCGTCTTGTTTTCTCCGTCCAACCTTACTCCTGTTACTCCCTCCTGGACATCCGCACCCTCCAACGTTAGCCTCCCGCAGTCCGGGATTCAATCTCCTTCCCCAAGCGTCACCCATATCCCCATTCCTCCTGCACCTCCTTCCGTGCCCTGTGACCTTCCCCACATCACTCACTCATCCAAATTAGCCATACTGATATCTCACAACCACTGACCAGCATTTGCCCAAACCTTACCTGCATCCCCAAGTGTCCCAGCTTCCCACTCTACACGCCCTGCCCCCCCTTGAAGGCCACACCACCGCCAAGAACCCCCGGTCCTCCCTGCCTTCCTTACCGCAATCACCTCCCTTCCCAGACCGCGCCCCGTCACCACCCCGCCCATTTGTCCGTAACCCTCGTAGGAATTGCCACCAACCTACCGGCCTAGAAGGCTGAAGGCACCAAGACTGCATAACTTATGCCCACGACGTTTTATGCATCCCGGCTCAATTACTGTCTTCAAGTATCTGCAACGTGAACTTTCCCTCTTACCCTCTGCTGTGCGCCCTTCATAGCCAACCAGTTCATCCACAATCCATCCTTAATTCCATCATGCCTTTAGTGCTTATTCACCGTCTAGTGCCATCCACACGACATGATGGGCTCTGCATTTAATATCCCCTCTTTCCTCCATTCCTTCCGTATCGCCACCTGTCCTGCCCCCCCCACCAATTCGTCCCTCCCCGAGCCCCCCCTCCCTCCCAGCAGAGCCCCTAACCTTCGCAACCCGCAGCTGATGCGCCCTCCCTGTTCTCCTCGTTTTACCAATTCCTTTCCTCTGCCGACCCCCTTTTTCCTGCCACTTACCCCTTACGCCGGGTCTTCTGTGGCTGCCTGCATTGGTGCCCCATCCCCCCAATCCCTTTGGCGCCCTTTCCTTCTACCACAGTTTCTCTTTTGCACCTTGCTATCACCCCGAGCCCAACCACCCGTATATTTCACTGGGACCGCTCTTAATGACATTCTATGCCTTAATCGCTCCATTTACTGGTCGCCTCTGCTGGGAGCCCCCACCAGCTCTGTACTCGCAAATATATGCCTAATCCCTCCAGTATACCTTGCGTGCCTCTTCACCAACGAGTGACCTCCAACAATATGATGTTGCTACACATGTAATATCCGCCTCGTCCTTCCCTTTAAACGATAACTTTCACAATTACTTGCCACCCCGAGATGTCCTTGCCTGCGTGCAGCACAAGACCCCTTGCCCCTACTCCGCCCATCACCAACCCCCAAGCTAGCCCAGGACCGACCCCCACGGTCCCGGGCCAGTGAAGCTAGCACCAAGAACTCCAGCTGCCCCCCCTATCCTCTGACACCCCTTGATGTGCTTCTCTCCCCTGCTGCACTCTCCTGCTCTCTAGAGATGTGGCCTAACGACCAGAGCTGCCATCTAAGTCAAGTAAATACAAAACATGTTGCATTCCAAATGCTATAGGTGTCACATTCACGAAAGTTATAACTATTGGCATTGTAAATGACAAAGATATCAATTTAGCTATTTTAAAAAGTCAACAAATAAATAACATGTTTGTCATTTACAAGATCAATAGCTCCAACTTTTCTAATGCGAGACCTATTGCATTTCCAATGCTTGTTGCATTTGGGATGATGCATCCCAAATGTAAAAATACAGGTCGCAAAGAGGCAGATTCTGAGAATCTGCCCCTTTGCGACCAGATTTTCCTTTCATGCATCTGGGCCTAAATCAGATGCAGAAAAACTATGATAACATAAATTTCGCAACTTGAGTAGATCAGTGTATATCATAATCTATAAACACATGTGTCTTTATGACATATGAAATGTGTATGATGGTACATGCCGGTTTTTATTGCTTCTGCTTTTATGATTTTTTGGGGGAGAATCGAATAAAGTATATTAATTTGAATTCAAATGAATTAAAGAACATACAAACACTCCATACATAACATGTCTGCCCCTTCTGGTAAACTGCCTCACAGTGGTGTAATATGGCACGGTGCACAGACATAATATCGACTCCAAAATATCGTTTGGACAGAATATCGAGTTTAAAATATCGTTTGGACAAAATATCGACAGGACAGAATATAGACAGCCAAAATATCGTTTTTAAGGTAAGTGAAGTAATATCGACTGTAAATAATATAGAAAGTGAAAATATATAAGTATATAATATAGATAGTAAAAAAATTCGTTTTTATTTTTAGGGTTCAGGGTCAGTTTTGGGTTTTTGGGTAAAGGGGTATTTTTAGGGTTCAGGGTCAGTTTTCAGTTTTTGGGTAAAGGGGTATTTTTAGGGTTCAGGGTCAGTTTTCAGTTTTTGGGTAAAGGGGTATTTTTAGGGTTCAGGGTCAGTTTTCAGTTTTTGGGTAAAGGGGTATTTTTAGGGTTCAGGGTCAGTTTTCAGTTTTTGGGTGAAGGGGTATTTTTAGGGTTCAGGGTCAGTTTTGGGTTTTTGGGTAAAGGGGTATTTTTAGGGTTCAGGGTCAGTTTTCAGTTTTTGGGTATTATTTTATTATATTTTGTTACTATATATATATGTTTTAATAAATATGAAATAAAAAAATATTTATTTAACTTTCATTAATTATTTAATTATTATAAGTTAATTTAAGTAATTTTAAGTATATTTTAGTAATTAATTATTAATATTAATTTAATTTAACACTGTTTTTAGTAAATACGATATTTTTTACAACTATATTTTTGTAAATGATATTTTTAACTCGATATTTTTGTACTTACCTGTTTGTAGATAGAAACTCGATATTTTGTCTCTCGATATTTTGTCAACGATATTTTTGATGGTCGATATTCTGTCCCTCGATATTATTTCAGTGATCCATATGGCACGCCGATTTACTAAATGGGTGAACAGCAAGACAATTAAGGCTGAGCCAAGTCACAACATGGTATCAAAGAAACTGCTTGGTGGGTGGTCAGACGTGACTTATTCCACATGCTAGTGAAAGAATATTGTGCAATAACCATTGCTCATCAATATGCCAAAACGAAATAAAATGTTAAAATATTGCCGCAAGCACATGCTAAAACAGTTCTATTTATATTAAATTATCGAAAATATTGCCTCAACAGTTTGCCAAAACAGTTTCCATTTTGTATTAAGTTATCGAAAACAATGTGTCAAACCGAGGCTTGTTTACGCCTTTTAAGAGGAGAAAATGGCAACATGTTGAGTTGAAATGATAAAGATGAAACATCTTGTTACAAGTGGTGTACTCTTATACAAACAGACCCTTATCTTATAAAGGCAGGCTGCTCAGAGAGGAAGTTCACGCAGTGTATATCAATTTCAGTCCTGGTGAAGCAGGGCTCATGCCAATCCACTCCCTCCCCTTTTGAATATTCTACCTGTGGCACCCAAGAGGGTTTTTCAGTGGGAACATTTTAATTATTTAAATTGTATAACTGGCATGAGAATTTTCATATCCATGGAGTTGGGGGAGTGCAGACTGTTTGGCAACATCAGAAATACTTTGAGGCCAAACTGGCAGTGTGATCCTTTACTGAGCCAAGAGATAATGTGGGCAGGAGAGAATAAGGCAATGCTCAAAAAAATTAAATGTCTAATTATTATAATATACAACTCTGGCACGATTTAAAAAAAAAAAAGTAAACATAATCATGGACTTAGTCCACGACTCTATTACACATGACTGTCCACCCAGCCTCATTCCCATATATTATAGCTCAGTGTCCCTGTGAGAGAAATTTGAGGTTCACATTTTCAGACAAATGTACACAGGAATGTCATCAACAAATACATTTTCAGTCTATTTCCTAATTAAAATATGACAACATTCTCCCCCCAAATTCCTGAAGTAATTATTCCCGCTATCTGCGATACAGCATAAATAATAAGTTCTGTGTTGATCCAGTAGATTAAATTGACAACCAAAGCAAACAAAATACATTCTGATGAAAATAGACGTAACACATGGTTGTGGATTATTTTTACGAAAATATTGCATTTACTAAGGGAATATTTGGAAAGGTTTAGGGGTGCATTTATCAAGGGTTTTGCATCGCCTTGTACCACACAAGGGCGCACATGAGAACTCAGAGCCTACTATGAGATTTACCAAGCCACACAGGGCCACCTTTTGTGGCCCTACATGACTTGGTAAATCAGGAGTAATGCAAGTTTCTCTGCCCCAGGGAGGAGGTCCATGGGTATAGCATGGCTATTCCAATGCATCCACCCATGGATTCTGAATCGTTGCCAGATTATACACACACACACACACACACACACACATGCTCTCACCCACACACACGCACACATGCACATACACACAGGTGTGATGATGGATGTGTCCAAAGTAGATGCAACATAGAAACACCGATCCCTGCAAAATGTGAAATTTCCATATATAGCCAATACATCCAAACAGAACTTATTTACATGGTCCCTTTTTATCCTGAAGATCAGACATGGATCCTGCCCTCTTGAGCCTAAATTGAACATGTGAACTCTGAACAACTCCATCCACTTAATGAAGAGGCTACAGAATCAGAGGAAGGTTGCAAGGTCAACTCTTCCTTCAATTTGGACTATCCACAACTTACTATTGTTTATTAATTTTTATGAGTGTTTTAATGTTCGACATGCATCTTGTTGGATTCTTGCAAGTGCAAAAGAGGCAGTGGTGGCTCTGCTAATGAAAACCTGACTTATCTCCCAGCTCTAAAGAAAGCGCAAGAGCTGTAAAGTTTGTGGAGCTGGAGCTCCACTGCTTTACAGCAGTGCTCCCACTTCTCCAAAGTCTCAATGAGGACTTAATTGTTACCCATTACTACATCTTTAGAAAAGGCATGGCAGAAAACAACCTTGTATTCTACACACCTGCTGCTCACTCCGGCTGCAAACTTTCATGAGGAATTCTCATCCCTTAATATTCCTTGGGATACTGACTCATCATAAAAACCATCAAAGTTTAAAACACCATCTTTACAATTATCATAATTTACAAGAGTAAGATAATGCTTTAAGCAAACCATTACACAGTGACAGTCTTCAAATCTAATGTTCCCTTCATTGACGATCTTCCCATTTGTCTGGTAAATCTCTGGGGATGGCTCCTAATGAAAATCACTTCGAACAACTACTACCGTCTCCCATCCAAATAATTATTTCATTCAAAAAGTGAAGAAAAAGTAGACTCAAGTCATCTTTGATAGCAAACTAAGGGGCCAATTACAATGTTGGAAAGCCTCTAGCCCCTAGTCAGAGGCTTTCCGACTGACTCGTTCGGTTTGCAGTATGACTGACCGATTACGATGTCAGAGGTCGGAATGTAAACTGGTCGGTCATTCCGACTCGGTTCCAACTGGTTCTCGGAGTCTTCCAGCCGGCCGGGACCACACTGTGATCCCCTATGGACAGCATTTCCGCCTTCGGGATTACAATGTCAGTTTCCCACAGCCTTTCCGTGCCAGCCTTTCAGACACAGAAAGGCTGTCGGATAGTGACTTTGGGGGCCCCCTTGCCTCCGCGGACTACGGTTGGTGGTCAAGGGGGTACCTAGGGTACCCCCCTTTAAAACCCTGCAATATGTGGCAGGCACCATGGGGTGCCTGCCACAGGGTGCAGGGTTTTACACACACACCCATTTCTCTATGGGAGCCTTTATTATGGCCGGTTTACGAACGTGACACAAGCTCCAATAGAAAACATTGGGAATCTGACCCAACAGTGTTTGTTTACATCATAATCAGGCTGTCGGAACCGCTGACCTACGGTCGGTTGGTCCAAAGTCAGAGATGGTGTCAGTCAGGGGCAGCTCCGACTGACATCTTAATATGCCCCTAAATGTCTGACAAGAGAATGATTGTATGTTAAAGTAACAGGAGAGAAAATATTTTAGTTATCATATTCTCATACGATACTATCCATTTCCTTGATTCTTGGTTCTCCATTTAGAGTCTCACTAAGGCCTTCAATATTGCATCATCATAAATACTAGGGGAATACCCCCCGCTGGAAAATGTTTGTTCATCACCTGCCACTGCAATGTTCTTGAACTGATCTTCCTTAATCCACCAGTGTAATGGTGCACCACTCAGTCTCAAAGACCCGAAGAAGCATCCACCACCTTAGGTGCCCACGATGTATTATACCCACCCACTGGTACAAAAACATATCCCTCAATCCATCCCTGCCAGTAGATAAGACCCTACTGTAGTACAATTGAACAGAGTACAAAGGAAATGAAGCCCTTCTCATCACTCCAGAAGAAATTAGTGGGAAGCATTTCATAAATCATTTAAAAAACACATTCCAAAAGAAGCTATCTCCTATGGATAACAATGTGATGTGATTATCCCAACTAGCAACCTCCTTTGATTAGGAAATGGCTTGTAAAAAGATCCTACTACGATCCACCCTCTGACCCTTCCTCAACAGAGATGATCCATCAAACACATTCAATTCCTTCCTTCCTCCCTCCCTCCCTGCTTCCCTCTCTCCCTCCCTCCCCTCCCTCCCTCCCTTCCTTCCTTCCTTCCTACCTCCCTCCCTCCCTTGCTTCCTTCCTTCTCCCTCCATCCCTCCCTCCCTTCCTCACCAACCTTGCCACTTTCACACCTCCCTCCCTCCCTCCCTTCCTCACCAACCTTGTCACTTTACAGAGCACTTTGCAGATGACTAGGGTAACCTAAATGACAGAAATAAACATAGCATCAAAGGGAAAAGTGGAACATGTATGTACAGTCACATATAACCTTGTTACAGGTGAGCCTAAAAGCATACAAGTAGCTAAACTAACTAGAGTACCAGAAACAAACATTGTAGAAAGGGTAAGAATTGCATATTCCTGCTGTCATGAATGCCCTCCTTGGAAGTGAGCCTCGTGGAATTAAGTTGAGGTTACTTTGCCTTTGAGTTCTATCGGCTTTGCAAATGGTTCTGGCAATATGTTACTGTATATACACTGCATATCCTAGGTAAGTACAGGCTTTTAATTTGTTAACCTTTGTAAATTCTCTTTGTTTTAGTTAAATTCTGTATTGGATTTGGAATTGACAATCTTAAATACTGGCAAAGTTAAGAGGTTGTACCACTAATAGGCTAAGCCTCTGTGGGTTCCAATGTTTGTATTGAACATGTGTGGTAAGTTGCATTTAGGTGCCTGGGTGAGTTCTGGTTGTGGGAGGGTGTTAATAATGGGTCAGGATATAGAGCTCTGGAGTTGAGGTTGACTAAAGTGTGAGCAGTGGGCCAGAACAGTGTTCACATTACATGCTCATCCAAACCTTCCATCTCTTCAATAAGTACAATGTGATGGGCATGTGTGCACCATTTGTTATTACCATTTTCAACAAAATAATTGTTGTTACTCATTTATATCAAACTGCTAACAATCACTCATAAAGTCAATAGTCTGGCTTGTCGTACGCATATGTTTGATGTTGTGTGATATTTCCAGATACAATAGCAGAAATTTCACAAAGAGGGACCAAATGCTGATCAGGCACCTTGCTGTATAAGTACCGGATTGTAGTGCACATGTTTTAAGCTACACCCTTAATCGCTTGTGGCATGCCTCCTTTTAGAGTCTCCAGCCATCTTCTTCATCCCACTTAAATCACTGTTGTCCATAAATAACTTTTGCCTGCAGAGAGTTAAAAACTGTCCCATAGAAAATAACTAACAAGTGTGATGTTGTAAAGCTGTGGAGTCCTTGGAGTTCAATCTAAAATTCATGGAGAAGAAATAGGGCGCAATGACTTTGCTCCTCTGCGGCACTCACTTTGCAGCATCTCAGGGAGGACGAGGTACAGCTGGTGTTAAGCTTCAGAGAGGGAAGGGGAGAGTGCATTTCAGTGTAATAAAGTTGAGGGCCTGACCTCCTCCACTGTGATATCCCAGGCAGTGAGGGTAGGGACTGGAGCTCTTGGTCCCATGCCATTCCTTTAGATGTGGAACTGCAGTACTCGTTCCCCAGTGAAGTTGATGCAAAAGTTGTGTAGGTCCCTTGCTTCCTGGTGAAGCAGATTCAAAAATCATCAGCTTCTCAGCGAGTCAAGCATGAAGGGAAAACATGGGTGTGAGACAGCGACGTGGAGAGTGGGGGGAAGAGGGTGCAATAATTGAGGACAGCCGTAGGGGAAGCAAAAAATAGAATGAGGTGGACACAACACAGGGTCATGGGTGTCCATGAAAGCCACACGGAGGGGCTGGGGAGGGAAGTAAACTAAGGAAGGGAGAGAGCAATGTAGAGTGAGGAGGAAAAGTAAATGGGGAGAGAGCACTCATGAGGGAGTGAGAGCAACACAGACCGAGAAGGTGTAAAAAGAAGCACACTAGGGAGATAGGTGGAAAACACATCTACTCTCATGGAGTGCTTAAACAAAGAAAAATGTAGCACCTGAAAATGAGTAGTGCAAGGACACAGTAATAGATCCATGGTCCAGGGGAGGGCAAAAACAAGAAAAGGAAGGAAAGCCCACATAAGCTAAAGAAAGAGAAGCAAGCAAATATGAGTGACATTTAGGTCAACCAATACTGAGTAATGAGCAGACTCTAAGCCCACTGAAGCTAATTATACATCTAGCAGCAGACAGCACATGTACTCTCTAGTATTCAAGACCGAAAATCTAAGCTGGATAGCCAGTCTTAAGGGGGCCTAGAATCTCATGTGATAGTGAACGAGCAAACATAAGAATTGCATCTCATGATAAAGACATTGTTAAAGGTGAACTTTGATGAAGTGAATTTTAAACTCTTGCATGAATAATTCGACGTTAGGGTCATACTCTATTTGAGATGATGACATGATCTCTGGTAGTTTTTTGCCTAGCCTAATAATTAGTGTTTTACTGGAGCACTAGCACTATTCTTTTGTTTCTCATTTTGAATGCCCCATGTAGAAACTGTGATTCCTTAACTTAAAAAATTAATTGATGGACCTCGGACCAATGACTGAGTTATCTGTGATGAAATATGTGATCAGCCCAGTCTGGATTTGAATAAATATATACATTAATTCAAAAATAAATACCCTGAAAAAGAGCTCAGTGTGTCTTGGGAAAACAAATAGCATTTTCAGAAAGAAGTAAAAAATGGATGTAGCAGACTCCAATATGAAACAAACCTCTAAACTCTATCTCGTCTAAGAATCCCTGAGGCAAGCAGCTGCCAAAAACAGACATTCACTTGAATAAAACATATTGTTCTGTGTACTTTTTCATTTGCAATATTTACATTAAACAATCAAACATGTTTTAACGTTAGTAGCTTCAATAAACAGTGTTCTACTGCAAGGTACTAGTAGTTCTATGTCTTTTGTCATTAACCATCCCTACTGTAACTGCTTTACCTTTGTTAAATTTTTAGGGTGTTTTTCTCTTGATATAGACAGTCATTACCCTAGTTTACTGCAAGTAATTCTGAAATCATTCCAAATCTAAACTAAATCAAGCCCAAGCAAAACAAGGCAAGTTATTTGAAGCAATGCATAGTTTCTTAAAACCATTCGAAAGTTTCTTTATTTAGAGCTAGAAATGCATCAGATTTATATTAGTGATCATTTATATAAACACATTTGTCTATAGTTATAAGTTACATGAAAAATCACTATTACTTTGTTCCAATTCTTTCTAATAAGTATTAGAATAGTGTTAAGAAATAATGCAACACACATGGACACTGGAGAAAAAAATAGCACAATGACATAGATCTTCTTATTGATACACAATGTCCACAGTACATTAGACAGCATCTTGCACATACCTACAGTTGCATACAAATTAAACATACACCCTGATTATGAGTCAAGCAGAGCAGAATTACCATATGGATTTCCACTTCTCCTAATTAGGAATGGACTGCTGTATTTTAGAACCATATTTATTGATTTTATATGATATCATGTCCTAGAATAGCATTTATACAATAATTTCGTAGGCGAGTCATTAGACAACATATTAACACAATTATGCATGATTCATCGAGTTACATTCTACATATTATTACTGTTGAAATAGGATGATACCCTCTTGGAATTTTGTGATTTACTTGTTAAGCATATTCCATTAACAACTGCTAACAAACAGTGCCAAACCTCCCACACCACTCCCTCCTACCTGGCTCGTACCCGCTCACGTAATTCAATCTCTGGATTCAGTCTTAACTCGCCATACACATCTTATTGGGGTCTGTTATGCAGTGGGGCAGCCCGGATCACTAGGTTCCTGTCTATAATGGAAGAGGGAGGGGGACCCGCCTCTGTGGCTATTGATAGGTGTATATTCTCTATCTTTTATGCTTAAGAAAATTCAACTGACTTAAGTGACTCTACCATCATATCCCATTCCATCGAAATCAGTGTCTTCCTCAAACCCTGGTATTCCTCCCTGCTAATAACTGGCTTTTCCGCTCTGCTCTCAAACCTCATATTCCCCTGTATGGGAACACTGGATCCAATTTTCCTGGGTGGTAATTTAGCACAGTAAAACCGCATGAGGTTTCAGCTGCAGCAAGGGTAAAGCCTCATTCCTAAATTTTTGGGATGGGGGCTTCCTTGTGCCCGGACGTCCTGATGCAGCGTAAAACCTGATCATGCTTTAAATGACACAAACTAATTTTGACAACGAAACCACAAATGCGCACTTTACACGTCTAGAACAAACAACACTAAAACTGAGAAAAATTGAAGTACCAGCACCGTAAAATTGTTCTTGACTACGTAGAAACCATAGGATTAATCAAATAGTAAGTTTAAGATGTTTAATAACTGATTACGTATATACTTAACAAAGATGTCATGAAAACTAATGATGAAACAATATTTATATCAACTTCATTGTAAAGCATCATAACAAACTAGACAATGGTGCAATTAATGCATGGAATATTCTATATGACTGAAACTTTCAGTATAAGTGCCTAACATTATAAAGATCTTTGAATCATAGAAGCAAGTTTATTTACTGATTTTTAGAAAGACTTTAGATGTTGCTACTTTAGAAATTGTGATAGTAGACCACAATGAGAGTTGAATATTTCTGTGCAACATTCACTGACAACCTTCCAAAATGCTTATATATATGTTTTATTTATTTTTGTTATGATTGAACACAAATATGAGTTTATTTTACTAAATAGGAAATACTATCTTTAAAATTAATTGACTTGTCGTTCTTCCTTAGGCTGCATTATTTCATACACTTGTGAAATAGACTTTGATATGTTTCCTGAAATGTTGCTTTATTTGTTCTTGTTTATGCAACATTCTTTAAGCAACAAGAGACACTCTTACAACATTTCTTTGTGTGTGAATGGTAGGAAACTGACCTTTGGACTATATCCATGGAGAGCAAGGAAGTAAATAAGCTTTTTGTCAACTAACCTGTGAGGGCGGAATGGACAGTAATTTCTCATGATGAGCATGGGAAAGTATGCTGGAGTATCAATTTGTACCTGGAGAATGTAAGAATGGTCACATCGTGATCAGACCATCCTAGGGTGACCATTGATGTCACCATTGACAATTTGGACTAGAAAAAGTGACTTTCCTAGGAGGAGGGAGTTATAGCTATCCCTGTTCACTTTACTTGCCTCCAGCCTGCCTGCCAGATTTTCACTAACATACCCCTTGCCTTTTCGCCTATACTGATGAACTTGCCTGCTAGACGATTTGGAGCAATTTGGTGAGAGACCAGACTTGCGTGCACTTTCCTGATTTATGCTCCATTCCCCTTGCTTGTGCTCATGGCCTTTCGCCTAGTGTACTTTTACTTGATCCCTTTGCCCATACAAAGTGAACCCTTGTGAACCATCCGCCTACCTTTGTCGGTGGTAGTAATCTCTAACGATTGAAACAATCCTTTTATGGATTCCTGTATTTAGCAATACATTTGCTTTGGCTAGATGTGTGATTTTATATTTCGAGATGTAAGACTCATGACTGAGGTTCTCAAAATGCTACTTATATGCATTGATTTTGGATCTTTAATACAATAACCAAATTATCTAAATTTGTCTGAGTCTTTTATTGGGTCTTGATGTTCTTATCACATAAACTGTGCCTACAATTATCTGATGTTTAAATGCATAATAGAGAGAGTCATAGATAACTTTCAGAATAACAGGTTCTTTTGCTCATGTTTTGTGTAGCCACAGCAGAGCTCTTTGTTTGTAATTGTGAGAAGGCTACCATTAGTTGGATGGCCAACAGTGGGACATCCTGATTTCTCACCCCTCACTCAGAGGGCTGGGCAAGCACGAGCTACGAGGCCCAGCCATAAGGGATTAGACCTTTTACTCCTGATGTGCTGGGCCCGACTACCATGGGTCCTGAGCAACTGGGCCAAGTACCCATTCAGCCCGAGATTCTAAGTAGTAGCCTGAGTCGAGCAGTGAAAGATGTCTTGGAGTAAGGGGGAGGTAGATACAGGGGGATGAACACAGACGCACAACTCAAAACATGTGCAGCACCAGCAATAAAGGATTGTCCAGTCAAATACGTACTTTTATGAAAAAAATATTTATTTTACAGCTACCACCATGAAATGAAACACAACATTCAAAAATGCATTCCACCGTTGTCTGAGGTAGGGCTCTAGTGTTTCCTGGCATTTCCCTGAGTCCCAATCCCTCCTAGTTCTAGCGGTAGTGGTTATTCCCTATTCACTATAGGCAACATTCTGGTGAAGCCCCCACTAGTCTGAGTCTCAGGAGTCAAAGTTAGACTCTGTATCAAAGTCAAAAGTGTTCCCAGCGCATAAGCGCTATCTGGCAAGTAAGTTCCCCCAGTGCCGGCTGGTCTGAAATCAGTCTTACCTGACCTGCAGGATTAGAGCCCTTCTATCGGCACCCGAGCTGCAACAACTGTATCCAGTAAGTTATTTGCACAGGCCAAGGCTGCTTTATAGTTGACATTTATTGGGGTCTCAGGTTCCCCTACTTATAGTCAATTTCTAGATACCAAATGTGACTTGGTGTCTGAGTCTTTGAAGTTTATGTTGGGGTTCTGCTTCTTTTGAAGTTCCCACTCCTCTTCCCTTTTTTCTTCCAGAAAGTACTCTGTCACAGCAGAAGCAACTCCAAAGCTGGTAGCTTAACAACACTTGCAATGGGAGTGACTAGGAGTTCACACCTGGATATCAGCCACAGTGATATGTGTATCAAAAGGTTAGCCTAGGGCCTAAGCCCTATTCTGTCAGCCTAATCTCTTTCCTGAGACGTGCCAAGGCCCCGTCCTTGTTACCAGTAGCGGGCCGTGGTGGGAGTGCTGCTGGGCACTGATGTGGGGGGGGGGGGAGGGGCAGGGTGGGAGGTAGTAAACTACGGATTACGGCCGATTAGAGATAAGAACATATAAATAAATGAAACTAATTTTGTTGCGCATGCTGCAATGGCATTTGGCGATGCAGCGTGCGCATTGAAATTCGTTTTATTTATTTATATGTTTACTTATCCCTAATCGGCCGTAATCCGTAGTTTACACCCCCACCCTACCCCTCCCCATGTCAGCGCCCTGCAGCACTCCCACCACGGGCCGCTACTGCTTGTTACATCTCTCTGAATTAATGAGCACCCTTTAAAGTGTACTGAGGAGCCTGGCTCTCCCTTTCTCCAGTGTGTCCAACCCAGCTTGAAGGAATACAGCAATACACAAATCTGTTTGGTGTGATCCCTCTACCTCCTCGCCTCATTTTTTACCATGCAGCACTGTGTCTCCAAAGATCAGCCATGTATTAAACCCCTCATAGGCACACATGCACCCAGCACATGCATATAACAGAAACACACTGCAGAGCACTACATCCTTCATTTACTTTACCACTCAGAGGCATATATATATAGATATATAGATATGGATATAGATATAGCTATAGATATATAGATAGATATATAGATATAGACATATTACTTTACTTATACATACATATGTTCCATGTACTTGTGTATCTTTATATTTATTTCTATTTTTACTTTACTCCTAATTCAGCATCTCTAACTACCCTTACATTTTCCTTTTAATTTGCTATTGTTATAGGTAGAAAGTTAGGTGATCTGCAATCTGTTTCCTTTAGACCCCTCATGCATCAGACCTTTTGCTAATATACTTAATTTTTGTCTAGGAAAATTGTTTGCTCCTAAGATTGAATTATCCTTCTATTTGGAACAAATAGTTTTACCTGTTCCTGGCTCTCCTAATGAGGTTAAGCTATATTCTTTGCATGTTAGAAGAGGAGGATTGATCTTTTAAGATGGAGAAGATTCTTTTGAGAACTCGAACAACGTTTTGTTAACTCAGGTTCTGCAAGGAAAGGTTATAACTTCTAATCCTACCCTCAGTATTTCTAGGACTTACATGATTCAGAACATTCCTCAATTGGCATATAGGGTAGATCTACTATTGTAGAGGTATTTAAGTCTTGGGCAGGGGTTCAGTGAGTGCCTGTGAATGAGATAAGAAGAAATTGCAGAAAAGCCACCTGGACAGGTGCAATGTTCCAGTATTGTTTGATTTTGGATCTAATATTAATTCTTCTATAAAGTAATATGCATAAAGCATGTTTAATACAGTTTTATTTGTTGCAAAGTATGTTGTTGAGCTTATCTCTTAGAACTCTTCGGTGTATGGCCACGGTAAACTGTTTTCTTTTGGTATTCTCCATAAAGTGATGGCTGAGACAAGGAAGTGGATTATTTGGTCATGACTAAAGTACTTACAGTAATCCAAATATTGAGAGCGAATAGTCCTTGTTGCAGTCATACGTTTTAAAGTAATACGTTCCTTTCTCCCTCCCAGTTAGTACTTAGCCAGGATGATTAGCCAGTAGACATACTCAACCTCCCAAAATGCAATTATGGCCATGAAAATCTTTCCCAATACTGTATGCCACTGTGATTGAGCTAGACTTGCTTTTTGGCCTCCTTGAAACACTTGTCCTGCTCAGAGCTTTTTGCACTCAATTCCCAGTATCCTGCATTGACTCTCATTTCACATATTCAATGACCATAGCACCGGATGTAGATAGAAACACCAAGTTGGCCCTGCATAACTTTTCATTGCCCCCAAAAAACTTTGATATTTCAAGATAGAAATTTTGACCAGATCGAAGGACAATTTCAGTTGAACTACATGAATATGAGTGTTGGATTCTAAATGAGCCTCTGTTGCTATCAGAATTTAGGAGGGTATTTGTAGGTTTTTTATTCATTGACTTTTTTAGACGTGCGTATTTGTATATGAATGTAATGGGATACTTTTTTAATTTGCTTATTTACTTTTTTATTAGTTTTAATATTTGTTATCTATTTGTTAATGCATTTGTTTATTAATAGTATTTTGCATAGACAGACAGATGCAATAGGGCATCAGAATGCTTTTATGTAACGTAAGAATAATATAGTAATACAAAGAAGAGGTATGTTCAAGATTAATAGTACATGGAGAGAAGAGATATGTAATGTACTGTGAAAAATATTGAAAAATGTTATTTTATTTGATTTTTTTTCGTTTTGTAAAGTGCTACAAATTTCTTCCCAGTTGTCTTTCTTCAACAAGGCATGTGGCTGCCAGAAATTGTACTATCAGGAGTGATAATTATTAATTCTACTATGTTTCTGTAATTATAATGGCGTTTTGTTTGGATTTGCTACACAGAGAACTTCTACATTTTATGTAATGGCTGCCTTGCTACCATCCAAGAACAGCCAAGGTTACTTTTATGGAAGCTTGTAGCCTTTCTGGGAACCTCTGTTTGGGCGGTGTTGGAAACCAGCCACATCTACCACTAAAATTGTGGCTTCTCTCTCCCATTGCCTGGCATGGGGTTTCCATACAGAGTGGTGTTTATAAATATGTTAGATTGCCCTAATATAAAAAACATCACATAATACACAATTTACTACCCCGAAGGCAACAGATTGTCTACCATCACTATTTGCCCTTCACCTGTGGTGTGCAGAGATCAAATTATATCCCTCACTGTGCACTCAATTACATCATACAGCACTCCGGGGAGATTGAAATGTGGCTTTGAGGTAATAGAAAAATCAAAATAAATGTTTAAGATAAAAAACATTTGGTTTTCCTGCAGATTGCTGACATTATCAAAAAGCAGCAAAAAATGGATGATCTTGGAATTGCAATATTGACAGCAAGCAGCATGTGTATCACCAACGAGGGAGCGGCCGCAAGTCACCATCTGGCAAACCTAGAACCACCTACTGATTCCTGATCGCTTAACACGCTGCCCTATCTTACTGACTTAAGAAAAGACACACACCCAAGGGCAGTGCATCAACCGCCCTCCTTGGGTGGGGCTGTGGCACCCTCTGATCGATAATGTCAATGACTGCCTTGCCATCTGTTGAAGCAGAAATAGAAATTCCAGTGGAAATACACTATCAGGCCATTATCTGGATTTTGTGTGGAAACATTGCTCTGAGAAAATTGTGTTTTTTTCAAAAGCTAACTGAACTTTTAAGGTCCCATCATATTTGGTTTGTCTCTTGAGAGGGAGCTAACAGGGGCATCTGAAGGCCAACTTTATATGATCATTTCTATTCTGCTACAAATTACTCAAGTGGCATAAACTCAGTCTTCAGGGTCTCTGGACCGAGCAATTAGCAAGCGCTATTTATTATTCACGGTATCTTGGGGTACTGGCACGCTCCACTGTTATCAAAACAACTCTACGGGATCACAGAGGCAAGTTTTATTGGCTGAAATTTGCATGAGATAATTTTTAATGACCTCATTGTTTTAAATTATTAATTCCAAAGAAAAGAGAACTTCTCCAATGCAGAGATATATTATCTGTTGATGAGCTGCCTAGTGAATTTACAGAAAATGCCACAGTCTTTCTCATCACAACTAATACACAAGGAAGAAAAATTACATATTACTAATCTAATAACTATTTAACTCTAATCTTCGGTTCAGGAGTCACATATTACTCACAACAAATCACTTAACCTTTTCCATGCTGAGGACGGAACCGCTCCGTCATCAGCCGCGGTGGCGCTGTGCTGATGACGGAGCGGTTCCGTCATGGCCCGGCCAACGCGCCTGCGCGGTGCTGATTTCGCGCCTGCGCGGCGCGTTCTATTGAGCTGGCGGGCCCATGACGGAACCGCTCCTTCATGAGCACAGCTCAACCGAGGCTGGTGACGGAGCGGTTCCGTCACCAGCATGGGCGCCGCGCGGCCCCCCGCCCCCTTTGCGCTGCGGCGGAATAGCCGCCGCAGCGAAGGTGTTAAATGCCTAGTCAAGGGTAGCAAGCACAAAACAAATACAATTTACGATTACAGTGATGCAAATAGATTTTCCCAAAGCTTATCTTGAGTCAGTGGTTACAAGAGGGGGACACCGAGACAGAGATTTTTTTGGGGTCAAAGACTTAAATTTCATAATCAGATTTTGAACCAGGTCAAGAGAGAGAAGGGCAGGAAAGGAAGAAGTAAGGTGGAAGAAAAAGATAAGAAAACAGAGGGTAAGGGGGAAAGCAGGGACGAAAAAGAACATGCAGGAGAGAGGAAAGAAACAGGATGAAAAGGGTGGTGGATGAAAGAAGTGCGATGTGGGGCAAGAGGAGACAGCCTTGGTATTCTGTAACTTCAGCTTTCAGCAAGGCAGGAAGCGGTCTCCTACGAGACAATTTGAGCCCTTGCACTTATAATACAACATTGTTTCTGTAATCCTAATGGACACAACTTAATTGCCTGATGAAACGAAACGTCAAGGAATCGTTACTGAGAAAACTGCTGCAGCTATGCGCAGGATGGGTGGAAAGGATGATAAAAACACTTGCAGCTCATTTGTAAATGTAAATTGATACTTGTATAGCGCACTACTCACCCCCAAGCGTCTCAAGGCGCTTGTACGAATACCGCTGTGGAACCCATCCTGGCTTTCCCTGTGAGGTGTCCACTCCTGGGCACCCCCAAGGTGGAGGCCAGGCATCCTTAGCGTTGTGGGGATAAAGCAAGCTATTGCCCAGAGTTGCAGAGTGGGACTCCATGATTGGAATAGGCACCGAGGCGAGAATTATCAGGTCCATGGAATTTTTGAGCTCAAGACCTGCCGGGGCGGGGAATTGAACCCTGGTCCCGGGCTAGACCTCTGCATCAGGGTCTGCCGCTCTAACCATTGAGCCACAAGCTAGACACTTTTAATGTAAAGTTTAGTTGTAGGATTTGCAGAAATAAAGTGCGTTGTCTCTTCGTACAATTAAAGTGTGAGATGCATTTTTTCCTAAGACCGGACATCTAAGGCAAAGATCTCACCACGTACACCATAGCAGCAACCCAATAGATGTTGCCATATTAAGCCTCTACTGATCTTTGACATAATGATTCATACTGGTGGCAACCATTTCTAGGTGACTCTCAATCAATACTTATGTATGTGAGGTCCAGAAAAGTACCATGTCTTCTTTACATGAGTAGAAGTTTTAAGAAACGTACTCCTGCTCCAAAGAAACTCATGCATGCAGACACAAGCCCATACCTTGTGCAATGCATACTATGCATTGCATAGCTAGATCAAATTGGGTTACTAGATGCGAGGAAGGCAGAAAAGTTAACTGGACACTTTGAAGGTACCTGGGGCCATATTATACATTTTCCCCCAGGGGCACACATGTGAGAGTGTGCCTTCTTCGTGTGTTTTGGGGGCTCAATGATTTTATGGAAGGTGCTTCAGATTATTGTGCTGCCCCTTCTGTAAATACTGATAGCACTGACACACATAGCAACTAGTGCTATCATAAAAGGGTTTTCCATCATTTGAATGGGGGTGTGACCCCTTGCAAATGAGGGAATCTCTTTGACTCTGCACTCATGCCATATTGTAGATGTGGACGCAGACATAAACAGGCCCTAAGGAGGCTCATTCACTGTGTGCCACAAAAAGATGGCGCACTGTCAGTGTGCTTCTTTTAGGCAGTCCTCTAGAGGGGCAAAATGGAGTCCCTTAGACCCCCCAACATATCCCCCGCAGCCAGTTACAGTTTTGCTGTCACGATTCCAACTTTCCACTTGGGGCCCAGACTAGGATTTCCATTCCAACGCTACTCTGCGTTTGGTAAGTCCCAGGACTGGGTCGAGCTGAGCATATGGTCTGTGTTAACAATTAATGTTAACTGAATTCCACCTAATAGGGGCAGCTGCAGCCGCAGATCGGTGATACCCGCATCTCTATATAAGTGATATCCGCAGCCCTGGAGGGATGAGAACCGCAGCACTGCACCAGTGAGATCGGTAAACCGGGGCCAGTGAGATCTGCAAGCCAGGACCCGCATCCCGGCAACGGAACAGAAATGGCGGCATGAACATTGCGGCGACCGGAGCCTTTCCTGAAGCCCCGTGGACGAAGTGGAAACAGTAACCCGCAGCTGAAGAGCGGTCTCATGTACCAGGTACTGATAGCACCGGGGGGGGGGCAGCAGCGACATTCCTCTCTAAGTCGGACAGACTCCCCTCAGCCGCATTTGCCTGACTCTATCATGGGGGCTGTGCCGCCTGTAATAGCGGTTTCCTCTTGCACCTGAATCTTTCAGCCCGGCGCCGCCCGCTGTCCTTGCTCCGGGGAGTACATTTGATACTATGGTTGGTGTGGCGCCTCAGCTGACTCAATGGATAGCCTGCCTAGTGCCCCTTACCGCCTCTCGGACGTCGCTGCGCACCTCCTCGACCTCGCAATGACCATCATTGCAGACCTACTTACCAACAGCAAGGCCTGCTCCTAGGACCTGGTCAAGCCGTGGAGAGCACTCGGGCGGCGCTCGGGTGCCCTGCTGCCTCCATTGCAGTTTGCTGATACCTGGCTGCCTTCTACTGGGTTGGAGGGGACCACAGGGCCTCCCCCGCTTCCTGGCATCTTCACGCTTACCGGCCTGCATTCTATGGATATGGCACTGGTGGCCACCCCCGCTTGCTGACCGGTAGACTGCCTGAGCTCCCGGGTTGTGACCCCTTTCAGCTTTATGGGATGAGCCCTCCTAGTCCTCCCGGTCGTAGCAACACAAGGATACTGGTGAAAATCTCACCCGGCGCTTTAACCTCAAGATGGCGCCTGAGAAGGAATGGACCTGCTTTTTGAATGATCCAAAGCAGATCCATTGGAACTTTTACCGTACTACCTACTCCCTACCCCTCCCCGCTCTACTCCTCTCCACTTTCCTGCTACTGACCTCTGCCCTCACCCGTCCTGGCCCTAAGTCCCCACCTTGTTTATCAGTGAATGTTCCCTCGTCATTTGAGATCTAGCTATTTTGTCTGATGCCCGATGGAGCTACCTGGTTTAGCTATAGGGGAGACAGATCGGGGATTCCCTCCTTGGACGTCACCTACCCAGTCGGTCTTTAGCCAGAATTCCTTTCGTCTCTCCTGTCGTCTCTTCCCGCATCCTCCCTCTATTTATGTCTCTCCTTCTCTCCTCTCTCAATGTGTTGAGACTGAACTATTTTGTCTGATGCCCGATGGAGCTACCTGGTTTAGCTATATTGGAGAAGGACCGTGGACTCCCTCCTTGGTCGTCACCTACCCAGTCGGTCTTTAGACAGACTTCATTTCGTCTCTCCTTGTTGTCTCTTCCCCTATCCTCCCTTTCTCACCTTCCCTGCCCCTCCGCTCTACGCTCCATTTATTTTGCCCTCCATGTTCTTTAAATGTTTTCCCATTGAGACCTAGCTATTTGGCCATTGCCCGGTGGAGCTACCTGATAGCTATAGAGGAGATGGGTTTTGGGACTTCCCCCTCGACCGTCACCTACCCGGCCGGACTTTGGGCAGACTTTCCTTCGTCTTTCTGCCGTATCTACCTCCTACCCCTTTACCCTTACCCCCTTCCCCTCTACACTTTGCTTATCTCGTCTTCTATGCTCTCGCAATTGTTTGTCTAGCAACTGATGTAAATTGGAACTGATGTAATCTTGTAAATTTGTGGAACCTCATGTAAAGCGCTCTGATACCTCCGGGTCTAGCCAGCGCTATATAAAACTCTTAAAATAAATAAAATAAAATAAAGTCTCTACACCTGCCAGGGGGATTTCTAACCCCTCTGTAAAGTGCAAGCAGGTTGTCGCCTGCACAGAAAACCAGAGTGCCTTTAAGGCAGCTGACCTGAATTTCACCTAACGCGCTGTCCCCAGGAGCGTAACACAGGCCCCCGCAGCCCCTGCGGTGCAGGAGGGCCCCTGAGCTGCAGGGGCCCCCTTTAGCACCGTACTCAGGCTTGAGAGCTCCATAATAAATACAGAGTGGGGGCCCCTTCATGTACCTTGAAGGGGGGGTCCCCTCAACTTTTGTTATGCCAGTGGCTGTCCCCCAAGTAGCGTAGGCTCGCAGCTGCCCTGGGCACAGCACATTCATTGTAACAGGGCGCACTGTCCCTGTTTGAGCCCGGCTCACCTCTTTAAACAACTCAGGCCCCTTTGATTTTGTTCCTTTTCTGAAAATACAAATTTCTAACTTTCAGGGTCAGTGACTCAACATTAAAGAAAAATTATTTTATTGTAGTAGGAGTGTCTCAAGCAGTATTTAGATCGGAGTGGTGTTTGTGAATGAGATTAAATCACAGAAATCAGGATGGAATGGCCAAGGAGGTCGGAGAAGCATGTTAGTGCGACAGAACTAGAAAGAATGCTTGGCAAAATAAAAGAACGCCTAGAATTCACAGGGGAAGCAGGAACCAAAACTATCCATTCCAGCTTGTATCTCAACCCCATGCATTACAAGTTAAAGGCCTCGGAAAGGGGAGTAACATTTGAATTCAGGAACTATGGGTCCTTTACTACATTCCAATTCCAGAGACTTTATTGTAGACATTTTCAACAATTTAGGACCAGCAGGTGAGGTACCTTGTAAGAAAGAGCACATGGGAAAATTGGGTCTGGTACTCTGCCACCAAGTAAATTCAGGTGCAGGAACACTGTCCCACTCAGAACATGCTGTAGTGTTTTAACTCGGGGGTAGAGTGTGAACTGATTCATAATGAGACCCTCTTTGAATCTGATTTTCACATTATTTACATTGCTCACATTTACAATTTGAGGCTGACCATGATAAAGTAATTTGTCCAAAATCACTCTTTTTTTGGTCAAATGCTGACAAAGGGTTAAGGACTAATGTTTCCTTTGTTGCTACTTAGGAAATCAGCGGTACAAAAGGGGGTGGTGATGGACGGAGCATCTGAATCAATCAAACACTCACACCCAGTCAAAAGATCTGGGTTGAATCCATCACCGTCCTTTAGCCCACTCTGCCACCCCAGTTCAGACATGGCTATATGCAAATCAGTCTGACCCTGTGCCTCATGGGAACAGTCCAGCCCAAACTGCCAAGCCATGTCTTCCCTGGACCAGAAACAAGCTTCCGAGGACCGGTTTCTGGCATTCCAGCCGTCTTCAGCCAGGCTTGCTTGAATCCAGTGGCAAAGTGAGCAAAGGACTCACGTCTGAGCATACCCTGCCACACTTATGGCGGCCAAAAGCGGTACAAAAGGGGGTGGTGATGGACGGAGCATCTGAATCAATCAAACACTCACACCCAGTCAAAAGATCTGGGTTGAATCCATCAACGTTCTTTAGCCCACTCTGCCACCCCAGTTCAGACATGGCTATATGCAAATCAGTCTGACCCTGTCCCTCATGGGAACAGTCAGGCCCGAACTGCCAAGCCATGTCTTCCCTGGACTGGAAACAAGCTTCCGAGGACCGGTTTCTGGCATTCCAGCCGTCTTCAGCCCGGCTTGCTTGAATCCAGTGGCAAAGTGAGCAAGGGACTCACGTCTGAGCATACCCTGCCACACTTATGGCGGCCAAAAGCGGTACAAAAGGGGGTGGTGATGGACGGAGCATCTGAATCAATCAAACACTCACACCCAGTCAAAAGATCTGGGTTGAATCCATCACCGTTCTTTAGCCCACTCTGCCACCCCAGTTCAGACATGGCTATATGCAAATCAGTCTGACCCTGTGCCTCATGGGAACAGTCCAGCCCGAACTGCCAAGCCATGTCTTCCCTGGACCGGAAACAAGCTTCCGAGGACCGGTGTCTGGCATTCCAGCCGTCTTCAGCCCGGCTTGCTTGAATCCAGTGGCAAAGTGAGCAAGGGACTCACGTCGGAGCATACCCTGCCACACTTATGGCGGCCAAAAGCGGTACAAAAGGGGGTGGTAATGCCAAAAAACGGTCCTCGGAAGCTTGTTTCCGGTCCAGGGAAGGCATGGCTTGGCAGTTCGAACTGGGGTGGCAGAGGGGGCTAAAGAACAGTGATGGATCAAACCCAGATCTTTTGACTGGGTGTGAGTGTTTGATTGGTTCAGATGCTCCGTCCATCACCACCCCCTTTTGCCCCGCTTTTGGCCGCCATAAGTGTGGCAGGGTATGCTCAGACGTGAGTCCCTTGCTCACTTTGCCACTGGATTCAAGCAAGCATGGCTGAAGACGGCTGTAATGCCAGAAACCGGTCCTCAGAAGCTTGTTTCCGGTCCAGGGAAGGCATGGCTTGGCAGTTCGGGCTGGACTGTTCCCATGAGGCACAGGGTCAGACTGATTTGCATATAGCCATGTCTGAACTTGGGTGGCCGAGTGGGCTAAAGAACGGTGATGGATCAAACCCAGATCTTTTGACTGGGTGTGAGTGTTTGATTGGTTCAGATGCTCCGTCCATCACCACCCCCTTTTGCACCACTTAGGAAATCAAACATATCAGAGGTTTCAAGAAGGGTCCCATAATAATACAGGATAAGTAGAAAGTGGACCTTGGTGCTTCAAAAATATTTTAAATAAAAATGGGCATGTTTTAAATGGTTTTAATATGTAATTCCCCGTTATCTATTACAAGAACTGTGTATTCTGTTTGGTTGAAATTGAATGCTTCATTCATAAAAAAGAAAAAATGTGTGTCAAATTTCGGGAGGTGGAAATGTGCTAAAGTACAAGGGGCCAGATGTAGGAAGCTTTTTTTCAGGTCACAAACATCCCGATTCACAGAATCGTGCCGTTTGCGACCTGAAAAAAGCATTTTCAAATGTACAAAGTACTATTTGCAATTCGGTAAGATATTACCGAATCGCCAATTGTGTTTGCGGATCGCTATTATAAACGGGCGTGCCAAGGGTGTCCCTTTCTGAAAACGAGTAGTAGGGGCATGTATGAATGTTTTGCGACTGGAATGTGGTCACAAAACATTCAAACTTTACTGACTCCGTGAAGGAGGTTGTAACCCATTCGCAAACTGGAAAGGGTCCCTAAAGGACCTTCTCCTTTGTGAATGTGGGCGCCAACATTTTTTAAGAGCAGGCAGTGGTCCCACGGTCCACTGCCTACTCCAAAAAATGAAACGGAAACTTTTCATTTTTCTTTTTTAAAACATCTCCTTTTCCTTTAAAGAAAACGGCTGCATTTCAAAATAAAAGAACTGCTTTATTTAAAAAGCAGTCACAGACCTGGTGGGCTGCTGACACCAGCAGACCACTATCTCTGTGAGTGCCAGCCATTCCCAATGGGTCGTAAATTGTGACCTGCCTCATTAATATTAATGAGGCAGATCCCTTGTGACCCATTGGGAATTGCAAACAGTGTAAAACACACTGTTTGCAATTTCTTAATAGCGGATCACAATAGTTTGCTATTATGAAATCATAAACGGAAGTCTATGTACATCTGGCCCTAAAAGAGAACAGCAGAATATCGGATATGCTGTCAGATGGGGGACAGGCTGAGAAATAGATCAATTGGCCAGGCTCGGCATGACAAATGTAGATATATCTATCTGAGTAAACCAAAAAGCTTCCCCCCAGTTGGGAATCTAACCACGTGGTTAGGGAGAGAATCACAGAACTAGGTTAATATCGCTAGGTTTGAATTTTTTAATTCACACTCTATATATCCTTCTGCATATCACACAATGCATGCTTCTAATATATTAGAGAGTGAGTGGTGCTAAATATGAGGACCTTGGATTTGAATAAAGCCATGGACCATAGTGGGGCTTAGGTTGGGCTGATACATGTAGACGACGTATGGACAGCAGCGGCTTATCCGCTAAGGCGGAGGAGCATCACCCCACTGCTCTCAGAGCAGTGTAACAAGGAAAAACAAAATGATAATAACACATTGTTATAATCATTTTATTTTTCTGCATGGAGCTGGGTTAGGTTGGGGCAGAGCTGGTCTGGTTCAAAGGAGGAGGAGTGGTATGGGAACTACTAAGTGTGCATGACGGTTTGGCCAGTTGTCTTGGGCTGACTAAGCCGTCATGCGCACTTAAAATTTCTCCAACTGGCTGTGTTGCACAGCCAGATGGAGTACTGACTCAAGGCTTCCAGCACTGCTTGAGGGGCCAAACAGGCCGCTCAGACCAATCATGATGCTGCAGTCATGCTTGTGGCAGCAGCGTCATGATGGGCTTAGGGGAGTCTGGGAGTTTCCTCCCAGTCAGGAGAAAGAGAAGAGGACGGAGGAGAAGCAGCAGCCTTAACCAGGTATGTGATTTTTTTCATGTTTTGTGGCCCTCCACTTTTTCTTCAGCAAGTCATGTAAATTATATTATGTTCATCAATGAAGGGTCAAGTCTTAGACACATTAATGTACTCTAGAGTTTAAATATCTCATATGGTTCGTAGCAAGAGCTCTTACTCAGAAGTCCAATCTAGATGTAAAAATAGCCTATCCCGGGTGAAGGTCACACCCAGTGATGAAACATGCCTCTTTGATAGGTGAGGTTCCAGCGTCCTCAAAAAAGGGTGTCTGCTTCAGTCGTAATATAGGGGCTGCCTCCACACTAATATTGGATCATCTAATCACAAATTTCAGGCTCATAATACACTGTATCTCTATTGTAAAGAATCCTACCTGTGGGATTTCCTGTTTAAGTACTCTCAGATCTCTAACAGAACAACTCTCGAATAAATAAATAACATAAACAAGGCTTGCAGGCCGGATGTAGGCACCCTTAGAGTTCTGCTCAATATCCTGGACATTCTCCAAATAAACCTCAGGTTTTCACAACACTGATCTGGACTAAGCCATAATTTTGTTACTCATGATCAAGAAGACTGATAAACCCAGCTTAACCCCCCTCAAATTCATGTATTAAATACTATCAATTGCCTTTTCAAATGATCTTACTCGCCCTGCATGGCATCTCTCACCATGCTGATCATGTTCAAGCATATAGAGCAGGTACACACACACACACCTTTAATGAAACATATGTGGAGAAGTCTATAACATTGTGACAGAAATTTGCCTAAAATCAAAAGAATCACAAAAATAGTGGAGCTATATTGCCAACAAGGTTAATTATAACTCAGATATAATACCAAGATGATAATAAATCAGATTCAAAAACTTCAGAAATAATTAAAATAATATTTTACTCGCCCTATTAAACATCAGAAATAATAAAATAATATTTCACTCGCCCTATTATTGTTTGCCATAAATCTCACAATGTCAGTTTCCAGAACTATACATTAAAGTTATTATTTGATCAGGATAACATGCTGAGATCACCTGACCTTTTAATTCCCGCTCCATCAAATTTATTTACACAAAAACCTATCCTGTCTTGCTCCAGTAGAGATATGAAACAAAGACCTCTTTTATTCCACTAGAAATATCAACAGTCTTTATGCACACAGAGGATAACACAAACATTGCCTGTGTTTTATAAGTGTAGGAAATGGGAACTGCCTAGTACTTGAACCATGTTTTTTCATTCTAGAAGTAAGGAATTCTTAGTTGTGTGGGGTGGGGCGAGGATGTTACCAATATATAGGTATATTCACTGAAAAAACAAAGGTTAACGCAGAGTTATACATAGGTCTTCTAATAATAAAAAAACACAGTTATAAAATAAAATTTAAAAAACACTGAAATTCACCAGTTATACATAACTGACATAAGTATAACTTGCACCCTATAGATTTTACATCCCATCAGTGATGTAATATGTGAGGTCATAAGCAGTGCCAGTAATACTTTAATCAGTTATTTATAATTGGTGCATATCAGTGAAGTTTTTTTTTAAGGATTTTTTAATTATTAGAAGACCTAGAACTCATGGTAACCTTTGGCATTTTCAGTGATTTTCTGAGTTCTTTTAACATAGTGTTAGAACTGGGGTTTCTGGTTGTCAGGGTATTCACCCTGTACAAGCAGGAATCACCACTTTAGTCAGGGTAAGCTACATACACACTGAACAATAACCTGTGCTCACCCTTGGGTAGCTTGGCACAGAGCAGTCAGGCTTATCCAAAGAGGCAATGTGTAAAGTATTTGTACAACACACAATGGGTCGGCTCCTCTCCTCCATGGCCACCTCTCTTCATGAGCATGTTCCAATTTAGCGAGCTCCAGCTTTAATTTTCTTTCCTCCCTCCAGTCTGTCAGCTCCTCTGAGGACAGGTCCTTTGTGGAGACACTGCAACCTGCTCTGAGAATCACCACAGCTTCCAGCACATTGTTGGCTCTCTCTACAGGCAGCCCCAGAGCCATATCAGACTCCCAAATCAGGTCATCCTCATCCCCAGGAATATCCTGCTCCTCCTCTGGATTATCGTAACCTGGGTCTCCACCCAGGCTGTCATGGCTTTCTGCAGTGCCACCTTCCTGGTGAAGCCTCTTGTAGAAAATGAAAATGATTGCAAAAATCTCTCAGCTGATGCACCATGTTGAACTCTAACCTGAACAGCTCGAAATCAATTCCTGCAGGTGCTGCTTCTCCAGAGTGACTATAAACAGATGAACTAGTATAATGCGGGAACCAATTGTAATAAAAGTAATTTACATTGTGAAAATATAAATTAATCACTGGTTTTTGAATTTACAAAGCATCATTTATTGTGACTTATTATCAAGCAGACTAATCATCACTTCTGGTCGAGGTACAGGGGTGTGCATAGATGTAAAGAACTAACATTTATACATTATAGATAAGCGTACAAAACTCTGCATACAAATGGAAAGAGAACATACAACTCCCTACATTTACAAAACAAAACATGAATTGAAAACAATGAATGTGCCAGCTAGAAACATTACTTTAGTCTTCCAGTTGTTTAGACAAAAATGGCAGTACTTTACATCTGTAGCACAGTCAATAGGAGAGGTAGTCCATACAGAGTGCACACAAGGGACAATCTTGCCCTCTGAGTCATAGTGTGTGTCCATAGATTCCTTAGTGTATTTGAAGTTTGTAAGAACTCCTCCAGTTAGAAGTGTTGATGTGTTTCCGCCATGTTACTTAAGATCTCTTCAAGATGGTGGTAGAGTGAAAACACTATCAAATGCACTGCAGGGAGGGCAGAAGGAAACCACTGGGGGTCCTTAGGTAGTCGATCCGCTGGTAATGGCCAACCAACAACAGCAAAGGAATGAACAGACTGAGGGAACTTCATCCATTTCTGACTTGGTACAGATAGCCACTATCATGCATCCGGGGGGCTTTCGGATGGCTCGGTGGGCAGCATGGTACAGAGTAAACGTATGAAAGCGAAAGTTGGGAGAAAGTCCAAGGAGTGCGCCGTAGCACCAGTGGCACTAAAAGCTCTGTGGGAGCAGTTACAATCTCTTAATGGTAGAGCTGAAAAGTCTGGTTACTAGAAGCCGGTGAGTTGGCAGGAACTGGTCAGAATATGCTTCAAGCTTCTCCAGAGTGAGACATAATTTAGCAGGAAAAATCAAAAAGCAAAACAGGGAGAATTTTAAAAAGTTTGAATTGGTCTTACTATAGAGTTGTAGTGAACAATGCATTACTATATATATTGAAAGAGCAGTGAGGCTTATCTAAAGGGGCAATGTGTATAGTATTTGTGCAACACACACACACACACACACAGTAACACAACGAAACACCACAAAAATACTCCACACAGGGTTAGAAAACTAGATTATATTTTTATGAGTAAAACATGATAAAAATGACAGAAATCCAATGAGAAGAACCAGAGATATGAATTTTTAAAGATTAAATCAAAATGTAGCGCTTAGAATCAAGTAGCGCTTAGGGGTTACTTGAGGTAGCACTAGACCGGAGTAAATTCAAAGTTCAAGCCGACCACGATGGAGTGCAGGCTGGCCACAGGACTCATGCAGTTCAGACTGATAAAGTACCGTGGAAGGAGGAATCATCAACATCAAAGACTCGATGTGTCGGGTACGACCCCCACAGACGATGAAGGCTTTGTCGATGAATCCCTTTATGATGCAGGCACTGCGTCATCCTCGAGCCGCACAGACTGTCAAAGCAATGTTGTTCAACACCCCCTGCGCTAGTGTCGAAGGGCAATGTGTTGGTTCGATCGGCACAAAGTCATCACTGAGTCAAATTTAATGGATCAGCACAGAAGAAATCACCTTTCAAGGGTCAAGGACTGGATTGGTAGGGCAGGGCTCACAGATGGCAGAGTCAAGGAGCTGTTGCAGAGTTGAACGGAGATGATGGCCGTGAGACTTCAGAACATGGCCTGCAAGCCCTTGGAGTCATGTGCAATGGATCCAGTCCCTGTCCTCATGGCAGCACAGCAAAGCAGAAAAGCAGTTCTTCCAGAGCAGCAGTCAAACAGAGTGGCAGTCCTGTAGTCGTTACTATTGCCAGAGTTCTTCTCACGTCCAGTAGTGTACTGTCTAAGTAAGGAGAGCCACAGTACTTATACCCAGTTGTGCCTTTGAAGTGAGGGTGACTTCAAAGCAGACCCTTGAAATTTACAGGTCCCCCTTTCTTCCCAGCAGCCCT
This sequence comes from Lissotriton helveticus, assembly GCF_964261635.1. Lineage (NCBI taxonomy): Eukaryota > Metazoa > Chordata > Amphibia > Caudata > Salamandridae > Lissotriton > Lissotriton helveticus. The sequence goes on from NC_136071.1 coordinate 285,978,364, forward strand.
GATTCTAGACTATCAATAGGGGTTATTCAGCCCTTTGTGTGGGAAATAGGACACTGCCTATTTATGTTATGCTATTTTACTGAGAGTTATAGAGCGCTACAGCTGCCCCGGCAAAGGGGCGTCCCGGCGCTGATACCAAGAAAAGACTGACACAAGCAGATGGACCGGACAAGGACTATGATGCAGGGAAAAGGTGAGTAATTTCTAAGGCCACAGATATGCGCAGGAAGTGTGTTCCAAAGGATGGCCGCTCTACTGCGAAAAGAGAGGCCTCCAGCACGAACTCTTCGTGTCCAGGGGCCCACCACTAGGTGCTGACCCTGTGAGCGGAGATGTCATGAAGGGACATATGGCAAGAGGAGATTAGCCAAAATAGTGGGGGTGGTCAATTTCAAGGCTTTAAAGGAGATACATAAGGCTTTGAATTCAAATTGCTTGGCCACAGGCAACCAGTGGAGACTGTGAATGGCCTCGGACACCGGACAAGACCTGCGCAAGCCTAAAAGGGTTCTTGCTGCCGCGTTCTGTACTCTTTGTAGCCTCAGAAAGTCCGCCTTATTGGACCCTAGAAATAGAGAGCAGGCTTAATCAAGTCTAGACAATACAGATGCCTGGATGATAACCTGACACGCAGGTGCATCAAAAAAGCCCAGCAGGAGTCTGAGTCCCTGTAGAAGTCCAAAACAGGTCCTTGCCACCTTTTTGGTTTGAACTCGAAAGTTGAGGGATGAGTCCAGCCATACCCCAAGATTTTTCACTACCTGCTTGGGGGAACGGGCCCTGCCGAGGCTAGCTGGCCACCAGAGTTCACTCCACTGACCATGGTCCTTATGAGTAAGTGTCAGATCCTCCCTCTCTTCCTTCTCAGGTAGAGCTATCAAAATGCAGAAGAGTTCTCTGTTACACCCACCCTTCCTGTGTTTGTGGCTCTCTAGAGGGATAGCCCAAAGTGTAGCTGTCACCCACCCCAGTCGTGTACTGGAGACAGGCTACAAGCCACACAGAGCAGTAAGAGACATAAAAAGGTCCCCTTTCTAAAAGTGGCATTCCTAAAATAGTAACGTTAAATCCAATTTTACCAGTAAAGAGGATTTATCATTACAATTCCAAACATATGAAACAGGATGTAGCTAATCTTCTCTACTTAGGAATTACAGTTTAAAGGTGTTTTAAGGAATTCCCAATGTTAGCCTATGAGAGGGGTAGGCCTCACAGTAGTGAAAAACAAATGTAGCTGTTTGTCACTTCCAGGACATGTAAAACTTGAAAGTACATGCCCTACATTTTGTTTACGTAGCCCCCTTCCTTTAGGGCTAACTAGGGCCTACATTAGGCATGAAATATGTGTAATAAAAGGGGAATTTAAGGCTTGGCAAGTAGTTTTAAGTCAAAGTGGCAGTAAACTGCACACATATAGGCCTTGCAATGGCTGGCCTGAGACAGGTTTGAAAAGTTACTTGTGTGGGGTGCACAACAAGTGCTGCAGGTCCACTAGGAGCACTTAGATTACAAGCCCTGGGTATAAGGTATACCACTCTACAAGGGACTTACGCGTAAACTAACTATGCCAATAGGGTATACATCAATGTCATCATGTTTACGGGAGAAGCCCATGCACTTTAGCACTGGTCAGTAGTCCTACGTCCAACAAAAAGATACTGCAAAAATAGGAGGTAAACAGGCATAAAGTTTGGGGGGAGACCACCGTAAGGATGACAAGTCTAGCATGTGTGTCTCCCAGCTGAAGGTTGGGCGATCTACCCAACCTTTAGGGAGTTCTCATCACTAAGGTATAAGAACCTGGATAGACCATCAACATTGACGTAGTCTACACCTGGTCTGTATTCCACCCTGAAATCTATACCCTGAAATGGACCACCTCAACAGTTTTGGAGTCTCATCCTTCATTTGCATTAGCCACCTGAGGGGCCTGTGGTCAGTCTGAATCAGAATGTGAGTACCAAACAGGTATAGCCTCAACTTCTTTTGTGCCCAGACCACATCAAAAACATATCTTTCTATAGCACTCCACCTTTGTTCCCTGAAGAGTATCCTCCTGGAGATGAGGGTAACATGTTTATTTAGGCCCTCTTCATTTAGCTGCGATAACACTGCCCTTATTCCATGTTCTGAGGCACCTGTCTGAACAATAAACTCCTGGGAGAAGTCAGGGGCCCTGAGCTCAGGGGCTGTGCACATGGCCTCCTTCTGGGAGTCAAATTCTTTTTGGCATTCCTCTGTCCAAATCATATTTCTGGGATGCTTCTTAGAAGTCTGCTCTGTCAAAGTTGACAACAATGGTGCCATATCCCTTGACACACCTTGTGTAGTATCCAGTGAGGTCCAAGAATGCCCTGACCTCAGTCTGGGTTTTGGGGGGGATCCCTGGCCATGATAGTCTCTATCTTGACCTGGACCAGCTGCACCTTACCCCTGCCTACTAGGTGCCCCAGTTACATCACAGACCCAAGCCCTATCTGGAACTTACTGGTCTTGATAGTCAGGCCTATATGTAGAAGAGCCTGAAACACGTTCTGCAGCTGAAGGAGGTGATCTTGTAGCTGCTACTGTACACAGCTATGTCATCCAGGTAGGCGGCTGAGAAGCCCTCCATACCAGCAAGCACCTGGCTCTACAAACTCTGGAAGGTAGCAGGGGCATTTTGGAATCCAAAGGCGCATCACACAAAATTGGTGATGGCCCTCTGGAGTGGAGAAGGCTGACCTCTCCTTGACACCTTCTGTTAGTGCAATCTGCCAGTACCCTGATGTAAGATCAAAGGGACTTACTGGGCAGCCCCTAACAGGTCAATCAGCTCATCAGCCCAGGCAATAGAATGAGCATCTGTTTTTGCAACTGAGTTGAGCCGTGTAGAGTCCACACAGAACCACAGTTTAGGTATGGTGCCGAGTGGGGCAGCTTTTGGTGCCAGAACCACAGGACTGGACCAGGAGCTACTGGAAGGTTCTACCACCCTCAAAAACAGCATTTTAGGGACTTTACTCTGTTCATGAAATCAGGAAAACAATTATTTTGTGGTAAATATCTAGCTTTCTCCCCAATTTAGTGTATTTCTGTAAAGCATTTTTTTCTGTATTGTTGTTTGAATTTACCTATGGAAACCACATTTGGAAAAAAAAGCTATGGGCCCACCCTTTTTCTTGACCCTCACTTGGCAGATCACTCCAAAACTTTCAAGGAAGAAACTGGGGTGAATTAACCTTTTTTGGGGAACGGTTTTGGAAGATTCGTCATATGACACCAGCGTGTATTGGCAAAACAAAAAACTTTCTTCACTGGAAATTCTGACTTCTGTCTAAGTACAGTATATATTCTGAATTTGGCCTGAGATTATCAACTTTGAATTCAGATGTAAATTACCTATTTCAAAAACTTGTATGTCAAGATTGCAAAATGTGCATTTTGTGCAATTTCGCATATTACACAAAATGTAGGAAATTGCACCATCTTGAATTTCAAATACATTTTTACAATAAGGGCAGATTCTGGCAGTAAATGAGTCATGAAGAAAGGTTCAAGCAGAAAACATTTCTCTCATGAGACATTTTCACTCTAAACAAGTACACTTGACAGCATCTCAAGTTATTTTTTAACACAAGGTATACAGCACTGTCGTTTTTGACTCAGGATACCCTTAAACTTATTTTGCATAAGTTACAAATGCTTGCACATCATTTATGGGAACTTTTGCATTATTTGGGGGGGGGGTAAATATGCAAGTTTGGCTACACTTACTTTTGAGATTGAGCTACGCAATATTTTGCATGAGCTTCACCCTCCTTAAGCAAATTAATGAGGTAATTCACAAGTGTAACTAGGAGACCTTAACTCTTCACAATCTTAACTACCATATCTATGGCACCTGCGAGCCCAGAGATCGATTGAGCTACACACATTAGGTAAGTGGTGTCAAAAGGAGTCAACTAATATTATTTCCCTGGAATCTGTTATTGAAAAACCCACACTACCACTTTTTAACAAAAAGGGTTAGGTGTAGACTCTGCCTCCTCTGTTCTGTGTGACATATTGGATATTGCAGCAGAAGGTTTGAATGTCTTTGAAGTGGTTGGGTTGAAGAGCTCAATGTGAAGAGGATATTTGAGAGGTAGAGGAAAATGCTGTGACGCCCAAAGCTGTCCTAAAATATGCTGGATTTTTAGCTCCACAACGTTTCTTAGTTAGTTTAGTGCAACTGGACACAAAGAGAATACACTGCATCACACAGTCATTTAATTGGGAATGTAAAGTGTGGAACTACTTTAGGGATTGGTTCAGCATAAAATAATAATTGCATGCTAGCCCTCTTCAACAATCCTCAGTTTGAACCATTGGGACATCCGATCTAGCCTGGAAAGAATATAAGAAAGGCTTATCTCCCTACTGTGCTGGAAGGAATCTCTCTCAGGTGAGCACTTAATGAACTATTCCTACTGCTGCTTTAAACATTGTTCGTTTTCAGACCTGGTCTGCAGGGAGCAACCCTCCTGGGGACAAAAGGCTGCATACTAGGAGAATGTGACTTTTGAAGGTCTGAGCTTTAGAGGTATAATAAGGTTTAGGGTTAGAGAAGACTGATTACCAATTCACGTTGTCTCAGCTAAATGGCATGATGATTGGGAGGCAGAGGAAGATTTAGAGGTGAATACAAATGTTTTGAAGAAGATTGAGACAACTCAGGCTGAGCAGCCAAAGCCAAATTTTAAAGCTAAAACAATTCAAGGAACCGGTTTGGCTTAAAATAATTGTAATACACGTGCCTCATTTGCTAGACCAAAGATTCATCTATATATTTCCAGAAATTAATTGGGCCAGAAGTACCTATCCTGTCAAGGTGTGACCTCTCCAGATAGCTGTAACAAGTCAATCTCTTTTTACACCGAAGGTGTTAACCGCGGTTTGTTGTCAAGTTTAGTCATGGACAATGTATAGAGCCTTCACCTTTGTCCCATTGAACCTATTCAAGCTCCAAAAAAGTATGTAATAATGACCATGGATCTCTTGACCATGACTATACCGACTACTTATCCAGGTGTCTGTACTTAACGGCCTATTTGTTCCCTTGGATCGGCTCAGAGCTTTTTCCACCAAATGCCATGTATCTTCTAAGTGACCCCACCTCTCATATTTAACTTTTATTGTGCTCTGCATAGAGACAAACTCCAAGATGGTTCTGCTTGCCCCAAAATATTTCCAAGCTTCAAGATGGAAACCTTGACCAGATTAAATCACGAATTTCAATCTAACTGCGCAATGTTGATGGACAAGGGCAGAGGGAGCACACTGCATCTCATCCCAACACAGTTCACCCCATTGCATTCTGGTAAATGCAGTACGCTTACTTTAAAGATGCTGCCATTTTTCACCAAAGTTCGTGCAGGTAGTACTGTTTTCTCTAGACACATGTTTCTGGGTTCAGTCCTTCATCAGTAGAGAGTAGAAATGGAAGAGGGAAGAGAAAAGTCACCTGGAGTTGCTGAAATGCTGCCCTTCTTCACAGGTCACAGTAAGACTCTACAGGAACACATGTGCATCCCAGGTGAGCTTGACAGCTTGTTGGCTCAAGGAAGCCTTTTAAACACAAGAGGGGAGGGAGCACACTGCCTCTCATACCAGCATAGTTCACCCCATTGCGTTCTGGTAAATGAGGTTCGCTTACTTCAAAGTTGCTGTCGTTTTTTCACCAAAGTTGGTGCATGTAGTTGGAGCTTCTCAGCTCATTGGTTCAAGGGAGCTCAAGGTAGCCTTTTAAACAGGCTGTCTTGATCTGATAAGCCGACGGCCTCTGACTGATGTGCCTGAGCCCAGTGAATGGTATAGAGACCTGAGAAGACTTTGGGCTGCATTTCTAGCAGCCCCAAAACAATGTGTTACTCTCTACAGAAGAAGTACAACTATCCTGAAACGTGTCTAGAGATACACAGCACTGGCTGCACCAACAAGGGTGAAAAAGAAAAGACTGTCACTGAAGTAAATGTTATCATGCACTGCATTTACCATGATGCACTGGGGTGAACTGAATGCTGGGATGTGGGTGCAGCTCCCATCCTCTTTTTGTTTGAAAAGGCTCCCTTGAGCTAATGAGCTGATGAGCTGGGCAAAGATGCACCTGTGCCCAGTGGTTGGTACAAAGACCTTAGAAGACTTTGGACTGCATTTCCAGCACCTCCAAAAGAGCATGTTACTCTTTGCTGTAGAAGAACAACAATCCTGAACCGTGTTTAGAGATACACAGCACTGGCTGCACCAATAAAGCTGAAAAACTAAAGACTGTCACTAAAGTGTTATCTTCAACTGCATTTATCATGATGCATTGGGGCGAACTGAGTGCTGGGATTTGAGGCAGTCTGCTCCCACTCTCTTTTTACAATGTCAATGAAATTTGATACCTGAATTTAAGGCTCGAGAGTACAGGAGGTTGTGTCCTGATCAGACTTTGGAGAGTAATTGGGAGTTTTTTCTTCATTTACATTCAATGCTGTGCCTTTCAGTATTTAATTTCAGTTCTATATTTTTCAATCTAACTGAACTCGTATTCCTTTACTTATTATTTGTATAAAAAAATGTATTCATATATTTTATGCATTTATATATTTATGGATGTTAGTTTACGTAGACAGACAGATGCAATAGGGCAGCAGAATGCTTTTCATGTAACATAAGGTAATATAGCACTAAAAAAAGAGGCCCCTGAAAAAACGGTATAGAGAGTAGGGATACGTTATTCGCTTGGAAAGATATTGAGAAATGCGATTTTTTATTATCATTGTTTTTTATAAAGCGATACGAAACAACCTCTGAATGTCACAAAGTATCCCTACTACTACTACTTTTAACAATATAACCCTTCATCTCTGCTGAAAATACGGCTGCTCCCCGTAGGCAGCACAGTATCTACTTGTCACTTTTCTGCCCTTCACCTGTGGTGTGCAGAGATCAAATTATATCTCACAACATGCACACAATGATATTACATAGCAACCCAGAGTGACTAAGAGGTGGTTTCGGAGGTAATACAAATTTCAAAATAAATGTAGACAATAACAAAACATCTTCTCTGCAGAACCAGGACATCTAAAAAAAGAAAAAAACGCAAGCAAGGGGTAGTAAGATTTACAGCGAGCACCATGTGAAGTGTTCATGAGGGAGCGTCCGCAGCCACCATCGGGCAAACTTACTACCACCGACTGATTCCAGAGCAACATTTATCTGTTTTTTCAAAAATTATCCCTTCACTCGCTGCCCTATCTTACTGGATTACGAAGTAGCGCACGCCCAAGGGCAGCGCACCGACCGCGCTCATTGCCTGCGGCAGTGGCACCCTGTGGTCGATAAAGTCAATGTCTGCCCTGCCACCTGTTAAAGCAGAAATAGATAATCCAAAGAGAGAACCACTATCAGGTCATTACAGCCGCAGTCGGCAGTAGGAGTTCCTGCAGGGCGGAGACGTGGGGAGGAGGAGGGGCAGGGTGGGGGTAGTAATGTATGGATTACGGAGTTTAACAGGTAAGTAAACATAAATAAATATAACGAATTTCGTTGTGCGCACTGCATCGCATTTGTTGATGCAGTGCACGCAACAAAATTCGTTTTTATTTATTTATATGTTTACTTACCTGTTAAACTCCGTAATCCATACATTACTTAAGGGATACCTTCCTGCACAAAAACAATCATTAATGGCATTTAATCTTTCTATGCAGCACACATAGAAAAACTGCAGCACACATAGAAAAAGCTAAAACAAGGAGGAATAAAAGTTTTCTGCCAATCTAGCACCTGCTTTTGCATGGCGTTAGTTTTATTCGCTGCCTCAGATTTACACATTCTTGTAAATCTGGGGCACCGTCAAAAAGCAATGGGTGTTGTGGTGGAACGCCCACAGCAACACCCATTGCACGCCCCTGTCACACAGATACCGGTGTGAAAGGGGCTTCACAAATATGGTGCTCTACAAATATGGTGCAGGTCATTGCACCAGCAGAACATCAAAAAATGTGACGCTCCGGCGGCGCAATCCCCTTGTAAAAATGCCCCTTGGTTTGGCTCTTGAGAGAGTGTTAACAGACGTATCCCAGGGCCCGAAGACATGACCATTTCTATTCTGCTCTTAATCACTCATAGGGCACAATCTGAGCCTTCAGGGTCTCTGGACCGAGCCATTAGCAAGAGTTATTTATAATTCACAATAGTTATACATTCCAGACAAATGGCAGGCTCCAATGATATCAACATGACACTGTAAGTGCCGTGGTCAGGGACCTCTATGTTTTTGATTGATTGTAATTTGCAAGGATCATTTTAATGATCTCATTGTTTTGAAAATACTTACAAAGAAGAGAGAACTCTCCCACAGAGACATACTGTCTGCTGAGCCAGTGTCTTTTAAACTTATAGAATATGCAACAGCATTTCTCATGTAAATAGTTTCCCCCCCATACTTAATTTGTGTCAATGGTTATAAGTGGGGGCACTGGCACTTACGTTTGGGTTACAAGACTTATTTTATTAAGTCTTTGAACCAGATCAAGAGAGGGAAACACGGCAAATTGGAGAAGAAATGAGGAAGAGAAAAATAATAAACAAGTGGGTAAAAGAGAAAGCAGGGACGAAAAAGAACCTGTAGGCCTTAGAAAATAAAAGATACGTGTAGGGTCATGGTAGAAAGAAGTATGAGGTGGACTCAAAAGTAGGCAGCCTTGGTATTCTGCAAGTTCAGCATTCGGCACAGCAGGCAAATAGCTACTGACAAAACTTTGGGCCCCTTCACATTTAATTTTATATGGTTCTTTCGTCATTGTGGGTAGTAAAATGTATTTCCAAGAATATGTCTCATAGAAATATTCCCTTTACAATAATATTTAAAAAGGATAAAAATACAGTTTGCAATTTCATATGTCTTGAGGAAATATACATATTACAATAACATCTCGAAAATATAGAAAAACACAAAAAACAATCTCATCAGTTAAAATACACAAAATGTATCCAACCATTGTGATTAAAATTCATCCAGAACACCTCAAACTCCCTACATAAATATGCTTTTATTTCATTGTAATGCCATATTCAATATACACAACGAACTTTAAAAAGTCCGGATTTGGATGAGCAAAATATGGCTAGCCCTTGAGATCCCAACATCAAACTTCTGCATGGCTTTTAAAGTAACAAGAAATTCCTAACTACATCATCTAACACCCTGCCTTACAAAAAGTGGCCCAAGAATTTTTCCTTTCACTTAAAAAGATTATAATCTAGCAAAAAATGAACAATTGAATACTTCATTTTGAGAGTGCAAAATGAAAAAGTCATTATTTTCCAAGACTCTATTTTCATATCCAACAATTCTCCAGCCGGGATTAAAACCTATTTGCAGATGAAGAATCACACGCCTCAGTCACCTTCCCGGAACCTGAGACAAGCAGGGAAACACACCTTCTGCTCCTAGGAACTCCAAGGAGTGAGCCACTGAACTTTAAGATACTAAATAATGTCTATCTGCAATTTCTGAATCTGTCATGGCTTTCTCCTTGAGATTTCTTCTTACAGAATTGTTTTTTATTTTTCAGACTCTCATTCTCTTATTACGTCTGCCAAGGGGGGTCTGTCTTAACTATATCTTAGAAACTGTATTGGCTTACTTATAATAAATCGCCTTAGAGGCCTTAAAGTCCTTAATTTTTAGGACAATTTTAGCAGCTGATTTGCCAATTTACTGAGGCAGGCTTCCTTTGTGGAATTGTGCACGGTAAGGAAGGATATTTTTTAACTTACTAACTTTTGTTGATTTCCGCCTCCTCCTTACAGTATGTTTAGAATGATCAGTCCTAACATACGTAAATTTCCCCATAAAGTTTACTTCTGCGGTAGATGACACTAGGCCATCCCAAGATATACTTACCACTCCCTTTAGCTATAGGTGCATGAATAGGGTAATTTACCTTTTCACCGAGGTCCACCTATAAGATGTTATCAACCTGCATTCTTCCCTGGAGCTTTGGTTCAATATTAAGCACAATCTTATTTTTATTTTTTATTTTTTGTATTAATCTTTTTATTAAACAGGCTCATCATACACTACAAGTCTGAAACGATTTCACATGCACTTTACCAGTAGTCAATATATATGCTGCATTACAGTGTGTTGGGGTCAGAAATTCATAACAACACAAGAGTCATTTGAAGCTTCTTCACACTGTATAGCGCACAAGTCGCCCTCAGTTTGCTTTATCTCAGGATCCAACGTTTGTAACGATGTGTCAGAGAAATCACAGCCACCCCTACATACCTCTGTATTCCCACCAGGGGGACCATATATTTTGCCACTTTCTAATGCACCCTCTGCTTTTGTAGATTACTTCCTCTGTTCTTTGACACCAGTCTAAATCAGCCTCCCATTCCGCCAGTGGTGGGGGACGAGGCACCCCCCACTGGTGCACTATGTTCCATTTTGCTACTCCTGCTGCCAAGGCCAGCCAGAGATGAGCACAATCTTAATGCTCTCTAAGAGCTGCTGTGTGGTCAACCCTGAAGTCCATACCCTGAAATGGATCACCTCAACAGTATTGGAGTCTTACCCTTCCTTTGCATTAGCCATCTGAGGGGCCTGTGGTCAGTATGAATCAGAATGTGAGTACCAAACAGGTATAGCCTCAACTTCTTTAGTGCCCAGACCACAGTAAAACCCACTCTTTCTATAGCACTCCATCTTTGTTGCCTGAGTAGTATCCTCCTGGCGATGAGGGCTCCATGTTTATTTAGGCCCTCTTAATTTAGCTGCGATAACACTGCCCTTATTCCATGTTCTGAGGCACCTGTCCGAACAATAAACTCATGGGAGAAGTCAGGGGCCCTGAGTGCAGGGGTTGTGCACATGGCCTCCTTCAGGGAGTCAAATGCTTTTTGGCATTCCTCTGTCCAAATCATATTTCTGGGCTGCCTCTTAGAAGTCAGCTCTGTCAAGGTTGGCAATAATGGTGCCATATCCCTTGACAAAACTTGTGTAGTATCCAGTGAGGTACAAGAATGTCCTGACCTCAGTCTGGGTTTTGGGGGGAATTCCTGGCCATGATAGTCTCTATCTTGGTCTGGACCAGCTGCACCTAACCCCTGCCCACCAGGAGTCCCAGTTACACCACAGCCCCAATCTCTATCTGGCACTTCCTGGTCTTGATAGTCAGGCCTGCCTGTTGCAGAGCCTAAAGCACTTTCTGAAGCTGAAGGGGGTGATCTTCTAGCTGCTACTGTACACAGCTATGTCATCCAGGTAGGCAGCTGAGAAGCTCCCCATACAACTCTGGAAAGTGGCAGGGGCATTTTGGAATCCAAAGGGCATCACACAAAATTGGTGGTGGCCCTCTTGAGTGGAGAAGGCTGACCTCTCTTTGACACCTTCTGTTTGGGCAATCTGCAGTACCCTGATGTAAGATCAAAGGGACTTAAGTACTGGGCAGCCCCTAACCAGTCAATCAGCTCATCAGCCCAGGCAATGGGAGGATCATCTGTCTTTGTAACTGAGTTGAGCCCTGTATAGTCCACACAGAACCACCGTTTTGGTATGGTGCCCAGTTGGGCAGCTTTTAGTGCCAGAACCACAGGACTGGACCAGGAGCTACTGGAGGGTTCTATCGCCCTCAATAACAGCATTTTAGGGACTTTTCTCTGTTCATGAAATCAGAAAAACAATTCTTTTGTGGAAAATATCTAGCTTTTGCCCGAATTTAGTGTAATTCTTTAAAGCGTTTTTTTCGGTATTGTTGTTTGAATTTACCTTTGGAAACCACATTGGAATGAAATTTGAGGATACCTGAATTTAAGGCTCGAGAATACAGGAGGTTGTGTCCTGATCAGACTTCAGGAGGGTAATTGAGAGTTTTTTCTTCATTGACATTCAATGATGTACATTTCAGTATTTAATTTCGGTCCTATATTTTTCAATCTAACTGAACTCTTATTCCTTTACTTATTATTTGTATTAAATAATGTATTCATTTATTTTATGCATTGATATATTTATGGATGATAGTTAACGTAGACAGACAGGTGCAATAGGGCACCAGAATGCTTTTCATGTAACATAAAAATAATACAGCACTATAAAAAGAGGCCCCTGAAAAAACGGTATAGAGAGAAGGGATACGTATTCGCTTGGAAACATATTGAAAAATGGGATTATTATTGTTTTTTGTAAAGCGCTACAAAACATTCTCTGAATGTCACTAAGTATCCCTTCTACTACCACTTTTAACAATATAACCCTTAATCTCTGCTGAAAATATGGCTGCTCACCGTTGCCAGCACAGTATCTACCTGCCACTTTTCTGCCCTTCACCTGTGGTGTGCAGAGATCAAATTATATCTCACAACATGCACACAATTACATTACATAGTAACCCAGAGTAACTAAGAGGTGGTTTCGGAGGTATTACAAATTTCAAAATAAATGTAGAAAATAACAAAACATATTTTCTGCAGCACCAGGACATCTAAAAACAAAGAAAAAGCAAGCAAGTGGTAGTACGTTTTACAGCGAGCACCGTGTGAAGTGTTCATGAGGGAGCGTCCGCAAGTCACCATCTGGCAAACCTACTACCACCGACTGATTCCAGAGCAACATTTATCTGTTTTTTCAAAAATGATACCTTCACTCGCTGCCCTATCTTACTGGATTACGAAGTAGCGCACGCCCAAGGGCAGCGCACGCAGCGCACCGACCGCGTTCATTGCCTGCGGCAGTGGCACCCTGTGGTCGATAAAGTCAATGTCTGCCCTGCCACCTGTTAAAGCAGGAATAGATAATCCAATGAGAGAACCACTATCAGGTCATTATCTGGATTTTGTCACAATACACTGCGCTGAGAAAAATGTTCTCTTTTAGCACATTCAGTTGAACGTTGATGGTCCCTTAAACTTGGAGGCATATGTACAAGGAAATGGTGCAGTACAGCTCTGCGGCACATTTTGCAGCGCTGCGTCATTTTCAAAACACAGGTATGCACCATATTTACAAGAATACATAGCACTCCTTTGTTTTTCCTAGTGCTGGAGCTAAAAATAGATGCCTAGCACCATCACAGACCCCCTTGCAGCCAAAGTGCAAGGATGCCTGCGTTGCAGTGATGATTGTTCATGTGCAGGAAGGTATCCCTTCCTGCACATAAACAATGAATAATAGCGATTTGCTACTTCTATGTGTACTGCATTCTGTAGCACACATAGAATTAGCAAATAACCATTATTCAATTATTGTTTTTGTGCAGGAAGGGACACCTTCCTGCACAAAAACAATAATTAATGGCATTTTGCTCTTTCTATGTGTGCAGCAGAATGCAGCACACATAAAAAAAGCAGAAACGAGGAGAAATAAAAGTATTGCGCCAATCTAGCACCTGCTTTTGCATGGCATTAGTTTTTGTCGCTGCCTCAGATTTACACATCCTTGTAAATCTGGGGCACCGTCAAAAATCAATGGGTGTTGCGGTGGAACACCCACAGCACCACCCATTGCGCGCCCCTGTCACACAGATACCTGTGTGAAAGGGTACCATATTTACAAAGAGGCATTAAGCCATGCAAAGTGGCTTGACACAGCTTTGCAAATATGGTGCAGGTCATTGAGCCACCAGAACATCAAAAAATGTGACGCTCCGGCGGCACAGTCCCCTTGTACAAACGCCCCTTGGTTTGGCTCTTGAGAGGGCGCTAACAGACGTATCCCAGTGCCAGAAAGCATGATCATTTCTATTCTGCTCTTAATCACTCATAGGGTACAATCTGAGCCTTCAGAGTCTCTGGACCGAGCCATTAGCAAGAGTTATTTATAATTCACAATAGGTATACGTCCCGGACAAATGGCAGGCTCCAATGATATCAACATGACACTGTATGTGACGTGGTCAGGGACCTCTATGTTTCTGATTGATTGTAATTTGCAGGGATCATTTTAATCATCTCACTGTTTAGAATTATCACTTAAAAAGAGAAGAGAACTCCCCCACAGAGACATATTTTCTACTGAGCCAGTTTCTTTTAACCTTATAGAATATGTAACAGCATTTCTCATGTAAATAGTCCCCCCCCCTACTTAATTTGTGTCAATGGTTACAAGTGGGGGCATTGGCGCTTATGTTTGGGTTACAAGACTTATTTTATTAAGTCTTTGAACCAGATCAAGAGAGGGAAACACGGAAAATTGGAGAAGAAATTAGGAAGAGAAAAATAAGAAAAAGTGTGTAAAAGAGAAAGCAGGGACGAAAAAAATCTGTAGGCCTGAGAAAATAAAAGATACGTGTAGGGTCATGGTAGAAAGAAGTATGAGGTGGACTCAAGAGTAGGCAGCCTTGGTATTCTGCAAGTTCAGCATTCGGCACACCATGCAACTGGCTACTAACAAAACTTTAGGCCCCTTCACATTTAATTTTACATGGTTCTTTTGTCATTGTGGGAAGTAAAACGTATTTCCAAGAATACGTCTTACAGAAATATTAACTTTACAATAATATTTTAAAAGGATAAAAATACACGTTGCAATTTCATATGTCTTGAGGAAATATACATATTACAATAACATCTCGAAAATATAGAAAAACACAAAAAACTATTTCATCACTTAAAATACACAAAATGTATCCAACCATCGTGATTAACATTCATCCAGACCACCTCAAACTCACTACATAAATATACTTTTATTTAATATTAATTCCCTATATAATATACACAACGAACTTTAAAAACGTTCGGTTTTGGATGACCAAATATGGTTAGCCCTTGAGATCACAATATCAAACTTGTTCATGGCGTATGAAGTGACAAGAAATACTTCATTATTTTCCAAAACTCTATTTTCATATCCAACGTTCTCTCACCTTATTTGCAGATGAAGAATCACACGCCTCAGTCACCTTTCCGGAACCTGAGACAAGTAGGGAAACAGAAACCTTCCGCTCCTAGGAACTCCAAGGAGTGAGCCACTGAACTTTAAGATACTAAATAATGTCTATCTGCAATTTCAGAGGTTATCATAGATTTCTTCTTACAGAATTGTTTTTTGTTTTTCTGACTATCATTCTCTTATTAAGTCTGCCAAGGGGGGTTCTTTGTTAACTCTATCCTAGAAACTGGATTGGCTTACTTATAATACATCGCCTTAGAGGCCTTAAAGTCCTTCATTTTCAGGGCAATTTTAACAGCTGATTTGCCAGCTGAATTTTCCAATTTACTGGGGCAGGCTCCCTTTGTGGAATTACAAACGGTAGGGAAGAATATTTTTTAACTTACAAACTTTTGTTATTTTCCGCCTCCTCCTTACAGAATGTTTACAATGATCAGTCCTAACATATGTAAAATGTGTGCAGTGCGAAAAGTATGGCATGGTCTTTTTCCCCATAAAGTTCACTTCTGTGGTAGATGAAACTAAGCCGTCCCAAGATATACTCACAACTCCCTTAAGCTATAGGTGCTTGTATAGGGTAATTTACCTTCTCACTGAGGTCCACCTATAAGATGTTATCAACCTGCATTCTTCCCTGGAGCTTTGGGTTAGTATTCAGCACAATCTTATTTTTATTTTTTTATTTTTTATAAATCTTTTTACTAAACAGGTTCATCATACAAGTCTGAAACGATTTCACATGCACTTTACCAGTAGTCAATATATATGCTGCATTACAGTGTGGTGGGGTCAGAAATTCATAAGAACACAAGAGTCATTTGAAGCTTCTTCACACTGTATGGCGCACAAGTCGCTCTCAGTTTGCTTTATCTCAGGATCCACCGTTTGTAACGATGTTTCAGAGAAATCACAGCCACCCCTACATACCTCTGTATTCCCAACAGGGGGACCATATATTTTCCACTTTCTAATGCACCCTCTGCTTTTGTAGTTTACTTCCTCTGTTCTTTGACACCAGTCTAAATCAGCCTCCCATTCTGCCACTGGTGGGGGGCATGGCACCCCCCCCACCGGCGCTATGTTCCATTTTGCTACTCCTGCTGCTGGTGCAGCCTGAGTTAAGTACAATCGTAATGCTCTCTAAGAGCTGCTGTGTGGTCAACAAAAACGAATGCCTTCAGCATACCCTGAAATAATGTCTGCATGAGGATAAGCAGGTTCAGCTCTGAAAACTCCAGTGAGCCTCCTAAGGAATTCTGGGCTTCTAAATTGCTAGTAGGGGAGTGTAGGCCAGCATGGCTGGATCCCTCCAAGAGTTTCTCAGTTGGAGCGTTCTGCGGGGAGATGTTGGGGGGAGAATTAAAGGACAGATGCGAGCACCTCATTAACCAGGGGAGGACTATAGTTGGAGTGGACATTTAGAATGTATGATTCTTTCACCATGAAGACCCTCTATTTGTCCAACTCCCCACCCTGGTGGTCAACCCCTCCTAAGTCCAACAGCCATTGGTTGTTTTTATCTTTTTGTGCGTTCACTTCAGCCTTTGACCCCAGTCATCTCCATCATTACCCAAATAGGACATTATAGTTGAAGAGGGATCATCATAATTTGTTACCACCTCCACTAATAGGAGATCACTTAATACCTTACCAATTCCAACTTTTGATATTCCATCAACCATCTCTCTAATGGATCTCTCCACCCTACTAGCGAGTACGTTCATTAACTCCCCACCATAAGGCCAGGTCAAAACCAAGTGAACCATGAGTGCCAACATCAGGCTTGGAATATACAGGGGTGGGGTAAGTGTCAACAATGACAACATTGGTGTTAATGCTAGAGTTTATGTGATGAGACGTCTGGGGCAAGGTGAGACTCTGTGATGGAGTAGATACTCTTGCACTTTTCCACGAGCTATAGTATTTTGCTACAAAGTTCTGCATAGAGCTAGGCGAGCTCAGTCCATTCTGCTACAATGATTTCGATGGCTTTAGGGAAACCTCCTGCCTGGCCCCTGGTGGCAATTGATTCATTGGGCCTTTTTCTAATGGCTGGTTTATCCCTTTTAGTACTTTTTTCACTTTCGCCACACATCCTTGTACAGCATAAGATTCCTTCTACTCACACAGTGTCAGCGAACACAGTTTCCCGCAGGTGCACTGACAAACTGCTTGAGCTCGAAATACTTTGCAATAACATGGGGCTCATCGGAAATGCACATGTCCCATAACCATTAGACCTCTCTTGCTCAGCCAAGGGCGTGGCAATACCGCATTGGCTGCTACTGGCTCTGGATGTGACTGACAGGGTATGTAGAGATGAAGTGCTTTACCTCTGCATACAACTAATGTGTGAACTAGATTATTTTCCTCTCTAAGTATGGACATAAATGCACTGACCTCACCACGTAAACAAAAGCAACAATGCGATGGATGTTGCCATGTAACACCTCTACTGATATTTGATATTCTAACACATATTAGTGGCAACCAAAACTGGTGTATGTGAAGCTCTGAAAAGTGGCATGGTTACTGTTCCTGAAATAGAAGTTTCAGAAGCTAACTCCGGCTCCAAAGAAAATCATGCTTGGGGACACAGGTCCTCACATTGTACAATGCCTAGCTACATCAAATTGGGTTGCTAGGAGAGAGAAGGGCAGAAACAAAGACATCTGGAAGGCACAATGGGCCAGATGTACGAAACACAGGTTGCAAAATATTGGTTGCAAATTGCTACCACTATTTTTGCTATCAATGTGGTATTTAGTGAGCTGTCCTATGTGCTAATAGGCCTCTTCACAAAATACAGAATCATAGAGTCACAATTCGCCCTAAGCCATGAATATTAATGAGCTATGTCACAAATTGCAACCCTCTATGGTTCACAGACATTACAGGTATGGTAGCCTGCTGGGGTAAGCAGACCACAATGTCTATGATTGCTTTTCAATAAAGCAATTTTTTTAATGCAGTCTGTTTTCCTTAAAAGAAAAATGGGATGTGTTTAAAAAATATATATCAAGTGTAATTAATGTTTTCCAATTTGCGAATGGGTTACCACTACATTTGTGTTGCTTGTAAAACTTTATTACATCCCATATGAAATCGACATTTGGAAGGGATGTCATTAACACTCCAAATACTAATTTGGCATTTAGGCTCAATCGCAAATTGTTGCTAAATCACAATTTGGATTTGTTACATGTCTAGATTTTGCCCTTTGGACATTTTACGAAAGCTAAATTCCTTCGTACATTTGGCCCCTGTTCCTTCGGGTTTTTTTCCTTTTTTTGGAGTGCTGAAAAGCAATGGGGCGACGCTCCTACGCCGTAGTGGAGGAGCCGTCCCTGGGTGTGTTAGCCTTGTACAAAAATCAAGTGGTAAAACTGGGTCCACTCAGAATCAGCTGAAGCTGTCAGCGGCGTACGCAAAGTGGTGACCCCCCCCTGCAAAATGTAAAGAGGGGCTGCCGAGTCGCCCGTATGTCACAGATATTCATTGATCTTTTTTCTGAATCCCTTCAAGGGTTGGAGGACCCCCAGGAGGGCTGCCACCCCCCCCCCACCCCCTTGCACCATAGGGGCTACAGGATTCTGTGTTACGCCCCTGGAAGCGGTATCCCGGGCGACACAGCTCCAGACGACTCATAAGGACCAGTGTGAATTTGATATCATGAATTTACATTGCATACAAATTTACAAATTGAGGCTATAGGTCAGGGTGAGAGGCAGATAAAGTAATTTGTCCTAAATCGTAATTGTTTTGGTAGAATGATGATGCATGGTTAAGAACAGATCTCCATTTACAGATTCTTAGACAAGAAATTGTAAGAGGGGCCCCTGAAGAGTGGGAAATCTGATAGAAAGTGGACATTGGGGTTTGAGAATTGTTTAAATGTTATTCCCCCTTATTCGAAGAACCGTATATTATGTATGGTTGAAAAAGAGAGAGCACATTGTTTTAGGTCTCAGCATGCATTAATATGAGGAAATGTACTAAAAGAGAACAGACTTTCCCCTTTGAGTGACATTTTCAGCAGCCAGCAAAATATTAAGTAAACAGTGAAGTCATTGCGTATATTTACTGCACATATATGTTTTATCGCATTGCCATATTTTTCAGGTCACAAACGAAAGGGCCTTGCAAAATGCGTTTCCTAAGTAAACCAGTAACAAACATTGAGTCTCTTAACTGTAAATCAGGTCACTGCTGCTAATGCATCTGCCATGACATTTATTGCTTTAACATCAATAACATATATGACTTTCTGACTTCAACGCGGCTATTTTGGGAGCAGAGGCAATAAACTTAAAAGGTGAAAGGAAAAGTAAGATTACTCTTCTCAGCAATGAAACTTTCAGAACATAATGAAAGTGGACACTGCAGCCTTTCAAAGTAAGTGCTTTTTCTCGTTCTCCTACTGCTGCGGAGCGAATAATGCCACACTGAATACAGACATGGGCTTAAATGGGATAATAGAGTTAAACAGTGTTTAGTAGTCCAATACCAAAAGATAAGGTTACGCTACCGGAGAAGCCTTGGACGAGGGGCGCCCAATTATGGCCCAGAAGGGACGTGATTCATCCCATATTTTCATGATAACCTCATAAAATACATTTAATCACAGTGAATTTAAATGGTATATATTTACATTGTGATTCTTAACCCGACAATCTGGAATAGGTTTGAACTTTCATTGGAAACCCCATCCTTAAACAGCCTATTTTCACAGACACTTAAACTGGAGGCACTCTGCGAGTTAACATAGCTTCCACCTAGCCCCATGCCATGAGAACGACCTTCAAATAGGGCGACGTGTACAACCATTTCATTTTGTGACTCTCAAATTGCGATGTTTAGCGAGTTGCAAACTAAATGTACAACAGAGTTTCAGACACTGTTTGTGATTCCCAAATGGATTGCAAGGGACCTGGCTCATTGATATTCATGAGCAGTAGCGGTCGGCAGTAGGTGTTTCTGTAGGGCGGTGACGTGGGCAGGGTGAGGGGCAGGGTGGGGGGTAGTAATGTATGGATTACGGAGTTTTACTGGTAAGTAAACATTTAAATACATAAAACTAACTTTGTTGCGCGCACTGCATTACCAAATGTGATGCAGTGCGCGCAACAAAATTTGTTTTATTTTTTTAAATGTTTGCTTACCTGTAAAACTCTGTAATCCATACATTACTGCCGCCCACCCTGCCCCTCCCCCTGCCCACGTCACCGCCCTACAGAAACCCCTACTGCCGACCGCTACTGTTCATGAGCCAGGTCCAGTCCTGCCAAGTATCAAGCATCAGGCGTGACGTCAACGCATTTCAGTGTGGTGCTCCGCATCACCACACTGACATGCATTTGCATTAGATGCTGGCACATAAAGCGCTAAACTAGTGCACTACTGGCTACTCCAGGCTGCTAGCTTGCGTGCCTGTGTGGCTTTCCTTTGCTGGGGTGCTCCCGCGAACATCACTTGCCGGCCCGGGCACGTGCTGCCAGTAGCACAGAGCACAGCAGTTAGGCTACTACAATGTATTCTTTTTAAAAGCAGAGCAGTGCATTCCCGCCCCCGGCGCGGCACCACTGTCACAGCCTGACATCACAGCCTGGCCGACTAGGGCAGTACGTCGCTACGTTCTGCTGCCACCCGTGGCGCAAGCGGGGGTGGCTGCGTAGACAGATGAGTGGAACTGCAGCAAATGGCAGTGCTGCTTGCACCGTCGGTGTGAAATTTTTAAAAATGCACACAATTGTCTCCCATAAAAGATTGTCTTGCAGTGAAATTTTTTATATGCACCTAATTGTCTCGTGCAAATGGGAGCCCACAAACCACGGTGGGCAGCTGCTAAAGTTTTTGAGCAGCAGTCACAGCCCTGACTGTGTGCAGCTGCTGCTGTGTGGTGAGCCTGACTCTAGACTCATGCCCGAGCACCGTGTTTGCCGCGGTAGGATTCGGCGTGGCTACTCCACTCTGCCAGGTCTGTAGGTGGCCCAAAAACCAAATTGTCCATGCTGGCCCACCGTCTGCCTTGCTGAAAATATAAGTAAGTGAGACTGTGAGAGCACACTGATCATGTCACTGATTATTATTAAAATAAATCTGCTTTATAAATTTAGCGCGCAATCTGCATTAGCTGCCTGCCCTGATACACAGCCTAACTAAGTTCTCTGCAGTCACACACAGTGAGACAGCGAGAGTCTCAATCTGTCTGGACTCAGGTCACACACCGTGTAGTTCAGGGACGAGCCACTCGAAGACGTACATTTTGATATTACAGCACTTGCTGCGCTGTAGGGCCTTAGCCTGAGGCTTGCCTAATCAATGCAGCCCGGTGATGCCGCTGTCGAGTCAGTCAGCGGGTAGTACTGCCTGAGTGTGCTGATAGCTAGACTATTAAAACTGGATATATGACGTTATAACGCATACTATTACAACGCATGCTTTTACAACGCAATTTTTACAACGCAGGATCCATTACAACGAATACTATTACAACGCATTTTTTTACAACGCATATACCTTTACAACGCATACCATTACAACGTAAGTATATAATTTTTTTGAAAAATGTAAGTTATTACATTTAATATAATTTAATTTTATTTAATTGTAATTTAGTTTACTTATTTTTTTAATTTAATTTAATTTTTAATTTAATTATTTTTAAAACCCAAACCTAGCCCTGAACCCTAAAAATACCCCTTTACTCAAAAACCCATCCCTAGCCCTGAACCCTAAAAATACCCCTTTACCCAAAAACCCAAACCTATCCCTGAACCCTAAAAATTCCCCTTTACCCAAAAACCAAACCTAGCCCTGAACCCTAAAAATACCCCTTTACCCAAAAACCCAAACCTAGCCCTGAACCCTAAAAATACCCCTTTACCCAAAAACCCAAACCTAGCCCTGAACCCTAAAAATACCCCTTTACCCAAAAACCCAAACCTAGCCCTGAACCCTAAAAATACCCCTTTACCCAAAAACCCAAACCTAGCCCTGAACCCTAAAAATGCCCCTTTACTCAAAAACCCATACCTAGCCCTGAACCCTAAAAATACCCCTTTACCCAAAAACCCAAACCTAGCCCTGAACCCTAAAAATACCCCTTTACCCAAAAACCCAAACCTAGCCCTGAACCCTAAAAATACCCCTTTACCCAAAAACCCAAACCTAGCCCTGAACCCTAAAAATACCCCTTTACCCAAAAACCCAAACCTAGCCCTGAACCCTAAAAATACCCCTTTACCCAAAAACCCAAACCTAGCCCTGAACCCTAAAAATACCCCTTTACCCAAAAACCCAAACCTAGCCCCCTTTACCCAAAAACCATACTTACCTATACTTACGTTGTAATGGTATGCGTTGTAAATGTATATGCGTTGTAAAAAAATGCGTTGTAAAAGCATGCGTTGTAATGGATCATGCGTTGTAAAAGTTTCGTTGTAAAAGTCATGCGTTGTAAAAGTTGCGTTGTAACGGGTGTATACCATTAAAACTAACTATACCCAGGCAGCTGAGCTGAGGGCTCACCTGTGCTGCTGGCTGTGGGGCTGGAGCAAGTAGTGGCACACCGACCGAAGTAAACACTTCAAGTTAATAATTTGGTTGAGAGCACTACTCCGCCCTGGCTGCCGGCTGTGAGCTATGTGACTTGACTGTGTGCCTTAGCCTCAGGCTTGCCCACTGCTCATTGCTTCCGACTAGTCAGCTGACTGTGTTGACTAACTTGAAATTTTAATTAGGCAGTGCAGCTGAGAAGTCAGAGAGATCTGTGTTGTTGAGGGCTCACATCCTGGGCTGCGTGCCACTTGGGACAGAGAGCAGCCTGGAGGCCACTGAGTGATGCTCTGCAGCATCAGATTTGATTGATTGCCACTAGGAGGATCGAGGGGCCCAGTTCAGGCCAGTAATCTCCATGGCCCAGAATGTAACCCTCCATGTTCAGGCCAGTAATCTCCATGGTCCACAATGTAATGTTCCATGTTCAGGCCAATAATCTCCATTGTCCAGAATGTAACCCACCATGTTCAGGCCAGTAATCTCCATTGTCCAGAATGTAACCCACCATGTTCAGGCCAGTAATCTCCATTGTCCAGAATGTAACCCACCATGTTCAGGCCAGTAATCTCCATTGTCCAGAATGTAACCCACCATGTTCAGGCCAGTAATCTCCATTGTCCAGAATGTAACCCACCATGTTCAGGCCAGTAATCTCCATTGTCCAGAATGTAATGTACCATGTTCAGGCCAATAATCTCCATTGTCCAGAATGTAACCCACCATGTACAGGCCAGTAATCTCCATTGTCCAGAATGTAACCCACCATGTTCAGGCCAGTAATCTCCATTGTCCAGAATGTATCCCACCATGTTCAGGCCAGTAATCTCCATTGTCCAGAATGTAACCCACCATGTTCAGGCCAGTAATCTCCATTGTCCAGAATGTAACCCACCATGTTCAGGCCAGTAATCTCCATTGTCCAGAATGTAATGTACCATGTTCAGGCCAATAATCTCCATTGTCCAGAATGTAACCCACCATGTACAGGCCAGTAATCTCCATTGTCCAGAATGTAACCCACCATGTTCAGGCCAGTAATCTCCATTGTCCAGAATGTAACCCACCATGTTCAGGCCAGTAATCTCCATTGTCCAGAATGTAACCCACCATGTTCAGGCCAGTAATCTCCATTGTCCAGAATGTAACGTACCATGTTCAGGCCAATAATCTCCATTGTCCAGAATATAACCCACCATGTTCAGGCCAGTAATCTCCATTGCCCAGAATGTAACCCACCATGTTCAGGCCAGTAATCTCCATTGTCCAGAATGTAACCCACCATGTTCAGGCCAGTAATCTCCATTGTCCATAATGTAATGTACCATGTTCAGGCCAGTAATCTCCATGGCCCAACATGTTCAGACTGGTATCTACAATGTGTCCTTCTGTAATGCAATATCCCTAGCAGAGTATCCATAATACTACTGCATGTAAAGTGAAGAAGCCAAACCTGTGACTGCATAGACCAAGCACCTTCCTCAGGTGCATATCATTAATGCTTCAGTATCTTAATGTGTTGTCCATGCAATGCCCATAACGTTTCAGGAAGGAAAGCACTTTAACTGTTCCTTCTAAAGGTCCTTGTCTACCATGCCCGGGAAAGTAAGGGGGAGGAAAGCATTGTAATTTGCTGGAATACAGGACAAGACAATAGAACAGTTATGCCAGTAGTGAACCCCTCACATCTACGACCTATGGTAATTGAATTGTACTCGCTGAGGGACCACTTTCTGATTCTTTTGGTCAGTATGGTTGAGTACAGTATGCCCTGCCTTTGCATTAAATTGTGCTGTACAGGTAACAGCTCAAAATCATAGACCTGTAGGCGAGAAAGTTTGATTTCCGGTCCACTGACAATTTAAAGGCTCTGGCTGTAAATGAGATGGACAGATGCACCAGCATTGAGGGGAGCATGGAGTCAGGACTGGGCTCAGTGTGGTCAGAGTTTGGGATGGTCAGACCCACCGACCTTTCTTAATGTTATTACAGTTTGGCTCTCATTACTAGCAGCCAACATGCAACGGTATACCAATTATCAGATCACTCATAATGAGGGCCAACGTCTCCTACAGGGAGGGCTGACTTTAGGCCGGTGAGACTGGTGCAGCTGCACCTGGCACTGACTTTGGAAGGGGCACAGTCTTTAAAAATAACATGGGTTTACATGCATCTGAACTTTGTTGTGCAAACAACAGTTGTCAGGCAACAATAAAAACGCCAAGCTAACTCTGGTGATTAATTTTACAGCTGGTGAGAGGTCAGAATTTTGTCTGATGGCAGTTTTGACTCATCATAAAGTAGCGCAGAGGGATAAGGTGCCTGCTGCAAAGAGCGTGTACCATGCAGATCACAAAACTGAGTGTGAGAGAACTGTGAGTAGAGCTTAAGCGCTTTAAAAATGAAATGTACGTCAGAAACCGGCAATGGAGAGGTGCTGGGCACTGTTGGAGAGTGGTAGAGGGGGAATTTGTGAAGAAGGCGGTCATGGGGGGGCACCAAAAAGACTGTTGCATTAGGCACCACCAGCGCTAAAGTCGGCCTTGCTAGACCAGGATGAACGCTAGTCTATCTGTACTTTAGGTGCAGTAAGTAGCCTTCTGACTGGGATTAAAACCTGTGATCTGAAGGCTACACCTATCTCTGCAATTGGTACATTAACTCCCTATACCTATATTTTAGCCTGCTACATACAGAGCCTGACAAAACTATATTGTACTTTACTCATCTTTACTCCTCTTTTCAAGCTCTGGTTCCCCTTTGTCAGCAGTTGCTCCTTCGAGCTCATTAACTCTTTTTTTTACGTTCACTTATTCCTCTCTTTTCTTAACTTTACTTGAATTCTATTATTTGTGTTGTACAGTTCTAATTATGTCCTGTTAGCTCTACATGTTCTATCTCCTTGCTTTTCAGACCCTTGTTGTTTTCTCTATGTGTTGTTTTACCTTCACCATTTTCTATTTTCCTGCAGGTGTCTCTTGCCCTTCTGTTCTTTCACTTTATTTGCTACAACCCTGTTTTGTTTTTATTATCCTGCCTATCCTTTCCTCTCTCACTCCTCTCCTTTTTTTCTTCCTGCTTGCCTGCATTGGTAGAGGTGAAGTCACTCGTACAACACAATGGATTTCCCATAGAAACAGACTTTGAGCTCATAAAGATGTCAGTACAAAGCGCATAGGTCGCAGCAGTGCCAAAGAGGCGAGAAGGAGCAAAGAGATTAGAGGTATTGTGAACAATGGTTTATCCACCTCTGTTTTAGGTCCTTTTCACACTTCCCTTTCAGTGCATTGGAGACCAAGCAATTGGAGAGGTCCCCTATCCTTGCTAGAGGTCTGATGGTTTGGGTGAGTGAGTTCTGAAGATGGGAACTGGCAGCAGATTTGCTGGTCTGGCTGAACAGGTAGTTCCTTTAGGAGACTGGAGAGTCTAAAGTATACCTCGAAGCAGTGCCTAAGTTGCAAAGGAATAAGCGGCACTTATATGAGAACCTTGGATTACGTTTGCAACACGCAAAGTGGTACATGACTGACTCAAGGCTCTGAGTCAGATTTATGAGCACCCTATTTGTACCTGGCCCAGTAGTCCAAAACCAAGGTGTTTGGCTGGACACGAATCTCTCTATGAGTTTTCAGATCTCTAAAGTTGACGCTACTTGCTTTGGCATTTTGAGATGACTCAAAAAAATCTTAGGGTGTCTTCCGTTTTTGGCCCAACAAACTGTCCTGCAGGCCTTGGTGATCTCGAGACACAACAAGGGAAATATCTTATATCTCGGAGTAATCAAGAATCTGCTTAGATGTCTTCAAATAGTGCAGAACACAGTGGTAAGACTTCTACTGCATCGTCCCAAGCTCTATTCCAACACTAACCTTATCTGCGATCTCCACTGGCTCCCTGTTGAACCTCATATCCAATAAAAGACACTCTGTTACGTTCACAAATGTCTTTTGCACTCTGGTTACTCTTACTTAAGAGCTTTGGTGATGCCGTATACTCCTAGTCATTCTTTACACTCAAGCAACTCAGACCTTGCAGTTGTTCCGAGAGTTAATACTGCCAAACAGGGAGGTTTCTGGTACCCTACTGTAGCGTAGCGCAGGGAAACCCTTGGTTT
This sequence comes from Lissotriton helveticus, assembly GCF_964261635.1. Lineage (NCBI taxonomy): Eukaryota > Metazoa > Chordata > Amphibia > Caudata > Salamandridae > Lissotriton > Lissotriton helveticus. The sequence continues at coordinate 286,004,949 of NC_136071.1, forward strand.
GGTTGCCATGCGCTGTACAGATCGGAATAACAATAATAACTGGCTGCTTAATCCACATTCCTGTGGGTTGCTCCATGCCGCTTCAGTGTAGACTCCAGAATATACACCACGCTTGAGTCAAGATTGCATCTTCCAAGCGTAGCACCGCTGGGCGTTTCTAATGTCTATTTTTTCCAATGGTTTAGAATTTATGATACATTCCAACCCAAAAAATGGGAGGTACCTAAAGACTTGACTGCATCTATTATAACACTTTTCTCCAACATTAATCGGTCCATGCTGGTTGCAATAGGGTTTGAGCAATACACGTCCCATACAGACCACATTCAGCACGTCATCATTTTAATAAAGCACTGTATAACATCAAGTATAATACATACAGAGGAACCCTACAGAAGTAAGAGGTTCAATCATATTCTTACTTTACAACTCATTGGATTTCAGGAAACATTGTAAAGGAACATGATAACTTATGATGCATTACAAAGGACACCCTCCTGGAAGTGAGGTGGAACAATCAGACTATTTAATGTTGTACCCATTGGTAACATGAAAGGTTCACTTGCAATTCTTTGAACCCTGCCCCATAACTTTACTGCACTATTACTAATGTGACTGAAATTTTGTTTCAATTTCTGTATATTAAAGTGTTAAAGTGGTACATAGGTGAAACCTTAGCTGTGACAGGGCTGTGGGTTAAAATGGCAAAAAAAGCAACAAAAAAACCTTACACATAATTTGCTTCATTGTGCCGCATAATTTGAATTGCAAATGATCAGCACCAACCTCTATCAAAAGAGATGTAAAGTCTGGGTTAATGTGTTACAATGAAATGCTTTTTATCACGAGGTGAACGATGCGTGTTTCACCACACCTTCACGAGGATGAGACAACACAATAAAATGTGCATCTCATAATACACTTTTCCAAATTTACCGTGTCAAAGTCCATTCCTCGACGACGTTTGAATGTGTTAAACCAAAGCACTTTGCATGCCCTTTATATTGATTGTTTTATGTGTTTGCACACGCTGGGAGCCTGTTTCACGTATTTCCATTATCCAGTCCAGAGTCTGCAAATTAGACTGGTGATTTTTATAGGACTTCTTTAGTCAAATTCCACGTATTTGCCTTTCCTTCTAGAACTGTCAGCCACAACTGCCTCACTGTTGGATCCTGAACATGGGACTGCCACGTGCACTGTGCATAGAAACTTGACATTGACGCAATGAACTCGTCAGCACGAGAGACTGACGTCACAGTCACTTAAAAAAGTGCATTTAGAATCGTTCAGGTTTGGGCGATTATATTTAATTATCAACAGTAGTGTCCAGTAAGATGTTTCAGATCTATGTGCTGACCTCTTTTAAAATGCTAAGATAGGTCTGTAATCATGGCAGAACTTGAGAAAATATGTAAACAATAAATCCTGAGATACCTGTTATATTTGCCTCCATAATGTTAACTCCATTCATAGGGCAAGGAAGGCCCCGCAAGAGGGGAGGGAAGCACCCACTCTGTGTGGGGTCTTTGGGACGTACCAAATGGGGCACGCGATGGATGATGGTAGTGGCCCGTGGGCAAGTGAGTCAATGTATTAAAGAGCATGCGCAATGGGATTTATTGCAATCACCCTCAATACCATTTATTTATTTATTTATTGTATTTGTAACGTGCGACAATCATCCCCGTGCGATATCATGGCGCCAGATCGCCACTTGCCCTTCTGAGACAGTCTGTCATTTTGTGGTAGTTGATGCGTTAAAATTAATCTCTAAAAAAAAAATGTTTTTTTTATTTTTTTTTAATCTGAAGTGGTTGCCGTTAAGGCGGAGATCCAAGGGCAGTAGATTGCATTGGGCAATTGGCAAGTGGGAAAATTACCCACTGCCCGATCTGACTGTTTTATGCGCTTAAATTTGGCCAGTGCTAGGTTCAGTGATCTCAGTTCTCGCTCTGGTTTATAGAATTACCCTTTTTCTTGTAGAATGCAGGGCCTGAATTAGTGTCGTGTGAGCGTGTCGGTGGAGTTTAAAACTGGCTCTTTTGCGCATTGGCAGCCAGTGACGGGTTTCTAGGCAGGTAGATGCCAAGCTATATCTGTCTTTGTTACAGATAAGCTTGGCAGCTGCAATTTGTATTAACCGGAGTCGTGTGAATAGGTAGTGTGCTATTCCCACATAAAAGTGCATTTCTGTATTCCAGTCGACTTGTTATTAGAGAATGGATGATGGTTCTTCACCAGTCAACCGGAATCCAGTGGAACAGCCTTCTTCTGCATGGATAGTAAATCATCGATTAGAACGCCAACATTTTTTGCCACTTTCTTGGGCTCAGGTGCAGATCCCAAATTGGCAAGCCACCAAGAAGAGCCCCAGATCTGATGGGCCCGCTAAAGAGTAAGATCTCTGTTTAGTAGGTATTCAAATTCAGACAGTGAGCCATCATCCAGCTTTCTACTTCAGAGAAACACCTAGTCAGGATATGAAATTAAATGAAATGAATTTGTACTTGTATAGCGCACTTCTACCCTGAGGTGTCTTGGCGCTGTACACATACCGCTGTGGAACCCTTCCTGGCTTTTCTCTGTGAAATGCCCACTCCTGGGCACCCCCAAGGTGAAGCCAGGCATCCCAGCGCTGTTGGGGCCGTTGTGGAGATTAAGCAAGCTATTGCCCAGAGTTGCAGAGTGGGACCCGTGATTAAAATAGGCACCGAGGCGAGAATTATCAGGTCCGAGGAAATTGAGCCCAAGACCCGCCGAGGCGGGAATTGAACCCTGGTCCCGGGCCAGACCTCTGCATCAGGGTCTGCCGCTCTAACCATTGATCCACACTTCTCCACGAGGATATGTCTGCTATTGAGATGTCTCTCCTCTATTGAAATGACAAACTGGGTGTCGTCAGCATAAGAGCAGATCTCAAAGCCCCACTTTCTGACAACTTTCGTGAGGGACAAGACATATGCATTAAGAAGTGCATGGCTCAGTGAGAAGCCCCGAGGGACCCTACATCTGGATTTGGAGGGGCGTGATCTGAAGGCATTTAACTGAAAAGACTGTTAATTTACTTAAAAAGGAGCCAAACCATGTAGGGCTTTGGAATGAAGTCCAATCTCATGACGTTTTTTTATCATCGAACTATGAGAAACGGAATCAAATGCGGCATAGAGATGGAGTAGCATCAGGACTGAGGCCTTGCCCTGATCCACTTCAGATCTGATATTATCCAGAAAGGCAGTTAGCTGGGCATGGACTAGTCTTTTCAAGACCTTGGACATATAGAAGAGCAATGGTATGCGTCAGTTATTGGAAAGGATGGACACATCTATCTCCAATTTTTTATTAATGGTTGTATTAATGCTTGTTTCCAGAGGTCAGAGTAATCTGCCTCTGATAATGAGAGATTGAGGATTTGGGTTAGATAAGGGCTTGGCATGGGTGCTAGACAAGAACAAGCATTAGAAATGTAATAGGTCTCGCATTTTTTTTTGTTGAGCTATTGGCATAGCTCAACAGCTGCCAGACAGAAATTGCCACTTTGCAGGAGCTGAACAGAGCATTGCTCTGTGAAACGGCCTGAAAGCCTAAAACGATATTGATAGCCTACAAAATAAAATGACTGATCAGGATGACCAGAAGGAACCACGGATGTATTGGGATGGCCAACGCAAGTAAACAATGAGTGAAATCGCCTGGGCATGACCCAAGCACACAAAGGTGGTAGAATCAGACCCAATGCACCAATAAAAACCCTGTATTTCTAAATGGCACAACAACAAACAAATGGCAATTCTGGGCATGCCAAAACCCGATAGAGGAAATAACAAAAGGTCTTGCATACAGCGCATGTGCACTGCCTAGGCTCGACCTAAAAATGAAGTGGGGACAGGGGTCGAGTGGAAAACCAGACTTGACCTCTGCCATCAGCTTCTCAACCTGTTCCTCCTAGAGCCTTTCAAATTCTCTCATATGAGTACCTGCTCCAGGAGAGCTCATCTATTGGGGATTGTGAGTCAAGTGTAGAGATGAGCCTCCTCACAGAATGATGCACTTGTTTAAGGGAAGAGCAGGCCAGACCCCACATTTGAAGGACCTGGGTTTCCCAAGAGCCAAGAATGTAGAATGGAAGCAGAAAGAGAGGCACTTGTGAGAAGGTCCCCAAGTAGAAATCACCAGGCCGGTAGAAGGGGAACGCCAGAACATTGTCTAAGTAGTAAATGTGCTCAAATGGCAATGATGATGCTCTATGACAACAGATAAACAATTAAGCTGTGTTTTCGCATTTATGGCCTTATTATGAGTTTGGCAGTGCTGGAGTGGAACCACTGGCTCCCGCACTGCCAAACCTGTGGTTGATCAGCCCGCCAGATTAGGAGTTTTCTCCTGTCTTGCAGGTGGTTCTTTGGCTTTCCAAGGGCAATGCCTATGAAATAGGCACCACAGTGGGAATGTCAAAATGAGTATTACACAGCATGCACTGCTGTAGTCTATGCTTGCAGGTGCTAGAGTGCATGCACACAGCGGGACACAACATGTTCCCCCCTGCATGCACCCCATGGTCCTGAGGGAACAGGGCCCCCTTTGTTTCCTCTCTGCCACCGTTCTCATGGTGGGCTCACCACCATGAAAACTGTGGCAGAGATGAAACTTGTAACATGCTTGGCGAGACCACAGCAGTCCTGTCAACCATATTGTGGCCTCAAGACCGCAGCACCACCGCTTGGGATCTCTGCTCCCTTGTGGTTGTGGTGGTCACAGGGTGGCCAAACCGCCCTGGTCGCAATAGGGCGGTCGGAACACCGGCCCCACCCCTTCCCTTCAAGTCCGTCCGCCCGTGGACTGCCAGACCTGTAATTAGGCCCTAAAACTTGACAAAGCCATTATTTGCAAAACATGTCAGCTGAAGGTTTGTATTGTAAAATGGGATGTAATTAATGTAGGTGATCAAGATTTTGGATTAATTAATAAGGCTGACTACATCATTGCTATGTTCATATGTAGTTTCTGACTCGAACTAAATGTTGAAAGTTGCATCCCTCTCTTGGGAATTGAACTGCTTAACTCAGAGAGATAGTTCACGCGATAGATAAAGCACTTTTTTTTAGCACAAATGTGGTGACAATTCCTGATTTGGGGCCCACAAAGGAAGGTTTTGATGATGTGGCGAATGCATTATCTGAATCACAGCAATGGTTATATATTTTAACTCAACTATGATGATGCTTAGTAACAACCAGCTTACATCACAAAGATAGCCAGCAAAAGATAACTGCATCAAAAGGAGAACTGAAAAGATGGAATGATAGGCGGGTTAATCTCACTTTATATATTTATGAGGAGACTCTTCTAAGTGCCAGGGTAACAAGAAACACAATAGATTCCACGCCGTAACAGCTGCTCTACAGTAACTGGGGATGTTCAGTGCTATAAATGTGTTGTTTCCAATGTCACTGCCATGATCTACACAGATTTAACTCCTCATGTCAGACGTGCCATGAAACCAAGGAGACACGTAGGTGTTATTACTGAGATAGGCATCTGTGTGCAATGATTCCCATATGTTGTTTGGGACGCCCGTCCATTGACCCTCAACCAAGCACAGGACCACAGGCATACGGCCCAGCCCCCCCTGGAGGCATCAGCTTTACAACGCAGAGAGTTGCAGTCACGTAACATTACGTAACGCAACATAAATGCCATGTCGGTGAAAGGAAACAATAAAATAAGTTATTTAGAGCGCCTCTACTAATAAATGCACACAACATTTATTACCAAAGTACAGTGAAGTTCACGTGGCAAAAATGCTGTTAGTGTATGTGAAAAAAAATTCCTAGGCAGTGGCACATAAGAAATCATGTGACATAAGATGACAGCAAGAAAAGCAATAAAAAATCAAAATAGATAGTAACATCAGTTTAATAGACACATTAAAAATCATATAATATATGACAAATATAAACTGTCTATAGACAGGTCATTAAAACATAGATCAATATAATTCAATACAAACAATAATCATCAGTATATAAAAAAGACATAACAATTTTAATCAAAATATCCAAGCAAGGTGGCAAATAACATCGACGCGCGTTTCGGCGTAGAAGACGCCTTCTTCAGGAGCCACAAGGAGCAAGATTTGTTTAAAATTTTTAGTTAAAAATTCTTTAGGTAGGAGAATGCCCTCCGTTTGATTCCTCCGAGTGAAAACAGGAAATGATATGGTCCTGATTCTTAGAGTTACAGTAGGGACGGAAACATTCAATTCCTCTTCGTCAGCGCCAACCAAGTGAGGGCAATGTACCTCCTTAAACATTTTTGTAGTCAGGTATCTCTCTTGGTGGTTGAGAAAGATTATTTTTTCATGGGGCACTTAACAGCGAATACACGGTGCTGTACAGAATATCATACCAGTTCCTTAAAATCATGGATTTTCTATCATTCTCGACAACGCGATATAACCAGTATACATACTGATGCAACCAACACGGAGGATATACGCGATTTCCTGCCGATGTTCAGGAATCGTCTAGAAATGAAATGCGTTGATTACGGGCGGCCTCAAGATTACCGGCGCCGTCTCAGTCCCGTGGTAATGGCGGATAAACCAAAATGCTATTAGTGCCTCCCAGATTGCATGTTACAATGACTGTACATAGGGAAACAACTCTGTTAATTGTGCGTTCTCACAGAGTGAGTTTGGCCACTGGCATCATGGATTCAGTTAAACTATTAAAAAAACTATTCACATGGAAACCGCCCAGGTCTTAACCATATTTGCAGGGTCATTTAAAATGTATTTCCTTTGTTGGTGTGAAATGGCAGCTTTACCTCCTGTATCCTCATGCTGCCTTTTCCTTCGCCACACCGAGCAACGGTATTAATTGCATATTACACTCTGTGCATCTGCATGTTTAAAGATTTAGTCCCATGCACAACTGGCAGCCGTTCTTATGCCCGTGGATATGGGGACCGTTGAATTTTGAAATAGTTAACGTCTGATGGTTCAAGAAACAGTATGAGTGTGCAGTCAGTCTTTTATTTACAGGAAACACAACTCTGATTGCACTGTACCTTTTGATCAGTGGCTTACTGGTTAGTTATTAACATATTGATCAAGATTAGAAAAAAGTGAGAAGTGGCAGCTAAGTTGCAAATCCTTTAACATTGTTCTCTTTTCCGAATGTGTTTTTTCATATCCCTAGTATCATACTGCCATTTTCCTTTTAAAAAATTCAGAGCGTCCTGGGCCTAGTTTCAGAACTGTGACTAGTTTTCACCTTTAAGGTCCTTATTCCAAGTTGACCACATTTAAGATAGGTAGGTACCGTGACAGGAAGTACCAACCTCAACTGGTTTCTCACTCCCAAATCCAGCCACTAGATGATAAAGTCCCATGAATGGGGAATAACCTGGTGGATCTAGATTTACTGGATTGCTTTATACTCACATATATACAACTAGCGCAAAAGAATGTGTTAAATGTGAGTAGGATGAAACGTGTGTCAGTGCAGCTCCAGGGATGCTGTGGAATCACACTCTCCTGGTGCTGTGGGACTGGGTCAAGTGGGAAAAGGCCCGCATCACTGCTCAGTCAGTGGTGGAGCTAACCCATGTGCTGCCCGTGGCAGTTCCTGCATTTGCTGGCAGCAGCATGTAAGAGCGGAGGGGTGGTTACCCACAGGTAAGACCACAGGTGTGAGTAGGGGGGTCCTGGTGATTTTCGTGGTGGCCGCAGGTAAGGGGGAAGGCCCCCGCTCCCCAAGCTCATGCCGCCAGGGCAGACCAACACCCCCTCGCCTGCTATGCCACTGTGCTCACTGCTGCTGCCCCAGAATCCTAGTAATTTTACAAGGGGAGGGGGGGGGTGAGGGGAGAGGCATCCGTATTGACTCTTGCATCTAGTTATTTCAAGTGTGGTAACTCCATGTCACTTAGAATCAGTCAAAGCAGTACCCCCTGCCTTCCTGAGTAAACCCGCTGGTGAACTTGTAATAGGCCCCTCAAACTTCTTACAGAATTTCCCAGCAGCTGTAACACTCATTTAAGTCTACTGGTAACATTAGGATCTCTTACACAAATATTAATCTCAAAGTTTACATTTCTATAGGCCTTAATAAATATGATTACACTATCTGGCGAACTGGTGCCGATACCAAGCTCCAGTAATTGCTCTGAACCCAGAATATTATCTTCATTTATTTACGGCTTATGAACATGTTGGGGATTCCCTGAATGATTTAGTTCATTATTTTGTAGTTTTATAAAGCATGTTTCATTACAGCTACTTCGTACACTTGAAGAGGATTGTTAAAAACATTATGTGAGTAAGCATAATCTAGAAACATGTTATAGCTATGTCACATGAAACTAAGATAGAGGCGGACCGCATGGATGAGAATACCTCTTCTATCTGATAAGATCCTTACTGGAACTGTAGAGTGTAGGTCATAAAACTGAAATCAGCAAAGCAGTAGGAAATGCAATAAACACTTAGCAGTATCTCAACTGGGAGAATAATTTCCTTCCTGTGTATGAGTTTCACCCCTGGGATCACGATCTCATTCAATGAATGTGAGTCTTAGCCCTACTAGGACAATCTCACATATAGATGGAGCTTAACATAACAATTTGAGAAAATTCGAACTCTAAGCCTTAGAGCAAGGTTTTCTTACTTGATGAGAGTTCACAACTAGAGCACTTTTTGAGGTACTGGGTTTGAGTCGCACAATCCGAAAGGGAGACAGAAAGGGAGAGTGTCCAGTGCTTAGTTTTTAAATAAATAAGTGCCGGGGCTCTTGTCAGGAGGTCACTTTAGCTGATTTTTCCTGCCAGCACTGCCAATGACAGTAACAACAATACTGCTAACTATCACATTCCTACAAGTGGGACATTTTACATTGTTCCAGGCCCAAACGCTAAAAGAATTACTCGGGTGACATGTGTTAGCTATTTTTTATGTATATTGAATTAATAAACAGCTGTTGTGCTGATCTCTAAATTAGGTTTACAGAGCCACCTTGTGGCAGACTATCATAAAAAACTATTTCGACAATTAAGTGCTGGTGCCGAGCACCAGAAACTACCGGCTCAAATTAAACACTGAGAGTGTCAGAGATTATGTTCTGGCAAGCCCACCCATTCTCCAATATCTGGCTGGCAAGCTCACAACCTTTAGGTGGCTCTTGGCCCACCTGCAGCAAAGACACCCTCAGATCAGATATAAAGTACAAAAAAGAGTAAAGCAAGGCAACAGGTCGTTGTATGACTGAGTCACACATGGCTAAACCATGTGTGCCTCTACAACGGCGCCCAAACAAAAAATGCGTCTTAACAATGCAGCCCTTTACCACGCATGCCATTACCACACATGCCTTTACCAAGCAATTTTATGGTAAAGGCATGATTGGTAAAGGAATATGTATGGTAAAGATCACATCCGAGCCCCTCCACCTAGAGCCCGAAAACCTGCTTCACATATTCAAAACTACCCCAACCCCAGACCCGCCGTTAAGCCCTAAAACTGACCCCAGCCTTGAAAACTGTCCCTTCCCCGCCATGAGACCTAAAACTCGCCCGCAAGTCCTAAAACCTTCCCTGATCCCAACCCACCCACCCTGAGCCCTATAACTGCCCCAGTCCTGAAAACTGTCCCTTACCCATCCCCCCCGAAGCCCTAAAAACTGCCCACTATGTCCTAAAAACTACCCCGATCCCAACCCCCAGCCCTAAAATCTGACCCCCACCCCAGAAAACTACCCCAACCACCCCTGCTCTGAGCCCGAAAACCAACCCCCAGCCTTATAAACAAAGGTAATGTGTGCACCTTTTGATGGGAATTTGAATGTGATTTAAAACTGAACTCTGTAGATGTGATTAGGTTAAGTTTATATAAGAAAAGTAATTACATTTTATGTATATTTTTTACAGATGATTGCTGTCAAATATTAGAGTCCTGAAGAAGGTGGTTCGATTAAACTCCATCCACTGAAACGCCGTGTCGACAACTATTTGCTAGTCAGCATTTCAATTTTTGTGATATTTTGCATTGTCTTTATTATATGTACATTGTATGGCTGTTTTTAATTGGTTTCTAAAAAAGATGTTTAATTTGTGACACTTGATGTATGAAATATACTGACAAAGAAAGGCAAAGGAGGTGGTTACAAACAAAAGACAAACACCTATGTCATTCTGAAAAACAGTGTTTTAAAGTTATTTTTGTAAGTGATTTCTATATATATATATTACTACAATATAATAAATAACATACATTTTCGCATATATTTGGGTTCAGTATTATGAGTCTATAGAATGATTGAGGAATGATGAGTGAGATAGTGAGGACTGTAATAAGAATTAGATATTGGTATGTGGGGGGTATTTTTGTAAGTATGCCATAGTGAACCCTGTCCCCTACTGTAGTAAGGTTACCTCTCAAATTTTGAGACTTTTTTACCCAACAGGCCACTCTATCTCTGACCTAATTTATGGAAGAACTGAAGGCACACATCCTTAAAGAGCACTATACCATTGCACAATAATAAGCCACTTCTGCTCTCAGAACCAAGCAACCTCTCCAGTCACTCATTCACAGTATCTCTGCCTTTGACCTTCTACATTTCTTCACTATCTTTGACTAGGCTTACATTATAAAATACTAATTAGATAAAAGAAAGAGGGAGCTAAGAGAAGAGAAAGGGGTGGTAAACAGAGGGGAGAAGGGAAAATAAATAACTGGGTGAGAAAGGAAGGGTAATACGGAAGAGCATGGGAGAGTCTGTTTTAAGAGAAAACAGAAGACAGTAAATGGAAAGGAAAGGAAAAGAAAGAGAGAAAAGGGACTAAGTAGTTAAGAGCCGTCATAGGGTAAGATGGAGAAAAGGAGAGGAAAACAGTGAAGCAGGGGCATGGAAGGGGATTGAGGAAAAGATACGGAGAAGAGAAGGGGGATTTGTAAAAGAGAGAGAGAATACGTGATAAATGCAGGAAAGACAGAGGGAGCAGCACTGAATGAGGGGAAAAGAAACAGGACTAAGGCAACAGCAGAAGGAATCAAGAAATGCATTGTGAACAAGGTTACAAGGGTTAGGGTGGAACTTGCAGTACCTAGCACAGAGGGGCTGTGTCTAGCTTGTCATCCAATCAGACTTACAGTTTTATTTTCGTCTGCCAAAAAGGGACACGGGCCAAATGTGAGGATTGGTCTTAAAACCATCTTGAAAATACATTTCCAACTAAAATTAATGAAATTGATACAGATTTGCACACCACTTGTACATAACAAATCGAAGTTGTGCACGGAACACCTGAGTACTGCAAAGACACTGTGGCCTGGACCTTAAAATATATCGTCAATGAAGCATGTCCTTTACATTTTTCAAAGATATTGTAGTTGTAAGGAAAGAATGCAACAAAGGATTGGCCTCTAGTATGCAAATTATTAAGACAAGAAGGAGCTGGGACTATTTCCTTTGACTACATCACAGTGTTAATAAGAGGCCAAGGAAGCTATGGCACCTCTGCCTCGCTTTGTTGTTCCCAGGGCACCCATGAGCTGGTGAACACTAACATGATGATAATACTAATTCCTTGCATTTTACCAGTAGCTGCTGTTATTGGGTAGTACTGGTGGAGCGGGGAGGGAGGGCTAATTAAAAAAAAGGGGAAAGAAAAAAAAGCACTTTCCTTCCTGGCAGCTGTGTTACTCCATCCTCGCCGGGCAACAAACTAGGAAGCACCCAGGCTTCCTACTCACCTGACCAATCAAAACGCAGCTGTGCAGCATTTTGATTGGTCTGAGTGCCTTGGTTCGACGCTCTTAGAGGGGCTGGGAGGCTTGACATGTACAACACAACCAGGTGTAGAACATGCCAAGTGCGCATGAGGGTTTGGCCGGCACCCTCATGCGCACTTAGGAGAGTGCCAACACTCCTTCCCTTGCTCTGTGGGAAGCGCAGCCCCACCTGCACTGGGTTTACATAGCCAATAATGAAAAATAAAATGATAATACATTGTTATTATCATTTTATTTTTCTTGTGGCGTAACGCTTCCCTGCCTTAGCGGAGGAGCCGCCACTGTATTTTACTTTTGAAATGCAATCTTTTAATTTGCTATAGCTGCCGCACAAGAGATGTAATCAGTGATGTCACCATCAATTATGTCATGTAACATGCCATGTTTTTATATATATATATATATATATATATATATATATATATATATATATATTCACGCTCCAAGGTTGTCCACCATGTGCGTAGCACGCGAGCAGCAGCTTTATTTATATGTAGGTGAGGACGGGGATCCGCTTGTAGACGCCGCTCCGTAATGGATCTGCCCGACGTGTTTCGAAGCTCCATCTGCTTCTCTTCAGGGGCTTTAACGGAAGCGGTGTGCGCACCCGCTACACTTCTCCAATTATATAACTCGCCCGTCCATGGGAGGCTCCAGTGAGACTTCTGGGAAGTGTAGTACGGAAAGCACACAATCAAGTCCTGTATGGACTCCACAAGTGGGCCCGTCCTCGATTCCATGTACGGCTGCTACTTCACTGCCGTGACCCCCACGTTAACGGGGTGGTGCATACTCTGCGGCTGGACTGCCGCATATAGATTCACGCTCCAAGGTTGTCCACCATGTGAGTAGCACGCGAGCAGCAGCTTTATTTATGGGTAGGTGAGGACGGGGATCCGCTTGTAGACGCCGCTCCGTAATGGATCTGCCCGACGCATTTCGAAGCTCCATCTGCTTCTCTTCAGGGGCTTTAACGGAAGCGGTGTGCGCACCCGCTACACTTCTCCAATTATATAACTCGCCCGTCCATGGGAGGCTCCAGTGAGACTTCTGGGAAGTGTAGTACGGAAAGCACACAATCAAGTCCTGTATGGACTCCACAAGTGGGCCCGTCCTCGATTCCATGTACGGCTGCTACTTCACTGCCGTGACCCCCACGTTAACGGGGTGGTGCATACTCTGCGGCTGGACTGCCGCATATAGATTCACGCTCCAAGGTTGTCCACCATGTGAGTAGCACGCGAGCAGCAGCTTTATTTATGTGTAGGTGAGGATGGGGATCCGCTTGTAGACGCCGCTCCGTAATGGATCTGCCCGACGCGTTTCGAAGCTCCATCTGCTTCTCTTCAGGGGCTTTAACGGAAGCGGTGTGCGCACCCGCTACACTTCTCCAATTAATACATCCCGCTGTGTGTGGAGGTCTGAGGGGATTTGCTGCAGCCTGCGTGCGTTCTCGTTTGGGACAAACTTGGAGCATTTATATATATATATATATATATATATATATATATATATATATATATATATATATATATATATATATATATATATTATATAATATAATACTGCATGAGGGTATTACAGGGCCGGCGGGGCTGCAAATTATAGTTAGCTCAGTAAACTAAATGTGGTGGATGTCAGTGTTTTTTTGTTTTTCAATGTTAATTTCGTCTTATTTCTACACAAACTACAAACCTTTTTTTTCAGTGATTACAAACACACACACACACACACACTTGCAGTCATACATATTACATGTTTAGATAATGATAACCCCAAACCACGCTGCAGAGCTTTTACATTGTCAGGCTACTACGGTTATACACCATTAAGATCCAAATAATGTTGAAATGTTATCTAAATTATGCAGCCTAACATGCAAAGTTTGGTGCACCATTGTCTGACAGTATGATTATCATCTATTTGCAATAGATTTTTTTTTTAAGGAAATCCGCACATTATGCAACTTACAATAGAGATTACCAAGTGCAATTTACTCATATATTGTTTTTACATTTTCTGGTGGCATTTACAAACAAACCTCACAGCTTTTGGACTTGTGATTTATGGTGCCAGACACCTCTCAAAGGCAGTTTTGGCCAATACTAAACAGTGTTGTTATATACACATCTATTTAATCTCTATCTCTCTCTCACGTTCTCTATCTCACTAGCTGCTGGGTAGTTATAGTTAGGATCATGTTTCCATTGGAAAATCATTTTTGTTTTCCTAATAACTTTGGCGCTGTGTATCAATTCTTTGAAATAAATGTTCTTCCACCTCAGCACCCTCCTGGAAATTTCTGGGGTGATTCGCCAAGATGGGGCTAAGAAAAAAGGGGGTGCCCTTTCTCCATTCCTGCACGGTTCTCTTATTAATAACTTAATTGCAAAATGTTGGAGTGAGATTATCAATGACATCATTGAGGATGTTATGAGGGATGTAATATATGGGTTAATTAACAGTGCATAGCGAGAGCGCGGTGTATAGTTACCTTAGGGCACGAGTTACAGTTACCACAAATAACTATAACTGGGGAATTTCTGTGGTTTTGTACGTCTAAAAAGTTACATTGTCATTCATATTGTCACCAAAATATACTGTTACTTTAACCTTTAGTATTGTCTGTGAATTTCTAATGTTCTGTAGTAAAATTAGAAGTGTTTTTTGTAAACAGGAATTGTCTTACTCTTCTGATGGTTTGTGTTTTTTATGGATGTATGACGTTACAACGCATGCTATTACAACGCATGCCTTTACGACGCAAGTTTACAACGACTTACGTTGAGGGGCGCTGGATAGTGAATAGTTTAATTTACTATTCCAACTCCAGTCCCCGTGGATAGTAGGGAAGGTGTCGGAAACTATTCCCTATCCTAGAGCGCCCCCCAGCGCAAGTCGTTGTGAAAGTTGCGTTGTAATGGTTGCGTCGTAAAGGTACTTCGTTGTAACAGTTGCGTTGTAAAGGATGTTCCCCGTTTTTTATTAGCACACCCCTCCCTAAAACCCTGCTTTCATTTATCTAATCCCCACCCAGTTTGCAGGAACTATTTTCCCTTTTCCCTTCCGTCCCATTGTCCCTCCACATTCAATACTAAATGCTATAATTAAATGTACCGATATCTCCACCACTGGGGTGTTAAAATATAGGAGGGGCGAGATTTCCGCCCATTTGATGCACATTAAGCACTACTGCTTTCTGGTTCTCCAAGAGGCCTTTTATGAATAAAGACCCCAATCTTTAATGTAGGTAAAACATCAAGGCCGCTCAAGCACCAATGCCCTCCTTCTGTGAATATTTATTAATCAGCACAAAGAAAATTCTGAAAAACTCTCAGGTGCACAATTCAGGCGACATTTTGCAGCAGAAATTGGGTGGATGATGAAACGCCAGGGCCATTAGGTCTTTGCATAAATATTTGCTTTTTCTGCAGACTAAAAGGTAAACCAACTTAAAGTCCATAAGCCAATTGCAACTAAAAGCGAAATACAAATAGGATTAACTAGGAAGAAACCTAACCCTTCGGTGTCACACTTCTGTTGCATGTGACTTCCACACCAGTGAAATAACACTGTAAATATTTATGACACAAAAATGACAATTCAGTCAAACCTCTGATTAATACTGCGATTGCAAAATCTCTCACCTTTCTCAAAAACCTTTCTCTGTGTTTTAATAGCTGTTAGGCAGAGGAATGAGTGAATGGAGAGTCCATAGTGCAGTGCGACAGGGACAGAAATGTCCTTATCTTCAGTGAGTTCAACAACTTTGTGATAATGAAGATATGCTTTGAAAAAAGTGTCGGGTCCGGTTCTTAATGGGCGGTAATCGGGCAAACAGGGAGGCGCTCAGCAAAAACAAACAAGCGCCTAGAGTTTCTTTGCATATTTCGCAGCATTAGAAAGTCGAAAAGCGAGTTATGCGGGGTCAGAAGGAGAGGCAGTCTCTGAGCCGCCTTCACAATACATCGCCAGCTTCCATTGTCAAGAGAGACATATCAGGAAAAACTACTTAAAAATGACTTTTCCCTTGTTATAAATCGTTTAAGGCAAGGAGGAAGTTGGAAATTGTGTGTAAAGTATATCAGATAAGAAATACAATGATAGGCATAACAAATGAGGTAACTAAATGACACAGTTTTGTAATATAGTCCATAATTGCATAATCTATGCAAATTCAATATTGTGTGTTTGCGTAAAGTCGTAGGCGTCTTGGGAGGGTCTCTGACACGCAAGGGAAATTTGGCCACACTGATAATGTTTGAGGACATTCACAAATGTTTAGAAATGCCCTTGGCAAACTCAGAGCCTCAACTCACAGCTAACTACACCTGGACCTGTTAGTGCAACATAATGCTGAAGAGCAGTAATCAATCTAGGATTTATAGAATATTTTTTGCGACAGATATAATATAAAGGGAAAAGTTGATTTATGGGGACAAATGTGGGAGTTGCTAACATTCTTTTCACCACGTTGCAGATGAAATGTAGACGTTTCATACATAGCAATTATAGGGTTAGGCAAAAGGTGTAATTCACCAATATACGTGAACACTATCCACTTACACATTTACCGACTGATTTATGGCATTTTGACATAGGGCCGTGCAGCAAGGCACCCTGCTACCCTGGCCTACGCCAAGGTGAAAGGTTAAGATTGCACTGTATGCTAGCAATGCGTTGCGGCGCACCTTCCTGCACAAAAACAATCCTAAAATGTGCTTTCCTGTTTCTAAGTGTGTTGCAGAATGTAGCACACATGGAAACTGAAAAAAAACTAGGAGAAATTAAGTTATTTTTCCTCGTTACACCTCACCTCGGGAGGCGTACAGATTTGACGCTTCCCCAGGTTTGAATGTTTTTATAAATCTAGGGCAGCATCAACTTCCATGGGTGTTGCATGTGAAAATCCACTGCAACACCCATGGCGCACCTCCCGGGCACAGAGTAAGGCACCACAGCAATTTGTGCTGCATTGTCTTACTCATCGTTTATACAGCCACTCAAAGCCATGCAGGGTGGCTTTGCTTTGTTTCATGATCTTCATGAGAGCCCTGTGTCACGCATATACCACTTTACGTGGTGCAAAAGTGAATCAGGGCTCTCACAGACAAGCCCCTTAATGTAATTTACACATTTAGGGGACGATTACGATGCGACATATAGAGGCTATGACGGTCAGAACCTTCAGAGCCGCATCGTAATCGGCCACTAGGTTCAGTTTCCGACCGCAGCATTACAATCCTGGCAGTTGGAACCTAAACCAGCTGGTCATTCCGGCTGGCTTCAGACAGGCTCAAGGAGTCCATCGGCCAGTCAGAACTGCCTTTTCTCAAATGGCGATGCTGGCATGTGCAAAATGGTGCAACATGGTAACCATGTCAGAAAGCGTCTTTGGGTGCTCCCAGCAGGGCCCCCTTTGGTGTGTGGCCTCCGGTTGGGGATCAAGGAGGCACCTATGGTGCTCCCCTTTTGATCCTGTATGAACAGCACCTCCCATTTCCCTATGGGAGCATGTATTATGAGCAGTTTACGGCCGTAAAGCATGCTCCCACAGAGAAATGTAGGATTGCGATGAAACAGTGTTCGGTCACATCCTAATTAGGCGTCGGGACCGCTGAAAAGAGGTCGGTCAGTCCGAGAACAGAGACGGTGTTGGGCGGCCTTAAGTCTGTCCGACATCATAATCAGCCCCTCTATGTACGAAAGACTGGTAATATGCATGCATAGTAGTTAAATGCAGGTGACAGAGCACAGAGCTGCAGCTTCCACAAATGTGTAAACAAAGTTTATGCCTTTCATAATTAATTGATTGACTACTTTGTGAAGCAGTGTGCATGCCTCAAAAGCTATAGTGTTTTTTTCTGATGAGAGCTAAATGCACTGTGCAGTTTACGCTGTTAATTTGCTTTCCAGGGACCGTTTCATGAAAAGGTATGCAAGCTCAGCAGAATGCCTGTTTTAGCATTTGTTTGCACTTTATGACGCACATTTAACTCAGAAAAGTTCCTACTGCGCGGTTTTCAGACTGCACAGCTCGAAAACATTCTCCTCTTTCTCTATCCAAGCATGGCTGTTTGAACTTCATGCATTCATTTGGAGAAATTCTGAGATAAATGTATTTGCTTTAGACAGTGCACTAACATTGAAACAAGCGTTCTGCTCCACACTGAGCCAACCCAAGTCTCTGATTCCCAGAATCAGTAAGGCCATCAGTTTACATTCATAACAGAAATTGCCCTTTGATTGGTGGATTTCCAGTTCAGCGTGGTTCGAACTACAAAAGCTGGTCAACTGTTCACAGATTCTCAAACCTGTGAGCATCCACAAATCCTCAGCAGGTAGTTTCCCTCCCTGACAACGTTTGCAGATGTACTCCTGTCAAAGGTAGGAGGATTCCAGTTTTCAGGGTAAGTATGGAATGAGCTGGCGACATTGGTAGGGTTATAGTAGATGGATTTTCTCCAATGAGGAAAATATTTTTACAGCAGAGAAACAGAAAATAAGTTAGCAAGCAGAACTGTACATTATCATGCTTTTCCTGAACAAGTGATTTTCTTTATGTGTAAATATCTGCATAGATAGATTGTGATGGCCTACCTTCAAGTTTAAAAGAATAGGTATTTGTGTTAAAAGACGTAAGGTCTTAAAAAACAATTAATTTACATTGCAAACATGGAAATTATGCCTTATTTGCAGTAACTTGCGCCTGAACATGTTCTCTCTTTTCCAAAAGACTGATGCCAAAATTGACTAAAAGTCACAGCATTGCTTTGCACATACAGAAAACAGTGTTCAATGTTATGTTTGCATAGTGCTGCTCCTCTATGCGGCCATTGGCCATTCTCTAGCTAAAATCACTATTGAGGACAATGCTAAACATGATTTTTGCAAAGGAAAGCATGTCTTGTGTGAGTTTAATTTTGAGGCACACCATCCAGCACAAATCTCTATATAAAGGTAAGCAGTCTAATTTCGCAGAAATTACACGTTATGCAGGAAAGCGTCGGTCAATAGCCTCTTGTCCCTTGGCATGTTTCAGATGGTCCTAACATAGCTGTGCTAGGCTACTGTTTATGACTTAGTAGATATGAATTTTTTTCAACCTAGAGGTGTCTCTGTTGCTCCCACCCTGTTATGTCTCCTTGATGGACACCATCATTTACACCATTTCGCATTGTTTACAACGCCTTCACTTAGTGCAAATTCCCCTTCTAACATTGTGGCGCAAATTTACTATTATTTCACCCAGCGCAGCCCAGGAAGGGATGTATGACGTTACAACGCATGCTTTTACCACGAATGCTGTTAAACACAGTTTTTACAACGCAAACCTTTACAAGGCATAGCGCTTTGGGGTGCTGGATAGTGAATAGTTTAATTTACTATTCCAACTCCAGTTCCCGTGGACACTAGGGAAGGTGTTGGATAGTAAATTAAATCTATTCCCTATCCTAGAGCGCTCCCCCGCGCAATGCGTTGTAATGGTTTTTGTTGTAAAACCTGCGTTGTAAAAGCACTGCGTTGTAAAAGTTTCATTGTAAAGGATGTTTCCCCCCAGGAAGTGAACTTGTGCTGTGTTGCGTGAATGGAAGAGAGCAGAATACTCCATATATACACAAAGATATGATGCATTTCTCTTCTCTCCTTGCACTGGCGCATTGTGTGCTTCCTAGCTCCGATGCAGGCACTCTGGTACTCTTGAATGGTGAAATGGTACCTGCGTTACGCACAGGATTGTTTTTGTGCTCGAAGAAACACTTTCCTTTAGAAAAACAATCCTTAGAAGTATATTGCTCTTTCTATGTGTGCTGTGCTGCACACATGGAAAGAGGAACTAACAAGGAGAAATTGTGGTATGGTATGCTGTTGTGGTTCGAAGTTGGCATGGGCGTTCACGCGCACATGTCAACTTGGAATAATATCAGCGGTGTTGTTTTGAATGAGTCACGTGTGAGTTGAGTGGTTGCTGTGTTGCCGCGTGCGAGTTGTATGTATTTGAAGGTGCCGCGTGTGTGTGTAGTGCAAGTTGTATGTATTCAAATGTGCCGCGTGTGTGTGCAGGGAGCGAGCTGGTGGCTGAGAGCGTTCCGCGAGCGATGTATAAATTTGAATGGACAGGCTGTGGTATAGGGAGCGGGGGAGAACAGTTACTGTCATTCGTTGGATACCTGATTACATGTTAGATGCACAATGAACGCGTCTTTGGAGCAATTATTGTTTCTTCTTCATTTCTGCGTATTTATTAGAAGAAGTGACTTTTCAACAGAAATAAAGGTTTTTCTCCTCGTTACACGTCTGTCAGGTACGCCCACCATTTGGGCACAACATTTATAGTTCTTTGTAAATCTGGGTTTGTGTCAAAAACATGGTAAGATGAAAGAGATCACCCATGCACCACAAGACTACCTGCTTACCCGACACAAAGTGATGAAAAGTAGCGCTATGTGCTGCGTTACGGTACTTTGTATTTACTAAAACACGCAAAACAAGATTTCGCATTGGAATGTGCCACAAAAGTGAAGCAAACCTTGATCAAAATCATAGAAAATCTGGGCCTGCATACAAATGGATTTGAAAGATAAGCTCTAACATGTTTTTTTGTTCTGGAAAAAATGCATGTACAAAGATGGAGTTCAGAGAAGGAAATTACAAAAATATGTCATCCACATGAATTTAAATAGAATTGTTCGTTCTGTTTTAGTCCCCTGTATGCATTCCTTTAATTTGCTGCCATCAAGGGAAACAGTAATTGTTTAGTGTAGTAGTAATTGTGAAACGTGGGAATTTCTCATAGGGCGGCACCGCTAGCTAATCCTTCCAGCCGGGAGCAAGTGCACAGCTGAATTCCTGTTTACTCTCAGCCAATGGCAGCCTGCCATAAGTCTGTACTTTCATCTGATACAGAGCGCTAGACCACAGGATGTTCTGTGTGTAAGAAGCACCCACCTTTGCTGGAATGAAGTGCGTGCGCATAGACAGCCCTGTGACCTACAAATCTGAGAATGCAATTTTTATTGAGTGGAAACTGCACACAGAAGCAAAATAGTTCATGCTGTTGACAGCACCTACTGCAGAAAGGTTAGACGCACGTGGGGACCCCAATTCACAAAGGCCACCGCCATTGATTTTCTCTCTGGAAGGCATTTGTGGTAGCCATATGTGCATTTTCTATTGACAATGTTTCCAACAAGAGTGTTTGGAAATCTGCAGTAGTAAATCACACGTAAAGGGGTGCGAAGTAGGCATTAGAAGGTATGATTTGTTTTGTACGTTTGTGATTGACCAAAATTAAACATGTTTGTGAGAATTCGCCTACTGAAAGCTGACCTGTTTATGTCCATGAAGTGGTCAGAGAGTTACTCCATCCAAGAACAAGGTAACCGCCCTTTCAAGATAGGAAATGGAATGGATAACCATCGGATTTGCTAAATGTTTAAGAAAAGGGCTTTCTCCAAGTACATTTTTTTTTGTTTGCACTACTTTATGTAGAATAAGGCACATGGGATACATTGCATGACATTCGCAGGAATAAGCCAGAAACTTGTTGTGATTTTTGTGACGTATTAATGGGAATCTTTGTGAATTCCCAAAAAGTAGTTAGTCTACACCCATACAGAGGTAATCTTCTACAGTTACAAATGTGCTACTTTTTGTGAGTTGGGGCCATAACTTCATTTTCTTCTGGCACTTATGGCCGGATTATGACTTTGGAGTAGTTTTGCCGGCTCTCCATTGTGGTGGCTGCACCAAAGCCACGTGAGGACCACCCACCCTAAAATGACTTTTTTAGTCTTTGGCAGGTATTTCCTTTGCTGTTCCCATGGCGGTGCCTATAAAATAGGCAATGCAATGGGAACGTCGAAGGAAGTTCCAGCACAGCATGGACTTGAAAGTCCATGCTGTGCTGGAACGTCTGTGCATGCACACAAGGGGCACATCCTCTGCCCCCCTGTGTGCATCCACAAGGAGTGAGGCAAGGCTCCCTTTCCACCATGCTAGCGCCAGGGAATGGCAGTACCCTGGTGGAGTTGGCAGTCCAGGCCGGCATGACCACAAGGGTCATACTGTGGCCACCGCCACATCCCCACTAGATTTGTAATCAGGCCCTCAGAGTCAAATGTTGTTTACTTATGGTGATATAAATCATCTCCTTGTGTTTGCTTTGTTCACCCTAAGTTGGCGGAGTATCCCAAGACGTGCCACTGGATTCAAGCTAGCCTGGCTGATGAGGGCTGTTAGCCCGAAACCAGTCCCAGGATGCTTGTTTCCGGTCCAGGGAAGACATGGCTTGGCAGTTCGGGCTGGACTGTTTCCCTGAGGCACAGGGTCAAGACTGATTTGCTTAAAGCTGTGTCTCAACTGGGGGGCAAAGTGAGCTAAAGAATGATGATGGTTTCAACTCAGATCTGTGACTGGGGGTGAGTGTTTAAAAAGTTTCAGCACTCCATCCATCATCTCCTTGTGTTTGCTTTGTTCGACCTAAGTTGGCAGGGTATGCCCAGGGGCGTAACACAAGCCCCCGCAGCCCCCGCGTTGCGGGGGGGCCCTGCGCTCCTGGGGGCCCCGCCGGGCCCCTCACTGTAATACATCATGATGCATCATGAATCATGATTGATTTTAAATTAATTATGGACGGTCCGCCGTGCGTGCCACGGCACGCCCGTTGCCCGTGCCTGCCCGGGTCTGACAAAATGGTGCACTGCGCGGGCCCCTGCAAGTAAATGGTGCGGGCCGGGGCCCCCGGCCGGGGCCCCTGGAGTCATGGTGCGGGAGGCCCGGCCGGGGCCCCAGTGGAGTCTTAGAATTGGCCGGTGATGAGTGAGGCAGTGCACTGCCACAGGTAGTATTCTGGGCCCTGGACGAGCCCTGAAGCTCTTGAGGACTGGTGGTGCAGGGGCCCTGCCCGGGGCCCCTAAATTGTTACAAGGTAATTGGTGCGGGTGCCCGGCCTGGCCGGGGCCCGTGACGTGAGGCTGGCAGCGGCTCTGAACCATTGGTGCAGGCCCCGGCCGGGGCCCGTGAGGCTGGCAGCAGCACTGCAGGTCCGCAGGAATGGTGCGGGCCCCGGCCGGGGTCCGTGAGGCTGGCATTACTGACTGCAGGAATGGTGCGGGGCCCCGGCCGGCCCGGGGGCCCGTGAGGCAGCAGGCTGGCACTGCAGCAGGAATGGTGCGGGCCCCGTGAGGCAGCACTGGCACTGGAGCAGTAATGGTGCGGGTCCCCGGCCGGGGCCCGTGAGGCTGGCAGCACTGCAGTAATGGTGCGGGCCCCGGCCGGGGCTCGTGAGGCAGCAGGCTAGCACTGCAGCAGGAATGGTGCGGGTCCCCGGCCGTGGCCCGTGAGGCTGGCAGCGGCTCTGCCTCTTGAGGAAATCAATTTATCAAATGGTGCGTAGTCCCGGCCGGGGCCCCTGAAATTGATATAAATGGATAGGTAGGCCCCGGCCGGGTGACACCGTCGGTGTGTGTAACAGTGACTGACTACTACTAGTCTTAACGGTGTTGGTGGATCAATGGTGGCGGGACAGGGTGGGTGTTTACTTCTCAATCCTGACTTTCACTTTCCGCCTTCCGGGACGCGTATGCGCGCCGTGGGGGGCGGGGGCAGAGGGGATGGCTGGTGACGAATGCCCTCATTACATTTGTTGGGGGACAGGGACAACACATGCACATTGCGCATTAAAAAATGTGAGTTACAGTAAGGTGCGGCATCAGGGGCGCACAGCAGAGAAGAGAAGACAAAGCCACGCTCAGGTCAGGACTATGCAAACTCCATCACGGGCGGGGCCTTTATTTGCATTTGCAATCATTTAAATTGCCCGGCCCCTACCTGGCTAGCCTTGCGCTGCCCCCCCCGCCCCTAGCTGCCCTGGCCCCTGCCTGCCTTCTGCTGCCCATCCGCTCGCCTCGCGACGCCAGGCCCAGCAGGCCCCCAGCCCTCAGGTCAGGAGGTGAGTGCGTCTCGTGAATGGTGATGAGTCATCGACTCGACATCATGCAGTGTGAGTGAGACGGTGATCCTGGCTGCCCCTGTTGTAGAACGTTAGTGTGCAAGCAACTCTGTGCTTCGACTCTATGGCATGCTATTTTTTTTGTTCTATTTCTGCAACAGTTCTCTTATGTAACATAACTGGTTCAGGTTCTATTGTACAGTGCTCTGACACCTTCGGGTACAGTGAAAGTCCGCACTTTATAAAAATGCATTAAATAAATAAATAAATAGGAGCAGAAACGGCTATGACAGGGGGGTATGATGACGTGAGTGAAACTGTGTGTGTATGGGGGGGTACTGCTACTGCAGCTAGTCATAGACTGTCTGGGAGTCGGACTCAAGAGAACTTGAGGCTATCACCATTATTGTTTAATTTGTCATGTACCAAAAAGGGTGTTTTCTGACATTAAGGTGTCTGCTCTGCTTGTACCCGACTGTGGCTGTGGGCGACCATCTCTGGGTGTTAAGGACAACGAGAGTTAATGTGAGGACTCGCCTTCAGACAGTGCGAGGCCTTCAGCCCTTCCTGGTTTGGGGCGTTTGCGGCAGAGAGAGTGAACTCTGAAGGCCTTGGCCTTCCTCTGTAGGATGAAAACCCTACAGGACGGGTCAGCAGCGGATTACTACGTCTGATTCTGTAGACCTTGGTAACAGATAGATTCCAATGCTGACTCCGCCTTTTATCTTTCCACTGTGGGCAAAATTGGTACCCTCTTGAAATGGGTAATAACAGCCATTACTCAACAGCTAGGAGAGACAGACTGTTCACTTTATAGTGTTTAAGCAAAAAGCTAGACCATGGGCAGATGATTAGGTGAAATTGGGCAGAAGAAACCCACAGATCCTGTGTTTACCGGGACGGAGTCACCTGCCTTCAAGCCACTCTGTCCAGCGTAGCCCTTCAGGTGTCACAGTGTAGTGCCTGTGTCCCATCTCTGAGCTCCGTGATAGCAAATGTGATTCATTATTTATATTGTTCATCATGGCACCTGTATAGCGCCCAATATTCCTTTAACATGGCATCTCAGCACCTTTCAGTTACATTAATGAGGGAAATCTGTGCCTTTCCATGCGTTTTCACGGTAGTCTGGTGCTGTTTGTTGAAGGTGAGCGTTCAGTATGGTGAGTTTCACCATGATAGCTCGTTGTACCCTGTGACGGACGCCTGTTCTACTTGGAAATGGATAAATGCTCCAGTGTTTAATGGGGTGTTAGGTTTTTTTTTTGTGTGTGTTTGTACCGAATTGTTTACGCGGGTCCTTGGTTGGCAAACGTGCCCACTGCCCAAAAATATATCTTGGTATAAGTAGCTGAGGGAAACCAGTGCTGCAGGATGGCTTCACAGATACTTGAATAACTGTCGGCCTGTGTAGGGCACATGTTCATATAGCACTAGCACATGACGCAAATTAAACTGCCTCTGAGCATTGGAGTGCACGAGTGAGTGAGGCCTAGGACAGCTGTGGTGCAAGTGTGTGCGAGACTCAAAGAGATGCAACCCATCAGCCATACCAAGAGGCCGGGAGTTATTGCAGCGAGTCAGTGAGGCAGAGGCACGGGGGGAGGGGGGGAGTGCTACTTTTGAATCTGTGTGATTCGGAAATAATGTAGGACATCAGACAATTGTGGGAGACTGGCAGATGTGCTGTCAGTGAACCGGAGGGTGTTACTCTGTAGTTTAGCCGGGCAATGGGCATGAGACTCCGCAGTGGTTCCTATCCAGCCTGCAACACCCTGAAGGCCTCACCAAGCGATAAAGAGGAACGCTGCATC
Organism: Lissotriton helveticus; assembly: GCF_964261635.1. NCBI lineage: Eukaryota > Metazoa > Chordata > Amphibia > Caudata > Salamandridae > Lissotriton > Lissotriton helveticus. The sequence continues at coordinate 286,030,510 of NC_136071.1, forward strand.
TTGTCAATGAGTGGCTCTCGAGTGTGAATGAGTGAGTCAAAGAGCTGCAGCCACTAAGCCAAGGTTACTACGAACCAGTGACGTAGCCAGTATGTCACTGTCATGAGACCTAGAGGGAGCAAGGAAGGAAAAGGAAACGGGGCAGGGCAGCAGGCAAGTTTGAAATCAAAAAAACCAAGCACTAAGTGCTGCTTCGTGGGAAGCTACAAATGGGTCGAGGGGTTTCCTGAAGCTGCACCTTGCTTCATGTTCAATGATTAGCACTACCAATCAGCTCAAACACTACAGAGCAACCACTCACTTTGCCAAGAAGAGCCACTACATAAACAGAATAGCCTCTCCTATCTGCTCCCAAACAGTGATCTGTTGGCCAAGAATTTCATAAAATACTTAAAGAAATTCAGCAATACATCTCTGAGCTATTGCCTCACCAATGCAACCCCAATGATTAACTCCCTTGCCATCCTTCGGCTGACTCACAGAACCTCCAACACATGTCCAGCCTCGATTCCGTGTCACTGTGCATAAAGACATAACAAAATACATCTACAGGATCGCCATTAGATACTAGTCTTCCAGGTTTATTTAAAGACCCAATGGCACTCCCATGCAATTCAGGGATTTTCTGTTCTCTCTACAACAACTCTCAAATTTTAATTAAGTCTATACACCACTTTCTTCAGGTGTGAATTAATTTTAATTTTCTCTTTCAAAGTTTCAAGGTATTGTCAATTCTATTTCAGGCCCTTCATAGTTGTTCTTTTTTCTTCATCCATAGGCAGTATCTGATACAATAGGATCACTCCTTGGCATTGTTCTGATTGCTGCCTCTGTTAAATAATCTGCCTTTGACAGTATTGTTGCAAATGGCATAGCGTGTATGTTGAGAGTGTTTCCAACTTTCTCACTAGAACTTACAGAAAGACAATATAGAGGCATTTCATTTAAATGTTGGAGGTTTCAAATCAAATTATGCTAGATTTCTGGGTGGTAGGGCAAAGTGGTACATGGTGGGCCGCACCGCCGGGGGGGCCCCCTTCCATGTTCTTTGCAGGGGGCCCCCCTCAAGTTTCGTTACGCCACTGGGTATGCCCAGACGTGGGTCCCTTGCTCACTTTGCCACTGTATTCAAGCTAGCCTGGCGTATGAGGGCTGTTAGCCCGAAACCGGTCCCAGGATGCTTCTTTCCGGTCCAGGGAAGACATGGCTTGGCAGTTCGGGCTGGACTGTTCCCATGAGGCACAGGGTCAAGACTGATTTGCATAAAGCTGTGTCTGAACTAGGGTGGCAAAGTGGGCTAAAGAAGGATGATGGATTCAACCCAGATCTGTCACTGGGGGTGAGTGTTTGAAAAGTTTCAGCACTCCGTCTATCATCTCCTTGTGTTGGCTTATGGTGCTATTCCATGACCTGTGGAAGGCTGGCTGTACTAGACACAGCTTTTATTTCTCAGGATTTCCTTAAGTACTCTGCAGGGTAACCACTCTTTTGGTCAACTGAGAAACTGGACAGGAACCATCGATAAGGATAGTAAGGTCTATACAAATGCTATCTTACAATTACTCTGTAATCCTCTGTGTAGACCTTGCAAGCCCTAATTTTGCAGTGAGCCAGAGCACAACAATAGGCTGATCTGACTAGTCATAAAACCACAGAACAAATCATCCATTTTGTCAAATGATTACACTGAACTTATCTTTCCAAATATTAGAAGCTTTGATGCTTGCTTCTGTTTTAATGCAATCTAACAATTTTCATCTAACATGATTGTCTCAGAGAGCAAATTAAAACCTACAACAACCTGTGAAATGCTCTGTGGTTCAGCTACAAGTGAAGCAGTGAGACTGGAAGATGGATACCAACATGCAGCTCTGGGCAAACCAAAACTTAACGAAGATGAGCCCCCTAAATCTTTGGTTGATTTGATAATTATGATTCCTCAAAAACTTTTATGTAGTTTGAGATTTCTGAAGCTCGACCATTCATAGCGAGCTCCCAGATTTGAATTTAACGAATACACTTTTTGGTTACATGTCTTGTTAAGAGCAAAGATTTATGGGACAAGCTACCTGAAATTAACTGCAACTGAAATACATCTTATATGGTTCAATATATAAGTTCACAGAACCTGTCTTGAATCTCCATTAGAGATCCAGCTTGTCATGTGAAACAAAAAAGGGAAAGGTGTTATAAACCACAGATAAGCACCATGGTGGCAAAATATAGCACGGGAGAGGCCTATGCCAGTACCCCAGCAGAACTGTTGCAGGTTGGTAATTCAACATCTTTTCTTGCTTAGAGCTTCATTATTGTTTTGATAATGGGATCCGTGTGAGTTCATCGCTATGCTACATGGAATTCCATCACTCTTCAGTGTCATAGTGGAGAGGGGAATAAACCAGGTCAAAATGGTCTTTCAATATCCTAAGAATCAGGAAACTCACAGGTTAGTCAAAACTACTGTTCCCATCTTGAGTGTCATAGTGGAGTGGGGAATAAACCAGGTCAAAATGGTCTTTCAATATCCTAAGAATCAGGAAACTCACAGGTTAGTCAAAACTACTGTTCCCAGTGTCAATGCACAAATCTATACCAAATGGTCATACCAAAGTATGCCGATGGCTAGGACTGGGAGTGGTGCTGTCCCAATATGGACTTTGGTGCTCCAAACCTATCAACAATACATTTGAGATCATGGTAAAAAATCAGTACTGGACATTCTCAATAAGAATGACAGACACAAGTTGTTGTTTGAATTTTTATATCAGGAATTAATAGGCAAAAAACATGAAATATGCCCTCAGTATGCTTGGCACCAAAGCATACAAATCTGTGCAAAGAACTCAGTAAAGTTAAATATAAAATCCAGCACAGATTCAACTTTGAAGCTGGGAATTGAAGGGGTTCTTGACACTGAGAAATGCATGCCCTTTTAGAGGACGTTAGAACAAGCCTTCCATACAATTCTATATAAGTACATGGGTCTCAGGATATGCACTGGAAGGAACAGGCAAGAGTACACATTTTACTACAGAATACGTTCAAGAAATTTCTCATGGTAGAATTACATTGGGTTTCAGTCATTCTCACAGTTTATTTGATCATGCTAGTTGATACAACTTGGTGAGGTACAGTGCAGAAAAGGTCTCTGGGAACACTCTGTTTATTAGTGTAAAGCTTGCAGTTCTTTATTTAGAGGAAGAAACAACAGCAATAGTCGTCACATGATGTACTGTGACATCAATGCAAGATGGAGTACAGTGTAAACACGGATTCATGTTAGCATAAGCCCAGTTTCTAGACCATTTAAAGTCAGTAAAAGAAAAAACAGCCCTCACAACATCCAAGAGACTAAAGATATGAAAAAAACAGAGAAGCATTTTTTTCAGTATTCTTTTGACATTGAGTTCCCACTACACGTATACATGTGTGTGTGTAGGTGTTCGCACTCGCTGATGCAGACTGTGTGTTTGCATATTTGTATATGTAAATGCACTTGTCTATACTTGTGTGCACTTGTCATATGTGTTTTTGTCTGTCCATAAACCTGAATTACGTGTTTCAATGCTGTGTTCATAGTGCCACGGTGGGCGTGTGATAAAATGTGTTGTATTGAGTTGAGTAACAATTAAACCTAATCCTTAGGCACGAAGGCACTAACTAGTTTGTTGGGTTGTAATGTGTGCCATATAAATGCCCATAGAAATTAATTTCTGATGGTGGGTCACACCTTAATCTTCCCCGGGAGACTATTGGTTTTCATTACTATGCATTCCTACACAGCATTATGCACTGTGCAGGTACCAACTTGTCCACCAGTGATATCCCAGCCAAAGCAATATTTAACAGTATCTGTGGTCATGCTCTGATGCTGCTTATGGCCAAGGAACTCAACCGCAAAGGATCGAATGATTCAATTCTTTTATTCCCTTTCATAGCTGGCAGGTGTGTTTCGCTCGTGCTTGCCTGCAAAGTGAGTGTGAATGTACACACTTTATTGATTCAACAAAAATACCTATACAAGCAATTTGGACTCCGTGAAGAGAGAAATACTGGACCCTAAGAATGATGTGCATTACTGCCGCTTTTAAAATCCAAAAGATGACTTTGCTTCTATTTTTCTAGACTGAAGAAACAATAGCTGAACAATGGTACGAGAAAGCAGAAACAGTCGAATGGACAGCAGCTATTGAATTACATTTGTCCAAAAAGGCCATTGTATTGCCTGATTAGTCAAGAAGACGTTGTCTCAATGAGGAATTTCGAAAGCTCTAAGCCTATGTGGTCTTATGGTTGGAAAGAAAGTCCTCTGAAAGAATTGAAATTTGTGATCAAATGTATTCAAATAAATACTTCGGTCGGATCACAAAAACTTTGCAATGGGCCAGAAAGTACTGAGCTAATTCGTAATTAAAACATTTTAGCTTCTCTTGTGACACGGAATGAGGGGTTATGCCCCAGTACATATCATTGCATAGAAACTTTTTTGTACCAGGGAAAAAGTTGAGGGAAATAGGAAACAATCATTAAAATTAGAAAATAGGTTTTGATTATTCGTATTCTAAAATGTTTAATAGAAATGTCAATAAAGTAGTGATCTCTTTAAAAAAAAAGCAAATTGGTTTTGCACAAGTTTGGCTAACTTCTTAATAAAACCTGCAACAAATTGATTTTGCCTCAATCATACTCCCATTTTTGCATCCGAGGTGGGGAAAATGTATTTCCTTCATTTTATGAATTCTAAATGTAGAGAAAAGGGCTTTGCAATCTGTTTGCTCAATGTTTTACCCTTGCACAATAGTTTAGTTAGTAGCAAATACCATTTTTTGTGAACCTCCTCAACCTTTATTCAGTCATGTTTAGGTATCAGACGGCACATTTCACAGATGTTGAAATGTTTTCCTGTTTACAGTGGTGAATACCTAAAAATGTAGTTCCTCTGATCCTCTCAGCTACCTCAGCAATTCACAGTTTCCCAGCAGGGGCTGAGAAGAGTCGCCCCAATAGAAATCATAGCTGACAAACCGGCTGCCACCTGAACCCTCCCATTTTGCAGTGAAAGCCAATGGGAAGCTGCACACAGGAGAGTCACAACCTGACCATGACACCTGCACAGATAATAGCCACCAGAGGTGAGACACTTGCTCACAGAGTAGGCACTAGGGATCAAGAATTTACAAATAAAGTAGGCACCAAGGGACAGATACATACACAGAAAGCAAAAGCAGGCACCATGAACAAGTCATGTCCCTAGAACATATCCATCCACCAACACCTGAGTTTTCATCAATCAACCCTTAACCAAGCATTCATGTTTCCACCCATACTTTCATGCAGCCATGCAACTACACCCCTCTATCTGTCCACCCACTACCCGCTCTATGAAGCCACAATCACCCAAACATTGAATCATCCTTATATAAAACCAAACAACCATCAATGCATGAAACCAACGTCCGCCTTTGCCTGTATTTGTTTTGCATAATTGCATATGAATCTGTGTGTGTGCCTTTGCACACCTTTGGGTCATTTTGTGTACATATGGGTGTTTGTATATGTTTTCTGTGCATCCATATCTCACTAAGGGCCAGATGTTGGTGGCCCATTACCGGTTGGTAAATCCGAAATTCGGTAAATTTCAGGTTTACCGACTGGTATTGAGCCATTTGCTATGTAGGGGAGATTCGGTAAATACCGAATCGGTATTTACCGATTCTGTATTTACCGAATCATCATTTACCGATTCGGTATTTACCGAATTGGTAAATGACATGTAGGAAGCACTTTGAAGAGTGCTTCTGTGCTTTAAGGATTCGTTATTTACCACCAACTATTAGTTGGTGGTAAATAACGAATACCTCTGTAAATGCAAATCTGTGCATTTACACCAGTGCCATGTGGCAGACATACATGCCCTTAGGGCATGTATGTGTGCCACATGTGCACACAAGCACTATTCAGCCTTGATTCTTTCCCCATTTTACCGAATCGGTATTTACCAATAGGAATGAATGGCAATTACCGAATCGGTAAATACCAAATCTTAACGTTTAGGTAATTTTTACCGAATTATTTGCTACATAGCATTTAACGATTCTAAAATACCGAATCAGTAAAATTCGGTATTTTAGAATCGGTAAATACTATTTACCTACATCTGGCCCTAGATATTTTGGCATTTACAACAAAAATCACAAAGAACTAGAACAAGCCAGACTTATGCCTCCTAGAATGGGCACAATAGTGTGTTAGGTATGGATACACTGAAACACGCTTTATTTCCAACATTAAGTTCATTAGCTAACTGTATTTAGTTGCCTTCTAATATCCAGTGCTGTTGACCTTCTCACATTGGTATGTAATGTTTCATATGTCATTTTCCTATCGTCCGATTTAGCTCACATGCTCTGTTTGTGCACCCAAACCGGTTTGCATAAGGAGGGTGTGCACATCTGTGAAGAGAATCTCTTATTGAAAAAAAAATTAAACACTAATAATCTCTGGCAGTTGGTTTTCAGGGCACGCAGAGAGTATAAAGAGGTGTCCTGTCCGGAAAGTCAACGCGCCCTGTTACTTCCCGTCCCCCAAGCTCACTAAGGCATATAAAATGTGCCTGGCATTGTGTAACCATTTACTAATAATACCCCACTTTCTTGGTGCTTGGATATGCATGGAGCATGCTGAAAGGCCGAAAGGAACCCCATAGGGTTGGGAACTGCAGAAGATATAACATATTTTAATTAACACAAAGGGCCTGATTAGTACGTGGGATAGATTTACCATACTGTACAGACTGATGCAGTTTTACCGTTTCAGTGAGATAACATCACCACAGTACTATGCACCAGTGGAAAGAGCAGCTTTCAGTCAGTTCGACATAAGTGTGTCAATGTAAGTACTAAACCGAATGCTGCACCATGATCCTTTTACTATGACACTGAGAACAAAGCAGGGCCTATTCTGGGACCAAACAATATTAGGTGATTGCCTAGGTTTCCACCAGCAGGACAGCACCTAATTTGCCCTTATAGAAGCAAATATAGTTCAGTTAATTACGGAGGTGTTGTATAATATTTCTGCCTAGGCAGCAAAAAGTCTTGCAAAGGCCTTTGGCAACAGAGAGATCAGAGGCTTGCTTGTTACTCTGTTAAATGTAACTAATGGGGGACAGTGGCTGCTAGGAGGAGAGATGCTTGGGATAGGAAAAACCCTAATTAATGCATAAATCCATACTGAATGTCTAATTAGCAGAGAAAATTTGCATATGTTAGGGCTGCAATTTTACTAGAATTTTCAAGACATGCTAGTTCTTTCAAATTGATTTAAGGTGGGTGCTGTCATTTTGACAAGAGTTTTGTTTTGATAAGAAATACATTAGATAAGCCCGCCTTTAAGCACAGATGGTCAGTATAACAGATGTTGTGGATAATTCTGTTTCAGTTGCAGTGGTCTAAAGATCTAATAACTTCTACAACAGCTTAGTTGTGTTACATAGTTTTCAGGCCTCGCATGAGAAAGTGCATGCGCTCTCGCTGGTGAGAGATATTGTATACCACAAGGTGCATGCAGCCACTGATTGCTTAGCCTTTATTAGCTTCATTGCCACTCTTGTTTGCTGCATTCTAATTGACCAGCAAGTCCTGGCTTTGCTTCCTTTCTCTTTCGTCTGGAGCATGGACAAAGTACTGATCGCTTCAGCTTGATTACTGTCATTCCACTAATTGCGTTGTGATTCAAGTACTACTTTTCTTTTTTTATTTTTCCCTGTCATCCTTGTTGAACCTCTTGCCATTTGTGGTTATTCGAAAAAGTCCTTTGAATTGAATGATTATTGTGCGAACAGATGTTATCTGCTTTCATAGTGAAAACAGATGCTATGTTACATTATATTGATTTGTATAGCACACAAATCACCCAAGAGAGTATCTAGGCTTTTCTGCTTCAAATTTATTTTCACTAAAACATGGGTACAATAGCTTTCTTCATATGATAGGATTTTTGGGCAAATGTCATATTTGTTTTTCTTTTTCACACATAGGGAGATTAAGTGGTTTGCTCAGAATCACGGAGAAGTTGCTCAACGACCTATAAAGCATTGGCAAAGCCAATAGGTATCGGCTTTGAGACTATTGGCCCTGCCAGTGCCTTTTGTTCATCCTGTACTACATCAACATTGCCGACTTTGGCAATGATTCATTGCAGTGATGCATAGCAGTGTGGGTACTGCACAGCACAGCTAAAAAATAATAATAAAAAAGGGCTATATTGGTAATGTACATTTGAATAAAAAGGCATATTAGCCATAGCTGCATCATAGCCCTTTTCAAAATTATCTTTAGCCACACTGCAAAGCATTTGCACTGCTGTACAGCATGTCTACAAAACATTGCCAAAGCCAGTCACACTCAAAGGCAAGACCATTGGTTTTGCCAATGCTTGTTTTGTAGTGCAATGTTCGCCAAGTCTGGCGTGTTCAAAATCAGTTAAGAGCTGCAATTTTGAGTTTATCAACAGAAGATCAGGAGGGAGGGGTTTATTTGACTGTTATCTAACCCTAATTTTGGGTGATGTGGTTTGAAAGTTGAGGGTTGTCTTTCTGCGAAAACTCTGAAGATACGTCTAAAGGCATTCATTTAAGTGACTTTATTCTTTTTAAAAAATCCTTAAAAGGAAGTTGAACTCTTGAGCAATGCTTCAGCTTTGATACGCTCTGGTGGTCCAAACCACATTTGTAGGTTTTTAATTAAAACCCAGAGGTCCCGGTTTACAAAGATGCCAGGCAACCCAGCGCAGCACGCAAAGTTGCTCGATTGTGTGACAAGGAGAGAGCAGGAGAGCGCCATATCTATAAAGATATAGCACTCTCCTCCTCTCTCCCTAGTGCCAGCAGACAATCAGGCTGCCATGCAACACACACACACCTTTGTACAATAGTGCAAGGGTGTCTTCATGAGTCTAGCATAGGTTTTGCACTAGAAGGGTATCCTTTCAGTACAAAATATAATGCTTTGATTAACCTTAAAACGTTTCCGACTTTGAATGTGTGCTGTACAGTGCAGCACACATGCAAAGTCATAAAAGAAAGGTGAAATAAAAGCATTTCTATTTTTAATGCCTGTTTTCAATTGGGCTTATTTTTTGGCAGATACAGTTTTGCAACAAAACTGTAGGTGGGTGCATGGGAATGCCCATGTACCTCCCATGGAGTGCCCCTCTGACACAGAGTAATGCTACTTTAAAAAAACTTTCCAGCACAAAACAGGTTTAGCGCTGGAAAGTATTCCAGTAAAAAAAAAAAGGTTTTTTGCTTGTTGGTTTCACTTTTATGACACAAACCCAGCGTAAAAGGTTTGCAAATCTGGCCCTCAGTATCATTATGTATGCTGTTTGACCTTGCATATCCCTCCAAACACTTGTCTACCACAAAATGTTCATTGGATTAAATGGTACAGTGGTGTTTAGAGGCATACTGGAGCAAAGTCCTGCTATGGTATATTAGACAAATAAAGGGGCAAAAGCTTAACCTTGTTAAGATTATTCTTTCTTTTCTTTCTTTCTTTCTTTCTTTCTTTCTTTCTTTCTTTCTTCCTTTCTTTCTTTCTTTTTTCCTGATTACTGTCTCTTTCGTTTACATTAACTTTAACATTTTCTCGACCTTCATTCTTCCTTTATTCATATTTATCTTTCAAAAGCTTTGTTTCCCTTTTATATCCTTTGTTGCTCTCTTCTTTTACATTTCCTAACCGTGTGATGTCTGATGCTATTTTTATAATAAAGTCAAAACATCTTATTCCTATTATTAATCAGAGAGAACAACACAATGTAACTCTGGGCTAAAGGGACACATGTAAATATTTATTTCTTATTTTAGGGCACTATGTGATGCACCGTCTCCCGTGCTTTAAACATATTTGTTCTAGCCACGATTTATGGCGGGTAAAAATCACAGTTGTATTGTGAAATCTGCACCACATTAGTCCTAAGCACTGGCATGCGGTGTCTTTACTGTGATCATTCTGGCTCCAGCCATGTTTAGTATGCACGTCATCGCTCCTATCTTAGCTAAATTTAGAAGGGCTACTTCGTATCCACGGCAAGCATGCTGATTGTAAACAGTTATTGTTGAACAATCTGTGCACATTTCACGTCACCATTTATAACTACGTCTGTCACTTGAGATGACTAACAGCCTGCCTTCTTACCCTGTAGCGAGATAAAACTCTAATGGATGAATCAATAAAAGATTGCCATAGGTGAGGCAGATAATTACTGGCAGCCCCATTTAGTCTGATACTGACAGAGGATGGAGTCCTGCTTACAGAGCTGCACAGATGTCAGTTGGGCTTCATTAATCCCCCTTGGCATAAATGGCATCTGAGACATTGGGCAACTTGACAGCATGTACCCTGAGAGTTTGGGTGAAGGGATCCAGAGGGCAGCCCAAAACCTAAACAACAATAGCTGCACTAGGTTGATTTCCCTTTGATATGATTTTCAACCATTCATTAATTCTACTTCCTGGCTTTCCCAAGCCCATTGGATATCCACCAGGATTCCAATTATTCCCTTTTGGGGTTGGAAAGAGTGGCAAGGGAACCAAGATTTGCAGACACTCTCTACCAATGGCCAAAAATGTTACAGCCTTAAAACCAGATGAAAAGTAAATTGTTTGTCAGAATATCAACTACATTACATAGTTTTTCACATTATTTGATTATGTTAATTTATGACATAAAATTTGTATTTTAGATTGCCTTTCCCCATTCCACTCCCACCCTCTCCCCCTCTCTCTTTCTTGCCCCCTCTCGCACACAACAAAAAAAAAAGAACTTTAAAAGCTTTTTTTTTCTAGGTATAGTTTTTACATCTCCTTTGGGATGCCATTGTATATTGTTAAACTTCAACATGCCTTTACCATATTTCACTGCCTTATATTTTTCTTTTTCTGTAATGATGTTTTACTTGGTTTATCGTATTCAATAAAGCTATCTAAACTCAAAAAAGTATATCAACTACAGAAATATCTGATCACAAAAATATTGAGCCAAATATATAGATAACCAAAATATTGTGAGGTTGAATATGTATGTTGGCAAGTACAGAGTTACTCTTCTGAACTTCATGCATAAGCACCATATAGATCTGTATTACCCTGTGGCAGTCGCCACTGAGTAGTTATAGTGGATAGTTATAGTTAGGTCAGCATTTCCAAAGGAAATGCCTTTTTTGTTTCTCTAATAACATTGGCGCTCTTTGGCAAATCCTCACAAAACTTTCCAATAAATTTACCTTTTTCACTTAGTTTATGCATGGAAAGTTTTCGGATGATCCATCAAGCAGTGGCTGAGAAAATGGGGAGGTCTCAAAATGCAAAGCATGCATGTATTTTCCATAGACTTTTTAGATGAGCTACCATGAAAACTGCTGAACGGAATTACACCAAAATTGGCAGGAAGCTAGATCGTGGTTCAGAAAGCGTGTAATTTGATGTAAATCTGTTCAGTACTATTGGAGTTATTAAAGTGAAATATGTATGTATGTCTAGAGATGCTGATCCATGCGGCAACAGCAATACCGTGATTTGCTAGCCGCAATCTATGGTGCCATTTTGTGCATTGGGCCTTGGTTCCCAGGGAGGAAAATAACATTTAAGAGCGGTAGAAGGGGTTACGGTAATACCCTGACCTTATGGGACTGATGGAGGGGTCTGTGAGGGCAAGAAATTGCTTCAAATAATGTTTTTAGCACGTGAGGGTCCAGTGATCCATCGCTGTGCTCAGCACGACTCCCTGTGTGCTCCCAGGCAGATCTGTAGATCCAGACCCCAATTATAAAAACACATTCACCCACTCACAGACCCGCACACCTACTCATACACTCACTGACATGTTCACACACCCACTCACACACCTACACAACCACACACACACTTACTCACACACCCACACAGCCGCTCACACACTCAGACACCCACTCGCCTACCCACAAAACCACTCACACACACACTCATAAATCTTCAGATGGATACCCCCCCGAATGCAGAAAGACAGTCACCCAAGCACTCATAACCAGCAAACTGGACTACGGCAATGCCCTCTATGCCGGAATCAACAGAACTCTGCTACACAAACTACAAACCATCGAGAACGCCGCAGTCAGACTCGTCCTTGGGACACCACGATGTGAACACATGACTCAACATCTACGAGACCTCCACTGGCTCCCCGTTGAGAAGAGAGTGACCTTCAAACTTCCCAACCATGCCTAAAAATCCCTCCACAACATCGGACCCAACGAGAGAGTCTCCTTCCACGTACCCAAGAGGAAGCTCTGCTCTGCCGACCTTGCCCTGGCAGAGACCCTCCGCATCAGCCAAAACAGAGCTGGTGGAAGAGCCTTCTCCTACATCACAGCCAAGACCTGGAACGGGCTCCCAGCAAACATCAGATGCTCCTCAAACCTGCACACCTTCAGGAAGAACCTCAAAACCTGGCTCTTCGACTGAACAGGAGCTGCGCCCCACCCCCTCCCCCAAGCGCCTTGAGACCCTCACGGGTGAGTGGCGCGCTTTGTAAACCCTCTGATTGACTCATAGATAACACAGCCACTCACACACCTTTCACACATCCGCACAAACACTTGCACACCCACACAACCACTCATAGACCCACTCACATACTCATAAAGCCACTCACACCCCCACTCCCAGACACACAAAACCACTCACATGCTTACTCACCCATAAAGCCAGTCACACACTCACTCACATACTCACACATCCACTCACACACTCGCACACCCATTCACACACCCAGAAAACCACTCACACACCCACTCATAGACCCACACAGCCACTCACACACCCACCCATATACCCACACACCCAATTACACATCCACTCACACACCCATACAGCCACTCACACACCCACTCACAGACCTACTTACACATCCATGCACCAGCTCACACACCCATACAGCCACCCAAACATCCAAAAAACCACTCACACACTCACTCACTGACCAGCGCAGCTACTCACAAAAACTCGCACACCGACTCACACACGCACACACCCACACAATCACTCAAACTATTCACAGCCACTCACACACCCACTCACAGAACTACAAAACCAATCACACACCAACTCCCAGACCCACACAGCTGCTCATACAGCCACTCACACATCAACTCACACAGCCAATAACACATTAACAAAACCATTCCCACACCTACTCAGACCCATACCGCCACTCAAACACCAATTCACATGCCAATTCACACACTTAGACACTTTTTTGCACACCTACTCATACACACATATATACACTCACACACCTACTCCCATACCCACACAACAACTCACACACCCACTCACAACCCCCACACAGCCACTCACATACTCACTCACACGCCCACATAGACACCCACACAGCCACTCCTACACAGATACAGCCACTCACTCACCCATTCACAGACCCACAAAACCACTCACACATCCACTCACAGAACACTCACCAAGTCACACACCAACTCAAACACTCACAACCCCACTTAGAACTCATAGAGCCACTCACACACCTACTCACATACTCCCATAACCACTCACACACTCACACAGCCACTCACCTACTTTCACACCCATGCAGCCACTGCCACACCCACTTACACACCCACACAGCCACTCACACACCTATATAGCCACTCACAAACCCTGACAGTCAATCACACAGCCATTCACACATCCTCACACAGGCAGTGATGGACTTAAGGAAATTGCAAAAGCAGATATTTGTATTAAATGTGTGCTTTTGGTTGGGAACTTCTCAGAGAATCCATAAAATGAATTAAAAATAAGAAAAACTTGAAGCATTGCTTTTATAGAAAGACTACATAAGGTGCAGTCCCTTTCACACCCATGCAGCCACTGCCACACCCACTTACACACCCACACAGCCACTCACACACCTATATAGCCACTCACAAACCCTGACAGTCAATCACACAGCCATTCACACATCCTCACACAGGCAGTGATGGACTTAAGGAAATTGCAAAAGCAGATATTTGTATTAAATGTGTGCTTTTGGTTGGGAACTTCTCAGAGAATCCATAAAATTAATTAAAAAAAGGAAATACTTGGAGCATTGCTTTTATAGAAAGACTACATAAGGTGCAGTCCCTTAATTTTGTAATTTTTAGTTTTTAAATATTTTATAAAAATAAATGTGTGAATAGAATGTATTTATAAACTAGTGAAAATGTATGTTAGTAAATTGAACTTATGGGTAAAATTGTAGTAAGAAATATTTATTTAATTCCGAAGATACATAAGAATGAAACACCTGTACCTGGTAGGCCTATTGTTTCTTCCATTGGCAGTACATTTGAGAACACCTCTAAAAATATAGATTTTTATCTCCAAGAATTAGTGACTGCTTTACTAGCGTACTTAAAAGACACTACCGAATTTTTGCACGTTTTGAGTAATTGTGAATGGTCTGAAGATATGTTGTTCCTAACTATGGACATATCTAGTCTCTATACCAGTATTGCTCATAATGATGGCATGCGAGCTGTTAATTTTTATCTAAACAAAAGACCGATTAAAATGCACCGACACAACCAGATGCTTATAAAAATGATAGACAGGTGTTTACACAATAACATATTTACGTTTCATAACTCTGTCTTTAAGCCACTTAGGGGTGTGGCAATGGGGGCATGTTTTTCCCCCAGCTACGCGGGGCTCCACGTTGGCTGGTGGGAGGAACATGTCCTCAGAGCACAACACGCAATTGCTTGGAACAACCATATTGTGCAATACTGGAGGTGCATAGATGACGTGTTCATCATTTGGCGGGGGGATGCACAACAGGCTATGGAGTTTGTAAATAACATCAATGTGAATAAATGAAATCTTCAATTCACTGCTAGCATTAATGCTAACACAACGAATGTCCTTGATGTCCAAGTCCAAATACGGGAAGGTAAAATTGAAACCAGCCTTCATAGAAAGAGTACCTTAGGGAACACCATACTCCACGCAGGCAGTTTTCATCCCCAGCACACGATAGCCAGTATCCCTTATGGGGAATTTTTAAGGATACACAGGGCGTGCAGCACTGTTGAAGCGAGGCAGCACCACCAACAGGAGGCTAAGAACAGGCTTATGGCGAGGGGCTACAATTCTGATCGCTTAGACGCAGCAATAGCCAAAGCAAATACATTAGATCGCTCATCCCTATTAGACCCTGATTGGTTCTGAATTACCAACGCGGAGAGACAAAACAGCATTGATCGGATTAGACTGATCACTGGCTATAGTAGACAGGCGAAAGCAATAACCAAAATAGTAAGAAGAGAATGGCCTATTACCTTGACAGACCAAGTTCTTAAGGAAGTGATACCTAAGAGCCCCACCATTACATTCAGAAGAGCATATTCCATGCGGAATGAATTGGTAACAAGTAGTCCTGAAACGAGACACACTAGCAGTTGGTTAACCCCACGCAAGGGCTTTTTCAAACGCAGCTCTTGCAGAGCATGCAAATTTGGGGTGAACACTACATCGTATTCTCCGAAACCCCGGTACACCTCAGAGCACACTACACTTGGCTCACAGAATTCGCTGTGTATGTACTAAGGTGCAGTTGTAATTTGACCGATGTGGGCAGTACCAAACTGCAAGCACACATGGGAATATTGCAACACTTAAGAGCCATAGTGAACTCGGATCCGGCATACCCGGTGGCTCGGCATTTTAAGAACGCCCATAACAACAATCTGAGTCACTTGCAATATTTCGTCATTGATGCTGTAGCACCAAACAAAAAGGGAGGAATTAGCGAGAAGAGTCTTAGACAGCTTGAGTCAAAATACATAGTGAATTTGAATAGCAAAGCACCAGCAGGCTTGAACATTGGGGAAGATTTACATAATTTTCTATGAGTACCCATTATGTTATATTATGTCTCTGATAACTAAATGGACAACTTTATCACCAGATAGTGATTTACGCGGTTGAGCAGTTCAGTCCCCAAAAGTAAGCACCAGTTACAATTAATAGTCTGCAGTTGCCCATGTCCTCTTATCCCTTTGGGGGTACCTTCCACCTGTATTAACATAGGCACCATAGATTCAACAGTGATCGGCTGATCACTGTATTATTTGGCTATGTAGGCTTTACTAGCACTAAGAATCAGAATTTATGTTTTTGTATAGCACTTTATATCACATCAGGGTGATCCACAGGGTAATGCCATATGAACAGCACAACTGGTAAATATATGATTGGACTTTCAAGTGCTACATTAGACAACAACTCAGGGGAATACAAATAACTCAGTTAACAGCATATCACCATTAGCTCTGACCTTTTAATTTCAGTATTTGTACAGATAGATTGTTGGTAGGATATGTTGGTTTAAGTCAGAAATATGTGGGAAAAGAATTTAAAAGACTACCCCGTATGTATGAATGTATTAGTACACCACATTTTGCACTTTTTTCAATTGTCGGACATAGCACGTCATTGATATTTGTTGCACTGCTGCTAGAAAATGTTTTGGTTTACATATACCCTTGAGTCTTCATCAACTAAGAGTGGCCCTTTTTTATACATAGGACATGAATTTGTATATAAGAATGTGTGAATACATGAATTTTAGCTAATAGAATTTTTACCCACCAACATATTTGGGGTTTTAATCAAATGTATTCAACATATTTACTAAGGTTCCTTTTTTGATTTTGATTATGTTTTCGAATCAAATATGAAATTCTTTTTGGGCATATGATTTAACTAATATGAAGGGGGTTAATTCCTAACACTGTTTAGGCTTTTAAAGGTGTAAGGTCCAATGTATTAACGAGCAGTGCAAGTATATGCTATATGGCAGATAGACATGACAAGATGGCGATGTCTGACAACATCTATTGCATTTTGAAAGTTCATGTCCGCTTTCTATTACCATACTGTTGCTATGTTTTTTGGCGCCACTGGGGGTTTTATAATGCACTGTTTAGCCTCCTCGTTTGTCAAGGGAACAAGGACACAGCCTTGTGTCCGAAACACGTCATTGAGGCATGCACCGTTCCATGTATTTTTGAAGAAATGAAGAAATGAAAATCTGATTTTGGCTTATTATCGTGTCCGTGTTCCTGTTTAAGTGCACCAAGGCACTGGGAAGCTGTGGAGTTGATATATATATATATGTATGTAAGAAATCTGTGAAATCCACTAAAAGAAAAAGGTTACAGGGATGTTACAGTTAGAAAATAGCATTAAAAACACAGAGATTCCCTAACAAAATCAAAGAATCCGGGGATATTATAGTTAAGTACATATGTTACACATATAAAAACCATTGAAATTCAGCAGTTAGAGTTAACTGAGCTAACTAAAACTTAAGCCCCTCCCAGCAATGCACTGCTTATGAACTCGCATATTACATCACTCATGACAAGGTCAGTTACATCAATGATGACATCTCAAATGACACCAATCAGATGAAAATTTGAGAGTCATAAATGACTATATTGTTTGGTGAATAGATTCTATTTTAATAATCAATTTGATTTAATTAAGGTTATTATGTTTGTGGTTTGTTTTTATAGCTAAGTGTTTTTTTTTAAACAGTTCAATATATGTACTAGGTGTTGGCCTCCAGAAACGCCATGAAGAGACCTGAGAAAAGTTTAGAATAGTGGTTCATGGTCCAAGGGCTTTTCCACATCTTATGGTCTCTGCATCAAAGAGAGGTCGATGTATGTGTACGTCTGCATAGGTCCTTGCTGATACGACATTTCAGACTGCACAGGCTGTTACCTTCCTGTGCCAGCCCTCTGCAAAGAATACGACATTTCAGACTGCACAGGCTTTCACCTTCCTGTGCCAGTCCTCTGCAAAGAGTGTGCATTCAGGTTGGAAGGGTGATAGAAGCTTTCGACAGTGATGGGGTAATGTTTTATATTTGTTAAACATTTTCTGGTAGAGGAGGAAGAGGGTTGTGTGGGAGTAGGGCATGATACTTGGTGCTGGTTTTGATAAAAAAAATTGTATGTGGTGGGAGAGGGTGTTTTAAACAGAGTTATGGGATGGTGGCAGGATGCTATGTATGTATGTTTGTGTATATGATAGAGGCGAAAGCATTAACAAGAGTGATGTGGGTGAGTAGCACGATGCTAGGTGTATTCTTTGAATTTGTATTTTAATGTTTTGTTTACATCTTTTTATATGATCTCATTTCCACAGAAGTGTGAAGTACATTCATAGTTTACAATTTTAAAAAGACAATAACAAATATTCACAGATGGTGAATTGAACAATACATTAATCACTGCTTCAACTGTATAAAAACATTTGTTTAAAAACATTTTTTTGATGTTGTTTAGATCATGGGGATGGTGGGGTGGATGTCAGCATAATTGGTAAATGTTATTTTTAATGTTCAATTCAGGGGATGGTGTTCAGGGAAGAGAAGCCATGTTGGACATGGATTCCCAATGACTTCTCTTACCATGTGCAGCTCATTTTCAGGATCAGTTGCTCATGGGAAGAGGATTCAGGCATACATAACATAAAAGCATTAATGAGTTAATTAATTAATGGGAGAGGATGTAGCCAAACGGCTAGAGCGGTCGACCTCGAAGCTGGCAAACCGGGCTCGAGTCTTGGCAGGGATGCTCAACATCCTGTGATTCTAAGCAAATCACTTAATCTCCCTGTGCCTAAGAAAAATTAAATAATGTGTTCATCTCAAATGCAACTGGTGCTCCTGTAAAGTGCTCTGATACCTTGGGTTCAAGTTCGCGCTATATAAAACTCTACAAAAAATACATTTAAAAAAGCGTAGTTGTCAATAGAGTGGAGTGCCCCACCTAGTTGTTCCAATTGACAATAAAGGCGGGTAGCTCTCATTATCTATTTATTACAATGTTGAACCCATTGGTTAAAAACAGCCCATTATTGACAGCTACCCATCAATGAATCCAAAGATTGCAATCACATGCTAGGTATTCAACTGCACTCTTTCCCCACTGGACGAAGTCTTAAAATTCAATGTACTAACTACATAAATCTTTCCAACCTTGGCCTCATCCTACTGCCATTCAACTGCTGGTCATGAGCTCACAGACTTATAAGGTAAAGATCCTAGTATTTAAAGGCTTCCATATCACATTTCAAAAAAGATTTCTCTTATACCATTACCTACACCAGCCCCACTTGTATCCTATGAGGTGCAAACCAGAACCTACTTACACCACCCAAACGTAGGTTCTGGTCTTTTAATGGATGTATGATGTTACAACGTGATCAAAATGATCGCGGTACATCACAACGCATCTTTTACAATGCAAGTCGTTACCAGGACTTGCCCTGTAGGGTGCTGGACTTAGGAATAGTAAGATTTACTATTCCAACTCCAGCCTACGTACAGTAGGGAAGGTGTTGGAATAGTAAATCTACTATTCCTTAGTCTAGAGCGCCCTCCAGCGCAAGTCGTGGTAACGACTTGCGTTGTAAAAGATGCGTCGTAATGGCACTGCGGTGTTTTGAACGCGTTGTAAAGGTTGTTTACCTTTTGAATCTACTTGAGCTCTTCTCAATCAACCCACTGCCATCTGATCTTAGTGCTATCCCCTTCCTTCATTCGTACAAGAAAGTGCTCCAAACAACTTTGTCCTAAAAAAAGTACACATGACTTAGACCTCCAGAACATTTCTACGTCTTATTCCCAAACCAGCAAACTTGCCACTGTTAATATCTAATATGAACATAATACTGTAAAAGATATGTATGTATTGCCTGGTTACTGTTAAATTTTATCACCCATCATACCTAGCTCCTTACCTGTAAGTATATCCATTCAGACTGATAGGATTTTTGGAAGAATTTCTACAGCTTGTTTTAAGGCACAGAGCTTGTTCAGTAAGACTCGGAGGGCGAGAGCTTCCGATTTTCCAACAATAATGTTGGCATATCATATTAATCACTTTCTGAGATGCAGTGCCTAAGGGGGGCTTAAGGGCCAGTGGAAAGACAAAGGAGGGCGGATTGTGAGGGGGGAGTTAAACA
The DNA here is from genome assembly GCF_964261635.1 of Lissotriton helveticus. Lineage (NCBI taxonomy): Eukaryota > Metazoa > Chordata > Amphibia > Caudata > Salamandridae > Lissotriton > Lissotriton helveticus. Next base: position 286,050,590 of record NC_136071.1, read on the forward strand.
ATATAATTTACAAAAAATGACCATGCTTTTTAAGACCATCAAGAGAGAGACGTGTGTGTGTATGTGTTTTTGTCTATTCCTGGTGAAATCCAACAGACATCTTACCATACCCAACTGAAAGCTTCTGTACCCAACTATTTATTAAATTATACTTTATTAAGGGGTGTAACACCCCAAACACACACACGAAGCTATGCCTTTGCTTATTTTACACCAAATAAACATAATAAATAAGCAATGGAGTGGAAAACCGCTCAACGTATGACACAACAGCATATCTCATTCCTGGGGGCACTGCAAGCAGATGACTTACCTAACCTTCTAGTCGCCCTGGTCCAGAACACTAGTAAAACGCCATTAGGTTAAGTGAGAGTAAGGCATTCAACTGCCATGAAAGCAACTGAAGCTTTAAAAATGTGAAACGGCCTACTTCAGGAATTTAAGATGTATAGAAGGTTTAATATACTGTGGGTATCTTTCCACTGACCCTGTAAGAGGGTGACGTTCAACCAGTAAGGGTTTTTTCAGTCAGACCTAATCATGCTGGGATTTCTAGGTATAGCTGCAATGAGGAGAAAATAAACTACTTGTCCCATCATGCTTAGCTCTTTCTAAACCCTGAATTGGCCGTGAATCACCCTTATTTGACAGCTTTTGCCCTCGATTTCCATGATTTTCTCTCTGGAAACCTGCTTACAATAAAAGAGAGTGTATGAAAAACATACAGGGATGCTAGATAATAGAAAAAAAACTTTAATTTTCAAATCACCCTCACAGATGTTGATTCTTCATAGCTGAAGAAGGTATTTGCATTGTTTTATTTTGCATGGCTATCGGGTTGTGGCTGAATTCTGCTCCATGTGGATTGTTGTTACACTTAAACCCAGTTATTCTGGAGTCTCCAACCTTTTCTGCAAAAATCCTCCAGAGCTACTAATAATATTAATATTGTAAAAGGGACCACATCAGACAGGGTTACATTAGTGGCCACCATATGCAAGCTTACCAGCAGTGATCCCCTCAGTGCATCAGACAGGGTCGCTAGCATTGATGTAAAAAGATTGTCCTCAATGTGGAATGCCCAAGGAATAATATGAGTAATAAGTCTCCTCAATGCCCTACGATATTCCACTCAAAATATCAACTTTAAATATATTTTCGAAATCCAACCATTTGTTTCAAACATTGGCTTATGAATTTTCAAAATCCACACATTTTTGTCTCAAATATATGCTTTTCAATTTTGATATACATACATTAACTCATCCAAGCAAAAATGTCTAATATATTCAGCCGGCCTGCACAGAGTGGAGCTACTTACAGGCAACTAGAGAGCTACCAGTAGCCCAGGAGTTGCTCGTCTATTTACATCCTTATTAAACCTTCGGTAAATTAAACAGGAACAAGGGTAGAATGCCAAGTTAGGGTCAGAGCTGCCGACTTTGGAACTGGGGAACAAGGTTGGAGTCCTGGCGTCAGTTCAATATACTGTGGTTCTGGTAGATCGCTCAATCTTCCCGTACATAAATAAAATAAAATATATAAAAAATAAAATAAAACCAGTAAACGTGTATGTGCAACTGGTGCTTATATAAAGCGCTTCAAACCCCCTTTGAAGCAAAACAGTTGCTTTTATAATTCTTATGATGGCTCTTAGAACTCCATACCAAGTTTGGCAACATTCCCCGAGCAGTGGACAAGCTCACTGGTATGAACCTTTGAACAGCTGGGCGTTAGAAAGCATTCCTGCGGTTTATAAAAGGGAGACAGGAAGGAACACAGGAGTGTTTCAACTCCTGAGATTTATGAAGACATCAAGTGATAAAAAAACCAAACATTGTTTGAGTCACAGGTCAGGCATGATGCTTATCTACACTTGGGCGGCG